>NC_045784.1:101962344-104362344 GCF_008692025.1 Phocoena sinus
CAGCTCCTAGAGGGCGCAACCTTGCTGGGCACCAGAGGCTCTGGTCCAAGGCCCTGCAACTGTAGCCAGAGCGGAGTGAGCTGACCTGGTCCTGAGCCCAGGAAGGTTTGGAGGGTGGGGCAGGTTGGAGAGTGCAGAATTGACAGTGGTGACAATGGTATGCCTCTTTCCCCCAAACTCTTGTCTGGGCAAAGATGTTAAGAGTTTTAGTAAATTTGGGCTGAGTTCGTCTAAGCATTTGTTACCCCTATAGTCTAATATTAAGGCAGTGTCCTGGGCTTCAGTTCCGCCGGTGTCCAGCAGGACAAGCCACAAAGTTCCTGGGCCCCCCATGACCAAACCTCCCTCACAATATCATCTCCATCTTTTTAACCATCCCAAGGTTCCAGTGGATGAATGACCCTTTTTAGTCATCCTCAGGGAAAACTTTGTTTAAAATTCCAACCCACTCCTGTTGATTATTTACTGTAACCAAAGATGGGTTTTTCAACATGGGGACCGTTCCCCTCAGTATGATTTTAAAAGGCACCCACTTTTTCCTATGCACAACTTCCCCCATAACTAAGGTGACACCTGCCCAATGAGTAGGGATTAGTGGCAGCTGGAGCTGACGGTCAGTTGTCAGGACGCAGACCTACCAGGCATAGTAATAACAGCAGGGACAGAGCGCAGTTGGTCAGCTCCACCTGCGTGTAAGAGTGGGGGAAATAATAGTAAAGGTGGGAGGGGAGAGACAAAGCCATATGCCAATCCAGAGCCTGGCACATAGTCGGTGCTCGCTGTTGGGGGGGAGGGCGGCTGAAGGGAGCGCCTTCAGCTACATATCCTAAGATACTTTAGCAAGAAGGAAATAGCTTCTCCTGATGCACTTTCAAATCTTCGAGGCACCGAGAGCTCCCTGCTGAAATTTTTCATGTCTGACATGAAATGCTCAATATACTAATCAATCCCTTTTTCTCTCTGCTTGAAGGCTTGGTTTAAGAGTAGAAGGGCCAAGTGTTCGGAGACATCAGAGGGCAGTAATGCTCAGAAACGTGCCCCACGTGCCCAAGGTCCTCCCTGCTGTCATCATCGTGTGTGAACACTGCCGTGCCATTCTGCTTCAGGAGCTGGATTGGGTCCACGTTTTTGTGGAGCAAGTGCCGCTGGAGCTGCCTCTGCTGCCCATGCCGCCCATGCCACCCATGCCGCCCATGCCACCTAACCTGCCCGTGCACCAACCTGCCGTGCCACCGTGCCGCCTGAGCCACCAGGCCCATGCGACCCAGGCCGCCCATGACACCCTTTCCTCCTATGCTGTTGCCTCCTCCGCCCTGTCATCTTCCACACGTGCTTCACTGTAGGTGCCCTCATGTGGCATGGCGTCATTCCTTTCCATTGGAGATCCATCAGCTGCCCCAACTTTCTATTGAATTGTGTCTGTGACAGTTTTTTCCAAAGGGCCTTTGAGCCAGTTTCAAATTCTGCCTACCTCACCACCAAGAAGAGTTCCCCAAAGGCCTGTAAAGTATATTAATTACAAGTAGAGCCCTTGACCCACTGTTTTAGGGCATGTTTCTGTATTTTCAATCAGTTGTGAGTTCTCTGCATAGTTGTTCTCTGTGTCACATGGGGTTAGTAAATTTGATGGAAATTGCTAAGCCAACGCCATACAGACCGAAATGCCCAGGAGGCCTCCTTTCATGCAGTAACAGCCCTGAGTCACCATCATAGGCCATGCACATCTCAGAAGTTTGCCAGGTGCCCGTGAGGGGTTTACACAGACCCACCTGTTCTCTTCCACCCTCTCCCCCAGCACCCATGTTCTCCGCACACTGCCCCATCGGGACCACCTAGATGTGCAAGACGGGTGGTGTGAGTCTCGAATGGTAGAATAGTGTGTTTCAAAGCATGCCTGAAGCCCATTCATGGTGACCAGCTCAGGTACAAGGAGGACTCCAAGGGACACTTCTGCAGTGACTACTCATAGGGCTTTACGGAAGAGAGGGAGCGGGGCACCGTCGTTTTCTTTCCCAGTTCTGTCCACCACCTTCCCTGTTGTGGAGGGCACGTGTGGAGAGAAACCACACTAGCGGAGGGGGAGGGGCCTACCTCTGCGAAGGTAACACACGAGGAGACTGTCCAGGCCTGCATGCGGCTCTTCTCATCCCCTCTCGCCCACCCCCAGGTACGGAAAGCATATCGTAGCTCCTTCTACAACTCAGAGCTGACGGATGAGGTGGCCTTCAACTGTATTTTGTCACCTTCAACATCCTTGGGAGAACCCTGGTTCCAGCTACTTCAACACTGAAAGGGAGCCTCTTGGGTGAGTGTTGCCTGAAGCCAGGAGGTGGTGGTCCCTGAGCACTGATCCAGGATAATCACTTTATTTAAAAGAAGCAGGTAGGGCTTCCCTGGTGACGCAGTGGTTAAGAGTCTGCCTGCGGGAAGATCCCACATGCCGCGGAACAACTAAGCCCGTGCGCCACAACTACTGAGCCTGTGTGCCACAACTACTGAAGCCCGCACACCTAGAGCCCGTGCTCCGCCACAAGAGCAGCCACTGCAATGAGAAGCGCCGCAACTACAGAAAGCCCACGCACAGCCACAAAGACCCAACACAGCCAAACATAAAATAAATTCATTTTAAAAATAAAAATAAATAAAAGCAGCAGGTATGGGAACATATGTATATGTAAAACGGATCCACTTTGTTATAAAGCAGAAACTAACACACCATTGTAAAGCAATTATACTCCAATAAAGGTGTTAAAAGAATAAAAATGAAAAATAAAATAAGAGCAGCAGGTAGAACTTACCTTTGCTCATGGGGCCTTCTTCAAATGGAAGTGTCAGGTAGAAAACACACACGCACACACACAGATACTACACAGGTATGCACCCTATATCACATGTCTGTGATAGAAGCACAAACATACCCAGAAAATACCCGGAACACAAGCAGAATTGGCTTGTGTTATTAAAATAACCCTTCTGAAATGTATCTAGTGGCCTGTTGTCCTAGCCTTCGGTTATTTCAGGTTCGATGCTGGGAAAGAACGTGTGTCCTCGTCCACCCTGGCCTTGCGGACGGGGAGGGGCTCATGCGGAACTGAAGCAGTGTCCATGCTGCATCGCCAGTTTATTTACACAGGCACACACAACCCTTCTTGTTGGTAGGACGACCCCAGCCTGAGGAAGAATTTTGCTGACGGACCAAAAACCGTTTACACGGCTAGTCAGGTTTGGGCGGTAGCACTGCAGAGGGTTCTTGGAACCTGGACACCTGAGATCTTCTCTGAGATCGGAATCGCCTCCTTCTTACGCAGTAGCGATGGTTTCAGCATCGTGCCTCCGGATGGAGAAAAACATAGCCTTTCTTTGAAGTTCCCCAAGCCCAGCAAAGTCGCAGGCTCCACGCTTAGACACCACTCTCGCTCCCATTCTAACCTCAGGCCCGAGACCTGAATGGCCTCAGCCATCAGCTGTGTAGGCTTCAGCCCAGGCTCCCGAAACCAATCCTACAGCTCCTGCTCAAGGTGTCACTCTCAAGAGCTGTCCTGGGCACCATCTTCCCTTGTGACTCCAGGATACTTCTGTGCAAATGGCAAGTTTTGAAACTGCCTCTTGGTACGTTCCTTGATGGAGGTCTTGCTATTCTTTTCCTTTGTGCATTTTAATAGTCAGGTGCTAGAGGGAAACTGGCTATTTTCATTTATTTATTTTATTTGGGTGGGATAATGACATCTTTATTTTGGACTACCTCGTAAAGAAATGTAGCATTTCCTTCCTCCCCCCAGTTTTATTGAGATATAATTGACATACAACACAGTATAAGTTTAAAGTGTGCAGTATAATGATTTGACTTACATACATCATGAGATTATTAGCACAAGTTTAGTGAACATCCATCATCTCATATAGATACATGAATACATAGAAAAAAAATTTTTGTGTGTGATGAGAACTCTCAGGATTTACTCTCTTAACTTTCATATGTAACATACAGTTGTGTTAATTGTATTTATCGTGCTGTGCATTACATCCCCAGTGCTTATTTGGCTTATAACTGGAAGTTTGTATCATTTGATTGCCTTCATCCGTTCCCCACCCCACCACAAATCAGATCTCTTTTTCTATGAGTTTGTGTGTTTCTTTTTCAAGTATAATTGACCTACAACACTCAGTTAGTTCCTGTTACATAGTGATTGGGTATTTCTATCTATTTCAAAATGATTTCCACGATAAGTCTAGTTATGATATGTCACCAGAGATATCACATAGGTATTGGTTATATTCCCCACACTGTACATTTCATACCTGTGACTCATTTATTTTGCAAGTGGAAATTTGTACCTCTTAATTTCCCTCACCTGTTTCTTTCTTTCCTCCACCTGCTTCCGCATCTGGCAACCACATGTTTGTTCTCTGTATCTGTGACTTTGTTTCTGTTTTGTAATGTTTATTCACTTGTTTTCTTTTTCAGATTCCACACATAAGTGAAATCATACAGTGTTTGTTGTCCTCTGACTTATTTCACGTACCATAGTACCCTCTAGGTCCATGCACGTTGTCACAAGTGGTGATATTTCATTCTTTTTAATGGCAGAGTAATATTCCATTGTAGTTATATAATATACAAGTTCTTCATTCATCTATTGATGGGCACTTAGGTTGCTTCCATATATTGGCTAATGTAAATAATCATGTAATGAACATACAGGTGTATATATATTTTCTAATTAGTGTTCTTGTTTTCTTTGGATAAATACCAAGGAATGGATCATATGGTAGTTCTATTTTTAATTTTCTGAGGAATCTCCACACTGTTTTCCATAGTGGCTGTATCAATTTTCATTCCCACCAACAGTGCACAAGCGTTCCTTTTTCTCCACATCCTCCCCAACACTTGCTCTCTGTTGTCTTTTTGATAAAAGCCATTCTGACAGGAGTGAGGTGATATCTCATTGTGGTTTTGATTTGCATATCCTTGATGATTAGTGATGCTGAGCATCTTTCAATATTCCTGTTGGCCATTTGTATGCCTTCTTTGGAAAAATGTCTATTCAGACCCCCTGTCCATTTTTGAATCAGGTTGTTTGTGTTTTTGATGTTGAGTTGTGGCAGTTCTTTGTATATTTTGAATATTAACCCTTGATCAGGTATTTGTTTGCAAATATCTTCTCCCATTCAGTAGGTGGCCTTTTCGTTTTGTTGACAGTTTCCGCCCCTGTGCAAAAGCTTTTTAGTTTGATGTAGTCCCATTTGTTTAGTTTTGCTTTTGTTTCCCTTGCCTGAGGAGAAATGTCCAAAGAATATTACTAACACCAATACGAAAGAGACTACTGCCTATATTTTCTTCTACAAGTTTTATGGTTTCAGGTCTTACATTTAAGTATTTAATCCATTTTGAATTGATATTTGTGCATGGTGTGAGAGTAGTACAATTTGATGCTTTTGCTTGTAGCTGTCCAGTTTTCCCAACACCATTTATTGAAGAGACTGTTTTTTGCCCATTGTATGTTCTTGAGTTCTGTGTCATAGATTAATTGCTCATTTAAGTGTGGGTTCATTTCTGAGCCCTATGTTCTGTTCCATTGGTCTATGTGCCTGTTTTTATTCCAGTGCTGTACTGTTTTGATGACTGTAGCTTTGTAGTATAGTTTGAAATCAGGGAGCATGATACCTCCAGCTTTGTTCTTTCTGAAGGTCATTTGGGCTATTTGGGGCCTTTTGTGTTTCCATGCAAATTTTAGATTTATTTGCTCTAGTTCTGTGATAATACCGTTGGTATTTTGATAAGAGATTGCATTGAATCTGTAGACTGCCTTTCTTTTATAATGCAAAACAGATTTATCAGCATGCACGACTATGAGGATTAGGATCCAAGATGAAAAGGAAAGAATACTTCTGTCCAACAGAGAAGAAGATCAAGATTCTTAAGTAGCTGACTTTGGGACCTGCTGGGTGGGAAGACTTGCTGTGTTGCCTTCAGATGTTGTCTCTTTACCTGATGCTTCAGATGCTTTAGCAGCCTTTTCAAGCTGTCCCTCACTCTGGGCTGCCTTTTCTAAGTCCTTGGGATAGTTAAGCTGGTATTCCAGATAGCTTATGTTCCTGGTGTGTTGATCCAGGAACTTTTTCATGAAGCGTGAGAGATTGGTTTCTGTATTTTTAGAAGCCGAGTCCTTCACGTGTTGCAGGAGGTTGTTTAATGCGTTCTCCAACTGCGGAGCAGACTCTACGGCTTGTTTGTCAGTTCCCTTGTGTCGTGTGGCCATTTTAACAATATTATAAGTGTCTGCTTATTTAGGCTATATTTACACCAGTTGGATAGGTACCTTTGAGCTAACGGGTCCCGGTCTGCTGTGAAGAAGTAAACAATATAGAACCAATATACAGAGTTTATCTTGGGCTCACTTGTATTACACCGCAAAGAATCATGTAACATTATGCTCTATCTAGAAATAGATTATAGCTAGTTAGGAGAAATGATAGTATCATTTTAATTCCTAACAGTAATCATGCGTTATAGGTACTTGTTTGATGATTAAATCATGAGTACAAGCAGCCACCTGTCCAAATCTGTTTCGGCTACTTACAGAGTGATAGCTTAGATTTGTTTTGTGGCCCACTATCTACAAAGTGTATTCTAGAAGCTGAATTAGTTTTTTTTATGACATAATTAATTCATCAGTACATCTTATTTCAAAAGTTTTGATAATACAGAGAAAAACCGCAAAGTTCCTCTTCTCCAAGCCCCAACACCCAGAACATGCAGAGGGAAGCCTGCAATCCTACCCTTGGTTTTTCTGCTCCCCTACTGATTTAAGCAAGTGAGTGTTTTGGTTTGGTTTGGTTTCGTTTTCTGGCCACACCGTGCATCTTGAGGGATCTTAGTTTCCCGACCAGGGATTGAACCAGGGCCCTTGGCAGTGAAAGCGCCGAGTCCTAACCACTGGACCGGCAGGGAATTCCCAGCAAATGGCTTTACACACCTGAGACTCAACTTCCTCATCTGTGGAACGGAAAAAATAGTTTCTATCGCATGTTGGCTATTTTATAAAAAGGACTTGACTTTACTGTTCTCTGACTCACTGAAGGTACTTACATAATGATCCAGATGATTATCGCTTGACCCTAGTCTCCTGGGTGTAGGGTACAGTTCTTTCATTTAAAGTGATATGTTATCAGAAAATGAAAAATTATACATCCATATTATTCTTTTAACATTAGTGACTATAAAATCAAGTCCAGTTTATTGATCTAGTAAGAGAAATCTGAGACTTGAAAGCACTTTCTTCTCTTCCTTTTAGAATGATTTGGCTTGGTTTGGTTTTAAACTTAAATATTTTATTATACTTTTTACATGTATATTTTGTAAATTTGTAAATCCCCAGGGCCCCGTTCAGTTCTTTAGTCACCTATAAATCTTAACATACAATGGCACATAGAGAAAAAAAGAATGAGGTGCTAACACCTCCTACAGTGTGGATGAACCTCAAAAACATTATGCCAAGTGAAAGAAGCTGGCAGCAAAGGTCACATATTGTATGATTCCCCGAGTATTAAATATCCAGAGTGGGCAAATCCAGAGACAGAAAGCAGATTAGTGGTTGCCAGGGGCTGGAGGAGGGAGGACTGGGGAATGACTGCTGAATAAATAGGGGTGTCATTTTGGGGTGATGAATACGTTTGTCTGCTTTTATTTGGCGGCACCAGGTCCTAGTTGCGGCATGCGGGATCTTTGCTGCCGCGTGTAGGATCTTTAATTGGGGCATGTGGGATCTAGTTCCCTGACCAGAGATTGAACCCAGGCCCCCTGCATTAGAGTGCAGAGGCTTAACCGCTGGACCACCAGGGAAGTCCCGATGAATATGTTTTGAAGCTAGATGGTGGTGATGGTGGCAGAACATTGTGAATGTTCTAAATGCCACTGAACCATATACTTTAAAACGGGTAATTATATATTATTTGAATTTTACCACAATTCTAAAAAATGATATAAGAGGAAAATAATTGTTGTGGATAGACTGTGATAAAGGGTATGAGTGGAATAAGACGTGGGACAAGGCGTCAGTTTGACTGTCCTAAGCCTCTTTTATGTATTGGTGTTCCCCTAACCCAATCCCACTCTCATTAACTCTTATTTTTGTTTGTTTGTTTGGGCACCTATTGTTGTCCTCTTGGATGCACCTGGTGATAGCAGAATAAATATTGAGAAGAAAAGCCTTCAGGTATAAAGGGGCTACATCTAAAATTAGGGAATTAGTCCTTTTATATTTTTAATTCTTTCAGAAATTTGTGTCAACTTTTGGGTTGTGAGATGCTTGATGATATTTTTATCTATGGAAAACGGAGATCTAATGGCCAGATTTCAAAGTCAGGTAAGAGCTTAAAACCATATGCTACATTTGGGCTTACGTGTTTATACTGAAATTAATACAGATGATGCAAGTAAGACTTTAAATGGGCACTAAAATCGTGACCTATGTCATGGCAGCATTCCATCTGAGGGCTCACAGTAGTTAAATCCCTTAGGATAGTCATGAGACAATCAAAGCCAGAGGACCAATGAAGCCAGTTGTTACAATTCAAAATAGCCAGTTTGTGAGAAATTAGAAGTTTTTAAACAAAGAGTTAGAAAATGTAAAGAGGAACAAAACAGAGATGAAGACTATAATAACTGAAATGAAAAATACACTAGAAGAAATCAACAGTCTACCCTGTCTTTACATTCCAGATCAGTGAATGCAAAGACAGGGTAGTGGAAATCACTGAAGCTGAACAGAACAAAGAAAAAAGAATAAAACTAAATGAGGACAGTTTAAGAGATGTCCAGCATACTAATATTCACATTATAGGAGTCACAGACGGAAAAGAGAGAGAGAGAAAGAAAGGGGCAGAGAACATATCTGAAGACATAATAGCAGAAAACATCCCTAACCTGGGAAAGGAAATACACATCTAGGTCCAGAGAGCAAATAGAGTCCCGAACAGGATCAACCCAAACAGGACCACAGCAAGACACATTGTCATAAAAATGGCAAAACTTAAAGAGAGAATACTGGGGACTTCCCTGGTGGTCCAGTGGTAAAGAATTTGCCTTTCAACGCAGAGGCTTGGTTTCAAAACAAGTGAGTAAACATTACAAAACAGAAACAAAGTCACAGATACAGAGAACAAACATGTGGTTGCCAGAGGGGGAGGGGGGTGGAAGAAGGAAAGAAACAGGTGAGGGAAATTAAGAGGTACAAATTTCCACTTGCAAAATAAATGAGTCACAGGTATGAAATGTACAGTGTGGGGAATATAACCAATACCTATGTGATATCTCTGGTGACATATCATAACTAGACTTATCGTGGAAATCATTTTGAAATAGATAGAAATAGCCACTCACTATGTAATAGGAACTAACTGAGTGTTGTAGGTCAATTATACTTGAAAAAGAAACACACAAACTCATAGAAAAAGAGATCTGATTTGTGGTGGGGTGGGGAACGGATGAAGGCAATCAAATGATACAAACTTCCAGTTATAAGCCAAATGAGCACTGGGGATGTAATGCACAACACGATAAATACAATTAACACAACTGTATGTTACATATGAAAGTTAAGAGAGTAAATCCTGAGAGTTCTCATCACACACAAAAGTTTTTTTCTATGTATTCATGTATCTATATGAGATGATGGATGTTCACTAAACTTGTGCTAATAATCTCATGATGTATGTAAGTCAAATCATTATACTGCACACTTTAAACTTATACTGTGTTGTATGTCAATTATATCTCAATAAAACTGGGGGGAGGAAGGAAATGCTACATTTCTTTACGAGGTAGTCCAAAATAAAGATGTCATTATCCCACCCAAATAAAATAAATAAATGAAAATAGCCAGTTTCCCCTCTAGCACCTGACTATTAAAATGCACAAAGGAAAAGAATAGCAAGACCTCCATCAAGGAACGTACCAAGAGGCAGTTTCAAACTTGCCATTTGCGCAGAAGTATCCTGGAGTCACAAGGGAAGATGGTGCCCAGGACAGCTCTTGAGAGTGACACCTTGAGCAGGAGCTGTAGGATTGGTTTTGGGAGCCTGGGCTGAAGCCTACACAGCTGATGGCTGAGGCCATCCAGGTCTCGGGCCTGAGGTTAGAAAGGGAGCGAGAGTGGTGGCTAAGCGTGGAGCCTGCGGCTTTGCTGGGCTTGGGAACTTCAAAGAAAGGCTATGTTTTTCTCCATCCGAAGGCACGATGCTGAAACCATCGCTACTGCATAAGAAGGAGGCGATTCCGATCTCAGAGAAGATCTCAGGTGTCCAGGTTCCAAGAACCCCCTGCAGTGCTACCACCCAAACCTGACTAGCCATGGAAACAGTTTTTGGTCCGTCAGCAAAACTCTTCCTCAGGCTGGGGTCATCCTACCAACAAGAAGGGTTGTGTGTGCCTGTGTAAATAAACTGGCGATGCAGCATGGACACGGCTTCAGTTCCGCATGAGCCCCTCCCAGTCCCCAAGACCAGGGAGGACCAGGACACACGTTCATTCCCAGCATCGACCCTGAAATAACCGAAGGCAACAGGCCATTAGATACATTTCAGAAGGGTTATTTTAATAACACAATCCAATTCTGCTTGTGTTCCGGGTATTTTCTGGGTATGTTTGTGCTTCTATCACAGACATGTGATATAGGGTGCACACCTGTGTAGTGTCTGTGTGTGTGCGTGTGTGTTTTCTACCTGGCAGTTCCATTTGAAGAAGGCCCCATGAACAAAGGTAAGGTCTACCTGCTGCTTTTATTTTATTTTTCATTTTACTTTTTTTTAACATCTTTATTGGAGTATAATTGCTTTACAATGGTGTGTTAGTTACTGCTTTATAACAAAGTGGATCCATTTTACATATACATATGTTCCCATACCTGCTGCTTTTATTTATTTTTATTTTTAAAATGAATTTATTTTAAATTTGGCTGTGTTGGGTCTTTGTGGCTGTGCGCGGGCTTTCTGTAGTTGCGGCGCTTCTCATTGCAGTGGCTGCTCTTGTGGTGGAGCACAGGCTCTAGGTGTGTGGGCTTCAGTAGTAGTGGCACACAGGCTCAGTAGTTGTGGCACACAGGCTTAGTTGTTTCGCGGCCTGTGGGACCTTCCCGCAGGCAGACTCTTAACCACTGCATCACCAGGGAAGCCCTACCTGCTTCTTTTAAATAAAGTGATTATCCTGGATCAGTGCTCAGGGACCACCACCTCCTGGCTTCAGGCAACACTCACCCAAGAGGCTCCCTTTCAGTGTTGAATTAGCTGGAACCAGGGTTCTCCCAAGGATGTTGATGGTGACAAAATACACTTGAAGGCCACATCATCCGTCAGCTCTGAGCTGCGGAAAGACCTATGATATGCTGTCCGCATCTTGGGGTGGGGAAGAGGGGATAAGAAGAGCCGCATGTGGGCCTGGACAGTCTCCTCTTGTGTTACCTTCACAGAGGTAGGCCCCTCCCCCTCCGCTAGCATGGTTTCTGTCCCCACGTGCCCTCCACAACAGGGAAGGTTGTGAACAGAACTGGGAGAGAAGCCGACGGTGCCCCGCTCCCTCTCTTCCGTAAAGCCCTATGAGTAGTCACTGCAGAAGTGTCCCTTGGAGTCCTCCTTGTACCTGAGCTGGTCACCATGAATGGGCCTCAGGCCTGCTTTGAAACACACTGTTCTCCCATTCGAGACTCACACCACCCGTCTTGCACATTTAGGTGGTCCCAATGGGGCAGGGTGCGGGGAGCATGGGTGCTGGGGGAGAGGGTGGAAGAGAACAGGTGGGTCTGTGTAAACACCTCACGGGCACCTGGCAAACTTCTGAGATGTGCATGGCCTATGATGGTGACTCAGGGCTGTTACTGCATGAAAGGAGGCCTCCTGGGCATTCGGTCTGAATGGCGCTGGCTTAGCAATTTCCATCAAATTTACTAACCCCATGTGACACAGAGAACAACTATGCAGAGAACTCACAACTTTATTGAAAATACAAAACATGCCCTAAAACAGTGGGTCAAGGACTCTACTTCTAATTAATATACTTTGCAGGCCTTTGGGGAACTCTTCTTGGTGGTGAGGTATGCAGAATTTGAAACTGGCTCAAAGGACCTTTGGAAAAAACTGTCACAGACACAATTCAACAGAATGTCGGGGCAGCTGAAGGATCTCCAATGGAAAGGAATGACGCCATGCCACATGAGGGCACCTACAGTGAAACACGAGTGGAAGACGACAGGGTGGAGGAGGCAACAGCATAGGAGGAAAGGGTGGCATGGGTGGCACGGGTGGCTCAGGCGGCACGGGTGGCACGGGCAGGTTAGGTGGCATGGGAGGCATGGGTGGTATGGGCGCCCCAGGCAGCAGAGGCAGCTCCAGCGGCACTTGCTCCAGAAGAACGTGGACCCAATCCAGCTCCTGAAGCAGAATGGCACTGCAGGGTTCACACACGCTGACGACAGCAAGGGGGACCAGGGGCACGTGGGGCACGTTTCTGAGCATTACTGCCCTCTGATGTCTCCGACACTTGGCCCTTCTACTCTTAAACCAAGCCTACAAGCAGAGAGAAAAAGGGATTAGTATATTGAGCATTTCATGTCAGACATGAAAAATTTCAGCAGGGAGCTCTCGGTGCCTTGAAGATTTGAAAGTGCATCAGGAGAAGCTATTTCCTTCTTGCTAAAGTATCTTAGGATATGTAGCTGAAGGCGCTCCCTTCAGCCGCCCTCCCCCCCAACAGCGAGCACCGACTATGTGCCAGGCTCTGGATTGGCATATGGCTTTGTCTCTCCCCTCCCACCTTTACTATTATTTCCCCCACTCTTACACGCAGGTGGAGCTGACCAACTGCGCTCTGTCCCTGCTGTTATTACTCTTCCTGGTAGGTCTGCGTCCTGACAACTGACCGTCAGCTCCAGCTGCCACTAATCCCTACTCATTGGGCAGGTGTCACCTTAGTTATGGGGGAAGTTGTGCATAGGAAACAGTGGGTGCCTTTTAAAATCATACTGAGGGGAACGGTCCCCATTTTGAAAAACCCATCTTTGGTTACAGTAAATAATCAATAGGAGTGGGTTGGATTTTTAAACAAAAGTTTTCCCCAAGGATGACTAAAAAGGGTCATTCATCCTCTGGAATCTTGGGATGGTTAAAAAGATGGAGATGGTATTGTGAGGGAGGTTTGGTCATGGGGGGCCCAGGGACTTTGTGGCTTGTCTTGCTGGACACCGGAACTGAAGCCCTGGACACTGCCTTAATATTAGACTATAGGGGTAACAAATGCTTAGACGAACTCAGCCCAAATTTACTAAAACTCTTAACATCTTTGCCCAGACAAGAGTTTGGGGGAAAAGAGGCATACCATTGTCACCACTGTCAATTCTGCACTCTCCAACCTGCCCCACCCTCCAAACCTTCCTGGGCTCAGGACCAGGTCAGCTCACTCCGCTCTGGCTACAGTTGCAGGGCCTTGGACCAGAGCCTCTGGTGCCCAGCAAGGTTGCGCCCTCTAGGAGCTGCTAATCAACCAGGAGATCCCCATCCTGTCCCTTAGGCTTAAGTCAAGAGGGCGCAACTTGCATTTTAGGAAGACAGCCGACAACCACGTGAGTGAGGGGTCACAAAACGGCTCCCCCCTAAACATCTGCCAACTATTAACAACTGAGAGTAAAACCTGTCCTGGGGGCTGCACTGCTCCCTCAGCATCTCAGTTAATGGAATTATGCCATATTTAGATTTCTGGATGTTTCCACGCGGCAAATTTTACATGAGACCAAGGGCCTCCTCTCTCTGTCGCCCCATTTTCCCTCTCCCATCTTAGTATTTGGGTCCTTCTGCTGCATGAATATGTAGTTGAGAAAAGCCAGTGTAATAGAGCTCACTTTGGGGGGTTCGAGTGTACCAATGGTCAACTCTGCATAAATATAAGCAATGTGCAAAGCTGGCTATGTGAGGTTCAGGCTGACACTACTTCCATATTTCCAATACTGGTTTCATAAAACAACTCCTACTGTCCTTGCAAACCAAGGGAGGGTGTCCATTAAATGTTTCTTTGGGACGCTCATGCTGTAGAGTTTGGAGATAGATGAACACATTCTCCCGTCTTCTTCATGTGTTTCTTGTTGCTCCTTTTCCCTTCAGAACTCCATTAAGAGACCACTACGTAAACCCAGGAGAAGCAAGCCACCAAAACTTCAGTTTCTGTTTTCCTCTGAGCTTGCTTTGCCTGCTTGAGAAAGCAGAGGCCTGCGCCTCCCAGGCTCTGGCCAGACCTGACTGTGAGCCCAGCCCATGGTCTTAGGCCGCCAGCACTGCTTTCCAGACCCCACCACCAGCTCTGCAGCCCGTGTCCATCACTGCCCTCCACATGCTCTCTGCAGCAAAGCTAGTGAACCCATCCTGATTCTTCTTTCCTTCCTTCCTTCTTTCTTCCTTTCTATCAATCTTGTGTTTTAAAAAAATATTCATCTTCCAGAACAAGCGAAGCCACTGCACTGAGAAAACCACGCACCACAACAAAGAGTAACCCCAGCTCTCCTCAACTAGCGAAGAGCCCACGCACAGCAACGAAGACCCAATGCAGCCAAATATAAATAAATAAATATATTAAAAATATATATATACTCCTTTGATACAACTTACTGTGTTCTATGGACAGATAATCAGCTTCTGTGCCATGAGCTACCAACTAGTAACCACTACCTGAATGAATGAGCAAGTATTTCAAATTAACACAGGTAAGCGACTAGCTGAGAGCCAACCACTGACCATCACAAACAAAGTCTTCGAAAACCAATCCCTCATAATAGTATGAAAAGGGAAGAAAAAAATTCTTAGACATTAGAAATTGCTCAAAATAATATTCACTGATACATTTGGTAGTTTCATAATGTTGAATTTACGCAGTATCTCCAAGACATGTATCTATAGTATCCAATTATTCTCAAACCCGTCCATCTATTGAGGTCAGTGGCAATTTATTCAAATTTGTTCTTTTTGTTTGTTTTATTGTTTTATGTGTTTAGACAAATTCCTAAAGGTTGCAAACCCTTCCCCCCTCCATCATACTGCACAACCTACTATGTTAGCAATGTTTTCAGGCTGCACATCCAAAAATTTCAGAAAATTAAAATTTACGGCTGAAACTCTCTACACTGCTCTACCAAACACATAAAAACAACAGCAAGAGGACCAGGCACTTGGAGTTCTAAGCTATTCGCCTCCCCATCTGTCTCATCTAAACTAAACGTATATTAGTTGCTCACATGTTGTGTTCCGAGGTGAATTATTCCCTTACCCAATTGCCTGAACACTTGTAAATTCACTCCTTATACAAAGAGCTTAGGCCTGGCTTTAAAACTTTTAAATAATTTAGTATACTTGAACCCTCTTCTAACCCAGCTATTTGGTGCATTAATTTGAATAATTGCCAAGTCAGAATCATCCCCAACATGATTCCACAGAGACCTGTCCCCTAAGGGATACCAGTTTTGGAAGGAGTTTAACTTTACTGAAGATACATATATTCTGGCCCCAAAGCCCCAAAAGTCCAAACCTTATTTCCAAAACATCGACAAGTGTACAAAAACACACCAACTTGAGAATGTCTAGGACAAGGTATCCAATTCCTAAAGCAGGTTTTAGATTGGCTGCCCTGCCAAGTTGCTTTTTTCAGGTTTACTGACCCTCACTCTGGCTTCAGTCACTCCCAGGCGTCTTGCAATCTCCTTTCTGAGGGGGAAAAGTGTTGAAAATATTCAGCATTTGACATTATGGATGAAATGAAATATACAATGCACATTTCATGCTATGTTCAAATGTTTATTCAGAGAGTAACCAAGATGGTGACATAGGAAAAACCCCAAGCTTACCTCCTTCCATGGGTACACCAAAATTACAGCTATTTACAGAGCAACTTTTTTTTTTTTTTTTTTTTTTTTTTTTGCGGTACGCGGGCCTCTCACTGTTGTGGCCTCTCCCGTTGCGGAGCACAGGCTCTGGACGCGCAGGCTCAGCGGTCATGGCTCATGGGCCCAGCCGCTCCACGGCATGTGGGATCTTCCCGGACCGGGGCACGAACCCGTGTCCCCTGCATCGGCAGGCGGACCCTCAACCACTGCGCCACCAGGGAAGCCTACAGAGCAACTATTGATGAGAATGACCTGAAGACTAGCAGAAAAGAGCTTCCACAACTACAGATATAAAGAAGGAAACACAATGAGATGGATAGGAAGGGCCGAGATGTGGTATAGTCAAGACCCACACCCCCAGGTTGGCGACCCATAAATGGGAGGATAATTACAATTGCAGAGGTTCTCCCCAAGAAGCAAGGGGTCCAAGCACATTAGACTTACGGACTGGGAGAAAATACTTGCACACAATGCAACTGACAAGGGCTTAATTTCCACAATACGCCAATAGCTCATACAACTCAATAACAAAAAAACAAGCGACACAATCAATAAATGGGCAGAAGATCTAAATAGACATTTCTCCAAAGAAGACATACAGATGGCCAACAGGCACATGAAAAGATGCTCAACATCAGTAATCCCATATCTGGGCATATACCTGAAAAAGATGAAAGCTCTAATTCGAAAAGATACATGCACCCCAATATTCAGAGCAGCACTGTTTACAATAACTAAGATGTGGAAGCAACCTAAGTGTCCATCAACAGATGAATGGATAAAGACGATGTGGTATATATATACAATGGAATATTACTCAGCCATAAAAAGGTATGAAATCCTGCCATTTGTAACAACATGGACGGACTTAGAGAGTATTATCCTAAGTGAAGTAAGTCAGACAGAGAAAGACAAATATTACATGATATCACTTATATGTGGAATCTAATAAACAGAACAAGTGAACTTATTTACAAAACAAAAACAGATTCACAGACATAAAAAACAAACTTCTGGTTTCCAAGTGGGGGGATAAATTGGGAGCACAGGATTAACAGATGCACACTACCATAGATACCAGATAAACCACAAGGATTTATTGTATAGCACAGGGAACTCTATTCAATATCTTGTAATAAAATATAATGGAACAGAATAAGAAAAAAGAATATAGATATATACATATATATATGTATAATCTAATGCACTGCTATATATAAACCTCATGGTAACCACAAACCAAAAATCTATAATAGATACACACACACAAAAAAGAGAAAGGAATCCAAACATAACACTAAAGATAGTCATCAAATCACAAGGGAAGAGAGCAAAAGAAGAAGGAACAAAAAAGAACTCCAAAAACAATTAGCAAAATGGCAGTAATTACATACTTACCAATAATTACTTTAAATATAAATGGAATAAATGCTCCAATCAAACGACAAAGAGTGGCTGAATGGATACAAAAACAAGACCCACATACATGCTGCCTACAAGAGACGCACTTCAGATCTAAAGACTCAGACAGAAAGTGAAGGGATGGAAAAAGGTATTCCATGCAAATGGAAATCAAAATAAAGCTGGAGTAGCATTTCTCATATGAGACAAAATAGACTTTAAAATAAAGACTATTACAAGAGACAAAGAAGGACACTACATAATGATCAAGGGATCGATCCAAGAAGAAGATATAACAATTGTAAATATTTAAGCACCCAACATAGGAGCACCTCAATACATAAGGCAAAGGCTAACAGCCATAAAAGGGGAAATCGACAGTAACACAATCATAGTAGGGCACTTTAACACCCCACTTTCACCAATGGGCAGGTCATCCAAAATGAAGATAAATAAGGAAACACAAGCTTTAAATGATACATTAAACAAGATGGACTTAATTGATATTTATAGGACATTCCATCCCAAAGCAACAGAATACACATTCTTCTCAAGTGCTCATGGAACATTCTCCAGGATAGATCATATCTTGGATCACAAACCAAGCCTTGGTAAATTTAAGAAAATTGAAATCATATCAAGTATCTTTTCCGACCACCACGCTATGAAACTAGATATCAATTACAGGAAAACATCTGTAAAAAATACAAACACATGGAGGCTAAACAATACACCACTTAATAACGAAGTGATCACTGAAGAAATCAAAGAGGAAATCAAAAAATACCTAGAAACAAATGACAATGGAGACACGATGACCCAAAACCTATGGGATGCAGCAAAAGCAGTTCTAAGAGGGAAGTTTATAGCAATACAATCCTACCTTAAGAAACAGGAAACATCTCAAATAAACAACCTAACCTTGCACCTAAAGCAATTAGAGAAAGAAAAACAAAAACACCCCCCAAAGTTAGCAGAAGGAAAGAAATCATGAAGATCAGATCAGAAATAAATGAAAAAGAAATGAAGGAAATGATAGCAAAGATCAATAAAACTAAAAGCTGGTTCTTTGAGAAGATAAACAAAATTGATAAACCGTTACCCACACTCATCAAGAAAAAAAGGAGAAGACTCAAATCAATAGAATTAGAAATGAAAAAGCAGAAGTAACAACTGACACTGCAGAAATACAAAGGATCATGAGCGATTACTACAAGCAACTATATGCCAATAAATTTGACAACGGGAAAAAATGGACAAATTCTTAGAAAGGCACAACTTGCCGAGACTGAACCAGGAAGAAATAGAAAATATGAACTGACCGATCACAAGCACTGAAATTGAAAGTGTGATTAAAAATCTTCCAACAAACAAAAGCCCAGGACCAGATGGCTTCACAGGTGAATTCTATCAAACATTTAGAGAAGAGCTAACACCTATCAATCTCAAACTCTTCCAAAATATAGCAGAGGGAGGAACACTCCCAAACTCATTCTACGAGGCCACCATCACCCTGATACCAAAACCAGACAAGATGTCACAAAGCAAGAAAACTACAGGCCAATATCACTGATGAACATAGATGCAAAAATCATCAACAAAATACTAGCAAACAGAATCCAACAGCACATTAAAAGGATCATGCACCATGATCGAGTGGGGTTTATTCCAGGAATGCAAGGATCCTTCACTATACGCAAATCAATCAATGTGATACACCATATTAACACATTGAAGGAGGAAAACCATAGGATCATCTCATTGGATGCAGAGAAAGCTTTCGACAAAATTCAACACCCATTTATGATAAAAACCCTGCAGAAAGTAGGCATAGAGGGAACTTTCCTCAACATAATAAAGGCCATATATGACAAGCCCACAGCCAACATCGTCCTCAATGCTGAAAAACTGAAACCATTTCCACTAAGATCAGGAACAAGACAAAGTTTCCCACTTTCACCACTATTATCCAACATAGTTTTGGAAGTTTTAGCCACAGCAATCAGAGAAACAAAAAATAAAAGGAATCCAAATTGGAAAAGAAGAAGTAAAGCTGTCAGTGTTTGCAGATGACATGATACTATACATAGAGAATCCTAAAGATGCTAGCAGGAAACTACTAGAGTGAATCAATGTATTTGGTAAAGTAGCAGGATACAAAATTAATGCACAGAAATTTCTGGCATTCCTATACACTAATGATGAAAAATCTAAAAGTGAAACTAAGAAAACACTCCCATTTACCACTGCAACAAAAAGAATAAAGTATCTAGGAATAAACCAACCTAAGGAGACAAAAGACCTGTGTGCACACAATTATAAGACACTGATGAAATAAATTAAAGATGACACGAATAGATGGAGAGATATACCATGTTCTTGGAATGGAAGAATCAACATTGTGAAAATGACTCTACTACCCAAAGCAATCTACAGATTTAATGCAATCCCTATCAAACTACCACTGGCATTTTTCACAGAACTAGAACAAAAATTTCACAAATTGTATGGAAACACAAAAGACCCCGAATACCTAAAGCAATCTTGAGAATGAAAAATGGAGCTGGAGGAATCAGGCTCTCTGACTTCAGACTATACTACAAAGCTACAGTAATCAAGACAGTATGGTACTGGCACAAAACCAGAAATACAGATCAATGGAACAGGATAGAAAGCCCAGACATAAACCCACGCACATATGGTCACTTTATCTTTGATAAAGGAGGCAAGAATATATGATGGAGAAAAGACAGCCTCTTCAATAAGTGGTGCTGGGAAAACTGGACAGGTACATGTAAAAGTATGAAATTAGAACACTCCCTAACACCATATACAAAAATAAACTAAAAATGGATTAAAGACCTAAATGTAAGGCCAGACACTATCAAACTCTTAGAGGAAAATATAGGCAGAACACTCTATGACATAAATCAGAGCAAGATCCTTTTTGACCCACTTCCTGGAGAAATGGAAATAAAAATAAACAAATGGGACCTATTGAAGCTTCAAAGCTTTTTCACAGCAAAGGAAAACACAAACAATACCAAAAGACAACCCTCAGAATGGAAGAAAGTGTTTGCAAATGAAGCAACTGGCAAAGGTTTAATCTCCAAAATTTACAAACAGTTCATGCAGCTCAATATCAAACAAACAACAGCCCAATCCATAAATGGGCAGAAGACATAAATAGACATTTCTCGAAAGAAGATACACAGATTGCCAACAAACACATGAAAGAATGCTCAACATCAGATTTTTAATTTATATTTATTTATTTTTGGCTCTGTTGGGTCTTCATTTCTGTGCGAGGGCCCTCTCTAGTTGCAGCAAGCGGGGGCCACTCTTCATCGCGGTGCACTGGCCGCTAACCATCACGGCCTCTCTTGTTGCAGAGCACAGGCTCCAGACGCACAGGCTCAGTAGTTGTCGCTCACGGGCCCAGTTGCTCCATGGCATGTGGGATCTTCCCAGACTAGGGCTCGAGCCCATGTCCCCTGCATCGGCAGGCAGATTCTCAACCACTGCACCACCAGGGAAGCCCTGCTCAACATCATTAATCATTAGAGAAATACAAATCAAAAGTACAATGAGATGTCATATCACACCGGTCAGAATGGCCATCATCAAAAAATCCAGAAACAATAAATGCTGGAGAGGGTGCACAGAAAAGGGAACGCTCTTGCACTGTTGGTTGGAATGTAAATTGATACAGCCATTATGGAGAACAGTATGGAGGTTCCTTAGAAAACTAAAAATAGAACTACTATATGACCCAGCAAACCCACTACTGGGAATATACCCTGAGAACACCATAATTCCAAATGAGGCATGTAACACAATGTTCATTGCAGCTGTATTTCCAATAGCAAGGACATGGAAGCAACCTAAGTGTCCATCAACAGGTGAATGGATAAAGAAGATGTGGCACATATGTACAATGGAATATTACTCAGCCATAAAAAGAAACGAAATTGAGTTATTTGTAGTGAGGTGGATGGACCTAGAGTCTGTCATACAGAGTGAAGTAAGTCAGAAAGAGAAAAACAAATACCGTATGCTAACACACATATATGGAATCTAAGAAAAAAAAATGTCATGATGAACTCGGCGCAAGACAGGAATAAAGACACAGACCTACTAGAGAATGGACTTGAGGATACGGGGAGGGGGAACGGTAAGCTGGGACTAAGTGAGAGAGTGGCATGGACATATATACACTACCAAACCTAGGATAGATAGCTAGTGGGAAGCAGCCACATAGCACACGGAGATCAGCTCGGCGCTTTGTGACCACCTAGAGGGGTGGGATAGGGAGGGTGGGAGGGAGGGAGATGCAAGAGGGAAGAGATATGGGAACATATGTATATGTATCACTGATTCACTTTGTTATAAAGCAGAAACTAACACACCATTGTAAAGCAATTATACTCCAATTAAGATGTTAAAAAAACAAAAAAACAAAAAAGGAGAACAAAACCCAAAGTTAGTACAAATAACGAAGTCACAAAGATCAGAGAAGAAAGAAATGAAATAGATTTTAAAATATATAAAATATCAATGGAAGTAAGAGATGATTCTTTGAAAAGGTAAATAAAATTGTTAAACCTTTAGCCAGACTCATCAAGAAGAAGAGAAATTGGGTCCAAATCAATAAAATCAGGAAGGAAACAGAGGTTAGAACCAACACCACAGAAATACAAAGGATCATAAGAGATTACTATGAACAATCATACATCAATAAAGTGGACAAACTAGAAGAAATGAACAAATTCCCAGAAATGTACCGTCTCCCAAGACTAAAGCAGTAAGAAATAGAAAATTTGAATACATCAATTATCAGTAATGAAACTGAATTGGATAATAAAAAAAGGATATATTTTACAGCACCAGGAATACAGCCAATATTTTATAATAACTTTAAATGGAGAATAATCTATGAAAATGTTGAATCACTGTGTTGCACATCTGAAACTAATATAACATTGTAAATCAAATATACCTCAATAAAAACAGACATTAGGGAGTAGAGAGCAGAAGCAAGAAGAACTACAATCCCACAGCCTGTGGGACAAAAACCACAATCACAGAAAGATAGACAAGATGAAAAGGCAGAGGGCTATGTACCAGAAGAAGGAACAAGATGAAACCCCAGAAAAACAACTAAATGAAGTGGAGATAGGAAAACTTCCAGAAAATGAATTCAGAATAATGATAGTGAAGATGATCCAGGACCTCGGAAAATGAATGGAGGCAACGATTGAGAAGATGCAAGAAATGTTAAACAAAGATCTAGGAGAATTAAAGCACAAACAAACAGAGATGAACAATACAATAACTGAAATGAAAAATACACTAGAAGGAATCAATCGCAGAATAACTGAGGCAAAAGGACAGATAAGTGACCTGGAAGACAGAATGGTGGAGTTCACTGCCACGGAACGGAATAATGAAAAAAGAATGAAAAGAAATGAAGACAGCCTAAGAGACCTCTGGGACAACATTAAACACAACAACATTCGCATTATAGGGGTCCCAGAAGGAGAAGAGAGAGAGAAAGGACCCGAGAAAATATTTGAAGAGATTATAGAGGAAAACTTCCCTAACGTGGGAAAGGAAATAGCCACCCAAGTCGAGGAAGCACAGAGAGTCCCAGGCAGGATAAACCCAAGGGGAAACATGCCGAGACACATAGTAATCAAATTGACAAAAATTAAAGGCAAAGCAAAACTACTGAAAGCAACAAGGGAAAAATGACAAATAATATACAAGGGAACTGCCATAAGGTTAACAGCTGATTTCTCAGCAGGAACTCTACAAGCCAGAAGGGAGTAGCATGATATACTTAAAGTGATGAAAGGGAAGAACCTACAAACAAGATTACTCTACCCGGCAAGGATCTCATTGAGTTCGATGGAGAAATCTAAAGCCTTACAGACAAGCAAAAGCTAAGAGAATTCAGCACTACCAAACCAGTTTTACAACAAATGCTACAGGAAGTTCTCTAAGTGGGAAACACAAGAGAAGAAAAGGACCTACAAAAACAAACCCATAACAATTAAGACAATGGTAACAGGAACATACGCATCGATAATTACCTTAAACGTGAATGGACTAAATGCTCCAACTGAAAGACACAGGCTCGCTGAATGGACAGAAAAATAAGAACCATATAGATGCTGTCTACAAGAGACCCACTTCAGACCAAGGGACACATACAGACTGAAAGTGAGGGGATGGAAAAAGATATTCAATGCAAATGGAAATCAAAAGAAAGCTGGAGGGCTTCCCTGGTGGCGCAGTGGTTGAGAGTCTGCCTGCCGATGCAGGGGACACGGGTTCGTGCCCTGGTCCGGGAAGATCCCATATGCCGCTGAGCGGCTAGGCCCGCGAGCCATGGCCGCTGAGCCTGCGCGTCTGGAGCCTGTGCTCCGCAACGGGAGACGCCACAGCAGTGACAGGCCCGCGTACCGCCAAAAAAAAAAAAAAAAAAAATCTTCCAACAAGCAAAAGTCCAGGACCAGATAGCTTCACAGGTGAATTCTATCAAACATTTAGAGAAGAGCTAACACCCATCCTTCTCAAACTCTTGCAAAAAATTGCAGAGGAAGGAACACTCCCAAACTCATTCTATGAGGCCACCATCACCTGAGTACCAAAACCAGACAAAGATACTACAAAAAAGAAAATTACAGAACAATATCACTGATGAACATAGATGCAAAAATCCTCAACAAAATACTAGGAAACGGAATACAACAACACATTAAAAGGATCAGACACCGTGATCAAATGGGATTTATCCCAGGAATGCAAGGATTCTTCAATATATGCAAATCAGTCAATGTGATACACCATATTAACACGTTGAAGAAGAAAAGCCATATGATCATCTCAATAGATGAAGAAAAAGCTTTTGAGAAAATTCAACACCCATTTATGATAAAAATTCTCCAGAAAGTAGGCATAGAGGGAACCTACCTCAATATAATAAAGCCCATATACGACAAACCCACAGCAAACATCATGCTCAGTGGTGAAAAACTGAAAGCACTTCCTAAAATCAGGAACAAGACAAGGTTGCCCACTCTCACCACTATTTTTCAACATAGCTTTGGAAGTCCTAGCCACGGCAATCGGAGAAGAAAAAGAAATACCAGGAATACAAATTGGAATAGAAGAAGTAAAGCTGTCACTGTTTGCAGATGGCATGATACTATACATAGAGAATCCTACAGATGCCACCAGAATACTACTAGAGCTAACCAATGAATTTGGTAAAGTTGCAGGATACAAAATTAATGCACAGAAATCTCTGGCATTCCTATACACTAATGATGAAAAATCTGAAAGAGAAATTAAGGAAACACTCCCATTTACCATGGCAACAAAAAGAATAAAATACCTAGGAATAAACCTACCTAGAGAGACAAAAGACCTGTATGCAGAAAACTATAAGACACTGATGAAAGAAATTAAAGATGATACCAACAGATGGAGAGATATACCATGTTCTTGGATTGGAAGAATCAGCATTGTGAAAATGGAAATACTACCCAAAGCAATCTACAGATTCAATGCAATCCCTATCAAATTACCAATGGCATGTTTTACAGAACTAGAACAAAAAAATCTTAAAATTTGTATGGAGACACAAAAGACCCCGAATATCCAAAGCAGTCTTGAGGGAAAAAATGGAGCTGGAGGAATCAGACTCGCAGACTTCAGACTATGCTACAAAGCTACAGTAATCAAGACAATAGGGTACTGGCACAAAAACAGAAATACAGATCAATGGAACAGGATAGGAAGCCCAGACATAAACCCACGCACCTATGGTCAACTAATCTATGACAAAGGAGGCAGGGATGTACAATGGAGAAAAAGACAGTCTCTTCAATAAGTGGTGGTGGGAAAACTGGACAGCTCCATGTAAAAGAATGCAATTAGAACACTCCCTAACACCATACACAAATATAAACTCAAAATGGATTAGAGACCTAAATGTAAGACCGAGCACTATAAAACTCTTAGAGGAAAACATAGGAAGAACACTCTTTGAGATAAATTGCAGCAAGATCTTTTTTGTTCCACCTCCTAGAGTAATGAAAATAAAAACAAAAATAAACCAATGGGACCTAATGAAACTTAAAAGCTTTTGCATAGCAAAGGAAACCATAAACAAGGCCAAAAGACAACCCTCAGAATGGGAGAAAATATTTGCAAATGAAGCAAGTGACAAAGGATTAATCTCCAAAATTTACAAGCAGCTCATGCAGCTCAATAGCAAAAAAACAAACAACCCAATCCAAAAATGGGCAGAAGACCTAAACAGACATTTCTCCAAAGAAGACATACAGATGGCCAAGAAGCACATGACAAGGTGCTCAACATCGCTATTATTAGAGAAACGCAAATCAAAACTACAATGAGGTATCACCGCACACCAGTTAGAATGGGCATCATCAGAAAATCTACAAACAACAAATGCTGGAGAGGGTGTGGAGAAAAGGGAACCCTCTTGCCCTGTTGGTGGGAATGTAAATTGATATAGCCACTATGGAGAACAGCATGGAGGTTCCTTAAAAAACTAAAAATAGAATTACCATATGACCCAGTAATCCCACTCCTGGGCATATACCCAGAAAAAACCATAATTCAAAACGACACATGCACCCCAATGTTCATTGCAGCACTATTTACAATAGCCAGGTCATGGAAGCAACCTAAATGCCCATCGTCAGATGAATGGATAAAGAAGATGTGGTACATATGTACAATGAAATATTACTCAGCCATAAAAAGGAACGAAATTGGGTCATTTGTAGAGATGTGGATGGATCTAGAGACTGTCATACAGAGTGAAGTAAGTCAGAAAGAGAAAAACAAATATCCTATATTAATGCATATATGTGGAACCTAGAAGAATGGTACAGATGAACCAGTTTGCAGGGCAGAAATAGAGACGCACATGTACAGAACAAACATATGGACACCAAGGGGGGACAGTGGGGTGGTGGTGGTGGTGGGATGAACTGGGAGACTGGGATTGACATATATACACTAATATGTATAAAATGGATAACTAATAAGAACCCGCTGTATAAAAAAATAAATAAAATTCTAAAAAATAAATATATAAAAAAATAAAAACGGACATCACTAATCATCAGAGTAATGCAAACCACAACTACAATGAGATATCACCTTAGAAGAGCTACCACCCAAAAGACTACAGGGACTTCCCTGGTGGCGCAGTGGTTAAGAATCCACCTGCCAGTGCAGGGGACACAGGTTTGAGCCCTGGTCCAGGAAGATCCTACATGCCACAGAGCAACTAAGCCCGTGCACCACAACTACTGAGCCTGCGCTCTAGAGCCCTCGAGCCAGAACTACTGAGCCCGTGTGCCACAACTACTGAAGCCTGCGCACCTGCAGCCTGTGATCCACCACAAGAGAAGCCACCGCAATGAGAAGCCCGTGCACCGCAGCAAAGAGCAGCTCTGGCTCACCTGCAGCTAGAGTAAGCTCGCGCACAGCATCGAAGACCCAATGCAGCCAAAACTAAGTAAATTAATTAATTCTTATAAAGACTACAAATAACAAATATTAGTGAGGATGTGGAGAAAGGGGAACCCTTGTACACTGTTGGTGGGAATGTAAATTGGTGGAGCCACTGTGGCAAACAGTATGGAGGTTTCTCAAAAAACTAAAAATAGAACTACCATATGACCCAGCAATTTCAATCCTGGGTATATATCTGAAAAAAACAAAAACACTAATTCAAAAAGATACATGCACCCCAATGTTCACAGCAGCATCATTTACAATAGCCAAGATATGGAAGCAACCTGAGTGTCCATCAATAGAGGAACGGATTAAGAAGATGTGGTATGCATATACAATGGAGGATAAAAAGAATAAAAATTTGCCATTTGCAACAACATGGATGGACTTGGAGGGTATTATGCTTAGTGAAATAAGTAGGACAGAGAAAGACAAATGATCTCACTTATATGTGGAATCTAAAAATGAAAGCAAACTATTGAATACAACAAAAAAGAAACACTCTCATAGATATAGAGAACAAACTAGTGGTTACCAGTGGGGAGAAACAGGGGAGAAGGACGAGATAGGGGCTGTGGATTAATAGGTACAAACTACTATGTATAAAATAAATAAGCTACAAGGATATATTGTACAGCATGGGGAATATAGCCAATATTTTATAATAACTATAATGGAGTAGAACCTTAAAAAATTGTGAATCACTATATTGTACACCTGAAACTTATATAATATTGTACATCAGCTGTAACTCAATTTAAAAAAACCCCGATAACCCTAAAGTCTCCACCAAGAAACTGCTAGAACTAATAAATGAATTCAGTAAAGTTTCAGGATTCAAGTTAATATACAGAAATCTGCTGCTTTTCTCTACACTATAATACACTATACTCTGAGAGAGAAAGCAAGAAAACAATCCCATTTAAAATAGCTTCAAGGGCTTCCCTGGTGGGGCAGTAGTTAAGAATCCACCTGCCAATGCAGGGGCCACGGGTTCAAGCCCTGGTCTGGGAAGATCCCACATGCCGCGGAGCAATTAAGCCTGTGGGACACAACTACTGAGCCTGCGCTCTGGAGCCTGCGAGCCACAGCTACTGAGCCCGTGTGCCACAACTACTAAAGCCCGCGTGCCTAGAGCCTGTGCTCTGCAACAAGAGAAGCCACCGCAATGAGAAGGCCCCACTTGCCGCAACTAAAGAAAGCCCACGTGCAGCAACAAAGACCCAACGCAGCCAAAAATAAAATTAATTAGTTAATGAATAATAATAAATAAAATAGCATCAAAAAGAATAAAATACCTAGGAATAAACTTAACCAAGGAAGTGAAAGACCTATACTCTGAAAACTATATATAAAACACTGATGAAGGAATTTGAAAATGTTCCCCCAAAATGGCAAGATATACTGTGTTCTTGGATTGGAAGAATTAATATTGCTAAAATATCCATACAGGAAACACAGGGGACCCCGAATGGCCAGGGCAGTCTTGAGAATGAGGAATGGAGCTGGAGTATCGGGCTCCCTGGCTTCGGGCTATACTACAGAGCTGCAGTGGTCGGGACACTGTGGTACTGGCACAGAGGCAGGGAGATGGATCAATGCAACAGGATGGAAAGCCCAGAGATGAACCCACACACTTATGGTCACCTTATCTTTGATAAAGGAGGCAGGAGTGTACAGTGGAGAAGGGACAGCCTCTTCAATGGGTGGTGCTGGGAAGACTGGACAGGTACATGTAAAGGTATGAGATTAGATCACTCCCTGGCACCATGCACAAAAGTAAGCTCAAAATGGATTGAGGGCCTGAAGCTGTCGGGCTCTTAGAGGAAAGCATAGGCAGAACACTCTATGACATAAATCACAGCAAGATCCTTTTTGACCCACCTCCTAGAGAAATGGAAATAGAAACAAGGGTGAACAGGTGGGACCTAGTGAAACTTCGGGGCCTTTGCACAGCGGAGGAAACCATAAGCAAGACCAGGGGACCACCCTCAGAATGGAAGAAGTTGTTTGCAGATGGAGCAACTGACAAAGGATTAATTTCCAAAATTTGCAAGCAGCTCGTGCATCTCAATAATAAAAAAGGCGCAACCCAATCCAGAAATGGGCAGGGGACCTGGGTAGACATTTCTCCAAGGAAGTTGTGCAGCCTGCCAGCAAGCACATGGAGGAATGCTCAACATCATTAATCATTAGGGAAATGCAGATCAGGGCTGCAGTGAGATATCATCTCACACCGGTCAGAATGGCCATCATCAAAAAATCTAGAAACAAAGAATGCTGGAGAGGGTGTGGAGAAAGGGGAACACTCCTGCCCTGCTGGTGGGAATGTGAATTGGTACAGCCACTATGGAGAACAGTATGGGGGTTCCTTGGAAAACTACAAGTGGATCTGCCACGTGACCCAGCGGGCCCACTACTGGGCATATACCCTGGGAGGACCATGGTTCAAAGGGAGCCATGTACCAGGATGTTCATTGCAGCTCTATTTACAATGGCCCGGAGATGGAAGCAACCTAGGTGCCCATAATCGGATGAATGGATGGGGAAGATGTGGCACATATATACAATGGAATATTACTCAGCCATAAAAAGAAATGAAATTGAGTGAGGTGGGGAAATTGGATGAAGGCAGTCAAAAGGTACAAACTTCCAGTTATAAGATAAATAAGTACTAGGGATATAATGTACAACATGATAAATAAAATTAACACTGCTGTATGTTATATACGAAATCTGTTAAGAGAGTTCCTAAAAGTTCTCATCACACAAAAACCTTTTCTTCTGTTTAATTATGTATCTATGTGAGATGATGGATGGTCACCAAACTTATTATGATAATCATTTCATGATGCACGTAAGCCAACTCATTATGCTGTGCACCTTAAACTTATACAGTACCGAATGTTAATTACATCATAATAAACTGGAAGAAAAAATATTTATCAGGCAGCTCTAGACATCCAAATCAAGGGGCATCTTGAGTTTGACACTTTTGAGAAAGGGAGAAATTGGGCTGATCCAATTATCACACCACAGCAAAAAGCAACCGAACTTGGAGTAATCGAGTTGAACAGAAAATCCTAAACCGAAGTTGATGCTACTTACCATCCCTTCTTGTTGAATCGTCTCCTACCGCCATCCAGGTTTCCACGATACGGTTTGCCTACAAACAGCCTCTCCAAACACTCCTCCTCTGTCTCTTGCAAGCTTCTTTTATTGTCTTTCAATATTCCCTAGCTCAGTGAATATACCAGCAGCCATTCATTTGGGCAAATCAGAAATTTATACATTTTTCTTAAACATTTCCTTTTACCCCCGTGTTCAAATTACCATGAATTGCTATCAATTTTACCTGCTAAATATCTCTTTAATCTGTTCACTTCTCTCCATCGCCACTACCCTGGACCAACACACCATCACCTCTGGCCTTGCCTACTGAACAGCCTCCTAGGATTGAATCCCAGCTCTGCCACATTCCAGCTGTGCCATCTTGGGCAAGTCTCATCACTTCTCTGAGCTTCAGTTTTTTCACAGTTATAAGTGGGGATAATAACAGTGGCTACCACATTCACAAGGGGCTGTGAAGATTCAATGACAGTATGGAGAAAAACCCTTTAAAACAAGTGCTTAACACACAGTAAGCACAATGTAAATGATAGCTTTTTAAATTTTAGCCGCATTCACAGGTACTCAGCAACCCATTCATTCTCCACACTGAAGTTTGCTTTAGGGAACAATTCTACCTCAGGCACAAACTTCAGGGGTAACTAAAAATTCAGTAATCGGGCTTCCCTGGTGGCGCAGGGGTTAAGAATCCACCTGCCGATGCAGGGGACACGGGTCCGAGCCCTGGTCCGGGAAGATCCCACATGCCACGGGGCAACTAAGCCCGTGTGCCACCACTACCGAGACTGCGCTCTAGAGCCCGCGAGCCACAACTACTGAGCCCACGTGCCACAACTACTACGGAAGCCCACCCGCCTAGAGCCCGCGCTCTGCAACAAGAGAAGCCACCACAATGCCTGCACCGCAACTTAGGGTAGCTCCCGCTCGCCGCAACTAGAGAAAGCCCGCACCCAGAGCCCGAGAGCAGCAACAGAGACCCAATGCAGCCATAAATAAATAAATTGATTTATTTTTAAAAATTCAGTAATCAAGATGAAGGATGTTTTAGGGCTTCCCTGGTGGCGCAGTGGTTGACAGTCCGCCTGATGCGGGGGACACGGGTTCGTGCCCCGGTCCGGGAACATCTACATGCCGCAGAGAGGGTGGGCCCGTTGGCCATGGCCGCTGAGCCTGCCCGTGAGCCATGGCCGCTGAGCCTGCACGTCCGGAGCCTGTGCTGCGCAACCAGAGAGGTCACAACAGTGAGAGGTCCGTGCACGGCAAAAAAAAAAAAAAAAAAAAAAAAGAAAAAAAGATAAAGGATGTTTTCATGGAGTGTTCAAACTAATGCAAATATAATCCATGAATAACTGATGATCAAAATTTCAGATAAAAGTACACTCCAACTCTGCATTGGCTCCTTCACGTCTCGGGTGACTCATTATTTATGTGAACCGGTGGCCCACAAAGCTCCCCAATGTGACTTATTCAAACACCGCACGGAAATATCGACCTCGATTCCCGCCAGGCAGAGTCCCCGCCCCCGTCCTGGGCCTCGAGTGTACCGGAAGGGCGGGCCGCCGTCACGCCCCGGGGCTTTCAGATCCGGAGCCGAGGAGAGGGACTCGCGAGAGCGCCGCCCACCACCCGCGCGGCAGCCCGCGCCACCCGAGACGCCCGCTTACCGCGTGAGTGCGTTGGGGTACTGAGTGTGCTGGAAAACGCTCTCCAGGTCCTGCACCTGCACCTGCGTGAACCTGGCGCGGGGGGCCCGCCGCTGCCCGTCTGCGGCCTCGGGACCCTCGACGGCGGCCCGCGGGGTCTGCTCCTCGCCGCCCGCCTCGGCCTCGGCCTCGACATCGCGGCTTTCGCCGTCCGTGGGGCCGGCGGTTCCGGCGCTGACCTCACAGCCTTCCTTTCCTTCTCCTTCGTCTCCCGCCTCTTTCCCTTCCGTGGCTGCTCCCTGCTCCGGTTCGGACTGAGCCTTCTGCTCCTCTCCCCCCTCTCTGGGAGGCGACATCTCTGCGGGCTTCACCTCTGCAAGGGAGGAAACCCAAAGAGAAAGATCAGGCCGTCGAGTGAGCCCGGCTCTGGGGAGGGCCTGCGTCCGAGGGGAGTCCTGCCGTTCGCCCCGCCCTGGGAAAGTACCTTTCCTGGAATCCGTTAAAGCGAGTGCCCCACACGCCACTGACCTTTTGCTTCTTCCTGCTCCTCTTCAACCCCCAGCTTGAAGAAGCCGGCAACGGCTGCATCCCTGACGTCATAGGCATCGTGGCTGCTCTTCCGCTGACGCTCCATGTCCAGACTGCTGTCGAGGAGGCTGTGAGCTTCAGCGGAGGCTGCTCTGGATCTCCTGAGACCCCCGGCTCACGACTCAAGGCTAGAGCGGTCGCCCACGACCCGGCACGTTAAGGCTCCTCTGGCGGCTGGTCGGGTTTCAGAGATTCTGGTATGACGCCCACTGTGGGTTTACCACAGCCTGCTGGGGGTTGGGTTAGCTGATGTGCGCATGCGGCAGGGCGTCGGCCGTCTAGGGGCCGTCTAAGGGGGCGCGGGCAGGGCGGGGAGGATGTTGCGCGCCGCCCAGGCGCTGGTAGGGAGCATGCGTGAGAGCAGAATTCCGGGTCCCAGGTTGCAACCTAGCTGACTAAGTACTCCGCACTGGGTCGGGTGCCTTCCCAGACCAAGGGGCTGTGCCCGATTTGTGGAGGGTAAGAGAGAGACCTCACCCCAGCTCCATAGACCTTGGAGAAGCGTTTGGGGACTATCTCTTGACCGAGCCCTCCATATCCGGCAGCCAGTACCAAGAAGGGAACAGTAATCAAAGTAATACGGTCGCCCCTTGGTATCCGCGGGGGATTGGTTCCAGGACCCGCCTCGGATACCAAAATCGCGGATGCTCAGGTCCCATAGTCGGCCCTCTGCATCTGCTAATGTGAAACCCATGGCTATGGAGGGCCGCCTGTATATTCATTGAAAATTTTTTTAAAAACACCAATAACCTGTGTTTAAGTGGACTTGCAAGTTCAAAAGCCGTGTATTTGAAGGGTCAACCGTATTATTAGCTAGGAGTTTGCTTGCTCTGAATTTTTGCAATGAGGTTGAAGTCAGAGTCCGCCATACTCCCCGGGTCTCCAGGAGCAGGAGTTCAGGGCTGGGTTTTCTGAGCATGCCTGGTGCTCAGATGCACTATGCAAACAAAACAAAAGAAAGCGCAACCCAGCGCCCCCCCCCATTAGCCTATAGATTTTTAGTAATGAATCAACATCAGATTGCAGGTGTAGAACCCTGCACAGTGTTTCAAGCACTCAGGAATGCTTACCGGGTACAGATTTCCTGCCTTTTTTCTTTTTTTTTTTTTTTTGTCCTTGTTGCAGCTATGGACTATGCTACATCTTTGTGCACAGCCCCTAAGCTCCTATTGCTTCTGGCTGTAGATCTTCTACAAAAGCATACATGTCCCTTGTGGTGGGCCCCTGTGGACATGGGTAAATTTACCCGCTTTCTTGCCGCTGCCTATCCCCCCATCTCATCTCCTCACGTTTTCTCGAAATGTTCTCCTGAGCCCTTGCTGAGGAGTAAATAAATTTTATTTATTGTCAAATAAAAGAGGGCCAGGCCAGATTTACAGCTCTATGGTTATTCCTTGGAGAAGTGTTTTATAGATGCCCCAAGACTTAATATCCTAAATATTGAAAATAGCTTATAATGATGGGCCCTGTACTTGACAATGTACTTGATTTAGCCTGTGTTTCCTTGGACGCCATTTTCATCAACCCCATTGGGGATCAGAAGCCAAATCATTTTTGTGGGCTCCTAAATATATATTTTGTGGGCTCCTAAATAGATATATATATATATATATATATATATATATATATATATATATATATATATAGGACCTAGTCCCCTCACCTACAGTGCCTAAGGGATAAGTGCCCCTGCCTCATGTCTGTGGAGGGTGGTCCAGAAACTAAAAAAGGTTTGTTGACCAATTCTCTTTCAAAAACTGGTAAGACATGGCAATATGAGGACCTCCTCCTGATTTTAACCAAGACATTTCCTCCTCAGGTTGGCCCTCGGTGAGTTCGGCAGGCCTCTCCCTCTCTTGGCTGGATACCCTATACACAATTTTGGTTCCATATTAGTTATCGCATGAGAGACCTATGAGGGTTTTTATCATGATTTGCATTAGACAAGCTAGGAGGTCTGTGACAGCTCCGGAGGTGTGTCCTTCCACATCTCAGATTTCCACAGTGAATTTGTGTTTTCTCAACTTTAGTCACCCATGTGACCCTTGACAAGTGTTGCCCTACCTTGGCATCAGTCATGGTCGTATTTATTTAAAAGTTTTACTTAACTTCACACTTTGAAAACCTTAAATACTGAATGGAGCTTCATCCTAAGCAGTAACAGCCATGAATCGTAGTCGATGTAGAAGATTTATGGGAGCAGGGGCCCTGGAGCCAGATTGCTGGCATCTAAATCCTGGCTTTGCTCAACGCTTGCTAGCTGGCTAAACTGTTAGGTTGCTTATTCTCACTTAATCGTGGTTTCCACATCTGTAAAATGAGGATAGCAATAGTAACTACCTCACCAGGTTATCGTGAGGATTAACTGAGATGGTGAAAACACAGTGTTACCAATGGCCATACCGTGCTGTCTCACATTTCCAATTTTCATCAATTTTGTGGTTTATTTATTCACAAAGGTCCATGAGAGAAGAAAGATGATGGCTATTCTCTGGCAGTTGGCAGTGAGGACAGGAAGTTTTCTTGTGAATATGTCGCTACCATGTTTTTGTGTCCCTTTATATGCTTCAGTCAGTAATCCTCTGTTGGCTGCTCTGTTTACAAGGCCCTGCCTCAGGCAGTGTGGAGAGTGTCATGATTCCAGACGCAGCTATTGTGCCATGGGTTCTCACAGTCTGGGGAGAGAGATCAGCCCACGTGAGAGAGAGAAGCTGAAAATTTTGGAGACAGAGTGCCCAGCCCCACCACCACTAACTTGCTGTGTGGCCAGAGCTAAATTAGCTGACCTCTCTGTGCCTCAGGTGCCACATCTGTAGGATGGGGATCGTGATGGTACCTGCTGTACCGTGTTGTGAAATTTACATGAAGGAATACAAATAAGGCCCATGGTGAGGGCTCAGATAACTTTAGCTGATGCTAGAGTTAAGGGGTCGGGACTGACTGCGGTCATTCTGCACAGGGGCCTGCACTGTGACTGAGGATGCTGGACACGGAGTGTCGCCCCTGCCCCTGAGTGGATATGAGAGTCTGTGGAGTGGCACAGAGCTGTGCTTGCTCAGGCTGGTGACACCATGTGGGTGCTCACTGTGCACCAGGGCCTGGCTAATCGATCTTATAGCCGTCCCCTGAGGAGGGGGCCGTCACTCTCCTTAGTTCCTAATGGAAGAAATGGAGGCTCGGAGAGGTTCAGTGACTTTCCTAAGGTTACATAGGTCAGTGGAAGAGGGCCAGGATTCAAACCGTTGAAGAGACTTTGTTCTTAGCAGCCCGTGGTAGAAGCAGATTTGGCTTTTTTTGCAGGGTGGTGGGGTTTCCCTTACACCTCACAGAGTGAGTCAAATTTTGGTAAATGCTAAGCAGGCCGTGCATGGAACTTCAGTTCAGGGAGGTAGTATGAGCAGCCCCAGGAGTGATCAAGTGTAAAGCTTGTCTTAGGGAACACCAACCCAAACAGGGTGGCCAGGAGAATGAATGCATATGAGGTGCTGACCTTGAGAGGGAGCTGGAGGGGGAGCCTGGAGAGAACTCTGTACTGGGTGGGAACTAAAGTTTAAAAGTTAGGTTGGGGTCCAATTTATGGAAGGAGTTAGAATGTCTGCATTTGGGATCATGGAAAACTGTAAGAGTTTTGTGCCGGGGGAGTGCCTTAATGAAAGCAGTGTTTTAGGATGTGTTTATAGGAAGGGAATCTCTAGGCTGGCTCTTGGTTCAGTTCACTGCAGTTACTGGGCCTGCGGGACAAGGTACAGATCCGGAGGGCTTACTTGGAGGCCACAGCTGGCTGTCAGCGGGATTGGGAGTCCCCTTGAATTTGAATGTAAAGTTCCGTGTGTATGGTGGCATTAGAATAGTGTGTGCACTTTTCATCAGAAAAAGTGGGACACAGTGCCCCTAACCACCCCCTCCCACCCAAAATAATAAGAAGAATAAATAATAAGTAATGATAATAATCGGAAAGACCAAGGAATTGAGTAATGGAAGCAGTCTCTGGAGTTGCAGCATATGCATCTGGTTTTAGGGCACTTCTACTTTCCTGCTCATAGCAAGAGCTTTGGCCCTGAATTCTCACTACACGACACTGACAAGCCTTATTGTCCCTGAGCCTTAGTTTCCCGAACTATAAACAACTATTACTCTTACTACTACTATTTGCTAAAATAAAGATAATCATCTCACGGGATTCTTATGAAGTCAGAATGAAGTATGGAAAGATACTCTATTAACTTTAATTGTGTATAAACATAAGGGGTGATTTATGTAATTGTTTTATTCTTTTATTGAAGTATAGTTGAATTATAATGCTTTGTTAATTACTGCTGTACAGCAGAGTGACTCAGTTATACATATATATATATATATAAATATATATATACATTCTTTTTCATACTCTTTTCCATTATGGTTTATCATAGGATATTGAATATAGTTCCCTGTGCTATACAGTAGGACCTTGTTGTTTATCCATTTTATATATACTAGCTTGCATCTGCTAATCCCAAACTCCCAATCCATCCCTCTCCCACCCCACCTTCCCCCTTGGCAGCCACCGGTCTTTTTTTTTTAATATTTAATTTTATTTATTTTTGGCTGAGTTGGGTTTTCGTTGCTGCACGCGGGCTTTCTCCAGTTGTCGCGAGCGGGGGCTACTCTTCGTTGCGGTGCACGGGCTTCTCACTGCGGTGGATTTTCTTGTTGCGGAGCATGGGCTCTAGGCATGCAGGCTTCAGTAGTTGTGGCACGCGGGCTCTAGAGCGCAGGCTCGGTAGTTGTGGTGCACGGGCTTAGTTGCTCCACGGCATGTGGGATCCTCCTGGACCAGGGGTCAAACCCGTGTCCCCTGCATTGGCAGGCAGATTCTCAACCACTGCGCCACCAGGGAAGTCCCACCAGTCTATTCTGTATGTCCCTGATTCTGTTTCTGTTTCATAGATAAGTTCATTTGTGTCATATTTTAGATTCCACATATAAGTGATATCATATGGTATTTGTCTCTCTGACTTACTTCACTTAGGATGATAATCTCTGGTTGCATTGTAATTGTTACTTGTGATAGGGGTTTTACTCATTTCTTTTGAAAAACACTTTTTATCATGAAAATATTCAAATATACACAACAATGGCAAGAGTACTGGAACGGACTCCCATAAAAACCATCATCCAGCTTCAGCATTTATCACGATCTTACCAAATTGTTTCATCTATCTTCTGTCCTTGCTCCCTCCCTCCCTGCTTCCCTCCCTCCCTCCCTTCTTTCCTCCCTTCGTTCTTTCTGTCCTTCTCTCTTCCTCCCCTCCCCACTCACTCTCCTCTTCTTGCTGTGCTGATTTAAAAGAAACTCAAGACAACTTGTGTTTTCATCCCTGTATCTTTATGTGTATATGCACTTTCTAAAAAATTACAGTCTTTTTTCCTACATAACCAGAGTGCCATCCAGGCGCCTGAATGGTAATACTAATCCGTTGGCGCCATCACCCAGTCGCTTGTATTCTGAATTCCCTGATTGCCTCAAAAAATGACTTTTTACAGTTGGTTTTTTTAGGATATAAGTTTTTCTGTGTCTATGCTGATAAAATAAAAGGAAAACTTGAGGGGGTGGGCATTTGCATATCTAATCCCAGCCTTAGAAAGCGGAGGAGGAAATTAAAGACAGCCCTGGATATATACTACTGCTGGTGGTTGTATGTGGCAATAAAAGTGATTCAGTGTTTGCATTCACTGCCCTATCTCAGGACAGCATGGACCCTTTGGGTTTGTTCCAAATCATTTGCAGACTAAATCCCAGTCCAGACACTGGGACAGTGCATCCCTTTGCTGTAACCAGGCATTAAGGGTAAAATTGCATGATTTTCCTTTAAATTCTGCCGGAGATATTAGGCCATTATGAGCAGCAAGCTTGTAGAACCACCGCTGTTCGTGGCTCCATGTGGTGAAGCATGAACCAGGCGTCTCGCTAAGGATGTCTTTACCTTAGGCAGCCTGGGCTCAAGCCTCAAGGGCTGCTCCCTGTAGCCACATTCTCTGCGGGCATCCTTCAGAGGGAAACCTTACATGACATTCTTGAGCCTTGCTAGGACTGGGAAAAGCTATTTGCTTTTTATTTATTTATTTATTTTGTTTGGCTGCATTGGGTCTTCATTGCTGCGTGCGGGCTTTCTCTAGTTGCGGCGAGCAGGGGCTGCTCTTCGTTGCAGTGCACGGGCTTCTCATTGCGGTGGCTTCTCTTGTTGCGGAGCATGGGCTGTAGGCACGCAGGCATCAGTAGTTGTGGCACGCGGGCTCAGTACTTGTGGCTCGCCGGCTCTAGAGCGCAGGCTCAGTCGTTGTGGCGCAGGGGCTTATTTTCTCCGCGGCATGTGGGATCTTCCTGGACCAGGGCTTGAACCCGTGACCCCTGCACTGGCAGGCAGATTCTTAACCACTGTGCCACCAGGGAAGCCCAAGCTATTTGCTTTTAGTCTACTCGATGGTAGAAGAAATGCAACGTGCTAATTCCTGTCAACTTTCAGATTTTTCAAGTTCTAGCTCAATCCCCATCTCTTGGAGGAAGCCACAGTACTCTCATCTTCTGAGCTCTTACTGCTCTTGAAATGGGACCAATTCATTGGATCCCTATCACACATTGCTTCCATTGCGAGTCAGTCTTAAATGTATGGAAGCATGAACGGTGTATGTATGTGTGTGTGTGTGTCCATGGGTGAATGTAATATGTATGTACACGTATGTGCATTTTGTGACTTCTCAGTTACGGTGTAAGCTGGCACTTGACACACTTGTTAGCATTCCCCATGCAGTACCCCAGAGCAGTGCTGTGTACATAGCGGGCATTCAGTAAGGACTTGTTGATTGGTTGAAAGTGAATATAGAAGAAGGGTGGATGGCCTTGACTAAGGCCACTGAGCCTGGGGACTTTTACTAGCTGAGCTTGTCCAGTGTTGGCTCCATTCTCTTATTTTCCTCCCAGCCCATCTGGCAGTCCTGAGTGACAGACTCTGAGGTAGCAAAGATCTTCCCAGAAAGGCTCTAGCACTTAGCTGGTGGCCTTCCATAGGGGTGGAGAAACAGATCAGCAACGTGCTCTCCTCTGTGTCTGAAGCACTGTGTGTGGAGCTGCCCTGGAAGTCTGAATTGCAAAGGCTCTTCTCTCCTCTTTCTCTCTCCTTCCTCATAGTTATCATCCTTTTCCTCCCTATCATTAGTGTGTGTATGTGTCTGTGTGTGTGTATAATTTTTTAATTCATTGTCCATGTACTATAAATGAGGGCCAAAGAAAGACATAAGCAAGTCATGGAGAGAAAGAAAATACATGAGTTAAAGTCACATATATTCTGGAACAAGACAAATGCCACAGGTGAGTAACAAAGCAGTAATATGGGAGTTCAAAGAAGGTAGATGTTACTTTCAATACAAATCTGGAAGCATACTTGAAGAAGTGGACTTAAAGATGACTCAGGTGTGCGTGGGAGTTCTTATTTGCCTTCCCCAAAGAAACACTCAAGAACAAAAGTAACAGATTATCATTGTAATTTACATGGAGATGATGAAGAAAGCAAAACTGAAACAAATTAAACTGAACTATAACCTTGTCTAACATCCAAGGGTGATAATGAAAACTACCTTTTCAGTTTCTTATCCTATAATTTCTTTTACAAGTACTATATTCCACATACTGTAGATAGTGTGCAGAGTCCTGCTCTTTGTATAATTTGAATTCATGCTAGATTATCTTGGCACTCACAGGTAGAAGTTTAATTTCTAGGACACCAAAACTTCACAGACAGTAACTATACCCACCACTTAGCTCAATAGCTGATGGCGTGCAGGGGAAAAGGCTTTGTAGCCTGGTTCCCAAGCCCTGGGCAGCAATTACATAAATGTTGATGCAAATGAATATGAAGAAGGCATACAGACAATGAACTTAAAATGTTTGTACACCTTTTAAGGACCTATTCTTTTTTTTTTTTTTTTTTGCCTTGTACACTTTTTTAACGTTTTTATTGGAGTATAATTGCTTTACAATGGTGTGTTAGTTTCTGCTTTATGACGAAGCGAATCAGCTATACGTATACATATATCCCCATCTCCTCCCTCTCGCGTCTCCTTCCCTCCCACCCTCCCTACCCCACCCCTCTAGGTGGTCACAAAGCACCGAGCTGATCTCCCTGTGCTATGCGGCTGCTTCTCACTAGCTGTTTTACATTTGGTAGTGTGTATATGTCCATGCCACTCTCTCACTTTGTCCCAGCTTACCCTTGCCCCTCCCCGTATCCTCAAGTCCATTCTCTAGTAGGTCTGCGTCTTTAGTCCTGTAAGAACCTATTGTTGAGCAATTGACTTCATATGTGCTTGAGTAGATGGATAGAGATCCATAATCAAATGTATGTATATAGGTATAGTTTATACAAAGGTGTATACATATATATACAAACAGATATATATGTGTGTGTATATATATACATATATGTGTGTGTGTATATATATATACATATATATATCTTTGTATAGACTCTACCTATATAAACTTATATATTATATGTCTCTGAATTCTACACACACACTCACACACACACGTTCAATTCCTTCTAACACTGGCATCCTTTAGGTACCACTTCTGTGTGGAGTCACACTGAGGTTAAGTCTGAAGTGGCAATTATTCAAATTAATGCACCGAGGAGCCCAATTATATTAAGTTATTTAAAACCAGGCATAAATGCTTTGCATAAGGAGTGAATATGTGAATACTTAGGCATTAGAGTGAGGGGATAATTCACACTCAGAACACAACAGACGAGCAACTGATGTATGTTTAGTGAAGGTGACGCTGATGCGGAGGGGAGAGCGTAGAGTCCAAGTCTGCTCCTCCCGCAGCTGTTCTTTTGTTATCTTTTCCACAGAGAGTGGTTTCTTGCTTTTAGAACAAAGTAAGATGCTCTCAGAACTTTGGTTAGCAAAGAAAATACTTTTAGGACTTTAGAATCTTTTAGAACTTTTGTAAAACACCATTTTGTCAGCTGATGAAGGAGGCACTTGAATGTCGAACACTTTCCAGAGGCGAGGGCCCGGGCTGGGTGGCACAGCTCACAGGCTTTGGGTCCCCGAGCTGTCCCACTGGAGGCAGCTCGCTGCCTAGGGCAGGGCTTGAGCTGCTGCCAGTGTGCTGAGGGGCAGGTCTGACTTCCTTGCCCTGACGCCCGCGGTGCCCTTCTTCTCCAGCACCCACTCAGGGCTCTTCCTCGCCACCCCCGCCTCACAATCCTGCACGGGACCCTGTGCAGGAGACACAGCTGGGGGCTGAGGGCTGGAGCGGCCTGGCTGGCGCCCAGGTCAAACCAGGCAGGGAAAACGGTGAGCTTCCCCCCAACTGAGGTGGCCTCAGAAGCCCTTCTACAACAGCCTCCGTGCCTGGACCCCGTTCCAGGTGACATCCGCCGGGAACAAGCAGTTGTGTCTAGGAGGGCAGGAGGTTGAGAGGCCCCCTCACTGGCGGGTGTCTGTACAGTAGGTGATCACTTGTTGGGGGTGCATACGTCCTTGCCTGGGGACAACCTAGGCCAGGATCAGCCCATGAGAGCCTGGCAGTGTCCTGGGAAAGAAAGCCAGAGGCCCCGTGCCCAGTGCTGCCACGTAAGGCCCAGCCTGGTGTAGACCAAGTAGGGGCTCCCAGCAACTACAAACGTCTGAGGTAGGAAAACAAGGCTGCCCAGCTCATGGCAGCCCCGACAGGGATCCCCCAGGGCTGATCTGCGCTTCCAGCCCAAGGGCTGAGGAGAAGAGGTCCCCTCGCCCCTCACACACAGCCCCATGGGAGAGAGGCCCTCTGCTGTTGGAGTTTCTAAATGTTTGGTAAAGTAGTGGAGAGAGTGGCAGCCCTAAATCCTCATTTTCTGGAATTCTTTGATATGCCAGCCTGAAAGCGTTGCTAACATAGTAGGTTTTGCATTATAGTGGAGGTGGGAGGGCGAGTTGCAACCTTTGAAATATGTCTAAAGAGCAAAACAAACTAAAACAACAATTTCAAACAAAGTTTCACCGACCTGAGAAAGGTGGAAAAGAGTTATACAGAGTGGAACGTACGCCGTGAGGATTCCTCACACCTTCAAAGTTTTGAGACAACCAAATGCATTCATGAATAGTCTCTTGAGGAATTTCTGACACCTGAGGCTTTTCTTCCTTTTTGAGGTACTGTTAGGAAGAGATGGGGTGTGTGGAATTTGTTGGTAGTGGAGGATGACTCTTAGTACAGGCAGGATTCTTACCTGTGGTAAGGTGAAATACTTATGCTCTTCCAGTGATGAGTAGTTTGTGAGTCAAAGGATCAGGAGTGATTATTTGAGACTATAGAAAAGCCTAAGTTAAATCAAAGGAGTATTTGTGGGGGGAAAGAAGAAGAAAAGAAAGAAAGAGAGAAAAAGAAGCATCGGGATGGGTTCACTAGCTTTGCTGCAGAGAGCGTGTGTGAGGGCAGTGATGGACACGGGCTGCAGAGCTGGTGGTGGGGTCTGGAAAGCAGTGCTGGTGGCCTAAGGCCACGGGCTGGGCTCACAGTCAGGTCTGGCCAGGGCTTGGGAGGCGCAGACCTCTGCTTTCTCAAGCAGGCAAAGCAAGCTCAGAGGAAAAGAAAAACTGAAGTTTTGGTGGCTTGCTTCTCCTAGGTTTACGTAGTGGTCTCTTAATGGAGTTATGAAGGGAAAAGGAGCAACAAGAAACACATGAAGAAGACGGGAGAATGTTTTCATCTATTTCCAAACTGTACACCGTGAGCGTCCCAAAGAAACATTTAATGGACACCCTCCCTTGGTTTGCAAGGACAGTAGGAGTTGTTTTATGAAACCAGTATTGGAAATATGGAAGTAGTGTCAGCCTGAACCTCACATAGCCAGCTTTGCACATTGCTTATATTTATGCAGAGTTGACCATTGGTACACTCGAACCCCCCAAAGTGAGCTCTATTACACTGGCTTTTCTCGACTACATATTCATGCAGCAGAAGGACCCAAATACTAAGATGGGAGAGGGAAAATGGGGCGACAGAGAGAGGAGGCCCTTGGTCTCATGTAAAATTTGCCGCGTGGAAACATCCAGAAATCTAAATATGGCATAATTCCATTAACTGAGATGCTGAGGGAGCAGTACAGCCCCCAGGACAGGTTTTACTCTCAGTTGTTAATAGTTGGCAGATGTTTAGGGGGGAGCCGTTTTGTGACCCCTCACTCACGTGGTTGTCGGCTGTCTTCCTAAAATGCAGGTTGCGCCCTCTTGACTTAAGCCTAAGGGACAGGATGGGGATCTCCTGGTTGATTAGCAGCTCCTAGAGGGCGCAACCTTGCTGGGCACCAGAGGCTCTGGTCCAAGGCCCTGCAACTGTAGCCAGAGCGGAGTGAGCTGACCTGGTCCTGAGCCCAGGAAGGTTTGGAGGGTGGGGCAGGTTGGAGAGTGCAGAATTGACAGTGGTGACAATGGTATGCCTCTTTCCCCCAAACTCTTGTCTGGGCAAAGATGTTAAGAGTTTTAGTAAATTTGGGCTGAGTTCGTCTAAGCATTTGTTACCCCTATAGTCTAATATTAAGGCAGTGTCCAGGGCTTCAGTTCCGCCGGTGTCCAGCAAGACAAGCCACAAAGTCCCTGGGCCCCCCATGACCAAACCTCCCTCACAATACCATCTCCATCTTTTTAACCATCCCAAGGTTCCAGAGGATGAATGACCCTTTTTAGTCATCCTCAGGGAAAACTTTGTTTAAAAATCCAACCCACTCCTATTGATTATTTACTGTAACCAAAGATGGGTTTTTCAAAATGGGGACCGTTCCCCTCAGTATGATTTTAAAAGGCACCCACTTTTTCCTATGCTCAACTTCCCCCATAACTAAGGTGACACCTGCCCAATGAGTAGGGATTAGTGGCAGCTGGAGCTGACGGTCAGTTGTCAGGACGCAGACCTACCAGGCATAGTAATAACAGCAGGGACAGAGCGCAGTTGGTCAGCTCCACCTGCGTGTAAGAGTGGGGGAAATAATAGTAAAGGTGGGAGGGGAGAGACAAAGCCATATGCCAATCCAGAGCCTGGCACATAGTCGGTGCTCGCTGTTGGGGGGGAGGGCGGCTGAAGGGAGCGCCTTCAGCTACATATCCTAAGATACTTTAGCAAGAAGGAAATAGCTTCTCCTGATGCACTTTCAAATCTTCAAGGCACCGAGAGCTCCCTGCTGAAATTTTTCATGTCTGACATGAAATGCTCAATATACTAATCAATCCCTTTTTCTCTCTGCTTGAAGGTTTGGTTTAAGAGTAGAAGGGCCAAGTGTCGGAGACATCAGAGGGCAGTAATGCTCAGAAACGTGCCCCACGTGCCCCCGGTCCTCCCTGCTGTCATCAGCCTGTGTGAACACTGCCGTGCCATTCTGCTTCAGGAGCTGGATTGGGTCCACGTTTTTGTGGAGCAAGTGCCGCTGGAGCTGCCTCTGCTGCCCATGCCGCCCATGCCACCCATGCCGCCCATGCCACCTAACCTGCCCGTGCCACCCGTGCCGCCTGAGCCACCCAGGCCGCCCATGACACCCTTTCCTCCTATGCTGTTGCCTCCTCCGCCCTGTCATCTTCCACACGTGCTTCACTGTAGGTGCCCTCATGTGGCATGGCGTCATTCCTTTCCATTGGAGATCCTTCAGCTGCCCCAACTTTCTATTGAATTGTGTCTGTGACACTTTTTTCCAAAGGGCCTTTGAGCCAGTTTCAAATTCTGCCTACCTCACCACCAAGAAGAGTTCCCCAAAGGCCTGCAAAGTATATTAATTACAAGTAGAGTCCTTGACCCACTGTTTTAGGGCATGTTTTGTATTTTCAATAAAGTTGTGAGTTCTCTGCATAGTTGTTCTCTGTGTCACATGGGGTTAGTAAATTTGATGGAAATTGCTAAGCCAACGCCATTCAGACCGAATGCCCAGGAGGCCTCCTTTCATGCAGTAACAGCCCTGAGTCACCATCATAGGCCATGCACATCTCAGAAGTTTGCCAGGTGCCCGTGAGGGGTTTACACAGACCCACCTGTTCTCTTCCACCCTCTCCCCCAGCACCCATGCTCCCCGCACCCTGCCCCAATGGGACCACCTAAATGTGCAAGACGGGTGGTGTGAGTCTCGAATGGTAGAATAGTGTGTTTCAAAGCATGCCTGAAGCCCATTCATGGTGACCAGCTCAGGTACAAGGAGGACTCCAAGGGACACTTCTGCAGTGACTACTCATAGGGCTTTACGGAAGAGAGGGAGCGGGGCACCGTCGTCTTCTTTCCCAGTTCTGTTCACCACCTTCCCTGTTGTGGAGGGCACGTGTGGAGAGAAACCACGCTAGCGGAGGGGGAGGGGCCTACCTCTGCGAAGGTAACACACGAGGAGACTGTCCAGGCCTGCATGTGGCTCTTCTCACCCCCTCTCCCCCACCCCCATACGCGGAAAGCATATCGTAGTTCCTTCCCCAGCTCAGAGCTGACAGATGATGTGGCCTTCAACTGTATTTTGTCACCTTCAACATCCTTGGGAGAACCCTGGTTCCAGCTAATTCAATACTGAAAGGGAGCCTCTTGGGTGAGTGTTGCCTGAAGCCAGGAGGTGGTGGTCCCTGAGCACTGATCCAGGATAATCACTTTATTTAAAAGAAGCAGGTAGGGCTTCCCTGGTGACGCAGTGGTTAAGAGTCTGCCTGCGGGAAGGTCCCACATGCCGCGGAGCAACTAAGGCCGTGCGCCACAACTACTGAGCCTGTGTGCCACAACTACTGAAGCCCGCACACCTAGAGCCCGTGCTCCGCCACAAGAAAAACCACTGCAATGAGAAGCGCCACAAATACAGAAAGCCCACGCACAGCCACAAAGACCCAACATAGCCAAACATAAAATAAATTCATTTTAAAAATAAAAATAAATAAAAGCAGCAGGTATGGGAACATATGTATATGTAAAACGGATCCACTTTGTTATAAAGCAGAAACTAACACAACATTGTAAAGCAATTATACTCCAATAAAGGTGTTAAAAGAATAAAAATAAAATAAGAGCAGCAGGTAGACCTTACCTTTGCTCATGGGGCCTTCTTCAAATGGAAGTGTCAGGTAGAAAACACACACGCACACACACAGATACTACACAGGTATGCACCCTGTATCACATGTCTGTGATAGAAGCACAAACATACCCAGAAAATACCCGGAACACAAGCAGAATTGGCTTGTGTTATTAAAATAACCCTTCTGAAATGTATCTAGTGGCCTGTTGTCCTTGCCTTCGGTTATTTCAGGTTCGATGCTGGGAAAGAACGTGTGTCCTCGTCCACCCTGGCCTTGCGGACAGGGAGGGGCTCATGCGGAACTGAAGCAGTGTCCATGCTGCATCGTCAGTTTATTTACACAGGCACACACAACCCTTCTTGTTGGTAGGACGACCCCAGCCTGAGGAAGAATTTTGCTGACGGAACAAAAACCGTTTTCACGGCTAGTCAGGTTTGGGCCGTAGCACTGCAGAGGGTTCTTGGAACCTGGACACCTGAGATCTTCTCTGAGATCGGAATCGCCTCCTTCTTACGCAGTAGCGATGGTTTCAGCATCATGCCTCCGGATGGAGCAAAACATAGCCTTTCTTTGAAGTTCCCCAAGCCCAGCAAAGTCGCAGGCTCCACGCTTAGACACCACTCTCGCTCCCATTCTAACCTCAGGCCCGAGGCCTGGATGGCCTCAGCCATCAGCTGTCGAGGCTTCAGCCCAGGCTCCCGAAACCAATCCTACAGCTCCTGCTCAAGGTGTCACTCTCAAGAGCTGTCCTGGGCACCATCTTCCCTTGTGACTCCAGGATACTTCTGCGCAAATGGCAAGTTTTGAAACTGCCTCTTGGTACGTTCCTTGATGGAGGTCTTGCTATTCTTTTCCTTTGTGCATTTTAATAGTCAGGTGCTAGAGGGGAAACTGGCTATTTTCATTTATTTATTTTATTTGGGTGGGATAATGACATCTTTATTTTGGACTACCTCGTAAAGAAATGTAGCATTTCCTTCCTCCCCCCAGTTTTATTGAGATATAATTGACATACAACACTGTATAAGTTTAAAGTGTGCAGTATAATGATTTGACTTACATACATCATGAGATTATTAGCACAAGTTTAGTGAACATCCATCATCTCATATAGATACATGAATAAATAGAAAAAAAACTTTTGTGTGTGATGAGAACTCTCAGGATTTACTCTCTTAACTTTCATATGTAACATACAGTTGTGTTAATTGTATTTATCGTGTTGTGCATTACATCCCCAGTGCTCATTTGGCTTATAACTGGAAGTTTGTATCATTTGATTGCCTTCATCTGTTCCCCACCCCACCACAAATCAGATCTCTTTTTCTATGAGTTTGTGTGTTTCTTTTTGAAGTATAATTGACCTACAACACTCAGTTAGTTCCTGTTACATAGTGATTGGGCATTTCTATCTATTTCAAAATGATTTCCACGATAAGTCTAGTCATGATATGTTACCAGAGATATCACATAGGTATTGGTTATATTCCCCACACTGTACATTTCATACCTGTGACTCATTTATTTTGCAAGTGGAGATTTGTCCCTCTTAATTTCCCTCACCTATTTCTTTCTTTCTTCCACCCCCCTCCCCCTCTGGCAACCACATGTTTGTTCTCTGTATCTGTGACTTTGTTTCTGGTTTGTTATGTTTATTCACTTGTTTTCTTTTTCAGATTCCACACATAAGTGAAATCATACAGTGTTTGTTGTCCTCTGACTTATTTCATGTACCATAGTACCCTCTAGGTCCATCCACGTTGTCACAAGTGGTGATATTTCATTCTTTTTAATGGCAGACTAATATTCTATTGTATTTATATAATATACAAGTTCTTCATTCATCTATTGATGGGCACTTAGGTTGCTTCCATATATTGGCTAATGTAAATAATCATGTAATGAATATACAGGTGTATATATATTTTCTAATTAGTGTTCTTGTTTTCTTTGGATAAATACCAAGGAGTGGATCATATGGTAGTTCTATTTTTAATTTTTTGAGGAATCTCCACACTGTTTTCCATAGTGGCTGTATCAATTTTCATTCCCACCAACAGTGCACAAGCGTTCCTTTTTCTCCACATCCTCACCAACACTTGCTATCTGTTGTCTTTTTGATAAAAGCCATTCTGACAGGAGTGAGGTGATATCTCATTGTGGTTTTGATTTGCATATCCTTGATGATTAGTGATGCTGAGCATCTTTTAATGTTCCTGTTGGCCATTTGTATGCCTTCTTGGGAAAAATGTCTATTCAGACACCCTGCGCATTTTAAAATGAGGTTTCTTGTTTTTTTGATGTTGAGTTGTGGCAGTTCTTTGTATATTTTGAATATTAACCCTTGATCAGGTATTTGTTTGCAAATATCTTCTCCCATTCAGTAGGTGGCCTTTTTGTGGTAAAGAATTTGCCTTTCAACGCAGAGGCTTGGTTTCAAAACAAGTGAGTAAACATTACAAAACAGAAACAAAGTCACAGATACAGAGAACAAACATGTGGTTGCCAGAGGGGGAGGGGGTGGAAGAAGGAAAGAAACAGGTGAGGGAAATTAAGAGGTACAAATCTCCACTTGCAAAATAAATGAGTCACAGGTATGAAATGTACAGTGTGGGGAATATAATGTGATATCTCTGGTGACATATCATGACTAGACTTATCGTGGAAATCATTTTGAAATAGATAGAAATACCCAATCACTATGTAACAGGAACTAACTGAGTGTTGTAGGTCAATTATACTTCAAAAAGAAACACACAAACTCATAGAAAAAGAGATCTGATTTGTGGTGGGGTGGGGAACGGATGAAGGCAATCAAATGATACAAACTTCCAGTTATAAGCCAAATGAGCACTGGGGATGTAATGCACAACACGATAAATACAATTAACACAACTGTATGTTACATATGAAAGTTAAGAGAGTAAATACTGAGAGTTCTCATCACACACAAAATTTTTTTTCTATGTATTCATGTATCTATATGAGATGATGGATGTTCACTAAACTTGTGCTAATAATCTCATGATGTATGTAAGTCAAATCATTATACTGCACACTTTCAACTTATACAGTGTTGTATGTCAATTATATCTCAATAAAACTGGGGTGAGGAAGGAAATGCTACATTTCTTTACGAGGTAGTCCAAAATAAAGATGTCATTATCCCACCCAAATAAAATAAATAAATGAAAATAGCCAGTTTCCCTCTAGCACCTGACTATTAAAATGCACAAAGGAAAAGAATAGCAAGACCTCCATCAAGGAACGTACCAAGAGGCAGTTTCAAAACTTGCCGTTTGCACAGAAGTATCCTGGAGTCGCAAGGGAAGATGGTGCCCAGGACAGCTCTTGAGAGTGACACCTTGAGCAGGAGCTGTAGGATTGGTTTCGGGAGCCTGGGCTGAAGCCTCGACAGCTGATGGCTGAGGCCATCCAGGCCTCGGGCCTGAGGTTAGAATGGGAGCGAGAGTGGTGTCTAAGCGTGGAGCCTGCGACTTTGCTGGGCTTGGGGAACTTCAAAGAAAGGCTATGTTTTTCTCCATCCGGAGGCACGATGCTGAAACCATCGCTACTGCGTACGAAGGAGGCGATTCCGATCGCAGAGAAGATCTTAGATTCCAAGAACCCTCTGCAGTGCTACGGCCCAAACCTGACTAGCCGTGAAAACGGTTTTTGTTCCGTCAGCAAAATTCTTCCTCAGGCTGGGGTCGTCCTACCAACAAGAAGGGTTGTGTGTGCCTGTGTAAATAAACTGACGATGCAGCATGGACACTGCTTCAGTTCCGCATGAGCCCCTCCCCGTCCGCAAGGCCAGGGTGGACGAGGACACACGTTCTTTCCCAGCATCGAACCTGAAATAACCGAAGGCAAGGACAACAGGCCACTAGATACATTTCAGAAGGGTTATTTTAATAACACAAGCCAATTCTGCTTGTGTTCCGGGTATTTTCTGGGTATGTTTGTGCTTCTATCACAGACATGTGATACAGGGTGCATACCTGTGTAGTATCTGTGTGTGTGCGTGTGTGTTTTCTACCTGACACTTCCATTTGAAGAAGGCCCCATGAGCAAAGGTAAGGTCTACCTGCTGCTCTTATTTTATCTTTATTCTTTTAACACCTTTATTGGAGTATAATTGCTTTACAATGTTGTGTTAGTTTCTGCTTTATAACAAAGTGGATCCGTTTTACATATACATATGTTCCCATACCTGCTGCTTTTATTTATTTTTATTTTTAAAATGAATTTATTTTATGTTTGGCTATGTTGGGTCTTTGTGGATGTGCGTGGGCTTTCTGTAGTTGGGGGGCTTATCATTGCAGTGGCTTTTCTTGTGGCGGAGCACGGGCTCTAGGTGTGCGGGCTTCAGTAGTTGTGGCACACAGGCTCAGTAGTTGTGGCGCACGGCCTTAGTTCCTCCGCGGCATGTGGGGCCTTCCCGCAGGCAGACTCTTAACCACTGCGTCACCAGGGAAGCCCTACCTGCTTCTTTTAAATAAAGTGATTATCCTGGATCAGTGCTCAGGGACCACCACCTCCTGGCTTCAGGCAACACTCACCCAAGAGGCTCCCATTCAGTGTTGAATTAGCTGGAACCAGGGTTCTCCCAAGGATGTTGAAGGTGACAAAATACACTTGAAGGCCACATCATCCGTCAGCTCTGAGCTGTGGAAGGGGCTATGATATGATTTCTGTATCTGGGGGTCGGGGAGAGGGGGTGTGAAGAGCCTCATGCAGGCCTGGACAGTCTCCTCTTGTGCTACCTTCGCAGAGGTAGGCCCCTCCCCCTCAGCTAGCGTGGTTTCTCTCCACACGTGCCCTTCACAATAGGGAAGGCGGTGAACAGAACTGGGAGAGAAGACGACGGTGCCCCGCTCCTTTTCTTCCATAAAGCCCTATGAGTAGTCACTGCAGAAGTGTCCCTTGGAGTCCTCCTTGTACCTGAGCTGGTCACCATGAATGGGCCTCAGGCCTGCTTTGAAACACACTATTCTACCATTCGAGACTCACACCACCCGTCTTCCACATTTAGGTGGTCCCAATGGGGCAGGGTGCGGGCAGCATTGGTGCTGGGGGAGAGGGTAGAAGAGAAGAGGTGGGTCTGTGTAAACAACTCATGGGCACCTGGCAAACTTCTGAGATGTGCATGGCCTATGATGGTGACTCAGGGCTGTTACTGCATGAAAGGAGGCCTCCTGGGCATTCGGTCTGAATGGCGTTGGCTTAGCAATTTCCATCAAATTTACTAACCCCGTGTGACACAGAGAACAACTATGCAGAGAACTCACTACTTTATTGAAAATACAAAACATGCCCTAAAACAGTGGGTCAAGGGCTCTACTTGTAATTAATATACTTTGCAGGCCTTTGGGGAACTCTTCTTGGTGGTGAGGTATGCAGAATTTGAAACTGGCTCAAAGGCACCTTGGAAAAAACTGTCACAGACACAATTCAATAGAAAGTTGGGGCAGCTGAAGGATCTCCAATGGAAAGGAATGACGCCATGCCACATGAGGGCACCTACAGTGAAGCACGTGTGGAAGATGACAGGGTGGAGGAGGCAACAGCATAGGAGGAAAGGGTGCCATGGGCGGCCTGGGTGGCTCAGGCGGCACGGTTGGCACGGGCAGGTTAGGATTCACGGGCAGGTTAGGTGGCATGGGCGGCATGGGTGGCATGGGCGGCATGGGCAGCAGAGGCAGGTCCAGCGGCACTTGTTCCAGAAAAACGTGGACCCAATCCAGCTCCTGAAGTGGAATGGCACGTAAGGGTTCACACACGCTGATGACAGCAGGGAGGACCGGGGGCACGTGGGGCATGTTTCTGAGCATTACTGCCCTCTGATGTCTCCGACACTTGGCCCTTCTACTCTTAAACCAAACCTTCAAGCAGAGAGAAAAAGGGATTGATTAGTATATTGAGCATTTCATGTCAGACATGAAAAATTTCAGCAGGGAGCTCTCGGTGCCTTGAAGATTTGAAAGTGCATCAGGAGAAGCTATTTCCTTCTTGCTAAAGTATCTTAGGATATGTAGCTGAAGGCGCTCCCTTCAGCCGCCCTCCCCCCCAACAGCGAGCACCGACTATGTGCCAGGCTCTGGATTGGCATATGGCTTTGTCTCTCCCCTCCCACCTTTACTATTATTTCCCCCACTCTTACACGCAGGTGGAGCTGACCAACTGCGCTCTGTCCCTCTGTTATTACTATGCCTGGTAGGTCTGCGTCCTGACAACTGACCGTCAGCTCCAGCTGCCACTAATCCCTACTCATTGGGCAGGTGTCACCTTAGTTATGGGGGAAGTTGAGCATAGGGAAAAGTGGGTGCCTTTTAAAATCATACTGAGGGGAACGGTCCCCATTTTGAAAAACCCATCTTTGGTTACAGTAAATAATCAATAGGAGTGGGTTGGATTTTTAAACAAAAGTTTTCCCTGAGGATGACTAAAAAGGGTCATTCATCCTCTGGAACCATGGGGTGGTTAAAAAGATGGAGATGGTATTGTGAGGGAGGTTTGGTCATGGGGGGCCCAGGGACGTTGTGGCTTGTCTTGCTGGACACCGGCAGAACTGAAGCCCTGGACACTGCCTTAATTTTAGACTATAGGGGTAACAAATGCTTAGACGAACTCAGCCCAAATTTACTAAAACTCTTAACATCTTTGCCCAGACAAGAGTTTGGGGGAAAAGAGGCATACCATTGTCACCACTGTCAATTCTGCACTCTCCAACCTGCCCCACCCTCCAAACCTTCCTGGGCTCAGGACCAGGTCAGTTCACTCCGCTCTGGCTACAGTTGCAGGGCCTTGGACCAGAGCCTCTGGTGCCCAGCAAGGTTGCGCCCTCTAGGAGCTGCTAATCAACCAGGAGATCCCCATCCTGTCCCTTAGGCTTAAGTCAAGAGGGCGCAACCTGCATTTTAGGAAGACAGCCGACAACCACGTGAGTGAGGGGTCACAAAACGGCTCCCCCCTAAACATCTGCCAACTATTAACAACTGAAAGTAAAACCTGTCCTGGGGGCTTCACTGCTCCCTCAGCAACTCAGTTAATGGAATTATGCCATATTTAGATTTCTGGATGTTTCCACGCGGCAAATTTTACATGAGACCAAGGGCCTCCTCTCTCTGTCGCCCCAGTTTCCCTCTCCCATCTTAGTATTTGGGTCCTTCTGCTGCATGAATATGTAGTTGAGAAAAGCCAGTGTAATAGAGCTCACTTTGGGGGGTTCGAGTGTACCAATGGTCAACTCTGCATAAATATAAGCAATGTGCAACGCTGGCTATGTGAGGTTCAGGCTGACACTACTTCCATATTTCCAATACTGGTTTCATAAAACAACTCCTACTGTCCTTGCAAACCAAGGGAGGGTGTCCATTAAATGTTTCTTTGCGACGCTCATGCTGTAGAGTTTGGAGATAGATGAACACATTCTCCAGTCTTCTTCATGTGTTTCTTGTTGCTCCTTTTCCCTTCAGAACTCCATTAAGAGACCACTGCGTAAACCCAGGAGAAGCAAGCCACCAAAACTTCAGTTTCTCTTTTCCTCTGAGCTTGCTTTGCCTGCTTGACAAAGCAGAGGCCTGCACCTCCCTGGCTCTGGCCAGACCTGACTGTGAGCCGACCCATGGTGTTAGGCCGCCAGCACTGCTTTCCAGACCCCACCACCAGCTCTGCAGCCCATGTCCATCACTGCCCTCCACATGCTCTCTGCAGCAAAGCTAGTGAACCCATCCTGATTCTTCTTTCCTTCCTTCCTTCTTTCTTCCTTTCTATCAATCTTGTGTTTTATAAAAATATTCATCTTCCAGAACAAGCGAAGCCACTGCACTGAGAAAACCACGCACCACAACAAAGAGTAACCCCAGCTCTCCTCAACTAGCGAAGAGCCCACGCACAGCAACGAAGACCCAATGCAGCCAAATATAAATAAATAAATATATTAAAAATATATATATACTCCTTTGATACAACTTACTGTGTTCTATGGACAGATAATCAGCTTCTGTGCCATGAGCTACCAACTTGTAACCACTACCTGAATGAATGAGCAAGTATTTCAAATTAACACAGGTAAGCGACTAGCTGAGAGCCAACCACTGACCATCACAAACAAAGTCTTCGAAACCAATCCCTCATAATAGTATGAAAAGGGAAGAAAAAAATTCTTAGACATTAGAAATTGCTCAAAATAATATTCACTGATACATTTGGTAGTTTCATAATGTTGAATTTACACAGCATCTCCAAGACATGTATCGATAGTATCCAATTATTCTCAAACCCGTCCATCTACTGAGGTCAGTGGCAATTTATTCAAATTTGTTCTTTTTGTTTGTTTTATTGTTTTATGTGTTTAGACAAATTCCTAAAGGTTGCAAACCCTTCCCCCCTCCATCATACTGCACAACCTACTATGTTAGCAATGTTTTCAGGCTGCACATCCAAAAATTTCAGAAAATTAAAATTTACGGCTGAAACTCTCTACACTGCTCTACCAAACACATAAAAACAACAGCAAGAGGACCAGGCACTTGGAGTTCTAAGCTATTCGCCTCCCCATCTGTCTCATCTAAACTAAACGTATATTAGTTGCTCACATGTTGTGTTCCGAGGTGAATTATGCCCTTACCCAATTGCCTGAACACTTGTAAATTCACTCCTTATACAAAGAGCTTAGGCCTGGCTTTAAAACTTTTAAATAATTTAGTATACTTGAACCCTCTTCTAACCCAGCTATTTGGTGCATTAATTTGAATAATTGCCAAGTCAGAATCATCCCCAACATGATTCCACAGAGACCTGTCCCCTAAGGGATACCAGTTTTGGAAGGACTTTAACTTTATTGAAGATACATATATTCTGGCCCCAAAGCCCCAAAAGTCCAAACCTTATTTCCAAAACATCGACAAGTGTACAAAAACACACCAACTTGAGAATGTCTAGGACAAGGTATCCAATTCCTAAAGCAGGTTTTAGATTGGCTACCCTGCCAAGTTGCTTTTTTCAGGTTTACTGACCCACACTCTGGCTTCAGTCACTCCCAGGCATCCTGCAAGCTCCTTTCTGAGGGGAAAAATATTGAAAATATTCAGCACTTGACATTATGGATGAAATGAAATATACAATGCACATTTAATGCTATGTTCAAATGTTTATTCAGAGAGTAGCCAAGATGGTGACATAGGAAAAACCCCGAGCTTACCTCCTTCCATCGGTACACCGAGAGTACAGCTATTTACAGAGCAAATTTTTTTTTTTTTTTTTTTTTTTTTTGCGGTACGCAGGCCTCTCACTGTTGTGGCCTCTCCCGTTGCGGAGCACAGGCTCCGGACGCGCAGGCTCAGCGGTCATGGCTCATGGGCCCAGCCGCTCCATGGCATGTGGGATCATCCCGGACCGGGGCACGAACCCATGTCCCCTGCATCGGCAGGCGGACCCTCAACCACTGCGCCACCAGGGAAGCCTACAGAGCAACTATTGATGAGAATGACCTGAAGACTAGCAGAAAAGAGCTTCCACAACTACAGATATAAAGAAGGAAACACAATGAGATGGATAGGAAGGGCCGAGATGTGGTATAGTCAAGACCCACACCCCCAGGTTGGCGACCCATAAATGGGAGGATAATTACAATTGCAGAGGTTCTCCCCAAGAAGCAAGGGGTCCAAGCACATTAGAGTTACGGACTGGGAGAAAATATTTGCACACAATGCAACTGACAAGGGCTTAATTTCCACAATACGCCAATAGCTCATACAACTCAATAACAAAAAAACAAGCGACACAATCAATAAATGGGCAGAAGATCTAAATAGACATTTCTCCATAGAAGACATACAGATGGCCAACAGGCACATGAAAAGATGCTCAACATCAGTAATCCCATATCTGGGCATATACCTGAAAAAGATGAAAGCTCTAATTCGAAAAGATACATGCACCCCAATATTCAGAGCAGCACTGTTTACAATAACTAAGATGTGGAAGCAACCTAAGTGTCCATCAACAGATGAATGGATAAAGACGATGTGGTATATATATACAATGGAATATTACTCAGCCATAAAAAGGTATGAAATCCTGCCATTTGTAACAACATGGACGGACTTAGAGAGTATTATCCTAAGTGAAGTAAGTCAGACAGAGAAAGACAAATATTACATGATATCACTTATATGTGGAATCTAATAAACAGAACAAGTGAACTTATTTACAAAACAAAAACAGATTCACAGACATAAAAAACAAACTTCTGGTTTCCAAGTGGGGGGATAAATTGGGAGCACAGGATTAACAGATGCACACTACCATAGATACCAGATAAACCACAAGGATTTATTGTATAGCACAGGGAACTCTATTCAATATCTTGTAATAAAATATAATGGAACAGAATAAGAAAAAAGAATATAGATATATACATATATATATGTATAATCTAATGCACTGCTATATATAAACCTCATGGTAACCACAAACCAAAAATCTATAATAGATACACACACACAAAAAAGAGAAAGGAATCCAAACATAACACTAAAGATAGTCATCAAATCACAAGGGAAGAGAGCAAAAGAAGAAGGAACAAAAAAGAACTCCAAAAACAATTAGCAAAATGGCAGTAATTACATACTTACCAATAATTACTTTAAATATAAATGGAATAAATGCTCCAATCAAACGACAAAGAGTGGCTGATTGGATACAAAAACAAGACCCACATACATGCTGCCTACAAGAGACGCACTTCAGATCTAAAGACTCAGACAGAAAGTGAAGGGATGGAAAAAGGTATTCCATGCAAATGGAAATCAAAATAAAGCTGGAGTAGCATTTCTCATATGAGACAAAATAGACTTTAAAATAAAGACTATTACAAGAGACAAAGAAGGACACTACATAATGATCAAGGGATTGATCCAAGAAGAAGATATAACAATTGTAAATATTTAAGTACCCAACATAGGAGCACCTCAATACATAAGGCAAAGGCTAACAGCCATAAAAGGGGAAATCGACAGTAACACAATCATAGTAGGGCACTTTAACACCCCACTTTCACCAATGGGCAGGTCATCCAAAATGAAGATAAATTAGGAAACACAAGCTTTAAATGATACATTAAACAAGATGGACTTAATTGATATTTATAGGACATTCCATCCCAAAACAACAGAATACATATTCTTCTCAAGTGCTCATGGAACATTGTCCAGGATAGATCATATCTTGGATCACAAATCAAGCCTTGGTAAATTTAAGAAAATTGAAATCATATCAAGTATCTTTTCAGACCGCCACACCATGAAACTAGATATCAATTACAGGAAAAGATCTGTAAAAAATACAAACACATGGAAGCTAAACAATACACCACTTAATAACCAAGTGATCACTGAAGAAATCAAAGAGGAAAGCAAAAAATACCTAGAAACAAATGACAATGGAGACACGACGACCCAAAACCTGTGGGATGCAGCATAAGCAGTTCTAAGAGGGAAGTTTATAGCAATACAATCCTACCTTAAGAAACAGGAAATATCTAAAATAAACAACCTAACCTTGCACCTAAAGCAATTAGAGAAAGAAGAACAAAAAAACCCCCCCAAAGTTAGCAGAAGGAAAGAAATCATGAAGATCAGATCAGAAAAAATGAAAAAGAAATGAAGGAAATGATAGCAAAGATCAATGAAACTAAAAGCTGGTTCTTTGAGAAGATAAACAAAATTGATAAACCATTACCCAGACGCATCAAGAAAAAAAGGGAGAAGACTCAAATCAATAGAATTAGAAATGAAAAAGGAGAAGTAACAACTGACACTGCAGAAATACAAAGGATCATGAGCGATTACTACAAGCAACTATATGCCAATAAATTTGACAATGGGAAAAATTGGACAAATTCTTAGAAAGGCACAACTTGCCGAGACTGAACCAGGAAGAAATAGAAAATATGAACTGACTGATCACAAGCACTGAAATTGAAAGTGTCATTAAAAATCTCCCAACGAACAGAAGCCCAGGAGCAGATGGCTTCACAGGCGAATTCTATCTAACATTTAGAGAAGAGCTAACACCTATCCATCTCAAACCCTTCCAAAATATAGCAGAGGGAGGAACACTCCCAAACTCATTCTACGAGGCCACCATCACCCTGATACCAAAACCAGACAAGATGTCACAAAGCAAGAAAACTACAGGCCAATATCACTGATGAACATAGATGCAAAAATCATCAACAAAATACTAGCAAACAGAATCCAACAGCACATTAAAAGGATCATGCACCATGATCAAGTGGGTTTTATTCCAGGAATGCAAGGATTCTTCAATATACGCAAATCAATCAATGTGATACACCATATTAACACATTGAAGGAGAAAAACCATAGGATCATCTCAATCGATGCAGAGAAAGCTTTTGACAAAATTCAACACCCATTTATGATAAAAACCCTGCAGAAAGTAGGCATAGAGGGAACTTTCCTCAACATAATAAAGGCCATATATGACAAGCCCACAGCCAACATCGTCCTCAATGGTGAAAAACTGAAACCATTTCCACTAAGATCAGGAACAAGACAAGGTTTCCCACTTTCACCACTATTATTCAACATAGTTTTGGAAGTTTTAGCCACAGCAATCAGAGAAACAAAAAATAAAAGGAATCCAAATTGGAAAAGAAGAAGTAAAGCTGTCACTGTTTGCAGATGACATGATACTATACATAGAGAATCGTAAAGATGCTAGCAGAAAACTACTAGAGTGAATCAAGGTATTTGGTAAAGTAGTAGGATACAAAATTAATGCACAGAAATCTCTGGCATTCCTATACACTAATGATGAAAAATCTAAAAGTGAAACTAAGAAAACACTCCCATTTACCACTGCAATAAAAAGAATAAAGTATCTACGAATAAACCAACCTAAGGAGACAAAAGACCTGTATGCAGAAAATTATAAGACACTGATGAAAGAAATTAAAGATGACACAAATAGATGGAGAGCTATACCATGTTCTTGGAATGGAAGAATCAACATTGTGGAAATGACTCTACTACCCAAAGCAATCTACAGATTTAATGCAATCCCTATCAAACTACCACTGGCATTTTTCACAGAACTAGAACAAAGTATTTCACAAATTGTATGGAAACACAAAAGACCCCGAATACCTAAAGCAATCTTGAGAACGAAAAATGGAGCTGGAGGAATCAGGCTCCCTGACTTCAGACTATACTACAAAGTTACAGTAATCAAGACAGTATGGTACTGGCACAAAACCAGAAATACAGATCAATGGAACAGGATAGAAAGCCCAGACATAAACCCACGCACATATCGTCACTTTACCTTTGATAAAGGAAGCAACAATATATGGTAGAGAAAAGACAGCCTCTTCAATAAGTGGTGCTGGGAAAACTGGACAGGTACATGTAAAAGTATGAAATTAGAACACTCCCTAACACCATATACAAAAATAAACTAGAAATGGATTAAAGACCTAAATGTAAGGCCAGACACTATCAAACTCTTAGAGGAAAGCATAGGCAGAACACTCTATGACATAAATCAGAGCAAGATCCTTTTGACCCACTTCCTAGAGAAATGGAAATAAAAACAAAAATAAACAAATGGGACCTATTGAAACGTCAAAGCTTTTTCACAGCAAAGGAAAACACAAACAATACCAAAAGACAACCCTCAGAATGGAAGAAAGTATTTGCAAATGAAGCAAGTGACAAAGGCTTAAGCTCCAAAATTTACAAACAGTTCATGCAGCTCAATATCAAACAAACAACAGCCCAATCCATAAATGGGCAGAAGACCTAAATAGACATTTCTCCAAAGAAGATACACAGATTGCCAACAAACACATGAAAGAATGCTCAACATCATTTTTTAAAATTAATTAATTAATTTATTTATTTTTGGCTGTGTTGGGTCTTCATTTCTGTGCGAGGGCTCTCTCTAGTTGCAGAAAGCGGGGGCCACTCTTCATCGTGGTGCGTGGGCCTCTCACTATCACGGCCTCCCTTGTTGCGGAGCACAGGCTCCAGACGCACAGGCTCAGTAGTTGTGGCTCACGGGCCCAGTTGCTCCGTGGCATGTGGGATCTTCCCAGACCAGGGCTCGAACCCATGCCCCCTGCATCGGCAGGCAGATTCTCAACCACTGCACCACCAGGGAAGCCCTGCTCAACATCATTAATCATTAGAGGAGTGCAAATCAAAACTACAATGAGATGTCATATCACACCGGTCAGAATGGCCATCATCAAAAAATCTAGAAACGATAAATGCTGGAGAGGGTGCGCAGAAAAGGGAACGCTCTTGCACTGTTGGTTGGAATGTAAATTCATACAGCCACTATGGAGAACAGTGTGGAGGTTCCTTAGAAAACTAAAAATAGAACTACCATACGACCCAGCAAACACACTACTGGGCATATACCCTGAGAAAACCGTAATTCAAAAAGAGTCATGTACCACAACGTTCATTGCAGCTCTATTTACGATAGCCAGGACATGGAAGCAACCTAAGTGTCCATCAACAGATGAATGGATAAAGAAGATGTGGCACATATATACAATGGAATATTACTCAGCCATAAAAAGAAACGAAATTGAGTTATTTGTAGTGAGGTGGAGTCTGTCCTACACAGTGAAGTAAGTCAGAAAGAGAAAGAAAATACCATATGCTAACACATATATATGGAATCTAAGAAAAAAAATGTCATGAAGAATTAGGCGCAAGACAGGAATAAAGACACAGACCTACTAGAGAATGGACTTGAGGATACGGGGATGGGGAAGGGTAAGCTGGGACAAACTAAGAGAGTGGCATGGACATATATATACTACCAAACCTAAAATAGATAGCTAGTGGGAAGCAGCCGCATAGCACACGGAGATCAGCACGGTGCTTTGTGACCGCCTGGAGGGGTGGGATAGGGAGGGTGGGGGGGAGGGAGATGCAAGAGGGAAGAGATATGGGAACATATGTATATGTATCACTGATTCACTTTGTTATGAAGCAGAAACTAACACACCATTGTAAAGCAATTATACTCCAATAAAGATGTTAAAAAATCAAAAAAACAAAATAAGAGAACAAAACCCAAAGTTAGTACAAGGGACAAAGTCACAAAGATCAGAGAAGAAAGAAATGAAATAGATTTTAAAATATATAAAATATCAATGGAGGTAAGAGATGATTCTTTGAAAAGGTAAATAAAATTGATAAACCTTTCGCCAGACTCATCAAGAAAAAGAGAAAGAGGGTCCAAATCAATAAAATCAGAAAAGAAAAAGAGGTTAGAACCAACACCACAGAAATACAAAGGATCATAAGAGATTACTATGAACAATCATACATCAATAAAATGGACAAACTAGAAGAAATGAACAAATTCCCAGAAAGGTACCGTCTCCCAAGACTAAAGCAGTAAGAAATAGAAAATTTGAATACATCAATTATCAGTAATGAAACTGAATTGGATAATAAAAAAAGGATATATTTTACAGCACCAGGAATACAGCCAATATTTTATAATAACTTTAAATGGAGAATAATCTATGAAAATGTTGAATCACTGTGTTGCACATCTGAAACTAATATAACATTGTAAATCAAATACACCTCAATAAAAACAGACATTAGGGAGTAGAGAGCAGAAGCAAGAAGAACTACAATCCCACAGCCTGTGGGACAAAAACCACAATCACAGAAAGATAGACAAGATGAAAAAGGAGAGGGCTATGTACCAGATGAAGGAACAAGATGAAACCCCAGAAAAACAACTAAATGAAGTGGAGATAGGCAACTTTCCAGAAAAAGAATTCAGAATAATGATAGTGAAGATGATCCAGGACCTCAGAAAACGAATGGAGGTAACGATTGAGAAGATGCAAGAAATGTTAAACAAAGATCTCGGAGAATTAAAGCACAAACAAACAGAGATGAACAATACAATAACTGAAATGAAAAATACACTAGAAGGAATCAAGCGCAGAATAACTGAGGCAGAGGAACAGATAAGTGACCTGGAAGACAGAATGGTGGAGTTCACTGCCACGGAACAGAATAAAGAAAAAAGAATGAAAAGAAATGAAGACAGCCTAAGAGACCTCTGGGACAACATTAAACGCAACAACATTTGCATTGTAGGGGTCCCAGTAGGAGAAGAGAGAGAGAAAGGACCCGAGAAAATATTTGAAGAGATTATAGTGGAAAACTTCCCTAACGTGGGAAAGGAAATAGCCACCCAAGTCGAGGAAGCACAGAGAGTCCCAGGCAGGATAAACCCAAGTGGAAACACGCCGAGACACATAGTAATCAAACTGACAAAAATTAAAGACAAAGAAAAACTACTGAAAGCAACAAGGGAAAAATGACAAATAATATACAAGGGAACTGCCATAAGGTTAACAGCTGATTTCTCAGCAGGAACTCTACAAGCCAGAAGGGAGTGGCATGATATACTTAAAGTGATGAAAGGGAAGAACCTACAACCAAGATTACTCTACCTGGCAAGGATCTCATTGAGTTTGATGGAGAAATCTAAAGCTTTACAGACAAGCAAAAGCTAAGAGAATTCAGCACTACCCAGCCCGTTTTACAACAAATGCTACAGGAAGTTCTCTAAGTGGGAAACACAAGAGAGGAAAAGGACCTACAAAAACAAACCCATAACAATTAAGACAATGGTAACCGGAACATACGTATCGATAATTACCTTAAACGTGAATGGACTAAATGCTCCAACTAAAAGACACAGGCTCGCTGAATGGACAGAAAAATAAGGACCATATAGATGCTGTCTACAAGAGACCCACTTCAGACCAGGGGACACATACAGACTGAAAGTGAGGGGATGGAAAAAGATATTCCATGCAAATGGAAATCAAAAGAAAGCTGGAGGGCTTCCCTGGTGGCGCAGTGGTTGAGAGTCTGCCTGCCGATGCAGGGGACACGGGTTCGTGCCCTGGTCCGGGAAGATCCCATATGCCACGAAGCGGCTAGGCCCGCGAGACATGGCCGCTGAGCCTGCGCGTCCGGAGCCTGTGCTCTGCAACGGGAGAGGCCACAACAGTGAGAGGCCCACGTACCACAAGAAAAAGAAAGAAAGAAAAAAATAGCTGGAGTAGCAATACTTGTATCAGATAAAATAGACCTTAAAATAAACAATGCTACAAGACACAAGGAAGGACACCACATAATGATCAATCCAGGAAGAAGATATAAGAATTATAAATATATATGCACTCAACATAGGAGCACCTCAATACATAGGGCAACTGCTAACAGCCATAAAAGAGGTAATCGACAGCAACACAAAAACAGTGGGGGACTTTAACACCTCACTTACACCAATGGACAGATCATCCAAACAGAAAATTAATAAGGAAACACAAGCTTTAAATGACACAATAGACCAGATAGATTTAATTGATATTTATAGGACATTCCATCCAAAAACAGCAGACTACACTTTCTTCTCAACTGCGCATGGAACATTCTCCAGGACAGATCACATCTACGGCCACAAATCAAGCCTCAGTACATTTAACAAAATTGAAATGATATCAAGCATCTATTCTGACCACAACGCTATGAGATTAGAAATCAATTACAGGGAAAAAAACGTAAAAAACACGAACACATGCAGGCTAAACAATACGTTACTAAATAACCAAGAGATCACTGAGGAAATCAAAAAATACCTAGAGACGAATGACAATGAAAACACGATGATCCAAAACCTATGGGATGCAGCAAAAGCAGTTCTAAGACGGAAGTTTATAGCAATACAAGCCTACCTCAAGAAACAATAAAAATCTCAAGTAAACAATCTAAACTTACACCTAAAGGAAGTAGAGAAAGAAGAACAAACAAAACCCAAAGTTAGCAGAAGGAAAGAAATCATAAAGATCAGAGCAGAAATAAATGAAATAGAAACAAAGAAAACAACAGCAAAGATCAATAGAACTAAAAGCTGGTTCTTTGAGAGGATAAACGAAATTGATACACCATTAGCCAGACTCCTCAAGGAAAAGAGGGAGAGAACTCAAATCAATTAAATTAGGAATGAAAAAGGAAAAGTTACAACAGACACTTCAGAAATACAAAGCAACCTAAGAGACTACTACAAGCAACTCTATGGAAATAAAATGGACAACCTGGAAGAAACGGACAAATTCTTAGAATGGTATAACCTTCCAAGACTGAACCAGGAAGAAATAGAAAATATGAACAGACCAATCACAAGTAATTAAATTGAAACTGTGATTAAAAGTCTTCCAACAGGGCTTCCCTGGTGGCGCAGTGGTTGAGAGTCCGCCTGCCGATGCAGGGGATGCGGGTTCGTGCCCCGGTCTGAGAAGATCCCACATGCCGCGGAGCGGCTGGGCCCGTGAGCCATGGCTGCTGAGCCTGCGCGTCTGGAGCCTGTGCTCTGCAACGGGAGACGCCCCAGCACTGAGAGGCCCGCGTACCGCAAAAAATAAATAAATAAATAAATACATCTTCCAACAAACAAAAGTCCAGGACCAGACAGCTTCACAGGTGAATGCTATCAAACATTACAGAAGAGCTAACACCCATCCTTCTCAAACTCTTCCAAAAATTTGCAGAGGAAGGAACACTCCCAAACTCATTCTATGAGGCCACCATCACCTGGATACCAAAACCAGACAAAGATACTACAAAAAAGAAAATTACAGACCAATATCACTGATGAATATAGATGCAAAAATCCTCAACAAAATACTAGCAAACAGAATACAACAACGCATTAAAAGGATCAGACACCGTGATCAAGTGGGATTTATCCCAGGAATGCAAGGATTCTTCAATATATGCAAAACAATCAATGTGCTACACCATATTAACACATTGAAGAAGAAAAACCAAATGATCATCTCAATAGATGAAGAAAAAGCTTTTGAGAAAATTCAACACCCATTTATGATAAAAACTCTCCAGAAAGTGGGCATAGAGGGAACCTACCTCAATATAATAAAGCCCATATACGACAAACCCACAGCAAACATCATTCTCAGTGGTGAAAAACTGAAAGCATTTCCTAAGATCAGGAACAAGACAAGGTTGCCCACTCTCACCACTATTATTCAACATAGTTTTGGAAGTCCTAGCCACGGCAATCGGAGAAGAAAAAGAAATACCAGGAATACAAATTGGAATAGAAGAAGTAAAGCTGTCACTGTTTGCAGATGGCATGATACTATACATAGAGAATCCTACAGATGCCAACAGAACACTACTAGAGCTAACCAATGAATTTGGTAAAGTTGCAGGATACAAAATTAATGCACAGAAATCTCTGGCATTCCTCTACACTAATGATGAAAAATCTGAAAGAGAAATTAAGGAAACACTCCCATTTACCATGGCAACAAAAAGAATAAAATACCTAGGAATAAACCTACCTAGAGAGACAAAAGACCTGTATGCAGAAAACTATAAGACACTGATGAAAGAAATTAAAGATGATACCAACAGATGGAGAGATATACCATGTTCTTGGATTGGAAGAATCAACATTGTGAAAATGGCAATACTACCCAAAGCAATCTACAAATTCAATGCAATCCCTATCAAATTACCAATGGCATGTTTTACAGAACTAGAACAAAAAAATCTTAAAATTTGTATGGAGACACAAAAGACCCCGAATATCCAAAGCAGTCTTGAGGGAAAAAATGGAGCTGGAGGAATCAGACTCGCAGACTTCAGACTATGCTACAAAGCTACAGTAATCAAGACAATAGGGTACTGGCACAAAAACAGAAATACAGATCAATGGAACAGGATAGGAAGCCCAGACATAAACCCACGCACCTATGGTCAACTAATCTATGACAAAGGAGGCAGGGATGTACAATGGAGAAAAAGACAGTGTCTTCAATATGTGGTGGTGAGAAAACTGGACAGCTCCATGTAAAAGAATGCAATTAGAACACTCCCTAACACCATACACAAATATAAACTCAAAATGGATTAGAGACCTAAATGTAAGACCAAGCACTATAAAACTCTTAGAGGAAAACATAGGAAGAACACTCTTTGAGATAAATTGCAGCAAGATCTTTTTTGTTCCACCTCCTAGAGTAATGAAAATAAAAACAAAAATAAACCAATGGGACCTAATGAAACCTAAAAGCTTTTGCATAGCAAAGGAAACCATAAACAAGGCCAAAAGACAACCCTCAGAATGGGAGAAAATATTTGCAAATGAAGCAAGTGACAAAGGATTAATCTCCAAAATTTACAAGCAGCTCATGCAGCTCAATAGCAAGAAAACAAACAACCCAATCCAAAAATGGGCAGAAGACCTAAACAGACATTTCTCCAAAGAAGACATACAGATGGCCAAGAAGCACATGACAAGCTGCTCAACATCACTATTATTAGAGAAACGCAAATCAAAACTAAAATGAGGTATCACTGCACACCAGTTAGAATGGGCATCATCAGAAAATCTACAAACAACAAATGCTGGAGAGGGTGTGGAGAAAAGGGAACCCTCTTGCCCTGTTGGTGGGAATGTAAATTGATATAGCCACTATGGAAAACAGTATGGAGGTTCCTTAAAAACTAAAAATAGAATTACCATATGAGCCAGTAATCCCACTCCTGGGCATATACCCAGAGAAAACCGTAATTCAAAACGACACATGCACCCCAATGTTCACTGCAGCACTATTTACAATAGCCAGGTCATGGAAGCAACTTAAATGCCCATCGTCAGATGAATGGATAAAGAAGATGTGGTACATATGTACAATGGAATATTACTCAGCCATAAAAAGGAACGAAATTGGGTCATTTGTAGAGATGTGGATGGATCTAGAGACTGTCATACAGAGTGAAGTAAGTCAGAAAGAGAAAAACAAATATCCTATATTAATGCATATATGTGGAACCTAGAAGAATGGTACAGATGAACCAGTTTGCAGGGCAGAAATAGAGACGCACATGTACAGAACAAACATATGGACACCAAGGGGGGACAGTGGGGTGGTGGTGGTGGTGGGATGAACTGGGAGACTGGGATTGACATATATACACTAATATGTATAAAATGGATAACTAATAAGAACCCGCTGTATAAAAAAATAAATAAAATTCAAAAATTCAAAAAGGTAAATATATAAAAAAAAATAAAAACAGACATCACTAATTATCAGAGTAATGCAAACCACAAGTACAATGAGATATCACCTTAGAATAGCTACCGTCCAAAAGACAACAGGGACTTCCCTGGTGGCGCAGTGGTTAAGCATCCACCTGCCAGTGCAGGGGACACGGGTTTGAGCCCTGGTCCAGGAAGATCCTACATGCCACAGAGCAACTAAGCCCGTGCACCACAACTACTGAGCCTGCGCTCTAGAGCCCTCGAGCCAGAACTACTGAGCCCGTGTGCCACAACTACTGAAGCCTGCGCACCTGCAGCCTGTGATCCACCACAAGAGAAGCCACCGCAATGAGAAGCCCGTGCACCGCAGCAAAGAGCAGCTCTGGCTCACCTGCAACTAGAGTAAGCTCGCGCACAGCATCGAAGACCCAATGCAGCCAAAACTAAGTAAATTAATTAATTCTTAAAAAGACTACAAATAACAAATATTAGTGAGGATGTGGAGAAAGGGGAACCCTTGTACACTGTTGGTGGGAATGTAAATTGGTGCAGCCACTGTGGCAAACAGTATGGAGGTTTCTCAAAAAACTAAAAATAGGACTACCATATGACCCAGCAATTTCAATCTTGGGTATATATCTGAAGAAAACAAAAACACTAATTCAAAAAGATACATGCACCCCAATGTTCACAGCAGCATCATTTACAATAGCCAAGATATGGAAGCAACCTGAGTGTCCATCAATAGAGGAACGGATTAAGAAGATGTGGTATGCATATACAATGGAGGATAAAAAGAATAAAAATTTGCCATTTGCAACAACATGGATGGACTTGGAGGGTATTATGCTTAGTGAAATAAGTAGGACAGAGAAAGACAAATGATCTCACTTATATGTGGAATCTAAAAATGAAAGCAAACTATTGAATACAACAAAAAAGAAACACTCTCATAGATATAGAGAACAAACTAGTGGTTACCAGTGGGGAGAAACAGGGGAGAAGGACGAGATAGGGGCTGTGGATTAATAGGTACAAACTACTATGTATAAAATAAATAAGCTACAAGGATACATTGTACAGCATGGGAAATATAGCCAATATTTTATAATAACTATAATGGAGTAGAACCTTAAACAATTGTGAATCACTATATTGTACACCTGAAACTTATATAATATTGTACATCAGCTGTAACTCAATTTAAAAAAACCCCGATAACCCTAAAGTCTCCACCAAGAAACTGCTAGAACTAATAAATGAATTCAGTAAAGTTTCAGGATTCAATTTAATATACAGAAATCTGCTGCTTTTCTCTACACTATAATACACTATACTCTGAGAGAGAAAGCAAGAAAACAATCCCATTTAAAATAGCTTCAAGGGCTTCCCTGGTGGCGCAGTAGTTAAGAATCCACCTGCCAATGCAGGGGCCACGGGTTCAAGCCCTGGTCTGGGAAGATCCCACATGTCGCGGAGCAACTAAGCCTGTGGGACACAACTACTGAGCCTGCGCTCTGGAGCCTGTGAGCCACAGCTACTGAGCCCGTGTGCCACAACTACTAAAGCCCGCGTGCCTAGAGCCTGTGCTCTGCAACAAGAGAAGCCACCGCAATGAGAAGGCCCCACTTGCCGCAACTAAAGAAAGCCCACGTGCAGCAACAAAGACCCAACGCAGCCAAAAATAAAATTAATTAATTAATTAATAATAATAAATAAAATAGCATCAAAAAGAATAAAATACCTAGGAATAAACTTAACCAAGGAAGTGAAAGACCTATACTCTGAAAACTATATATAAAACACTGATGAAGGAATTTGAAAATGTTCCCCCAAAATGGCAAGATATACTGTGTTCTTGGATTGGAAGAATTAATATTGCTAAAATATCCATACAGGAAACACAGGGGACCCCGAATGGCCAGGGCAGTCTTGAGAACGAGGAACGGAGCTGAAGGAGTCGGGCTCCCTGGCTTCGGGCTGTACTACAGAGCTGCAGTGGTCGGGACACTGTGGTACTGGCGCAGAGGCAGGGAGATGGATCAATGCAACAGGATGGAAAGCCCAGAGATGAACCCACGCACATATGGTCACCTTATCTTTGATAAAGGAGGCAGGAGTGTACAGTGGAGAAGGAACAGCCTCTTCAATGGGTGGTGCTGGGAGGACTGGACAGGTACATGTAAAGGTATGAGATTAGACCACTCCCTGGCACCATGCACAAAAGTAAGCTCAAAATGGATTGAGGGCCTGAATGTAAGGCCAGAAGCTGTCGGGCTCTTAGAGGAAAGCATAGGCAGAACACTCTATGACATAAATCACAGCAAGATCCTTTTTGACCCACCTCCTAGAGAAATGGAAATAGAAACAAGGGTGAACAGGTGGGACCTAGTGAAACTTCGGGGCCTTTGCACAGTGGAGGAAACCATAAGCAAGACCAGGGGACCACCCTCAGAATGGAAGAAGGTGTTTGCAGATGGAGCAACTGACAAAGGATTAATTTCCAAAATTTGCAAGCAGCTCGTGCAGCTCAATAACAGAAAAACGGGCAACCCAATCCAGGAATGGGCAGGGGACCTGGGTAGACATTTCTCCAAGGAAGTTGTGCAGCCTGTCAGCAAGCACATGGAGGAATGCTCAACAACATTAATCATTAGGGAAATACAGATCAGGGCTGCAGTGAGATATCATCTCACACCGGTCAGAATGGCCATCATCAAAAAATCTAGAAACAATGAATGCTGGAGAGGGTGTGGAGAAAGGGGAACGCTCCTGCACTGCTGGTGGGAATGTGAATTGGTACAGCCACTATGGAGAACAGTATGGGGGTTCCTTGGAAAACTACAAGTGGATCTGCCACGTGACCCAGCGGGCCCACTACTGGGCATATACCCTGGGAGGACCATGGTTCAAAGGGAGCCATGTACCAGGATGTTCATTGCAGCTCTATTTACAATGGCCCGGAGATGGAAGCAACCTAGGTGCCCATCATCGGATGAATGGATGGGGAAGATGTGGCACATATATACAATGGAATATTACTCAGCCATAAAAAGAAATGAAATTGAGTGAGGTGGGGAAATTGGATGAAGGCAGTCAAAAGGTACAAACTTCCAGTTATAAGATAAATAAGTACTAGGGATATAATGTACAACATGATAAATAAAATTAACACTGCTGTATGTTATATACGAAATCTGTTAAGAGAGTTCCTAAAAGTTCTCATCACACAAAAACCTTTTTTTCTGTTTAATTATGTATCTACGTGAGATGATGGATGGTCACCAAACTTATTATGATAATCATTTCATGATGCACGTAAGCCAACTCATTATGCTGTGCACCTTAAACTTATACAGTACCGAATGTTAATTACATCATAATAAACTGGAAGAAAAAATATTTATCAGGCAGCTCTAGACATCCAAATCAAGGGGCATCTTGAGTTTGACACTTTTGAGAAAGGGAGAAATTGGGCTGATCCAATTATCACACCACAGCAAAAAGCAACCGAACTTGGAGTAATCGAGTTGAACAGAAAATCCTAAACCGAAGTTGATGCTACTTACCATCCCTTCTTGTTGAATCGTCTCCTACCGCCATCCAGGTTTCCACGATACGGTTTGCCTACAAACAGCCTCTCCAAACACTCCTCCTCTGTCTCTTGCAAGCTTCTTTTATTGTCTTTCAATATTCCCTAGCTCAGTGAATATACCAGCAGCCATTCATTTGGGCAAATCAGAAAGTTATACATTTTTCTTAAACATTTCCTTTTACCCCCGTGTTCAAATTACCATGAATTGCTATCAATTTTACCTGCTAAATATCTCTTTAATCTGTTCACTTCTCTCCATCGCCACTACCCTGGACCAACACACCATCACCTCTGGCCTTGCCTACTGAACAGCCTCCTAGGATTGAATCCCAGCTCTGCCACATTCCAGCTGTGCCATCTTGGGCAAGTCTCATCACTTCTCTGAGCTTCAGTTTTTTCACAGTTATAAGTGGGGATAATAACAGTGGCTACCACATTCACAAGGGGCTGTGAAGATTCAATGACAGTATGGAGAAAAACCCTTTAAAACAAGTGCTTAACACACAGTAAGCACAATGTAAATGATAGCTTTTTAAATTTTAGCCGCATTCACAGGTACTCAGCAACCCATTCATTCTCCACACTGAAGTTTGCTTTAGGGAACAATTCTACCTCAGGCACAAACTTCAGGGGTAACTAAAAATTCAGTAATCGGGTTTCCCTGGTGGCGCAGGGGTTAAGAATCCACCTGCCGATGCAGGGGACACGGGTCCGAGCCCTGGTCCGGGAAGATCCCACATGCCGCGGGGCAACTAAGCCCGTGTGCCACCACTACCGAGACTGCGCTCTAGAGCCCGCGAGCCACAACTACTGAGCCCACGTGCCACAACTACTACGGAAGCCCACCCGCCTAGAGCCCGCGCTCTGCAACAAGAGAAGCCACCACAATGCCTGCACCGCAACTTAGGGTAGCCCCCGCTCGCCGCAACTAGAGAAAGCCCGCGCCCAGAGCCCAAGAGCAGAAACAAGGACCCAATGCAGCCAGAAATGAATAGATTGATTTCTTTTTAAAAATTCAGTAATCAAGATAAAGGATGTTTTCATGTAGTGTTTAAACTAATGCAAATATAATCCATGAATAACTGATGATCAAAGTTTCAGATAAAAGTACACTCCAACTCTGCATTTGCTCCAGCACGTCTCGGGCAACTCATTATTTATGTGAACCGGTGGCCCACAAAGCTCCCCAATGTGACTTATTCAAACACCGCACGGAAATATCGACCTCGATTCCCGCCAGGCAGAGTCCCCGCCCCCGTCCTGGGCCTCGAGTGTACCGGAAGGGCGGGCCGCCGTCACGCCCCGGGGCTTTCAGATCCGGAGCCGAGGAGAGGGACTCGCGAGAGCGCCGCCCACCACCCGCGCGGCAGCCCGCGCCACCCGAGACGCCCGCTTACCGCGTGAGTGCGTTGGGGTACTGAGTGTGCTGGAAAACGCTCTCCAGGTCCTGCACCTGCACCTGCACCTGCGTGAACCTGGCGCGGGGGGCCCGCCGCTGCCCGTCTGCGGCCTCGGGACCCTCGACGGCGGCCCGCGGGGTCTGCTCCTCGCCGCCCGCCTCGGCCTCGGCCTCGTCCTCGCAGCTTTCGCCGTCCGCGGGGCCGGCGGCTCCGACGCTGACCTCGCAGCCTTCCTTTCCTTCTCCTTCGTCTCCCGCCTCTTTCCCCTCCGCGGCTGCTCCCTGCTCCGGTTCGGACTGAGCTTTCTGCTCCTCTCCCCCCTCTCCGGGAGGCGACATCTCCGCGGGCTTCACCTCTGCAAGGGAGGAAACCCAAAGAGAAAGATTAGGCCGTCGAGTGAGCCCGGCTCTGGGGAGGGCCTGCGTCCGAGGGGGGTCCTGCCGTTCGCCCCGCCCTGGGAAAGTACCTTTCCTGGAATCCGTTAAAGCGAGTGCCCCACCCGCCACTGACCTTTCGCTTCTTCCCGCTCCTCTTCGACCCCCAGCTTGAAGAAGCCGGCAACGGCTGCATCCGTGACGTCATAGGCATCGTGGCTGCTCTGCGGCTGACGCTCCATGTCCCGACTGCTGTCGAGGAGGCTGTGAGCTTCAGCGGAGGCTGCTCTGGATCTCCTGAGACCCCCGGCTCACGACTCAAGGCTAGAGCGGTGGCCCACGATCCAGCACGTTAAGGCTCCTCTGGCGGCTGGTGGTGTTTCAGAGATTCTGGTATGACGCCCGCAGTGGGTTTACCGCAGCCTGCTGGGGGTTGGGTTAGCTGATGTGCGCATGCGGCAGGGCGTCGGCCGTCTAGGGGCCGTCTAAGGGGGCACGGGCAGGGCGGGGAGGATGTTGCGTGCCGCCCAGGCGCTGGTAGGGAGCATGCGTGAGAGCAGAATTCCGGGTCCCAGGTTGCAACCTAGCTGACTAAGTACTCCGCACTGGGTCGGGCGCCTTCCCAGACCAAGGGGCTGTGCCCGATTTGTGGAGGGTAAGAGAGAGACCTCACCCCAGCTCCATAGACCTTGGAGAAGCGTTTGGGGACTATCTTGACCGAGCCCTCCATATCCGGCAGCCAGTACCAAGAAGGGAACAGTAATCAAAGTAATACGGTCGCCCCTTGGTATCCGCGGGGGATTGGTTCCAGGACCCGCCTCGGATACCAAAATCGGCGGATGCTCAGGTCCCATAGTCGGCCCTCCACATCTGCTGATGTGAAACCCATGGCTATGGAGGGCCGCCTGTATATTTATTGAAAATTTTTTTAAGAACACCAAAAACCTGTGTTTAAGTGGACTTGCAAGTTCAAAAGCCGTGTATTTGAAGGGTCAACCGTATTATGAGCTAGGAGTTTGCTTGCTCTGAATTTTTGCAATGAGGTTGAAGTCAGAGTCCGCCATACTCCCCGGGTCTCCAGGAGCAGGAGTTCAGGGCTGGGTTTTCTGAGCATGCCTGGTGCTCAGATCCACTATGCAAACAAAACAAAAAAAAAGCGCAACCCAGCGCCCCCCCCCCATTAGCCTATAGATTTTTAGTAATGAATCAACATCAGATTGCAGGTGTAGAACCCTGCACAGTGTTTCAAGCACTCAAGAATGCTTACCGGGTACAGATTTCCTGCCTTTTTTCTTTTTTTTTTTTTTTGTCCTTGTTGCAGCTATGGACTATGCTACATCTTTGTGCACAGCCCCTAAGCTCCTATTGCTTCTGGCTGTAGATCTTCTACAAAAGCATACATGTCCCTTGTGGTGGGCCCCTGTGGACATGGGTAAATTTACCCGCTTTCTTGCCGCTGCCTATCCCCCCATCTCATCTCCTCACGTTTTCTCGAAATGTTCTCCTGAGCCCTTGCTGAGGAGTAAATAAATTTTATTTATTGTCAAATAAAAGAGGGCCAGGCCAGATTTACAGCTCTATGGTTATTCCTAGGAGAAGTGTTTTATAGATGCCCCAAGACTTAATATCCTAAATATTGAAAATAGCTTATAATGATGGGCCCTGTACTTGACAATGTACTTGATTTAGCCTGTGTTTCCTTGGACGCCATTTTCATCAACCCCATTGGGGATCAGAAGCCAAATCATTTTTGTGGGCTCCTAAATATATATTTTGTGGGCTCCTAAATAGATATAAATATATATATATATATATGGGACCTAGTCCCCTCACCTACAGTGCCTAAGGGATAAGTGCCCCTGCCTCATGTCTGTGGAGGGTGGTCCAGAAACTAAAAAAGGTTTGTTGACCAATTCTCTTTCAAAAACTGGTAAGACATGGCAATATGAGGACCTCCTCCTGATTTTAACCAAGACATTTCCTCCTCAGGTTGGCCCTCGGTGAGTTCGGCAGGCCTCTCCCTCTCTTGGCTGGATACCCTATACACAATTTTGGTTCCATATTAGTTATCGCATGAGAGACCTATGAGGGTTTTTATCATGATTTGCATTAGACAAGCTAGGAGGTCTGTGACAGCTCCGGAGGTGTGTCCTTCCACATCTCAGATTTCCACAGTGAATTTGTGTTTTCTCAACTTTAGTCACCCATGTGACCCTTGACAAGTGTTGCCCTACCTTGGCATCAGTCATGGTCGTATTTATTTAAAAGTTTTACTTAACTTCACACTTTGAAAACCTTAAATACTGAATGGAGCTTCATCCTAAGCAGTAACAGCCATGAATCGTAGTCGATGTAGAAGATTTATGGGAGCAGGGGCCCTGGAGCCAGATTGCTGGCATCTAAATCCTGGCTTTGCTCAACGCTTGCTAGCTGGCTAAACTGTTAGGTTGCTTATTCTCACTTAATCGTGGTTTCCACATCTGTAAAATGAGGATAGCAATAGTAACTACCTCACCAGGTTATCGTGAGGATTAACTGAGATGGTAAAAACACAGTGTTACCAATGGCCATACCGTGCTGTCTCACATTTCCAATTTTCATCAATTTTGTGGTTTATTTATTCACAAAGGTCCATGAGAGAAGAAAGATGATGGCTATTCTCTGGCAGTTGGCAATGAGGACAGAAAGTTTTCTTGTGAATATGTCGCTACCATGTTTTTGTGTCCCTTTATATGCTTCAGTCAGTAATCCTCTGTTGGCTGCTCTGTTTACAAGGCCCTGCCTCAGGCAGTGTGGAGAGTGTCATGATTCCAGACGCAGCTATTGTGCCATGGGTTCTCACAGTCTGGGGAGAGAGATCAGCCCACGTGAGAGAGAGAAGCTGAAAATTTTGGAGACAGAGTGCCCAGCCCCACCACCACTAACTTGCTGTGTGGCCAGAGGTAAATTAGCTGACCTCTCTGTGCCTCAGGTGCCACATCTGTAGGATGGGGATCGTGATGGTACCTGCTGTACCGTGTTGTGAAATTTACATGAAGGAATACAAATAAGGCCCATGGTGAGGGCTCAGATAACTTTAGCTGATGCTAGAGTTAAGGGGTCGGGACTGACTGCGGTCATTCTGCACAGGAGCCTGCACTGTGACTGAGGATGCTGGACACGGAGTGTCGCCCCTGCCCCTGAGTGGATATGAGAGTCTGTGGAGTGGCACAGAGCTGTGCTTGCTCAGGCTGGTGACACCATGTGGGTGCTCACTGTGCACCAGGGCCTGGCTAATCGATCTTATAGCCGTCCCCTGAGGAGGGGGCCGTCACTCTCCTTAGTTCCTAATGGAAGAAATGGAGGCTCGGAGAGGTTCAGTGACTTTCCTAAGGTTACATAGGTCAGTGGAAGAGGGCCAGGATTCAAACCGTTGAAGAGACTTTGTTCTTAGCAGCCCGTGGTAGAAGCAGATTTGGCTTTTTTTGCAGGGTGGTGGGGTTTCCCTTACACCTCACAGAGTGAGTCAAATTTTGGTAAATGCTAAGCAGGCCGTGCATGGAACTTCAGTTCAGGGAGGTAGTATGAGCAGCCCCAGGAGTGATCAAGTGTAAAGCTTGTCTTAGGGAACACCAACCCAAACAGGGTGGCCAGGAGAATGAATGCATATGAGGTGCTGACCTTGAGAGGGAGCTGGAGGGGGAGCCTGGAGAGAACTCTGTACTGGGTGGGAACTAAAGTTTAAAAGTTAGGTTGGGGTCCAATTTATGGAAGGAGTTAGAATGTCTGCATTTGGGATCATGGAAAACTGTAAGAGTTTTGTGCCAGGGGAGTGCCTTAATGAAAGCAGTGTTTTAGGATGTGTTTATAGGAAGGGAATCTCTAGGCTGGCTCTTGGTTCAGTTCACTGCAGTTACTGGGCCTGCGGGACAAGGTACAGATCCGGAGGGCTTACTTGGAGGCCACAGCTGGCTGTCAGCGGGATTGGGAGTCCCCTTGAATTTGAATGTAAAGTTCCGTGTGTATGGTGGCATTAGAATAGTGTGTGCACTTTTCATCAGAAAAAGTGGGACACAGTGCCCCTAACCACCCCCTCCCACCCAAAATAATAAGAAGAATAAATAATAAGTAGTGATAATAATCGGAAAGACCAAGGAATTGAGTAATGGAAGCAGTCTCTGGAGTTGCAGCATATGCATCTGGTTTTAGGGCACTTCTACTTTCCTGCTCATAGCAAGAGCTTTGGCCCTGAATTCTCACTACACGACACTGACAAGCCTTATTGTCCCTGAGCCTTAGTTTCCCGAACTATAAACAACTATTACTCTTACTACTATTATTTGCTAAGATAAAGATAATCATCTCACGGGATTCTTATGAAGTCAGAATGAAGTATGGAAAGATACTCTATTAACTTTAATTGTGTATAAACATAAGGGGTGATTTATGTAATTGTTTTATTCTTTTATTGAAGTATAGTTGAATTATAATGCTTTGTTAATTACTGCTGTACAGCAGAGTGACTCAGTTATACATATATATATATATATATATATACATTCTTTTTCATACTCTTTTCCATTATGGTTTATCATAGGATATTGAATATAGTTCCCTGTGCTATACAGTAGGACCTTGTTGTTTATCCATTTTATATATACTAGCTTGCATCTGCTAATCCCAAACTCCCAATCCATCCCTCTCCCACCCCACCTTCCCCCTTGGCAGCCACCGGTCTTTTTTTTTTTAATATTTAATTTTATTTATTTTTGGCTGAGTTGGGTTTTCGTTGCTGCGCGCGGGCTTTCTCCAGTTGTCGCGAGCGGGGGCTACTCTTCGTTGCGGTGCACGGGCTTCTCACTGCGGTGGATTTTCTTGTTGCGGGCATGGGCTCTAGGCATGCAGGCTTCAGTAGTTGTGGCACGCGGGCTCTAGAGCGCAGGCTCGGTAGTTGTGGTGCACGGGCTTAGTTGCTCCACGGCATGTGGGATCTTCCTGGACCAGGGGTCAAACCCGTGTCCCCTGCATTGGCAGGCAGATTCTCAACCACTGCGCCACCAGGGAAGTCCCACCAGTCTATTCTGTATGTCCCTGATTCTGTTTCTGTTTCATAGATAAGTTCATTTGTGTCATATTTTAGATTCCACATATAAGTGATATCATATGGTATTTGTCTCTCTGACTTACTTCACTTAGGATGATAATCTCTGGTTGCATTGTAATTGTTACTTGTGATAGGGGTTTTACTCATTTCTTTTGAAAAACACTTTTTATCATGAAAATATTCAAATATACACAACAATGGCAAGAGTACTGGAACGGACTCCCATAAAAACCATCATCCAGCTTCAGCATTTATCACGATCTTACCAAATTGTTTCATCTATCTTCTTTCCTTGCTCCCTCCCTCCCTGCTTCCCTCCCTCCCTCCCTTCTTTCCTCCCTTCGTTCTTTCTGTCCTTCTCTCTTCCTCCCCTCCCCACTCACTCTCCTCTTCTTGCTGTGCTGATTTAAAAGAAACTCAAGACAACTTGTGTTTTCATCCCTGTATCTTTATGTGTATATGCACTTTCTAAAAAATACAGTCTTTTTTCCTACATAACCAGAGTGCCATCCAGGCGCCTGAATGGTAATACTAATCCGTTGGCGCCATCACCCAGTCGCTTGTATTCTGAATTCCCTGATTGCCTCAAAAAATGACTTTTTACAGTTGGTTTTTTTAGGATATAAGTTTTTCTGTGTCTATGCTGATAAAATAAAAGGAAAACTTGAGGGGGTGGGCATTTGCATATCTAATCCCAGCCTTAGAAAGCGGAGGAGGAAATTAAAGACAGCCCTGGATATATACTACTGCTGGTGGTTGTATGTGGCAATAAAAGTGATTCAGTGTTTGCATTCACTGCCCTATCTCAGGACAGCATGGACCCTTTGGGTTTGTTCCAAATCATTTGCAGACTAAATCCCAGTCCAGACACTGGGACAGTGCATCCCTTTGCTGTAACCAGGCATTAAGGGTAAAATTGCATGATTTTCCTTTAAATTCTGCCGGAGATATTAGGCCATTATGAGCAGCAAGCTTGTAGAACCACCGCTGTTCGTGGCTCCATGTGGTGAAGCATGAACCAGGCGTCTCGCTAAGGATGTCTTTACCTTAGGCAGCCTGGGCTCAAGCCTCAAGGGTTGCTCCCTGTAGCCACATTCTCTGCGGGCATCCTTCAGAGGGAAACCTTACATGACATTCTTGAGCCTTGCTAGGACTGGGAAAAGCTATTTGCTTTTTATTTATTTATTTATTTTGTTTGGCTGCATTGGGTCTTCATTGCTGCGTGCGGGCTTTCTCTAGTTGTGGCGAGCAGGGTCTGCTCTTCGTTGCAGTGCACGGGCTTCTCATTGCGGTGGCTTCTCTTGTTGCGGAGCATGGGCTGTAGGCACGCAGGCATCAGTAGTTGTGGCACGCGGGCTCAGTACTTGTGGCTCGCCGGCTCTAGAGCGCAGGCTCAGTCGTTGTGGCGCAGGGGCTTATTTTCTCCGCGGCATGTGGGATCTTCCTGGACCAGGGCTTGAACCCGTGACCCCTGCACTGGCAGGCAGATTCTTAACCACTGTGCCACCAGGGAAGCCCAAGCTATTTGCTTTTAGTCTACTCGATGGTAGAAGAAATGCAACGTGCTAATTCCTGTCAACTTTCAGATTTTTCAAGTTCTAGCTCAATCCCCATCTCTTGGAGGAAGCCACAGTACTCTCATCTTCTGAGCTCTTACTGCTCTTCAAATGGGACCAATTCATTGGATCCCTATCACACATTGCTTCCATTGCGAGTCAGTCTTAAATGTATGGAAGCATGAACGGTGTATGTATGTATGTGTGTGTCCATGGGTGAATGTAATATGTATGTACACGTATGTGCATTTTGTGACTTCTCAGTTACGGTGTAAGCTGGCACTTGACACACTTGTTAGCATTCCCCATGCAGTACCCCAGAGCAGTGCTGTGTACATAGCGGGCATTCAGTAAGGACTTGTTGATTGGTTGAAAGTGAATATAGAAGAAGGGTGGATGGCCTTGACTAAGGCCACTGAGCCTGGGGACTTTTACTAGCTGAGCTTGTCCAGTGTTGGCTCCATTCTCTTATTTTCCTCCCAGCCCATCTGGCAGTCCTGAGTGACAGACTCTGAGGTAGCAAAGATCTTCCCAGAAAGGCTCTAGCACTTAGCTGGTGGCCTTCCATAGGGGTGGAGAAACAGATCAGCAACGTGCTCTCCTCTGTGTCTGAAGCACTGTGTGTGGAGCTGCCCTGGAAGTCTGAATTGCAAAGGCTCTTCTCTCCTCTTTCTCTCTCCTTCCTCATAGTTATCATCCTTTTCCTCCCTATCATTAGTGTGTGTATGTGTCGGTGTGTGTGTATAATTTTTTAATTCATTGTCCATGTACTATAAATGAGGGCCAAAGAAAGACATAAGCAAGTCATGGAGAGAAAGAAAATACATGAGTTAAAGTCACATATATTCTGGAACAAGACAAATGCCACAGGTGAGTAACAAAGCAGTAATATGGGAGTTCAAAGAAGGTAGATGTTACTTTCAATACAAATCTGGAAGCATACTTGAAGAAGTGGACTTAAAGATGACTCAGGTGTGCGTGGGAGTTCTTATTTGCCTTCCCCAAAGAAACACTCAAGAACAAAAGTAACAGATTATCATTGTAATTTACATGGAGATGATGAAGAAAGCAAAACTGAAACAAATTAAACTGAACTATAACCTTGTCTAACATCCAAGGGTGATAATGAAAACTACCTCTTCAGTTTCTTATCCTATAATTTCTTTTACAAGTACTATATTCCACATACTGTAGATAGTGTGCAGAGTCCTGCTCTTTGTATAATTTGAATTCATGCTAGATTATCTTGGCACTCACAGGTAGAAGTTTAATTTCTAGGACACCAAAACTTCACAGACAGTAACTATACCCACCACTTAGCTCAATAGCCGATGGCGTGCAGGGAAAAAGGCTTTGTAGCCTGGTTCCCAAGCCCTGGGCAGCAATTACATAAATGTTGATGCAAATGAATATGAAGAAGGCATACAGACAATGAACTTAAAATGTTTGTACACCTTTTAAGGACCTATTCTTTTTTTTTTTTTTGCCTTGTACACTTTTTTAACGTTTTTATTGGAGTATAATTGCTTTACAATGGTGTGTTAGTTTCTGCTTTATGACGAAGCGAATCAGTTATACGTATACATATATCCCCGTATCTCCTCCCTCTCGCGTCTCCCTCCCTCCCACCCTCCCTACCCCACCCCTCTAGGTGGTCACAAAGCACCGAGCTGATCTCCCTGTGCTATGCGGCTGCTTCTCACTAGCTGTTTTACATTTGGTAGTGTGTATATGTCCATGCCACTCTCTCACTTTGTCCCAGCTTACCCTTGCCCCTCCCCGTATCCTCAAGTCCATTCTCTAGGAGGTCTGCGTCTTTAGTCCTGTAAGAACCTATTGTTGAGCAATTGACTTCATATGTGCTTGAGTAGATGGATAGAGATCCATAATCAAATGTATGTATATAGGTATAGTTTATACAAAGGTGTATACATATATATACAAACAGATATATATATGTGTGTGTATATATATACATATATGTGTGTGTGTATATATATATACATATATATATATCTTTGTATAGACTCTGCCTATATAAACTTATATATTATATGTCTCTGAATTCTACACACACACTCACACACACACGTTCAATTCCTTCTAACACTGGCATCCTTTAGGTACCACTTCTGTGTGGAGTCACACTGAGGTTAAGTCTGAAGTGGCAATTATTCAAATTAATGCACCGAGGAGCCCAACTATATTAAGTTATTTAAAACCAGGCATAAATGCTTTGCATAAGGAGTGAATATGTGAATACTTAGGCATTAGAGTGAGGGGATAATTCACACTCAGAACACAACAGACGAGCAACTGATGTATGTTTAGTGAAGGTGACGCTGATGCGGAGGGGAGAGCGTAGAGTCCAAGTCTGCTCCTCCCGCAGCTGTTCTTTTGTTATCTTTTCCACAGAGAGTGGTTTCTTGCTTTTAGAACAAAATAAGATGCTCTCAGAACTTTGGTTAGCAAAGAAAATACTTTTAGGACTTTAGAATCTTTTAGAACTTTTGTAAAACACCATTTTGTCAGCTGATGAAGGAGGCACTTGAATGTCGAACACTTTCCAGAGGCGAGGGCCCGGGCTGGGTGGCACAGCTCACAGGCTTTGGGTCCCCGAGCTGTCCCACTGGAGGCAGCTCGCTGCCTAGGGCAGGGCTTGAGCTGCTGCCAGTGTGCTGAGGGGCAGGTCTGACTTCCTTGCCCTGACGCCCGCGGTGCCCTTCTTCTCCAGCACCCACTCAGGGCTCTTCCTCGCCACCCCCGCCTCACAATCCTGCACGGGACCCTGTGCAGGAGACACAGCTGGGGGCTGAGGGCTGGAGCGGCCTGGCTGGCGCCCAGGTCAAACCAGGCAGGGAAAACGGTGAGCTTCCCCCCAACTGAGGTGGCCTCAGAAGTCCTTCTACAACAGCCTCCGTGCCTGGACCCCGTTCCAGGTGACATCCGCCGGGAACAAGCAGTTGTGTCTAGGAGGGCAGGAGGTGAGAGGCCCCCTCACTGGCGGGTGTCTGTACAGTAGGTGATCACTTGTTGGGGGTGCATACGTCCTTGCCTGGGGACAACCTAGGCCAGGATCAGCCCATGAGAGCCTGGCAGTGTCCTGGGAAGGAAAGCCAGAGGCCCCGTGCCCAGTGCTGCCACGTAAGGCCCAGCCTGGTGTAGACCAAGTAGGGGCTCCCAGCAACTACAAACGTCTGAGGTAGGAAAACAAGGCTGCCCAGCTCATGGCAGCCCCGACAGGGATCCCCCAGGGCTGATCTGCACTTCCAGCCCAAGGGCTGAGGAGAAGAGGTCCCCTCCCCCCACACACACAGCCCCATAGGAGAGAGGCCCTCTCCTGCTGGAGTTTCTAAGTGTTTGGTAAAGTAGTGGAGAGAGTGGCAGCCCTAAATCCTCATTTTCTGGAATTCTTTGATATGCCAGCCTGAAAGCGTGGCTAACATAGTAGGTTTTGCATTATAGTGGAGGTGGGAGGGCGAGTTGCAACCTTTGAAATATGTCTAAAGAGCAAAACAAACTAAAACAACAATTTCAAACAAAGTTTCACCGACCTGAGAAAGGTGGAAAAGAGTTATACAGAGTGGAACGTACGCCGTGAGGATTCCTCACACCTTCAAAGTTTTGAGACAACCAAATGCATTCGTGAATAGTCTCTTGACGAATTTCTGACACCTGAGGCTTTTCTTCCTTTTCGTGGTACTGTTAGGAAGAGATGGGGTGTGTGGAATTTGTTGGTAGTGGAGGATGACTCTTAGTTCAGGCAGGATTCTTACCTGTGGTAAGGTGAAATACTTATGCTCTTCCAGTGATGAGTAGTTTGTGAGTCAAAGGATCAGGAGTGATTATTTGAGACTATAGAAAAGCCTAAGTTAAATCAAAGGAGTATTTGTGGGGGGAAAGAAGAAGAAAAGAAAGAAAGAGAGAAAAAGAAGAATCGGGATGGGTTCACTAGCTTTGCTGCAGAGAGCGTGTGTGAGGGCAGTGATGGACATGGGCTGCAGAACTGGTGGTGGGGTCTGGAAAGCAGTGCTGGTGGCCTAAGGCCACGGGCTGGGCTCACAGTCAGGTCTGGCCAGGGCTAGGGAGGCGCAGACCTCTGCTTTCTCAAGCAGGCAAAGCAAGCTCAGAGGAAAACAGAAACTGAAGTTTTGGTGGCTTGCTTCTCCTGGGTTTACGTACTGGTCTCTTAATGGAGTTATGAAGGCAAAAGGAGCAACAAGAAACACATGAAGAAGACGAGAGAATGTTTTCATCTATCTCCAAACTGTACAGCATGAGCGTCCCAAAGAAACATTTAATGGACACCCTCCCTTGGTTTGCAAGGACAGTAGGAGTTGTTTTATGAAACCAGTATTGGAAATATGGAAGTAGTGTCAGCCTGAACCTCACATAGCCAGCTTTGCACATTGCTTATGTTTATGCAGATTTGACCATTGGTACACTCGAACCCCCCAAAGTGAGCTCTATTACACTGGCTTTTCTCGACTACATATTCATGCAGCAGAAGGACCCAAATACTAAGATGGGAGAGGGAAACTGGGGCGACAGAGAGAGGAGGCCCTTGGTCTCATGTAAAATTTGCCGCGTGGAAACATCCAGAAATCTAAATATGGCATAATTCCATTAACTGAGATGCTGAGGGAGCAGTGCAGCCCCCAGGACAGGTTTTACTCTCAGTTGTTAATAGTTGGCAGATGTTTAGGGGGGAGCCGTTTTGTGACGCCTCACTCACGTGGTTGTCGGCTGTCTTCCTAAAATGCAGGTTGCGCCCTCTTGACTTAAGCCTAAAGGACAGGATGGGGATCTCCTGGTTGATTAGCAGCACCTAGAGGGCGCAACCTTGCTGGGCACCAGAGGCTCTGGTCCAAGGCCCTGCAACTGTAGCCAGAGCGGAGTGAGCTGACCTGGTCCTGAGCCCAGGAAGGTTTGGAGGGTGGGGCAGGTTGGAGAGTACAGAATTGACAGTGGTGACAATGGTATGCCTCTTTCCCCCAAACCCTTGTCTGGGCAAAGATTGTAAGAATTATAGTAAATTTGGGCTGAGTTCGTCTAAGCATTTGTTACCCCTATAGTCTAATATTAAGGCAGTGTCCAGGGCTTCAGTTCCGGTGTCCAGGAAGAGAAGCCACAAAGTCCCTGGGCCCCCCATGACCAAACCTCCCTCACAATACCATCTCCATCTTTTTAACCATCGCATGGTTCCAGAGGATGAATGACCCTTTTTACTCATCCTTTGGAAAAACTTTTGTTTAAAAATCCAACCCACTCGTATTGATTACTTACTGTAACCAAAGATGGGTTTTTCAAAATGGGGACCGTTCCCATCAGTATGATTTTAAAAGGCACCCACTTTTTCCTATGCACAACTTCCCCCATAACTAAGGTGACACCTGCCCAATGAGTAGGGATTAGTGGCAGCTGGAGCTGACGGTCAGTTGTCAGGTCGCAGACCTACCAGGCATCGTAACAACATCAGGGAAAGAGCGCAGTTGGTCAGCTCCACCTGCGTGTAAGAGTGGGGGAAACAATAGTAAAGGTGGGAGGGGAGAGACAAAGCCATATGCCAATCCAGAGCCTGGCACATAGCCGATGCTCGCTGTTGGGGGGGATGGCGGCTGAAGGGAGCGCCTTCAGCTACATATCCTAAGATACTTTAGCAAGAAGGAAATAGCTTCTCCTGATGCACTTTCAAATCTTCAAGGCACTGAGAGCTCCCTGCTGCAATTTTTCATGTCTGACATGAAATGCTCAATATACTAATCAATCCCTTTTTCTCTCTGCTTGAAGGTTTGGTTTAAGAGTAGAAGGGCTAAGTGTCGGAGACATCAGAGGGCAGTAATGCTCAGAAACGTGCCCCACGTGCCCCCGGTCCTCCCTGCTGTCATCAGCGTGTGTGAACGCTGCCGTGCCATTCTGCTTCAGGAGCTGGATTGGGTCCACGTTTTTGTGGAGCAAGTGCCACTGGAGCTGCCTCTGCTGCCCATGCCGCCCATGCCACCCATGCCGCCCATGCCACCTAACGTGCCTGTGCCGCCTGAGCCACCCAGGCCGCCCATGGCACCCTTTCCTCCTATGCTGTTGCCTCCTCCGCCCTGTCATTTTCCACACGTGCTTCACTGTCGGTGCCCTCATGTGGCATGGCGTCATTCCTTTCCATTGGAGATCCTTCAGCTGCCCCAACTTTCTATTGAATTGTGTCTGTGACACTTTTTTCCAAAGGGCCTTTGAGCCAGTTTCAAATTCTGCATACCTCACCACCAAGAAGAGTTCCCCAAAGGCCTGCAAAGTATATTAATTACAAGTAGAGTCCTTGACCCACTGTTTTAGGGCATGTTTTGTATTTTCAATAAAGTTGTGAGTTCTCTGCATAGTTGTTCTCTGTGTCACATGGGGTTAGTAAATTTGATGGAAATTGCTAAGCCAACGCCATTCAGACCGAATGCCCAGGAGGCCTCCTTTCATGCAGTAACAGCCCTGAGTCACCATCATAGGCCATGCACATCTCAGAGGTTTGCCAGGTGCCCATGAGATGTTTACACAGACCCACCTGTTCTCTTCCACCCTCTCCTCCAGAACCCATGCTCCCCGCACCCTGCCCCAAGGGGACCACCTAAATGTGGAAGAGGGGTGGTGTGAGTCTCGAATGGTAGAATAGTGTGTTTCAAAGCCGCATTTATGGTGACCAGCTCAGGTACAAGGAGGATTCCAAGGGACACTTCTGCAGTGACTACTCATAGGGCTTCACGGAAGAGAGGGAGCGGGGCACCGTCGCCTTCTCTCCCAGTTCTGTTCACCGCCTTCCCTGTTGTGAAGGGCACGTGGGGAGAGAAACCACGCTAGCGGAGGGGGAGGGGCCTACCTCTGCGAAGGTAACACAAGAGGAGACTGTCCAGGCCCGCATGCGTCTCTTATCACCCCCTCTCCCCCAACCCCAGATACGGAAAGCATATCGTAGCTCCTTCCCCAGCTCAGAGCTAACGGATGATGTGGCCTTGAACTGTATTTTGTCACCTTCAACATCCTTGGGAGAACCCTGGTTCCAGCTAATTCAACACTGAAAGGGAGCCTCTTGGATGAGTGTTGCCTGAAGCCAGGAGGTGGTGGTCCCTGAGCACTGATCCAGGATAATCACTTTATTTAAAAGAAGCAGGTAGGGCTTCCCTGGTGACGCAGTGGTTAAGAGTCTGCCTGCGGGAAGGTCCCACATGCCGCGGAGCAACTAAGCCCGTGCGCCCCAACTACTGAGCCTGTGTGCCACAACTACTAAGCCCGTGCGCCCCAACTACTGAGCCTGTGTGCCACAAATACTGAAGCCCGCACACATAGAGCCCGTGCTCCGCCACAAGAGCAGCCACTGCAATGAGAAGCGCCGCAACTACAGAAAGCCCGCGCACAGCCACAAAGCCCCAGCACAGCCAAACATAAAATAAATTCATTTTAAAAATAAAAATAAATAAAAGCAGCAGGTATGGGAACATATGTATATGTAAAACGGATCCACTTTGTTATAAAGCAAAAACTAACACACCATTGTAGAGCAATTATACTCCAATAAAAGTGTTAAAAGAATAAAAATGAAAAATAAAATAAGAGCAGCAGGTAGACCTTACCTTTGCTCATGGGGCCTTCTTCAAATGGAAGTGTCAGGTAGAAAACACACACGCACACACACAGATACTACACAGGTATGCACCCTATATCCCATGTCTGTGATAGAAGCACAAACATACCCAGAAAATACCCGGAACACAAGCAGAATTGGCTTGTGTTATTAAAATAACCCTTCTGAAATGTATCTAGTGGCCTGTTGTCCTTGCCTTCGGTTATCTCAGCTTCGATGCTGGGAAAGAACGTGTGTCCTCGTCCACCCTGGCCTTGCGGACGGGGAGGGGCTCATGCGGAACTGAAGCAGTGTCCATGCTGCATCGCCAGTTTATTTACACAGGCACACACAACCCTTCTTGTTGGTAGGACGACCCCAGCCTGAGGAAGAATTTTGCTGACGGACCAAAAACCGTTTCCACGGCTAGTCAGGTTTGGGCGGTAGCACTGCAGAGGGTTCTTGGAACCTGGACACCTGAGATCTTCTCTGAGATCGGAATCGCCTCCTTCTTACGCAGTAGCGATGGTTTCAGCATCGTGCCTCCGGATGGAGAAAAACATAGCCTTTCTTTGAAGTTCCCCAAGCCCAGCAAAGTCGCAGGCTCCACGCTTAGACACCACTCTCGCTCCCATTCTAACCTCAGGCCCGAGACCTGGATGGCCTCAGCCATCAGCTGTGTAGGCTTCAGCCCAGGCTCCCGAAACCAATCCTACAGCTCCTGCTCAAGGTGTTACTCTCAAGAGCTGTCCTGGGCACCATCTTCCCTTGTGACTCCAGGATACTTCTGCGCAAATGGCAAGTTTTGAAACTGCCTCTTGGTACGTTCCTTGATGGAGGTCTTGCTATTCTTTTCCTTTGTGCATTTTAATAGTCAGGTGCTAGAGGGGAAACTGGCTATTTTCATTTATTTATTTTATTTGGGTGGGATAATGACATCTTTATTTTGGACTACCTCGTAAAGAAATGTAGCATTTCCTTCCTCCCCCCAGTTTTATTGAGATATAATTGACATACAACACTGTATAAGTTTAAAGTGTGCAGTATAATGATTTGACTTACATACATCATGAGATTATTAGCACAAGTTTAGTGAACATCCATCATCTCATATAGATACATGAATAAATAGAAAAAAAACTTTTGTGTGTGATGAGAACTCTCAGGATTTACTCTCTTAACTTTCATATGTAATATACAGTTGTGTTAATTGTATTTATCGTGTTGTGCATTACATCCCCAGTGCTCATTTGGCTTATAACTGGAAGTTTGTATCATTTGATTGCCTTCATCCGTTCCCCACCCCACCACAAATCAGATCTCTTTTTCTATGAGTTTGTGTGTTTCTTTTTGAAGTATAATTGACCTACAACACTCAGTTAGTTTCTGTTACATAGTGATTGGGCATTTCTATCTATTTCAAAATGATTTCCACGATAAGTCTAGTCATGATATGTCACCAGAGATATCACATTATATTCCCCACACTGTACATTTCATACCTGTGACTCATTTATTTTGCAAGTGGAAATTTGTACCTCTTAATTTCCCTCACCTATTTCTTTCTTTCTTCCACCCCCCTCCCCCTCTGGCAACCACATGTTTGTTCTCTGTATCTGTGACTTTGTTTCTGGTTTGTTATGTTTATTCACTTGTTTTCTTTTTCAGATTCCACACATAAGTGAAATCATACAGTGTTTGTTGTCCTCTGACTTATTTCACGTACCATAGTACCCTCTAGGTCCATCCACGTTGTCACAAGTGGTGATATTTCATTCTTTTTAATGGCAGACTAATATTCTGTTGTATTTATATAATATACAAGTTCTTCATTCATCTATTGATGGGCACTTAGGTTGCTTCCATATATTGGCTAATGTAAATAATCATGTAATGAACATACAGGTGTATCTATATTTTCTAATTAGTGTTCTTGTTTTCTTTGGATAAATACCAAGGAGTGGATCATATGGTAGTTCTATTTTTAATTTTTTGAGGAATCTCCATACTGTTTTCCATAGTGGCTGTATCAATTTTCATTCCCACCAACAGTGCACAAGCGTTCCTTTTTCTCCACATCCTCACCAACACTTGCTATCTGTTGTCTATTTGATAAAAGCCATTCTGACAGGAGTGAGGTGATATCTCATTGTGGTTTTGATTTGCATATCCTTGATGATTAGTGATGCTGAGCATCTTTTAATGTTCCTGTTGGCCATTTGTATGCCTTCTTTGGAAAAATGTCTATTCAGACCCCCTGCGCATTTTTAAATCAGATTTCTTGTTTTTTTGATGTTGAGTTGTGGCAGTTCTTTGTATATTTTGAATATTAACCCTTGATCAGGTATTTGTTTGCAAATATCTTCTCCCATTCAGTAGGTGGCGTTTTCGTTTCGTTGACAGTTTCCTTCACTGTGCAAAGCTTTTTAGTTTGATGTAGTCCCATTTGTTTAGTTTTGCTTTTGTTTCCCTTGCCTGAGGAGAAATGTCCAATTAATATTACTAAGACCAATGTGAAAGAGACTACTGCCTCTATTTTCTTCTACAAGTTTTATGGTTTCTGGTCTTACATTTAAGTCTTTAATCCATTTTGAATTGATTTTTGTGCATGGTGTGAGAGTAGTACAATTTGATGCTTTTGCATGTAGCTGTCCACTTTTCCCAACACCATTTATTTTTATTTTATTTTTTTATTTATTTTTTTTTAAACATCTTTATTGGGGTATAATTGCTTTACAATGGTGTGTTAGTTTCTGCTTTATAACAAAGTGAATCAGCTATACATATACATATGTTCCCATATGTCTTCCCTCTTGCGTCTCCCTCCCTCCCACTCTCCCCATCCCACCCTTCCAGGCTGTCACAAAGCACCGAGCTAATATCCCTGTGCCTGATGGCTGCTTCCCCCCAGCTATCTACCTTACTACGTTTGTTAGTGTGTATATGTCCATGACTCTCTCTCGCCCTGTCAAAACTCACCCTTCCCCCTCCCCATATCCTCAAGTCCGTTCTCCAGTAGGTCTGCGTCTTTATTCCTATCTTACCCCTAGGTTCTTCATGACATTTTTTTCCCTTAAATTCCATATATATGTGTTAGCATACGGTATTTGTCTTTTTCTTTCTGACTTACTTCACTCTGTATGACAGACTCTAGGTCTATCCATCTCATTACAAATAGCTCAATTTCATTTCTTTTTAAGGCTGAGTAATATTCCACTGTGTATATGTGCCACATCTTCTTTATCCATTCATCCGATGATGGGCGCTTAGGTTGTTTCCATGTCCTGGCTATTGTAAATAGAGCTGCAATGAACATTTTGGTACATGACTCTTTTTGAATTTTGGTTTTCTCAGGGTATATGCCAAGTAGTGGGATTGCTGGGTCATATGGTAATTCTATTTGTAGCTTTTTAAGGAACCTCCATACTGTTCTCCACAGTGGCTGAACCAATTCACATTCCCACCAGCAGTGCAAGAGTGTCCCCTTTTCTCCACACCCTCTCCAGCATTTATTGTTTCTAGATTTTTTGATGATGGCCATTCTGACTGGTGTGAGATGATATCTCATTGTAGTTTTGATTTGCATTTCTCTAATGATTAATGATGTTGAGCATTCTTTCATGTGTTTGTTGGCATTCTGTATATCTTCTTTGGAGAAATGTCTATTTAGGTCTTCTGCCCATTTTTGGATGGGGTTGTTTGTTTTTTTGTTATTGAGCTGCATGAGCTGCTTGTAAATTTTGGAGATTAATCCTTTGTCAGTTGCTTCATTTGCAAATGTTTTCTCCCATTCTGAGGGTTGTCTTTTGGTCTTGGTTATGGTTTCCTTTGCTGTGCAAAAGCTTTGAAGTTTCATTAGGTCCCATTTGTTTATTTTTGTTTTTATTTCCATTACTCTAGGAGGTGGGTCAGAAAGGATCTTGCTGTGATTTATGTCATAGAGTGTTCTTCCTATGTTTTCTTCTAAGAGTTTGATAGTTTCTGGCCTTACATTTAGGTCTTTAATCCATTTTGAGCTTATTTTTGTGTATGGTGTTAGGGAGTGATCTAATCTCATACTTTTACATGTACCTGTCCAGTTTTCCCAGCACCATTTATTGAAGAGGCTGTCCTTTCTCCACTGTACATTCCTGCCTCCTTTATCAAAGATAAGGTGTCCATATGTGCGTGGGTTTATCTCTGGGCTTTCTATCCTGTTCCACTGATCTATCTTTCTGTTTTTGTGCCAGTACCATACTGTCTTGATTACTGTTGCTTTGTAATATAGTCTGAAGTCAGGGAGCCTGATTCCTCCAGCTCCTTTTTTCGTTCTCAAGCTTGCTTTGGCTATTCGGGGTCTTTTGTGTTTCCATACAAATTGCGAAATTTTTTGTTCTAGTTCTGTGAAAAATGCCAGTGGTAGTTTGATAGGGATTGCATTGAATCTGTAGATTGCTTTGGGTAGTAGAGTCATTTTCACAATGTTGATTCTTCCCATCCAAGAACATGGTATATCTCTCCATCTATTTGTATCATCTTTAATTTCTTTCATCAGTGTCTTATAATTTTCTGCATACAGGTCTTTCGTCTCCTTAGGTAGGTTTATTCCTAGATATTTTATTCTTTTTGTTGCAATGGTAAATGGGAGTGTTTTCTTGATTTCACTTTCAGATTTTTCATCATTAGTATATAGGAATGCCAGAGATTTCTGTGCATTAATTTTGTATCCTGCTACTTTACCAAATTCATTGATTAGCTCTAGTAGTTTTCTGGTAGCATCTTTAGGATTCTCTATGTATAGTATCATGTCATCTGCAAACAGTGACAGCTTTACTTCTTCTTTTCCGATTTGGATTCCTTTTATTTCCTTTTCTTCTCTGATTGCTGTGGCTAAAACTTCCAAAACTATGTTGAATAAGAGTGGTGAGAGTGGGCAACCTTGTCTTGTTCCTGATCTTAGTGGAAATGCTTTCAGTTTTTCACCATTGAGGATGATGTTTGCTGTGGGCTTGTCATATATGGCCTTTATTATGTTGAGGAAAGTTCCCTCTATGCCTACATTCTGGAGGGTTTTTATCATAAATGGGTGTTGAATTTTGTCGAAAGCTTTCTCTGCATCTATTGAGATGATCATATGGTTTTTCTCCTTCAATTTGTTAATATAGTTTATCACATTGATAGATTTGCGTATATTGAAGAATCCTTGCATTCCTGGAATAAACCCCACTTGATCATGGTGCATGGTCCTTTTAATGTGCTGTTGGATTCTGTTTGCTAGTATTTTGTTGAGGATTTTTGCATCTATGTTCATCAGTGATATTGGCCTGTAGTTTTCTTTCTTTGTGACATCCTTGTCTGGTTTTGGTATCAAGGTGATGGTGGCCTCGTAGAAGGAATTTGGGAGTGTTCCTCCCTCTGCTATATTTTGGAAGAGTTCGAGAAGGATAGGTGTTAGCTCTTCTCTAAACGTTTGATAGAATTCACCTGTGAAGCCATCTGGTCCTGGGCTTTTGTTTGTTGGAAGGTTTTTAATCACAGTTTCAATTTCAGTGCTTGTGATTGGTCTGTTCATATTTTCTATTTCTTCCTGATTCAGTCTTGGCAGGTTGTGCATTTCTAAGAATTTGTCCATTTCTTCCAGATTGTCCATTTTATTGGCATAGAGTTGCTTGTAGTAATCTCTCATGATTTTTTTTATTTCTGCAGTGTCAGTTGTTACTTCTCCTTTTTCATTTCTAATTCTATTGATTTGAGTCTTCTCCCTTTTTTTCTTGATGAGTCTGGCTAGTGGTTTATCTATTTTGTTTATCTTCTCAACGAACCAGCTTTTAGTTTTATTGATCTTTGCTATCGTTTCCTTCATTTCTTTTTCATTTATTTCTGATCTGATTTTTATGATTTCTTTCCTTCTGCTAGCTTTGGGGTTTTTTTGTTCTTCTTTCTCTAATTGCTTGAGGTGCAAGGTTAGGTTGTTTATTCGAGATGTTTCCTGCTTCTTAAGGTGGGCTTGTATTGCTATAAACTTCCCCCTTAGAACTGCTTTTGCTGCATCCCATAGGTTTTGGGTCGTTGTGTCTCCATTGTCATTTGTTTCTAGGTATTTTTTTATTTCCTCTTTGATTTCTTCAGTGATCACTTCATTATTAAGTAGTGTATTGTTTAGCCTCCATGTGTTTGTATTTTTTACAGATCTTTTCCTGTAATTGATATCTAGTCTCATGGCGTTGTGGTCAGAAAAGATACTTGATACAATTTCAGTTTTCTTAAATTTACCAAGGCTTGATTTGTGACCCAAGATATGATCTATCCTGGAGAATGTTCCATGAGCACTTGAGAAAAATGTGTATTCTGTTGTTTTTGGATGGAGTGTCCTATAAATATCAACTAAGTCCATCTTGTTTAATGTATCATTTAAAGCTTGTGTTTCCTTATTTATTTTCATTTTGGATGATCTGTCCATGGGTGAAAGTGGGGTGTTAAAGTCCCCTACTATGAATGTGTTACTGTTGATCTCCCCTTTTATGGTTGTTAGTATTTGCCTTATGTACTGAGGTGCTCCTATGTTGGGTGCATAAATATTTACAATTTTTATATCTTCTTCTTGGATCGATCCCTTGATCATTATGTAGTGTCCTTCTTTGTCCCTTTTAATAGTCCTTATTTTAAAGTCTATTTTGTCTGATATGAGAATTGCTACTCCAGCTTTCTTTTCGTTTCCATTTGCATGGAATATCTTTTTCCATCCCCTTACTTTCAGTCTGTATGTGTCTCTAGGTCTGAAGTGGGTCTCTTGTAGACAGCATATATAAGGGTCTTGTTTTTGTATCCATTCAGCCAATCTGTGTCTTTTGGTGGGAGCATTTAGTCCATTTACATTTAAGGTAATTATCGATATGTATGTTCCTATTCCCATTTTCTATATTGTTTTGGGTTCGCTACTATAGGTCGTTTCCTTCTCTTGTGTTTCTTGTCTAGAGAAGTTCCTTTAGCATTTGTTGTAAAGCTGGTTTGGTGGTGCTGAACTCTCTCAGCTTTTGCTTGTCTGTAAAGGTTTTAATTTCTCCATCAAATGTGAATGAGATCCTTGCTGGGTAGAGTAGTCTTGGTTGCAGGCTTTTCTCCTTCATCACTTTCAGTATGTCTTGCCACTCCCTTCTGGCTTGTAGGGTTTCTGCTGAGAGATCAGCTGTTAACCTTATGGGGATTCCCTTGTGTGTTATTTGTTGTTTTTCCCTTGCTGCTTTTAATATGCTTTCTTTGTATTTAATTTTTGACAGTTTGATTAATATGTGTCTTGGCGTGTTTCTCCTTGTATTTATCCTGTTTGGAACTCTCTGTGCTTTCTGGACTTGATTAACTATTTCCTTTCCCATATTAGGGAAGTTTTCAACTATAATCTCTTCAAATTTTTTCTCAGTCCCTTTCTTTCTTTCTTCTTCTTCTGGAACCCCTATAATTCGAATGTTGGTGCGTTTCATGTTGTCCCAGAGGTCTCTGAGACTGTCCTCAGTTCTTTTCATTCTTTTTTCTTTATTCTGCTCTGCAGTAGTTATTTCCACTACTTTATCTTCCAGGTCACTTATCCGTTCTTCTGCCTCAGTTATTCTGCTATTGATCCTATCTAGAGTACTTTTAATTTCATTTATTGCGTTGTTCATCATTGCTTGTTTCATCTTTAGTTCTTGTAGGTCCTTGTTAACTGTTTCTTGCATTTTGTCCATTCTACTTCCAAGATTTCGGATCATCCTTACTATCGTTATTCTGAATTCTTTTTCAGGTAGATTGCCTATTTCCTCTTCATTTGTTAGGTCTGGTGGGTTTTTATCTTGCTCCTTCATCTGCTGTGTGTTTTTCTGTCTTCTCATTTTGCTTATCTTACTGTGTTTTGGGTCTCCTTTTTGCAGGCTGCACTTTCATAGTTCCCGTTGTTTTTGATGTCTGTCTCCAGTGGCTAAGGTTGTTTCAGTGGGTTGTGTAGGCTTCCTGGTGGAGGGGACTAGTGCCTGTGTTGTGCTGGATGAGGCTGGATCTTGTCTCTCTAGTGGGCAGGTTCACGTCTGGTGGTGTGTTTTGGGGTGTCTGTGGCCTTATTATGATTTTAGGCAGCCTCTCTGCTAATGGGTGGGGTTGTGTTCCTGTTTTGCTAGTTGTTTGGCATAGGTTGTCCAGCACTGTGGCTTGCTGGTCGTTGAGTGAAGCTGGGTGCTGGTGTTAAGATGGAGGTCTCTGGGAGATTTCCACCGTTTAATATTATGTGGAGCTGGGAGGTCTCTTGTTGACCAGTGTCCTGAAGTTGGTTCTCCTACCTCAGAGGCAGAGCCCTGACTCCTGGCTGGAGCACCAAGAGCCTTTCATCCACACAGCTCAGAATAAAAGGGAGAAAAAGTAGAGAGAATTAGTAGAAGTATGAGTAAAGAAAGAAGGAAAGGAGGAAAGGAAGGAAGGAAGAAAGAAGCAAAGAAGGAAAGAAAGGAGGGAGGGAGGGAGGGAGGGAGGAAGGAAGGAAGGAGGGAAAGAAGGAAAAAAGACAGAAAGAAAGAAGATACAGTAAAAATAAAATAAAGTATAATATAGTTATTGAATTAAAAAATATTTAGAAAAAAAAAAAGGGACGGATAGAACCTTAGGACAAATGTTGGAAGCAAAGCTATACAGAGAAAATCTTACACAGAAGCATACACATACACCTTCACAAAAAGAGGTAAAGGGGGAAAAATCATAAATCCTGCTCTCAGAGACCACCTCCTCAATTTGGGGTGATTCGTTGTCTAAAGGAGGGAAGGAAGGAAGGAAAGAAAGAAAGAACGAAGGTAAAGTATAATAAAGTTATTACAATTAAACTTAATTATTAAGAAAAAGAATTTAAAAAAAAAATCATGGACGGATAGAGCCCTAGGACAAATGGTGGAAGCAAGAGTATACAGACAAGATCTCACACAGAAGCATACACGCACACATTCACAAAAAGAGGAAAAGGGAAAAAAATCATAGATCTCGCTCCTAAATTCCACCTCTTCAATTTGGGATCATTCCTTGTCTATTCAGGTATTCCACAGATGCAGGGTATATCAAGTTGATTGTGGAGCTTTAATCCGCTGCTTCTGTGGCTGCTGGGAGAGATTTCCCTTTCTCTTCTTTGTTCTCACAGCTCACAGGAGCTCAGCTTTGGATTTGGCCCTGCCTCTGCGTGTAGGTCGCTGGAGGGCGTCTGTTTTTTGCTCAGACAGGACGGGGTTAAAGGCGCCGCTGATTCGGGGGCTCCGGCTCACTCAGGCCGGGGGTTGGGGGATGGGGGAAGGAGGGGCACTGCGTGCGGGGCGGGCCTGCGGCGGCAGAGGCGGCGTGACATTGCGGCAGGGGCCGGCGTGACGTTGCACCAGCCTGAGGCCCGCTGTGCGTTGTCCCGGGGAAGTTGTCCCTGGATCCCCGGAACCTGGCAGTGGCGGGCTGCACAGGCTCCGCGGAAGAGGGGTGTGGAGAGTGACCTGTGCTCGCACACAGGCCCCTTGGTGGCAGCAGCAGCAGCCTTAGCATCTCCCGCCCGTCTCTGGGGTCCGCGGTTTTAGCCGCGGCTCGCGCCCGTCTCTGGGTTCGCGCTTTTAGCCGTGGCTCGCGCCCGTCTCTGGGGTTCGCGCTTTTAGCCGCGGCTCGCGCCCGTCTCTGGAGATCCTTTAAGCAGTGCTCTTAAACCCCTCTCCTTGCGCACCAGGAAACAAAGAGGGAAGAAAAAGTCTCTTGCCTCTTTGGCAGGTGCAGGCTTTTCCCCGAACTCCCTCCTGGCTAGTCGTGGTGCACTAACCCCTTCAGGCTATGTTCAAGCCGCCAACCCCAGTCCTCTCCCTGAGCTCCGTCCAAAACCAAAACCCGAGCCTCAGCTCGCAGCCCCGCCCGCCCCGGCGGGTGAGCAGACAAGCCTCTCGGGTTGGTGAGTGCCGGTCGGCACCGATCGTCTGTGCAGGAATCTCCCCGCTTTGCCCTCCGCACCCGTCGCTGTGCACTACTCCGCAGTCCCGAAACTCCCCCCTCCGCCTCCCGCAGTCTCTGCCTGCGGAGGGGCTTCCTAGTGTGTGGAAACTTTTCCTCCTTCACAGCTCCCTCCCACTGGTGCAGGTGCCGTCCTTATTCTTTTGTCTCTGTTTTTTCTTTTTTTCTTTTGCCCTACCCAGTTACGTGGGGAGTTTCTTGCCTTTTGGGAGGTCTGAGGTCTTCTGCCAGCCTTCAGTAGGAGTTCTGTAGGAGTTGTGCCACGTGTGGATGTATTTCTGGTGTATCCGTGGGGAGGAAGGTGATCTCCACGTCTTACTCTTCTGCCATCTTCAAGGTTCCCCCCGTGGGTTCATTTCTGAGCCCTATGTTCTGTTCCATTGGTCTATGTGTCTGTTTTTAATGCCAGTGCTGTACTGTTTTGATGACTGTAGCTTTGTAGTATAGTTTGAAATCAGGGAGCATGATACCTCCAGCTTTGTTCTTTCTCAAGGTCATTTGGGCTATTTGGGGCCTTTTGTGTTTCCATGCAAATTTTAGAATTATTTATTCTAGTTCTGTGATAATTCCGTTGGTATTTTGATAAGAGATTGCATTGAATCTGTAGACTGCCTTTCTTTTATAATGCAAAACAGATTTATCGGCATGCACGACTATGAGGATTAGGATCCAAGATGAAAAGGAAAGAATACTTCTGTCCAACAGAGAAGAAGATCAAGATTCTTAAGTAGCTGACTTTGGGACCTGCTGGGCGGGAAGACTTGCTGTGTTGCCTTCAGATGTTGTCTCTTTACCTGATGCTTCAGATGCTTTAGCAGCCTTTTCAAGCTGTCCCTCACTCTGGGCTGCCTTTTCTAAGTCCTTGGGATAGTTAAGTTGGTATTCCAGATAGCTTATGTTCCTGGTGTGTTGATCCAGGAACTTTTTCATGAAGCGTGAGAGATTGGTTTCTGTATTTTTAGAAGCCGAGGCCTTCACGTGTTGCAGGAGGTTGTTTAATGCGTTCTCCAACTGCGGAGCAGACTCTACGGCTTGTTTGTCAGTTCCCTTGTGTCGTGTGGCCATTTTAACAATATTATAAGTGTCTGCTTATTTAGGCTATATTTACACCAGTTGGATAGGTACCTTTGAGCTAACGGGTCCCGGTCTGCTGTGAAGAAGTAAACAATATAGAACCAATATACAGAGTTAATCTTGGGCTCACTTGTATTACACCGCAAAGAATCATGTAACATTATGCTCTATCTAGAAATAGATTATAGCTAGTTAGGAGAAATGATAGTATCATTTTAATTCCTAACAGTAATCATGCGTTATAGGTACTTGTTTGATGATTAAATCATGAGTACAAGCAGCCACCTGTCCAAATCTGTTTTGGCTACTTACAGAGTGATAGCTTAGATTTGTTTTGTGGCCCACTATCTACAAAGTGTATTCTAGAAGCTGAATTAGTTTTTTTTTATGACATAATTAATTCATTAGTACATCTTATTTCAAAAGTTTTGATAATACAGAGAAAAACCCCAAAGTTCCTCTTCTCCAAGCCCCAACACCCAGAACATGCAGAGGGAAGCCTGCAATCCTACCCTTGGTTTTTCTGCTCCCCTACTGATTTAAGCAAGTGAGTGTTTTGGTTTGGTTTGGTTTCGTTTTCTGGCCACACCGTGCATCGTGAGGGATCTTAGTTTCCCGACCAGGGATTGAACCAGGGCCCTTGGCAGTGAAAGCGCCGAGTCCTAACCACTGGACCGGCAGGGAATTCCCAGCAAATGGCTTTACACACCTGAGACTCAACTTCCTCATCTGTGCAACGAAAAAAATAGTTTCTATCGCAAATCCAGAGACAGAAAGCAGATTAGTGGTTGCCAGGGGCTGGAGGAGGGAGGACTGGGGAATGACTGCTGAATAAATAGGGATGTCATTTTGGGGTGATGAATACGTTTGTCTGCTTTTATTTGGCTGCACCAGGTCCTAGTTGCGGCATGCGGGATCTTTGCTGCCGCGTGTAGGATCTTTAATTGGGGCATGTGGGATCTAGTTCCCTGACCAGAGATTGAACCCAGGCCCCCTGCATTAGAGTGCAGAGGCTTAACCGCTGGACCACCAGGGAAGTCCCGATGAATATGTTTTGAAGCTAGATGGTGGTGATGGTGGCAGAACATTGTGAATGTTCTAAATGCCACTGAACCATACACTTTAAAACGGGTAATTATATATTATTTGAATTTTACCACAATTCTAAAAAATGATATAAGAGGAAAATAATTGTTGTGGATAGACTGTGATAAAGGGTATGAGTGGAATAAGACGTGGGACAAGGCGTCAGTTTGACTGTCCTAAGCCTCTTTTAGGTATTGGTGTTCCCCTAACCCAATCCCACTCTCATTAACTCTTATTTTTGTTTGTTTGTTTGGGCACCTATTGTTGTCCTCTTGGATGCACCTGGTGATAGCAGAATAAATATTGAGAAGAAAAGCCTTCAGGTATAAAGGGGCTACATCTAAAATTAGGTAATTAGTCCTTTTATATTTTTAATTCTTTCAGAAATTTGTGTCAACTTTTGAGTTGTGAGATGCTTGATGATATTTTTATCTATGGAAAACGGAGATCTAATGGCCAGATTTCAAGGTCAGGTAAGAGCTTAAAACCATATGCTACATTTGGGCTTACGTGTTTATACTGAAATTAATACAGATGATGCAAGTAAGACTTTAAATGAGCACTAAAAACGTGACCTATGTCATGACAGCATTCCATATGAGGGCTCATAGTAGTTAAATCCCTTAGGATACTCATGAGACAATCAAAGCCAGAGGACCAATGAAGCCAGTTGTTACAATTCAAAATAGTCAGTTTGTGAGAAATTAGAAGTTTTTAAACAAAGACTTAGAAAATATAAAGAGGAACAAAACAGAGATGAAGACTATAATAACTGAAATGAAAAATACACTAGAAGAAATCAACAGTCCACCCTGTCTTTACATTCCAGATCAGTGAATGCAAAGACACGGGAGTGGAAATCACTGAAGCTGAACAGAACAAAGAAAAAAGAATAAAACGAAATGAGGACAGTTTAAGAGATGTCCAGCATACTAATATTCACATTATAGGAGTCACAGACGGGAAAGAGAGAGAGAGAAAGAAAGGGGCAGAGAACATATCTGAAGACATAATAGCAGAAAACATCCCTAACCTGGGAAAGGAAACACACATCTAGGTCCAGAGAGCACATAGAGTCCCAAACAGGATCAACCCAAACAGGACCACAGCAAGACACATTGTCATAAAAATGGCAAAACTTAAAGATAAAGAGAGAATACTGGGGACTTCCCTGGTGGTCCAGTGGTAAAGAATCTGCCTTTCAACGCAGGGGACATGGGTTCAAAACAAGTGAGTAAACATTACATAACAGAAACAAAGTCACAGATTCAGAGAACAAACATGTGGTTGCCAGAGGGGGAGGGGGGTGGAAGAAAGAAAGAAACAGGTGAGGGAAATTAAGAGGGACAAATTTCCACTTGCAAAATAAATGAGTCACAGTTATGAAATGTACAGTGTGGGGAATATAATCAATACCTATGTGATATCTCTGGTGACATATCATGACTAGACTTATCGTGGAAATCATTTTGAAATAGATAGAAATAGCCACTCACTATGTAACAGGAACTAACTGAGTGTTGTAGGTCATTTATACTTGAAAAAGAAACACACAAACTCATAGAAAAAGAGATCTGATTTGTGGTGGGGTGGGGAACGGATGAAGGCAATCAAATGATACAAACTTCCAGTTATAAGCCAAATGAGCACTGGGGATGTAATGCACAACACGATAAATACAATTAACACAACTGTATGTTACATATGAAAGTTAAGAGAGTAAATCCTGAGAGTTCTCATCACACACAAAATTTTTTTTCTATTTATTCATGTATCTATATGAGATGATGGATGTTCACTAAACTTGTTCTAATAATCTCATGATGTATGTAAGTCAAATCATTATACTGCACACTTTAAACTTATACAGTGTTGTATGTCAATTATATCTCAATAAAACTGGGGGGAGGAAGGAAATGCTACATTTCTTTACGAGGTAGTCCAAAATAAAGATGTCATTATCCCACCCAAATAAAATAAATAAATGAAAATAGCCAGTTTCCCTCTAGCACCTGACTATTAAAATGCACAAAGGAAAAGAATAGCAAGACCTCCATCAAGGAACGTACCAAGAGGCAGTTTCAAAACTTGCCATTTGCGCAGAAGTATCCTGGAGTCACAAGGGAAGATGGTGCCCAGGACAGCTCTTGAGAGTGACACCTTGAGCAGGAGCTGTAGGATTGGTTTCGGAGCCTGGGCTGAAGCCTCGACAGCTGATGGCTGAGGCCATCCAGGTCTCGGGCCTGAGGTTAGAATGGGAGCAAGAGTGGTGTCTAAGCGTGGAGCCTGCGACTTTGCTGGGCTTGGGGAACTTCAAAGAAAGGCTATGTTTTTCTCCATCCGGAGGCACGATGCTGAAACCATCGCTACTGCGTAAGAAGGAGGCGATTCCGATCTCAGAGAAGATCTCAAGTGTCCAGATTCCAAGAACCCTCTGCAGTGCTACCGCCCAAACCTGACTAGCCGTGAAAACGGTTTTTGGTCCGTCAGCAAAATTCTTCCTCAGGCTGGGGTCGTCCTACCAACAAGAAGGGTTGTGTGTGCCTGTGTAAATAAACTGGCGATGCAGCATGGACACTGCTTCAGTTCCGCATGAGCCCCTCCCCGTCCGCAAGGCCAGGGTGGACGAGGACACACGTTCTTTCCCCACATCGGACCTGAAATAACCGAAGGCAAGGACAACAGGCCACTAGATACATTTCAGAAAGGTTATTTTAATAACACAAGCCAATTCTGCTTGTGTTCCGGGTATTTTCTGGGTATGTTTGTGCTTCTATCACAGACATGGGATATAGGGTGCATACCTGTGTAGTATCTGTGTGTGTGCGTGTGTGTTTTCTACCTGACACTTCCATTTGAAGAAGGCCCCATGAGCAAAGGTAAGGTCTACCTGCTGCTCTTATTTTATTTTTCATTTTTATTCTTTTAACACCTTTATTGGAGTATAATTGCTTTACAATGGTGTGTCAGATTCTGCTTTATAACAAAGTGGATCCGTTTTACTTATACATATGTTCCCATACCTGCTGCTTTTATTTATTTTTATTTTTAAAAAGAATTTATTTTTGGCTGTATTGGGTCTTTTTGGCTGTGTGCGGGCTTTCTGTAGTTGCGACGCTTGTCATTGCCGTGGCTGCTCTTGTGGTGGAGTACAGGCTCTAGGTGTGCGGGCTTCAGTAGTTGTGGCACACAGACTCAGTAGTTGGGGCGCACGGGCTTAGTTGCTCCGCGGCATGTGGGACCTTCCTGCAGGCAGACTCTTAACCACTGCGTCACCAGGGAAGCCCTACCTGCTTCTTTTAAATAAAGTGATTATCCTGGATCAGTGCTCAGGGACCACCACCTCCTGGCTTCAGGCAACACTCACCCAAGAGGCTCCCTTTCAGTGTTGAATTAGCTGGAACCAGGGTTCTCCCAAGGATGTTGAAGGTGACAAAATACAGTTCAAGGCCACATCATCCGTCAGCTCTGAGCTAGGGAAGGAGCTACGATATGCTTTCCATATCTGGGGGTGGGGGAGAGGGGGTGATAAGAGCCGCATGCAGGCCTGGACAGTCTCCTCTTTCGTTAACTTCGCAGAGGTAGGCCCCTCCCCCTCCGCTAGCATGGTTTGTGTCCCCACGTGCCCTCCACAACAGGGAAGGTGGTGAACAGCACTGGGAGAGAAGCCGACAGTCCCCTGCTCCCTCGTCTTTTAAATGGTCTTATTTGGTAAGATTCAAAGATAATGACCTATATCAGAACCCAGTTTTATGTTACTAATATTATTAGTCTATGAAATCTCTCAGGCTGGGATCCTCTGCCCTTAACCAGTGTGCTTTGTATTTGGAGTGGTTGGTGTCTCATGTAAGACAATCTGTCTCAATTCCAACAAAGAAAGGAAAGTGCTTTGCTAAGTGTCATCTCTGAGCTCACTGCCTGGAAGACACCATACAAACGCAGGACCCACACAGACGTGCTGCTGAGATGGCATGGAGTGGTAGAGGCATGCAGTTTGGGAGGAGGAAGTGTAGAAGGCATTGTGGCTCAATAGGAAGAAGACAAACTTCGGGCTCAGAGGGTTTCAAATCATAGCTCTGCCACGTACTGGCTTTGTGACTTTCGACAGACTGTTTCAGCTTTCTGAGCCTCATCCATACAATAGGATCTTAATAATAGTTCATAGGGCTGAAAAGAAGATGAAATGAAGAGATTCATGTAGAGCACTCAGAACAATGCCTGGCAAGCTGTAGGTGTTCAATAAACATTAGCTACCGTGATGATGATTAAATAAGACACTAACAACAACAGATGGAAAAAAACAGTAAAGGAATCAGAAAGAGCCCACTGCTTCCCTGAAGCTGGGAGAATTTTCTCAGTACTACAGGGACAGATGTGTCTTGAGCTGTCACTGATTAGGGTCTATGCCCAGCAGCCAAGGAAGAAGAAGGATTTGTATGGACACTCATTGATGAGCACACAAGCTGCAGAGCTATGAATACTGCTGCTGCTGCTGGGGACTGGCCTCAGTTCTGCTCACTTGTCTGAATCCCACAAAGCCCATAAGACTAACTGCTATGATCCTTCTAGTGCCACAGCAGGCCCCAAACCATAGCTTTGCCCTCTTTCTGGGCACAGGAAAAAAAAAAAATTTACTGCAAAAATAGCAAAACTTGACCAACGAAAAGAATAATGTAAAAATGGTTTTCAGCCGCCCTCTTCTGGAAAATCTGGGCAAGGGCTTTCCCAAAGACATCTCTGGATCTGGTCACTCAATAATGGGGCCTCAAGGGAGATTGATGGGCTCCCCATTTAGGAACTCGGGGCCAGGTACCAGATTACCTGGAGAGGCTGCATGGTGATAGCCCTTTGCCTTTCTTGGTGAGTCTGAAGATGAATGAGAGGGCTCCACTGTCTTAGCTTCGGACACAATTATTGGCCTGTTATTGGGCCTTGGTGGATATTGAGCACATGATTCATGGCTGTGAAGTAATCTTAAGACCATAAGTTCCAATCATGTCATGGATACAAGCAGATGTCTCAAGTCACCTCGTGGAGGTGGCTCAGGAATCTTCTATGTAAATGGTACATAGGAATGTGCAAAACTCGGCCCAGATGGGGTCTCAGAACTCCCTGAAAAGTTCTCAGGAGTGTCCCTTTGGCTGTCTGGCATACTGCCCGAAGAGCCAGTGCCTCCACTGGCCCTATGAGGGTCCAGAGACAAAGACCTCCCTGGACCATAAATGGGCCTGATCAGCACACCTGATGGCTCCTCCCGGTTAACTACTAACGAGCAGGAATAGGGCGCAGCTGCCATCCAACCTGAGAACGACCTTTCCCTTACGGAGCATGGTAAGGGATGCTCAGCACAATGGGCAGAGCTTCATGCAGTGGGGATGTCTGTCCAGGTCGCTTCAGCAAAGAAGGCTTTCTGTATCTTCACTGACTCATGGATGTGGCTAATGGCCTTGCCATTTGGTCAGCCTTCTGGCAAGACTCAGACTGGCATACAGAACAAGCCTCCCTGTGGAAACAATCTGTGTTCCTCTTTAGGTAAGGTGTTTTTATTCTCTGACTTTTTTTTCAAGATTTTCTCTTTGTGTTTGGTTTTCTGCAATTTGAATATGATATGCCTAGGCGGGTTTGGGTTTTTTTTTGGCACTTATCCTGCTTGGTGTTCTCTGAACTTCCTAGATGTGTGGTTTGATTTCTATCATTAATCTTACAAAAATCCCAGCCATTATTACTTCAAATATTTCATCTGTTTCTTTTCTTTCTTCTGCTTTTGGTAGTCCCATTATACATATGTTATACTTTTTGTAATTGTCCCACAATGATTGGAGATATTCTATTCCATTTTTAATTTTTTTCTCTTTACATTTAAGTTTGGGAAGTTTCTACTGATATATATTCAAACTCTCTGATTCTAATCTCAGCCCTTTCCAATCATCTGATGGGTCCATCAAATGTATTCTTTATTTCTTTACAGTGTTTTTTATTCTAGTATTTCCTTTATATTCTTTCTAAGGGTTTCTATCTCTGTTTACATGATCCATCTGTTCTTGTATGTTGTCCACCTTTTCCACTAGAGCCCTTAGCATATTAATCATTTATTTTTAATTCTCAGTCTGATAATTTCATAATCTCTGCTATACCTGAATCTGGTTCTGACACTTGCTTTTTCTCTGCAGACTCTTTCCTATTATCATGCCATGTAATTTTTTTGTTGAAAGCCAATCATGAATTGTCAGGTATTAGGACATAGACAGGCCTTTGTATGACATCTTACTTTTATTTGGCCAGGAGATATGCTGTGTTTACTGTTTTCTGTATCTGTAGTATCAGAGGATTCAATTTCCACAAGCATCTTTGATTTTGTCTGCTGGCATCTTTAGTTTCCCCTACAAACCCCATTGAGTCTGAGCCTTCATTTCTTTCCAGCTGTGACCCGCTGTCACAGCTGAAAGAGTAAGGAGCCCTTACTGAAGTTTCATCAGGTCTGTGTTGAGGAGACACATTCTGTAATCCTATGATTTGGTCTCGGTCGTTTAGTGTGCCTGTCCCCTGGGCTGTGACCTTCACAAGTACTTCTCAGGTTTTTTCTTCCCTTATGTGAAGGCGGATGGCCAGAGGGTCTGAAGTTTAGTAATTTCCCTTACCCCAAGTCCAAGAAGGCTCTGGTGAAGTCTTCTCCCTTGCTGGGTAGGCCATTGTATGGAAAATGCTCTTGGCTTATTTCAAAATGGTTACTTCTCCCCTCTCCCTGGCCAAACAGCAGGCAATTTTTCTCTGATATTTACCAAGAAAACCTGTTGAGGATCCGAAGGGTAAACACCACGATTGTCGGGGGTGGGGGGGGGGGTGCTTAGATTAGGCCCCCAGGAGTTTTTAATTCTCAAGTTAGTCCACACTCAGTCACCAGCAATTCATTGAAGCTACCATTTAAGTCCCAGTTTTACAGATTCCAGCAGTTTCTGCCTCAGGTGTGCTGATCTGTGTTCACTATAATCTGTAATCTCTAGCATCACCTGTTTCTCCAGTTTGGTGGTTGCAATTTGTCCCGTGACCTCAATTCTCTGATGTGGCCAAGAATAGTCATTGATTTTTTTTAATTTTTTTAAATTTTTTTTTTTTTTGCGGTACGCGGGCCTCTCACAGCTGTGGCCTCTCCTGTTGCGGAGCACAGGCTCCGGACGCGCAGGCTCAGCGGCCATGGCTCACGGGCCCAGCCGCTCCGCGGCACGTGGGATCCTCCCGGACCGTGGCACGAACCCGCATCCCCTGCAATGGCAGGCGGACTCTCAACCACTGTGCCACCAGGGAAGCCCTTTTTTAAATTTTTGAATTTCATTTTATTTATTTTTTTATACAGCAGGTTCTTATTAGTTATCCATTTTATACATATTAGTGTATACATGTCAATCCCAATCTCCCAGTTCATCCCACCACCACCCTGCCCCTCCCCCAGCACTTCCCCCCTTGGCGTCCATACGTTTGTTCTCTACATCTGTGTCTCAGTTTCTGCCCTGCAAGCCGGTTCATCTGTATGATTTTTCTAGGTTCCACATATATGCGTTAATATACAATATTTGTTTTTCTCTTTCTGACTTACTTCACTCTGTATGACAGTCTCTAGATCCATCCACGTCTCTACAAGGAGGACTTCCCAGAACTTCTGCTGCCAGTGTCCTTGTCCTCATGGTGAGACACAGCACCCCCGCCTCTGCAGGAGACCCTCCAACACTTGCCGGTAGGTCTGGTTCAGTCTCCTATGGGGTCACTGCTCCTTCCCCTGGGTCCTGATGTGCACACTACTTTGTGTGTGCCCTCCAAGAGTCGAGTCTCTGTTTCCCCCAGTCCTGTCGAAGTCCTGCAATCGATTCCCACTAGCCTTTAAAGTCTGATTCTCTAGGAATTCCTCCTCCCGTTGCCGGACCCCCAGGTTGGGAAGCCTGACGTGGGGCTCAGAACCTTCACTCCAGTGGGTGGACTTCTGTGGTGTAAGTGTTCTCCAGTTTGTGAGTCACCCACCCAGAGGTTATGGGATTGGATTTTATTGTGATTGCGCCCCTCCTACCATCTCATTGTGGCTTCTCCTTTGTCTTTGGATGTGGGGTGTCCTTTTTGGTGAGTTCCAGTGTCCTCCTGTCGATGACTGTTCAGCAGTTAGCCGTGACCCCAGTGCTCTCGCAGGAGGGAGTGAGAGCACGCCCTTCTACTCTGCCATCTTGAACCAATCTCTAGTCATTGATTTTTAATCTGTTCATATTTTTTCTTGTGAGGGTGGGAATAAGTTGCAAGTTCTTTACTTATTGGAGTGGAATCTTTACTTTAGATTTTAGACATTGTTTTCTTTAGCTCTTTGGACATATTAAAATATCTGATAAAAGTCCATGAAAAGGCATGGAAGAACCTTAAATGCATTATTACTAAATGAACAAAGCCAACTCAAAAAGGCTACATACTGGGACTTCCCTGGTGGTGCAGTGGTTAAGACTCCGCACTCCCAATGCAGGGGGCTGGGTTCGATCCTTGGTCGGGGAACTAGATCCCACATGTATGCCGCAACTAAGAGTTCACATGCCGCAACTAAGGAGCCCATGTGCTGCAACTAAGGAGCCTGCCTGCCACAACTAAGACCTGGCACAACCAAATAAATAAATGTTTAAAAAAAACTAAAAAGGCTACATATTGTATGATTCCAATTATATGCCATTGTGGAAAAGGTAAAATTATGGAGACAGAAAAAAAGACCAGTGACTGTCAGGGGTCGGGGTCGGGGAAGGGATGAGTAGGCAGAGCACAGAGGATTTTTAGGGCAGTGAAAATACTCTGTTCGATACTATAGTGATGGATACACGTCATAATACATTTGTCCAAATCCACAGAATGCATAACACCAATAGTCCCCTGGTTCATTCTCCAAACTCCTTTGGAGCATCTCTCCTCCTCACTCCTGATATCCAGTCACACGGCCTTTCATAGAACATATGAAACTTTCCCAATTCAGGATTTTTGCCCAACACCTTTCATCTGGCTTATTTATCTTTCAGGTTAAGCTTTCGTGTCCCTTCCTGGAGGGGCCTTCCTTGCCCTCACAACCTAAATCAGAATCCATTGTATTCTCTCTCCTTGTACCATGTTCCTTACGTGGACACACTTACCACCATTCATGTATTTATTAGTTTATTGTCTGAGTCCCTAGTAGGGAGGCAAATTTCATGACAGTAAGGAAAGCATCTGTCTTGCTCCCTGATGTACTCCCAGCACCTAGCCCAGGGCCCAAGTGGAGTAGGTAGGTGCTCAGTTGACACATGTGGAATGAGTGAATAAAGGAGGTTTATTCATCCACTCTGTGAGGTTGATGCCATTACCTCAGAGTAGTTTAGTGACTGCCACACAGCTAGCAAGTGGACATAAATGGGTGAGATCTCAGAATTAAGTTCTTAGGTGAATACACCATCTAGGAAAGTATTTGCTAAGGGGATGGAAAGTAGGGGTGGGGGAGGAGTGGGGTGTGGAGCAAGGCAGTTTGGACGATTCCAGACCAGTCACTCTCAGGGAAATGGTCCCCGGGGGAGGGGAAGGGGAGAACCTGCAACACATATGTTCAGCATTTTACATGTTGAAAATTATCTTCTGTTTTCATAATACAGACTGCCCTGGCTGGGAAGGATAATAGAAAATTATCCTTCTTCTGAGGACAGATTTTCCGATTTATGGGAAGGAAGCAGGTTTAAAAGGCGACAGGGAAACTGCCCCCAGCTTTCTACCATTTCCCTAAGCAAGTAAAGGGCTGAGGGGCGTAGGAGATGTGTCGGCACGGGTGACGCCAGGACCACACTCGCGCAGGGGAAAGTGGATCTTGGTGGCATGGCGCCCCACAGGCTGCACATCCCTCCCCGCCGCAAAGACTCCCTTCCACAACACCCCCAGCCGGCCTGCACCTTACTTCTCAGACTCCACACGCCCCCCACCGCAGCCCTCCGCGAGCTCCACTTCACCCCACGTCACCTAGCAGTCACACATCAACCCACGAATGGCGAGAAGCTTGCAGGGAAGGCACGGCTGTGGGGAGTCCGCGCTCAGCGGCGGCGTGGAGCCGACTCCACAGCAGAGGGCGCCGGAGAGCCTCGCAGCGCCGGCCCGCCGGACGCTCGCGCGCAGGGGCCGCCTCCATGCCGGGTAGCTCGCAGGCAGGTAGTAAGCCAAGGCCGCCAGCCACGCCCTTCTAAGAAACAGACTCTTCCCGACTTCCGAGGCTCCGCAGTGAGTTCGCTACTTTGAATGGCCCTATGGATAGCTGCAAAATAAAGGTTAATTGCTATTATTATTATCATTTATCACATGTATCGGTAACAGGTGATCTTAAGAAAGAAGCCAAGGATCTATGGAATAAGAACAGAAGTGCAGATTGTGTTTGGGTAGTTTGCTTTTGTTTCTTTTGTGGTTTGGGTTTCAGGGTGTGCTATTTCGGCATATAGTGTTTTTTGTTTGTCTGTTTCTTAAGGTATAGGTTAAAAATTGTCTTTGTGGGGAGATTGAGATTGACATATATACACTACTATATATAAAATACATCACTAATAAGGACCCACTGTATAGCACAGGGAACTCTACTCAGTACTCTGTAATGACCTACATGGGAAAAGAATCTAAAAAAGAGTGGATATATGTATATGTATAACTGAATCACTTTGCTGTACACCTGAAACTAACACAACATTGTAAATCAACTATACTGCAATAAAAATGAATTTTAAAAATTGTCTTTCTGGGAAAAGACTTATTCTTCTAGAGTGATTTGACACATTTCTGGAGAAATGCATTAACATTCCCTTCACAAAAAACTGATGGGAAGGGGATAATGGGAACAACAACTTCATATGCCAAGGAAAACAGATAAGGTGTGAGGAAACCATTTATTGACATTTAAACCCCCACACGCCCTTTTTGTATTTTTTTTTTAAATAAAGAACTTCTCTAGGAATGAAATTGACCAAGTCAAAGAACATTAGACCTGGAAGGAATTTTCGAAATTAAACCACCTTCTCATTATTATATATGTGGAACAGGAGGCGCAGAGAGGATAAGTGTCGTTCAAAGTCGCGGAACACCTGTGTGCAGTCAGGGCTGATTTCCAGTCTGGAGCTCAAGTGGGAAGCAGTATCTCTCAGGGAAAGGACAGTAGTGTGATGTTTAAGGATTTTATTCTTTATTAAGTAATTATTGTAGGAAAAGTTGGGAGAAGTTAACATTTGAATTTACCTAGAGTCCTACCACTTCGAAATGCTCATTGTATTTTTGCTGTATAATATTCCAGACTTCTTCATGTATGCAAATACTGGTAAAAATGCTGTATTTACTAAAATTGGATCATCCTATCCATACTTCTTTGCAATATAATTCCTAACAGATGCATAACTATTCTGTTGGATGGAGTGACTTTTATTAATTTAATCAGTCCCTTATGATAAACATATAAGCTTTTTCTAATGTTAAACTCTTATAAAAGATGCTGCACTAAACATTCCTGTTTGTACATCTTTTGCTGAAGTGATGTCTGCCTATTGTTCAGTTTGAATTTTTGTAGGAATGTAGTGCAACGGTATAGGCTGGGTTTGAACTCCAGCTCTGGAATTTACTGTGTGTCTTTGCACAAATCACAGCCTTTCTAGGCTCCAGTTTCCTCATCTTTAAGTGGAAGCAATCAGACTACTGATTGCCTACAGCTATTGGGAGGATTAAATGAGATAATACACGTAAAATAATTGGTTAGTGCCTAGCACATAGCAAATCCTCAATCAATATTAGCCATTATTATTATTATTACCACCATGACCCCTGAAGAAGGCTGTTTCTTCAAAATGACTCCCATAGTTTCTATTACTCTTTAAAAGAGAGTAATCAGAATTTCATAAAGAAGTTTTTAGGTGTAAAACTTTAGTAGTTAAATGAATATTTCCTATTTCTAACTTCATTTATCCAGAGGATAAATAATAAAGTGTGGGCTGTAGAGCTACTTAACCATGTTCTAGTTATAATAGGCTTACTGTCAGTCAAACCAGGAAATCATAGCTTTTCATTGGAAGTTCTTATGTAAAAATCAACTGCTTTGTGACAAATAAAACCACCCCTGATTCTTTCTTCTTTGGAAAATCCTCAAAGCACAGCTTATCCAAAAAAAACAGCAGAATATCTATGCTATCACCTATGCAGCTTCCCAGTGCCTTCAAGCTATTCTCTTCTGATTTTCTCTTGTATCCATGGGCCCACTATTTCTTATTCTTAATAGGTGTGGGAGAGAGCACAGAAGAAGTTGTTGCCTCTGAAGCTTTGCTTTTAATCTGGGAAGACACCATGAGTCACACTGGGACAGATTTCAGGTTCATGTTCCCATCTGAAGCTTTGGAAACTAGTCACTATTCCTACCAAAGCCTATACAGTTAACCCAAGCCTGTGTTACCCTTATTTCTCCAAGGGCTGTCAAAAAATAAGGAAACACTCACTCTGTTTTATTGATTGATTTGTATATTTTTAATTCAGGTATAGTTGATGTACAATAAGTTTCAAGTGTACAACATAGTGATTCACAATTTTTAAAGGTTATAGTACATTTATAGTTATTATAAAATATTGACTATATTTCCTGTGCTGTACAGTATATCTTTGTAGCTTATTTATGTTACACATAGTAGTTTGAGTCTCTTAATCCCCTTCTTCTATCTTGTCCCTCCCTACTGCGTCTCTTCCACTGGTAACCACTAGTTTGTTTTCTATATCTGTTGCCAAAATTCGGCCTTTGTTCACAGGTGCTGAATAGAAATGTGGAGACAGAGTTTTGGGTGAAGTAGGAAAGAACAGCTTTATCGCTTTGCCAGACAAAGGGGGCCACAGCAGGCTAATGCCCTCAAGACTGTGTGACCTACCCTAGAGGGGGTAGTGAGGACTCTTATAGTGTTCAAGGAGCAGGGCGTGATCAGATTCTTCTGATTGGTTGGTGGTGAGGTAAGTAGGGGTCAGCATCATCAACCTTCTGGTTCCAACCGGTCTGGGGGTCTCCGTGCTTGTGGGCAGCATACAGTTAACTTCTTCCACCTGGTGGGAGTTTCAGTCTCTGCAAAACAGCTCAAAGGAGATGGCTCAATATTATCTATAGTCCTTGAGGAGGAACTAAAGGTCCTTGACTTTGTTTAATGGCTAAAGTACTACTATTTTGTCTTGCTTGACTGTTTTCCTTTCTGCATTTTCTCACTTCTCTGATTTAATTTCTTCTTTTTTAAAATATTTATTTACTTATTTATTTATTTTTGGCTTCATTGGGTCTTCGTTGTTGGGTCTTCGTTGCTGCCCGTGGGCTTTCTCTAGTTGTGGCGAACAGGGGCTACTCTTCGTTGCAGTGCGCGGGCTTCTTATTGCAGTGGCTTCTCTTGTTGCAGAGCATGGGCTCTACGCACATGGGCATCAGTAGTTGTGGCACGCAGGCTCAGCAGTTGTGGCTCGTGGGCTCTAGAGCGCAGGCTCAGTAGTTGTGGCACATGGGCTTAGTTGCTCCGTGGCATGTGGGATCTTCCCAGATCAGAGCTTGAACCCGTGTCCCCTGCATTGGCAGGCGGCTTCTTAACCACTGCACCACCAGGGAAGTCCCTTAATTTATTCTCTGACTAAAGTTTTTCTACAGACAAAAGGCAGGCGGAGGACATGGGTAGGGGTCTATTCTGGGAAGGCCTCATAGGGTCTTTCTCAGTTACATATCTGTGAGTCTGTTTCTTTTCTGGCATATTCACTAGTTTGTTTTGTTTTTTAGATTCCACATATAAGTGATATCATATAGTATTTGTCTCTCTGACTTATTTCACTAAGCATAATACTCTCTAAGTCCATCCATTTTGCTGCAAATGCCAAATTTTCCTTTTTATGGCTGAGTAGTATTCCATTGTATATATAGATACCACATCTTCTTTATCCATTCCTCTGTTGATGGACACTTGGGTTGCTTCCATATCTTGGCTATTGTAAATAATGCTGCAATGAACACTGTGGTGCATGTATCTTTTCGAATTAGTGTTTTCAGTTTGTTTTCAGATATATACCCATGACCACTCACCCTCTTTGAGAAGCTGGATGGAATGTTCAGAGTTTGATGGCCTATCTCAGAAGTCAGCAGTCAGTGACCAAAATTCATGGCGGCCAGAAGATTTCCAAAATGCTGCCAGTAACTCCGTGCTTACTTACGGTTCCTTCCTCTTCTGCTCCACTGACACTGTGAACAGAGACACTCAACAGGATCGGTGGAATAAATGTGGTGGTTAAATGAGTCCTTCCTGGACACAACTCTTGTGGAATCTGAGCACCAAATGCTGGGAAATCCTTGCCTATAACTGAGGCCCGGAATGACCTCCCGTGTGTCTTTTGCCATGGTGTGCCATCCTTCTTTCCAGTAATGACCAGTTACACTCTATTATAGTGTCTCACACTTGTTGTAGTGGCTTTGACAATTTAGCTAGGCTAGAACTACGTTTCCCGGGATTGCCTTCCCTGTCCTGAATTAGGGTTGGCTGGAAGAAAAATTGGGGCAAGATTTGGGAGGTAGAAGTGAAGCCACAGCCATTATGTTCTGAAATTTGGTATAAGACCAGGTGCTATTGCCACTTGTGCACGTTGGCACTGACCCTCTGGCATATCTTTTTGGCATGGGACAGCAGTGGGGCCCGCAGTGACTCCACCCACAAGATCTCCTCCAACGTCTCCGGATCCTGGGTCGGGTGTGTGTGCAGCTCCGTGGCAAAGGATGGCAGTTCCTTCTCTAGATTGGAGACAGTAAGAGGCAGTTATAGGGTCCACAGAGTTTTGTGTCTTCATGGGTTTTAGTTTGTCCTCATGGGTTCAAGGGAATCCTTGCAGGTTCCAGTTGGTCTTTGCTCTCCCCCATTTCACATGCACTTGTCTGCCCAACTATTGGCCTTGAATATGTGCATTGACTTCAGGCCACCATCAAATGCAGAGGCAATAGCCTTTCATAGACTTCTTCCTCAGCTCCCACAACTGCATGAGATCTAATCCCTATAATAAATTCCCTCATTGTCTTTCACTCTGCTTCTCTGATCAAACCCTACAACTGTGTTTAGGTGAATCTTATTTTATACCCAAATTTGAAAGTCAGATACAGGATTACAGACATGACAAAAGAATGGTTTCTTTGTTTTTTGGCCGCGCTGTGCGGCATGTGGGATCTTAGTTCCCCAACCAGGGATTGAACCCATGCCCTCTGCATTGGAAGTGTGGAGTCTTAACCACTGGACCACCAGGGAAGCCCAAGAATTTTTTAAACTGAAGTATGGTTGATTTACAATATTGTGTTAGATTTAGGTGTGCAGCATAGTGATTCAGTTTTTTGTTTGCAGATTGTATTCTATTATAGGTTATTATATTACAAGGTATTGGATATAATTCCCTGTGCTATACAGTAAACCCTTGTTGCTTATCTATTTTATGTATAGTAGAGTGTATCTGTTAATCCCATATTCCTAATTTGTCCTTCACCCTCTCCCTCTCCACTTTGGTAACCGTACATTTGTTTTCTATGTCTGTTGAGTCTCTTTTTGTTTTGTATATAGATTCATTTGTATTATTTTTTAGATTCCACACAAGTGATATCATGCAGTATTTGTCTTTTTCTGTCTGACTTATTTCACTAAGCATAATATTCTCTAGGTCCATCCATGTTGCTGCAAATGACAATATTTCATTCTATTTTATGGCTGAGTAATATTCATATATATACACACACACACACATATATATATATATATATATATATATATCACATCCTTTTAAGCCAATCGTCTGTTGATGGGCGCTTGTGTTGTTTCCATGTCTTGGCTGTTTGTATATTTTGGATATTAACCCCTTGTTGGTTGCATTGTTTGAAAATATTTTCTCCCATTCAGTAGGTTGTCTTTTTGTTTTGTTGATGGTTTCCATTGCCGTGCATAAGCTTTTAAGTTGATTAAGTCCCATTTGTTTATTTTTGCTTATATTTCTTTTGCCTTGGGAGACCGATCTAAGAATATATTACTACAATTTATGTCAAAGAATGTTTCGCCTATGGTTTTTTCTAGGAGTTTTATGGTGTCATGTTTTACATTTAGGTTTTTAAACAATTTTGAGTTTATTTTTGTATACGGTGTGAGGGAGTTTTCTAATTTCATTGATTTACATGTGGCTGTCCAGCTTTCCCAATATCACTTGTTGAAGAGACTGTCTTTTCTCCATTGTATATTCTTGCCTCCTTTGTCATATATTAATTGGCCATAGGTGTGTGGGTTTATTTCTGGGCTCTCCATTCTGTTCCATTGATCTATGTGTCTGTTTTTGTGCCAGTACCATGCTGTTTTGATTACTGTGCCTGACAAAAGAACCTTTGATTTTTCAAAAGAAAAAAAAAAGATTTGTACGTGACAGTTAACTAACCATCTATTACCCTTGCTTTCGTTTTGATGTCAAACTCCTTTAAATTGTACTCTACGTTTATAGCCAACTTATTTTATTTTTCTTCCTCCCACTTTCTCTACAATCCCTTGAATATGACTCCTCCCTTACAAAACACTTTTTTACTTCAGTAGGGACTTACCAAACAGCACATCCAGGTCTCAGTCTTCTTTATTTCTTCTTCGTACTTCTTTACACAGTTGGCTGCTTTCTCTTTCTTGAATTTCTCTCCTCTCTTGGTTTCTGTAACCTGCAGTCTTTGGGATTTTCTCCTCTCTCTCCAACTGCTCCTTCTCTGTCTTGTTTGCTGACTTTTCTTCTCCCCACTCCTCAAGGTGCAGTTGTTGCCCAAAGCCCAGTTCTTAGCACTCTTGAATTCTCACTTTACCCTTTATCCCTTTATGATCTCCTCTGCTCTCATGGATTCAACCATCATCCCTTCACACTCATGATTTACAAACCTATGTCTTTATCTCTGCTGTCTCTCCTGAATGCCAGGATCATATTTCTAAGCGTTCATTGAGTTGCACAATGGTATCACTGTTCTTCAGTCATCCTGCTCAAAACTTCAGAGCTGTTCAACACTCTTCCCTCTAATCATCTTCAAATCCATGAGTGCTCTGACTCTCCCCTTCGTCCAGTTCCCCTTGCCAGGCCCTCATTTGGGCTTACTTTTACAACTTACTATTACAACAAACTCCTACTTGATTCCTAACTTTAGCTTCCACCTATCTCCTTTCCTACCCCCTGCAGCCTGTGTTACTTTCCCAAAATATGCATGGGTTTATGTAACTTCTTTGCTGGAAATATCTCCTGGTTCCCCCTTACATATATAATAAATACCTGCCAGTTTTGCACAGCACGGCCACATCTTGATTCCTTCCCTTTCAACCTCATGTCCTACGATACTCCAATTTCCCAGCATGCACAGTCTATGGATCCCTGGACATACCTGCCTGCTCCCAGCCTAGGGCCTTGGCTCAAGTCTTTTCTGCTTGGGCTCTGTACTATATTGAATTCCTAACCATCCTCTCTATCCAGGCTCAATTCTCACTCCTAGCTAGTGAATTGGGTAAGAATCTCTGAATCAGAGGTAGTTTTCATCAATAACATGAAAATAACAATACATATAATAGCAATAGCTCTCATGGCTCAAGTACTTGCCTACTGTGCCAGGCACTGTTATACATGTTTTACATGTATACATTCTTGTGTTCTTCCCAATAACTCCTCACCTGACATCTTCATGTCAGTGCGGACGTGGATACAGACTGACCTCACTCTTGATCCCTTTACTTGAGCATCGGCTGATGTTGGTTGAGTGCTCACCATGGGCCTTATCTTTTTTTTTGTTTTTGTTTTTGTTTTTTGCGGTACGCGGGCCTCTCACTGTTGTGGCCTCTCCCGTTGCGGAGCACAGGCTCCAGACGCGCAGGCTCAGTGGCCATGGCTCATGGTCCCAGCTGCTCCGCGGCATGTGGGACCTTCCCGGACCGGGGCACGAACCCGTGTCCCCTGCATCGGCAGGCGGACTCTCAACCACTGCGCCACCAGTGAAGCCCATGGGCCTTATCTTTATTACGTTATTTAAACCTCACAACACTGTAAGGCAGGTACCATCATGATATCCATTCTACAGATGTGGCAATTGAGGCACAGAGGGAGGTCAGCCAACTTGCCCAGGGTCACAGAGTGAGTAAATGGTGGGGCTGGGCGATCTGCCTCCATAATTTGTGGCTTCCTTCTCTGGCGTGGGCCGATCTGCCTCTCGAGACTGAGAACCCACAGCACGATGGCTGGGTCAGGCATTGTGACATTCCCCACATTGCCTGGCACAGGGCCCTGTATACCAGCAGCTGACATAGGCTTACTGACTGATGCTCGCAGGTACAAAAAGCGGCAGGAGGGACATTATTTTCACAGGAAAACATCCTGTCCTCGTTGAGAACTGCCAGAGGATAACCATCTCCCCTCTTACAGACCCTCATGAATACATAAATAAATAGAAAGTGACTGAAGTGGTGAATATAAAGCAGTGTGGTGTGGTCATCTGTAAAGTTTTATTAGAAATATTCAATCCCAAAGTGTTACTCCCCATGATGTAAGTAACCGCTACTCCCAAAGACAAGCTTCCAAAGAGCACATTAGTGATGCGTGCACAAATCTCACGTCACCTCTTCTCCTCCACACCTGCACTAAAGTGTCATTAAGAATGAGACATTTAAAGAATTTATAAATGGAATTAATTAATGACAAAAATGATTAATGTCCTCCAGGGTAAAGGTACCTAAGAGGCTGCTTAATCAAATCCCCTTGTCCCCTCAAAGGCAGGTTGGCTGACACAGCAGCCCAGGCTCTGTCTACCAGCTCCTCCTTCTCTGTTCCAACTCACTGGTGGACGAGGGGCCACATCTGAAAGTGCAGTGAGTAGAACCACTTCATCATCCGGGCAGGGCAGGGCTTGTCTATGAGTGAGGTTGAGCCATTCCACCCTGGTGTAATTTCTTTAAAAAGGGGATGATGATAATGATGATTGTGAAGGTAGAAATAGGATAAGTCATGTACAATGTCAAGCACAGGACCCATGGTTAGAAGCTATTCTTAGTATTCAGGATATTAACACGCCCCTGGGGACCTGTAAACACCTCTTGAAGAACCATAAAACCCTCAATCTGGCCTGGCTTTCATTTGGCCCTTCTTGGTGGGGAACAAGAATTCCAATATGGAGAACAGTATGGCGGTTCCTTAAAAAACTAAAAATAGAACTGCCATAGGACCCAGCAATCCCACTACTGGGCATATACCCTGAGAAAGCCATAATTCAAAAAGAGTCACGTACCACAATGTTCATTGCAGTTCTATTTACAATAACCAGGACATGGAAGCAACCTAAGTGTCCATCAACAGATGAATGGATAAAGAAGATGTTGCACATATATACAATGGAATATTACTCAGCCATAAAAAGGAACGAAATTGGGTTATTTGTAGTGAGGCGGATGGACCTAGAGTCTGTCATACAGTGTGAAGTAAGTCAGAAAGAGAAAAACAAATACCGTATGCTAACACATATATATGGAATCTAACAGAAAAAAAAGGTCATGAAGAACCTAGGGGCAAGACAAGAATAAAGACACAGACCTACTAGAGAATGGACTTGAGGATATGGGGAGGGGGAAGGGTAAGCTGTGACAAAGCGAGAGAGTGGCATGGACATATATACACTACCAAACGTAAAATAGCTAGCTAGTGGGAAGCAGCCGCATAGCACAGGGAGATCAGCTCGGTGCTTTGTGACCACCTAGCGGGATGGGATAGGGAGGGTGGGAGGGAGGGAGACGCAAGAGGGAAGAGATATGGGAACATATGTATATGTATAACTGATTCACTTTGTTATAAAGCAGAAACTAACACACCATTGTAAAGCAATTATACTCCAATAAAGATGTTAAAATAAAATAAATTTTAAAAAAAGAGGAGAAAGCTACCAAAAAAAAAAAAAAGGAATTCTGGAAGTTAGAGAAGAGACAGAGTGGGAGGGGTAGGGTGGGAGATGGGGTTCAGGAGAAAAGGGCGGCATGGGGAAGATGGAAACTCTCCCTGGTCTACAATACAGGCCCAAGTAAAGGGCAAACATGCGCCTATGTAGGGCACCTGCAGCCAGAGGTGTGGAGCAGAGTCCAGCGGACGATGCATAGCTCCACAGTTACGTCCAAAGTCGAAGGAAGGGCCCCTTGCACTGTAAACGTTCTTGGGAGCACTGATCACTGGCAGGGTTCTACACTTGCACTCTGACGTGGGTTAGTACAAATCTGGAGTACTTGTTGCATTCGGCAAGGGACAGGTTGGGTTTCTTGCAGCAGGCATCTGAGCACACAGAGTGCTCCGCAAACACAGCCCCAAGCTCCCACTATAATGCGCCCCAGGGAGCCAGAGCAAGCAGCTCCCTGATCATTTCATATGAACCACTAACCCGATTCGTGGACTTTGCGGGCGAATGTAACAGAACCAGAGTCCCATCCATTAGTTACCGACTTTCGGGGGGTTAGGGGGAGAGTCGTGCTCAGAGCCCACACGACAAGTCGTGCTCAGAGCCCACACGACGGTGGTGACCGGGCTGGGGCTGCTGGGGCCCCGTGTGCTTTCTCCAGCCCCACCTCTGTGTCTCTCGCTCCGGGGTAACTAAGGGCAACGAGCCTGCGCCCATCTAGGGGCCAGGCCGAGAGATGTTCTCCCAACATTTTTCCCGGGCCCCGGGGGTGAGTGAGGTCTCATTCCCATGCCCCTCCCCCGCCTCAAGTTGGCACCCCTCTACGGTCACTCCCTGGCCTCGTGCACGCCTCAGCGGGTCCCACCCACTGCAGGCCAGGTGGGGGCGGGCACCTAACCATGAGCGGGTACGCACTGCACCTGCGACAGACACGCTATAACCGGGACCAGGCGCCAAAAAGAGGACCTGACCTGGCCACTGGCCCTAGCTCTATCCCCGACGAGGGCATCCCCACAGATCCCAGCGCAGCTTTATCCACAGCACTCAAGACGTGGAGCCTCGGCTCGTATGGGGGCGGGGCAGTGGAGTAGCCTTGATGATACTGGCTATCACAGCCCGAGTCCGTGAAGACCGGGAAGAACCACAAGGCCAGTGCCCGGACCGGGACAGGTGCTTTGGCAAAGCCCAGGAAATGCCCTTTCCCTGGGAGAGGCGAGTGGACGGGATGCTGCTGCGGCTCAGTGACGGCCCTTCGCCTCCCTATAGGCTCTCTCTTTGCCTTTCCCCCTTTTCAGATATGAAGCCCTCCGTGATCTCAGCGATGGATGGTAGCGGGAGGTGAAGAGGAGGCAATGTGGTCCGAACTGGGGCGGGGGAGGACGAGGAGGCGGTGGCCAGGAGCCCACAAAGCAGCAGCAGCAGGAGCTGACCTCCCCAGGTCCCTGAGGGGCGGAAGCCTGGGGACAGGTAGCGGCGCTTCTACCGCATCACATTCACCCCTTTGCAGCTACGGATGGAGAGCCTTTTACACCGCACTGGATACCCCGCCGTGTTCCCCAAGTACGCGGCTAGCCCTGGAGGTGCCTAGCTCTCCAGGGGGCTCGGTTGTCTCTGGGTGTCTCTGGCTCTCTTCCGGAGTCTGAGCCAAAAGCCACCTAGAGGGCCCAAGGCCACCAGGGCCCCTCCCCCAGGACTCTGGGGTGGGGGCAATACGTACCGGGCATCAAGGTAAATATTTTCATGCGGTATTTAAATCCATCAAGTAGGGAAACTTTGGCCGGAGGCCTGTTTTGTAAATAACGTTTTGTTGGAACCGTGCATGAGGCACGGTGGAGCAAGTGCAGGGTCAGAGTCTACCTATGTTTAAATTTTGGTAATATTTTCATCATGGGCTATTTTTGCACTAATTTTGGTATTTGTTAAATACTACACTAAAACATCATTTATCTTGATTACTGACTTTTTTGGTGTCCCATTAAATTTTGCGTGGGAGGGAAAACCACCTGCTAAGGCGAGCCTGGAGCTGGGTATTACAGAAAAGTGTACTGTGGTGGGGGGCATGAAGGGGATAGAAAATTTAAAACAACAATGAAATAACATCCATATATTTAATTTCATCCACATCTCAGAATACTGAACATTTGTGATTTTCTTCTCTCAGAAAGGAGCTTGCAAGACACATGGATGATACTGAAGCCAAGGTGCAGGTGAGTAAACCTGAAAAAAACAACCTGGCAGGGCAGCCATCCTAAAACCTGCTTTGGGACTTGGACATCTTTGTCATGGACATTCTCACGTTTGTTTGTTTTTATTGCCTTTTCCATGATTGGAAAATAAGTTTTTGAACTTTGGGGGCTTTAAGGGGTAGTAAATGGGATCAGTAAATTCCAGTTTATGGAAACTGCCCATCATTCCCAAAGAAGAAAAAATAGAACACAGCCACTTTTCCTACACCTGTGGTATCTATCCATCTGAATATATATAGATATGTGTTTTTTCCAATAAAATTCAAGTCCTCCTAACACAAGTATCCTTTAGGGAGGATGTTAGCCCTCCTTAAAGCAATACTTCTATCTTCCATGCAGTCATGTTGGGACTCAATCTGACCTGGAAGTATTTACATTAATACACTGAGGAGCTGGGTTATAAGAGGGTTCAACAGTGCTAAATTATTTAAAATATTCAAAACCAAGCATAAACTCTGAGGTAAAATGAGTGATTCTGTAAACATTTCAGCACTGGTGCAAGGGAGTAATTGGTCCAGAGAACACACTATAGGAGTAACTAGCTTAGATGCAATGAGACAGATGGGGTTGACAACTTAAAGTTCAAGTCCTCCTGCTGTTGTTTTTCAGCATTTGGTAAAGCAAGGTAGGGAGTGGTAGCCCTAAAGTTGTCTAAGAAGACAAAAACAAAAAAGAACAATTATGGATAAAATTCCACTGACCCAAAAAGGGTGAAAATGAGAATTCTAATATATTGTCAAAATATGCCTTGGAGATATCACACAAAATCAATGTTGTGAAACTACCAAATGCATAAATGAATATTCTCTTGAGGAACTTCTCATCTAAGGACTTTTTTCCCTTTTGATGGTACAATTAGGAACAAGTGGGTTTTGTGGAACTTTTTGGTGCTGGTGGGGTGGCTGTCAATTCAGGGTAGAGTTGGACCTGTGTTAATCTGAAGTTCCTTTTCATTTCCTCAAGCAGGGATGACTTATTTCTAGGTCATGGAATCAAGAGGTGACTACTTGAGATCACAGAAAACCTTAGGTTGCATCAAGGAAGTATTGGTAGGAGGAAAAATCAGGATGAGCTTATTATTAGCTTTGCTGCAGAGAGCGTGTGTGAGGGCAGTGATGGACACGGGCTGCAGAGCTGGTGGTGGGGTCTGGAAAGCAGTGCTGGCGGCCTAAGGCCACGGGCTGGGCTCACAGTCAGGTCTGGCCAGGGCTTGGGAGGCACAGGCCTCTGCTTTCTCAAGCAGGCAAAGCAAACTCAGAGGAAAAGAAAAACTGAAGTTTTGGTGGCTTGCTTCTCCTGGGTTTACGTAGTGGTCTCTTAATGGAGTTCTGAAGGGAAAAGGAACCACAAGAAAAAAATAAGGAAAAAGAATGTTCTCATCTATTTCCAAACTACAGCATGAACCCCAAAGAACCTCCTTTTCTCTCTTTTTTTTAAATTGAGGTATAATTGATATACATTAGTTTCAGGTGTACAACAAAATGATTTGATATTTGTAAATATTGCAAAATGATCACCACAATAAGTCTAGTTAACATCCGTCACCAAACCCAAAATTTTTTTTCTTATGATAATTTTTAAGATTTACTCTCTTAGCAACTTTCAAATTAGTACTATTAGTACTTTCAATAGTACTATTAACTGTAGTCACCATACTGTACATTACACTCCCCATGACTTAAGTTTGTACCTTTGACCCCCTTCACCCATTTCTCCTACCTCCCTCCTCTGGCAACCACCAATCTGTTCTATGAGCTTGTTTTCTTTTCTTTTCTTTTTTTTTTTTTTGCTGTACGTGGGCCTCTCACTGTTGTGGCCTCTCCCGTTGCGGAGCACAGGCTCCGGACACGCAGGCTCAGCGGCCATGGCTCACGGGCCTAGCCGTACCGCGGCATGTGGGACCTTCCTGGACCGGGGCACGAACCCGTGTCCCCTGCATCGGCAGGCAGACTCTCAACCACTGCGCCACCAGGGAAGCCCCTATGAGCTTGTTTTCTTTAATTGACGGGGGGTTGTTGTTTGTTTATTGCTTTTAGATTCCTCCATGTAAAAGTGAGATCACACATTATCTGTCTTTCTGATTTATTTCACTTAGCATAATGCCCTCAAGGTCCATCCATGTTGTAGCAAGTGTAAGATTTCATTCTTTTTTGTGGCTGAAAAATATTCCACTGTATATACAGGCACACCTCATTTATTGTGCTTCACTTTATTGCACTTTGCAGATATTGTGGTGTTTTCTTTTTTTAAAACAAATTGAAGATTTACGGCCACCCTGCATCAAGCAAGTCCACTGGTGCCATTTTTCCAACAGCATTTGCTCACTTCTTGTCTCTATGTCACATTTTGGTAATTCTGGTGATATTTCAAACTTTTTCATCATTATTATATTTGTTATAGTGATCTGTGATCAGTGATCTCTGTTTCTATTGCAGAAATATTACAATTTGCTGAAGGCCCAAGATGGTGGTTAGCATTTTTAGCAATAAAGTATTTTTTATTTTTCACGGCTTAAACAACAGAAATTTATTTATTTTTTATTGTTATTTTTTTAACATCTTTATTGGAGTATACTTGCTTTACATTGGTGTGTTAGTTTCTGCTTTATAACAAAGTGAATTGGTTATACATATACATATGTCCCCATATCTCTTCCCCCTTGCATCTCCCTCCCTCCAACCCTCCCTATCCTACCCTGCTAGGTGGTCACAAAGCACCGAGCTGATCTCCCTGTGCTATGCAGCTGCTTCCCACTAGCTATCTATTTTACGTTTGGTAGTGTATATATGTCCATGTCACTTTCTCACTTTGTCCCAGCTTACCCTTCCCCCTCCCCATATCCTCAAGTCCATTCTCTAGTAGGTATGCATCTTTATTCCCATCTTGCCCCTAGGTTCTCCATGACCATTTTTTTTAAGATTCCATATATATGTGTTAGCATATGGTATTTGTTTTTCTCTTTCTGACTTACTCTGTATGACAGACTCTAGGTCCATCCACCTCACTACAAATAACTCAGTTTCATTCCTTTTTATGGCTGAGTAATATTCCATTGTATATATATGCCACATCTTCTTTATCCATTCATCTGTCGATGGACACTTAGGCTGCTTCCATGTCCTGGCTATTGTAAATAGAGGTGCAGTGAACATTGTGGTACATGACTCTTTTTGAATTATGGTTTTCTCAGGGTATATGCCCACTAGTGGGATTGCTGGGTCGTACGGCAGTTCTATTTTTAGTTTCTTAAGGAACCTCCATACTGTTCTCCATAGTGGCTGTATCAATTTACATTCCCACCAACAGTGCAAGAGGGTTCCCTTTTCTCCACACCCCCTCCAGCATTTATTGTTTGTAGATTTTTGATGATGGCCATTCTGACCAGTGTGAGATGATATCTCATTGTAGTTTTGATTTGTATTTTGCTAATGATTAATGATGTTGAGCATTCTTTCATGTGTCTGTTAGGCAATCTGTATATCTTCTTTGGAAAAATGTCTATTTAGGGCTTCTGCCCATTTTTGGATTGGGTTATTTTTTCAGTATTGAGCTGCTTGTAAATTTTGGAGATTAATCCTTTGTCAGTTGCTTCATTTACAAATATTTTCTCCCATTCTGAGGGTTGTTTGTCTTGTTTATGGTTCCTTTGCTGTGAAAAAGCTTTTAAGTTTCATTAGGTCCCATTTGTTTATTTTTGTTTTTATTTCCATTTCTCTAGGAGGTGGGTCAGAAAGGATCTTGCTGTGATTTATGTCATAGAGTGCTCTGCCTGTGTTTTCCTCTAAGAGTTTGATGGTGTCTGGCCTTACACTTAGGTCTTTAATTCATTTTGAGTTTATTTTTGTGTATGCTGTTAGGGAGTGTTCTAATTTCATTCTTTTACATGGAGCTGTCCAGTTTTCCCAGCACCACTTATTGAAGAGGCTGTCTTTTCTCCACTGTATATTCTTGCCTCCTTTATCAAAGATAAGGTGACCATATGTGCGTGGGTTTATTTCTGGGTTTTCTATCCTGTTCCACTGATCTGTATTTCGGTTTCTGTGCCAGTACCATACTGTCTTGATTACTGCAGCTTTGTAGTATAGTCTGATGTCAGGGAGTCTGATTCCTCCAGCCCCGTTTTTCTTTCTCAAGATTGCTTTGGCTATTCAGGGTCTTTTGTGTTTCCATACAAATTGTGAAACTTTTTGTTCTAGTTCTGGGAAAAATGCCAGTGGTGGTGTGATAGGGATTGCATTGAATCTGTAGATTGCTTTGGGTAGTAGAGTCATTTTCACAAAGTTGAATCTTCCAATCCAAGAAAATGGTATGTCTCTCCAACTATTTGTATCATCTTTAATTTCTTTCATCAGTTTCTTATAATTTTCTGCATACAGGTCTTTTGTCTCCTTATGTAGGTTTATTCCTAGATATTTTATTCTTTTTGTTGCAATGGGTAATGGGAGTGTTTTCTTAATTTCTCTTTCATATTTTTCATCATTAGTGTATAGAAATGCAAGAGATTTCTGTGCATTAATTTTGTATCCTGCAACTTTACCACATTCACTGATTAGCTCTAGTAGTTTTCTGGTAGCATCTTTAGGATTCTCTATGTATAGTATCATGTCACCTGCAAAGTGACAGCTTTACTTCTTCTTTTCCAATATGGATTCCTTTAATTTCTTTTTCTTCTCTGATTGCTGTGGCTGAAACTTCCAAAGCTATGTTGAATAACAGTGGTAAGAGTGGGCAACCTTGTCTTGTTCCTGAACTTAGTGGAAATGGTTTCAGTTTTTCACCATTGAGGACAATGTTGGCTGTGGGTTTGTCATATATAGCCTTTATTATGTTGATGAAAGTTCCCGCTATGCCTACTATCTGGAGGGTTTTTTTTTTTTTTTTTTTTGGCGGTACGCGGGCCTCTCACTGTTGTGCCTCTCCCTTTGCAGAGCACAGGCTCCGGACACCCAGGCTCAGTGGCCGTGGCCCACAGGCCCAGCCACTCTGTGGCATGTGGGATCCTCCCGGACCAGGGCACGAACCCGTGTCCCCTGCATCGGCAGGCGGACTCCCAACCACTGTGCCACCAGGGAAGCCCCTGGAGGGTTTTTATCATAAATAGGTGTTGAATTTTGCCAAAAGCTTTCTCTGCATCTATTGAGATGATCATATGGTTTTTCTCCTTCAGTTTGTTAATATGGTGTATCACGTTGATTGATTTGCATATATTGAAGAATCCTGCTTCCCTGGGATAAATCCCACTTGATCATAGTATATGATCCTTTTAATGTGCTGTTGGATTCTGTTTGCTAGTATTTTGTTGAGGAATTTTGCATCTATGTTCATCAGTGATATTGGCCTGTAGTTCTCTTTCTTTGTGACATCTTTGTCTGGTTTTGGTATGAGAGTGATGGTGGCCTCATAGAATGAGTTTGGGAGTGTTCCTCCCTCTGCTATATTTTGGAAGAGTTTGAGAAGGATAGGTGTTAGCTCTTCTCTAAATGTTTGATAGAATTCACCTGTAAAGCCATCTGGTACTGGGCTTTTGTTTGTTGGAAGATTTTTAATCATAGTTTCAATTTCAGTGCTTGTGATTGGTCTGTTCATATTTTCTATTTCTTCGTGGTTCAGTCTTGGAAGGTTGTGCCTTTCTAAGAATTTGTCCATTTCTTCCAGGTTGCCCATTTTATTGACATATAGTTGCTTGTAGTAATCTCTCATGTTGCTTTGTATTTCTGCAGTGTCAGTTGTTACTTCTCCTTTTCCATTTCTAATTCTACTGATTTGAGTCTTCTCCCTTTTTTCTTGATGAGTCTGGCTAATGGTTTATCAATTTTGTTTATCTTCTCAACACACCAGCTTTTAGTTTTATTGATCTTTACTATCATTTCCTTCATTTATTTTTCATTTATTTCTGATCTGATCTTTATGATTTCTTTCCTTCGGCTAATTTTGGGGGTTTTTGTTCTTCTTTCTCCAACTGCTTTAGGTGTAAGGTTAGGTTGTTTATTTGAGATGTTTCTTGTTTCTTAAGGTAGGATTGTATTGCTATAAACTTCCCTCTTAGAACTGCTTTTGCTGCATCCCATAGCTTTTGGGTCGTCGTGTTTTCAGTGTTATTTGATTCTAGGTATTTTTTTATTTCCTCTTTGATTTCTTCAGCAATCTCTTAGTTATTAAGTAGTGTTTTATTTAGCCTCCATGTGTTTGCGTTTCTTACACATTTTTTCCTATAATTGATATCTAGTCTCATGGCGTTGTGGTCGGAAAAGATACTTGATAAGATTTCAATTTTCTTAAATTTACTGAGGCTTGATTTGTGACCCAAGATATGATCTATCCTGGAGAATGTTCCATGAGCACTTGAGAAGAATGTGTATTCTGTTGTTTTTGGATAGAATGTCCGTAAATATCAATTAAGTACATCTTGTGTAATGTATCATTTAAAGTTTGTTTCCTTATTTATTTTCATTTTGAATGATGTGTCCATTGGTGAAAGTGGGGTGTTAAAGTCCCCTACTATAATTGTGTTACTGTCGATTTCCCCTTTTATGGCTGTTAGTATTTGCCTTGTGTATTGAGGTGCTCCTATGTTGGGTGCATAAACATTTACAATTGTTTTATCTTCTTCTTGGATTGATCCCCTGATCATTATGTAGTGTCCTTCTTTGTCTCTTGTAATAGTCTTTAAAGTCTATTTTTTCTGATATGAGAATAGCTACTCCAGCTTTCTTTTGATTCATTTGCATGGAATATCTTTTTCTATCCCCTCACTTTCAGTCTGTATGTGTCCCTAGGTCTGAAGTGGGTCTCTTGTAGACAGCATATATACGGGTCTTGTTATTTTATCCATTCAGTCTATCTATATCTTTTGGTTGGAGCATTTAATCCATTTACATTTAAGGTAATTATCAATATGTATGTTCCTATTCCCATTTTCTTAATTGTTTGGGGTTTATTATTGTAGGTCTTTTCCTTCTCTTGTGTTTCCTACCTGGAGAAGTTCCTTTAGCATTTGTTGTAAAGCTGGTTTGCTGGTGCTGAACTCTCTCAGCTTTCGCTTGTCTGTAAAGGTTTTAATTTCTCCGTCAAATCTGAATGAGATCCTTGCTGGGTAGAGTAATCTTGGTTGTAGGTTTTTCTCCTCCATCACTTTAAATATGTCCTGCCACTCCCTATTGGCTTGCAGAGTTTCTGTTGAAAGATCAGCTGTTAACCTTATGGGGATTCACTTGTGTGTGACTTGTTGTTTTTCCCTTGCTGCTTTCAATGTTTTCTATGTATTTAATTTTTGATAGTTTAGTATGTGTGTTGGCATGTTTCTCCTTGGATTTATCCTGTATGGGACTCTCTGCACTTCCTGGACTTGATTAACTATTTCCTTTCTCATATTAGGGAAGTTTTCAACTATAATCTCTGCAAATATTTTCTCAGTCTCTTTCTTTTTCTCTTCTTCTTCTGCAACCTCTATAATTCGAATGCTGGTGCATTTAATGTTGTCCCAGAAGTCTCTGAGACTGTCCTCAGTTCTTCACATTCTTTTTTCTTTTTTCTGCTCTGCAGTAGTTATTCCCACTATTTTGTCTTCCAGGTCACTTATCCGTTCTTCTGCCTCAGTTATTCTGCTATTGATCCCTTCTAGAGAATTTTGAATTTCATTTATTGTGTTGTTCATCACTGTTTGTTTGCTCTTTAGGTCTTCTAAGTCCTTTTTAAACGTTTCTTATATTTTCTCCATTCTATTTCCAAGATTTTGGATCATCTTTACTATCATTATTCTGAATCCTTTTTCAGGTAGACTGCCTATTTCCTCTTCATTTGTTAGGTCTGGTGGGTTTTTGCCTTGCTCCTTGATCTGCTGTGTCTTTCTCTGTCTTCTCATTTTGCTTAACTTACTGTGTTTGGGGTCTCCTTTTCGCAGGCTGCAGGTTCGTAGTTCCCATTGTTTTTGGTGTCTGTCCCCAGTGGCTAAGGTTGGTTCAGTGGGTTGTGTAGGCTTCCTGGTGGAGGAGACTAGTACCTATTCTGGTGGATGAGGCTGGATCTTGTCTTTCTGGTGGGCAGGTCCACGTTTGGTGGTGTTTTGGGGTGTCTGTGGGCTTATTATGATTTTAGGAATCCTCTGTGCTAGTGGATTGGGTTGGGTTCCTGTCTTGCTAGTTGTTTGCCATTGGGTGTCCAGCACTGTACCTTGCTGGTTGTTGGGTGGAGCTGGGTCTTGGCGTTGAGATGGAGATCTCTGGGAGATTTTCACCGTTTGATATTACGTGGAGCTGGGAGGCCTCTTGTGGACCAGTGTCCTGAACGTGGCTCTCCCACCTCAGTGGCACAGCCCTGACGCCTGGCTGGAGCACCAAGAGCCTCTCCTCCACACGGCTCAGAATAAAAGGAAGGAAGAAAGGAAAGAAAGAAAGAAGAAGATAAAATAATGTTATTAAATTAAAAATTATTAAGAAAAAAATTTTTTAATAAAATTAAAAAGAAACGGACAGAGAGAACCCTAGGACAAATGGTAAAAGCAAAGCTATACAGACAAAATCACGCACAGAAGCATATACATACACAGTCACAAAAAGAGAAAAAGGGAAAACAACATATATATCATTGCTCCCAAAGTCCACCTCCTCAATTTGGGATGATTTGTTGTCTATTCAGGTATTCCACAGATGCAGGGTACATCAAGTTGATTGTGGAGATTTAATCTGCTGCTCCTTAGGCTGCTGGGAGAGATTTTCCTTTCTCTTCTTTGTTTGCACAGCTCCTCGGGTTCAGCTGTGGATTTGGACCCACCTCTGCGTGTAGGTCGCTGGAGGGCATCTGTTCTTCGCTCAGACAGCATGGGGTTAAAGGAGCAGCTGATTCGGGGGCTCTGGCTCGCTCAGGCCGGGGGAAGGCAGGGGTACGGATGCGGGGCGAGCCTGCAGGTGCAGAGGCCGACATGACGTTGCACCAGCCTGAGGCGTGCCGTGCATTCTACTGGGGAAGTTGTCCCTGGATCACAGGACCCTGGCAGTGGTGAGATGCACAGGCTCCCAGCAGGGGCGGTGTGGATAGTGACCTGTGCTTGCACACAGGCTTCTTGTTGGCTCTAGCAGAAGCCTTAGTGTCTCCTGCCCATCTCTGGGGTCCACACTGATAGCCGCATCTCGCATCCGTCTCTGGAGCTCCTTTAAGCTGCGCTCTTAATCCCCTCTCCTCGTGTACCAGGAAACAAAGAGGCAAGAAAAAGTGTCTTGCCTCTTCAGCAGCTCCAGACTTTTTCCCAGACTCCCTCCTGGCTAGCTGTGGCACACTGGCCCCCTTCAGGCTGTGTTCACTCAGCCAACCCCAGTCCTCTACCTGGGATCTGACCTCCGAAGCCTGAGCCTCAGCTCCCAGACCCCTGCCCAACCCAGCGGGTGAGCAGACAAGCCTCTCAGGCTGGTGAGTGCTGGTCGGCACCATTCCTCTGTGCGGGAATCTCCCCGCTTTGCCCTCCGCACCTCTGTTGCTGCGTTCTCCTCCATGGCTCCAAGGCTTCCCCGCTCCGCCACCCGCAGTCTCGGCCCACGAAGGGGCTTCCTAGTGTGTGGAAACCTCTCCTCCTTCACAGCTCCCTCCCACTGGTGCAGGTCCCGTCCCTATTCTTTTGTCTGTTTTTGTTTTTTCTTTTGCCCTACCCAGGTACGTGGGGAGTTTCTTGCCTTTTGGGAGGGAGGTCTGAGGTCTTCTGCCAGCATTCAGCAGGTGTTCTGTAGGAGCTGTACCACATGTAGATTTCTGATGTATTTGTGGGGAGAAAGGTGATCTCTGCGTCTTACTCTTCCACCATCTTGAAGCTCCTCACCAATAAAGTATTATTTTTTTTTTGCGGTACGCAGGCCTCTCACTGTTGTGGCCTCTCCCATTGCGGAGCACAGGCTCCGGATGCACAGGCTCAGTGGCCATGGCTCACAGGCCTAGCCGCTCCGTGGCATGTGGGATCTGCCCGGACGGGGACACGAACCCATGTCCCCTTCATCAACAGGCAGACTCTCAATCACTGCGCCACCAGGGAAGCCCACCAATAAAGTATTTTTAAGGTATTTACATTGTGGGTTTTTTTTTTAATATTTATTTATTTATTTTTGGCTGCATTGGGTCTTCATTGCGCACGGGCTTTCTCTAGTTGCAGCGAGTGAGGGCTACTCTTTGTTGCCCGGGTTTCTCATTGCAGTGGCTTCTCTTGTTGCGGTGCATGGGCTCTAGGCGCACGGGCTTTAGTATTTGTGGTTCACAGGCTCAGTAGTTGTGGCACGTGGGCTGTAGAGTGCAGCCTCAGTAGTTGTGGCACACGGGCATAGTTGCTCCATGGCATGTGGGATCTTCCCAGACCAAGGCTCGAACCCATGTCCCCTGCATTGGCAGGCGGGTTCTTAACTACTGGGCCACCAGGGAAGCCCTTTATGTTGTTTCTTAAGACATAATGCTATTGCATACTTTAATAGACTACAGTATAGTGTAAAAATAACTTTTACATGTATTAGGAAACCAAAAAAATCCATGTGGCTCACTTTATTGCGATATTCGCTTTGTTGCAGTGGTCTGGAACCACACCGACAATATCTCTGAGATGTGCCTGTATACACATTTTCTTTATTCATTCATCCGTAGATAGACAATTGGGTTGTTTCCTTATCTATCGCAAATAATGCTGCAGTGAACACGGGGGTGCCACACTGTTGTTGACCTTGTTCTAAAATGCCTAGTTCCACTCTCCTGCCTTAGAACTCTTGTTGGTGTTGGGATCTCCTAGTTGAGGAGTAGGGCTGGCAGGACCTACTCCAGCAACATCACCTTCCATCCAGAATCCTGAACCTGGAGGTAGAACCGGGTTAGCTGACAGTGTCCTGAGCCCATGAAGACTGGAGGGTGGGGGCGGGTTGGCACATGCAGAATTGACAGTGGTCTGCCTCTTTCCCTCCGAATTATTGGCTGGGCAGAAACTGGGTTTGAATGGAGTTGAACCTAGTTAGGTTGAACTTTCCTTAGCATTAAAGACTAAGATATCAAGGCAGTGACCAGATCTTCAGCAACTCTCACGTCCCAGTAAGACAAGTCAAAACCCCACTGGGCCCCCCTTGCCAGACCACCTTTCTAACTTTCAAGATGTTTCAGAGGGTGAATGACTCCTTAGTCATCCTTGAAGGAAGCCTTCTGTCTAAAAATCCAACATGTTCCTTCCTATTAATTATTTACTTCAGACTGAAGATGGGGTTTTAAAATAGGGGCTGCCTCCCTCAGTATGACTTTGAAAGGGGTTGAGTTTTTACCATGCTCAGCTCCCCCCATCACCAGGGTGACATTGTCCCTAGTGAGGAGGGGCAGGGCAGCTCGACTGCTGTCAGAACACTAACATGTCTTTACCCTGTTACCAGGCAAAGCATTAACAGCAAGGACACAGTGCAATTCGCTAGCTGGTTTGCATGTAGGACATGCAAAATAGTTAAAGAATACTAAAAGTGGGAGGACAGGAACAAAGCAATAAGCCTAGACCAGAGCTTGGCACATATAGCCTATGATCACTAAGGGTGGGCTGAAGGGAGGGGTGCAGTATTAATTTTCCTAAGATATTTGAGCAATAATGAAATAGTTTCTTCCATTTCATCAATAGCACATAGATTTGCATGTTGTGTTTTTCTATTAAGACATTAACTGTTCAATATACTAAACCAATACCTTTTTTCTCTCTGATTAAAGTTTTGGTTTAAGAATGGGAGGGCCAAGTGTTGGAGATATCAGAGGGGTTTAATTCTCAGAAATACATCCCCTGTGGCCATGGGTCACCCTGTCATCATAATCCTGGATGGACCCTATAATGCCATATTTATTCTGCAACCCAACTGGAGTTGGGTTCCTCTGGTGCCACTGCAGCCCCAAATACCTGGGCCACCCATGCCATCCTTGCCTTGTCTGCCCTTGCCTCCTCCACCTATGCCTTCCTTTGGCTTAGCTTTGCTTGGCCTGGCATGGGTCCCTGTCATCAGCATTCATTTTCTAGTCCCTATCTTGTAAGACATGTTTTCTATGAGTTTTTCCAAAGTATTTTTTTGCCAGATTGAAATTTTTCATAGCACCTCAAGAGCAGTTCACCAAATGCCTAATAAATGAACTGAATAAATGAAAACAGTGCACTGTGTTTTTAATAGGGCATATTTTTTGTATTTTCAGTAAAGATGTGAATTCTCTTGTATATTTGTTTTTATGTGCCAAATGGGGTTAGTATGATATGGGTAAGAATTGCTAAGGAATGTCAAGAAGGTCTCTTTTCATGAGGTGACATCCCTAAGCACTATCACTAGACCCTGCACTTCTCAGATACATACACATGTAAGATGAGGTGGGAAAAGTCCCTAGTGAGAGAACAGTGTGCTGCAAAATGGGACCAAGCTCCATTCATGATGAGGAGCTCAGGCACAAGCCTGGACTCTAAAGGAACCTTCCTAAGAAATTACTATTCATAGGGCTTTATGGGAAGGTAGCATCCAAATATTCACCTAGTTTTGTTCTAGATGCTCCAGATTCTGTTCACTACCCTCCCTTTTTGTGAAGGATATAGGGGAACAAACCATTCTGGCCCAAAGGAACTTCTGCTTCAAAGGGAACACAAGAGGTGCCTCCATTGAGGCCAGAAAGAGGCTCTTCTCCCTTTTCACCCCTCCCCCCACCACAGGAGCCATATTGTTGTGTCTTCCCCGGCTCAGAAGTGACAATTATGCCTTCAAATGTATTTTGTCTCATTCAGCGTCCTTGAAAGGACGCTAGATCTGACGATTGAACACTAAAAGGGAACATTTTGGTTTACTGCTGCTGGAAGCAAGAGGGAGGCCCTGATTAATATTCCAGATTAATAGATCACTGAAAAGAAGTGGTCAGACCTTGGCTTTCTTCATGCTGTCTTCCTCATGTGAAACTGCCAGGCTAGAAAACAAAATAAAAATGAAGTGTGATAAAAAACTGAGGAATTACTGTTAAATTTTTAGGCATAGTAATGGTAATGTGGTTATGTTTAAAAAAGAATGTCTCTCTTTTAGAGAAGCATGCTGAATTGTTTATAAATGAAATGATATCTGGGATTTGTTTCAAAATAATTGGGAGGTGGTGGCAACTTCTCACAAGTTGATAATTGTTCAAGTTGGTGATATGTACATGGGAGATCATTACACTATTCTCTATACTTGTATATATATTTGACCTTTTCCATAATAAAAATTAAATTAAAAAACCTGATCATCTGTGTTTCTTCTTTTTCTTTTGCTGGGCTTTTTTTTTGCTTTCCTTTGTATCTTCATCTGAAAATTAAAACACATTAAAATTGAAAAAAAAGTTTACCTCTAAACATTAATACCTTTTTATAAATTTATTTATGATTTATTTATTTATTTATGGCTGTGTCCAGTCTTCGTTTCTGCGTGCGGGCTTTCTCTAGTTGCAGTGCGCAGGGGCTACTCTTCGTTGTGCCACACAGGCTTCTCATTGCAGTGGCTTCTCTTGTTGCGGAGCACAGGCCCTAGGCGTGCAGGCTTCCGTAGTTGTGGCACGTGGGCTCAGTAGTTGTGGCTTGCGGGCTCTAGAGCACAGGCCCAGTAGTTGTGGCACACGGACTTAGTTGCTCTGTGGCATATGGGATCTTCCTGGACCAGAGCTCGAACCCAAGTCCCCTGCATTGGCAGGAAGACTCCTAACCACTGTGCCACCTGAGAAGTTCCCATGTTAATACCTTTGACAAGATAAATATGCTTTTCCTGTCCCATTTGTTATATCAGAGAAATTCACTCATTCAAACGCTTATGTCACAAACCGTGCTAGGCACTGGAAGCATAGAAATTAAAGTCACACTAGGTATTAGATGATATAGGGAATTATTAACTTACTGGTGAGATAATGGTATTGTAGTTAAGTAGGAAAATGTCATTTTTTAAAGCATTGCAGACAGAAATATTTAGTGCATTTTACCTTGACTATCTCAACAAAAAAATCCCTATCTGAAACAAGTATGTCAAAATGCTAACAAATGTTAAACCTGAGTGACAAGTACTGTACATGGCATTAATACTACTACTCCCTTTAGTTTTCTCAATGTTTGAGTATTTTCATGATGTGTGTGTTTGAGGGTTTGCTTTCCAGGAGCACATTCTAGTGGAGGAGACACAGGGAAAGAGGCAACTAGAATCTGAGTGAGAGGGAAGCATGGGGTGCTCTGGGCATACAGAGGAGTCTCAAAATCAGGCTGATTTGGGGATAGTGGTTGAGGAACGGTTGACCAGGAAAAGGTGACTCTTAAGCTAGTTCTTTTTAAAATCAGTTTCATTACAAAAGTAATGCATGCCCATCATAGCAATGAGTAAGCCAAGCCGCGTGCAGGGAGAGACCGGCATTGTAGGCAGACGGACTCTCTGTATCAAGTGACAGAGTCAAGAGAAAGGACGTGCAGTATCAAGGAGATGGAAAGTCATTCTTAGGCCAAAGAGGACGCTGCAGGAGAGCCACAGGGTACGTGTGATGTGAGAGATCAATTGGGATCTGACTTTACCCTGAAGGCCATGGAGAACTGCAGAAGGATTTTAAGTAGGGACCACCATGCTCAGATTTGTTCTTCAAGAAAGCTCAGGCTTCTAGCAGTGAGGAAGAAAGGTGACAGTGAGGGCCAGGAAACCCAGGTGACATCAGAGGAAGGGGTGCCTTAGTGTAACGTGTCCCTAGAGGAGGCACCCTCTGTCAGTCATCAGCTAGGCATTGTAGGCAGACGGACTCTCTGTATCAAGCGACAGAGTCAAGAGAAAGGACGTGCAGTATCAAGGAGATGGAAAGTCATCCTTAGGCCAAAGAGGACGCTGCAGGAGAGCCACAGGGTACGTGATGCGAGAGATCAACTGGTGTTGCAGTTTTCTTATGACAGGGCTGAAAGTCAGCTCATCACACGAGACGAACTGTGCTGAAGCACAGCAGTAGAGGGCTGCTGCTCGCTCAGGCAACACAGCGCCGTCTCATCCTGCTGTGGTGACCTTTATTTAAGCATTATCTATGTTTACATCTTAAGACTTAAAATTTTAACATTCCAGAAAAGCCAAAGCAGCAATATATGCTTTTATTGATTAGACAAGCAACAGTGGGCTTTCTTGAAGACATGCCGTGCTTCATCCTTGAGCTCACAAGCAGCACAAGGACATCTCCTTGTGTTCCCATCATTCTGATTTTACTAAAGTAGCACAAGGACATTTCCTTGTGTTCCCATCATTCTGATTATACTGAGGTCATTTCATGGATCAGCGCCCCAAGTATCCAGGACTGCCTGCAGTTCTGGCTTACTCGCTAACCCTCGGTCTGCCGAGGGGTTCGTGGGTCACGTCTCCTTTCCATGTCCTCAGTTATTCCTCTACAATTGGGATCTGACTTTACCCTGAAGGCCATGGAGAACTGCGGAAGGATTTTAAGTAGGGACCGCCATGCTCAGATCTGCGCTTCAAGAAAGCTCAGCCTTCCAGCAGTGAGGAAGAAAGGTGACAGTGAGGGCCAGGAAACCCAGGTGACATCAGAGGAAGGGGTGCCTTAGTGTAACGTGTCCCCAGAGGAGGCACCCTCTGTCAGTCATCAGCCAGGAGAGGGCACAAAAAGGTGACTTTTTTGTGATGTGCCGCCCCACAGGAAGTGTGATACATAAATCAGCTGCTGGCCAGAGGGAGTCCCCTATGGTGTACCTTTTTGAAAATTGCACAAAGGTGCCCACTAAGTGTGAGAATCTCACAAAAGAGCTGCTCCACTGGGCTGAGGCAGCCCCCTGTGGCTTGGTTTAGCACCACACGTCTCACAGACTAACCCCAACATGGTTTGGTGCCACATGCCTTGTACAGCTACACACAACCAATCTGGAGTCACACGGCTTAGGTTTGAATCCCAACTGTGTGGCCTTGGGGCGGTACTTATAACCTGCTCTGGGCCTCCATTTCTCCATCTCTAAGATGTGTCCTACAGTGACTGTGTGGATTAAATAGCAATAATGCATATCAAGCACTTAGCAGGGTGCCCAACACAAAGTCAGTGAGTGTTCAAAACTCTTGGCTATCATTGTTTTTAAGAACCTGCTTCTAAAATAAGCTTTCAAGAAGTACAACTAGTTTTGAAGCAAGGCTCACAGAAGGATGTTGGCTTTCTTACCACTGGAGTCTGTTTCAGAATCAGAGTCACTGTCACGATCATCAGAATACTTCTTGTGTTTTCTTTTAGATGATTTTTTCTTCCTCTTTTTCTTGGACCTTTCTTTTGAATGACTAGACTTCTTCTTCTTCTTTTCTTCTACATAAAATACAAATAAAAAACTAACTTCTAAAGAAGTATTTCTGAGCATCAATTTTATTGTATTAAAAATACTGAAAAGATGGGCTTCCCTGGTGGCGCAGTGGTTGAGAGTCCGCCTGCCGATGCAGGGGACACGGGTTCGGGTCCTGGTCCGGGAAGATCCCACATGCCGCAGAGCGGCTGGGCCCGTGAGCCATGGCCGCTGAGCCTGAGCGTCCGGAGCCTGTGCTCTGCAACGGGAGAGGCCACAACAGTGAGAGGCCTGTGTACCGCCAAAAAAAAAAAAAAAAAAAAAAATACTGAAAAGGAATTGATGACAGGCGATTTGAGTAAAGTCTAATATTCAACTATTTATAAACGTATTTTTTAAACTTCTCAATAAAAAAGTCCTATATTTAAAAAATACCTTCTGAAGTAGAAGCTAAAGTGGTGCTTTTCTTTGGCTCTTTGTCCTCTACTGGTGTATGTTCATCAGAGCTGAATTTAAATAAAACTGTAGTAAGAATCAGAAAAGTGATAAAATATGGACCACAGAGTATAAAAATATACACTTAAAAATTTTCAGTAACAAACTGATTGTCCAAGAACCATTCAAAGCCAGCACCTGACTGCTTTTGTAACAGTACAGCTTATTGGCCAACCACCTTCATAACAGTAGAATAATCATTTACATTTGCATAATGCTTTCGAGTTAACAAAATGCTATTCACACTGAAAGCAGCATGAAGGATTTATATTTTCAGAAGAAACCACAGGGCAAATGCAGGGAAATAGGAATCATAAGGAAAGATGAAAGAAACTGGACATAAGAAGGCTGAGGGAAGACTTCATAATTTCATTCTACATGTGGAACAGACATACAGTACAGTAGCAACTGTTGTGTCTCCCCAGAGTGAGAACCTAACACACTACAGTATAGAGATTTCATCCTGTTGTAAGAGAATTCTGAAAATGAGTATTATTAGCCTTCTACAATAGCTTAAAAAGGGCATTTCCGTATCACAGTCTTTTCCTCTTAACATCACATCTGGAATAATTTAGGTATTTCCTAGAAAATTATTTTTAGGGCACCTTCCAACTCTAACTCTCTGATTTCATGTTCTTATAAGGATATCTGTAAGTACAAGTTTCTAATAATAATGCTTTATCAACTAGTCACAAATTAGAAGTTTATCTGTGAAGCACATTGTCTCAACTCAACCTAAAGTAGACACAGAAACAGAGGAAAGGGAAGCAGCAGCTAATAAATAGCACCAAAGAGAAAAGAAACAAGGAAAAAGAAGAAGCATTAAGCCTTCAGGTAGTATTGTATATAGGAAAATTAACTAAACAAAACCATACTGGCATATTCATCTTTAAAATCCCTTTGTAATGCTAAAATCTGGCATGCAATCTGTTATTGGGTTAGTTGAAGAAAAAAATAATTCAAAATAACATAAATGCATTATTTGTCTTAACACTGAACCCTTCTATGAATAGGAAATTAGCACCCCATGAATTATAATTTAAAAAGAACAATTAGCATGCTAAAATCCACTGGCAACATGTTTTAATTCTTAGGTATGTTCCATATTTTTAAAACTTAAGGGACATAAAAGGATAAATCACAAGAAAGAAGAAATATGTGAGACGCACTTAAAGTTCCTCACTTAATTAAAAAATTTTTAAATAGGCACTGGATTTAATAAATGTTATAACATATTTTTAAAATACATTTTTAAAAGACTTACTGTGGTTCAGTATTGTATTAGTCAGCTAGGGCTGCCATAACAAAATACCATAGAGTGGGTGGCTTAAACAACAGAAATTTATTTTCTCACTGTTCTGGAGGTTAGAAATCCAAGATCGAGCATTGGTTCAAGATGGCGGAGCAGAAGGACGTGCTCTCACTCCCTCTTGTGAGAGCACCGGAATCACAGCTAACTGCTGAACAATCATCGACAGGAAGACACTGGAACTCACCAAAAAAGATACCCCACATCCAAAGACAAAGGAGAAGCCACAATGAGACGGTAAGAGGGGTGCAATCACAATAAAATCCAATCCCATAACTGCTAGGCAGGTGACTCACAAACTGGAGAATGCTTATACCACAGAAGTCCACCCACTGGAGTGAAGGTTCTGAGCCCCACGTCAGGCTTCCCAACCTGGGGGTCTGGCAACGGGAGGAGGAATTCCTAGAGAATCAGACTTTGAAGGCTAGCGGGATTTGATTGCAGGACTTCAACATGGCTGGGGGAAACAGACTCGACTCTTGGAGGGCACACACAAAGCAGTGTGCTCATCAGGACCCAGGGGAGGGAGCAGTGACCCCGGGAGAGACTGAACCAGACTGACCTGCTAGTGTTGGAGGGTCTCCTGCAGAGGCAGGGGGTGGCTGTGTGTCATCGTGAGGACAAGGATGCTGGCAGAAGAAGTTCTGGGAAGTACTCCTTGGCGTGAGCCTTCCCAGAGTCTGCCATAAGCCCCACCAAAAAGCCTGGGTAGGCTCCAGTGTTGGGACACCTCAAGCGAAACAACCAACATGGGGGGAACCCAGACCCACCCATCAGCAGACAAGTGGATTAAATTTTACTGAGCTCTGCACACCAGAGCAACAGTCAGCTCTACCCATCACCAGTCCCTCCCATCAGGAAACTTGCACAAGCCTCTTAGATAGCCTCATCCAGTGGAGGGCAGACAGCAGAAGCAAGAAGAACTACAGTCCTGCAGGCTGGGAACAAAAACCACATTCACCGAAAGATAGACAAGATGAAAAGGCAGAGGGCTATGTACCAGATGAAGGAACAAAATAAAACCCCAGAAAAACGAGTAAATAAAGTGGAGATACGCAACCTTCCAGAAAAAGAATTCAGAATAATGAGAGTGAAGATGATCCAGGACCTCGGAGAAAGAATGGAGGCAAAGATCAAGAAGATGGAAGAAATGTTTAACAAATGTTAAACATGTTAAACATGTTTAACAAAGACCTAGAAGAATTAAAGAACAAACAAACTGAAATGAAAAATACAAATTCCTAGAAGGAATCAATAGCAGAATAAATGAGGCAGAAGAACGGATAAGTGACCTGGAAGACAGAATGGTGGAATTCACTGCTGTGGAACAGAATATAGAAAAAAGAATGAAAAGAAATGAAGACAGTCTAAGAGACCTCTGGGACAACGTTAAATGCAACAACATTCACATTATAGGGGTCCCAGAAGGAGAAGAGAGAGAGAGGACCCGAGAAAATATTTGAAGAGATTATAGTTCAAAACTTCCCTAACATGGGAAAGGAAATAGCCACCCAGTCCGGGAAGCACAGAGAGTCCCATACAGGATAAACCCAAGGAGAAACACGCCAAGACACATAGTAATCAAATTGGCAAAAATTAAAGACAAAGAAAAATTATTGAAAGCAGTAAGGGAAAAAATGACAAATAACATACAAGGGAACTGCCATAAGGTTAACAGGTGATTTCTCAGCAGAAACTCTACGAGCCAGAAGGGAGTGGCATGATATACTTAAAGTGATGAAAGGGAAGAACCTACAACCAAGATTACTCTACCCAGAAAGGATCTCATTCAGATTTGAAGGAGAAATCAAAAGCTTTACAGACAAGCAAAAGATAAGAGAATTCAGCACCACCAAACCAGCTTTACAACAAATGCTAAAGGAACGTCTCTAAGTGGGAAACACAAGAGAAGAAAAGGACCTACAAAAACAAACCCAAAACAATTAAGAAAATGGTCATAGGAACATACATATCGATAATTACCTTAAACACGAATGGATTAAATGCTCCAACCAAAAGACACAGGCTCGCTGAATGGATACAAAAACAAGACCCATATATATGCTGTCTACAAGAGACCCACTTCAGACCCAGGGACACATACAGACTGAAAGTGAGGGGATGGAAAAAGATATTCCATGCAAATGGAAATCAAAAGAAAGCTGGAGTAGCAATACTCGTATCAGGTAAAATAGACTTTAAAATAAAGAATGTTGCAAGAGACAAGGAAGGACATTACATAATGATCAATCCAGGAAGAAGATATAAGAATTATAAATATATATGCACCAAACATAGGAGCACCTCAATACATAAGGCAACTGCTAACAGCTATAAAAGAGGAAATCAACAGTAACACAATAATAGTGGGGGACTTTTAACACCTCACTTACACCAATGGACAGATCATCCAGACAGAAAATAAATAGGGAAACACAAGCTTTAAATGACACAATAGACCAGATAGATTTAACTGATATTTATAGGACATTCCATCCAAAAACAGCAGATTACACTTTCTTCTCAATTGCGCACGGAACATTCTCCAGGATAGATCGCATCTTGGGTCACAAATCAAGCCTCAGTAAATTTAAGAAAATTGAAATCATATTAAGCATCTTTTCTGACCATAACGCTATGGGATTAGAAATCAATTACAGGGAAAAAAACGTAAAAAACACAAACATGGAGGCTAAACAATACACTACTAAATAACCAAGAGATCACTGAAGAAATTAAAGAGGAAATCAAAAAATACCGAGAGACAAATGACAATGAAAACACAACGATCTAAAACCTAGGGGATGCAGCAAAAGCAGTTCTAAGAGGGAAGTTTACAGCAATACAATCCTACCTCAAGAAACAACAAACAGCTCAAATAAACAACCTAACCTTACACCTAAAGGAAGTAGAGAAAGAAGAACAAACAAAACCCAAAGTTAGTAGAAGGAAAGAAATCATAAAGGTCAGAGCAGAAATAAATGAAATACAAACAAAGAAGACAATAGCAAAGATCAATAAAACTAAAAGCTGGTTCTTTGAGAAGATAAACAAAATTGATAAACCTTTAGCCAGACTCATCAAGAAAAAGAGGGAGAGAACTCAGATCAATAAAATTAGAGATGAAAAAGGAGAAGTTACAATGGACACCATAGAAATACAAAGGATCACGAAAGATTACTACAAGCAACTCTATGGAAATAAAATGGACAACCTGGAAGAAATGGACAAATTCTTAGAAAGGTATAACCTTCCAAGACTGAACCAGGAAGAAACAGAAAATGTGAACAGACCAGTCACAAGTAATGAAATTGAAACTGTGATTAAAAATCTTCCAACAAACAAAAGTCCAGGACCAGATGGCTTCACAGGTGAATTCTATCAAACATTTAGAGAAGAGCTAACAACCATCCTTCTCAAACTCTTCCAAAAAAATTGTAGAGGAAGGAACACTCCCAAACTCATTCTACGAGGCCACCATCACCCGGATACCAAAGCCAAACAAAGATACTACAAAAAAAGAAAATTACAGACCAATATCACTGATGAATATAGATGTAAAAATCCTCAACAAAATACTAGCAAACAGAATCCAACAACACATTAAAAGGATCAGACACCATGATCAAGTGGGTTTTATCCCAGGGATGCAAGGATTCTTCAATATACACAAATCAATCAATGTGATACACCATATTAACAAATTGAAGAAGAAAAACCATATGATCATCTCAATAGATGCAGAAAAAGCTGTTGCCAAAATTCAACACCCATTTATAATAAAAACTCTCCAGAAAGTGGGCATAGAGTGAACCTACCTCAACATAACAAAGCCCATATACAACAAACCCACAGCAAACATCATTCTCAATGGTGAAAAACTGAAATCATTTCTTCTAAGATCAGGAACAAGACAAGGATGTCCACTCTCACCACTATCATTCAACATAGCTTTGGAAGTCCTAGCCACGGCAATCAGAGAAGAAAAAGAAATAAAAGGAATACAAATTGGAATAGAAGAAGTAAAACTGTCACTGTTTGCAGATGACATGATACTATACATAGAGAATCCTAAAGATGCCACCAGAAAACTATTAGAGCTAATCAATGAACTTGGTAAAGTTGCAGGATACAAAATTAATGCACAGAAATCTCTTGCATTCCTATACATTAGTGATGAAAAATATGAAAGAGAAATTAATGAAACACTCCCATTTACCACTGCAACAAAAAGAATAAAATACCTAGGAATAAACCTACCTAGAGACACAAAAGACCTGTATGCAGAAAATTATAAGACACTGATGAAAGAAATTAAAGATGATACAAACATGATAGGAGATATAACATGTTCTTGGATTGGAAGAATCAATATTGTGAAAATGACTATACTACCCAAAGTAATCTACAGATTCAATGCAATCTCTATCAAATCACCAATGGCATGTTTTACAGAACTAGAACAAAAAATCTTAAAATTTGTATGGAGACACAAAAGACCCCGAATAGTCAAAGCAGTCTTGAGGGAAAAAAACGGAGCTGGAGGAATCAGACTCCCTGACTTTAGACTATACTACAAAGCTACAGTAATCAAGACAATATGGTACTGGCACAAAAATAGGAACATAGATCAATGGAACAGGATAGAAAGCCCAGAGATAAACCCATGCACCCATGGTCAACTGATCTATGACAAAGGAGGCAAGGATATACAATGGAGAAAAGACAGCCTCTTCAATAAGTGGTGGTGGGCAAACTGGACAGCTACATGTAAAAGAATGTAATTAGAACACTCCCTAACACCATACACAAATATAAACTCAAAATAGCTTAGAGTTTAAATGTAAGACTGGACACTATAAAACTCTTAGAGGAAAACACAGGAAGAATACTCTTTGAGATAAATTGCAGCAAGATCTTTTTTGTTCCACCTCCTAGAGTAATGAAAATAAAAACAAAAATAAACAAATGGAACCTAATGAAACTTAAAAGCTTTTGCACAGCAAAGGAAACCATAAACAAGACCAAAAGACAACCCTCAGAATGGGAGAAAATATTTGCAAATGAAGCAAGTGACAAAGGATTAATCTCCAAAATTTACAAGCAGCTCAATATCAAAAAAACAAACAACCCAATTCAAAAATGGGCAGAAGACCTAAACAGACATTTCTCCAAAGAAGATATACAGATTGCCAACAAACACATGAAAGGATGCTCAACATCACTAATCATCAGAGAAATGCAAACCAAAACTACAATGAGATATCACCTCACACCAGTCAGAATGGCCATCATAAAAAAATCTAGAAACAATAAATGCTGGAGAGGGTGTGGAGAAAAGGGAACCCTCTTGTACTGTTGGTGGGAATGTAAATTGATACAGCCACTATGGAGAACAGTATGGAGGTTCCTTAAAAAACTAAAAATAGAATTACCATATGACCCAGCAATCCCACTACTGGGCATATACCCAGAGAAAACTGTAATTCAAAAAGTCACATGCACCCAATGTTCATTGCAGCAATATTTACAATAGCCAGGACGTGGAAGCAACCTAAATGCCCATTGACAGACGAATGAATGAAGAAGGTGTTGTACATATATACAATGGAATATTACTCAGCCATAAAAAGGAAAGAAATGGAGTCATCTGTAGAGACGTGGATGGATCTAGAGACTGTCACAGAGTGAAGTAAGTGAGAAAGAGAAAAACAAATATCGTATATTAACGCATATACGTGGAACCTAGAAAAATGGTAGATGAACCAGTTTGCAGAGCAGAAATTGAGACACTGATGTACAGAACAAACATATGGAAACCAAGGGGGGAAAGTGGTGGGGGGTGGTGGTTGTGGTGGGATGAATTGGGAGATTGGGATTGCCATATATACACTAATATGTATAAAATGGATAAGTAATAACCTGTTGTTTAAATAAATAAATAAAATTAAATAAAATTAAAAAAAAAAAGAAATGCAAGATCAAGGTGACATCAGTGTTGGTTTCTGGTGAGACCTCTGTTCCTGGCTTGTAGAATGCCACCTTCTTGCTGTGTCCTCACGTGGCCTCTTCTCTGTGTCCTCTGTGCTCAGGTCAGGAGAGGTGGGAGTGGGGAGAGAGGGAGAGAGGAAGAGTAGAGGGAGAGAGGAGGATAAGGGGGAGATAGAAGGAGAGAGAGAGAGAGAGAGAGACAGAGAGATACTGATTGACTGAGATCTCTGGTGTCTCTTCTTCTTATAAGGACACCAGTCCTACTGAATTAGGGTCTCATCCTTATGAGCTTATTTAACCTTAATTACCTCCTTAAAAGCCCTATTGCCAATTACAGTCACTTCGAGGGTTAGGGCTTCAACATATGAATTTTGGGGGCACACAATTCAGTCTAAAGCAAGGATTCTTTGCAGAAAGTCCTCATACTTCATGAGCTTCCAATTCTCTAATCCTATCTCACTTAATTTTCCAGAAGATATAGGCATGTAAATTATAACTCAATAGGTGAATTCTAGAAAAAAGGGGAAAGCTAGAATGAACGCTGTGCTATGGATTGGAATTTGAGGTACTGGTGTGAACTCATGGATTTCAATAGGTAGAAAGGTTATGAAATATAAATTTAAATATAGAAATAAAAAAATTTAAAAATAGCTGAATTCGGGCTTCCCTGGTGGTGCAGTGGTTGAGAGTCCGCCTGCCGATGCAGGGGACGCGGGTTCGTGCCCCGGCCCGGGAGGATCCCGCATGCCATGGAGCGGCTGGGCCCATGAGCCATGGCCGCTGAGCCCGCGCATCCGAAGCCTGTGCTCTGCAGCGGGAGAGGCCACAGCAGTGAGAGGCCCGCGTACCCCAAAAAAAAAAAAAAAAAAAAAAAAAAAGCTGAATTCCATTATATATATAGATATATATATATAAATTTTATATATATTCAAATTCAACAAGTCCAGTTATTCTATTCTCCCTTTATGTTTTAAACTTTAAATTAATAAAAACTTGGTATAAATGTAAACTTAACACTTAGGGTCTGATGTTCTGATAGTACTATCAAACGGTACAGACTACAGACAGCCTGAACAGCCAGGCTAGAAATGCAGCCTGGGAGGCTGTCAAGCGCATCCCTTCTGCCGCATGCATGACAGAGCTTCTAATTGCTCATTTCATCTTCTGCAATATGTGACAGAAACAGTTTTACATTTGGAAATAACTTCATTTGTTTATGCATATTTATGAAAGGAAAAAGGAGTCTGTTCCAATTTGGTTAAAACTTTAGTTTTCAGAAACCCAGGACCTAGTAAAGACAGCTTTTAAAAATGAAGCACTACTGATTGGCATCTTTAGATTTCTTGATTAAAAACCTAACTAAACTGATTACATGTTAGGCATTCTTTCAGTGATGAAGAGGTTCTTGGTGAAAAATTTGGGAACTATTTGGTGCTTAGTAGAAATATTTTGAATTAATGTACCAGTTATTGCCATTTCTTTACCAAATTCAAAAATTTTCTGTCAAGTAAATATTTCAATTTTGAAAAAAAATGAAGCACTACAAGAAGTAGAAAATAAAGGGAGCTCTGAAAAGTTCTATGTGACAGAAGTTGTATTCAATGAGATCCAGGGTTTGTTTTCTTTGTTTTTCCTTTAGTTCCTTTTTGGAAAAGGAGTACACTGTCTATCTGTTCTTTGGAGGACATTTAATTTTTTTTGTTTTATTATAATGTTTGTCATTTCTTCTGTTTAGTATTTACTATTACTCATAAACTGAAAAAAAAGAAAAGGAGAAAACTAACAGAGGCTCAATTCTCCGAAGTTTAGCTGCTTGTGTCTCTGTTTTTTTTTTAATCCTTACAAAATAAATATATTTGGTCTCATTGCTTAAATAAATTATTTTTTACTTCTTTATTCAGGGGAAAAGGTATTATAACTGCAGATTTGGACTCAGAGGGTCACCCAGTTCCAGAAGCAGATAATCTAAAAGTAAACATACAAATAATAGTTCTTGGAATATATAAGTATAGGGGCCAATGATGCATGCCAGACTGTAAAGACACACAGTCCTTGTGGTGTAGGGCCTAAAATTAAGGCCCAATATTATGTGCTGCCTTGACATCTGGGGAAACCAGTAGGGCCTCCAATGGCCTAACTGCAAATTCCCCTTCCCACTCTGCTCCTGCAGAAAAGGTCCCCTAGCCAAACAACCCTCTTTATTAAAGGGACAGGTGCAGTTCCAGATTATCCCTGCATAGTGGATCTTATGTGTCCAGTGTCAGGTGTCCTATGTTCAGCTGCCCCATAACCCTAGGGAGGGATTACCTCTCTCACCAACAGGGTGAATAAGAGACCATTAAAACAGTCCCTGCTGCTACCTGGTTTCATCTGGACTCAAGATGAATTATCTTCTACATGCACAAATGCAAATCTCATCCAAGCTGTTCTTACACCTTTTGGTTGGGATTCTAAAATAACCTGTTTGGTTTTTGATTGACACAGATTGTGGGTGACCTTTCTGAAACATATAACTTGGAGAGATAGGTCTCCAATATAACTCAGGACTATTTTTACTGTTCCTCCTCCCAGGTGTGAAACCCTAATAGCTAAAACATAATGTGTATTATGTTCCAGGCACTAAATCATTACAACAACCCTAAAAATGTCAGCACTATTTTTATCCCCGTTTTTACAGGTGAAGAAATGTACCTTGGAGAGGTTAAGTAATTTGCTCAATGTTTTGACTTCCTTAAATTAACATTTGTTAAGTGGAGCACAGGGTGCCAGATGGTGAGCCAAAGTTCAACAACAGACCACAAGAGAAATTGAAATAGAGAAGTTTATTACTCACAGGTCCAGTAGGAAGTATCCAGCACACCTCGAGGGGTTACATGGGGAGGTCAAGATAGGGTGCAGAGAGTGACAGGACCTGGGGCACATGCTTTTATTACAGTCTGTGGGTGGAGTGCTTTGGGGTTCCCAGGCTAGGGCCATTTTGGTCAATTTAAACCAAAAGAGCGCGGGTTTTGGTAAGCCCCACGAGGGTCTTCTCTAAGGGGGCCATACAGCATACCAGCACTGGGAGGCAGGGGAGACTGCAGATCACAGGGGCTGTTAGGGAAGTCATATCAGGAACTTACATTTGCTTGTGATTTTACGGGTTGCTATCTAGGGCATGTGCTTACAGGAGAGGGCTAGTCCCTGCAAACAAAATGGATGCTGAGGCAGCAACACCACAGAGTAGCTCAGGTAAACTCTCAATACCCAAAGTTATACAGGTATTAAGTGGCAAAGCAGGGCTTCAAACTCAGGCAGTCTGAATCCATCCACTATCTTCCTCCTCACTATGCTTTATTACCTTCCACTGCTGGAAGAAAAAAAATCATCAAGACATCTCCCAACTGTTGTAATTTCAACCTGCCCCTCAATGCCTGTAATGTTTGTAAATTTCTCATTTTTAACACATTCAAGGCACTTGGGAGGTATGAATACTTACACAGCAATAATTAGAACTTTTCCTTCTTAAACTATTTTTCTGCTCCAATACTCACTTTCATTAGAGGAAAATTGATCTCACCCTTCCCTCATTCTTCAAGGTCAAGATTGAGACCATTTCACAAGACCTTTCTCAAGGTAGCCCCACTTGCAGTTACGCACATTGCTTTTCCTACATTCATCCAATCCTGTCGTGGGGGAAGGTTTTCTCTTCTCCAGTTTAAACCCTTAATCTCAACCCTTCCCAACTCCCTACAAAGAATTTCCACTTACACATCCTGTTATCATCTCAAACCAATCTGTTCATTCATTCAACACACAATGGTTGAGCTCTTACTAAGTGCTAGGCACTGCGAATTCTGTGATGAGTAAAATCGGGCTCCTCCTTTCCACGAACTCAGTCTAGTGGGGAATAAAAACTTGCTCACAAATGATAACACAACGTAAACAGGTCTGGGACCCTTGGTCATGTCTTCTGCCAGACAAGAGGTGAAAGGGGGTGGAGGGGTCACAGCACCGTATGAAGGAGCCCAAGGATGAGTGAGAATTAAGGGAGAAAAAGGGCAAATAAGGAGCTGTCGTGGACTGAAGCAAAAGATGGAAATGGGCGCAAAGAAGGTAGAAAATGCTTAATTGGAACCGTTCAGAAGCGGGATGAGAGATGAAGCGAACTCTGAAGGCAAGTGGGCTCCTCAGAGCGAAGGTGCGGCCGCATCACTCACCTCCTCCCGGTCCAGGAGGCTGGGTCCCGGCTCGTCGCTCCCGCAGCGGCGCGAGTGGCGGCAGCGCTCAGCGGACGAGGACGCAGAAGCGGAAGAGGAGCACCGAGGTGCCGAGGGCAGCTCTCGCGAACGACACCGCAAGCCAGGGCCGCAGAGCTGGTTTCGGGAGCCTCGGCTGAGGCCACCCAGCTGATGGCCGAGGCCATTCCGGTCCCCGGGCCGAGAGCAAGAGTGCGAACGAGAGCGGCCGCCCCGCGGGCTCGGGGCTCTTCGACGAACTGCGACACTTCCCACTCCGGGCCGCGCGAGCGAGACACCCGAGCCATTGTTGCCGCGAAAGAGGTAACACTCTCAAGAGCCAGGGAAGATCTCGGTCTCTTCGGCTCCCAGAACGCGCCGCCGCGCTACCCTCCCCCGCCCAACCAAAGCGGAGGAAACCATTCCGGGTACGCCGGCAAAATCCTTCCCCAGGCCTACGTGGCCTCTCGCCGACGTGAAAGGGGTGTGTGCATCCGTGTAAATAAACCGCCGCTGCAATCGGTTCCTCTCATCCTTCCGGTTCCTCAGGAGGCGCGCCAGGTCCAAGTTGGATCGGAGACCGTGTTTTTCTCAGCCTCGTACTTGAAATGACTGAAAGGAAGGATGACAGACCACAAGATACATTTCACTGAGTGGCCTTATCACCAACACAGTCAATTCTGCTTGTGTTCCAGGTGCCTTCTGTGCGTGTGTGTTACATATTCTATACTATTGGATGCTTTTACTGTTTCTCGTGTGTGTGTATGTATGTACATACGTACATATACATAATATCAATATATGCACAGATGTGGGCGTCTATGTACATGTAGAATATATAGGAATGGCTCAAATCGAATTACATTTTTTTTTCTGAGTCTATCCTGATTTCAAATAAAAATCTAAGTGGGACGAGAAGAAAAAGCACCAAGTATTCAAAGTATTTCTTATGCAGCTGACAGTGTTTTTATTTTAGTGTTGTCAGATTTAGCAAAAAGAAAAAAAATACAATAGGTTCGCTTACATTTGAATTTCAGCTAAACAATGAATAATGTTTTAGTATAAGTATGTCCCATACAATAATAATGCACTATTAACTATTTTCTACTAAAGATGAGGAGATAGCCAATATTATACCTCCTCCCTCCTCTCCCACCACCTCTAAAATTTATTCCTTATATTCTAAGGCTTTTCACTTGCTGTTAGAGAAAATGGATTGGGAAGCAGCCCCTGATATCTGGAAGCTGACTAGCACTCAGGCCATGTTCTTCTGTTGGACATAAACTCACAGAACACCAATCTAAGACAAGGTCACTAGGTGACTGACAACGTGAGACGAAATAAGACCACTTCATAATTTTGTCTAAGCACAGACAAAAAAAAAGTCACTGTGCCACCCAGAAAACACCAAACACCCCCTCTCTTGACCAAAATGGGTGACTGCTACTTTATCAATTACAGCTTTATCTTTGCCCTAGTCTGCCCTCCCTATATATGAGATTATTGAGATGCCCAATCATACAATTGCCCCTGCTTTCTGACAGCATCTGATTTAGAGCGAACTGCCACTTCCTTAGACCCTCCCGTAAATCACTCAAATACTATAGTAGGTTCTTTCTAACATTCTCTTACTGAAACACCCCATGGTTCCCTATGGTGTTCATTCTCCCTGCCTGCAAAGAATAATAAACCCAACTTGTCAACTATGAGTAAGTTCCTGATGGTCTTTGGTTGAAGGGCATTGACATGTTCCACTGCCTAGAGTGCTCTTCCCCAGATATTTGCATGGCTCTTTCCCTTAGTTCATTCCGTTCTTTGCTCATCCATCATCTTTTCAGAGAGGTCGTCCCTGACCACACTATTTACAATAGCACCCTCATTATTCTCTCCCCCTTTATGCTATTTATTTTTCTTCATAGCACTCATTACTATCTGATATTATGTTATATATTTAGATAATATGTTTACTGTATGTCTCTCCCATTAGAATCTAAGTTTCATGAAGACTGCGACTTCATCTTGATGATGATTGTATCCACAGTGTGTAGAGCATTGCCTGGCACGGAGTAGGTACTAAGTGATATGTATTTAATGAACGAATGAATGAATGGATTTTTATTGTGTCAGGGTTTATAATAGTTTCATTCTATCACATATTCATAACCTTGTTGTTTGGTCTTAGTCCTCCATTTACATAGACTGGCGCACTGCAAAATGTTCATTCTTAATTCTTCATTTTGACTCATTTCTTATCAGATTTGATTTCATATTGCCAAGTAATTTTTCACAAAGGACACATTTGTAGTATATTCTCTCAACCTTTTTAATATTCGAAATATTCTACCTGTTGCTTTTGGGGGGTAGATTGTATTATTGTTGGCAATATCCACTTCCTGTTTCTCAGTAGGAGGGTTATATATCCCTATCCAATTGACTTTAGAAGGTTTTTAGAAGAAAAGGAGAATCAGCTGTATCAAACAAGTCACTTAAAGAGAGAATTGTTGGGATAAAGCAGAAAAGGGGAGAGTGATGAAAAAGCAAACATATATTTAGAACTTACTGGGTTCCAGACACTCATTCATTCAATATTAAGTAACCATATCTGTCTATCATCTACCATCAAGGCAGGCTTCACAAACATGTTAGTGTTTGAGTTGTGTCTTTCTTGAAGACCAGGCACTTGCCAAACAACAGGAGAGGCACAGTGTGAATACAAAAGGAATGGTTATTACAGGCTTAGGGTTCCAGGCACAGACATGAAAGCAGTAAACACCATGTCATATTTTGGAAACTGTACGCATTTTGACACTATCGGTAGTTAACTCATTTAATCCTCAAAACAACTCTATGGGAAGGTATTATTATCTCTATTTTACATATGAAGAATCAGGCTCAAGGTCACACAGCTAAGTGGGAGTACCAGAATCCCAACCCACTCACATCTGCCCAAGTCTTTGTTATTTCCACTATACCTTACTGTGGTTTCTTTTTATACTTGTGTAGTGACCGTACTAAATCTGTGTAGCTAAGCATAACTCAGTGGAAGGGCTCTAGGACTGAATGAATGCCATTTTTTATCTTTTTAAAAATTTATTTATTTATTTTTGGCTGCATTGGGTCTTCGTTGCTGCACGTGGGCTTTCTCTAGTTGAGGCGAGCCGGGGCTACTCTTCGTTGCGGTGCGCGGACTTCTCATTGCGGTGGCTTCTCTTGTTGTAGAGCATGGGCTCTAGGCGCGTGGGCTTCAGTAGTTGTGGCACGCGTGCTCAGTAGTTGTGGCTCGCGGGCTCTGGAGCACAGGCTCAGTAGTTGTGGTGCACAGGCTTAGTTGCTCCATGGCACGTGGGATCTTCCTGGACCTGGGCTCGAACCCGTGTCACCTACATTGGCAGGCAGATTCTTAACCACTGCGCCACCAGGGAAGTCCTGGTTTTTTATCTTTTATCATCATCAATTAATATATTAAGCATCCACAAGATTCTTGACATTTTAACACAGGAGAGGACAGTTGCTGGCCTCATGGAATTCATAATCAAGTTCAAAAAAGGCAAAGGCAAGCAAACACTGACACATGGTTATAAAACCTGATTCCATTATCAGCCAATCAAAAATCTTTTTAGAATGTGAAACAATTGATACCTCCAAATCCATTTGATAAAGGTTCTTGTCTTTAAAAGCTACTATGTTGTTTGAAGTAGGGTTAAGCCTTCAGATAAAAAGAAAGTGAAAGGTGAAATAACTTGTTGAGAAACAGAAAATTAATGAAACTTTCCAAAGACCTTGTCCCAAAAGCTGCTGTTAAGGCCACTCAGATTTCTTGGTCTGCTCTGCTTTTCCTACCAAAAAATTCCTTTCCTGATCATTGGATCCCCTTTAATTATAGGTAACTTTTTTCTTTTTAAATTTTTTTTAATTTGAAGTATAGTTGATTTACAATATTGTGTTAGTTTCAAATGTACAACAAAGTGATTCGGTTATATATGTATATTAATTTTTTCAGATTATTTTCCATTATAGGTTATTATAAGATACTGAGTATTGTTCCCTGTGTTATACAGGAAATCCTTGTAGCTTATCTACTTTATACATGGTAGTGTGCATCTATTAATCCCATACTCCCAGTTTGTCCCTCCCCCTCTCCCTCTACCCTTTGGTAACCATGAGTTTGTTTTCTATGTCTGTGAGTCTGTTTCTGTTTTGTATATAGATTCATCTGTATTATTTTTAGATTCCATATATAAGTGATATCATATAGTATTTGTCTTTGATTTATTTCACTAAGCATAATACTCTCTAGGTCCATCCATGTTGCTGCAAATGGCAATATTTCCTTCTTTTTTATGGTTGAGTAATAATATTCCATTGTATATATATACCACATCTCTAAGCCAATCATCTGTTGATGGGCAATTGGATTGTTTCCATGTCTTGGCTTTTGTAAATAGTGCTGCTATGAACATTGGGGTGCGTGTATCTTTTTGAATTAGAGTTTTTGTTTTTTTACTGATATATACCCAGGAGTGGAATTGCTGGATCACATAGTAGTTCTAATTTTAGTTTTTTAAGGAACCTCCATACTGTTTTCCATAGTGGCTGCATCAATTTACGTTCTCACTAACAGTGTACAAGGATTCCCTTTTCTCCACACCTTCTCCAGCATTTATTATTTGTAGACTTTTTGATGACAGCCATCCTGACTGGTGTGAGGTGTTATCTCATTGTGGTTTTGATTTGCATTTCTCTAATAATTAGTGATGTTGAGCATCTTTTTTTGTGCCTATTGGCCATCTGTATGTCTTCTTTGGAAAAATGTCTATTTAGGTGTTCTGCCCATGTTTTTGATTGGGTTGTTTGTTTTTTGGATATTGAGTTGTATGAGTTGTTTTTATATTTTGGATATTAACTCCTTGTCAGTTGCATTGTTTGAAAATATTTTCTCCCATTCTTTTAGTTTTGTTGATGGTTTCCTTTGCTGTGCATAAGCTTTTAAGTTTGATTAGGTCCCATTTGTTTATTTTTGCTTTTATTTCTTTCGCCTTGGGAGACTGAGCTAAGAAAATATTGCTACGATTTATGTCAAAGAATGTTTCACCTATGTACCTTTCTAGGAGTTTTATGGTGTCATGTCTTACATTTAGGTTTTTAAACCATTTTGAGTTTCTTTTTGTATATGGTGTGAGGGAGTGTTCTAATTTCACTGATTTACATGTAGCTGTCCAGCTTTCCCAACACCACTTGTTGAAGAGACTGTCCTTTCTCCATTGTATATTCTTGCCTCTTTTGTCATAGATTAATTGACCTTAGGTGCATGGGTTATAGGTAGCTTTTAAATTTTAGCTTAATTTTTGCTGAGTTAGGGGCTGAGCGACATGGACAGAAGGGAAGAGACAGTTTCCTGCACTTCGAAGTAATAGGCCTTCATCATACCTCAGTTGTGGCTCCACACTTTTAAAGCCCTTTCAGGAAAGGGACAAAGGGAAGGCAATTCTGTTGGGGGCCTTGGTGTTGTTGGTGCTGGTGCAAAAGAAAATGTATTGCATCTTACAATTTACTGAGAGGTAACCAACAACATTTGATAATCAAGAGTGGCAGCTACTGCCACTGTGATCTGTATTTCAAAGAAATGTCTCATTTTAGTTTTAGTCAACTAAGCTACTGAAAGATAAATAGATCCTAAACTTTCAAAATGTACTTTGTCTTATTTCCTATTTTTTTTTTTTTTGCTACTAAATTTTGGGGGAGGATGACTCAGAAAAATGGTCATTAATCTGCTAACTAGTTTTGTTAAGTGCTCAGTTACCAGGAAAATACTACCATCTGTCTTCGTTTCTTTTACAACAGCACACTCCTATTTTCCATGAAATGTTTTTATATTAAACAATAAAACTTTCATAATTTTAAGGCATAATCAAAAACTAATAATGCAGTAATTCCCACATAGATTGTTTTCCCACAATACCAAACCTTGGAGAAACGCCTAAGGAATTTCATTTGGATTTCTTATCTCCATGTGAAAATACAGCTGTATTACACTACTTTGATGTTATGCTATGTGGCTTTACTTTATTGAGGAGAATGTAGAATAGATGAGAGATGGATAGATGATGACATCTTTGTCTGATTTTATGTTGAAGAAAATTAGAGATAGTTAGTAGCCTGGTGGACATTCCAACTGAATGGTAAATAAGTGCCAATTCAAGTTTTTGGAAACTGATGCAATATTATCCTATACATATTTTTTAAAAGAAAATGAAGGTAGTCAATGGCTCTAATTGTTGAAGAAAATGCTGCTATTTTGTTCTTTAGTTGAATGTGATCAATAACCAGCCTAAAGGGAAATATTTTGCTCTCCAAACACCCATCCCATTGCTCCATTCATCATGGTACTCAGTCGGAAGTGTATTGCCAGAAGAGTTTTTAAAATTAGCACAACTCATTCATATATTCATTCACTAAATTAATGAACACCTACCATGTGTCAGACAGTAAAGCCCTCTGAGGAGGAAATGCTATGTAAATAAGAATAATAAATTAACAATGCAAGTGTTAATATTATTTATCTTTCAAGATGCAGCTCAAATTCAGTTTGCTACTCCTTTCTCTGTGTTCTGTACCTTACAAATATTTTGTCGATGTTTGAGTACCTATTTACTGAGCTCTTTGAAAAGGTAGAGACCTTGGTTTATTCATTTTTGTATTCCACAGAACCTAACATAAGATTTGGTACAGATCAAACAGGTGGTCAGAAAACGATAGTTGAAATGAAGGAATTAACATAGTGTTGCATCATTTCGTATTCAGTTAAGAAGATAGTACTTGTCCAAAAACTGAATTTATTTCTTCAAAGTATATATTATAATGAAGTTGTCATCGTGTTATCCTAGAACTTGGATTATCATAAATCATAATGAGTCGATACATTGTTTGATTATATTCTGATTATATTTCAAGGTGGTTTATCATCTAACAGGCTATTAAATAGAGCAGTTTCAAACTTTCAAAAGAAATGAAACCCGTCTAGTCTCTCAGTTTTTACTCCCTAGAAGCTTACACGGAACGTAGATGAAAGCGACTACCTTCCCTCGCATCCCAACCGTTTGTGACCGCATTACCCCATCTTTCCTTTTTCCCACCCTTTCGCCCTCCGGAAGGGGCCGAGCTCTCCCGGTACTTCCCAGTCTTCCTCCGCCCCTTGCGGAAGGAGCCGAAGGCGGAGTGGGGCGCCGAAGCGGCGCGGCCTAACGCTCGGGCCCCTCCGGGAAGAGCCGAACCGCACTCGGAAGAGGAGGGCGCCTTTGCCTTTGGCGCCTCGCCCCCGCGCGGTGCCCTCTGTCGGCGGCTTGGGGCAGCTGTGGCAGTGGTGGCGGCGGGAGGCGGTAGCCGCGTCGACGTCGACCAAGACTGGAGCGACGTTTAAAGAAGGAGCCGAGTCGCCGCGGAGTCCGGCTTCTGGTTGTTGGAGGACTCCCACCCTTCCGCACGGCCCGACGACGAGAAGCTGCAGCGCTGGGAAGCAGGTGAGGAGCCGGCCGCGACCCGGGAGGGGGCGAGGGATCGCGCCTGCTTCCTCCGTCCCTGGGCCGCGCCTGCCTTCGCTTTCTCCTCACTTGAACCAGGAAGCGGCGGAGACGGAGGCTCCGCTCCTCCGGCCCTTTCTTTGTGTGGGCCCGGGAGCGAAGGAGGGGACGAACCGGGAGGGCCGCGGCGCGGTCCCCTCCGCCGTCAGGGGCCGAGGGTCTGCCGTCGCCCGGGGTAGGCCCGGAGCGTGGGGAGCCCACCGCGGAGAACCGCTCGGCGTTTTCCTCGCCCCTCTGCCTGCCTTTTTTGCGCCTCTTTTCCCCTCCTAGCCCTTTGATTTAGAGCTTTTCGGCCTGGCCCATCCTCCCCTTCCGTCCCCTTCCCAGGGCATAACAATGCCGCCTGCTTGGCCTCATCCCCTCCCAACACCCCACCCTCCGGTTCGCCACCTTCTACTTTCCCCGGCTCGCCTCGCCTTACTACCCCCGCCCTGACTGTGCTGGCTGGACCTCCATCTGTATTTGCGAGAAGCTGCTTTTCCGCGTGAATGGGGGTTAAAAACCTCGGTTGCAGCCGGCCGGGTGCGAATGGGAAGAGGGGGTGGAAGGAGGAAGATGGGGTTCAGCTGCCGCAGGGAGCCGCGTGTCGGTTGTTTCAGTCTCGCGGGTGGTGTTTCTCTTTCCCACCTTCACCTGCCTTCGGTCAAGGATTTGTCTCACAGGAATGAGGAACGGCTTTTCCACAGTCGGATCGCAAATCTTGGTTGGGGTGGGTTCAGACCGATTTGTGCTGTTCCTGGGGAACAGGGAAGAGGAGGTAACCTAAACAACAAAATGAAACCAAGTCCCGGTGTCACCTGGACACGTACATTTAAATCATTCCCCCATTGGGAACACCCATGTGCAAACGACAAAAATAGTGGGACCGTATTCAGAAAACCTATCTATCCACTGAAAAGGGACGTGTGTCGAAATCCCCATATTTCGGTAGCCCAGGTTGCTGGCTCGCTGTCCAAAGGTCACCCTTTCTGATGAATGCCTTTATGGTAACCTGGAATTCCTTGGTACCGTTAACAAGCAATGCCTTATAACATGATGTTTTAAATCCTTGATTTCTAGACTTTTCTCCTATTTTTTGTTTTTAAGCTATTATTTTGAAAAATTTAGAAGATATTTGAGAGGCCCTGTCTTCCACGTGTATCTAACTTAAGAACTGTGACAGTGGTACTACTTTGGTAACTCTAAAGGGAAAGAATATTAGCAATAAAAAGTGTTTCTTTACCAAAAGTACTTATCAACTAATTTTCCCCCGCTTATCTATTTTATTTTATTTTATTATTTTTTAACATCTTTATTGGAGTATAATTGCTTTACAATGTTTAGTTTCTGCTGTACAGCAAAGTGAATCAGCTATACATATACATATATCCCCATATCTCCTCCCTCTTGCATCTCCCTCCCACCCTCCCTATCGCACCCCTCTAGGTGGTCACAAAGCATCGAGCTGATCTCCCTGTGCTATGTGGCTGCTTCCCACTAGCTATCTGTTTTACATTTGGTAGTGTGTATATGTCCATGCCACTCTCTCACTTCATCCCAGCTTAACCTTCCCTCTCCCCGTGTCCTCAAGTCCATTCTCTACGTCTGTGTCTTTATTCCTGTCCTGCCCCTAGGTTCATCAGAACCATTTTTTTTTAAGATTCCATATATATGTGTTAGCATACAGTATTTGTTTTTCCCGTTCTGACTTACTTCACTGTATGACAGACTCTAGGTCCATCCACCTCATTACAAATAACTCAATTTGTTTCTTTTTATGGCTGAGTAATATTCCATTGTATATATGTGCCACATCTTCTTAATCCATTCATGTATCGATGGACACTTAGGTTGCTTCCACGTCCTGGCTATTGTAAATAGAGCTGCAGTGAACATTGTGGTACATGACTCTTTTTGAATTATGGTTTTCTCAGGTCAACTAATTTTTAATTATATATACATGTATTTATTTATCTATTTATTTATTTAAATTCCGTGTCATTGTTATTGGATATATCTTCTGCAAAGTGCCAAAAATTGTTTTGGGGGTGGTACACAGCAATACTATTTATTGACAGTCCCCCTCCCCTTTTTTTCTAGAGTGATGTCTGCTCTGTTCCAGTAAGTTTATATCTTAATTTTCACTAGTTCATTTGGTGTGAAGAAAGTTCTCATATCAATGCTCATAATTCTTTACCAACAAAATTCAATGTTTTGTGTTTTCATGCAAATGAGCTTTAAGAAATGGTAAACTTTTCTTTTCCTTTGTTTTATTTTTTCACAACAGCATCTGTTGACTTCATTTGGCACTCTTTAACATTCCACCTCGAGATTGTAAGGGTAGGCAGGTGAGCGGAAGTGGGAAGTGGCAAGGGGAAGAAGAAAGAGGAGAGGGTAAGAAAGGTGTTTCATAGTTTATCCAGATGAGGCATCCCAATCAAAGTAAGAATAGAAAAATAATAGAGGTAATAATTGCCAGTGTTTATAAATTCTGATTTAGTCACTGGCTGCAGGGAATAGCTGTTGAATATGTTCTTAAAGATAAGTTAAAATTTAGGAAGACTACATATTTTGGACTCAGTGTTGTACACACCAAGCTTTTCTGACATTCAAAACATTCATTTACAGGTGAAATAACTTTTATGTGTTCATGATGAAGATTTTTCTTAAAGTTTTAAGACAGTTAAAAATTAACTCTTAACTCTTCTTGAGAAAATCCAAAATTGGAACTAAGAAAATTAATTTTAGTCTTTAAAACTAACTTAGTGGTGATGCATGAATCTAAGATTCAAAGGAAGAGATTAATGTTCAAATCTGTAGATCAATTTAAAACTGGCTTGTCTCTTCTCAGGGGAAAGTCATGAGATTTGACATGTCCAAAAACCAGCCTGTAAGAATAATTTATATAAAAACCAAAAAGTTATATCAAACTTTGGGTAAAACTCCAATAAACTAGTTAATGATGCTGTAGCTGAAATTCTGAATGATGAAGTGCTTTTGTCCTTCTTTCCTAATCTCCCATCCTCCCCCTCCCTTTCTCTTACAGGCATGGAGAGTAGAAAACTGATTTCTGCTACAGACATTCAATACTCTGGCAGTCTGCTGAACTCCTTGAATGAGCAGCGCGGCCATGGACTCTTCTGTGATGTTACCGTTATTGTGGAAGACCGAAAATTCCGAGCCCACAGGAACATCCTTTCAGCTTCTAGTACTTACTTCCATCAGCTCTTCTCAGTTGCTGGGCAAGTTGTTGAACTGAGCTTTATAAGAGCAGAGATCTTTGCAGAAATTCTCAATTATATCTATAGTTCTAAAATTGTTCGTGTTAGATCAGATTTACTTGATGAGTTAATTAAATCAGGGCAGTTATTAGGAGTTAAATTTATAGCAGAGCTTGGTGTCCCATTGTCACAGGTTAAAAGCATCTCAGGTACAGCTCAGGATGGTAATGCAGAAACCTTACCTCCTGGTTCTAGTGACAAGAACCTTGAAATACAAAAATCAAAAGATGAAGCCCAAGAAAATGGGGCCACTATAATGCCAATTATAACAGAGTCTTTTTCCTTATCTGCTGAAGATTATGAGATGAAAAAGATCATTGTTACCGATTCAGATGATGACGACGATGACGTCATTTTCTGCTCTGAGATTCTGCCTGCAAAGGAGACTTTGCCAAGTACCAATACAGTGGCAGAGGTCCAGCCTAACCCAGGCTCTGTTGCTATTTCAGATGTTGCACCTTGTGCGAGCAATAGCTCTCCCCCTTTAACAAATATCACACCTACTCAGAAACTTCCTACTTCTGTGAATCAGGCAACTCTGAACCAAACACAAGGAAGTGAAAAATTATTGGTATCCTCGGCCCCAACACATCTGACTCCCAACATCATTTTATTAAGTCAGACATCACTTACTACACCACCAAATGTCAGTTCTTCACTTCCAAATCATATGTCTCCTTCAATCAATGTACTTGTGCAGAATCAGCAGCCACCAAACAATGCTGTTTTAACAGGAAACAAGGCCAATGAAGAGGAGGAGGAGGAAATTATAGATGATGATGATGACACTATTAGCTCCAGTCCAGACTCGGCGGTCAGTAATACATCTTTGGTCCCACAGGCTGAGATCCCCCCAAATACTGCTTTTGATGGATCGTTGATACAGAAGATGCAGATTCCTACACTTCTGCAAGAGCCACTTTCTAATTCTTTAAAAATTTCAGATATAATTACTAGAAACACTAATGATCCAGGTTTAGGATCAAAACATCTAATGGAGGGTCAGAAGATTATTACTTTAGATACAGCTACTGAAATTGAAGGCTTGTCGACGGGTTGCAAGGTTTATGCAAATATTGGTGAAGATACTTATGATATAGTGATCCCTGTCAAAGATGACCCTGACGAAGGGGAGGCCAGACTTGAGAATGAGATACCAAAAACATCTAGCAGTGAGACGGCAAATAAACGTATGAAGGTAAAACATGATGATCACTATGAGTTAATAGTAGATGGAAGGGTCTATTATATCTGTATTGTATGCAAAAGGTCATATGTCTGTCTGACAAGCTTGCGGAGACATTTTAACATTCATTCTTGGGAGAAGAAGTATCCTTGCCGTTACTGTGAGAAGGTATTTCCTCTTGCAGAATATCGCACAAAGCATGAAATTCATCACACAGGGGAGAGAAGGTATCAGTGTTTGGCCTGTGGCAAGTCTTTCATCAACTATCAGTTTATGTCTTCACACATAAAGTCAGTTCATAGTCAAGATCCTTCTGGAGACTCAAAGCTTTATCGTTTACATCCATGCAGGTCTTTACAGATCAGACAATATGCATACCTTTCTGATAAGTCAGGCACCATGCCTGTCATGAAGGATGATGGTATTGGGTATAAGGTTGATGCTGGGAAAGAACCTCCAGTAGGGACCACATCTACTCCTCAGAACAAGCCAATGACCTGGGAAGATATTTTTATTCAGCAGGAAAATGATTCAATTTTTAAACAGAATGTAACAGATGGCAGTACTGAGTTTGAATTTATAATACCAGAATCTTATTGAACTCCTTTGAAATATCAGAAAGTTTTGGTTTGGATTAAAGGTCAGGGCTTTCAGAAGACCTGTAAAACAAAGGTGAAAACAAGTTGATTTGATCTGCCATGTCATCTGAAGGTAGTCTAGTTGGATTATTTGTTGATAATTTTTTAGAAGCAAATTATTCTGAAAGTTTGAATAGAAATTGAGAAGTTTTTCCCCCCAAGTATCCATTTTTATAGTTAGCTTTCAGCACATTTAAAAGAGGCAAAAAGAAAAAAAAAGCTTGGAGAGATAGTTTCCTGAATAGAATTTGAAGCAGTCTGAATGTTCTTTGAAAATAACTGGAGTTATTAGCATACCCTAGTATATCTTGCAACTTTCCCCTTCTGTGTTAGCACTTTACTGATGAATTCTCAATTTTCTTATTATTGAGACTATAAATGTGTCGTGTCTTATATATGGCATAAAAAGTAAACAAGAACTTCTAAAGTTGTCCTGGAAATTTTCAGAATAAATCTCTGCTTGGTTGTGTATTCTGCTAACCCAAATGGATAGCAACCTCCTGCCCCTCATGAAAATGGCCGTGCAGACAAATCTCTCATTTGAACAATGAAGTAGTTTTAGCTAATTAGAATTAAACCTTGCTTTTATTGCCATAGTCTGGAAAAGACCTGTGGCTGGACTACTGTATATATACCTTTGCAGTGTGGTTTCCATGGGCAAAAATACTAAAGGAAAACAAATCTCTGTAGTGCAGACAGGAAGAGGTGAAATGTTCTGTTGCATTTGTTTTGAATTCTGCACTTGTATATGATAGCGACAGAGAATGGAAGTAAATGGAGATTTCCTTTTTGCTTGTTATGGTTAAAAATATTCCCATGACATTTTTCAAATTTTGAATCTGAAAGCCACCAAATTAATCTTTATGTATAAATCTTTATAAATGACAAATTTCACAAATGAGACGCCTATATATTTTGGGCGGGAGGCTACTGGCATATATTTTTAAATGTTCATATTACTTAGAATCTCTAATAGGAAGTTTTTATTTGACATAGTTGAGTCAGTGATCTAGTATTTTCCTTTCAGCAAGACCTTTTAGGTTTTTACTCCTTCTAAAATAAGTTCCATTCCATCTGCAAATTGCTGCAGTATTATAGCATTCAGAAGCTATACGTGGAAGTTAAATAGGCTTGTTGATTCCCATTTATCTTGAGAACAATAAATACCACCTTTCTCCCTTTTAAAATGACACATATTTAAACACTTAGAAAATAAAATAAAAACTTATTGAAGTGCTAGTACTAAAAGGGAAGCAGGTTGGAACAAATATATAGCCTAGCATTTATAACAGGATTGACTTGTCGAACTTCTGTAAATGAATTTTTGCAAAGGAAAAAAATTAATAGATATTGAAAAAGATTGTTGTGCATAGTTATTAGTCATTTGTAACCTTGCTTAAGTATTTCTTAATTCAACATAGATATTTTCTTTCTCCTTAACCACGTATTTTTGAAAATAGTCTATTTCTTGACTTTGAACTTAAAGCTTTAATCATAATTTCTTATGTATACGTCATTCTTCTTACAGTAATCTAGACTTGAAGATAACGGTTTTGGTGTTTCTTAAGATGGTAGCTGAGGGTATCAGGCATCAGTATTTGCAGTTATATGAGAAGAAAGAAAAATAATATACTCCTTTGCTTTACCAAGGATTAGAATGATGTGCATCTTTCTGTTTTCTGTTCTGTGAGTTGAGACCTTAAGACCATTTTGTAAACTAATCCTTGGAAATTTTTTAATTACCTTACAACTTAAGAGTCTGATCTCTGGAATTGCAATATCTGTTTCCTTTCTTTGTAGATACTGATAACATTACTCTTTGACTATAGGGTACACTCTGAAATCTTTTCAGTGGAAATTTTTTTGTTTCATTAATGCTGTTTTACCAGTTAGACATAATTCTTCTACAAGTGTGAATGATACTGATATCAGCAGAGCTTCCAGTCCTTTCAGACTAAACTGCTAGGTAAATTAGTTTGTCATAATAAAACTTGGTGGTTTCTACAAGGCCATTATGACAAACCAGGAGTTAATTCTATAATGGAAAACTATCCATTCTTAATTATCTGGATATAATTATTTGCTGCTGCTGTGCTCTATGTAAATTCTGAGGGTGAAATTTCAACTTTGCCTACTGAAGCTATCGTCTAGAGTTTTTTGGGAGGAGGAAAACTGGAAAAATCACTTAAAATTGTATTTTTGCCAGAAGACTTTTACTTGCATGTATGTCAGGGTCTTCTGTTTTTCTACAAGTCTCTATATATACAAAGTTCAGAATTCATGCAAAATACTCCTTTGGGATTAAAACCATTCACCCCCAGTATTTATGGGGTTGGAAATCTGTGGCAAGAGGCTGTTCAAAGCTTGTCATGGGGTGTTCCTATTTTATACTTAGTTTTCTGGCAATTGAACTTCCCTTTTTTTCCTTTCAAGTTGGCTTCAGATTTGCTCCTATGCTAAATTACCTATAAATATTCTGGATAGGAACTTTGAAATAGCAATTTGTTAAAAGAGATGACAAAATGAAAGTGCTCAAACTAAGCAAAGATTTTTTTTTTGCGGTACGCGGGCCTCTCACTGTTGTGGCCTCTCCCGTTGCGGAGCAACAGGCTCCGGACGCACAGGCTTAGCGGCCATGGCTCACGGGCCCAGCCGCTCCGTGGCATGTGGGATCTTCCCGGACCAGGGCACGAACCCGTGTCCCCTGCATCGGCAGGCGGACTCTCAACCACTGCGCCACCAGGGAAGCCCCTAAGCAAAGGGATCTTCCCGGACCAGGGCACGAACCCAAGTCCCCTGCATCGGCAGGCGGACTCTCAACCACTGCGCCACCAGGGAAGCCCCTAAGCAAAGATTTTTAAATGTTGTAGCAATCTTGCAAGATTCACTTTAGAATAAATCTTAAATGATTATCATTTTGGTGGTAATGATCCCACACACAACCGCTATGAGGAATTGATGCTGGGTTTTTCCCGTTGTACCAAAAAGATAAAACAAATGGTAAAAATGATGAAGGTATTTTGTATTGTCAAGGCGTGCATATTCTAAAGAATTAAATACTAATTCAGCAGCACTGGCTTTCTCATCTCTGTCAATCATATGAAACCTTGTTCATTTCCATCCAACACTGTAATGTTCATACTTGTTCACGCTTCTCTGTCATGACTTTAAGTTCTACTTTTCATTAACCGTTACCTGATATTAGTTCGTAGAGCTTCTTATGGCAAAAATAAAATGTTTTAATTCTGATTTTTTAGTGCATTTTTTACAAGATGTTCTTTCAGAAATTATATAGCTTATGTTCTGTTGTTTTTCAGTTTTTGTAGCAGGAGACTGGAACTGTATTTCTGATGACAGCATGACAGAATTTCCCATTAGGTTTTATATGTTGGTTAATCACATGCCCATTGTATCTTGAACCATAATAGTCAAAAGTGAGTCAGCTGCTGTCAGTTGCTTTAGAGTGTTTGTGATACTTCTGTTGATTCCATGAAGACACATGTAAGTTGATAAGGAGGAGGATAGTTTTATTAATTTGAAACATCACAAAAGCAGTCTGGGTTTCCAACATGGCAGTGATACAGATTTTAAGCAACATCCAGTTATACAGGTTCTGGATTAATATTTTAATGTTTCATGCCCAGTTCAATACTTTAAAGCAGAATTAGGAATAAAGCAGTAAATATTACAAAATGCAGTCAAGGTACATTTTGGAAATACAAATTCCTTCATTACAGCAAATGTTTTTGCAAAAGAGTAAAGCAGCAAATATTATCTTTTCTAAGGCAACATGCACTTTTTATAGCTCAATGTGATAAAAAAAGAAGCTGCTCAAATTAAGTGTTACAAAATCTATACTGTTTCAAGTTACTTTGTAAAGTAAGAAAAATACATAGAAATGAGTCATAGAATCTTAACACTTTAAGAAATGTGATAAATGTAGGATATACTATGTAATGGTGCCTTTAAAAAAATTAAATACCCATACACGTTCACTAAAGCAAAATGTAAAGTGTAAACAGCAAGAAATTTCACTGAGTATTACAAGTTGATATTTGTATAGTAAGTCAATTGGTTATTAGTCCCTTTTTGAAATCCAATAGAATTTTAATATGCTCAGAACTGTAGAAAATAATAGTAACTTTATATAACGCAAAAGGATTATAGTTGTTCAGATTTGAAATCCAGATGAGACATCAGTCGTGATGCCGAAAGTTAAACTGAATGTTTTGCAAACATTTACTGTGAACAATGAGCACACTGGTTGTACCTTGGTAACTCTTGATGGCTGGGTGTCTACAAGGTAGATGGGAGCACCAGCATTTGCCTGCTACCTCTAATCCATGAAGTTGGGAGGTAGCGAAATTGGCTGGAAATTTTTCCTGGTTGTGTTCTGTGTTTGCAGAACTGTCTAATTAGGTACCCTCCTGTAGCCCTGTATTTTTATGTTGTACAAGTGTAGGATTATCCATCTTCCTTTAAATCAATCGATTCTCAGGTTAACGTAAGATCACAATGAAAGTGTTCATTCTGAAATGAAGGCATGGAACCGAAGTGTTAAATTCATCAGATTGAGGTTTAAAGCTATGTATAATTAAAAGAACTGTACAAACACCTACCACAATGTGCCAGATGGATTTTAAATCTACAATAACACTTAAGAATTTGTCAAGTTGGCTACATTTGAGGTATTGCAGACAAAGCGGCATTGTAACACTTTCATAACCTTGAACGCTGTCATGATTGGTCTCAACAGAAAAAAGGACCAATAGAGCAGTGGCATTAAAATACAGATGGTTCTTTTGGGGTGGGGTGCAGGATACGTGCGGTTTGCTGGGATTGAAGCACAATATTTGAAGATAAACAGTCACAAAGATTAGTAACAATCATAACACGACCCAAGAACCTAATCTAGCATTTTTGAACTCAATTTTAACCGTAAGATTTGTATCTCCTGCAGCAAATGCAACATGTAGTAGAACCGCTGTCTCCTAAGTTACCCGATGTATAACTGAGATCCACTTAAAACATCTCACATGTTCTGTGTATTTCAGTGCTTCTTGAACAATCAGTCCTGTTCCCCACTACTCAAAGGACTATTGCACTTTTCCCTTTGGGAGGTACCAATCACAAAAGCTGAGCTGAATGATCACAATAGCCATTTTTACGATACAGAGAAGAAAGGAGTAAGAGACATGGGCAGCTTTTTTCAGCATCCAGACACAAGCAAACAAAGTCTTAGAACTCTGCGTTGGAACTACCGTGTAGCCCCATCATCTGGGAAATTTTCCTTAGGGACTGACTTTAGTGGTAGGGAAAGACAGGGCCTATAAGCCAGGCGCTTCAACCAAGGTGCTAGGGTGGCGATCTGCCAACGGCCGGAGGACAACACTCCATTTACACAAAGTGAAGCAGATGGCAACCACACTTCTGCTGCACACAGAGGCGGGGCCATAGGGTAATGCAGGTCCAAACAAGACAAGCTGCTTGCTGGGATGGCTCTCCAGCCTTGCGCTGCCCTTCTTGGAAGTGCTGGGCTCAGTCTAGCCACCCCTGCTCTGCACTGATAACAAATAAGCTTCTTCCCTATCTTTCCTTAGCCTGGCAGGCCATTGCAAAACTTTATGCATAAGAATCACACTTTAAAGTTTGTACCCTACACACTTCCACTAAAGCAGAAATACAAAAGCCACAATAATCTCAATAGCCAGCAGACATTCCTCTTTAGGGGCTGTAAGGGGGTGGCTTTTCAAAAGGCGGATAGTAGGGTGGAGAGTATCGGGGTGGAGCACTCGAGGACCACATGTAGCTGGGCGAAGGAGAGGCAGACTGGGGCTCATCAGAAAGTCCAGAGGGTGGGGAGGATGGAAAGACACTGGAATGCTGTGTAATCAAAATAGAACAACATCAGTTTAGGCAGTGAGGTTGCGTTTCTCCAACGTCAGTCATTATTTTAAAATGAATATGGACCCAGTGTGTTTCTGTCTGGAACAACCAAGAGTTCCTAAACCTCGCAGGGTTAATGAGGGGCATGAAACTGAGCTGCTCCCACCTTCTCTCAGTCACTCAGGCTGCAGAGCTCACGCAGAGAGGCCTTGGAATCCTCCCCCACCCCTCCCTTTGGACCCCTCATTCAGTCAGTTACCGAACCCTGTTGCTCCTACTTCTGTGTTGTCTCTGGAATCCATCACTCCCTTTACCACGTTTATAACTCAAGCCTCCAACAACTACCCCCTGAGCCATGGCAACAGCATCCCAACTAGTCTTCAAAAAGGTAGTTTGGGCCTTAAGAATATTTGAGGTTAAGCCATTAATACCTGGGAAAGTCTTTGCTACAAAAATATATCATCACAGAGCCCATCTCACAGACCAAAACAAAACAAAACCAAAAAACTAAGGTCAGAGAGGTTAAATGGCTTTCTTGGATCTGGGGTCTTCTAACTTGAAGTCCAACAATTTCTATTTCATCTTAACTGTGGCCCACCACCCCAAAGTGCAGGGTATGTTGGAGGGCAAAGAGGAACAAAGGCGTGGAGGTAAGAATCACAAAGATAAGAGTGAGGAGCGATCTACCAGGTTGCAGGGACACTGAGGACTCTTACTTTGTGCTGTCTAACTTTTGTAGTCTTTGGGAAGGGAGCAAGATATAGGTTAAAAAAAAAAAACCCAGTGAACTGGCGTGTTAGGAGTCATCTGCCACTTCTCTTTCCGTGGCCCATGTATACACCCTTGACCCTAATGATTTTCCTGCTCAAGGAGAGTTGGCCTGTTTTGTTCACTGCTCTCTCCCCCAGAACTCAGAACAGTGCTTGGCAAGTAGGAGGTACTCTAACTTCAGGAGCATAGAAGATGAACTTGGTATGATTTTTAAAAACATAAAATCTATTTTCAAAGACTACGGTCACATCTTGTGGGTACTGTTGCCTTGCTCCAGTGGTGGAGCATGGCTGAGGCCTGAAGGCTGGAGGGGTCTATAGGGATGGCAAGAGGCAGGAGGCCAGTTTTAGGCTCTCAGGAAGAGCAAACGTAAGCCAACGAACGGGGCTGCAGAACTGCAATTTTCTGTTGTGCCTTAGCTCTAGGAGGAACTGCTATATTTAAAAAAAAAAAGGACCCACTTAAATCAAAAAATTTCTCAAGAGTTCAAGTGCTGTCTGGGGAGGTCAATGCCTTTTCTTTGTTCAGCTGGCCGGAGTCTAAGTAGATCACGTCATTTTCAGGCCTAGAGCAATCTAGAGTCAGCCTTGCCATGAGGTATCTGGAGCCTGAGACCAGTTGGCTGATTCTCCTTATCACCAGTCCTGACCTCTGCACTCCTTAGAAAGCGTTGTCCTGCTTTCTAGGTCTTGCTTGAGACACTGAAATCTCCATCTCCCACCACATAATGTCAGGACTGAGAAGAGGCCGTAGCGGCCAACATCCCCTCCTTCCCCATCACATCCATCCTTTCGATCTGAGAGAAGGGATGACAGGGTCATAGAAAGCCTTTAAAGACAAAAGAACTTGAGGCAGTGGACTCGAGACAAGCCAGATTCCTTCCAAAAATCTCAAAATTTCTCCTCCCTCCAGGAGGAGATATGCTTTCTAAGACACTGGAATCGTGATTTCCTAGTTTTCCACTCCGCACTGCACAACTCTCTCCTCTCTCTCCCTCCTCTTCTGTTGCTTTCCTCAACTAAGAACGCTGTCCTCTTAAACCAGAGAGGAGAGCAAAAACCCACCAGGGACAAGATCTCTGTGGCCGGGGATGTGCCACTCTGCCCTTCTAAATCCCGTTCCAGGATAGTGAGAGCCAGGAGGCCAGTTCTCTGTGGCCCAGCCACAGAAGGGAGGGGCAAGTTTCTGAAGGTGGAGCTAAAGGCCGTTCCGTCCTGAGAGGCAGTAAAAGGCTGCCGTGGGTAGCAGCTGCCGTGGGTGGCAGTTGTACACTTTGATAATAAGAGGGGGTGGTACAACGGCCTTGGGTTTTCACTTCTCAGTTTCATGTTTGGGAAAGTATTAAGGGGGAAGGGGGTGGGATGCTTCTCACTTCCTTTTGAGGATGCTGGGAGTCTTAGGGATAAACTCAAAGGGCTCCTGGCAGAGCTAGGGAGCTAACTGGCTGCAGTCCACACACACCCTTGGGATTTGTTGCGGGCGGGGGTGGGGGGGGGCGGGTCACCCACCGTACCAGTGCATAGTTTCCTAGCAACAGGCAGGCACCTTGGGAAAGATCTGGCTTTGTTGCAGCTGGAGAGCTGGCCCGGCGCATGGTTCCTGCTTAAGAGTCGACTTGACTAGGGACAGGCAGCTCAGAAGAACAGAGCTTTGAATCCTTTCGCACCACAAAGCATGAAAAGCATGAAAAGCATCTAAATAGCCTACTGCTGGGCCTGGTCAGCTAGAGCTTCCCGAGCTGCTGCTTAGAGGCTGGGGTGGCCTAGGGCGGTGGAGCTACAGAGGAGGGAGCGGGCTCTCTCTCCCGCCTTAGCCTGCCCCTCCCTGCCCCATGCAGACCCACACTCCGCAAGACCCTTGTGCGTTTCTGTCACGTGTGCTTCTCTCTTCAGAAGCACTGGGAGGCAGTGACTCCAAAAAGAGCCCCGGAACTGGCCGGGTGATAAAGGGTACCAGCAAAAGATGCTGTGTCCCAAGGGTGAAATCCAGGGTCTCTTGTTTCTTTGCATTCCCCCTCTGCTTCTGACCCAGAAAGCAAAGCCAGGGGAGACGGAGAGAAGAGTAGAGAAAAGGAAGAGGAAGAAAAAGGGAGGGATCAGAAACAAGAGAAAGGAGGAGAGGCAAGGAGAACCTCAGCAGGAGAGGGGAAATAAAAAGTTGAGTGGCGGCAGCAGCGGCGGCCTCCTAAGGCTCTCAGCAACCTACGCCATCTACCGCCTGCCCCTGGACTAGCGCGACTCTCTCATTCAAGGGGCCCGATTTATAATGGGTCCTGTTCAGTGGCCACGATGAAACCTAGAGTACCTTCATGTTATTTAATAAAGAGCATAAACAGAGGTGCTCGCATTTTGCAGAGGCTTTTGTTTTAAGCTAAACTTGGCGATTCACCAAATGGCTAGAGTGAAATAGCGGGTCTGGCCCAGTAGGCCAGACTGGGGAGTATGGCTGGAAGCCTTAAGGGATTTACCCCAAAGCTACACTGGGTTGAATTTCCCAGAAGTAGAAATGGATGCTTTATACCCTACAGGATATGGACTGCTTGGCCATGGGGAAATGAGTGCAAGGGGCAAGAGAAGTGAGCGCTGGGGAGGTGAGCAAGGAGGCACCAGCAGTCTTGGCTTCTAAGCTTGGACGCCTTGGAGTCCAACATTTGCAAGAGTCACAACATCCTCAGGGCCGCTGACCAGACCCACGTCCTCGCTCCCGTCTGACCACAAGAAATGTTTCCCAAGCTTCCTGACTGGACAGCTACCCAATAAGAGCATGACTTTGAGGGGTGAAAACAAAACCCTATAAATCTCCTCTTCCTTCTATCAGCCTTGGGATAAAAAGGAAAGAGAAGTCTTCAAAGGCAAAGTGACATAAATAGTCCTATTTGGAAATGACCAGAATGGGGAAGTCATTCAGGAGAAAGTCTAGAAAGGTCAGTTTTCCTGCTATGATTTGGGCCCTTTTACAATCTGAGATGAGACTAAGGGAGCTCTGGCTTTTTTTTTTTTTTTTTTTTTTTTTTCTTGGGTAGGTCTGTGCTTCTGGTGGTTTTATTGTCAGAGGTGGTGTGCGTTTTGCTGACTACTTTCTATTTATCTGGGAACATAACAGATGTTCCTTCATCCTCTTGGCTTTCTTGGGGAAAGACTGGTATTTCCTCCTATGAAACAATAAAGGAATGGAACTTGGTGAACAAAAGAAAGCTCCACTCAAATACTAAAGTGAAATACTTTGTAAGCTCTAGAAGGAAACAAATCACTTAAAAACATACACCTTAAAACCCATAAATTTATAAAATCTCCAAAAAGGAAATACAAAAGACGGCTTGAACCTACAGAAAGAACCAGGAGAGGTATAAGAAGTGTCCCAGAAGTCCTTGGAGTGGGGAGCAATTTAATAACATAATAAGAGAAAGTAAAGGGAATTCCCTGGCGGTCCAGTGGTTAGGACTCCGCGCTTTCACTGCCAAGGGTACGGGTTCAATCCCTGGTCAGGGAACTAAGATTCCACAAGCCGCATGGCACAGCCAAATGGAAAAAAGAGAGAGAGGGAGAGTAAAGAGACCCTTTCTGAGTCATGATTAGGAAGCCCATAATTTAAACCAGTAGAATGTGTAAATATCCTAAAATTAACTGGGGAAAAGATCAGTGCTATACTCAGACTTATAGCTTCTCCAAAGAATCCCTCAAGCCAATCTCTGGCATCAGACAGACCTGGATACATATTCTTGTCCTCCACTTACCATCTCTGTGACTGTGGAGAGGTTACTTACTTCCTCCATGACTCAGTCATCTCAACTTAAAAATAGCAATGACAAGAGTTATTTCCCTCAAACGACAAAAATGAGATGATATCTGTAAAGCACTTAGCACAATGCTTGGTACATAGTAGGTGCTCATTGAATAGGAGCTGTCATTAAAAAGCAGAGGCTTCCACAAATCCCTGAAGTGCCTGCTTTGAGCCCACGGTGTAGGGTTGGGTTAGGTGGCTAGATTTGGATCCCTTCTCTGAGTTAGGTACCCTGTGTCTGGGTTTCCATAGCACTCTGGGTAATAGTCTACTTACTGTTTTGTCCCCACTGCTGTCCCCTAACCAGTCCCCTTCAGGTCCCTAGACTGGTCTCTTAATGCAGGGCCTATGTCTCCTTCAATCTCTACATCCATAGCTCCTGGCACAGTTCCTGGCACATGGGAACACAGAGTCAACATTGACTGAACTGAAACCAACAGCCTGGGCCACCACTAGCATTGGCAATCTTGTTTTCATGCCTGGGGTAGTGTTTGAATGAGGAATGATGGACAGAGAGATGGCTCCATCCTCTAAACAGGGGCTTCCTATCTCAGAGTTTGCAGCAGCCATCACCAAGGAGATTATTGTTACTACTTCAGGGGTTCGTTATAAAGTGAAAAGTCCTAAAATCAATATAGTCAATATAATTTACTTCGATATAAAAAAATGGAAGCAGCCTCTTGGGAGCCATGCATGGCCCCTCTGTCCCAGGATGAGTTTTTATTATGGGCGTCCCCAAAGAACGGTGACCCTCTTGTGCTAGGTTCAACATCCCTGCATTCTTTTAAAGGATTCCTTTGCCTCTGTCACTACTGCAATTATCTATGCCCTTTTAGAACATATTTGTGTTTTCCGGTCTATATTGCCTATTTGGGGAACAAGTTCCCTGAGTTGTCTACCTGTGAATACAGTAGGCTTTAAAACAAGTTCTAACATCTTTTCCCAAGCTTTAATGGATGCCTCCTTGTGCTGGTGCTATATTTTATGACAGCAAACAAATCCATCTTCACACTATAGATACGTATTCCTATTGCCATATAGAGTCCTAGACCTCCCTGTACAGTATGTAAACCAAACCAAAGTACACTTTATTCAACTAAATAGGGGGTTTTTCAGTTTCAATTATTTTGTTAATCTGAAGTGGAAATTAGGTTGCCCAAGGGCTCTGTTTTTCTAAACTGGCTGGTTAATTGGGACCACCCCCAAACAGTCATGCTTTTATGTCCCCTTGGAGCATTCAGGGCTCTTGGTCAATAGAAGTAAATTCATTATGAGCTTCCCTCCTTTCAAAGGCATTTCCTTGGTCCCCAAATTTTGAATTAACCAGATTCGAGTGTAATCCCATCCTTCTGTGGTCCACGGTTTAGGGTCACTGTAAATGCCTAAAAGACTGTTTCGTTTGTTTTCCTGAAGTGTCTAGTTCAGTGCTCTGCATACAATGAATTCCTTTTAATTAAGTGCCTTTTGGGTTCTGTTCTTCTGTGCTTAGTCTTAGCTCAAAAGGAAAATGGTAAAGGGCAAATTTGGTAACACTTATTTCTGACCCACGTGATAACAAGGCAAAAAAAGGGGAGGAGGGTGTTATAAAAAATATTTTCTCTGTAGAGTCCCAGTTAGGAAGTCTGGAGAAAAAGAAGGGACTTCTTCCTCATTACAGATTTGATTCAAACCCGTGTGTGGCTCAGAATGCCCTTGTGCTAAGGAGGCAGGCCTCTCCCAGTGGCAGAGAAATGGAAAAGGCCACTGTTGGACAGGGGTCAATGGTGACATACTCATGAGTACCTCGGTGTAGGTCAAGGCAACTTGGGACACCTGGATCCTATCTCCTCTCCCCTTTTCTTCCCTCATTCTGTTTCTTCTCCTCTTGTGTCTTTCCCATCCTCCCCATCTCTCCCATCATTGCCTGCCTATGCAGTCCTTAAGCTAGTCACTGGTACCCACAGGCTGCTAAAGGCCCTCAGGGATAGAGAGCCTGGCTACATCATATATATTAGGAAGGGTCCATAATTAGGGAGAGAACGAGACAGCATGAGCGAGAGCAAGGGTAATGGAGAGTTCTTTTTCTCTCAAAACATACCTGAAAGTCATAAGCAGAATAAGGTGGCAGATGAGGAGGGCTATGGTAGTAGGTATTATAGGATGCCACTTGAGGACGAGCGTAGTAAGAAACAGTCGGATGGGCATTTTCAACAGAACAGTTCAGTGCTGGGAGAGCTGGGTTCTGCAGAAAAACATAAATTAGAAACAACATAAACGTTCATCACTAGGAGAATGGTTAAATAAACCATGGTACATTCGTACTACAGAATACTATGGAGCTACTGATAAACAGTGATGTGCACCTATATTTAGTGACAGGGAAGTTGTCCAGGATATATTGTTAAACTAAAACAACAAAAACAAGCCATTGGCAAAACTATGGAGACAATAAAAAGATTAGTGGTTGCCAGGGGTTGGGGTTGGGGAGAGGAATGAATAGGCAGAGCCCAGAGTATTTTTAGGACAGTGAAAATACTGTTTGCCACCATAATGATGGATACATGTCATTATACATTTGTCCAAACCCATAGAATTACAACAGCAAGAGTGAACCCTGGGGCTTCCCTGGTGGTGCAGTGGTTAAGAATCCGCCTGTCGATGCAGGGGACACGGGTTCGAGCCCTGGTCCGGGAAGATGCCACATGCCACGGAGCAACTAAGCCCGTGCGCCACAACTACTGAGCCTGCGCTCTAGAGCCCTCGAGCCACAACTACTGAAGCCCACACGCCTAGAGCCCGTGCTCCACAACAAGAGAAGCCACCACAATAAGAAGCCCACGCACCGCAATGAAGAGTAGCCCCCGCTTGCCGCAACTAGAGAAAGCCTGTGCGCAGCAACGAAGACCCAAGGCAGCCAAAAATAAATAAATTTATTTATTTTTTAAAAAAAGAGTGAACCCTAAGGTAGACTATGAACCTTGGGTGATTCTGATGTGGCGATATAGCTTCATCCTTGGTAACAAATGCACCCCTCTGGTGGGGGCTGTGGGTAATGGGGGAGGCCATGCACGTGTGGGGAAGGGGTACATGGGAAATCTCTCTATCTTCCTCTCAATTTTGCTGTGAACCTAAAACTGCTCTAAAAAATAAACTCTTTTTAAAAAGGCACCATGTTACATTAATGTAGCATAATCCCAGTTTATGTAAAAAATAAAGACTCAATTATACACACATGTGTGTTTGTCAATGAAATTAACCTGGAAAGATTCACAACAGACTGTCAACTATGGTTATCTCTGGGGAGGGCAGCAGTACTAGGAAGTAAATGGGGACTCTTCACTTTCAATTACATAGCCAAGGTTTTCACAGTTATGTATTACTTGTGTCATTCCCCCACAACTTATTATTTTAAAAAATTCAAACCTATAGAAAAGTTGAAATCATTTGTATGATTTTCAAAAACAAAAAAGAAAAAGAATTGAGACCCCAAATACAAAATGCCAAACGGACAAGGCTATTGCTATTGCTGTGACAGAAATGTGATCAATCACAAAGGGTTTATAAAAGTTGTAAGGATTCTTGCAGATTCCACCCCCACTTTTTGGGAAAACAAAGCAATGCAGAAAGAATTTAATACCATTTTTATAACATGGTGACATGTGTAGCCCTTCAAGGGTTAAAGCTAATCTTATCCAGGATGGGGCTGCAGATTTCAACAAGGCCAAAACACTGCTCAAGGAAGCCACCACCGCTCATTAGTTCCCAAGCAGGACTGTGCGCTGTACCTTATGAGTGCCACATGGGTCAAGGTGTGGGTAAATGTTCTTTCCATCATCCATGTCATTGACACCCCCTCCATTCATGTGGATAATCGACAGCTGTCTGTAAAATCAACATGTCTTGTTTCTGGTACGTATCTACTTTGCACTAACGGAGAGCAGAAGCTTCCTCTCAAGTGATGAAAATGTGTGGGCAGGCTTTGGCAATGTCACAGGCAACCATGGTGGGATGTTGGCAGAGGAAACTCCCTTATAGCAAGTTTCAACACAGTCTGTTGCTCTCTTCCTTGGAGTGGGTTACTGTTTACATCTCTAGGAGGTTTGAAGAGCTACAAGCCTCAGTCATTATGATGCTGCTCACAGACAACCAGAGAAATGTTTCTCAGCCTCTCTCTTGTGTGGGAGAGAACTTAGATCTTGACCATTCCAAGGGCTGGCTCGCGTTACAGAAGAGTGCTCAGAAATGCCCTTACCTCTCCACAAGGATTCCAAAAAGAAATGTCATCCCTGAGGAAGTCTGAGAAACCATGTTCCGTTGGCCTTGTGTCAGTTAAAAACACACCCTCCAGCTCTTGCAAAACGAAACCAGTTCTTCTATGCAAATAAACTAAGCCTAACCATAGAGAAGCAATCATGCAATGTAAACTCTGTCTAGAAAAGGTTTTGTGCGTGCAGAGAGGCTGGGGGTCCAGGATAATCTTTGAGAGGAAGTTGACTATTATAGAGAAAGAAACACAGGCGGAAGATTAAATAAGCACAAGAAAGCCACAGAGCAGAAGTGTAGAGGACGTAGAGAAAATGGACAGGGCACCAAGAGAGGTTGAGGGAGTGAAGGGGGGTGAAGTCAGGAGTCAGGCAGGGGAGAAGCAAAAGGGATGGCCCCAAATAATGGTCTGGTTATGGTTTTTTTTTTTTAATATTTACTTATTTTGGCTGCTCCTGGTCTTAGTTGCGGCATGCAGGATCCTTTGTTGCGGCATGCGGGATCTTTACTTGCGGCAAGTGGGCTTCTTAGTTGCAGCATGCATGTGGGATCTAGTTCCCTGACCAGGGATCGAACCCGGGCCCCCTGTATTGGGAGCATGGAGTCTTACCCACTAGACCACCAGGGAAGTCCCATGGTCTGGTTATGTTTTAAATCAGTAATTCTGATTTTCCAATAAATCTGGGCTCCATCTCTACTTGTGTGTGCATATAGGAGTGTGTGTATTTCTGTACCAATAATTCTGGGGCTTAAGTTATGAGAGCCCCGTTTTTGACCAGTAGCATTCTGAGCTCCAGTGAAACAAACAGTTACTAGGTAGCACAGGAAATGGTCAAAGCCGTCTCTCCTGGACAACACTGAGTCTCTTCTGAGACAACAATTGCGGACTTTGGAGAGAAGGTCGCTTTGACTTCTCACTTTACTCTAAACCAGAGACATCAAGTAGGAGAAAATGGCAAGATAGCATCATCTTTTAAAGATTCACCTCAAATTCTTATATCTTTGGGCAGCAAGCACTTTGGTCAACAAACATTTGTTCAAGACCCTTTTCACCAAGCCCCTCTGGTCAGGGAAAGAAGACGTCTTTTTTCCTTTCAGGTTCCCACAACTCTGGAAACGATGCTCTGAGCTGATCTCTTTGAAGGCTGCCAGCTCACAGCTTCGGGCTCCTGGCCTCCCTCCTCAGGAATGCCCTTCATCAGCCAGCACCCTTGGGCCTCCCTGCAGCCCCCAAGGCATTCTACTCAAGGCGGAGGCGAGCCAAGAGTCACCAAGCACATTTGGACCCAGGCCGAGGATTTTATGTAGGCCTACATGGTTGATGTTCCAGGATTTTCCACACCATGCCTCATTTTAATAAAGTGATCGAAACAATGGTTCCTCCTTGGTGCTCCCATCTTATAACTCCCGCTTGTTCTCTCCCGTCATGAATCAAATCTCCTGCCCCTGCTCTTTGCCTTATCTTTCGTTTTCCCCACTGGCCCTTGATTGGGTTCCCAGGCCTGGCATTTGATGACGCTCAGGTCTTCCCTCGCTCTCCTCCTTTCCTCTCCGAGAAGCTCCCAACAGGTGGAAACAACTTGCTTTTAATTTTTTTAATGAAAGCAACTAAACAAAGGAGGTAATATCTGTTAAAACACTTGTAAAACCAGAAAGGGTTCCACTCCCAGCTCTGCTATTTAGCCCTGGGCAGGTAACTTGACCTCTGTTGGCCTGTTTCCTCATCTGTTAATGGGGGGAATAATATTTACTTCATGAGGTACTAGTGGTGGTGAGAAGCGGAGAAAGAGGAGAGTAAAGGGACCATTACTGGCACCTCTCAGGACAGACTGTCAACAAACCCCTATTCCCCTAGAGATCAAGGTCACAGTGAAATTACCAGCGCAGACTGTACACCTGAAACTAATACGCTATTGTAAGTCAACTATACTTCAACAATTAAAAAGAGTTCAGAAATAAACCTAAACATCAATGGTCACCTGGGTTTTGACAAGAGTCCTTGCAGGAGCCCCACAGAGCCTACCAAGTGGCCGCCAGCCACTCCATTTGTACATCAGGGCGCTTGGCTGTCCATGTCCGAGAGCTCGAGGGATAATTCAGAGAAGCCTTAACACTCACCCTGATGTCCCATCTCAACTCGCCAGCCCCAATCAGAAGCTTCGTTTCCAGCCAGAGCGGCTCAGATTCTACACAAAGCCTCTGCTTTCACCTGCCCCCTGGGGAAAGTCTCCAAGAACAAAGGGCATTCTTTTCTCCAAAGAAGCTCCAACCCAGAAACAGCTTTTCTGAAGCTTTCTCACCCCAATGCTCCATCAGGCCTGAATTTACAGGACAGCCTTCTCCCTCCAAGGGGCCCCGCTACCTTGAGGCTTCCCCTGAGCTTGGGCTTTCCCGAGTGGGAGGAGGGGCCCGGGAATGAGAAATGCGCGTATGAGAGAGGGAGGGGAAAAAAGAGGAGGACAGTCGGGCTGGGCAGGAGCAGGGTCACCAGCGGGAACACTCAATACTTCCAGTTAGCCCGGTTCTACTGGGGACTTGGTGCCCAAAACTGCAGTTTTTTTCTCTTCCCTGGTCCTACCGCACCTTTCACTTTCCATTACTCATCCTTTTGACAGTCCAGGGCCAAACTACAAACTGTCTTTCAGCTTCCTGTTCCTCAGTGACCCCCCAAATGGGACAGAAACAGCTAAAGCCCTAGGGGTTATCTGCCTCATTTCTGGGGTCAAAGGAAAACCCTTTTTAGGCACAAAATGATTTCCTAGACGTGGGTGGGACATTTCTTTAAAGCAGCCATACTCAACCATGGCCACAGTTGGAGTCACCTGGGGGGCTTTTTAAAAAGTATTGATGCCTGGGCTTCAATTTAGACCAATCAAATTGGCATCTCTGGAGGAGCAGTCCCGGCAGTCTGAATTTTTAGAGCACCTCAGGTGATTCCATTCTAATCTGAAGCCAGGTTGAGAACCATAGCTCTAAAGCTATTATCTCCATTATTAGAGATCAAGGTTTATTAAATAAGCAAATAAATGCTTTGAAATGCTTTAAAAGCAAAAGAAGGAAGGACCCCACTATTATGGAGCACCTATTGGGCGCTGAGTCCTGGGGTGCCTTTTCAGACATACACACGAATATGGAAAAGAGTTGAAAGGGAGCACAGGGGACGCAGGGAGACTGAGAGTGAGGTTAAGGTTGAGGACAAGAACTGACCAGCAGTTTAGCCTAGGGCTGGGCCTTCACATGCAGAAAGAGTCCGGAGGCTCTTTCTGGAGAAACTCCAGGAGGAAATTCCTGGGGAGGGGGAGACGAGCAGTACTCTTACCTGTAGCTAAAAACGTCTTTGCTTCCAGCTCTCCCAAAGTCTGTTAATGGAAATACCACCCAAAAAGGTTTCTACTAAATGTGTGTGTGTGTGTGTGAAGGGAGTGGGGGGCGGTAATTAAAGGCTATGTTTACATAACTAGCATGAGCTCCACCCGCCCCCAGAATGTGCCTCAAAAACACAGGCAGGGCTTCCCTGGTGGTGCAGTGGTTGAGAGTCCGCCTGCCGGTGCAGGAAACACGGGTTCGTGCCCCGGTCTGGGAGGATCCCACATGCCGCGGAGCGGCTGGGCCCGTGAGCCATGGCTGCTGAGCCTGCGCATCCGGAGCCTGTGCTCCACGACAGGAGAGCCACAGCAGTGAGAGGCCCGCGTACCACACACAAAAATAAAACAAACAAACAAAAAAAACCACAGGCAACTCATGTTAACAAGAAATGTCTGCAGGCTGATGGCATCACCTGGCTCCTTCGACTTGAGCTGTTTGAAACCAGCTACATTTTTTTTTTGGCCCCACTGCATGGCATGTGGGACCTTAGCTCCCCGCCCAGGGATCGAACCCGGGCCCCCTGCAGTGGAAACACGGAGTCCTAACCACTGGACCGCCAGGGAAGTCCCAAAGGCAGCTACATTCTTGAACCAACGGTTTCTGTTCCTCCCTTCAAAGCGTGGGTCCCCATTGCCCCCAACCCTCTTGCCTCGCCCCAGCCCTGACAGGAGGAGGGGCCTCTGTGGGATGGGAAGTCACTTCCTTCCTTACCATGTCCTTAAAGCCCCCCAGGACAGCGGCAGTGATGATGCCCAGGAAGAGGCCGACGATGTTGAGGATGGTGGCGGACCAGAGCAGGTGGTAGAGGTGGATGATATCCTGGCAGCTGCTGACGTCAATGTACTCATAGTAGCCACCGGTGATCTCCACCCGGCTGGACGGGGAGAAGCACATCCAGTCAGTCTCCAGGGAGCAGGCTGTCCCTCTAGGGTTTTGGCTACCATGCGGCTCAGTGAAAAGACAGATGGGCAGGTGGGGAGCTATTGTAAGGGACATCGTAGCCAACAATGCACTCGGGGAGCAAGATACGATAATCAATCAAAGTGTGACTACCGTTTATCCCCAAAACCCTCCTACCTGCCAGAGAAACACTTGTTACCATCAGCTAAGGCTAATCCTAGATGGCAATTATTGTCACCTGCTATGCGCCCGGCAAGGGGCTAAGCATTTTACAGACATGAATTCATTACATCTGTGCTAATATGGCGGCTTCTAGTCAACAGGTGACTATTAAAATTAAGTTAAAAATTCAGTTCTTCAGTCTCACCAGACACATGTTAAGTGCTCAGCAGCCACAATTTTAAGGGCCACACTAGTGGCTGGTTACTGTACTGGACAGAGCAGATTACAGCATTTCCATCATCACAGAAAGTTCTATTAGGCTGCGCTGCAAATCCTTACAATATTGTGTGAGGTAAGTACTACCACCATTCCCGTTTCACAGATGAAGAAACTGAAGCACAGAGAGGTTAGGAATTTCCTCAAGTCGTAAGCGGTAGAGCTGGGATCTGAATTCAGGCTTCAAAGATTTCAGTGTTTCCTCTCCCAAAACAAAACACCAACAAACAAAAAACCATCCCAATAAAGTACTAAAGCTGAGTTCCTGCACAAAATCTGAATATCACCTCCTCAGAGAGGCCTTCCCTGACCACTCTGTCCAAAGACATCCCCACCCCCACCCAGCCTGGTCACTCTCTAGCCCACTACTTGCCATGAACTGAATTGTGTTCCCTTCCAAAATTCATATATTGAAGCCCTAACTCCCAAGGTGACTGTATTTGGAGAAGGGCTCTTAGGAGGTAATTAAGGTTAGATGAGATCATAAGGGTGGGGCCCTAATCTGATAGGATTGGTGGCTTTACAAAAAGAGGAAGAGAGAACTCTCCACAGGCATGCACACACTGAGGAAAGACCACGTGAGGACACAACAAGAAGGTGGCCATCAGCAAGCCAGGAAGAGAGCCCTCACCAGAACCTGACAATGCTGGTGCCCGATCTCGGACTTCCAGCCTCCAGAATTATGAGAAAATAAAGATTTGTTGTTTAAGCCAACCAGTCTATGGTATTTTGTTATGGCAGCCCAAGCTAATTTCCCTTCCCTAAATCCTCTGCAGCACTTACTCCTTATTAATGTGTGGTGCTTCATTACTGTCTGTCTCCCTAACTTGAATGTGAGCTCCATGAGGGTAGGGACTTGGTTTGTTTTGTTCATTGCTGTGCTGGACACATAGTTGGTGCTACATAAATACTGGTTAAATTAATTAAATGGAAGCTCCTGTCTTCCTGGATGTTGCAAACTAGTTTACAACTTGGCCACTGGAATCAATAATGAATCTTAAACACTGTGATTCTTACAATTAAACTTAGAACCAAACCCCCTGGCATCAGGATAGTTATGTGTGACTCCACTGCTATAAGAATATAGAAAATGAAAAAGAAAAAAAAAGTAAACGTTAACCTCCAAAATGAATCAGGGAGAGATTATTCACAGAAGACTTTTAAACTTTACAGATGAATTATCTTAGAATTCTTTAAAACCAGTGCTTCTTTAAGGAATTGAAATCAGTGTGGTTACAGGACAGCCTGCGTCAAAATCTGTGTTTGTGTGTCTATGTGCCTGCCTATGTCACTGTGTTATTTGTGTGTGCCTGTGGGAGTCTCTGTGTGTCTCTGTGTGTGTGCATGCATCTTTGAGAAAGAGATGGTTAAACATGCAGATTCTGAGGCCCAGCCACAGTCCTACTAAATCTGGCAGAATCTCTTGGGGTGAGGCTCTGGAATCTGTGTTAATGAGCTCATTGATATTTGAGACCCGCTGTTTTAAATAGTAAGCTTCCATAGTGAAATTTTAATGGTGTTTCAATTCATCAGAATTTGAGCTAGATTTCAGGTTTTTCGGGAACATAGCTGGACACCACCTGGAAGCATACATTGAGTGTCTCCTATTAGCTGGCATGGTACTCGAGCCTGGGGACGGGGCAGGGAGGATACACAGATTACTTACTGCTCAAAAAGGCACCGCTGTACAAGGACTCTCCCCTGAAAAAGGCAGGCCTGTGTATAAGGGCGAGTGTGGGGTTGTAGGGGTGCAGGGGAGGCTTGAGAATCAGCTTCTGACTTCTCCCCAGGTATCTTTGCTTATGTCCTAAAACACCGAGGGTGGGCTGGTAGCACATACAGACGGGTGGTACAGCAGAGCAGACTCTGGAATCAGACTGCATTTGAACCCTGGCTCTGTCACTTATTTGCTGTCTGACCTTGAGCAACTTTCTTAACTTCTCTGAGCCCAGGAGATTTCATGAGCGAATGCATGGAAGCAGTACTCTAGCACATTGTAAGGGCCCCCCCCAAAACGTGTAGCTGTGTTTTTTCCCTTTTAAGAGCCAGCCTCTGGCACAATGATTCAAACCTTTGAATCGTGTTCTTAAAGGCAGTGACGCTTTAAAAGCACAGACCACAACATGGGGCTAGGTTAGTAGTTCATTTAAAAGTATTCACTAATTGTAGAGAATATATGTTTGGTTTCAGATTGAGTGGGTTCAGCAGCTACTAAAATGATTTTTAAACTGAACCGTGAAGCAAAAGAACATTAATACTAGATCTGATTCAGGGTTTAGCTAATTAATGTGGTTTGTTTCTGTTTGAGATTCACGATTCCATTTGGTTCAGTCTCTGGGCAGAGCTCTGCCTGATATTCCATCGTTTGGATTCTCACTTCTCCCACCCTCAAGCCTCCGTGACTGCAGCGTCCTCCTGCCGGACCCCATCACTGCCTGGTTCGGCTTCCTAACACATTTGTAAAACTAAGTCATTCATTTAATCAAAAGCCTTCCCTGAAAAAAAAAAAAAAAAAAAAAAGCCTTCCCTGGCTCCCCATTACCTTCAGGAAAAAGTATCCCAATTCCTCAGTCTGCCATAATCCAACTCCAAAATGGAATCCACATTCCAGCCAGGCTGGAATCCTCAGAAGCACCAAACTGGCCATGCTGGGTACTTATTCCAGACCTTTGCTCAGATTTCTCCCCCTGAGTGGGAGGTACTGCCCTCTGTTCTCTGCCTGTCCTGATCTCTCCCGCTGCACAAAGCTTCAACACACACTTCTCATTCTTCAAGGACTCCAGCACCTATTCATTAGCTTTGTACCTGGACTCCCACAGCCTCAGTCTGTTCTTCTCAGTTTGGCACGTTGCATATGTCAATAATTCAGCTATTCATTTCATCTGATATTTACCGAGAGCCTACCCAGTGCTGAGTACCGTGTTGGGTGCTAAAACTACAACCAAGGCCAAGGTGGACACGATGGCTCCGTCTAAATTCTAACCTCTGGAGGGCAAGGTCATCTCTTACACTTCTTTTGTGTCTCCCTCACTGCCTCCTAGCTGGGTGGTAGAAATGTTATGGGTCATCAATAGATACTTGGTGAATGAGTAACTGAGTTCAAAGACGGATCATTGCATTGATCGTAAGATTGATTACCCAGTGCGGGCTTTTACCCCCTTGCTCCCAACTTGCTGGGTGTGACTGTAGAAACAGATAACCTCTCTGTGTTTCAGTCCCCATTCAACAGAGTAGGAGGCAACAGATCTTGGATAAAGCCAAAGGGCATCCTTCTGCTCTTCGATAAGGGTCTGGAACTATTCACCAACTGTTGGTGGACAGGCAGCGGCTATGGGCAGCCTCTGTGCATCTTTCTCTCACTGCGTGTATTCTGTGTATCAGTCTAAACCCCCCTCCCCATAATCCCCCTGGTAAATTGAGTTCCTTAAGGGCAAAATGTTATTTTAAGGATATCTATCCTTCTAGAACAGTCCCTGGCACACAGTAGGAGCTCAGTAAAAGTTTGGCAAAGGGAGGCATGGATGAAAGTGAGCTATCATCTTTCATTTTATTCATCGTCAGCTGCGGCAGTTCACAAACCACGCCCATTTCCTTTCGCGTCCTTTAGGTTACACACGGAAAACCAGTGATATTGACTTGACCTCTCCAAAGCTGAGTGAAGGCTGAAAGGCAGCTGCTGCAGAGCTGCGTCCTAGGGAAACCACCTTCCTGCACAGGGTGAAATGGAATCGTCTATGTTTGGTATTAAAACCTCGCTGCCCCTGACGTCAAAGAAGGTCTGTGGCTTCGAGGGGACAGCAGAAACTCTGTTTCCGTAGCGCTGGACAAATGACTGCCTGATGTTTTTGTTCCCACTTGTTTTTTTCTTGGCCTCCTTTCCAGGAAATGGACTAGAGGAGCTGGTAATTGATTAAAAATAGGCTTCGTGTGAGGAAAAAAAAATTCGCATTTGGCAAAATTAAAGTCTCCGAGCCTCAGAATGCTTGCAGCTAGCTATATTTAGGCCTGGAGATTAGGTCTCCTTCGAGCTGGCTGGAAAAAGTCTCGGGTCAAAGAAAATCTTTTCCTTCTATTGTAGGATCATCACCTCTTAAGTCTCGCACCTTGCTTTCTGACCGCATGGGACTGTTTCCTGATGAAAAGCTCAGTAAGTGCTTTTCTAGTGGCTTTGCCCTTGGAATCTCAAAGCTACAGACCTGGGCAAGGCCTCGATCGCCGCCTGAGGCTGGTCCCCAGGCATCAGGTAGGTGAACAGCGTTTCCAGCTCAAAGGTCATTAGGGGCAGTGTCCCCATGAACCCTCTTAGTTGTCTGGTCCAATAGTTTATTTTCCTGGGGAAAAGGGTGTTCCTTTTTGATCCTTTTTACCACATGTCACTCCCTTGTCATCAGGTTTTTCATTCAAGCCTGGTCCTGTGCCGGGGCCTGAGGATAAAGATAAGATGAAGTTGTGTTCGCTGCCTTTAGGGAGCCCAGAGTTTAGCAGAGCTCCTCATAAAATTCCTTTAGGGCCTTGAAGACGATCCTGGCACGACTTGCTATAAGAAAGTCAGTTATTATGAAGTTCAGATTGACAGGAAGATAAATTGGGCTTGAGTCTCCACTTAAAAAAAATTCACCTAAGGGCTCAGCTAAATGGAATTTAAGGTAGGATTTAGTTTATTCAGACCTTTTTCAGAAACACACCTAATTGTGGAGAGAAAGGTGTGCCCATAAGGAATCACTTCTCAGCCCTCTCAGCGGGCCTCATCTCTCCTCCTGGGATCTCAGAACGGAAAGGGAAAGGAGAGGAGAGAGGAGAGCTGGCCAGAGGACAGGGTGTCAAAAGGAGGGAGGGGGTAAAAACAGAGGGGAGGACTGAGCAGGGGGAGGGGGATGGACAAGGGGAGGCAAGAGGAAAGACAGCAAACTAACCCCAATTCCCCTAGGACCTATTTTACATTCCTTTGATCATTTTCGGAAGGATGGGCTCAGGAAGTACAATTATAGCCAGCTCTCCATCACAGCTAAGGAGGGAAGTCCTTTACAAGTGTTAGTTATTATTACAACATGAATAATTGAATCTCCCAGATAATCCCCAAACCTCATTTGAGTCTTTAAGTTTCTCTTCCTCCACCGCCAAACCTTTTAACAAAATGAGACCGAAATGAGACCGGTGCTAGCAAAGAAAGTAAAAGGGCTGGCGAGAGTCCCCCTTCTCCTCCCACCGCTCCACTGCCTCTGGTCTGTCAGGTCTTTAATCCTCAAACCAGAGACACTGGCCCCCCAAAACCATGAGTAGGGAGTGTGAGTGAGGAGGGGTGCATCCAGCTGACCTCTTTGGACCTAGCTCCATCCGGGCCCCTTCTGCCAACTCCTCCCTCCCTTCCACCCTCCCCCTCCTCAGCACCCCTGCACTGATAGCTGAAAGAAAATACGTGCATGGCAGGCACTGGCTGACACACCCCACGTACAGGGCCATTTACTTATGTTCTGCATCACCTGCTCACGCATTCCTGTCTATTCCACCTTCTAAATTGCTCTTAAAAGTACTCCTTGCTTTCCACCATCCCCAAACCAACTTAATCTAGACTCCGTTCCCTTTGGCCTGGACTCTTGCAGTGGCCCCCTAGTAGCCTCCAATCTCTAACCACTCAAATCCATCTTGCACGCTATACCCTTCAATGGCTCCCAGTTGCTCACAGGGTCAAGTCCAGAGGCATTCCTATGGCCAGTGAGCCCTCCATGATCTGATCTGTGACCAGCGCTCTGCCCTCACCTCCCCCACAACTTCTGGGAAGACCCTCCTCACCTCCACCCCACTTGGGTTTGTTTCCTAACTCCCTCCTTATCCTTTAAATCTCAGCTCCCACATACCCTCCTCCTTGACACGCCCCCCTTTGCCCCCAGTGACTCTGACTTCCAGTCATTTGCATAGAGAGGGTCTCCAGTACATCCCCAGATCCGCACCGCACTTCTCACACTAGACTGCAATCAATGGCTCACAGGTCGGTCATCCCTGCTAGTCTGCGAGTTTCTCCACAAGACTCTCCGTATTCCTGGCACCTAAATATGTCTTGAAAGAGAATAAATGATGTTTTAACAATTGAAGGGCAGAGCGCCAGAGTAGTTGTAGCAGAACTAGCACCAAAATCTAAGTTCTGTGAGGGCAAGGAATTTTGTTTTGTTTGCTGCTGAATCTCTAGCGTCTGGAACAGAGTCAGGCTATTTGTTGAATGTTGTTGAACTTGGACTTAGACAGAACTGCGTGTGAACCCTACCTCTACCATTTTCGAACTCTGTGTCACCTTGAACTAGCTGTCTGTTTCCTCTGAGCCTCAGTCTTATCATCTGTAAAATGGGGATAATAATTCTACATACATCATAGGTAAGAATTAAATGAGATCAGATACTTGACAGCACCTAGCATAATGCCTGGCACAGAGAAGGCAGGTAATGCATGTCAGCTGAAATCCTTTGAAGACCAATGTCTTCTACTTCTCTGATCCCTACCGTGCGCCCTTCCCCCACCCTAGCCCTGCTCGTGCCCACTGTGGTCAAACCATCAGGGGCTCGGCACTCACTTGCCGCAGTTGTAGAGGTCACAGCAGAAGCAGGTGTTGCCCCGGATGCGAGGTGTGCAGAATCCACGGCTGAGGTGAGGGCAGTTCACCTGGGGACACACCACAGTGAGTAGGTGAGCTGGCACTGGATGGGAGGCGGGACCCTCTGGGATTGGCGCTGTGAGTTAGTGACTGATGGAGACGGTAAGGATGGCTGTGAAATGAATACACCAATGCACGGGCAGGATGGGGCTGGGCAGGTGGCTGGCTGAACTCGTGTGTGAGGCAAGTCACGGTGGAGCGGGGCTCACGTGCAGCCACAGCCACAGCCCTCAGGGCCCCATCCCTGAAGGGTGGAGATAGAGAGGAGGAAGGACGGATGGAAGGACGGACAGAAGAACAAATGGATGGTAGGAAGTGAGGATACAAGGGGTGGGAATTCAGGGTATGGGGGAAAGGGGACCAGGTGGGAAGGAAGACAGAGGGGCCATCACATGCACTTTGAAGTACAGTAGTACCTCTCGAGCTGCCTGGGTAAGGTTCCTCATAACCCTCGCAGAAGGAGAATTTTTGGTTGAGGAACTTATGACCTTATATAGGAAAAATAGGGTTAGGGGGACCAGGGTTACAAGTGAACCTATGGAAGTCATTATTAACATTTTTACAGTCACCAAGTTAGCACAAGAATGAGAACACGATGAAATCCAGAGACTAGCAATGACATTTTACACATCTCGTGTTTGCAAAAAAAATGTAAAAATTAACTTCCATTTATCATCTCTTATTTGTGAGAAATCTTCCAGGCTCTCCCTCGCCCCATATGGATGCAATGAAATGCTTGTAAATTTGTTTCACTGTGTTATAGAGAATATTGGTGGTAAACGCGCACTTTTTTCTATATTGGGTCCTTCATCCAAAAGCTCATGCCTTTCTGATAAGCTGTTGGCACGTACATCTTTCTACTCCTTTCTAACCCGAGAATAGTTAGAAAAATGGTAAACTGGTGATTGGGGAAGGAAAGTGGGGCAAGTGGATGGCACTGTTCACACTGTATGTTAAGGAAAACAGCTTCCCCTGAAGTTAGGCAATGCAGTCACCATTTTATATCCACTTGCCACCTTTTTCTAACAGTCACAAGTTTACCATTTTTCTAACTATTCTCAGGGGCGGTGGGGGGGGCATTGACTTTCAATTTGAAGTTAATAGAGAACCAAATGGTCGAGGTTGCTAGAAGCACATGGTAGAGTTTTATATTAAAGGGCTCTCTGGATTGGAGAGAGGTGAATGTGAGCTGAAATGAAAGTTCTCCAAAAATGACCTGGAGCCGAGCTTCACCTCACCGCCCACTGCCTCTGCTTCTTTGTGAGGCAACAAGGAACCCAAGGAGAGCCATGCGGGGCAGGAGAGACACACCCTCACGTGTCCACTCAAGCAGCAACAGACTGGCCTCCGGGCATGTCGTGACAGGGGCCAGGCCGCCAGCCCAGGTCTCCCCAGAGCCTCAGAGTGGACAAGGCTTCTCAGTGACCCTCATTTGGCTTCCTGACCCCTCCCGTATGTGGGACTCAGATTCTGCCTCCCCGGTCCAGGCCTGCTGCCTTGGTGGGGCTCCCACTTTTCTTCCAGCTGGACATCAAGTCCAGGCAGCTGAACCATCATCCACGGACATGGGGGAGGGACCTACCCTGTGGCCTCTGTACTCTTCATCTGTCCCTCTCGGGATCAAAGCCACACACTGAGAGGCTGCCTGCTGGGGTCAGAGGGGCAGCCTGTGGCCACAGAACAAAGTAAATCTGATTAGGCCTCATGAGGCTCTAACCTATGACCATGGCCCCATTAGCACTGTGCTCTGACCCACTGGACAAATCAACTAAACATACCTTGTAGCAAGCTGTAGGCCTGGGAAAAAGAGTAAAAGAAAGGGGGTTCCAGGCAGAACAGGAGACTTTCCCCAAAGGTAAGACGTGCAGCCTCCTTCTGGCTCTTACCTCCTCAGCTTCCTTCTGGGATGTCTTGGGCACATAGTGGCACCGGTTAGCATAGAGTGGTTTCAGATCCTGGAAACGGAAACACCAAACCAAATGGGTTTTGGCTTTGGAAAATAGAGCAGCAAGGCTCTGATTGGTAATAAAAGATTTGAATACACACACACACACACACACACACACACACACACCCCAGAGCAGGTAGTGGGTTGGGTTGATTTCTGAAAGCTGCCCATCTAGGGAGCCTGAGAATGTGAGGATCAGATAAAAATGTTCTAATAACCGCTTTCTATTGGGCCACTTGGTTAATGAGAAATTAGGAAATTGACTGAGAAGTGGGTTTCTTGAAATTTCCACTCTGGTTTTCTTTTATTGCTAGTCTTTGTCTCTTTGCAAAGAGTCCCCAGGGAACAAAAGTCAAAACTCCAAGTGATTGCAACATCACACTCCCAATCGGAGGGAGGCCAGCTCCAACAATGAGGATTCATTATCACCTGGGGACAGGACCAGGGCTGGCTGACACGTACACTCTGCTGTCATTGCCACAGCTTTTTCAGAAGGAAGAGCTCAGGAAGCAAGCCCCAGGGGGATGGGTAGCCATGGAGCCTGCTGTAGATTTTAACTCAACCGAGCGATGAGCCATTTTCACTCAATTACACAGATTAAAGACAGTGAACTCCAAAAATACCACTGAAGCCCAGAAAACTAACATGGGGCTCAAGGACAGTTGACTAACCCTGCTGGCTTGGGCAGCTTCCTGGTGAGGGAGCTCTCAGACACAGGGGCTGGGGTGGAACAGATAGATGCAATCCAGTGCTACCTGGAAACTGTCAGTCAGGGGATGCTGCCCACTTTCCGGGGGACACTAAACATCCCCTGACTGGTAGGGGGCTTCGACCAAAAGCAGGTTAGCACAGGACAAGCAGTTTATGCAAACTGACCTTTGGAACTCGGCCAAAAGCACCTTGGCAGAGGGAGTTTATCTATTGCCCCTCCTTCCCCCTAAACCCACTTCTCTCACCGTTTTCAATAATCCTGGTGGCTGCTTTTCCCCACACATGTGATTGAGCATCTCCTGCACCTGACACCCAAGTGCCTCCGTGCCTCCCTGCCTGCTGCCCCGTCAAGGACCTAGGACCTTCCATCAGCTGCTTCCACATGAATGTCCTGACCGCTCCGTGTTCTGAAAGTACACTGCCCTGTGGGCTCAGCCTGGAGTCAGGCTGGAAAGGAATGAGGGCTCTTATGGTCACTGCCAGCAGGGTTTATTTTCCGACTTTGGGCAATGGCAAAAGTCATCATCATCCTGCCAAAGGGGAGGCTTGATGTGCTGGTCGTAGCCCTCCTGACCTCCTGGTTCTCCAAAGAGCATTCAGCCACCAACTGCCTAAATGAAGACAGATGTGTGTGTGTGATGGTCGCCCATATGCTGCCTCTGGGTGCTCTTGTGCACTAAGGCCCCAGGGGAGGAACAAGCCCATGTGACTGGCCGGTAAGAAAAGGCCACTTAGCCGCGCAGCCTTTTCCATCCGAAGGGCTAGCAACTCCGGAGTGGAGGGCTGGCCACGAGACTGCTTTCTGCTGAGTGTCAGTGTGCTCTGGGCGAGGCCCTCTTAGGGCGCGTTCACACCCATCATTTCATACCGTCCTCATGCTAACCCTGAGAGGCAACCAGGTTACTATCACATCCACGTGGAAGAGGAGAGACTGGGCGTGAGGAGGGAAAGGGATTTTCCCAGCTAGTTAATTGCTATATTCAGGGAGGGGAAAGGAAGGAAACTAGAGACGAGAGAGAAGGAATGAGACACATTTAGAGGGGGGTCAGGAGGTAGGTCTTAAGGGGAAGTGCATATGTCCCCAAGCCAAAGGACAGGGCACCAGGAGGTTAAAGGGCTCCAACAACAGGAAAGGCTGGCTCTAACCCACCCGAGCGGTGCTGGGGTCCAAATGTGCCTTTCATTTAAACTGGCCAACAGACATCACCATAGATTAATAAAGCCTTCTCCCTCAAAACTGTCTGGGTACCAGTGAGGACTGGCAGATGTCTTAGGACAGGTACAGTGTAGGCAAAAAGGTATTCTCAAAGACTCATCCAGCCTTACCCCAACCTCCCGAATCAAATGCTCTACTGCAAGCCACTAACGGCAGGAGGTACAGAGGGCCTAGACGCAGAAGCTGGAAGAAACTTCCAGTAAATATAATTTGGATTTTTCTCCCATTGCCTTTGGCTGAGGCCAGTGATCAAAACCTTTAGGAGTTTAGGAGTCAGGGAAATGCAAATCAAAACCACAATGAGAAACCACTTCATACCTACTAGGATGGCTAGAATTTAAAAGTCGGATAATTACGGGAGTTGGCAAGGATGTGCAGAGACTGGCACACTCAGATACTTCCAGTGCGAATGTAAAACGGTGCAGCCACTTTGGAAAATTGGCAGTTCATCGAAAGGTTAAACGTAGTTACCATATGACCCAGTACTTCCAATCATAGGTATATACTCAAAGGAAATGAAAACATATGCCCACGTAGAAATTTGAACACAAATGTTTATAGCAGCATTATTGATAACAGCCAAGAGGTGGAAACAACCCAAATGTCCATCAACTTGTGAATGGATAACCAAAATGTGGTATATCAATACAATGGAATATTATTAGACCATAAAAAGAAAGGAAGCAATGATACATGCTACAATATGGATAAATCTGGAAAATATTATACTAAGTAAAAAAAGTCAGGTTACAAAAGACCACATGTTATATGATGCCATTAACAGGAAATGTTAATTAATATAGGGAAATCTATAGAGAAAGTAGTGGTTGCCTAGGACTTGGGGGAGCAGGGGGAATAGGGAAGTGATAGCTAAAGGGTATGGGGTTGTTTGGGGGATGATAAAAATCTTCTAGAATTGACGTGATAGTTTGCACATACCTGTGAATGTACTAAAAGCCACTGAATTATATACTTCAGATGGGTAAATTATATGGAACGTGAACTATATCTCAATAAAGATGTTTAAAAAAAGAAACACTAGGAGTGGGAGGAGGAGGGAAAAGGAGGAAGCCATTTTAGCTCATGATGCCATGAAAATCTACTGCAGGCTTCTTGGCCACTAGGCCTGTGTTGCCATGGAGACTGCCTCAGAGTGAAGCGTGCTTGTCAAATGGGGATAATAACACCTGCCCTACGTATCTCACAGGATTGCCGTGGGTCTCAAATGAGATAATAAATGTTAAGGCACATTGAAACACTAAATTCACTATACAAAAACAAGGAATTATTGTTATTAAGATGGCGCCTGTTGAAACAAAACAGCACACGTACTATGATTGTCTACAAGCATGCTACAAAAATAGGTATATACTCAGAGGGTAATATGCAAAAATTGCATATGGAATAGAATTGCTATGTTAGGGTGGTAGGACAGTGGATGTTACAAGTTCCTGTTGTGTCACTTGCCTTTTCAAAAAGAAAAAGATGAAGAAAAAGATGGCTCTCTCAGCTAAACTCAAAAGGGATGAGTCTGATATAGGGGCTGACATATTCCTGACCCCAAAAGAAAACTGGGCTAAAAGCTTCTCTCTTCCATCCCATACTTTTCCCCCTGCCCAGTAATTATCTCCTGACATGCCAGCACTGACCATAGGAATTCCACTAATCTTGGCAAATGAGGGACTGACTCTTATGTCTAGGAGGAGAGTCCAAGAGCAAGTTGGGATTGAAATAATAATGTTGCGAATCATCCTTTCCCAGATCCATCCATACCCAGGACACTCCCTCAGGATGACCTGCACTATTAGCCGACGATTGAAACGGAATAAAATATGATGGATCCACACAATATTCTGATAATACAATTTTTCTCTAATTCAATTGTTTTAGAAAACATATAATTCCAACTAGTTCGTAGGATGTTTTCATTTTCAATGTTGGTTCACTTGGGGGAAAAAATGAGTATCTGAGGTTTTTGTGGGAGCTCAGGAAGCTGCTTGGTTTGCTCTCGATTTGGGTTTGTGGGCCAGATCAGGGCTATACTATGACCTCCCTGGGACTTCTGCCTTTTGTGGACAGCTTCCTCCATTAAAAATTGTTGAAAATGATATTTCATTTATTTTGATTATATCTTATGACTGCATTGGTATAAAGACAAATTTCTATTATGTGTGAAAACATTTTTTTTTGGCCTAAAAGTTCATCATTTTTCTTCCGATTTGGAAAGAAATGATCATATTTTTCTGGGACCCTGAAAGTCCGTGGGTCACAGGCACTGTTGTCTGCTGAGCCCAACGGAGAAGGCGGCCCTAGGCCAGATATCTGGAATCGTAAGAGATGGAAAGCGCCGACCGAAGGGTGAGGGCTCCTGCAGGGAGCCCTGTGGAAAGGACCCGAATCCCAGGCTTCTCCAAGAAGGAACACAGGTTTGGGTTTCAGGAGTAAAGTAGCCTTACTCGAGGCACAGCTTCTCCAGAACAGGAAGCATTTGGCGCCTCTACTCCAGGACTGGGCTCGTTTTGGAGACTTCCAGCTCTGGGGCTTCCTCAGGATCCCAATCACATCACACCTCTCCAACCATGAAGACAGCGAAGTTCAGGTATCCTAGAAAAGGTGTCTGTCCTCATGGGCTGCTCTTGTTACTGTTGGAGGTGGGGGAGGTCAGCTATTGCCACCTCCAAGGCTCTCAGGAAGTCATGTGGCTTCCTGCGGCTCTCTCCCTGCCTGCTCACTCCCAACACCAATTCCAAGCCAGTCCCCTGGCCCTTGTCTCTGACTTTTCCAAATGTCACCCACGTGTCAACAAAGGCTTAGCTCCAACCCCTCCACCATGGGGAAGCCTGCTCTGATCCAAGGTAAACCACTTGGGCACTTAGAGTTTATATGCCCAGCTTAGACCAATTTCTCTAGATGCCCATGTGTGTCCAGGGATGTCCTCATTTTGACATCACCTCCTTGAGGCCGGTGATGTCACCTCCCTCTCCTGTACCCCTCACAGCCCTTAGCACACACCCAGCACACACACACTCGATGAAGCCTTGTTGTATTGCCCATTTACTTTAACCCAGGACTAAAAATACTCACAATGTGTCTGGCAGCGAAGACCCCGTCGACTATGGCACAACAAAAGGCTGCAATCACACCAAAGCTGATAAAGACGATGGAAGCCACCAGCTGTGGGAGTAGGGGTGGGGGACAAAGCAAAAGTGTCTGTTAGCCTTCCACTATCGCTGCTTCTGGAGACAAGGCGATCCCCAAGACACCGCCAGCCACAGCAGAACTCTGGCCTGCCAGCCCGTGTGAAGCGTGAATGCCCTTTTCAGTCACGCAGCACGAGTGGGAGCGGGGGAGGGCGACGCGGAGAAGGGGCCATTGAAGCACTTCTTACACTTTCAGGGCAAGCTAAGAAATTCACTCCAGGAGTCTATGAGTGCCCAAGGAAGAGAAGGCTGAGGAACTAGACTGCATGGCTCTTCCATTCTCAGACTCAGAAAAATGTTGGACCTTTGACATCATGAAGTCCCACCCCCTATTTTATTTATTGTGGAATTGGAGGCTCAGAGAGGGGAAGTGGTGTGTCCAAGGTCACTATCCAGTCTATGGAAGAGGCTGTGCCCACCAACTCCTAGTCTAGTGTTCTTCCCAACCCCTCATGGTGGGCAATGATGAAGAAGGGATGATTCTGAGGCCCTGCACAACCCTACATGGCCCTGCATCACTGAAGAAAGAGAACACTCAACTTATTATGGCTTAGGTGTCAAAGACATTTTACAAGGTTTGAAGTCTCTGAAATTGATCAACTCTGTGTGGTACACACGAAAAAATTCAAGTAAGAGAAATGTTTGCTGGAAGCAGACTGTCCTATTCTCTGATCGTGTTAGATAACAGAAATTTTCCTAGTAATTTGTCTTCCATTACAAGGGCGATACCACAACCCAACGTGGGGGTAGGTGTTTCAAGGTGTAACCAGGGGCAGGGATAGGTACTGCCTAAGCCCACCATCTGCCTGTGTTGACCCTCAAAACACCCTCTTTGAGGTGTTTGGGGGGTAAAGTAGAGAAATAGCATGGCATTAAGCTGCTCCCCAGGGGGAAGGAGGAAATCACAGTCAAGGCCACCCTAAGGTCCTCCCATCTCATAGGCTAGAAGGTAATACTGATCTCCTTTGGGAGTTGTTCAGAAACCTCGCCCCATACATCTCACTTCACAGCACTACAGAGAGTTGGTAAATAATGGATGAAAGATGTCATGAAATTGGCATTATCAGCTATGCTATGATCAGCTCTACAATTAGAACTCCCCTGTCATTTTGAATAATTTAAACCCAGAGTGCAAACACAACTGGCAGCGGAGAGCCCAGGTGAAATGGAAGAAGAGAACTATTAGAACCCCCCTGAGGGTGATTCCCTACATTGCTGGGGGGAGAACACACGTTTAGAGTTCCCTGTCCCTGGAGCTATTACGTTATCTGATTAAACTTGCTGTTAAATAGACCCTAGCATCAGTCTAGTTGCCACTAGACTTGTACGGGGAAGCCTAATGAGTCCACCATCTGACAACTAACCAGGCATCTTGATTTACAAGCCCATAAAACTGCAATATGCTTGCAATTCGGTCTGTACCGTCTTCTCTTGCCCTCTAGGAAGCCTTCTCAGGCTGAAGCAAGAAAATACAACAGTCTGCCCTTGCGGGCCCCCATTCGGACATAGAACTTTGTGAGTTTTACCTCCTGTTATATGCGCACCCTTCCTCTCAACGTTACACATACTTAGCTTTGAACTATGTATGGGTAATGGGAATACTTGAGGTTGGCTTCGTAATTTCATTTCGTCTTCTTGCGCCCTAAATATATTTGTTCTGTTAATTAAAGTCCCCTAGATTGGAATCTCCTAAAAGGCAGGAACCCTCTGCGAAAACTCCTCTCCAAGATTATGCATCAGAGAGGAAGGTGTGAGGGTCGCCAGTGAGCCAGGGCTGCAGCAGCAGGAATCGAAGAAGCAAAGGCATCCGATGCGAGGACAACTGGCCTGACTGGATAGGCTGGCGCACTCCTTTGCGAAGGAGGAGAAAAGCAAGAGGCAAGATCCAGATTATTCCATCCCTGTGACTTAAGGAGACTAGCTGGGCCACTGAGGGGACATCAGGCAGGGTGAGAACAAGTCCCACACCACAGGGTCACTTTAAAACAAGTTCCCCGGAGGCTTAGGAGAAAAGTAAAGTAGCTGTTTCTTTTGTGGCCCAATTTGGGCAATCTTAAGAAATGTGTCACTTATCCACAGAAATGTTGAGCTTTTTCAGGTGAAGAATTTGATTCTATAACGATGAAAACTTACCATCTGCCGTTTGTTCTCCACGAGGTTTGATCCGATGATTCCAAGGAATGATCCAAAGCCGAGCTGCAAAGCAACGTGGCACAGATAGCACGTGGGAAGATGGTTAGCCTGACCTCACGGTCGTTCCACCCCTGGGATACAATTCAGGATAACAGAAAATACCCGGGGTACAGATGCTAAACCCGTGCAGCTGTTACACAAATACAGTATGAGTAAGAAAAGTATTTCTCCCACCATTTGCCAATTTTTCCTCGTAGATATGAATCACACCTAAAAAGAAACTCGTGTGCCCAGAAGCTGAAAGTAAAAGTCAATCATAGCTTTTCAGAGGCTGCTTATTTCAATTTCAATATCCATTACCTAGCATGTGACTGGTGAGTCAGTAAGAGACGGATAATGGTGAAAAGCACGCATTATATTCTGATCTTTATCTTTTCTTTGAAAGAGACCTTCTATCCTGATGCACGAATTACAAAATAAAGGTTTGAAATAGCGATTTTTGATGCATCAGACACGCTAATCAAACGCAGGAAGTACTTTAGAAATCAGCAAGCACCTTAACCTAGACTTAAAAAAAAAAGAACTATTTTTTTTGAAAGCCTGTATTTGTGGTTGACCCACTGCCATTTATGTTAGCGCTTATTCACCTCTTCTTCCATCTCTGCTTCATTTATGGACAGAAAGCATTCATTAAAGGGTGAATAGAAATGGCGGTGTAAAACCCTGAAAAACAATTTCCCTGCCTAAGCGGCTGGGATGATGGCTCGGGGTAGCAGGTTCCACTTTGCTCTCAGTTCTGCCATTAGTGGATTGAGTCTGCCATTCTCAGCTGAAAATGATCCCTAACCGATGGCTGCTGTCAGGGGTGAAAGTGGAAGAAGTAAAAAGTGGTGGGAATGGACCAATAAATCCTAACACAAGTCCAGCAATGTAGTTACATTTCTCTCGACCCTCACTAAGGATCTGGCCTTCCATCTGCCGCCTTACCTTGGCTCACAGGGACATCTCTTTCAGTCTGAGGCCCCCAAGCCTTACACTAAGTCTTGGAAATCTAATGGACCCAAGGGCTGGGCAGGAGCCTGGTGGGGCAGTGTAGGGGGACTGGGTGCTTGCCTCAGAAACCCAAGCATGAAAGAAGAGAATGAATGGAAGGAATGAATACAAATTTCCAAGGACTCATTCTGCAGGGCCACTCAGCCAGCAACTCCTCTTGAGAAATAGAAGCTGAAGAGAATAAAGGTGTAACCCATGCCGTCCAAGACTCTACTGAGAACATCCTCACTCAATGGTTAAACTATACCTGTCTCCCGCCTGGTCTTATTTGAAATGTAATTAAAATGTGTTGTGATGAAGTATAGTAATTAAAACCTGGTCATCAGACTAGCCTGGCTTCTAACCCCAGCTCTTCCACTTGTGGCTGTGCGACTTGAACAAACTGACTGACCTCTCTAAACCTCAGTTTCCTTATCTGGAAAATGGGGACCATAGCAGTAGCTGTCTTATAGGATTTTTGCAAGGATTATCCAGGACAATACAGTCAAAGAACTTTGCACAGGGCCTGGCACACAGTAAGTTCTCAGTAAATACGAGTTATTGTTCTAGTGATTATTATTACTATTTTTAAAGACACCTAACTTTGGGGCAGCTCTAACCTGATTTGAGCTGGCAAATCCTATCATTATTTGCTCTATTTCATAAGAGTTTCGTATTCTGTCTTATCTCCCCTCCCAACATGTTGCACAGCTTTTATTTTTCAGGAAGAATTCCATGAATAGCCTGTGCTTATGACACTCTGGGCCATTTGTGGAGACTGAAAGAAAGTCAGAGGGCAGTTTCTTACATGGAAAATAAGTCCTTTCACCGAGCGGTTCATCAGTTTCCACAGATACTCACTGAATGTTCTTCTGAGTCTCAACAGCAGTCTTTGCCTTAAGACGGGAAGCAAAGACACTCGCTCTTCCTGACACTCTCAAATAACTCTCTGATGGCAGTGACCGGAAGAGGTGGCCTGAAGCCTCATGGAATTGGCTGGAAAGACAAGGTGCTCTGGGACTGGAAATCCCAGGCCAACCAGTTAATTCATCCAGTTCCCTCCCCTTTCCTTCCATTCTATTTCTATTCCACTCCAACTCATTCCATTTTCTAACACTCACTGAGTACTTTTGGGAGATAAATAAGATGACATGGCCCCTACCCTGCAGGAGTGCATTGTCTAGTGAGGGAGAGACAGACTGTGGCTTAAGGACCACAGGCGAGGTAGAAACAAAGTGCTGAAGGAGCAGAGACTAATTCATTTTGTATTATATCCTTGGCTCTGCTACTTACAAACTGTGTGACCTTGGGCTAGTTCTTTAGCCACTCTGTGCTCATTCCTCATCTATTAAATGGGAATCATAATGGTCATGACCACACAGGACTGCTGTGAGGATTAAATGAGATAAGGTATGTACGTAGCATGACCTGCATAAGGTAGGCTGCTAAATACATATACATGGTCGTTCTCAGATCTCACAGAGGGGATAAATGGGGTCAAAGACAGGTAGACTTCACCAGGTGGGGAACTAATATCAATTGAGTCCTGGCTGGAAGAATTCATTCATCTGGATGACAGGTTTATGAACTAACTCACCAGTACCACTAAAACTACCTTACATTTGAAGAGCATTTGAATTTAAAGAAGCGCTTGCCCTCCACCTTGGTCACAGTCATGTTAGGGAGTTCGGTGGAGCTCATATCATTCCCATTTGATAGATAGCAAAACGGAGGCCTAGAGAATTGTATGGGCTCATTCCCTCTTACAGCAAGTTCACGGCAGGGCCAGGACGAGCCCTCAAGAACACCCTAACAGCTGGTGTTCTTCCAGCCACACTTTGCTGTATTTGTGGCCAGTGTTAGCAGAATAGTGACCTTCACCTCTGCCCCCCAGGGAAGAAGTTCCCTGTAAGGATGGAGTGAGAAGTTGTATTTGAGGAAGAGCTGAGGGGGTGAAAGTAAAGAAGGAAAAATCAACAGAATTTCCTGAAAATGGGCAGCTGCTTCTAATCAACTGTTTGCTCTCCTGAGGCCTCCGAAAGGTAAGCTCTGTGGTCCTTGCTCGAGAACTGCCCGGAATCATGGAATGTTCAGACCTTTGGAACTCCATCTTGACTCCCCATTACCTGAACAAATAACCAGTTTGCTTTGTTTTGGCTGCCCTCCACTTGTAGAAGAAAAAAAGGCAAATCATTAGAACTCAGTTTCAAGAGCTCTTTTTAGGCTGCACCCTATAATCTATGCCTATTCCCATCCACTGGGACTGAGGTGCAAATGGATTAATCATTCAACAAGTATTAATTGGACATCTACTCTGTGGCAGGTACTGTGCTACACCTGTGATCTGGAGGCCAGGAAGCGGGGTGGGGTATGATACCAAGACCAACAAGACTCAGCCTGGAGGAGCTGTAATTAGATAATGGGTCCACAATCCCTTTCTGTAATACTGAAATCAACAAAGCTCTTAAAACCAAAAGGGTTTTTGGTAACTAACTTGGTGGCAAAACCTGACCTTGAACTGACGTGAGGTTATTTTATAATGTTTATCTACTTAGTGTAAAAATTCACAGTTTATTGTAGAAAGATGAAGGTGCTTGATTATGGGGTATATCTCAAGACCCCACTGGGATGTTAGATAATATATGATATATGCAGTCTATTATCTTTCTGAAATTAAAAACAAAACACAACAGTCTAAATTTGCAAACACATCTCACCCAAGGGTTCAGATAAGGGATTGTGGACCTGTATAAACAAAGCTAAATGAGAATATAGCCCAACATCCCACAAAGCAGAATGTGACTATTTCCCAAGAGCTATGAGTGGAAGGAATCTACTGTAGGGAGTTCAAAGATGGTAGACACCACTGTGGATCACAGTAGCTGAGAAATGTCCCAGCTGTGTCTTTAAGTTGGAATAGGACAGAGCATTTGGATAGCTCAGTAGCTATCCAAAGTGGATCCCAGTAGCTGAGAAATGTCCCAGCTGTGTCTTTAAGTTGGAATAGGACAGAGCATTTGGATAAACAGAGAGCGAGAGCACAGGGAGGACGTTCCAGCCCAAGTCATGTTCAGGGGACTGTGAATTGACAATTTTGGTAAAAGAAAGGTATGGGAGACCAGGCCAAGAGCATCTTCAGAGAGTTTTGAATGACAATGCTAAGGAGGCAACAGGAAGCCAATGAAGGTTAGTCTTATCTAGTAAATCAAGGCTCAAGTGTCATCTCTGAAATGTACTTACTAAGCTAGGAACTTTATCTTAGAATGATCTTATATTTTAGAAACATTTTCAACAAGAGGTAGAAAAAATTTCTGCCTAATTCACAATAAACCACAAAATCCCACTATCCAGACCTCCTTCTATTTCCTGAACATTCAAGTTAGTCAAAACTTCGTTGGATTTATCAAGAGTCTTCACATGTGAAGCTGAAGCCACGCTGGCCTAGAGAAGGTTTCTGGCCTATTGACTATTTTGAATGATCCCTGTTGTCTCTGCCTCCTACTACCCCATGGCAACTCTGATATAATTTTCAATTAACTGGACACGCCCCCCTTCCCCCGCCTGGGAGAGGGGACAGAAGCTCCTGGTTTCTTTCCTAAAAGAAAACCCAGGCTGGTGTGGGCCCTAGCAGTATAACAGCTGGTGGAGAAGGTTCTAGAGTGAAAGGCTTTCAGCACTGATCAGGTGGCCAACTCCATCTTGTGGGTTGCATGGGAAACACATGTAGAGGCCTTGTTCTCCTGGATGTAAGGTTAGAGAGCTATAGAGAAGGAGCTGGCTCTCTCCCCTGCATTTTCCATCTTCATACAACCGAGGCTCTTGATTTTCTTTAGGCCGCCAGAGTAGAAAGCTCACTGGGACGCTTCTGGAACGGACTATGTCTTGAACATTCGAGGACAGTAAAAATCCTAAGCCAGTTTGTCTTTCTGTGTTGGTTTTAATTTTTTAAAAATTTTACATTTTAGCCTGTACAGATGAGCACATCTGTAAAGATGCCTGTTGCATGCATGTCTTAGGATGATGATACCACATTCTAGCTCAGGTAGAGTAGCTAACACCCTATCATAATGCACCTCACTGTACAAGGGCATCTCGTTTGGCAAAATAAAGATGGCTCAGAAAAGTTTTGCATGACTTAGAGTTATGCAAACATGATTATATTTCTCAATGCCTGAGATCTCAATATTTAAATGAATTGTATGGTAAGTAGTCTTTAAGTCGTCTTTAAATCTAGTAACTGCTCCCTAATTTGTTTGTTTTAAAATTTTAAATTCTCATGTACACATTTAACCAGAGTCCTAAAACAGCAGAGTTCCAAATAACCTGACATTTTCCCACAAATCTATACAATGATCTTTATATTCAAACTGACCAATTTGATAGTGTGGAATCTGAAAATGACACATTTTGCTCATTCTGGTTTTATTGCAAGCATACTTTGTTTATTGTGGGTTTTTTTTTTTACATCTTTATTGGAGTATAATTGCTTTACAATGGTGTGTTAGTTTCTGCTTTATAACAAAGTGAATCAGTGATACATATACATATGTTCCCATCTCTCTTCCCTCTCGCATCTCCCTCCCTCCCACCCTCCCTATCCCACCCCTCTAGGTGGTCACAAAGCACCGAGCTGATCTCCCTGTGCTATGCGGCTGCTTCCCACTAGCTATCTATTTTACGTTTGGTAGTGTATATATGTCCATGCCACTCTCTCACTTCGTCCCAGCTTACCCTTCCCCTTCCCCATGTCCTCAAGTCCATTCTCAACGTCTGTGCCTTTATTCCTCTCCTGCCCCTAGGTTCTTCAGAAACATTTTTTTTTAAGATTCCATACAGATGTGTTTGCATACGGTATTTGTCTTTCTCTTTCTGACTTATTTCACTCTGTATGACAGACTCTAGGTCCATCCACCTCATTACAAATAACTCAATTTCGTTTCTTTTTATGGCTGAGTAATATTCCATTGTATATATGTGCCACATCTTCTTTATCCATTTTGTTTATTGTGTTTTAGTTCTCCAGGTGGTTGCCGATCCACCTGAATTAGACTCCCCTGGGGTGTTTATTAAAATACACACCAAGGTGGGGAAACCACTGGCTTAGAGTTTATATAATACCTCTCTAATAACCAAACTATTCAATTAGTGAAAGCACCCCAGTCCCGGATAAATCTGGATTCTCAGGCATTTATTGTTTCAGAGGTATGAGTTGTTTATTGTATTTGTTATAACATGATCTGACCTAACAACTCAAATGGATTTTTCTGCTCTTCAGTCTGCAGTCTTCCCCCCTTCACTTCCTATAACTAAAACCCATTTTAAAGAAACAATCTACAGGAACTATAAGAGCAAAAAAAATTAAGGTTAAACCATAGGGCACACTGCTAGGGCTGGCTCTCCTATTAACATTTCCATATTAGCTCTTAGCCAGACACACACGCACAGACACACGCCCCCACTGCTTCAACTTCCAGTGCTAGCTGAACGTCAGGTACTCCAATAACAACAATCACGCGCCCTCCTTCCTTTGTTAATGTATTCCAACCCAGCCACCCACAGGCAGATATTCTACAGAGAAGGTTCAGAAGCACCGTTCATGAATAGTAGTTGCTACTCTTAAATGACACGGAAAATACCTTCCTCTCACCCAGGGAGAGTCTGAATCTTGGCTTGAGCATTTGCTCATCAGTCAGAAACCTTTTACTAAATGCAGCTACCTGAAGCCCACGAAGTCACGCAGACCCTATAAATTGCTTTCCCAAGCCACCAAAATGCAATCTTAGCCCCCCCTTCCTCTGTCCCCCGCCCCTCTTGTGTTTAAAAATAAAACCCAATTCTGCTGATGACTGGTTTTCTTGCCTCACCACAGGAAGTGGACCGGGTGAGTTCTCACATCACATGCTTAGCAGAGGGCACCAGACGGTGTCTGTGGGACACCTGCCCTCGGCTCGGCTCAAGAGCTGCGAAGGAACTTCCCGGGAAGGGCGGGCGGCCTTCAGCAGCTGGGCCCCAGTGTCAGGCCCCGGCTCCGCTAGGGCTATTGAGAAGGCTGACTGCGGAATCGGTGACCTAGGCAACAGGCGTCAGGCTTGGTCACTCCCGGCGCTGGTTTGTCAAAGGCATCCATCTTTAATCCCTTCCCCTTTCTTTGCTTCTCTTTCCAACACCCCCCACTCCAAAAAAAGAGTAAAAAAGAAAAGAAACAAAACAACAGCAACAAAGCCGTCTGCCCTCCCTGATAACCTAAAATGTAAACAACAACAACAAAAACCCACCCTAACCTTCCTTTCCGCTCTCTAGCAGTTACAATTGGGAAGTCATTTAGTTGATATTCAAAATACGGTCCAACCTCTAGAGTTAGGTTTTAGGGTTCAATAGCAGTGTGTGTAGATCCAAATGAGGTTTTGGTTTGGTTTTCTTTTTCTTTTCTTTTTTCCTCAATTATATTGAGGTATAATTGGCAAATAAAATGGTATATATTTCATTTCATTTCATATACAACATGATGATTTGACATAAAATGAGGTTTTGTATGCAAAGAGTTCAGAGCTTTCCAGAGTGGATTGCATGCAGCCCGGGGATCGGTAAAACAATCCACTGAAGTACGGAAAGAAACGATTGGGACTCTTGTTTCCTATTTTTTGTTTATCTAAAAGAATAAGAAAGAAATTACACGTTACAAATATTCAGTGAACAGACTGTCACTGGCGCCCTCCCTCGGTGTGAATGTCAGGTGACAAGGCGAGAGCTATCGTTCTGGAGGAGGGCAGGTTCCAAGCAGCAAAGGGTTGGTGGTGGGGCAGCCACCACATGTGCCCGGATAGTCTTATCTAGTCTTCACTAAACTAGTCCCGAGAAAATGGACGAGGAGTTTGGAAAGACTCCTGTTGATAAACCATGAGTTGAAGATGACCCTAATAATGTAACACAGCAAGAAAATGACAGAGCTGACCCTTGGAACTCTCAGGGTGAGCTCTTTGTCAGCCACACTGTGAGATCACATTAAAAAAAACAATGATGCTCATGACAATCTGTTCATATCTGAGAAGAAAGCACAAAATATTCAAAATTATCTAGTAAGCTATTTGAAATAATGACTTAACAGCCACTATCTTTAATGAGATTTCATGCGAAGTGCATACCATTCCTTGAAATTTTAGCTAGTGTTAGTATGAAGATATTAAAAATTAAAGTGTATTTCATTTTCATCTAATTTTTGAACTTCCATTTTTGTATGTTTTATGAATATGCATATAATTTGTAAATGAATAAATACACATATTTGAGGAGTAAGCATCCCACATATTTTTCCTGAGAGGAGGGCAGGATGGCTTTGGAGATCAGTGCTGTGCGTCACAGACTGTCAAGCTGCAAGGGTCCTCAGATTTCAGGTAAGGTCAGGTGACCCCTATTATATATTTAGGAAAGCAGATGCCCAGAGAGGAAAGGACCTCAGCCTAAGGTTAACACTGCTAATTAGTAACACGTCCTAGACCAGAAAACCGAGGTCCTAAAGAGTGAGATGACCTGCTCAGGATCACACTGCTAGTTAGGGATGGTGCTGCGATTCTTCTGAGTCTTAGTTCAGTGCTCTTCTAAACCAGCCCAGAGGAAATCTGAGCAAACACAGAAACTCAAACAGAATTGAAAACCATCAGAGTAGAACCAAATGTCTGTAGCCAGCAAGCTACTGAGACCTACCTATGCCTTTGATACTCACAATAACTCCCGGGTAGTAACCTCCAACAGTCACATTCTGGGTCCTGGTGGTTGCAGCGAGGCCCACCGTGAGAATTAATACGGACACGATAAGCAAAGTCACGGTGACATAGATGGAGTTTCGTTTCCTCCGATTAAAGGCTCCTGAAAGCACACAGAGAAACTGAAATTGCTCATTTCGGCTGGAGAAGGGATGGACTTACAGAAAAAAATCACTAGGAAGGTTTTCCTTTCCTACTTCAACTGGTAACTGGGGTTATCTCTGGGGAGTGGGATTATGGCGAAGAGATGGAGCTTTAGTTTTTTGCAGTCATCAGGTGTTACGCTTACAATAATATATATATGTTTCCAGTTTGAAAATAAACAACAGAAGAAATTGTACCAGTTACATAAAAACAAAAGTAAACGCATTCGATAAAAGATGTATCATACCCACTTAGTGAAGTGTTTCTTTTTTAAGCCAAATTATAAGGTACATGATAGATGGAAAGTGTACTGTGGAGATATTAAATGAAAAGATTTTAAGGCCAATATGCAACTAAGGAGGGTTTTTTCATAAGCTGGAGATATGAAATTTCATTTTCAGTGTAAATATCAGAACCAAGCCAGGTACTGGGATTTTTTTTTCATTTATTTCTGACATTTGCCACCTCATGTATAAACTTTAAAAATGGTGTGTTGGCAAGATTTGCCACATAACAAATGTGTGTAATAAAGTAAGTGTTTGGAGGCCATTAGTCCACAAAGATATGTATCAGGGGAGGTAGATGGGGAGGATTATAACTTACACCGTTTAGGCTTATGTGAGGGTGACATAAATACAAATGATGAGAAACCCGTTCTTCTACTCAGTGTTTATCGGACATGATAGTGCAAACCAATATTTTTTTTCGAAAACAGGCTTATTAAGTCAGATAGAAAAATGGTATCTAGACTCGCTTTTGAATTTAATTTTTTTTTCTAAGGAATGAAGCACTGCTCAACACTCTGCGTGCGTTTTTTCTAGAGGGGGTTCTCAACAGGAAATACCAGGGATGAGTTACACCTAGGAGTTCTCATAAAAATAAGCAACTGGGGGACTTGCTGTGAGAGTCCAGTTCTCTAGTGGGGAGCCTTATGACAGGGTTGCCCACTCAGGTGGCTTGGCTGTCATTTGCGGGCCTAAAGAGGCCACTTGGGACTGATCGCAGGACCCCGCCATTCTGGGAGGCCTCGCTGCAGCCTCAGGAAGCAGCTGCCTTTGAAGCCGCCCAGACTGCACCACTGGGAGGGAGGGGAGAGGGGATGAAGGAGGGGGGAGGGAGGCGAGAAAACCAGGGAGACCCAGGAGGCCTGATGGTGCTGAGAGGGAGGCACTGTGGCTGGCTCTGCAGCCCCCAGCAGATGCCCCCTCCTCGAGGGAAGAAGAGCGTCAGAAGTGCCACCCTGGGTGAGCCCCACCATCCGTCTCGTCTCCCCCAGTGCGGTCCCTGCCCAAGGCTCCAAGGGAGGTGGCAGGGGCTGGCGGTCTCTCCCCTGACGTCAGCCTCGAAAGTGAGGGCCGTGACTCATCAGGGTCATTTCTAATACGGTACTATTCCAAGACCATTTTACATCGAAATGTAGAAGTGGCTTGAGCGTTTGGAGGCACCCACAGACTAAAGCGCCATATCGCACCCTGGGAGGAGAGGTAAAGTAAGGTGGGAAACGAGGCTCCTCTCCTGGGGGGCCTGAGTCCAGCCTCCAGGGGGGAAAAACAAAGGGACCGCTGGAGACACCTGTGACATCAGGGCCCTTTGTGTGAGAGGGCTATTTGGGATGCAGATGGAGAGCTGACTGCTAGTAAACAGAGGAGCAGAGCGGGGAGACACAGACTGCGAAGGGTGGCGGGGGCGGGGGGGGGGGGGGGGGGGGGGGGGGGGGGGGAAGAGCGGGGATTTATTTCTTCTGTTTATCTGAAGGTTAGTTACCCCTCCTCTAGATTTCGAGGGACCTTAAATGAGCCTCCAAACCAGGATCCCTAAGTCCATTTGATGATAGCCAGTTCTCAGTGAATCTGCCAGTTGGCTCCACAGAGGGGCTCTAAATAACATAAACTTACCAACATCGCCCCCCACCCCTGTCTGCATTTCTACACCATCTTAGCCCTCCCCGACCCCAAACTGGCCAAATAGAGTGAGGGAACATCTGGAAACAAGGGTATCTTTGTGGCACACAAAAGTGTCTCAACACCTCACAGGGGAAACATGTCACCTTAGAGACTAGATGTGGGGGAGTGTGTGTATACAGTCTTTCTAAATTCGGGGTATCACTCGCCTGCTCCTTCCCGGCCAACTGGCTTTTGATCTTATTCACAGCTCTTGGGTCTCCTTTGCAAATATCACTCTAACTCTTAAAAGAACAGGAGCCAGGTCAGAAAAGTGACTCAGCAAACCACATAGTGTCATTTGAAAAATCTATTTTTTTTTTTCCTGCTTTGGAACCTGAATTGAAAATCCAGTCAGTTGAGAAACCCAGGCAGAGATCCTGCAGCTCCACAGGGGCCTTGCCTCCAGACAGGATTAGTTTGCGATAAAATTCCTAAGAAAACTCTCCCATCACTAGGTTGAATATCTATTCTCTGTCCCCTCATATCCTCCCCCAAGTCACCCCTTATTTTACACTATAAGGACTAAAATTGTGTAAAATGAAATTACTTCTAGCTGCACTTGGGGAGTTGACCATTTTAAGGAACCCCAGGGTGAAACCCTTTGAAAAGTGAAGAATCATCCCTTCCATTTATCTTTAGTGTCAATTTGACTGAAAAGTCACATCTACTTAGAGCAAGACGCACCTGTGCTCTAAAGGTGTGGCCCAGGCTCCCAAAAAGCAGCTCTTTGTGTCTACTTAGGACATTTTCCTGGCTGTTGTTCTATTTAAGAAGGGAGAAGTAGAGTTCTGTTCTTATTAGGGTACAATTTGGGGCCTGCCTTAGATGTTCCCGTAAACACAGGAACATCTTATTCCGATTTTGTTTAGTAAATCAACATATAAAAAAACCCTCAGATGCCATAAGGTACTTCAATAAAGCAGCAGGTATGTTAAACAGTGCCCATCACAGTGTCTGATACCTAGTGAGCAGTCAATACTTGTTGAATAAACAAAAGTCAACATCTCAGAATAGCTTCCTTTCTAATCAAAAAGGCTGTAGGGGGGAACTGTGAGAATAAATATGGGCTACGCTCATAGAATTGTTTTTTTAAAATAGGGTACACCCAAGGGCTCCCCAGATCTAAAAGCTTTCTGGCCACCTAGTGTCACAACCCCAGTGGCTCTCACTAGCCTGTCTACTTGGCGCCCAGTATCTCTCTGTTTAGACAAAAACAACCAGCCCTGCAACCAACAGCAGTGGGAGAGTCTGAATCCCATTACTGGCACTGCCTGCCCCCCTCCGCCCCCAGCAGCCTCCCTGCAGAACTACTGCAGCCCTCCCTCTCTGCAGTGCCCCTCCTCCACCCCAGATTCGTGACGACCAAGATGCTCTGCTCTAGAAGGGCCCAATTATTTGCTGTCTCCACCCTTCCCAGTACGGCCAGCTTCTCCCTCCTCCGAGTCCCCTCCCTGGTCAGAGCCCCACCTGCACTGCGGTCTTTGAATCTGAGTCCCTCCCTTCTGAAAGCTTCTCAAAATTCACCTCCTCCGAGAAGTTTTTCTTGATCAAGCTCACTCTAATCACTCATTATTTCATGTCCCTGAGTTCCTAGATACGTCACTCAGTAAGTATATTAATTATAACTGCTACAAGTACAGTTGTAATTGTGGGTCTGGTCCACCACCCATATGATGTCCACCAGTTCCAGGATTACGTATCTGACAGGAACCAAGGTGTGGGTTGCCAGAAGGTAGGATGATTGTCTCTGCTCACTTGTTTTTTCACCTAGTACCTGTTCTTGATTCCACCCCTTGATTATAGGGTGTGTAATCTCCGTCAGGGTGCATCAAGGATGGAGGCCCGGTATCCTGTCCTGTGCACTATGTTGTTGCTGACTGGCTAATTCTTCGGGCTGATCTTTGAACCGATTCGGATTTGCTTACCTGAGTCAGCTTTGCCATACAGGGAGGCTCCCAGAAGTCCCAGCCTTGAGCATCGGTGGAAACAGGTGGCTGCCCACACAAGAGCCTCAAGGCTCTGCCAGTCTCCCAAACATTTCCTTAAAGGTGCTGAAATCCCCCCTTTGGGCAATTCTTTGACCGGAGACATCCAAGGCCACCGGTGAATCACAAATATGTTATTTGCAAGGGAAGGAGAGCCCCGCTGTAGTAGAGGTGCCTTAGCGCCTGGGGGCGGTGTTGCCAAAAGGGAGATGGGGGTAGCTGGGAGGGGATGAAGGGGCGCCGGAGTCAAATTACCAGCCACGCGCCTGCTCCGCCCCAGCCAGCCAGCAAGAGTAGAGTGCAGGCACCTTGGTGCAGTGTGTGTCCGTGTGTTTTATATTTTATTGTTTTGGCTGCGGTTGTGTCCTGCCAGTAGAGGGAATCCCCTCAAAAATGCTGCCCTTGGAGGCTGAAACACTAAACCCACCCACCTCCACTTCCCTTCCCCCCCACGCAAGGGAAGGTGGCGTTGCCAGGGCTGAGTTAAGTGGGAGTAGCTCCTAAGTAGCCTAGACGCTGTTTCAGGCCCGGGCTGTGCGGGACCAGCGCCAGGGAACTCCGGGGGGACTCCCCTGTCCAAACTCTGGAAACCCAGGGTTACCACTCGACTGGGGAATTTGCTAGTGCCCTCGGTCTGCGCACTTTACGAAGCGGGCTGCGTGGAGAGGGCTCGCGCGTCCATACGGGATCTCTGATTCTTTCCCCTCAGTGTCGAGTCTGGGCTGGGCGAAACCCACTCATCTTCTTGTTGCGCAGATCTTTCGGGAAACGCATGATTGGCTGAGGGCCCCTGGGAGCCCAAGAAAGAGCTCTCTTCATCTCGTTCCCCAACCCACAGAGCAGGGTGCCAAGGAGCAACGCTCTACGCCCGGGGTCCCTAACCTGCCCACTCCCGCACGGGTAGACGGGCGGGCGCGGGCGGCCGGGTTTGCAGGCGGTTGTGGCCCACTGCGGGGATGCGCGCGGCCGAAACCTCGCACTCTTCCACCCAGCCCTCCCTCGCGCACTGGCCTGGCGTCGGGGAGCCAGGGCTGCGTTGGCGCCACAGCTGGCCAAGGTGAGGAGTGCATTCTGTGTGCGTGTGCTTGTGCGCGTGTGTGTGTGTGTGTGTGTGTGTGTGTGTGTGTGCGCGCGTGTGTTGGTGAGAGAGAGCTGGGGGGGGCTGGTACTGCTGGGTTCTGGATTCGGACCCGAGTCCTTGGCCTCATTTGTACCACGTTGCAAATAACTACGCCCTTAAAAATAAAAAAAGAGCAAATTCTTATACTGAATATGCAAAACCACTGGAAATACGGATCTTTCCACCATCCAGGAGATAACACTTTCTGGGGCCCCTCCGGTGAACGAATTCTGTTGAGACGAGGTCTTTTGCAGGCAGTAGGGAGCTCACGTAGGGGTTTCAGCCCCCTCCCCGCCCCCTCCCCTCGATGTTCCCGCAAATTCTTCGGAGAAGACCTGAGCCGACTGTATGGCAAGAATTCGGGACGGAGGGATTTTGCAGAATGTAAAGTATGTTGGAAAGAGAGAGTTCGATTTGGTTAAAGTGTATCCGAGGCGAATTTTAAGGTTAGGTGGGATCATGGTTTGACAATCCCCTCCCGCTCTCCTGGGCTCCAAATTAATTTCTCCGCCCAGTGAAATCATAGTACTTGGGAAGGTGCCTAACCGCTGAGTGGGACTGGGGTTTTTGTTTGTTTGTAACTACCAAAAAGCAGCTTCTAGGGGCAGCCGGGTTGGTGCCTGGAGGCAGCTGTCCCCCACTTTTCATGAGGAAAGGTGTTGAACCAAATCAGGCTAGTGGGTTTCCCCCCCTCCCTCTCCCTTCCACCCTGAGAGGAAAAGCGCGACTTCAGAAGACGCGCGGGCTCGCGCTCGCTTTCTTTCTCGCGCTCTCACTCGTCGTCCCCCCTCTTTTTTCACACTCACGCACAATTCCGGGCATTTGGAGCAAAATAGGAATCGAATTCAAGGAATGTTGATCCTGCCGCTGCAGACGGCAGGGCTGGGCGGTCTTGAGTGATTCCTCAGGAATTCCCCTCCTGCCAGCCCCCCTTTTCTTCTCCCCACCCTCCGCCGCCCATCCCCCAGGGTTGCGCAAACCCCCCCATCAGCGAGGTGCAAGTCAGGCCTCCCCCCACCGCAGCTCTGAATTTCAGGGCAGCTTCGACAGAGTTGGGAGGGGGCGAGGACCCTGCTTCTTCTAATTCTCGTTAGTCGTGAGCTCTTAGAAGTGACGGGGACTTTGCAAAGAGGGAGCGTCTAATGGAAAGCGAAGGCGCAGGTTGCAGGGAAGTGTTTTGATCCCCAGACAGCTGGGATTTACCACCGGCTGCAAGACTGTCGGCACACGCACACAAACACGCACACACCCGCACTCCGGGGCAGGGATACTCCGACGCAAGCTGGGCGCTCGCATCTCCGCGCGTCGTCCCCGCCCCCGCCGGGCCGCTCCCCTGGGGCTCGGGTCCGGGACCCCGACGCTGGGGCGCGCGGACCCCCCTCCCTCGCCCCGCTTCCCGCTCCCTGGCTCTCGGGGCGACCGGGGCGCTCGCAGTCCAGGGGGCAGCGCACTCACCCCTTGCCGCCGCCGCCCCTAGGCAGGGCGGCTAGACTTACCCATGGAATCCGGCAGGGACATGTCGCTGGACCGCTGCTGAGTCAGGGACTGATGCATGGTGAAAGCTGCCCTGTGGCCCCGGCCCCCGAAGCTGCTTCACGCGCCCCAGGCTCAGGGCGCCCCGCAGAGCATCCTACTCCGCGGCTGCGCTCCCCGTCCCTCCCGAGAGCTGAGAGAGACTGCCTCTGGTTGCGAGCTGCAGCCCAAGTGCCGCCTCCCCCTCCCTTCCCCTCTTCTCCCTCCCTCCTCTCCTGCCTCCCTCTGCTCCGGGAGGCAGCAGCATTGGCGGTCCGAGCAGCGACGTGCGCTTGCGCAAGACCCCCCTCCTCCCTCCCCCTCGGCCCCCCCATCCTAGTTATCCACCTCCCAGCCTCCCAAGCCAGACAGGGAGCCGTTTTAGCCCCTCGGGGCCAGGACTGCGTAGAGAAAGAGGGGGAGGCTACAACCTGGGGCCGACCGGTCTTCTCTGTAGTTTGGAGAGAGGGTCTTGGGCAAGCACCCTGTTCTAGGATTTATAATTGGGGAGGGGGCAGAGTAAGAGGTTCAGAGCTGAGAACACACACACAGACACAGACACAGACACACACACATTTGTGCAGGTTTGGTCTTAGTGCTTCCAGAATGACATAATGGAGCTGGAGATGATCCAGAGAAGGGCCACTCTATAATCAAGAGGATGGGGGAGGGTGGAGGGGGCTGCCATATGAAGATAGATTAAACAAATGCAGACTCTTTAGTCTAGAAAGATGAAGGCTGGGAAGGGATGTGACTAGAGTGTATAAAATTATGCAGAGATGGAGCAAGGGAACACAGCCTTATTCACCAGATCTGAGAATTCTAGAACCAATAGCCCCCTAAGAGCTAGAAGGAGATTCAGCTAAAGCAAATATGACTCTGCATCAGCACCCGAGTTTGTGCTTTTGTTCAAGGTGCTTTTATGTTAAGGATCTCATTTTCTCGTCACAGCAGCCATGCAAGGCAGGAAAAAGAGGTATTGATAACCCCATTTTACAGTTGAAGAAACTGAGTCTCAGAGAAGGGATGAAAATTTCCTGTACTCACTCAGCTAGTACGTGACAGAGGTGGGATTTGAACCTAGATCTGCTGGCCTCCCAGCTCAGCGCTCTTCCTGCTACGGCAGCTAGTAGAGAAACGCTACTCTGTCTAGTATATTGAAAACCTGAGGAAGTCATGAGCCCCAAGAGGTGAAATAGGATGAAAACACAAGTAGCCTTGGAAAGAGTGAGAAAGTCATGGCTGACAGACCCACTGTGCATTGCTAAGGGAAACTGGGGATGTGGTAGGAATGTTCCTGATCTTGGAGAACAACCAAGTCTTTCCCCAACCCATCCTCCCAGACCCCATTAGGATATTGGGCTGGAATCACTACGTTGTTGGCCTAGAGGGTGGTTCTGATGTCCCCAGAAGGGCTGAACAGGATGAGGCCTCCTTGGAGTGCCCCAAGATATCTGGCTGGTGGCCAAGGGAGGAGGAAGGTGAGGAAGGGGAGAGCAGTGGGCTCCAGCTCCTTCTGGAAACTCAACCCTGCGGGCCTGGCATTGCAGGGAATTCACCTGTTTGAAGGCACTCATTCTGCCCCAGTGAGAGGTCCCAGGTTCTGCTTGCCAGGTCTCCTTCCAACCACCTCCCCCTGATGACTGCTGCAACCCTCTCTCCATGTGCACCCTCAAAACATCCCCAAATCAAGTATAAAACACTCCTGAGAGTCGATGGGATGAAGGAGAGTACTTGGTTCTTTCCAGCTCTGGCTTGCTAATCTACTGCGAAGCTTCGTTTCCTTATCCAGGAAATGGAACCGAGGGCCCTTGCCCTTTCCCATCTTCCAAAGGAAGAAAAGAAGCTTCCTGAAGGTTGAAAAGGAAGCCCTTTGTAAAGAACTCAGGGCACCCCAGGGGCCACGCTGAAGGCCATGTCAGGTATTATTAGCAGCTGTACACTATAGATGCAGTTTAGAAATCTGTGATACATGCCCTAGATAGAGACAAGATGCCCACTATTGTAGGGGTGTGTGTCTTAAGCATGTTTGGCTTATGTATCAGAGTCTCCATAAACTCCACAAAGGCAGAGAGAAACCCCACATGTATACTCTTGCCATGTGTGTCTCCAGTTCTGTTTACTAGTCTCTTCCTTCCCCCACTCTAAATATCTCATATATTTAATGCGAAGAACTCCTGCAACCAGCACTGATTTCTCAGGAGTACTTCATAATTAACTGATTTTGTTTCTGTGAAAGTAGCCTTGAAGAGGTTTTTATACAGGCTGGAAAAGACAGCTTCACACCTTCTTCGGGGATTTGGGCCCCCCAATAGCAACGAGACAGCTAGAGATCCCTAAAGAAGCCAAATAGAAACTTGTTACTATGCTGGTTTCGATGCGTAGAATGAGGACTTTTCACTTTAAAGAGAAGCACGTTACGGGATAATTGACACAGAAAGCGTATGTAATCTGACCTTTATAATCAAAGCCGTAAACTGGGGAGGTCCCCTTAATGGAGGTGAGCCTTGCTTTTTGCAACATCCGTATTCCTGAATCTGGTGTGAAAATGAAACACTATTTTAAAAAATACTAGAGGAGCTAGCTATTTCAAAGAACCGCATACTGTATATTTCCTTCTTACTGTCTCTCGGGGTACCGTATGGGACTTGGAACACAGCAGGCTCTCAGTCAAGTTAAAAATGACTTTGAGACCAGTAGCAGTGACAATAGCAGCAGCTGCGGCAGCTCAGAGAGTAGTAGCAGTCTTCTCCCCAGAGATGCTGTGCTTGTTTGGTCAGAGGATCTGGGATAAGGGGAGGAACTAGAAGGGGAACTTGGGGATAAAAAACCACAGCACATTTCAACTGAGCCTGGCACAGAGACCCCCCTTCCTCCAAAAGAAAGTTTATTTTAACTCTGAATGAGATGGACAATTAAAACGCAAGAGGCGAATTTTCATGGGCTCTATTCTGATTTCCTTCATGTCAGAACACTTGTGGGTTTTATACATAAATCAGCTCATAGTAAAATTTGCCAATAGTCAAGCCACCTAGATGAAGAAACGGGTCTTTCATGCTAATGAAGGCTACTATAAAACTGCTTGGTTAGCTTCTGATAAAAAATATTAAAATGGCTTAAAATAAATCCTTTTCATTGCAAGCTTAATCAAGCATACAGCGTTGCTCTAGGTTGCAAACTGTTTTATAGCATGAGGAAACGTTTGCCAATGGGGCTGCAGCCTGCTTCTCTCCGTCTTCTTCAAACCAATGATGAGCGCGCTCCCCAGAAGCCTTCAGACCACTAGAAAAATGCCAGATGGCGCTCTGCCTCTAATATGTTCGCCCTGGGAATAGTCATAGCACTTCATCACTCCCTTATTTTGATGATCAGTTTGACTGCTTAAAATACCATAGTACCTTCCTGATTCCAAATATGGGGATGCAAACTAGAGGGATCATGTCTACATGTGTACACAAACATACATGCATTCATCCATATTTGAAATAGTGGCTGCACAAGTATTCGCAAATGCACAGACACGTGTACACACACATACCTATTTACATCCTAACCATTCCCTCTCCACGGTGGTTACCACCACCTACCTCTCAGCTCCAGACTTGAGTTGACCAAGTATAGAAAGGAGCTTCAGAATAATGGAGAACCTGAAAGAGTCCAAACATCCCTAATTGAGACTGGAGTTGTGCCCACCAAGTTACCTTAGGTCAATGCCTAGTACCCAGTGCCTGCACCACAAACAGCTGAATCAGAGGAGAACCATGGTTGATGGTGTTATTTTGCCCACGAAGCTTGACTAGTTCCCATCGTCAGCTGGGCATTTTTTTTGAGTACCAGGAAAATCACCACAGCATCAGGGAATAAAGCTGGTACTTGTCTTTACTTGTTATTGTTTTCTTCCTATTCTGTGACCTGCTTCAGTTACCAAACACTATATGATAAATAAGTGTTTTCCAATACCAATACAAAATTTTTGATAACATGATTTTAAACGGATGGAACATCATTTATTTATCATTCCCTGGTATGGGATATTTTAGAGGTTTCTAATTTTTCACCATTATAAATAACACAATGAACTAAATATTTGCATCCTTATTTCCATAGGATATGACGTTACCGTGGACTTGTTGGTTCAAACGTTTCAAATATATCTCCCAATTAAAACATTTTAATCAACATACAGTAAAGTGCACAGGCCTTACGTGTACATATCGATGAGCTTCTACATAACTATATTCCTGTAACCATCACCCAGATCAAGATGTTGAACCTTCCCAACATCCCAGATGGCTCCCTCGAGCCCCTTCCCAGCCAATAACCCTCCTAGACGTAACCACTATTCTGATTTTTATCATACGAATATATTTAAGGTTTTTAATAGATATTGCCAAATTGTCCTCCAAAATATTTGTAGCAAAGTACATTCCCACCATCAGCATGTGAAAGTACCTGGGGCCTCGCACCCTCTAGGCTTTACCTTGCAAAAGAGATGTTTTAGCGCTTAAGACACACCTGGTTACAGTCAGCGACCGGAAGGGCCAGTCAAGAAGCCAGCTTGGAGTTCAGCTGGGCGCTAGGCATCCAGTGGGAACCACAGATCTAGGAGCCAGAGGTGGAGGGCAGTCCACAAGTACCTTAGAAACTGTCAACTGCTCAGTTGCTTTCTCTCTGTTGCACATACCCAAAGTCTTCTTTTTTATGCAGCTTTCAAACTTTCTATAGTGATCACTTAGTTATGCCTGGTACATAGTAGGGACTTAAATACTTGTTAAATATATGGCAATTTTTATCCATTGCTTTTTTCTGCTTACTGAAATAAAACATGACACTGTAAATATTCTCCAAACTGCAGAGATGCGTGATGCAGCAAATTACCCTCTCCCCACAATTCTACTCCCCAGAGATAACAACAATTTACGGATTGGAGTGCATCCTTCCTGGTTTTGTTCTCCATGTATACTTTTCCTTTTGTTTGTTTTGAGAGTTAAATACTCCTTTTAAAAAGTAAATTTTCTCAATAATAAAATAATATATTTTTTGTTAGGCATTGTAAGTTGCATTTAGTAGCGTTCCAATATGCCACATCAAAGTTCATCTTCAATCAGTCAAACCCAACAGTAGTTCATCCTTGCACAATAAAACCCCCTTCAACTTGTATTACAATACCTACTTAGCTCTTATGGGCAGGAAATGGAAATTACATCTCGCTTCTGATCACTAATGTGTGATGAAGAGTATCAAGAGAATTATATGAAAATGAATATAAAGAAATGATTGTGATTTCAAAGGACGTGGTTTGGAAACATTACCAAAAGCATAAAAAATGATACAGGTATACATACTTCTAGTAAGTTCTTGATAGGAAAGTTCTAAAGAACAAACAACCTGTTTCTTCCTACAGAAAGAAGGTAGTTTCTTTTTAAAATCAGTGTTTTTTTCCCCACAGAATTTCACATTTTCCTAATTTGAAGGCATAAAACAGAGAACAATAATGCATGCAGAAATAATACACTAGGGAAATCTTGATATTCAAAAAGGCTAGATTATGCTTTTTTGAATTTTAGAATAAATGTGACAGGTTAATAATCACAAAATGTTAAGATTAGAGCGAGATCAGTGATAAACAAAATTAACATATTTTATACTGTAAACTATTTATTGAAGGAAAAAAATCCATACAGAAAAATTCACCATATGTACTGCTTTACAATCAGGAAAAAAGGGCAGGAGATGATGTTGAGTGGCCTCAAACCCACAGGAATGGGTTGGGAGATCATTTGGTGGGTTTCACCGTTTGGATGCCCTGGTTTACCCGCCAGAGATGGTGGTTGGTGGGGATCGTCGAATAGGATTCAGTGAAGCTGTAACTGCCTTGTTTCTTTCCTCTAATTAATTACAGAGCTCAGTACATCCTTTTCCTTTATCCCCATCAAAAAACATTCATTAAACACCTAATTAGATGTGGCATTGTCATGGGCAGGGGCGTGTATGTCCAACTGCTTTTTGCAGGTTTGACTGGAGAGGATTTCTGTGTTCAGTAGTTTCTGGGAAGCAATAGATTTGCTCCCAGTTCAAACTGCTCCACAGAGCCTTTAAAAATGTTTACACTCTGTGACCCAGTATTTCCACTTCTGGGAACCTGTACTAAGGAAAGAGAAATCTGGACTAAGATTTATGTGCAAGGATGACCATGGCAATGTTATTTATAATAAAGAGAAAAATTGGGGGAAAAAAACCCTGAAATGCCCAAATTTAGGGGAATGATTAACCAGATGATACCACAGCCATACGATGCACATATTATATAGCTATTAAAATTGGGTTTTCAAATATTAAGGACATAGAAATATCCATAATAATGAGCAAATATGTAGGTTAAGAACTGCATGCATAGTGTGATCCTAATTTTGTTTAAAATTGCATACACATGCACAGAAAAATGCCTAGAAGGAAAGTCATAAACATTCACTGTAGTTACCTCTGGGAGGTGGAAATATAGGCGACTACCTTCTTCTTTATACTTTTCTGTACCTTTCAAATATATCCAGTGAGAATGTATTATTATTCACATTAGCCCCCCAAACCCTCCAAATTCTATTTTATAAACAAATTAAACAAACAGGTGAATGTTTCATAACTGTACTCTGTCCTCCCTGTGGTGTGTGCTTGGGGCCACTCAGGGCTCACTTACTCTGGTTCTACTCTCTCTCTCTTTCTCTCTCTCTGTCTCTCACACACACACACACACAAACACACACACACACACACACACACACACACACAAACGCACGGCTCTGCTTTCAGTCTTCTTTGCCTGAGTACAAGTTTCAGGCAAGGTGTCACCTCTCTAAAGGGAATCTGTACTTCTCTTTCATTGCGTGATTAAAGCTTGTTGATGCTGGCAGGTGGCAAGTACTTCTTCTGGTCCAGCTCTTTCTATGCCCCTGAAATTACACCGGTAGGGGGCTGTCTACTCTGTGGATTGCCTGAAAGGAACAGCTTTCTGGGAAACTGACCTGCCTGGGAAGATAAAAGGAACTCTGCCTGGGGTAGGGTGAGGTGGCTGTAACTTGAGGGAAAGATGGAATATAGAGAGGGATCAAATGAGCAGCTTTGTTTATTAGGGTACCATTAGTAAGGTTGTATTTTAGTGTCTTGCTGTTTAAAAGAAATACAGCACTGCAGCTCAGATGGTCCTGTAGGAAGTTCTGTTGAAGGTGAAATGCCCCTAACTCCATGCCTTCCTCTCAGCTCTGCTAGGAACCCAGATCCTGCTATAACGAGGAAGCAGTTGCTCAATAAAGTCTGCCTTCCTTTAACAAACAGCCAGCGTGAGATATGCACCTAAATTTCGAACAATACAGAAGTGTATAAATTAAAAAGTGAAATTCTTTCCCTCCCCAATCTCACTCTTCAGAGGTAAACTCTATTAAAAGTCTGGTGTGTATTTTCCTAGACTTTTCCACTTTTGCCATGCATATATAACAAGTATATGCATACACACACAGGGACCTACACACATAGGTAGTGAACAAAAATGGAACCAAACTATAAATATTATTTTTCAACTTACTTTTTAAAAAACCCAATATTATTTCATGGGCATGTTTCCATATCAGTATATATAGGTTTCCCGTCATGGGAATGTTTCAGACTTATTTAGCCAAATCCCCATGGTTGGACATTTAATTTAGTTTCAGTTTTTCATAGTTACAAGCAATAGTGCAATAAACATCCCTGTACATATACCATGGAATCATCTTAAGGGGAAATCTTCTTTCCATCAGCTGTGCATTACCTAAGCATTTGCAATTAGTTTCCTGGTCTCTGGAGAACAGTTTTTTTTTTTTTTTTTTTTTTTTTTTTTTTTTTTTTTTTTTTTTGCGGTACGCGGGCCTCTCACTGTTGTGGCCTCTCCCGTTGCGGAGCAACAGGCTCCGGACGCGCAGGCCCAGCGGCCATGGCTCACGGGCCCAGCCGCTCCGCGACACGTGGGATCCTCCCACACCGGGGCACGAACCCGCGTCCCCTGCATCGGCAGGCGGACTCTCAACCACTGCGCCACCAGGGAAGCCCTGGAGAACAGTTTTTAATGGCCATGCCAAATGTTCTGTAGCATCCCGAATGGTCCAAGGCATCCTTTCCAATTAAGTCGCAGCCTACTACACACTGCATTTTAAACGACATCATGCTTTAAGGACAGGGCACTGTCTTACATTACTGACACAGTGTTATAATGCTCTATCTTCATATTAATGCCCTGGACTTGAATGGGTACTGCCTGTAGAGGGTGGGGCAGCCAGAGACTGCTGGTACACATCAGCAGGGACAGCCCAACCAACCCAGGGAGACACAAATACGTGATCTTCCCTCCTCCACTTCCACCCAGCATCTCTCCAGCACTTCTGGCAGGAAGATCCAACTAGAGATAAGGTACTTCATTTGCCACCTACTGGCTTGGGGGAAAGAAATAGGGGAGCACTAATTGTAACATCTGAAATGAAAGAGACCAGGCTGCTTTCCACCCCTCTTGCCTCCCCACCTCCCTCCCCTACACCCAGGTGCTCACTGTCTCCACTAACCTTCCGGCTGTTTGCAGGCCCTTTCTCTGGAAAGGGTCACCCTACTTGGAGGTGACCTCAGCCATTGCCTGCACCGCCATCAAAACACATTTCTTTTTAGAACTCTCAGTTGCCAGTATTCATTTGTGTTAGCATGACAGACAGCGCTTAAGGTTTGGCATCAGGAGACCATTTTCTACCCCTTGGACTTTGATCAAATCAGTTAATCTCTCTGAGCCTCCATTTTGACATCTGCAAGATGGGGATAGTAATAATATCTTCTATCCCCATCAACCCTGGGTTGATGTAGACAAGAAATGAGGTAGCATAGGGGAAGGTCCACTGAAAGCAAGGAATAGTGTTCTGTGATTGTAAGGTGCCATTATTATTTATGGATTCTCTCTTCCAGATAAACCAGTTTGATTTTATTTTGTTTAAACAGGGGATTTCTGGAGACTACAGTGTTTTAACTGGGAGGAGTGCTTATTACAGTGGAACAGGCCAGTGGGGAAGCTGTTTTGAGATGGGGAAACCCTTCCAGACCTTCAAATCCACGTATGTAGGGGGTTGCTGGCACCACCAAGATGCAAGGCTGACCAGAGTCTCCCAGGCAAAAATGTCAGAAAGGTCTTTGTTTCCCTTTTCTATCTCCGGGGGAGAGGAAGATCGGTTGGAAGGGGGCAAGGACAGCATAGATTTCTGTGGGGTGGCCTGAGGACCTACTCTCCCCGGGGAGATGTGTTCTAGCAACTGTTTGGTATATTTTTAAAGGTCAGAGAGGCTTTGGCTCTATAGGATGGAGTGGCTGTGACACCTGATTAATGTCTGTGCAGTACTTTCCAGAATGAAATTTAATCAGCAGAATGATTGCAGCAAGCAGCTGCCTGGAGGAAAATGATCCTGTTCTACTGGTGGCTTGTTTGATGTGTTGGCATTGTAGTGGGGCACGTACATTATAAGTCCAGCCCAGGGGGGCCCAACTAGGACACTGGATCAACTAGTAAGGAAATGCTGCAAACAGCAGCAGCCCTTCTATGGCTCTGTGTAGGGTCATCACTGTCGGATTGTCAGCTCCTCCCCACTCCAAGGACCTTTACTGTCTGCCACCTTCCTGCCCCCAAGGTCTTCCCTGTCAGCTCCGTTAACCCCCTCCTATCATTATTATCCATTCCCTGAGTCCCCTCAGATCCATCATTCTTAGTGCTTGCCCCCCCCCAGCTTCCTCCAGCACACTCACGCAGACACACAAGCATACGTCCCTTCCCTCCCCACACAGGTGTTCTCAAGGCTTAAGGGAAATGAAAAATGGTCTCTCCTCACAAAATGACTGGAGTCCCTTGGTCTAATTAACCCTTCTTGGCCTATTTTCCCATCAGAAGCACAGAGGTTGTTATTACTGACTCACAGAAATTCTGTAGTCAGTATTATACTCCTTAACAGGTAGGAAATGCAGCAGATACCTAGGTGACTGCCATGTCCTGCCACTCAAATGCCATGGTGTGCCTTACACCCAAGCTGACTGTGCTGGGCCTTCTTCACCAGGATCTGTGGTTTGAGATGTTTTCCCAGTAGTAGAGCCAGGTTGAATGAGCTAGTCACATTTTCTTGTTGCTCTTTGTTTCCCCAGTTTGCAAAACTTCCACTTAACTCCTCCAGGGTGTACCCCAGAATCACCACAGGGACCTGACCCAGGATGAGGGAAGTGTTTGGAATTATTGAGGCCCCAGTTTACAGTGGAAAGGGTAGCCTTTCAGGACTAAAAGGATCAAAGTGGATTGGGCTGTAAGAACCCTTTCTAAATGCAGAGGGCTGAGCAGGCTCTTTTCCTGGGCAGTTGGGAGTACTTCAGGACTCCCAGGCTTGGCCTGAGGCACCGCCCCAGGGTCCTATGTATGAAATGAACCTGAAAGCCAGGAAAAACAAAGAACTGACCAGTGTTCCTGGCCACAGCAAGTTGTGCAGCCGTGTGGGAGGGGCTAGAGGTGGAATTGAACCAGAGAGAGTAGAGACTGTCTTTAAAGTTAGAAAACACCTTGAATAGTATAGGACAAACCATTATTGAGCACTTGCTATGTACCAGGTCCTAGAAATAAGCAAGATTCAATAAATAAATAAAATCCTCAAGGAGGAACTCTCAAGGAGTTCACAGGGGTTTTTTTTGTTTGGTTTTTTTGGCCACATGGTGCAGCTTGTGAGATCTCAGTTCCCCCGCCAGGGATTGAACCCTGAACCCGGGCCCTTGGCAGTGAAAACATGGAGTCCTAACCACTGGACAGCCAGGGAATTCCCTCAAGGAGTTCACAGCTAAGTGGGGGAGAGAGAGATCTGTAAAGAAAATAAACAAATAAAAATAATAATTTCAACACAAAAAACTAAATGCAGTGGTAAAGGAGATTTATCCCGGATTCTGACAGAGGACTGAGAAAGGAGGGGAGAAGTGGTGCCTGATTTAAGTATTAAAAGATTTACTCATTCACTCATTCATTTTCTAAGACGTAAGTCCCATGAGGTCAGGGGCTTGTTTTGTTCACTGTTGTAGGTCTAATGCCTAGAACAGTACCTGGAATATGGTAAGAACACAATATTCATTGAATAAATGAATACATGCCTATTCTGTGCTAAGTGCTGTGTTAAGCACTTGGGATACATGGGGGAGGGGTGCTGAAAAGGGAAGAGTCAAGGAAGATTTCTAGGTTTTTGGCTTGAGCAGAAGGATTGGTGTTAATTCTTCCATGGTAGAATTTGGCAGTGAAGCTATCTGGTCCAGGCTTTTTGTGTATGTGGTATATGTGGGAATTTTTGATGGCTGATTCGATCATTTTACCTGTATTGGTCTATTCAGACTTTCTATTTCTCCTTGAATCAGTTTTGATAACTTGTGTCTTTCTAGAAATTTGTCCATTTCATCTATGTTATCTAATTTCTTGCCATACAATTGTTCATAGTATGCCTTTAAAGAAATTTCTCTAAGGTCAGTAGTAATGTCCCCAACTATAACTGCTGAATTGTCTATTTCTCCCTGTAATTCTGTCAGGTTTTCCTTCATGTATCTGGGGGAGGGGGTGTTTTTTGGTATGTATATATTTACAATTGTTATATCTTCCTGAATTAGTGACCCTATTATCATTATAAAATGTTCTCCCTTGTCTCTAGTAATAATTTTTGTCTTAAAGTTTATTTTGATATTAGTATATCAACTCTCTTTTGGTTACTGTTTTCATGATATGTCTTTTTTCATCCTTTTAATTTCAATTCAATTGTGTCTTTGAATTCAAAGCATGTCTCTGGTAGACAGCATATAATTGGATCATGCTTTTTTATCCATTCTTCCAATCTCCTCTGCCTTTTGATTGTAGTGTTTAATCTATTTGAATTTAATGTAATTAGCAAAAAGGTAGGATTTATGTCTGCTATTTTGCTATTTGTTTTCTATATTTCACGTTTTTTTGTTCATCAGTTCCTCCATTACTGCTTTCTTTTGGGTTAAGTGGATTATTTTCTAGCCTACCATTTTGATTACCTTTTTTTAAAAAAATAATTTATTGTTTATTTATTTATTTTTGGCTGCGTTGGGTCTTCGTTGCTGCACGTAGGCTTTCTCTAGTTGCAGAGAGCGGGGGCTACTCTTCATTGCAGTGCGCAGGCTTCTCATTGTGGTGGCTTCTCTTGTTGCAGAGCACAGGCTCCAGGCATGCGGGCTTCAGTAGTTGTGGCACGTGGGCTTCAGTAGTTGTGGCTCGCGGGCTCTAGAGCACAGGCTCAGTAGTTGTGGCGCGCTGGCTTAGTTGCTCCACGGCATGTGGGATCTTCCCAGACCAACGCTCGAACCTGTGTCCCCTGCATTGGCAGGCGGATTCTTAACCACTGCCACCAGGAAAGTCCCCCTTGTTTCTTTTATATTTTCAGTTATTTTCTTAGTGGCTTTTGGGGATTGCAATTAGTATATTAGTTTATAAAAACCAACTTAAATTAATACCAAATTAATTTCAATATTATTTAAGAACTTTGCTCCAAGAATGCTCCATTCTCTCCCCACTCCTTTATGCTGTTATTGTCTTACAAATTACATCTTTATACATTGTATGTCATCAACACAGATTTGTCCTGATTACTTTACACAGTTGTCTTTTAAATCAGAAAGGTGGGGGACGGGGTGGGGGTACTTCCCTGGTGGTCCAGTGGCTAAGACTCTGTGCGCCAAATGCAGGGTGTCCGGGTTCAATCCCTGGCCAGGGAACTAGATCCCACATGCCGCAAGTAAAGACCCCGCGTGCCTCAACTAAGACCTGACGAAGCCAAATAAATAAATAAATATTAAATCAGAAAGGGAGGAATAGGAATGTGGTATATGGCCTAAAATTAATATTATGCATTGCCTTGACATATGGTAAAATCGAGAATGCCTCAAATGACCTAACTGCAAATTCCCCTCCTCATTCTCCTTCCACAGATAATGTCCTCTAGCCAAACAACCATCTTCATTATGGAGACCAGGCATAGTTTCTGCTTATCCCTGAGTAGTGGGCTCCAGTTCCCTGCCAGCCCAGAGAATTATTTAAACAAACCAGTCACATCCTCCCACAGGAACCAGGGGTTACTCCATCCTCTTTTTTTGTGGCTGTGCCACTCAGGATCTTAGTTCCCTGACCAGGGATTGAACCTGCGTCCTCCGCAGTGAAAGCACTGAGTCTTAACCACTGGACCGCCAGGGAATATTCCATCCTCTTGAAACTACAAAGCCTGCCTCCCACACCCCTGGTTGTTCACTCTGTTCCCAAGCGCAAACCGCTTGTGGCTCTGTGTGACAGGCAGTGTCCTCCTCCTTCAGGCTGTAAATATATGTGATGAATAAACTGCTGTCTATTTCAACTGTCCAGTGTTGGGTGTTGTGTGTTTGGTCATCCCCATAACCCTAGGGCAGTATCCCTCCCTCAACAATGTGGTGAAGAGGCGGTGATCAACACAACTGGCGTCATGAACAGGATGGACCAACCATGACCAAGGACACTGGGTCAGCTTTAATTAACTGTTCACGGCTAATTAACTGGTTCCGTGATATGGCAAATACTGTCTGGGACAGAACTGACAATTGCCAGTGGACTTGTGCTTTGGCTTGCAAGGCAATGTGTTGTCTTTGCTGGGTATTATCATCTATTCCTACTCTGAAGGCTCTAATCCTCAAGATAAGAATGGTTGCTAATTGACTATATCCCATCATGGTATGCTGTTGGTTTGGGCCCGTGTTTGGCAGGTGGTCTCTGAGACTCCTGCCTGTAAAGGCAGCACACACAGCATCTTGACCAGTTGGCACTTGAGTCACAGTCACCAGCAGTGAGGCTATAGCTCTGTGGTCACAGTATCTAGCCTGGTTACTGTCACTAGCTGCTTGGGCAGCCATAACATACCTTGTTCATGATTGTGCACTGCCAGGATGGGCCCAGGGACACTTCTTTGTGAGGTTCGTGGAAAGGAAGGAGACCATCACCCTGGGGAGAATTAAGTTGACTATTAGTTGCCTAATAGTCATTGTTATTCAGGCAAGGCTAGCATTTTCACTTCTCTCTATACTGCTGCTTCACTTGCTACTGTTGTGTATGCTCTCCTGACCCCCAAAGGTATTGAGGTGCATATCCATGGTGGCCCACGGTCCAGGCACCGATGATAAAAAGAAAATGGAAAGGAGTATTTCATACTTAATTGCTGTCCCAATCCATAACCCCTAGCCAATGTGTCTGGGCTTTACCTAACATTGCTGCTTACAAGCACGCCAAAAGTCCTAATCTTGCAATCACGGGGCTTGATGAATCCCATCCAGGCCATAGACAAAATGATCTTACTGGATGTGGACTCAGCTCAGGGAAGGTTGACTGGAATTCCTTGGAGGAGAAGGCAGCTGCCTATGAAGTGGGCCCCAGGGCCCTGAACCTTTCCCTATAACCACCAAGAAGGTCCACATCACAGGTGATTGGGTAGAGACAGAAACTGAAAGCAGCAGCTTTACATGGCTAGAAATCTAAATTGTTATGAGGGAACTTTTAGAAAAAGAAAAGAGAGGGGGAAAGGGAAGTCCCTGTAGGGGAAAGAGTGGGGCTGTAGCAGAATTGTGGACCCAATGATCTTCTGTTACACCACTCTGCTGCTTACACCTCCATTGCAACAAAGAGCTCAATTCTCAGGGTTGCAGAAAAAAAATTAAATTGAAACAAAGGTCCACAATTTAACACAACTGGAAATACAAAATTTACTAAAATAATTTATACAGCAAAAAAGACAAAAGGGCACTTTTACACCTTTACAACATAGGTTCTGAATTCACTTCAACACTTGCAGTTGAAATGCACCAATTGGCAAACGTTCGTGGACTAATACTGGGGTTCAAATCACAGTTATACCTGGGGACCTGTTAAATTTAAACAAGGTACCCTCTATAATCTTAAGGGAATTACTGACTGTAAAATATAGGACAAATAGGTATGCCTCACCTTAACCATCAGAATTACTATTTTGCCTAAATTCTCCATGGTCATTGCACCCATTATCCTAAAATATCCTGTAGTGGGCATGGACACTCTGACCCATGAGTAATAAATTAAAATTAAATAAAGTTTTGGCACTTACAAATTTCTTTGACTAAGTGAGGTGCCATGGATTCCCCAGTTAAAATAGTTAATATGACCTAATGTAACCTAAAATAGGGCCTTCAAGGATTAGAACTTACTATATGTAAGACTGAACTAGTGAAGGGGTGATTATCTCCACTGCTCCTTCATTTGACATCCCAATTTGGCCTGTTCTTCAACCTGGAAAGAATGAATGGTGCCTCACAGTACGTAAGTGCAACCTCAATTCAGCAGCCCCATCCACTATGGCCCCCATATCCAATACCCAATATTATTGGAATTACTGACTCCATCCACTCGGCAACTATTTTGCTTTTATAGATTTGGATAATATATTCTGTTCAGTATCTACTTCAATACCTTTTCAACTGTTGTTTGGCTTCACCTCCGAAAGGATACATACACCTTTACTAGGCTACTCATGGGGTACCTCAGCAGCCTTGCCATCACATGAAAGATCCTAACTGCAACCACCTTTCTCTAGGAATACAGGTATGACATTACCTTGATGACGTCCTCCTCCAAGGAGATTCATTTAACACATTTATTAAGGATATACAAATACTCACAAAGGAGCTCATAAAAGGGGATAGACTATTGCTCCACACACAGTGCAAGGCCCCACTACCTCTGTTACAATCCTGAAAATTCTATAGTAAACTGAGAGCTGCTCCATCTCTGACACTGTCAGGAAACAGTTATTGACCCTTTAAGTGCCCACAATGTTTATACAAGTCCAATATCTCTGAGTAGTTCTCTTTTTTTTAACATCTTTATTGGGGTATAATTGCTTTACAATGGTGTGTTAGTTTCTGCTTTATAACAAAGTGAATCAGTTATACATATACATATGTTCCCATAGCTCTTCCCTCTTGCGTCTCCCTCCCTCCCACCCTCCCTATCCCACCCCTCCAGGCGGTCACAAAGCACCGAGCTGATCTCCCTTTGGGGTTCTGGAGGCACCATATTCTTCATTTACAAATTTTATTTTACCTCACTGATGCTGCTACTTGCAAACTGACCCATCTTGAATGGGGCCTTCTCCAACAGAAAGCTCTAGAATCTGTCAAATTGAAATCAACAAGCACTTCTGTTAGTGCCCTCAGAGACTCCTTCACTGTAGCTTCAGCAGCCTCCTTTCATACCTCCTGGAATCTCTAGGCCACCTACAATGACCTAGTTGTCCCTAGGCTTCTGATGTAAGAAATTGCCCTTCATAGGCCTGCACTATATACCATCAGGGCAGCAACTGATGGCCACATATCGAGATCCCCTGAAAACTGAGGTTCTCACAGTCCCTGAGCCTGTGACCTTTTATACCTAGCGGCTCATTATGCCTTGGGTCTTGGAAGCAGCACCCCACAAGCACATCACAGCTAATGAGGCCTCCTTGACACAGGATGGAATTGAACCTGGGCCCTCTAGTGGATCCCAGCTACAGGAGGCATGGCCTCCTCTATCCTCAGTCCTTTGCCAGAGGTCATGAGGCTGGAGGAGGTCAAGCCTCTCCCTTGGCTACCTGGGGACTCCCTTAGGATCAACTGAGTGACTAATAATGGGAGTTCATACACTTTATGGGTGGCATCGCACCGTCATACCTGATGGAGTTCAGTAGAATGTTGCTGTTTTTCATCCCTTAACCAGAATGTCTCTGAAAAGGATGGCACACAAGAGTCAGCACAATTGGCCACACTTCAGGTAGTCATTTTAACAGTGGATGCCCTAGCCAAAAATTAGTCTCATCTGCACATTTTTACAAACTCTCGGGCCATTGCCTAAGAGTTGCCCCCTTTGGGGTAAAAACTCTGGGAATCTCTTGCCTCATAGACACCCAAAATATAAATCAAGGTCACACATGTGTTGACATATACTAAGGCCACAATACAAGTTCTTACCAGGATACTTCTTATCTCCTTTGGAGTTGTAGATATAACTGATCATGACAAAGGTACTCATTTCACTTTTCAAAATACACAATGCTGGCTCTTAAAGAAGACATTCAGCAGAACTTCCACCTCTCCAATAGGGCACAGGGAGTTGGTTTAATTGAAAGGCAAACTGAGCTCCTCAGAGAATTCTTATTTAAGTTACAGAGTGGCAAATGGACCCCCCACTGGGTGTCACTATTGCCACAGGCATTGATTAGTCTAAATTCATGCCCCCTGGGGACAGGTACTCCCTGCACCAATGCCACACAGGTCCCTCCAATGTGTTTATTGGCCACAAAGGGGTCACCTCTAAAATTACTATTTTTTGATGATCACCTCACTACGTGGCCCTCTTTCTCCTGGTCAAGCTCCTCCTTCACTTCCTAGGGAGGCACTTCTACTCCCTAAAAGTCTCAATCACAACCAAGATTTAAAGTGATATCAAGACCTTCAAGAGGTCAGCTGCAATGTAAATCTTAAAATTAAGTGCTGCCTTGACAGCTGGTAAAATCAGGAGGGCCTCAAATAGCCTAACTCCAAGTTCCTCTCCTCACTCTGCTTGTATGAATGATAAAGTCCCCCAGCCAAAAAATTCTCCTTATCATGGGGATCAGGCAAGTTCTTACTTAACCCTGAGTAGCATGTCAGCCCATGGAATTATTCAAACAGGCCAATCACATCCTTCTGTGGAAACCAAGGGTCATCTCATATTCTTTTTTTTTTTTTGCGGTACGCGGGCCTCTCACTGTTGTGGCCTCTCCCGTTGCGGAGCACAGGCTCCGGACGCACAGGCTCAGTGGCCATGGCTCACGGGCCCAGCCACTCCGCGGCACGTGGGATCTTCCCGGACCGGGGCACGAACCCTCGTCCCCTACATCGGCAGGCGGACTCTCAACCACTGCACCACCAGGGAAGCCCTATATTCTTGATACTATAAAGTCTGACTCCTTCAGACCCTGTTTGTTCACCCTGTTCCCAAGTGCAACCCCCTTGTGGCCCTGCATGGCATGTGGTGTCTTCCTCCCCTGGACTGTGAGTATAAACTAATAAGCTGCTATCCATCTCACCTGTCCTAGCCATCCCCATAACCCTAGAATTGGGAATCCATCCTTCACCAATGGGGTGAAGAGGAGGTGATCAAAACAAGGAATTATAAAGAAAAAATACATTCATATTGTCTCATACTTACCTATGTAATTATTTAACAGTTTATTTTTTCATGTGAATTCAAGTTGCTATCTAGTGTCCTTTCATTTAAGCCCGAAAATATCACTTCAGTATTTCTTGTGGGGCAGATCTGCCAGCAATAACTCCTCTTAGTTTTTGTTTATCTGGGGATGTCTTAATTTCTCCTTCATTTCTGAAGAAAAGTTTTGCTGGATATAGAATTCTTAGGTTGACAGTCTTCTTCCTTCAGCACTTTTAACGTGTCATCTTACTGCATTCTGGCCACCATTGTTTCTGATGAGAAATTAGCTGTTAATCTATTGAGTAACTCTTGTATCTAATGAGTCACTTCTCTCTTGCTGCTTTCAAGATGATCTTTTTTTTAAATAAATTTATTTATTTTTGGTTGTGTTGGGTCTTCATTGCTGTGCGCGGGTTTCCTCTAGTTGCGCTGAGTGGGGGCTACTCTTCGTTGTGGTGCACGGGCTTCTCATTGTGGTGGCTTCTCTTGTTGCAGAGCACGGGCTCTAGGCGTGCAGGCTTCAGTAGTTGTGGTGCACCGGCTTAATTGCTCTGCAACATGTGGGATCTTCCTGAACCAGGGCTCGAACCCCATGTCCCCCGCACTGGTAGGAGGACTCTCAACCACTGCACCACCAGGGAAGCCCAGATGATCTCTTTTTGCTTTGTCTTTTGACAATTTGATTATGATGTGTCTAGGTGTGGATCTTTTTACATTTATCCTACTTGGATTCATTTAGTTCCTCAGATGTGTAGATTCGTGTTTTCTTTTTTTTAAATGAAATTTGGGAAGCTTTCTGACATTATTTCTTCAAATATACTTTTTTCCCATTCTTTCTCTCTTTTCGTTCTGGGTCACCCATTGTATGCTTCACTGTGTCCAAGAGGTTTCAGAGGCTCTGTTCATTTTTCTTTTCTTCTTTCTGCTCCTCAGATTAAAAAATAATCTCAATTTACCTATCTTCAAGTTCATTAATTCTTTCTTCTGCCTGCTAATTCTGTTGTCAAGTCCCTCTAGTGAATTTTTCATTTCAGTTATTGTACTTTTCAACTCCATAATTTCTATTCCATTCATTTTATAATTTCTATCTCTTTGTTGATAATTGCTATTTGATGAGACATCATTTTCATACTTTGCTTTAGTTTCAGTAGACTCGAGTTCCTTTATTTCAGCATATTTAAAACAACTCATTTAAAGTTTTTGTCTGGTAATTCCAGTATCTGGACTTTCTCAGGAACAGTTCTTATTGACTTCTTTTTCCCCCTGTGTATGAGCCTATCTTTCTTGTTTCTTTGCATGTCTTATACTGTTTTGTTTTGTTTTGTTTTGTTTTGTTTGAAAAATATAACGTGGCAACTCTTGAAATTAGATGCTCTCTTATGCCCAGGGTGTTTTATGTTTTGTTTTGTTTTTCTGTTTGTCTTTGTTATTGTTGCTGTTTGTTTGGTTAATGACTTTTCTGAAGTAATTCTGTAAAGTTTGTATTCTTTGTCATGTGTGACCACTGAAGTTTTCGCTTGGTTGGCTTACTGATCAGCTAATGATTAGACAGAGATTTCCTTAAATGCCTGGAATCAATGTCTCCCAGTATTTATTGAGGGGCTCTGTGTTCACTTTGGGGCTTTCAACACTGAGCCAGATAATTTGAAACTCTGTCTTAGCTGCATTTCCTGATTATGTAGAACCTCAAAATCAGCCAGAGGTGAGAGCTTTGGGCCTCCTCAGGTTTTTCCTAAGCATGCACATAGCCCAACACATGTGTGTGGCCTTCTAGATTCCCAGGAATTTGTCCGAGCTTGTCAAAACCCCTATGGATCTTTCATTTCCCTGCTTTTCCTTTTAAGCTTTTTGGTTAGCCTATTGTGTCCCAATTATTATCCATTGCATCTAGCAGCAATGACGTTAAATAATGGGCACTTATTATTTTCAGTAAACACCCTCCGGGACAAGGCTGTTCACACTGGGTGAACTCTGAGTCAGGTCAAATAAAGACAAGTCTTGTGAGTGGGATCTTCCAGGGAAATATCAGACAGGTCAGATGATAAGTATATGGGTATAGCACTTTGAAGGCGCTCTAACCTCATTTTGCCTCCCCCAGTGGCTGCCAGGCTCTTGGTTTTCTACATGATTGTGGGTTGTCAGTTTTAAAGGTTACTGCAGAGCTGGAGAGAAGGGGATGGGCATAGAGCAATGCCACTAAGCTTGCTGTTCTTATCACAACTTAGCTGCTTTTCTTCAGTAAATGCTGATTCCTGCAAGCATTTTGTTAATTCCCAGAGGCCTAAAAAAATTGATTGTGACCATTATCACCAGTGTTCTCATTGCTTCTGTGGAAGAGAGTATTTTCTGTGGTCCTTACTACATCATTATTGCTGACATCATTCTAATTAATTCAATTTTGAACATTTTGAGTTTGAGATATCTGTAGGATATCTAGGTACAGATATCCAGTAGGAAGCTGAGTATATAAATCTGAAGACTGGGAGGGTCAGTCTGGTATAGAGATAAATATGTGGAAATTGTCAGAATAGTTTAAAACACTGGAGGGGGTGAAATCACTCAGGAAGAATTTGTATGATATAAAGAATAGAAGTTTTAGGAAAGAACTGTAAAGAACAGCAATATTTAAGGGTCATTTTGAGACCCAGAAGATTGAGAAGGCACAAGAGAGGTAACAGAAACCAGAAAAACTTGGATTTATGAATGCATTTTTCCTTGGCCATGCCCTCTGTGGTTTGAAATCCAGCATAGTTCCCATCTTGTTTTTTGCCAACATAGACTATCCTGTGTGTCCACCTAGCCTTGGACCAGCAGGATGCTTAGAACTGCTCCATCCTCCACTCAGGGACATAGACCTCAGGTCATTTATCAGGTCTACCAGCCCTCAGTTTGTCTCCTTCACTGGTCTTTTTAACTGCTGCTCAAATTCTGTCTCCTCCATGAAGCCCAATATGAATTAAAGAAGAAGCAATGTGTATCCTTGATGCTGACTCCCTGAAGTTTAAAAAATTTTTTCACCACTATCTATGTCTATGTCTATATCTATACCAATTTTTTCTTTTTCAGAGTTGTTTTGGACATTTAGGTCCCCTTTGCATTTTCATATAAATTTTAGAATCAGCTTATCACTTTCTGAAAAAAAAAAGCTGCTGTGATTTCGATTGGGATTGTGCTGAATCTACAGATCAAGTTGGAAAGAAATGACATTTTAAGAATATTGAGTCTTCTAATTCAGTAATACTTTATATCTCACGATTTACTTAGGTTTTCTTTTATTTCTCTCAGTAATGTTTTACACTTCTAAGTGCACAGATCTTCCACATCTTTTGTCTGCTCATTATGTCAAAATCATATATTTGATATTATTGTAAGTAGCATTGTTTTTAATTTCAATTTTAGGATCTTCAAGGCTAGTATACAGAAATACCATTGATTTTTTAAAAAATAAGTTTATTTTATTTATTTATTTTTGGCTGTGTTGGGTCTTCTTTGCTGTGCGCGGGCTTTCTCTAGTTGCAGTGAGCAGGGTCTACTCTTTATTGCAGTGCACGGACTTACTGCGGTGGCTTCTCTTGTTGTGGAGCACAGGCTGTAGGTGCATGGCCTTCAGTAGTTGTGGCACATGGGCTCAGTGGTTGTGGCTCGAGGGCTGTAGGGCGCAGGCTCAGTAGTTGTGGCACACTGGATTAATTGCTCTGTGGCATGTGGGATCTTCCCGGACCAGGGCTCGAACCCGTGTCCGCTGCATTGGCGGGTGGATTCTTAACCACTGCACCACCAGGGAAACCCAATACCATTGATATTTTTAAAAATTTTTTGTTGGAGTATAGTTGATTTACAATGTTTTGTCAGTTTCTGCTGTACAGCAAGGTGATTCAGTTATACATATACATATATTCACTCTTTTTTAGATTCTTTTCCCATACAGGTTATTACAGAGTATTAAGTAGAGTTCCCTGTGCTATACAGTAGGTCCTTATTAGTTATCTATTTTATATGTAGTAGTGTGTATATGTCAATCCCAATCTCCCAATTTATCCTTCCCCCACTTTCCCCCTGGGTAACCATAAATTTGTTTTCTACATCTGTGACTGTTTCTGTTTTGTAAATAGGTTCATTTACACCATTTTTAAGGTTCCACATATAATATCATATGATATTCCACATAATATCATATGATATTTGTCTTTCTCTGTCTGACTTCACTTAGTGTGATAATCTCTAGGTCCATCCATGTTGCTGCAAGTGGCATCATTTTGTTCTTTTTTATAGCTGATAATATTCTATTGTATGTATGTATCACATCTTCTTTATCCATTCCTCTGTTGATGGACATTTAGGTTGCTTCCATGTCCTGGGTATTGTAAATAGTGGTGCAATGAGCATTGGGGTTCATGTATCTTTTCGAATTATGAATACCATTGATTTTCGTATATTGACTTCATATTCTGCAAACTTGTTACTCACTTATTAGCTGTAATAACAATTCTTTGTAGATTCCTTAAGATTTTCTACACAGATCATCATGTTGCCTGTGAATAAAAAGTTGTACCTCTTCCTCCAACCTGTATGCCTTTTTTTTCCCTTTTTCTTGCCTTATTACATGACTTAGAATCTTTGATACAATGTTGAATAGAAGTGGTGAGAGCAGACATACTTGCTTTGTTATCTTAAGAGGAAATAATTCATTTTTTCATGATTAATTATGATGTTAACTATAGGCCCTCCATAGTTGCTTTCATTAAGTTGAGGAAGTTCTCTTCTCTTCTTAGTTTCTGAGAGATTTTATCAGGAATGGATGATGGATTTTGTCAAAGCTTTTTTTCTGCATTAGTCTGTTAATGTGGGGAATTAAAGTGATTGATTTTCAAATGTTAAACCAACTTTTGATTCTTGGGAGAAATAATAATTTAGTGATGGTTTATTATCCTTTTTATATATTGCTGGACTCCGTTTGCTAAAATCTTATTTGACGTTTTTGTGTCTATGTTCCTGAAGGGTCTAGGGTCCTGAAGATGGTCTGCACTTCGCTTTTTTATGTCTTTCTATGATTATGGTATCAGGGTAATGCTGGAATAGAGTTTTGGTGTTTTGTTTTGTTCTGTTTTGTTGGGTTTTTTAACATCTTTATTGGAGTATAATTGTTTTACAATGCTGTGTTAGTGGCTGCTGCATAACAAAGTGAATCAGCTATATGTATACATATATCCCCATATCTCCTCCCTCTTGCGTCTCCCTCCCACCCTCCCTATCCCACCCCTCTAGGTGGACACAAAGGACGAAGCTGATCTCCCTGTGCTATGTAGCTGCTTCCCACTAGCTATTTTACATTTGGTAGTGTATATATGTCCATGCCACTCTCTCACTTCGTGCCAGCTTACCCTTCCCCCTCCCCATGTCCTCAAGTCCATTCTCTACGTCTGCGTCTTTATTCCTGTCCTGCCCCTAGGTTCTTCAGAACCATTTTTTTTTTTAGATTCCATATATATGTGTTAGCATACGGTATTTGTTTTTCTTTCTGACTTCACTCTGTATGACAGTTTCTAGGTCCATCCACCTCACTACAAATAACTCAATTTCATTTCTTTTTATGGCTGAGTAATATTTCATTGTATATATGTGCCACATCTTCTTTATCCATTCATCTGTCAGTGGGCATTTAGGTTGCTTCCATGACCTGGCTACTGTAAATAGTGCTGCATTGAACATTGGGGTGCATGTGTCTTTTTTTTTTTGAATTTCACTCTAGGTTCATTTTAGTTTTATTCTGCTTGGTATACATTGTGTTTCCTATATCTATGGATTCAGATATTTTCACCAGTTTTGGAGAATTTGCAGCCATCACCTCTTTAAGTATTATCTCTCCTCAGCTCTTTCAATTTGCTCTTTCTGAAATTCCAATAAGATGTATATTGGACTTTCATACCATCTTCTATCTCTTTTAATTTCTTTCATATTTATCATCTCCTTGTTTCTCTGTGCTACATTCTGAGTTACATCAAAACTCTATTCTAGGAAGATGGCGGAAGAGTAAGACGCGGAGATCGCCTTCCTCCCCACGGATACACCAGAAATACATCCACACGTGGAACAACTCCTACAGAACTCCTACTGAAGGCTGGCAGAAGACCTCAGACCTCCCAAAAGGCAAGAAACTCCCCACGTAACTGGGTAGGGCAAAAGAAAAAACAGAGACAAAAGAATAAGGACGGCACCTGCACCAGTGGGAGGGAGCTGTGAAGGAGGAAAAGTTTCCACACACTAGGAAGCCCCTCCGCGGGCGGAGACTGCGGGAGGCAGAGGGGGGAGTTTCGGGACCGCGGAGTAGTGCACAGCGACGGGTGCGGAGGGCAAAGCGGGGAGATTCCTGCACAGAAGATCGGTGCCGACCAGCACTCACCAACCCGAGAGGCTTGCTGCTCACCCACCGGGGCGGGCGGGGCTGCGAGCTGAGGCTAAGGTTTTGGTTTTGGACGGAGCTCAGGGAGAGGACTGGGGTTGGCGGCTTGAACATAGCCTGAAGGGGTTAGTGCACCACGACTAGCCGGGAGGGAGTTCGGGGAAAAGCCTGCACCGGCCGAAGAGGCAAGAGACTTTTTCTTCCCTCTTTGTCTCCTGGTGCGCGAGGAGAGGGGTCTAAGAGCGCTGCTTAAAGGAACTCCAGAGACGGGCGCGAGCCGCGGCTAAAAGCGCGAACCCCAGAGACGGGCGCGAGCCGCGGCTGAGGGCGCGAGCCCCCGAGACGGGCGCGAGCCGCGGCTAAAACCGCGGACCCCAGAGACGGGCGGGAGACGCTAAGGCTGCTGCTGCCGCCACCAAGGGGCCTGTGTGCGAGCACAGGTCACTCTCCACACCCCTCTTCCGCGGAGCCTGTGCAGCCCGCCACTGCCAGGTTCCCGGGATCCAGGGACAACTTCCCCGGGACAGCGCACGGCGGGCCTCAGGCTGGTGCAACGTCACGCCGGCCTCTGCCGCAACGTCACGCTGCCTCTGCCGCCGCAGGCCGGCCCCGCACGCAGTGCCCCTCCTTCCCCCATCCCCCAACCCCCGGCCTGAGTGAGCCGGAGGCCCCGAATCGGCGGCTCCTTTAACCCCGTCCTGTCTGAGCGAAAAAACAGACGCCCTCCAGCGACCTACACGCAGAGGCAGGGCCAAATCCAAAGCTGAGCTCCTGTGAGCTGTGAAAACAAAGAAGAGAAAGGGAAATCTCTCCCAGCAGCCACAGAAGCAGCGGATTAAAGCTCCACAATCAACTTGATATACCCTGCATCTGTGGAATACCTGAATAGACAAGGAATGATCCCAAATTGAAGAGGTGGAATTTAGGAGCGAAATCTATGATTTTTTTCCCTTTTCCTCTTTTTGTGAAGGTGTACGTGTATGCTCCTGTGTGACATCTAGTCTGTATACTCTAGCTTCCACCATTTGTCCTAGGGCTCTATCCGTCCATGACTTTTTTTTAAAAATTCTTTTTCTTAATAATTAAGTTTAATTGTAATAACTTTATTATACTTTACCTTCGTTCTTTCTTTCCTTCCTTCCCTCCCTCCTTTAGACAACGAATCACCCCAAATTGAGGAGGTGGTCTCAGGGAGCAGGATTTATGATTTTTCCCCCTTTACCTCTTTTTGTGAAGGTGTATGTGTATGCTTCTGTGTAAGATTTTCTCTGTATAGCTTTGCTTCCAACATTTGTCCTAAGGTTCTATCCGTCCCTTTTTTTTTTTCTAAATATTTTTTAATTCAATAACTATATTATACTTTATTTTATTTTTACTGTATCATCTTTCTTTCTGTCTTTTTTTCCTTCTTTCCCTCCTTCCTTCCTTCCTTCCTTCCTTCCTCCCTCCCTCCCTCCCTCCCTCCTTTCTTTCCTTCTTTGCTTCTTTCTTCCTTCCTTCCTTTCCTCCTTTCCTTCTTTCTTTCCTCATACTTCTACTAATTCTCTCTACTTTTTCTCCCTTTTATTCTGAGCCGTGTGGATGAAAGGCTCTTGGTGCTCCAGCCAGGAGTCAGGGCTCTGCCTCTGAGGTAGGAGAGCCAACTTCAGGTCACTGGTCAACAAGAGACCTCCCAGCTCCACATAATATTAAACAGCGGAAATCTCCCAGAGACCTCCATCTTAACACCAGCACCCAGCTTCACTCAACGACCAGCAAGCCACAGTGCTGGACAACCTATGCCAAACAACTAGCAAAACAGGAACACAACCCCACCCATTAGCAGAGAGGCTGCCTAAAATCATAATAAGGCCACAGACACCCCAAAACACACCACCAGACGTGAACCTGCCCACTAGAGAGACAAGATCCAGCCTCATCCAGCACAACACAGGCACTAGTCCCCTCCACCAGGAAGCCTACACAACCCACTGAAACAACCTTAGCCACTGGAGACAGACATCAAAAACAACGGGAACTACGAACCTGCAGCCTGCAAAAAGGAGACCCCAAACACAGTAAGATAAGCAAAATGAGAAGACAGAAAAACACACAGCAGATGAAGGAGCAAGATAAAAACCCACCAGACCTAACAAATGAAGAGGAAATAGGCAATCTACCTGAAAAAGAATTCAGAATAACGATAGTAAGGATGATCCGAAATCTTGGAAGTAGAATGGACAAAATGCAAGAAACAGTTAACAAGGACCTACAAGAACTAAAGATGAAACAAGCAACGATGAACAATGCAATAAATGAAATTAAAATCACTCTAGATAGGATCAATAGCAGAATAACTGAGGCAGAAGAACGGATAAGTGACCTGGAAGATAAAGTAGTGGAAATAACTACTGCAGAGCAGAATAAAGAAAAAAGAATGAAAAGAACTGAGGACAGTCTCAGAGACCTCTGGGACAACATGAAACGCACCAACATTCGAATTATAGGGGTTCCAGAAGAAGAAGAAAGAAAGAAAGGGACTGAGAAAATATTTGAAGAGATTATAGTTGAAAACTTCCCTAATATGGGAAAGGAAATAGTTAATCAAGTCCAGGAAGCACAGAGGGTCCCATACAGGATAAATACAAGGAGAAACACGCCAAGACACATATTAATCAAACTGTCAAAAATTAAACACAAAGAAAGCATATTAAAAGCAGCAAGGGAAAAACAACAAATAACACACAAGGGAATCCCCATAAGGTTAACAGCTGATCTCTCAGCAGAAACCCTACAAGCCAGAAGGGAGTGGCAGGACATACTGAAAGTGATGAAGGAGAATAGCCTGAAACCAAGACTACTCTACCCAGCAAGGATCTCATTCACATTTGATGGAGAAATTAAAACCTTTACAGACAAGCAAAAGCTGAGAGAGTTCAGCACCACCAAACCAGCTTTACAACAAATGCTAAAGGAACTTCTCTAGACACGAAACACAAGAGAAGGAAATGACCTATAGTAGCGAACCCAAAACAATATATAAAATGGAAATAGGAACATACATATCAATAATTACCTTAAATGTAAATGGACTAAATGCTCCCACCAAAAGACACAGATTGGCTGAATGGATACAAAAACAAGACCCTTATATATGCTGTCTACAAGAGACCCACTTCAGAACTAGAGACACATACAGACTGAAAGTAAGGGGATGGAAAAAGATATTCCATGCAAATGGAAACGAAAAGAAAGCTGGAGTAGCAATTCTCATATCAGACAAAATAGACTTTAAAATAAGGACTATTAAAAGGGACAAAGAAGGACACTACATAATGATCAAGGGATCGATCCAAGAAGAAGATATAACAATTGTAAATATTTATGCACCCAACATAGGAGCACCTCAATACATAAGGCAAATACTAACAACCATAAAAGGGGAGATCAACAGTAACACATTCATAGTAGGGGACTTTAACACCCCACTTTCACCCATGGACAGATCATCCAAAATGAAAATAAATAAGGAAACACAAGCTTTAAATGATACATTAAACAGGATGGACTTAATTGATGTTTATAGGACACTCCATCCAAAAACAACAGAATACACATTTTTCTCAAGTGCTCATGGAACATTCTCCAGGATAGATCATATCTTGGGTCACAAATCAAGCCTTGGTAAATTTAAGAAAACTGAAATTGTATCAAGTATCTTTTCCGACCACAACGCCATGAGACTAGATATCAATTACAGGAAAAGATCTGTAAAAAATACAAACACATGGAGGCTAAACAATACACTACTTAATAATGAAGTGATCACTGAAGAAATCAAAGAGGAAATAAAAAAAATACCTAGAAACAAATGACAATGGAGACACAACGACCCAAAACCTATGGGATGCAGCAAAAGCAGTTCTAAGGGGGAAGTTTATAGCAATACAAGCCCACCTTAAGAAGCAGGAAACATCTCGAATAAACAACCTAACCTTGCACCTCAAGCAATTAGAGAAAGAAGAACAAAAAAACCCCAAAGCTAGCAGAAGGAAAGAAATCATAAAAATCAGATCAGAAATAAATGAAAAAGAAATGAAGGAAACAATAGCAAAGATCAATAAAACTAAAAGCTGGTTCTTTGAGAAGATAAACAAAATAGATAAACCACTAGCCAGACTCATCAAGAAAAAAAGGGAGAAGACTCAAATCAATAGAATTAGAAATGAAAAAGGAGAAGTAACAACTGACACTGCAGAAATAAAAAAAATCATGAGAGATTACTACAAGCAACTCTATGCCAATAAAATGGACAATCTGGAAGAAATGGACAAATTCTTAGAAATGCACAACCTGCCAAGACTGAATCAGGAAGAAATAGAAAATATGAACAGACCAATCACAAGCACTGAAATTGAAACTGTGATTAAAAACCTTCCAACAAACAAAAGCCCAGGACCAGATGGCTTCACAGGTGAATTCTATCAAACGTTTAGAGAAGAGCTAACACCTATCCTTCTCAAACTCTTCCAAAATATAGCAGAGGGAGGAACACTCCCAAATTCCTTCTACGAAGCCACCATCACCTTGATACCAAAACCAGACAAGGATGTCACAAAGAAAGAAAACTACAGGCCAATATCACTGATGAACATAGATGCAAAAATCCTCAACAAAATACTAGCAAACAGAATCCAACAGCACATTAAAAGGATCATACACCATGATCAAGTGGGGTTTATTCCAGGAATGCAAGGATTCTTCAATATACGCAAATCTATCAATGTGATAAACTATATTAACAAATTGAAGGAGAAAAACCATATGATCATCTCAATAGATGCAGAGAAAGCTTTCGACAAAATTCAACACCCATTTATGATAAAAACCCTCCAGAAAGTAGGCATAGAGGGAACTTTCCTAAACATAATAAAAGCCATATATGACAAGCCCACAGCAAACATCATCCTCAATGGTGAAAAACTGAAAGCATTTCCACTAAGATCAGGAACAAGACAAGGTTGCCCACTCTCACCACTCTTATTCAACATAGTTTTGGAAGTTTTAGCCACAGCAATCAGAGAAGAAAAGGAAATAAAAGGAATCCAAATCGGAAAAGAAGAAGTAAAGCTGTCACTGTTTGCAGATGACATGATACTATACATAGAGAATCCTAAAGATGCTACCAGAAAACTACTAGAGCTAATCAATGAATTTGGTAAAGTAGCAGGATACAAAATTAATGCACAGAAATCTCTGGCATTCCTATATACTAATGATGAAAAATCTGAAAGTGAAATCAAGAAAACACTCCCATTTACCATTGCAACAAAAAGAATAAAATATCTAGGAATAAACCTACCTAAGGAGACGAAAGACCTGTATGCAGAAAATTATAAGACACTGATGAAAGAAATTAAAGATGATACAAATAGATGGAGAGATATACCATGTTCTTGGATGGGAAGAATCAACATTGTGAAAATGACTCTACTACCCAAAGCAATCTACAGATTCAATGCAATCCCTATCAAACTACCACTGGCATTTTTCACAGAACTAGAACAAAAAATTTCGCAATTTGTATGGAAACACAAAAGACCCCGAATAGCCAAAGCAATCTTTAGAACGAAAAAAGGAGCTGGAGGAATAAGGCTCCCTGACTTCAGACTATATTACAAAGCAACAGTAATCAAGACAGTATGGTACTGGCACAAAAACAGAAAGACAGATCAGTGGAACAGGATAGAAAGCCCAGAGATAAACCCACGCACATATGGACACCTTATCTTTGATAAAGGAGGCAGGAATGTACAGTGGAGAAAGGACAGCCTCTTCAATAAATGGTGCTGGGAAAACTGGACAGGTACATGTAAAAGTATGAGATTAGATCACTCCCTAACACCATACACAAAAATAAGCTCAAAATGGATTAAAGACCTAAATGTAAGGCCAGAAACTATCAAACTCTTAGAAGAAAACATAGGAAGAACACTCTATGACATAAATCACAGCAAGATCCTTTCTGACCCACCTCCTAGAGTAATGGAAATAAAAACAAAAATAAACAAATGGGACCTAATGAAACTTCAAAGCTTTTGCACAGCAAAGGAAACCATAACCAAGACCAAAAGACAACCCTCAGAATGGGAGAAAACATTTGCAAATGAAGCAACTGACAAAGGATTAATCTCCAAAATTTACAAGCAGCTCATGCAGCTCAATAACAAAAAAACAAACAACCCCATCAAAAAATGGGCAGAAGACCTAAATAGACATTTCTCCAAAGAAGATATACAGAATGCCAACAAACACATGAAAGAATGCTCAACATCATTAATCATTAGAGAAATGCAAATCAAAACTACAATGAGATATCATCTCACACCAGTCAGAATGGCCATCATCAAAAAATCAAGAAACAATAAATGCTGGAGAGGGTGTGGAGAAAAGGGGACACTCTTGCACTGCTGGTGGGAATGTGAATTGGTTCAGCCACTGTGGAGAACAGTATGGAGGTTCCTTAAAAAACTACAAATAGAATTACCATATGACCCAGCAATCCCACTACTTGGCATATACCCTGAGAAAACCAAAATTCAAAGAGAGTCATGTACCAAAATGTTCATTGCAGCTCTATTTACAATAGCCAGGACATGGAAACAACCTAAGCGCCCATCATCGGATGAATGGATAAAGAAGATGTGGCACATATACACAATGGAATATTACTCAGCCTTAAAAAGAAATGAAATTGAGCTATTTGTAATGAGATGGATAGACCTAGAATCTGTCATACAGAGTGAAGTAAGTCAGAAAGAAAAAGACAAATACCGTATGCTAACACATATATATGGAATTTAAGGGAAAAAAATGTCATGAAGAACCTAGGGGTAAGATAGGAATAAAGACGCAGACCTACTGGAGAACGGACTTGAGGATATGGGGAGGGGGAAGGGTGAGTTTTGACAGGGCGAGAGAGAGTCATGGACATATACACACTAACAAACGTAGTAAGGTAGATAGCTGGGGGGAAGCAGCCGCAAGGCACAGGGATATTAGCTCGGTGCTTTGTGACAGCCTGGAAGGGTGGGATGGGGAGAGTGGGAGGGAGGGAGACGCAAGAGGGAAGACATATGGGAACATATGTATATGTATAGCTGATTCACTTTGTTGTAAAGCAGAAACTAACACACCATTGTAAAGCAATTATACCCCAATAAAGATGTTTAAAAAAAAAAAAAAAAAAAAAAAAAAAAAAAAAACTCTATTCTATTACTCAACCAGGCTACCAGAGATTAATAGATCTGAAAAGTAGCCAGAGGCACTTATCACACAAAAAAAGAAAATTTATGTTCACACAAAAACCAGTTCCTGGATGTTCATGGCAACTTTTGGGCAAAATATGGTATTGGTTAGATGTCTTTCAATGGGAGAATGGTGAAAGTGCTGTATGTACATACCATGGAATACTACTCATCAATAAAGAGGAACAAACTATTGGTACCCACAACAACTTGGATGAATTTCCAGGGAATTATGCTGAGTGACAAAAGCCAATCCCCCAAAGTTACATACTGTATGAGTACATTTATATAACATTCTTGAAATGACAGCATTATAAAAATGAGGAACAGATTGGTGTTTTCCAAAGATTAGAGACAGGAGAAGGGGGTAGGAGGGAGATGGGTGTGTTATAAAGGGGCAAGATGAAGGATTCTTGTGGTGTTGGAACTGTTTATTGTCTTGACCGTGGTGGTGGATACACAAACCTGTATGGGTGATAAAATTGCATAGAAGTTAATATACATTCACACAGACATACACACAAAAATGAATGTGAGTAAAACTGGGGAAATCTGAATAAGATCAGTGGATATTAATATCCTGGTTGTGATATCATACTATTGTTTTTGCAAAATGTTACCACTGGAAAACTTGGCAAAGTATACAAGGTATATCTTTGTATGACTATTTACAACTGTATGTAAATCTAAAATTCTATCAATACAATTTTTAATTTTAAAAAAGTAGCCAGAGAGAAAATACAGATCCCCCACAAAGGAAAGACAGACTGCCAGCAGACTTCTCAATAGCAGCAATGAAAATCAGAAGATAGCGCAATGAGGGACTTCCCTGGTGGTACAGTAGTTAAGAATCCACCTGCCAATGCAGGGGACACAGTTCGATCCCTGGTCTGGGAAGATCCCACATGCTGCGGAGCAACTAAGCCTGTGCACCACAACTACTGAAGCCCACGCACCTAGAGCCTGAGCTTCGCAACAAGAGAAGCCACCGCAATGAGAAGCCCACGCACCACAACAAAGAATAGCCCCCACTCACTGCAGCTAGAGAATGCCCATGTGCAGCAACGAAGACCCAATGCTGCCAAAAGTAAATAAATAAATAAATAATAATAAAAAGAAGATAATGCAATGATATCCTCACGGGGCTGGCAAAAGTCTGTCAGTTCTGAATTAATACCCAGGAAAAATGATCTTTTGTGTGTGATGGTGAAATAAAGGCATTTTCAGATAAAAACTTAGAGAGTTTAGTAAAGGATGTACATCAAGAAAAAAAATGATATCAAAAAGAAGGTCTAGGGGGCTTCCCTGGTGGCGCAGTGGTTGAGAATCCGCCTGCCGATGCAGGGGACACGGGTTCGTGCCCTGGACCGGGAAGATCCCACGTGCCCCGGAGCAGCTGGGCCCGTGAGCCATGCCCGCTGGGCCTGAGCGTCCTAAGCCTGTGCTCCTTAACGGAAGAGGCCACAGCAGTGAGAGGCCCGTGTACCACAAAAAAAAAAAAAAGAAGGTCTAAATCACAAAAAGAAATAGTGAGAAAGAATTGGTGATCATGTGGGTAAATCCACAACAAACAAGGCAAAACAGTAGTGTATAATTGGTAATATTTTAAAAAATAATACAATGAAAATACTAAGCAATAATTGCATGAAAATAATTAGAGGTTTAGCAAGGTTGCTGGATACAAAATCAATATACGAAAGTCATTTGCTTTACTCTACTTTTGCTAAATAATACAGCCATTTTAGGGGCTGGGAGTGGAGGGAGAACTAACCCAAGAAACTTTTGAACACAATATTTTGACTATATAACCTAGACTTAAAAGCAAAATAATTGTAAACATAGTGTACTCTAGGTAGTGGGTATGTTTTTTGCAGTGGTATGGGTTAAAAATTCTGGAGCTGCTTTATGTGTGCTGTCTCCTTCCTTTACTATCCATCCTAAATTCCTCTCACCCTCAGATACCACCTCTGCTAGTCCTGGTGGCTTACTTGGTGTTGTCAGTAAAACCCTCATTACTGCGAAATCTGAGCCCTTGGCAACCATACACACCTCGGTTTGGGGTTGCTGCACTTGTCCATTCACAGTTAAAATGCAGCAAGGCAAAGGAGTACCAGGAGTCGTCCAAATGGATTATGTAAGCTCCATTCATATTTCATCTTGTCCCCATTTTGTAACAGCAGCCCACTGGGACTTGGCATAAACTCTACAATGCATATTTTCTCACCCCTTATTCTTCCCACTCCATAGGGTCTGCTGGATCATATGGTTTGAGCAGCAGCGCTGCTTTTACTTCCTGGATCTGTTGAAAAGAGCCCTTTCCTGCTCTGTGACTTATTCAAAGGCGGTAGATTTCCATGTCTCCAGGTATATGAGTGGATCGGTGTTCTTAAGTATGGAATGGTTTGCTCTAAAAGCCAAACAGTTCTTCCTGGTACTGTGCTTTTCTTCTTTGTAGTAGGCATTATAAGATGCCACAATTTGTCTTTTACTTTGGCAGGGATTTTCCTGCATGCTCCTAACCACTGGATCCTTAAAAAAACTTCATTAAATCTTTATAGGTTTTATCTCCTACAATGTGGAGCACATGTGTCTTACCAAGGCCTCCAGAGCACTAGCCATCTGCTGCTGTCCTGCTCAATCAGCATGATGCGGTCATCGATGTAATGGATAAATGTGATGTTTTTGTGGCTGTTCAGAGAGGCCAGATCTCTTTGAACTATATTATAACAGAAGGGAGAAGAAGTAACATATCCCTGGACAAAATTTTAAATGAATATTGTTATACATTCCACATAAATGTGAACTCGTTCTGATCCTCTCTCTTGTTTGGAATAGCAAAGAACATATTTGCCAAATCAGTGGCCATATATCATGTACCTACAAGCCAAATTAATGTGCTCTAGTAAAGATACCATGACCGGCATAGAAGCTGAGATTGGCTACTACTTGCTTAAACTTTCGGTCATTTCCAGTCATCTTTCAAGTTCTACTCATTTCTGCAGGGTCTATACTGGTGTATGTGTGAAATGGGGAACACCATCCCTTCATGCTTGAGATCCTTAAGGTAGCACCAATCTCTGCCATACCCCATCCTGGGGCAGGGGATGGAATACTGATTTTTATTTATTATCTTGACTGTCAGCTGCGGCTTTAGAAACTTCAACCTGGCCTTTCCGCTACTGTAGCTCTTACACCACAAGACAAAGACCCAATGTGAAAGTTACTCCAGCTGTCGAGTATGCCAATCCCAGTGAAGACACAGTGACCAGGGAAATGAGCACCTAGTACATGTAAAGACCTAGTGGACCTTCTGTAAGGTGTCTTTTTGCCAGGACTCTATTTATTATCTGGTCTCCCTATAATCCACTCTCTAAAGGGAGCCATGATGACACTTTCAGTCTCTGCGTATCAATGTCCAGTATTCCTCTAAATGTCTTCCCTTTCCCCAATGTACAGTCACCCAAATAAACAGCAATAGGTCCCTTTGGGGAAGAACTGGGGTTAGTATTATGGTCTGTAATTGCCATAGTGATTTAGGGTCCTTCCTCCTGGGGACCTGGCCACCTTTTCAGCCAGTGGGTTCTAGGTCTGAAAACTGAGTCAGGTTTAGGAACTTGGCAAGGGATCATGGTTTTCTCAGACTGCTGCTCATTCATTGCAGATATATATATGTGAATGAGTACTCAGCTTCCTAGTAATGCTACTGCCTGTCTCACTAGCACTTTCCTCATGGCCTTGCTGAACAGTGAGCCCTTGCATGGAACATAGTCTCCAGTGGGTCTTTTGGTCTCACATAATATATACACTGCAGCATGCCTACTTCCTTGCGCCTTTTAATCCCTTCCTCCACTGTCTCCCGTAGCAACTCAGGCATTTTCACCACACTCAGTGTGGGTCACCACGTTGCCCAGGCTCCTAGGAGTCACCCTAGCAGCAAATGTGCATCTTTCTCCTAGGGTCCTGGCTGGAGTATTGCCTCAATCCGTTCAGGCTGCTATAACAAAATACTACAGACTGGGTATCTTATAAACAATAGAAATTTATTACTCACAGTTCTGGAGGCTGGGAAGTCCAAGATCAAGGCGCCAACATGGTCGTGTCCTGGTGAGCGCCCTCTTCCTAGCTCACAGCCAGCACCTTCCCACTGTGTACTCACTTTGCAGAAGGGGCTAGGGAGCTCTGTGGGGTCTAATCCCATTCATGAGGGCTGCACCCTCATGACCCAAGTACCTCCCTAAGGCTCCACCTACTAATACCATCACCTTTGGGGGTTAAGATGTCAACATATGAATTTGAGGGGAACACAAACATTCAGACTACAGCATTCCACCCCAGCCCTCCAAAATTAATGTCCTTCTTGCATGCAAATACATCCATTCCATCCCAACAGCTCCAAAAGACAACTCGTTTCAGCATCAACTTAAGTCTAAAGTCCAAAGTCTCATTTAAATAGCATCTAATTGTTTCCCAAAGGCGCATGATGGAGCGAAAATCTGGTATACAACTGTTTCTCCAAATGTAAACTCTTTTGTTATTGGAGAATCTCTAAGAGATCTCTCAGATCCTTGGTTTCTCTCTCTTTTAAATGACAGGATTGGGTTATACCTAGGCTGCCCAATACAGAAGCTACTGTGGTTACTGGGGACTGGAAATGAAGCTATCCCGAATCGAGATGCTCTGTGAGTGTGAAACAGACCAGATTTTGAAGACTTAGTCCAAGAAAAAAAAAAAGGAATATAAACTATCTCATAAATATTTTGATATTGATTACAATGATAATACCACATAGGCTAAATAAAATACATTATTCAAATTAAAATAAATAAATAAAATAAATAGCATCTAAAACCAGATATGGATGAGACTCAAGGTATGATTCATTCTGAGGCAAATTCCCTTCCAGCTGTGAACCTGTGGAATCAAACAAGTTATGTGCTTCCAAAATGCAATGGTGGGACCAGCATAGAGCAGACGTTCCCATTCCAAAAGGGAGAAATAGGAGAGAAGAAAGGGGTGGCAGGTTCCAAGCAAGTTGAAACTCCAAGGCAAACAATATTAAATCTAAGGCTTGAGAATAATCTTCTTTAACGTAACTCTTTGCCCTCTGGGGCAGAGGTCCTGCTTTCTGGACACATTGGGGTAGGCGTCCTGCCTTCAGGACACACTGGGACACTCGACCTTCATGGCTTTGCTGAACTATGTGGCAGCTCTCTCGGGCTGAAATCACATGCTAGTGGCTCTATCAGTCTGGGTCTTGGGGGTGACCCTACCCCCCATGACTCCACTGAGCAGGGGTCTAGCACCCACAGCTCTGAGTGGGAGTCATCTGGCTTGTTGAAACTCTGGAGATGGCCCCCCGCTCTTGAAACCAAGGAGGCAGCCCTGATAATCTCTGAATTGCCTTTGGGTCCTTCTTCTTGTCTTGAAGAATATTGTACTTTTGTAGGTGAATAGCTCTATGGTCCCGTCCTGCAAAATCTAAGAAGTCTAATAACAACTTTCCTTTCATTCTTTCTTGTCTCCTCCTTCAGTTCAAATTGGCTGTTTTCCTGCTGAGGTGGCTGATTAAGTCCACTGCTGACACCCCTACTAATCCCCTTATCAAAGCATCCCTTGGTCATGCTTATTAGTGTTCTCATCTGAATATGCTTTCTCATTTTTTGCCACAGGGATAGGCTGAGAATTTTCCAAACTTCTAATTTCTGTTTTTCTTCTTTTTTTTTTAACATCTTTATTGGGGTATAATTGCTTTACAATGGTGCGTTAGTTTCTGCTTTATAACAAAGTGAATCAGTTATACATATTAATTTCTGTTTTTCTTTTGATTAACAATTTTAAGCCATTTCTCTCTTCTCTCATTTTACTATGAGAATTCAAGAGAAGCCAAGCTGCTCCTTCAACACTTGGCTTGAAATAGCTTCAGCGAAATATCCAATTTTATCGTTCACAAATTCTGTCTTCCACAAAACTCTAAGATATGAACACACTTCAGTGAAGCTCTCTGCCACTTTATAACAAGAATGGCCTTTCCCCCAGTTTCCAGTAAGATGTTCCTCATTTCCATCAAGACTGCATCAGAATGACCTTTACTGTCCATGCCGTGACATACTGTGACCAGGCTGTTTATGACCACTTAGGTATTCTCTAAGAAGATTGAAGCTCTCTCTACACTCTTACCTTCTTCTGCGCCCTTATGCAAATTGCCTTTAATGGGCCATTCATAGCAATGTCGACTTTTTCTAGCACGCACCTCCAAACTCTTCCAGCCTCTACCCATGACCCAGTTCCAAAGCCGCTTTCACATTTTTAGGTATTTGTTACAGCAGCACCCCACCCCAAGTACCAAAATCTGTATTAATAAGGGCTCTCCAGAGAAATATAATCAATAGGCTATATATAGATATATATAAGAAGAAATTTATAGGGATTGACTTACATGGTTATGGAGGCCAGAAGTCCCATGATCTGCTGTCTATAAGCCGGAGACCAGGTAAGTTGGTGCTATAATTTCTTCTGAGTCCAAAGGCCTGAGAACCAGGAGCTCCAATGTCTGAGGGCAGGAAAAATGGACATTCTAGCTCAAGAAGAGAAAAAGGAAATTCGCCCTTCCTTCGCCTTTTAAAATGATGCTTGTCCACATTGGTGAGGGTGGATCTCTTTGTCAGTCTACGGAATTAAATGTTAATCTCTTTCAAAAACACTCGCACGGACACACGCAGAAACCATGTTTTATCAGCTATCTGAGCATCCCTTAGCCCAGTCAAGTTGACACATAAAATGAACTATTACAGGCACAGGGATATCGGCTCGGTGCTTTGTGACCGCCTGGAGAGGTGGGATAGGGAGGGTGGGAGGGAGGGAGATGCAAGAGGGAAGAGATATGGGAACATATGTATATGTATAACTGATTCACTTTGTTATAAAGCAGAAACTAACACACCATTGTAAAGCAATTATACCCCAATAAAGATGTTAAAAAAAATGAACTATTACAATGATTAGATCTTGTAACCCAAGAGAGTACCCCCAGATCAATAAACTCTCCCTTATCCAGTCTTATGACATGGCCCCCTTGATTGAGCACCCTCAAAATCAGGTCCCATGAATACCCTTCTGACTGCTGCTGACACATTCTAGCTAATTTGTGTGGATCCCTTGGGCTATAGGCCCTGTCCTCTCCTATCAGGCCCATGTTGTTCTTAGATGGGTTATGCAGCTATGCCTGCCCAACAGGAGAAGAGGTGGGGGCAGATCCTGAGGGGGAGTCTCCTGTTGCCTTGAGGGAAAGAGGCCTCTGCAGTGTCTTCCCACATGGGGGTGGGCTGGAGTGCTATTTCTTAATAAAAAGGAATGGGGGACTTCCTTGGTGGTGCAGTGGTTAAGAATCCGCCTGCCAATGCATGGGACATGGGTTTGAGCCCTGGTCCAGGAAGATCCCACATGCCGCGGACCAACTAAACCCATGCACCACAACTACTGAGCCCGCATGCCACAACTACTGAAGCCCGTGCACCTAGATCCAGTGCCCCGCAGCAAGAGAAGCCACCACAATGAGAAGCCCGTGCACAGCAACGAAGACCCAGCGCAGCCAAAAATAAATTAATTTCCAAAAAACAATGTGGATAAAATTTGTATTAAAAAAAAGAAGAATGAATGGGCCATCTGTGCAGGTTCTGAGGGTGCAGAGGGGCCTGGGGTAGTGGTGTCAGATAATTGACAGGATGCCCAGTTAAATTAGAATTTCAGATAAATAAATAAAATTTTAGTATAAGTATGTCCCATGCAATATTTTAATTTTTGTTATATTTTTATTTGCTAAATCTGGCAATGCTAGTCTGGGGAGCTGCTATGATCTGAATGATTGTGTCCCCCCTAAATTCGTATGTTGAAATCCTAATGCCCAATGTGATGGTATTAGAAGGTGGGGCCTTTGGGAGGCGATTAGGTCATGAGGGTGGAGCCTTCATGAATGGGATTAGTGCTCTTATAAAAGAGACCCCAAAGAGCTCGCTAGCCCCTTCCACCATGTGAGGACACAGAGAGAGGTCTGAGACCTGGGAAGAGGGCCCTCATCCAACCATGCTGGCACCCCGATCTCAGACTTCCAGCCTCCAGAACTGTGAACAATAAATTTCTGTTGTTTATAAGTCACCCAGTCTGTGGTATTTTGTTATAGTAGCCCAAACGGACTAAGGGAGACGTCAAAATGTTCAGGGTCACTCATCAACATGTGTCCCAAGTTTTCCCAACCAAGACTCTGATTTTAACAAAATAGACTTGCCTCCACCAAACAGTCATCTTCGAAGCTGGATTCGAAGTTTTAAACCTGGATTAAAGAACCTGGATTCTTTAAAATCCTGAGTTTGGTCTTGAGATTTTTTTTCTGTTCTTCCACCGCAGAAGATAAGAGCTTCGGTGTAAGCTACCAAAGAGACACTCTGGATTTCACAGTATTTGTTTGTTAACGGCCCTCACCTTTTCATTAGCCTTCTGTAGGTATCAATGCAACTAAATGACAGCTGGCAAATCTCATTGTCTTTGTAGGATTCCCTCTTCTCCCCTCCCACCCGCCACCCTGCACCAACCCATTTCCCAAAAGCCTGAATCATTGCACTGACAAGGCATTCCCTTCCACAGAACATTTCCCCAAGACACTGCTTGTGAAAGTTTTAGCAAGTGCGCCACCATCTGGTGCCTGGGACAATCCATACCCCACATACCACTGGGGATGGGGTCTATGGTGACAGCCTGCTAGTGAGTAATCCCATCCCCCAAATACCATTTTACTGCCTGGTTTCTTGGATCACTCCTGGTAGTAGATGTGTTAGTTTAGGTCCTCTGGTAAGGAGACACTGAATTGGAGTACAAAGTGCAAGAGGTTTATTGGAGGGTAATGTTTGAAAGGAAGGGAAAGCAGGATTGGGCATGGAGAACCTCAGATCGTGAAAGTTTTGGCATCCTGGATGAAGAGTTCATTAGAGGAATCCCTCAATGGGCAGAAAGGATCAGGCCTTAGTACGCCTCCCATGCTCACTCATTGGCTAGGGGCTGCGTGGGAAGAGCTTGGCTTCTGCTTAAATGCTTTAGCGATCTCAAAGGTGCTGCACCTTGAGGCTGACATCTAACTGCACTCCTTGCAGCTGGATGGCAAATTCTTTTTGAAAGAATAGCCAAGAGACACAGATGCTTCTTTTCAAAAATGGTGCTGGGACAATTGGGTACCAATATGGAAAAAAGGAAAGAGATTGGACCCTTACTTCAATTAATATCCCAAGATCAGTACAAGTAGATTATACATCTAAATCTGAAGGGCAAAATTATGCTTTTACAATGTAAATGATTATGTTCACAGCTTTGGAAGTTTAAGAACTTCTTAAACAGTACACAAAACTATTAACCATAAAAGAAAAAATTGATACTTTGATTATATTAAAATTAAACAGTTCATTAAAATATACCATGAAGGGGCTTCCCTGGTGGCGCAGTGGTTGAGAGTCCGCCTGCTGATGCAGGGGACGCAGGTTCGTGCCCCGGTCCGAGAAGATCCCATGTGCCGCGGAGCGGCTGGGTCCGTGAGCCATGGCCGCTGAGCCTGCGTGTCTGGAACCTGTGCTCCACAACAGAAGAGGCCACAACAGTGAGATGCCCGCGTACTAAAAAAAAAAAAAAAAAGATACCATGAAGAAAATTAAAATTGATCCATACAGTAGCAGAAGATATTTGCAATATATATGTAGCAAATAAAGTTCTAGGACTTGGGACATATACAGAACTGCTGGAAAATGATAAGAAAATTTTTTTAATGGGCAAAAAGTCATAAACAGTTACTTCACAAAAGTAGAAATCCAGGGCTTCCCTGGTGGCGCAGTGGTTGAGAGTCCGCCTGCCGATGCAGGGGACACGGGTTCGTGCCTCGGTCCGGGAAGATCCCACATGCCGCAGAGCATCTGGGCCCATGAGCCATGGCCGCTGAGCCTGCGCATCCGGAGCCCGTGCTCCGCAACGGAAGAGGCCACAACAGTGAGAGGCCCGCGTACCGCAAAAAAAAAAAAAAAAAAAAAAAAAAAAAGTAGAAATCCAAATGGCCAATAAACATATGAAAATGTCCTTAACTTTATCAGAGAAATGCAAATTAAAACCATTATGAGATACCACCACACATCTACCAGAATGGCGGCTGGCTTTGTGTTTTTTTTTTTTAATCCTTACAATACCAACTGCTGGCAAGGATATGGAACGACAGAAAGTCTGACACACTGCTAGTGGCAATGTAATTTGATTTAACCATTTTGAAAAAGTTTGGCATTATCTAGCAGATTTGAAATGAATGCATTTTCTGTGACCCAGCAATTCCACTTCTATATATACACCCAACAGAAATTTGTGCATATGTTCATCAAAAGACATGTACAAGAATGTTCTTAGCAGCACTGTCTTAATAGCCCTCACACTTGAATAAGCCAAAATTCAAGCAGTTGAATTTTGACCAACAGTTGAAAGGGTAAAACTGTGATATTTGCAAACAATGGAAAACTATTCAGCAGTGAAAATTAATGAGCTACAGCTACATGCAACAACATGAATGTACCTTACAAACATGACACTGATGGAAACAAGCCAAGAACAAATATAACATACTGTATGACTCCATGTATATAAAGCAGAAAAACAGGGAAAACTAATCTACATTGCTTAGGAACTCATACATAGGTGGTAGAACTATAAAGAATACCAAGGACATGATTAACAAAAGTCAGGATATTGGTTATTTCTTGGAAAAGGAAAAATGGGAGTGATCAGGAAGGGACACACTGGAGGACTTCTATTTTTTTCCAGTTTTTTATTATGGAAAATTTCACAGATACAGGAAAAGTTGAAAGAATAATACAAGTAACATTCATGTACCCTCCAGTTAGATATAACAGTTGCTAACATTTTGGCATTTTGCTTTATATCTCTCCGTGTATACTTACATATATTTTTTAGCAGCTTTATTGAAATGTAACTCATATCTCATACAATTCACCCATTTTAAATGTACAACTCAATGGTTTCTAGTATAGTCATGGATATATGCAACCATCAGCATATTCAATTTTAGAACATTTTCATCACCTCAGATGTGAACTTCATACTTTTAGCTATCAATTCCCTATCCTCCCATCCTCCCAGCAAGCACTAATATAATTTCTGGCTCTATAGATTTGCCTATTATGGACATTTGATATAAATGGAATCATATGTGGTTTCTTGTGATTGGCTTCTTTCATTTAGTATCTTAAAGGTTCATACATGTTGTAGCATGTGTCAGTAATTGTATTAGTCTGTTTGGTCTGCTATAACAGAATACTACAACCTGGGAGGTTTAAATAACAAACTTATTTTCTCATAGTTTTGGAGACTGGAAGTCCAAGATCAAGGTGCCACCAGGGTTGGTTTCTGGTGAGACCTCTTCTTGGGTTGCAGATGGCCACATTCTCACTGTGTCCTCACATGGCCTTTCTTCTGTGTGCCTGCAAAGAGAGAGATCTCTGGCATCTCTTCCTCTTCTTACAAGGATGCCATTCCTATGGGATTAAGACCCCACCCTTAGCACCTCATTTAACCTTAATTATCTCCTTAAAGTTTCCAAATTCAGTCACATTGGGGGTTAGGGCTTCAACACATAATTTTTCGGGGGTGGGGTGGGGCATAATTCAGTCTATAACAGCACTTCACTCTTATTTATGGCCATATAATATTCCATTGTATAGATATGTCACATCTTGTTTATCCATTCACCACCAGTTGATGGGCATTTGGGTCGTTTCTACCTTTTACCTATTATGAATAATGCTGCTATATTATAAACAGTTGTATATAAGTTTTTGTATGGACATGTGTGTTCATTTCTCTTGGGTATGTACCTAGGAGTTGAATTGCTGGGTCATGTGGTAACTCTGTGTTTAACCATTAGAAGAACTGCCAGACTGTTTTCTGAAGTGGCTGCATCATTTTACATTCCCACCAGCAGTGTATGAGGGTTATAATTTTATCAAGTCTTTGACAACACTTGTTATTATCTGACCTTTTATTATAGTTATCTTAGTGGGTGTGAATGGCATCTCATTGTGCTTTTAATTTTGCATTTCTCTGATCAATCATGATGTCAAGCATCCTTTTAATGTGCTTATGGGCTATTTGCATTTCTTCTTTGCAGAAATGTTTATTCAAATCCTTTGCCCAATTTTTAATTGGGTTATTTCTCTTGGTATTATCAAGTTGTAAGTGTTCTTTATGAATTCCTTGTTTCGTGTTTCCTTGCATTTCCTGTTTTTGTCTTGTTTTGTATTTACTTACAGTTTATGAAGCTTCCTGGATGTGTAGACAAATGTTTTTCAATAAATCTGTGAAGTTTTTAGCCATTATTTCTTCAAATAATTTTTCTGCTCCTTCCTCTCTTCTGCTTCTAGGAGGTTAGTATTCGGTGGAATGGAGGGCAGTAGCCTCAAGTTTTCTACGCTTGCTTCTCCCAGCACAGAACCACCACCTTACAAGCCAGAACAAGGGTAATGGGGCCCCAGTATTTTCAGCGGTGCCATGCCCAGGGTAGAGTCTCCATCCCACAAGTGGTGGCTGGGTAAAAGAAGGAAGCCTGTGCCTCTTGGCCATGGTCACTGGCTCTTAGCCTCAGCGACAGGTAGCTAAGGGCAAGATGAGAAAAGCTCACATCCTGCGCCTTCTAAGAAGATAGCCTTCCAACTGGGAGCTAGGGAAAGGTGGAGCCCTGTGTTCTTGCTTGCACCAATCCGGAGAGGAGTTTCCTTCTTGCAGAGCCAGAAAAGGGGGAGGAAGGGAAAGGGCCTTGGTTCCAATACCACATACTCCCCATGTTCTTATCAAAGTTTAGTAGACTTTTTATTGAGTAGATGTTTCTTCATTTTCTGTATGTCCTTAGGATAATTTCCAGAGATTTTTTAATGGTTGTATGTATTTTTTCATAATTTTCAGCAGTTTCACTGGAGAGCTGGTCCACAGAGCTCCTCACGTTGTCCTGCCAGAAGTGGAACTTCCATATATATCCATATATATTTTTTGCTGAGCCATATCAAAATAAGTTGCAGACATCAGGAAACATCCCTAAATACTTCAGCATGCATCTCCCCCAAATAAGGACGTTCTCCTATATAACCATAATACTATTATCATTCTTGAATAAATTAACATAATTTTATACATCATCTAATAAACAGTCCATATTCAAATTTCTCCAAGAATGTCTTTTATGGGCCTTTTTTTGGGTGGTGTGTGGTGGGGAACCAATAACCAAACAAGGTTCACATATTGCATTTTGTTGCTTTGTCTCTCTAGATTTCTTTAACTTAAAACAAACCTTCCACTTTTTCTTTTCATCTTATTTATATTTTGAAGAGTCCAGACTAGTTGTCTTTTAGAAGTCCACACAGGAGGATGGTTACTTCTTGAGTGCTGTCAATCTTCTATTTCTTGACCTGGGTAGTGGTTTCCCTATGGCATTAGCTTTCAAAATTTTTTCATTAGGCTACACGATAATATTTTATGCGTCACATTTGTATGTAATCAGTACTAAAAAGAAATGAGCTATCAAGCCATGAAAAGACATGGAGGAACTTAAACGTATATACTTTAGTGAGCGAAGCCAATCTGAAAAGGCTACCTACTGTATGATTCCAATTATACAGCGTTCTGGAAAAGGTAAAACTAAGGCGACAGTGAAAAGGTCAGTGGTTGCTAAGGGTTAGCGGAGAGGGAGGGATGAATAGATGGAGGACAGAGGATTTTTAAGGCAGTAAAACCATTCTGTATGATACTGTAATGGTGGATACATGCCATTATACACTTGTCAAAATGCATAGTATGTACAACACCAAGAGGGCACCCCATTGTAAACTAAGGACTTTGGTTGATTCTGATGTGTCAGTGTAAGTTCATCGATTGTAACAAATGCATCCCTCTGGTGGCGGATGCTGATAGTGGGGGAGGTTGTGGGGGGGGAGGGTAGGGGGTATATGGGAACTCTCTGTACTTTGTTCAATTCTGTTAGCAATCTAAAACTGCTCTAAAAAACAAAGTCTATTTTAAAATCTGTATGTATATTATATTCCACAGTTTTTTGTTAAAGGAGGAAATGTCTGGAGAGAAGTGATTACAGTTATAGTGCTCTAAGTTGCTCACATTTTTTAAGAGGTATGTCAATATATTAACTTTAGACTTAATTAAGTACAGTGGGCTATCAAAGTCAAAATTCTATGCTTTCCCCACTACACCGTCTTCCTCTCTAGAACCAAGTAAGGAATTATTGACTAGGTTCAATCTTGATAAGTGAACTGCCAGATTTAGTGCCTGGGCTAATTTTTGCAGTTGTCATAGCTTCTTCTTCCCGTCTTGTGAGGGTCTCCTTACAAGCACCTCAAAGTTCCCTCCAATCTCATTCTCTCCAATGAGTTGGCTTCTCCCCTTGACCTCCAAATTACAATAGCTGAGAGGTAACAATCTTCTCTCTCATGCCCTCCCCTGAAGTTAATCACGGCTTGCCCCCTGCCCTGGGGAGAAACAGTGACAGAAGTCTTGGCATACCGCTTGGAAAGGTCCCTGACTCATGATCAAGGGGATTAGACTAAGAAAGAGACCGAGCTAATGATTAAAGAGAGTTAGGGATAATGTTTCCTTACTTCTATTCCTAGCAGTACTGTACTAGCACGGGATTGGTTCAAATTAACACCTGACTTTCTATCTGTGAAACTAGGGAGACGGATCTGTTTGGGCTAACAAAATATACTTGGGGAAAAAAATGTTTTTGTTGATACCATAAGAGTGACTGACCAGAGAAGTCTGGGAATTTTTATAAATAAAATAACCACGAATGTGCTTGTAAACACTATGCCGTTCCACAGCATCATTCCTTTTTTTAGTTAGGTTTTTGTTTTTGTTTTTGTTTTTGTTTTTTGAGAACAGATTTTTGTCACTGAACAGATGCAAGCTTTGCTGGGAAGGGAAAGAGTAGAAGTGGGTTACAAGAGAAGTGTAAGGTACAGGCCTTGCCTTCAAGGTTCTTACAATCCTATTGGAGAAAAAAAAATTCAGCTAGGAGAAGGAAGAGAAAATATCTCGCTGGTTTGGAGTGCATGATCATTTCTTTATATGCCAGAGGTGAAGCTGACCTTTGAAGAAGGGGAGGAAGGTTTGTGTAGCTAATTAATTGTGAAAAATGAGGGCACTGTGTAGGTTCCTTAAAAGTGAAGGCCAACAGATTTGCTTTCAAAAACACCTTTGGGGAATTCCCTGGTGGTCCAGTGGTTAGGACTCAGCGCTTTCAACCCGGGCCCAGGTTGGATCCCTGGTCAGGGAACTAAGATCCCACACACCACGCAGTGCAGCCAAAACAAACAAACAAAGAAACAAAAACCACCTTTGGCAGCTGTATTTTCTCTTAAAGAATGTCTCTTAATGTCAACTGGGATCTGTTCTTTCAAGTCCTCTGCAGATTATAGAAGCCTTATTTCTGACCCTACTTTCTATCACCAGTACTGCTGCCTGTCTTGGAAAGTAATAGGACTCCACTCCTTGGACAGTGTTCTACATCCTAGCTGGTCCACAAGTTTAGATTGACCTTTCACCTAGTTAGAGCCCAGGAGTGAAGTTGACTCCATCAAGGAAAAGTGGTAAGAGATATGATCCTACGTGGACAGTGTCTCTCAGTGAGGCACTGCGGATCAAACGAGGGAAATGGGGATAATGCTCTCTTCCATATGTCATGCTTTCTTGGTGACCAATAATTTCTGACTTATCTGTTTAATGTCGATCTCCCCAATGAAAGGGCATGCTCCATGAGGCTGTTGACCGTGTCTTTTTCATTCTTGGTTGTATCACCAGCACCCACAGTATCTGACACATAGTCAGTGTCCTATAAATATCTTTTAAATAAATAATTAATTGATTAGTTAAGCAGGACTTAAATCCTGACGGAATGTAGATGGAAACTAGCAAATGAGTGAGAAAAGGTGGTGAGAAATAAACTGAAGTCTTCGTTGGGAGCCATGAAGTGACTGCAGGAACAAACCAGGAAGTGTGGAATAGTAGGGCCTTCTAGTAACAGTGGTGAGAAAGTGAGGGTGAGAGGAATGAAATTAACACTTGTTGAGCATCTTCTAGGTGTCTAGTGCTTTAACATGTATGAATTCATTTAATCTTCACAGCTCCATGAGACAGGCAATATTATAATACATGTTTTACAGGTGAAAAAAAAAAGAGGTTCAAAGAGGTTCAATAACTTGCTAATGATCATTATTGTGAGATAATTTCCCATGGATCTCTCATGTTTTTCCACATCTTGTGAACAGAGACACTGACTGACATGGTTCTGGACTATTTTTTCAAGGATATTTGTATAGTGAACAGCTTTGGAAGACACAGTGTCTCCCTGTGGAGCAATGGAAAGGCAAACTTACTGCCCATCATGAAAGATTCAGACTCATTAAGCTCAGTGTTGCTCTCCTGTAACACAACCCACTGCATGCGCAGGTGTCACCTGGCCCTTTCTGAGTAGCTCCTATGAGACTTGGGAGCAAGGGGAACTGACACAAGAAAAAGCTTATACTCTGGCTACTACTATTGCTGACCCAGGAGTCTCATGTCTTCTGCCAGCATCCATGAAAAAATTGTGGCAGGCTAAGTTGTTAGCTTGCAAGTAAGATAAAATCTCAGAACCATCACAAGTCTTGATGGTTACACAGGTGAAGTGTCAGGAATGGGAACTGTACCCATATCTGTTTGGCTCCAGAACCCACACTCTCTTCCCAGGATGCTGTTGCTTCCTGAACCGTACACAGGAGTAGTTGCTGCATCGTATGACGTCATTCCTCCCTGCCCTTCTCCGATACCTATGTGTCACTAGACCTGACTTTACTTTTCAAGTTGGATGATTTGGGTGTTCCATTAAGCAGAGAAGAGGTTTAAAGTATCTGATTATAATTGTCTTTCCCTCTGTCTCCTAGATTAATGGAAGTCTTTAATCTATCATCCTATCTGCTTAATCACGCTATTTGCCCAGGGTTATGGTTCTTGTAACAGTCAGGCTTTTGTCAGGCATATTCATCCTGATGAACAAAAGTTCCCAGAGGACACAACAACTGGAGCACCTTAGATACTTCATAAATAACCGGCTAGTTTTAGCTCTTTGGGGGTTACTTGCCAAGCTCTACATCAAAAAGCACTGGGCCTTCTATATACTTGTTGGGCCACCTAGGGGGTATACAATGGTGGGATCCCAAGATCACATTTTCCATATATTTCTAACCTGCAAATTAATTGTATAAAGTGGTTTCGGTAGACATTTCTAATCTCAGGAGTCCCAAATACCCCTTTTGTTCATATAGGTCTTTTGCTCTTGTTATCTACAAACTCTTTTTAGCTTCAACAGTGTTGGGATGTCAGGCAATCATTCTCTCTGTTCACTAAAGCTGGAGCTACAGCTGCCGCTACAGCGTTGGGGAGAGGGGAAACAGGAGGCTGTGGAGGAGTGAGGCCATTCCCCCTTATCATGTCCCCAGAGGACTGCTCTACCAGAAGGCCTGATGATTTGTCTAGCATTTGCACCAGAGTGATCGCATGCTGTCCTCACAACAGCCCTTTGAGGAAACAGGTCCAAAGAGTTTAAGTGACTAACTAGTCCAACATTATACTGTACATTCCTAGCAGATCTGAGGCTAGAATTCCTCTCTATACCTTGTATATTTAGTGAGTTCAGAGGCTAGTGTCCTAGTCTTCAAGTGGTAGAGGAGTAGGATGAGGAATCTTCCTTTTGACAGCTTCTGGTCATCCTGCCATAAGACAGAATCCCCGGAGGCAAAGGGCAGGACAACGTCAACGCCTAGCCACATCATGCTTCCTTCCACAAAGGCAGGGTGGAAGGGTGGTGGAAGGACTGAGGGACTGCAAAGAGCTGAGGGCTGGGAGTCCTAAAGTCTGACTGGACCATGAATTTTTCTTTCACCACCCTGCATCCAAAATCTACAATGTGCTGGTGTCTTTGGGTCTGAGAGTCCAGCCAGATAACCAGTTCTCCTGGCCGAATGGCCCACTGGCAGTTTCGAGCAGCAGAATTAACCTCCCCACAGCCTTTGGCTCTCCCCTTCCTGACCCCCTCTAGCAGCTGTTGCTCTTGTCTGAACAGAGGATGATTGTTTCACTTCTTGACTTCTAGGCATGGATTTACCAAGCTGGGCTCCGCTTGGGTTGGAGCCAGAGTTGATGGGAAGCAAACAGTTCAGAAAAGGGCTACATAACTTGGAGTTTCCACCATGGTGAACCAAGCAAGGAGGACTGGGGATAGGAAAGGGAGGCATTTGGGATGCAGGCATGTGTGAAATAAGGAGGGTCTCGAGAAAGTAGACTCGGGGTCTCTTTTCTTGAGCTGTATGTCTGTTTGAAGAGGCAAAAGACAGGGAAACAATTAGCTTATTTCTGTCCTGCCAGCTCCTCAGGTGAGCAGCAACATGCCCCAGAGACACTTTCTTTTTCAGTGTGGGCATTAGCAGTTCTCTAAGAAGTGGGAACCTCATAGAAGGCACATTAATTTAATCCTTTTATCATAGTTAACAGAGGTCTATTTAGGATACCTCAAGAAAAGAAAGATTATGATGACGATACACATAGCCTGGAAGACCTACTAGATTCCAAAGCAGCTCTAGTCCTCAGCGTCATGTTCCCTTCCTCTTGTATAACGTCCCTGCTTCCCTCTGTAAGTCTGCTCTATTCTCCTCTTGCCAGGGACTAGAAAATTCTCTCCGTAGTCTATATGAACAGTTCCACAGGTTGCTGGTCTGATTGCCCTAGCTTGATGCCATCAATCCTGTTGGACAGAACTTTTTATGCCTGGCTACCTTATCTGTCACCAAATCTTGCGGCCCATTCCTGGTACAGTCAAGGTCACCCCATGCCACAACTAGCTGGATTTGCTTTCCTGACCAGGAGGCAGTGAGGAGAGTATTGGACACGGCAGACACCGTGACTAACAGGTCTAGTACAGAGGACTTCCCCTGAAGGTTTACATCAGCCTTGGTGACAATTCACCTATGAGAGATTCATAGGTGAACACGAGAGAGACAGGGCCAGTTCTGTGTGTATGTGGAGTAGGCAGCTGCCCACGCCAGTGTTTCCCAAATCATGGTCCTCAAACCTCTGCAGGAGAGTCATCTTCGTGCTTTAAACCTTCAGATTTCTGGGCCCAACTTCAGGCTTACAGAATCAGAATTTTGGAGTCAGGATCAGAGAATCTGCATAGGTAACAAGCTCCTCACATGACTCTGTGTCCACTAAAGTTGAGGACCTCTGTTCTATATTCTTCGAGCTTCATTTGAGTTGTTGCCTCTTTCTTCCAGTTCTTCTCCTGCTATCTCTGTTTAGCAAAATCCTGCCCCAACCCTGGAGGCCAAGCTCAGGTGTAGCTGCCTTCATGGAGCTCTCCCTGATTTCATGTCTCCTTAACTCCAACTATTTCCTGATGCTATGCAGCAGGGGATATTAGGCATCTAAGAACTGGGGTGCAAGGGAGTGTTGAGGCTATGAGAAGGCACATGTGGGATGGAGCTGTAGGAAAGAATTTATGTTTTGCTCCCAACTTTTTATTTGGAAAAATCTGAAAGTAAACTATGATAAATAACAGCATATCCTTCACCTGGAAATTAACATTTTAGATTTTGCACATATGCTCTCTCTCCATACACACATGTAATAAAAACATGTATGTGTTTGGCTACAACATTTGAAATTAACTTGCAGGTATCATGCCACTTTGCACCTAAATACTTCAGCATGTATTTCCTACAAACAAAAGCATTCTCTTGCATAATAATAACACCATATCACATCCAAGACATGTAACATTGATAGAGTAATATTATTCAATATTGAGTCCACATCAAAATTTCTCAAATTATCTCCAAAACATCCTAGCTGTTTGTGTTGATACAGGATTCAGTCAAGAATCATGGATTTCATTTGATTGTCTTTTCTTTTTAGTCTCTTCTAATCTAGATTCTAGAATAGCACCTTTGGCTTTTTTTCTTAATGATGCTGATATTTTTGAAGAGTCCAGGTCCTTTGTCTTGTTTACAGTCTGGAGTCGTCTGATTGTTTCCTTATGATTAGGTTCATATTAAACATCTTTGGCAAGAATACTACAGAAGTAACGTTGTTTACTTCCCATTGTGTCACATCAGGAGGTTCACATGCAATTGCCCTGTTATTGGTGATGCTAAATTTGATCACTTATGTAAGGTGGTGTCTTCTAGAACTCTTCATTGCAAAGGTACATTTTCCCTTTGAAATTAATAAGTAATCTGCAGAGTAATCGGGAATGAGCACATTTAACAAGCTCTTATGGTGACTTTTTAGTGCACTGAAGTTTGACCTGCTGTTTTACACGGTGTGGTGTGAATGAGGGTCCTCAAAGGCCTTATCTGCCTCCAAAATACCTCAGGCTTAGCATGTCTGCCTTCACATTTCACCTCTCACTCCACCTCCAAATACCCTCTCCCTCTTGCCTGGCCCCAAATCCCTAGCATGAGAGACATTAGTAGGCCAGATGGGGTCATTGCCTACAACCTGAGGGAGCTTTCTCCCCTACTCTGGTCATTGGCCTTGTGAGGAAGCACCCTTGAAACGGACAAGGTATTTTTGTTTGGTTGGTTTGTATTATTATCAATAATAATAATTGAGTGAACTAAGCCAAGCACTGTACATAAATTACATCATTTGATCCTATGCCAATCTGATGATTTTACAGATGGGAAAACTGAAGCTCAGAGAAGTGAAGTAACTTCTCTAAGGTTACACAGCTATTAAGAGTGGGAACTGGATTCAAATCCAGTACCACTTATAAAGCTCATGCTTTTAAACACTAAGCTATATACTCCCTAATGAGCAATAATTCCACCCAACTTCAGAATTCTCTTGCCATTTTCTTCCGAAGAGTTCTAGGCCCACAGCATTCCTGAGAGTGAGGAAGCAGGGACACTGGACTTATTATCTTTAAAGGTGGAGAGATGGTTTAATAGAGAAATCAATTGGCATTCCTGTGGTCTTACAGCAAGTGAGTAACCAAGCAGGGATGTTGATGGAGAGACCTTAAGCTCTTGCTTATGAATTTGATTTTGATTTAAGAGGCCGCTAAGAGCCACTGTGATTTCTGACTGGTGCTTGCTGAATCCAGAGTGGGTTCAGGTTGGATTAATATCATTGTCCTTTGTGTGGGGAAATGCTGCTGCTTGATAATAAACAGGCTTGCAGGCTTTGGTGGAAAAGACCGGTGTTGCCTAACAGCCCCTTTCTGTGCTTTGCACACTTGATTGACTGTCTTTATGTTTACACCTCTCTGTCCAGCCTGTCACAGGGGAAAATGCTACCTCTTAGATTCTAGTTAGCTCAAGAAAACCTCTTCCCCTCAACCTATGCCCTCCATTCCCAATAAACAGAAAGAAAAACCTTGTAAAGGTGCTCTGAATTTGTGTAGCCCACAGTTTTCTCTAGTCTGCCAGTTCTCCCATGAGGATGCCCAGTCAAATGCTGCAGTGAAATGGAAAAAAGAAACCCCACAAAAACCAAGACACTCTTCTGCTAGCAAGAGTCATTTGTAATTTGGGGGGTTATTGACCGATTTATCTTTAAGCTTCAGGTTGCCCATTTCTTAGCAACAGGGGTGTCAGGAAAATACCTCTGCACCTGTTGCAAGGTTTCATCTATGGCTGGAGATAGACACAGACAAACACATATAGAGTATCATCCCAATTTTAGCATTTGCACTGTTAAAGCAAGCACATGTGCATATAAAGTATCACCCAAGTTTAGCATATGTCCTGATAAATTAAACAACATCATATATAGACACAAAAGATTTCAAAATTGGAAGAGTCCTACTCTTCACCCCCTGGCTGTGCACGCTTAGAACATCTTAGAACATCTCTATACTGAGAGACCAAAGCTTGGGCAGCTCATGTGACAAGTTACTTACTAAGTTTCAGAGGCAGCTGGTCTCTGTGACCAGCTTCCAGCTTTTTTTTTTTTTTAAACAAGTGTCTTTGAGAAAATAAAGTGAAATCCATCCTCCCAGTAACTTCTAGCTTTTGGTGGCTGCTCCCTTCCTCTGGAGTCACGAAGAACGAGGGATCACCTTTTCTACCCAGGCCCTTCCCCCTGACCCTAGAGAGACTGAAACTTCCAGCACCACAGTTCCCAGCCAGGACCTTCTCTGCAGTGACTCTTCTCCCCTTCTGACTGCTCCCTTTGGATGGCATGTGTCTCCAAGGTTCATGCTCCTGGTGGGTGCTGTCCCACCTATATTGCTCTGCTTCTCCCTGCCCACCAAGCAAGCACAAAGCTCCTGGGAGGCTGGGCCTCTGCCAGCCCACTGCAGTGCCATCACTCCGCTCGCCAAAAGCCATCTGATGTATCAGGTAAGCAAGTGGTTAGAGAGGTACATTGGGTTTCTGAGAGGCACTAGTCTAGCTAAGGCAGAAACAGGCTCGAACTTAATAATCTGCTCATCACACACAGTAAGAGACACCCTGACTTATTCAAAGACACCGTGGGTGGTGCAGAGGATGAATAAGCATGATTCACTGCCACTCTGGCACCCGGGGCATGAAGAATAATAAAACCCAAAGAATTGTAGCTGCCTGAGTAGTAAATTAAGAGATCTGGGGCTCAGCTAGACTCTCGACATCAATGTTACCATGGCAATAAAGGGCCCCAGCATTCAGCAGCTATTACAGAGCAGGCATCTAATAGGCTAGTCTATGTCACAGTCAAAGCCCAAGGGGCTAGCAAAGAAGACCAATTAGCATATCCATTCATTAGGGGCCTCTGCACACTTCTTCTCTTAATTTCAATTAGTTGTTTGTTTGAACCAACGTTGCTTGCCTGCATTATACTCATTAGTGCCTTTTAGCCACTGGAAATAGGCTTGAAACTCCACAAGGACCTCACTATTTCCCAAGCCTTCATTGTTTCCCTAGGGGTCTAAGCTTATATAGTCACCAACTTAGAGCCTTCAGTCCCTCGAAATGAAAGCATCGCTCACTGTACAACTGTACTCGACAGATGGAAACTCTGCTCAGGAATGTGATGTGCTAAGGGTTCTTCCTGGAACTCAGCGAAATAAGGATCTGGGGCCATTATCTGGATCATTCAGGTCAAAGAAACCCTCTGGCCTTAGCCAGTGAGCCTGCTGGCCACGCTTGCTGGCCACTACTCAGAGGCTAGCTGTTCAGGAGGGGAACTTTGGGCACTGGGGACCATACTGGCATCATCAAAGTCGAGCAGTAGCTGTTCCAGCTTGAAGGACTGCCCTTCAAGGTCCAGCCCAAACCCCGCCTATTCTGGGAAGCCTTCCCTGATCTTTGCAGTCCCAAATGAGTTTCCCCTCCTCCACAAATTTTGAAGATGACACCCTATGCTGGGCAGCATTCATGGGAAGCCTCAGGTCCTAGGCCAGCCTGGAGTTTCCTCACCAGTGACTTCAGAGTCCTCAAGGTCACTACTTCTGGAAGGGACTGGGGTTCTAGAGAGCACTCAGCAATGCTTGGGTGACTCCAACGGCAAACAACTCTTAAGCTCCACTGCACATGACCTCCTAGAGACTCCCTGAAGACTTAGCCAATCACTAGGCAGGGAAAGTACATAACCACTCTTTGATGGTTCTAGGACACTCCCCCTTACACACACACACACACACACACACACACACACACACGATTGTGTAAATAGCCCACAGGAATAGATGCCTTAAACTAGCCCCTCTCAGAAGCAAAGAATCTCTCAAAAGTGCTACCTTCTCTTCCTTCCTTTGGGAACAGGAGAACCCAGTCCATAAGACTGTTTCTGTTCCCCATCAGCCACCATGTGGTTTTCCTGAGGCAGGCAACCAGGAAAAGGGGCTTATAGAAGCAGCTGCTAACATCTGTGCACAAGGACTGGCCATATAGTTTTAGGGACTTGAATCATTTGCCTTTGAACTTGCTATCAAGTTCAAAGCCTCTCCTTTCTCCCTCCTCTCTTGCCTCTGTAGCCACTGCTTCATTTGCAGCCCCATTGGCCACTTCTGGCTCCAGTCTGCTACACTGTTAAGCAGATTGCTTTTTTCCAAAATTGGCAGGAATGGTTTCTCCTTTAGTCTTTTGAGTGTGAGCTCATACAGATTTCTGTCTTTGAGATCCTATGGGATTTTGTTATTTTACCCCACCCAACAGCTGGCATTCCAGAAGCCAGCCTGGGCTATAGTCAAAGTACACTGCAAATATATTAAGGATATGGCAAACCCCAAATTACCCAGAATGCTAGGGAATGAGAGATTCTGGAGAATGGAACATTTTGTTACCTGAGTTCACATTGCTCCAAATCCTCTTTTATCTCCCACTCTTAGTTTTTTCTCCCAGTTTTATTGAGATATAATTGACATACAACATTACATAAGTTTAAGGTGTACAATGTGATTTTATACACATATATATGTGTATATATGTGCAATGTATATGATACACATATATATTGCAAAATGATTACCACCATAGTGCTAGCTAACACCTCTAGCATGTCACATAATTACCATTTATTTTTTATGGTGAAAACACTTAAGATCTACTCTCTTAGCAACTTTCAAGTATGTAGTACAGTATTATTAACCACAATTACCATGCCATACATTAGTTCCCTAGAGCTTATTCATTTCATAACTAGAAGTTTGTACTCTTTGACCAACATCTCCCCAATTCCCCCACCACCCCCCAGCCTCTGGTAACCGCCATTCTACTCTCTATTTCTATGAATTTGGCTTTTTTAGATTCCACATATAAATGAGATCATACAGTATTTGTCTTTCTCCGTCTGACTTATTTCACTTAGCACAATGCCCTCAGGGTCCATCTATGTTGTCATTAATGGCAGGATTTCCTTCTTTCTCATGGCTGAATAATATTCCATTGTATGCATATATACCACACCTTCCTCGTCCATTCATCTGTTGACAGGACACGTATCCGTATCTTGGCTATTGTGAATAATGTTACCCCCTACTCCTAGTTTTTTAGATCTTGCTAACATGACTGTACTGTCTTTTCTGCCTTAGTAAGACAAGACCAATTTACCTATCCTCTGTTTGGTTTTTGAGGCTCCCAAGGGCTTCAGGTTTCTCATATACTTAACATCAGGAATCACACAAAAATCTCAAGTGGAGAAAGTGTAAAGATAAAGCTCAATGTCTACTGAGACCAGGTTATCCCCTGGAATACATTTTGCTTTTATTAAAATCCAAAAAGAGGAATGAGTTTCTCTTTTCTTTGTCAGTGTTCTCTTTCTCTTCAAATGAGGGTATCGGGGGAGACTCCGTAAGAAAGAATCCTGAGTAATAACGTTCTAATAAACGGAGTCTATATTTAAAATTAACCACTATTGAAGCTGTCTTCATCAGAATAGTCTAGGCTTGGCATTATGAATAAATCTATCTAAGAGGTTGGGTTGGCTTTCTTGGTTATGAATGTGCCCAGAATCTCAGTACCTGCAACATTCTCAGTCACCTGGGTGTAATGGGGGGGAGGGGATTTGTGAAGGATCTCACATTCCTCCTAGGCCTTTTGGCCACCCAGGCTCCAGTGGGGTGAACCAAACAAACCAAAAATGCTATACAACGTTCTTGGCTGTTTTTACTAATTTTTCTTTTGCTGGATCCCACATTGGCTTCAGGAGTTATATATGTCTGGGAAACTGACACTGCAAAGTTCTGGCTTGTTCCCTGCCCTGATGCTAAGGGATAAATATAGAGCTCAACCACTACAGAAATTTGGCCAGGATTCCAAGGGGTGTGTGTGTGAGGGGTAGTGCTGATGGGGTCATTCTGACATGTAGGCTAGAAAAAGGCTTCTTATGTCCAAGATCCTCTTTGGGCAGGGAGGGGCAAAGCAGGAGCCTGGCCTCTAAAATCAGAACGCATAATCCACCTTTAAGGGGCTGGTGGATTGACACAAATAAGGAATATCGTAGGTGGCTTGGTGTGTGTGTGGGGGGAGGTGGGGAGAGCAAAGGGAATCTTTCCTGACACCCTAGATCCTTTTGCATGAGATCAGCCTTATGAAAAAAGAAAGTTATTCTTGGCCAACTCCCCTCACCCCCAACTCCCACCCACGCCCCACCCCCTGCACACACTGATATCCAACTCTCAGTTGAGAAGAACACAACTTAAGATTTCCATTGGGCCCATAGTAGCTCAGGCGCTAGAGAAGAGCAGGGAGTGAGAAGAGACATGAAGTTCGGGGCGGCGGGGTGAGTCGCTCATCCTCGTGACCCAGAATATCTCCCCCTCCCTGTAATGATGAGCTTGCTTTTCCATAAGGGCTTTCCTTTGATTCAGGGAAGGGGCCAACCAATGAGAGAGGGGCATGTTAGATTATTTTGGGGAAGGGCTCATGCCAGGAGGGTTCACTTTTACTAGGCGCCAAGTATCCCCAGCAACCAGTGTCTCCTGTACCAGCAGAAGCTCCAGAGCTCTCAGCCACTTGCCTGCCTCTGCCGCGTCTCTGCCCACTGAACAGCCATGAGAAGGCAGCTCCGGTCCAGAAGGGCTCCGGCCTTTCCATACGGTTATCGCTACAGACTTGTGAGTCCCAGGGAGCAGAATATTTTGCTGTCCCTTTTTAGTGGGGTGGGTTGGGGGATGTGTAGGTGGTGGCTTAGGGCTGCTTCTCCTTAAGATGGGCAGGAACAGTGAAGTTTAAGGAAGTCCATTGTTTCAAGCTCGAGCAGTGACTCCCAGTACCCCACTGCACCCTAAATTGCTGGATTGAAAGAGGAAGCCCCTCTTCCTGTGCAACAAACATAAGGGAAGGGGAAGATGCCAGAGAATAAGGGGGACTTCTAAAAGTTTTTCGTGGGAGTCTAGAATTTGAACAGACCTTTTGGAGTCTGGGAATAGAGGTTTCATTCCGAGAGCAAGAAATTTAGCCAAGAGAGAAGGGAAGGGGAAGAGGAAATGAAAGGCGCTGCCTATCCAGCTGTCTCAGTCGCTTTGGGTGGTAGCTTCTTAGGAACCCAGCTGCTCTTTTCTAAAGCAGAAATTCCAAACGATGGCTAAAAGCATGGAATCCTAGATAGAAGTTGGGAGCAGTCCTATACATCATCTCTCCAGAACCCCTCATTATGTAAAGGAGGCTGCTGGGGCTCAGAGCACAGGAGTGACTTGCAAGTTACTGGAAGAGCCAAAGTGAGAATGTAAGTTTCCTGACTTCTGATCCTGTGCTCTTTCCATCATATTTGCAGCATGCCACTCCCTAGCCCTCTGATTCTCCACCACCCATTGCCTCCCTGCCTGCCACCCTGCCCTGCCCAACACTCACGCACCCCAACTTCAATGTCACCATTTATCTCCAGGGTGCATTAGAAATTTTTTTGAACCCAAAGTTTCTTTGCGTTTACTTTGCTAGAAATCATGAATATATGCCGCCTGCAGTAGTTTTCTTTGCGGGGAGGTATATTCTGAAATCTCCCCCAGAGAGGGTTGTGATCTGGGCCCCAGGAAGAAACAAAGCTTAATCCATTTTTGGGGGGGAATGTCCACTTATATAACCAGGGAGCTAAGTGGAGACTGTCAACAGACAGCAGAGGCAGACACGAATTCCTCCAACCCCGTATCAACCTGTGGAGGGCTTCTCGTAACTTTCCAGCCACAGTTTGTAGAATCTCTCTTTTGACATCCCCAAAGTCCCTACCAGGTCTCAGAGCAGTCACAGTCTGTAGGGCATACATAACTATTCCTTACTTCGCATCTTTTCTCTATAATGCTGCTAAAGCGCTGTGTATAATTTCAATTATTTGTCAACTGGTTTGGATTTTAAATGCATCAGGGGATCTTGCTCTTTATAGGGGCTACTTGATCAAATTTAAAAAGAAATTAAGGGGCTTCCCTGGTGGCGCTGTGGTTGAGAATCCGCCTGCTAATGCAGGGGACACGGGTTCGGGCCCTGGTCTGGGAGGGTCCCACATGCCGCGGAGCAACTAGGCCCGTGAGCCACAACTACTGAGGCTGCGCGTCTGGAGCTTGTGCTCCGCAACAAGAGAGGCCACGATAGTGAGAGGCCCGCGCACCGCGGTGAAGAGTGGCCCCCGCTCACCACAACTAGGGAAAGCCCTCGCACAGAAATAAAAAGAAATTATTTGATGCAGTGAATAATCGGGTGCTAATGTCTCTTCGACAATTAACCAACTGTTTGAATGTCTACAGGGTGTTACTCAATGCAGGGCACAAATTTACCTTTCGGGTCATACTGTTTGTTTATATATTTGTTTATATGTTTATATATTTAGAGTGCTCAAAATGGAGCCACCTTCTGCCCTTCAGACTCTTTCCTTTTAGGGCAACACGATGGCCCCAGCACACTCACATACACTATCACATGAGGGCAGTGCCACTTTAGGAAACTGACAAAAACAGACCCTCTCATTACCAAAGGATTCCCTACTGGATTCCGTTAAATAGTTAGTTGCACAAAAGTGCCTCTCTTGTACAATGTGAGGTTCTCCTATACCTGGAAGCAGGGGAGAGGGGAAAAGATATTTGCGGTTCCTGAAGCTCAGGCAGTGTGAGAGCCGTGGGGAAATTAGCTCTGAGAAGGTTAATTCTTCCCGGGAGGGTAAAGCTTTAATGACAAGCCATCTTTAATGGGATTATCGTGAGAGCTCATATCTACAAATAAGATCAGGCTGAGGCCAAAGCCAGCTGCCTCCTTGGTGGACGGCAGGCAAACAGGCAACAAGGAGAGAAAAGGAAGTTTTCCAGAAAATATAAAGGGAATATAAATGTCTCCACGTTGAAATGTTATACTTCAAATTCTCTGAGATTCTCAGTTGCATTAGATTCTCTGGGGGCCGTGATGACTACCCACTACAGTCCAAATGAGTGCTGAGGCCAGAGCAGCAAGCTCTGTGAGAGCATTCCCCCAGAGCTCTGGTTCAGGAGTTTTCAGTCAGGCAGTTATCACTGACGTTTGTTCAGTACCTGCTGGTTACCTAGCTGTGGGCTCCACACTGTGGAGAGCCATCAAGGAGTTAGAAAATATGGACCCTGCCCCCGGGTGCTCAGAATGTCATTCTGGAGGTCAAATGGGTACATATGTTCAAACACAAGGGAAAGAGATTTAAGAACATTTATTAATCCATTCAACATTGAGTGATGAGGTTTATTTTCCTAAGCCTTACTCTGTGAGTCCTTGTCAGAGTTAGAAATCTTTGACTATAAGCACCTCCAGTCTCTTGGGAACACAGAATCTAACACATCGCCGTGCTCCATAAACCACCTCTGCTAAACCGCCTCTAGGCACTTGTGCTCAGTGTGAGAAGCATCACATTGTCCAGGGTATCAGGAAGCATGGTTCTGAGACTGTCAGCTCTATCATGACCTTGCTGAGTGATTTTGGCTAGATCCTGTCCCCTCTCTGGGCCTCACATGGAGAAGTGAATCTTCAAGGTCCCTGTCAGTGCTGATATGGCGCATGACATAAAGCTGTACATTTGAACAAACTAGAGAGCGATTCAAGAGTGCTCATAATCAAGAGCTAGATAGCGCCGGGCAGACTGAATGCTGAGAGTACAGCCTTGTCACGCTGTATCACTTTTACTGATTCTGAACAATCCAGTTTTCTGACCCTCCCCCCCGGCCATGGCAGCCCTTTTAGCTGAGTGTCCTCTAAATGGCCTTTGAGGAATCAGGCAGGGAGGGTGCAGCACAGAGCCCCTGGCCTCTATCATTTGACACATCCAACCCCAACAGGTGCACAGGCCCCGCCACTCTTCAGATTTGGACAGCAGAGAGAAGGGACGGTGGCCTCAGACCCACAAAGAGCAAAGATCCAACCCTCCAGCCCGTGGCTGGGAGGCATTGGAAATACCATTTGGTGAAGTCTGGGTTTTTCTTTTTTGTTGTTGTTTTTTTGTTTGTTTGTTTAAGTTTCTTAGAACCACTCGGAGAAGATTACAGTTTCAGATCTCAAGTAATGGCTGCAATCAGTCAATCAACAAATATGTGCTGAGCATTTACTGCGTGCCCAGACTTCTGACTAGGGTATGGGGTTGGTGGGGGGAAGATGACGTATCAGTTGCCGTGCCAGCCCTCAGGTGGTCTGTCCAACCTGCTTAAGGCAGGAGGAGGTTCCAGTGTGGGCAACAGTCAGAGAAGCAGCAAGTAACGCCCCCATCTCTTGTTTTCTGTTGGGAAGGCAGTCTAAGTTTTGAGGAGGGGTACAGCAGCTGGCCTCTCCTCCTGATGTCTGTCCCAGGCTATTTTTAGCCACAAGTTAGGATGGTGAGGTTGAGCAGCTGAAAGTGTACAGGGTGTTAGGACAAAGCTGGCTTGGACTGAGAATTTGCCATCACGGACACGAGTGTCTAAAACTACTCCATCCTCCAGTGTTGAGCTCAGCTCTGCCCTGACAGGCCAGACAAAGCTAAGCGGGAAGCCAAGGCCCCAGGACAGAGTAATGACATGAGCAGTCCTAGGGGAACAGCCCAAATGCCTGAAGCCGATAATAAGACTTGCACCTCTATGGAAAGAATATTGGGTCAAAATGGGTCATAGAAAGGATATTTCCTGCAAAAGAACAGAGAGAAAGAAATCTGCCTCTTGTAACAACAGGTATGTTTATGGGTAAGTGGACATCTGAAGCATCTCCAAATATTGAGTCGTTTTCCATTTATTTTGGCTGGTGGGATGTGCCATTGGAAATCTTCTTCTCCAAAAAGGGGATTGTGTTTTGTCACTGTTTCAGGATGATCAGGATGAAGTGAATCAGAACTACTTAGCAGATGAAGAGGAAGAAGCAGAAGAAGAGGCTCGGGTGATGGTGGTACCTGATTTGGAGGAGGAGGAGGAGGAAGAAGAGGAGGGGAAAGAAGAAGAGGAAAAGGAAGAGGAAGAGAGTCAGGCTCAGGAAACAGGCAGTGCCTGGTGGCGGAAATGGCAGATCGTGAACGCATACCTGTGGGATCCGGAGAAAAGGATGTCTCTGGCCCGAACAGGTCAGAGTTGGAGTAAGTCCCAGTTGTCCCAATGCCCCAGTCGGGTGTCCTTTGCTTTTGGCTTGGTGTCCAGGACTCCTTTACCATACGTTGGATGGGCTTGTCTGCAAAGTTCTCTAGCACTTCATGTAACAGGATCACTGCCTAGGGAAATTAATGGGCAGATATCATCAGAACAAACTCCCAAGTGGGTGAACAAACTTGATTGTATAGCTGAAATACACTGGGCTCAATAGCATTTGCAGTGCAGAGAGACAGTAAGAATGAGTTGAAAAAGTGCAGATTTCTTTGAAGCCCCAGCCCTGTCACTTTCTATCTGTAACTTTGGGCTCATCGTTTATTTTCTCTGAGCCTCAGTTTCCTCACCTGCTTAATGAAGGAAACAGTATCTGCCTTACCTCTCTCACAGGATCAGCCTGAGGCTCCAATAAGATGTTAAAATTGTAAAGTACAAAGTACTATGCAGAAGACTATTCCTAAGATACGAGACCCAAGACCCTGCTAACCTGACCAAGGGTTTGTACAGCCTCATCATTTCACCTCGTAATATCAGTGAAGGAGAGCCACGGCTGCCCCTGGCCCCAGCTTGCATGTGCTTTGCAATCGATCCCATGGTGTATAGAGAGAAATGGGTTAAAGGGATCATTTCTAGCAATTTACGGCTGAGTCCCCATATTGCTTGATCAATGGCAGAATCGCGGTCCCCAGCATTTCCTCTTTGTACCACATGCTGCCACCACCTTTACTTCACAGCTTCCCCAGCACGCCTCTCCCAGGGTCCTACTCACCTCTTGAACTATTAATGCTGATCCTTATCAGGAGATTTAGCTTGTGGTAAAATTCACACTCGCCATAGTCTCTGAACATCCCAGGAAAAGAGCAGCCGCTGGTTTGAATTCAGTTAACCCACAGAAGAAAACAATAGATAACTCTATGGATAAAATAAGAGTCCCTCAGTGCCAAGGGTCTAGGTTGCTAAAGTCGATGGTCATGCCTTCTAAAGGCCCCTTTGGCTGAGAATTCCCTCCTTTGTAGTTTATGTTTCTAATTCAGCTCAGTCAGGGTGAAACAGCCAGCCCTGCTGCCTGGAATTAGCAATAGCAGGTGTGGGGCTCTGAACAACACCCACCTCCCTTCACCCCTCTTCAGTTCCCAGCCCCACCCCTGCCCATCCCTCGAACTCTCAACTGGAACAAATGTACCATTCAAGGAACATTCCGACGTTCTGGAAGCTGCAGACAAATGCTGGACACTCACTGGGGCTCCAAAAGGGGGCACAGCTGTTTCTCCCTTGCCTAAAGAGGACTGGAAAAACAGGCCTTGTGAGATGCAAGTGTGATTCTGGGAGAGGGAGCCCTACATTAACCCTTAAACAGCCAGCCATTGGAACTTAACCAGATGAGCTGATCCCAACTGCGCCTGCGGAGAACAATCCATAGGCCAACAAGTGGGGATGAGGGAGGAAGGTTCAAGTGCCCAGGGAAGATATGGCAGTGGGGACACTGCACGGTAGGCCGTATCCAGGCCTCGGGGTAGCGGGTCTAAGGAGAGCCCGGGCTACCCCTGGGCAAAGGGCAAATAGTGATGCTAATGCCTAGGCCGCCACATGCCTTGCTGCCCTCCTGCTTGAGAACTAGGTGCCACTTAAGCACTTACTAACACTGTCCCAGCCTGGACATCAAAATGACCAACATATTCACCCAGCCTATTATTATATTGTGGGCTTTTCCTCTGATAGCTGGGCAACTTCTATTCTTAGGAACTTTATGTTATTTTACTGGGTACTGACAAGAACTGTATGAGGTAGTAATATTATTATCCCCATTTTACAGATGCAGAAACTGAGGCTTAGAGAGGGTAAGTAACTTATCTAAAGTCACACAGTTAATAAAGTGGCAGTACTGGGATTCAAACCCAGCTTGGATGAACACTGGAGTTCATTCTCTTGCCAGAACATCATGCTGTCTTCATGAACTCTAGCAATGAGCAAGGCCCTGATGGACAGGGCCTTAGGACCTGATGGGGTGTTTTAGTGGAAGGACTGAAGAGTTGGGATCGTGGGTACCTAGTCTATTCAAGATATAATGGTCTATCCAAGCTTGGGTGGGACATTCAGGAGAAAACCCTGGATTACCTAGAGGAGCAGCCCAAGTAAAACTTGGACATTTGGAACAGAAAGGGTTTGGAGAGATCAATGGGTTCAGGTGGGTACAGTGCTTGGTTTTGCCGGGGGCAAGGGGTGGTGTAGCTGAGACAGTTAGCCTATCACAGACTCCAGGGCACAGACTCCTGGGCAAAGCTGAGGGGACTCCTTGCTAGTGCCCTTCTCCCATCTACAGCTTCCTGGCCACACATCCTGGGCAAGAAGGAAGATATCTCCAGGGGAATGTACCCGTATTCTATTGCTTTCCTCTCATCCATGAAACTGAGCCTTCTGGTCCCCCAGGATGGCTCCAGCTGTTGATCGGTTCCCAGGATGGGGATGGGGGTAGAGGGTTGGAGGAGGAGTCACAAGGCACATCCCATCAGGACAGCAGGCGGGCAGCAGCCAAGTATCACAAGCACACGAGGTGCTGCTGTTTCTTCTCCAGGGACTCCAACTGAATCAATGTGTTCATATTCCAGTTCTGCTTTAGTTCATCTTATAAAACATAAAGGTTCACTTCTAGTTAGATTAGTAAGAATTTTTTTCTCCTTTTCCCTACTCCTTTTTTTCTATTTTTTTTGGTTCATTTTATTTGGTTCATGGTTCAACTTAAAATTTAATATTTAATTAATAATTAAAATGAATATCTACTTATAAAAAATTAATATTTGGATTTGGTTTGGGGTACAGCAAAGTTATGTGGTTTGTTCCAGTTTCTGGTTCATGATTCAGTTCAAATCTGTAGCTCCGACATCATGTCACTGCTGTGAGTGGAGCTAGATATTATTTTCTGAGAGAGCCCCAAGGAGGACTTGAAAGAGCTTCTCAGCAGCAATCTCATGCTCATTCACTCATTCTGTGCTGCCTAATCCTGGGGCAAACCTAGTGCTAATCCAGCCCACAGAGGAAGAATTCACACAACTGTGCTTCTGGTCCTATGGCAATAATAATATTAATAATAACAATGATGAAGACTGCCACTTACAGAGCACTTAGTATATGCCAGGCTCTGTGCTGTGCTATTTATATGCATTATTCAATGTTAAGAAGTAAGTGCTATTATTATCCTCATCTTACAGATGAGGAAATTGAGGCCCAGAGAGGTAAATACCATGTCTAAGATTAAACAGTTAGGAAGTGGTAGAGTCAGCACAGGATGTAAGGAAAGGCTGAATTTCAAATAGTGTTAGGGATATTGATCAGAATATGAGGTAAGTGCTGAACTTATCCCCATTTTACCTGTGAGAAGTCGGGGGTGCCAGGAGGTTCTATAACTTATAGCTCACAGGCTGAGCTCACAGGTAGCAGGTGTCAGTAATTAAGTACAGTTTGCCCCTCTTCCCTTCCCCATCCTGCGTTAGTGTTCTTTTTGAAAAGCAGAGTCACTTAGAGTTTTGCCAAAGATAAAGAAGATTTGAAATACGTAAAGTGAAACCTCACTTTGCCTTCATTAGAGGCACACCCAGTGGAAACGAATCAAAGGTTTGAATTATAGGCTATGTGAAAAGAAATGCTGTTTTCATCACTTGCAAATACATATAATCACTGGAACCAAGCTACTAGGACTCTTTAGGGCACCTACTTTAATGAATAGCGAAGAATGATTTGTACTTAGGACATCAACCATTGCCCAGAGGACTCCCAAGCAATTTGCCCTCTGCAGTACTTTAAACTCCACGCCCCTGTAATCTCGTTCACGGTCATCATTTGCTCAGCAAGCCCTTCCATCGGAGATGCTGTAAAGGTAAACTGCAATCAGACCTCTGACGCAATTCTCACCAATTTCAAATTGGTGAAACCTGAATAAGCAAGGACATACTGAATCTGGGGAATTAAACAAAAAGCCATGTCACGTGTTTGGGTTGGTTCTGGTTCATGAGTTCAAATGCAGAGGCAGGGCTTGTTGGCCAGCACTGACCACCCTCATCTGTGATTGTTCTGCAGGCCTGATCTTAGTCATTTACTTCTTCTTCTATGCTTCCCTGGCCGCTGTGATCACCCTCTGCATGTACACGCTATTTCTGACCATCAGTCCTTACATGCCGACCTTCACTGAGAGGGTGAAGCCTCCTGGTGAGTGCCCAAATACCCTGTGCTCTCAGAATTTGCTGGACAGAAATCTGCTTGCACAGCATGTTCAGCTCCAATTAACTTTGGCTCTTCCCGGTAATGACTTAGGGATTCAATTATTAAGAGTAAAAGTAAAATGGTACTTAGCAAATTATGGTCCTTTTCATTTTGATTGCCTGGGGGGAAATGGTTTCATGGGAATCGATACAAAAAAAGTATCCCAAGAATGGGTTAATATATCCAAGACCTGTTTTCATTGCCAGGAGTTATGATCAGACCCTTCGCCCATAGCCTTAACTTCAACTTCAACGTTTCTGAACCTGACACTTGGCAGCATTATGTGATTAGTCTAAATGGCTTTCTCCAGGGTAAGTTCCTCTGAATGGTGAGAATCTCTTTGGAAAGGTGATGGGTGGGAACTCAAAATTCAAAATTCACTTGGCTCAGAAATCCCAGTCTTACTAGCACTGCCCATTCTGGTTTTTCCTTACCATGCATCCCCCTCAGCACCTGCAGATACAATCAAAACTGCTGTGGTTTGTGATTGTATGTTGCCTTGAAAGCATATAAGCCAGTAAGATGATAAGTTCATTGGGGCAGAGAACTTGTTTTCTCTTCCTGAACACCCTATAGCACCTAGTTATGTCCTGGGCACATCCAGATGGCTCAATAATGATCAATTATAAAAGATAATTCGGGGGCTTCCCTGGTGGCACAGTGGTTGGGAGTCCACCTGCCGATGCAGGGGACGGGGGTTCGTGCCCCGGTCCGGGAGGATCCCACATGCTGCGGAGCTGCTGGGCCCATGGGCCATGGCCACTGGCCTGCGCGTCCGGAGCCTGTGCTCCACGGTGGGAGAGGCCACAGCAGTGAGAGGCCCGCATACCGCAAAAAAAAAAAAAAAAAAAAAAGATAATTCTGGGGGAGGTAGTGGTGAGAAAAGAAGAGTGTTCTCCAGAACAGGAAGATTCTTGCCTCCTATGTTTTCTCAAGGTAAGAGAATTCATTTCTTGGAGATGATCCATCTTAAAGGAGGAGAAAAAGTGTCTTCATTTAAATAGCAGTCCAAAAGGGAGTTAGAGGAAGAATCTCTGGGTGGCACTCACTCCAACATTTTGATAGCAAGTGTTTTCTATAGCGTCATCAGATACATTTTCAGGGGTGAACGAATGGCTTTCTGAGAAGCCCTTACACAGGGTGAAAACTGAGGTAGCAGCTTGGTTAAGGTTAAACACAGAGCACACAGTCTCTGTATTTATTCAGCTGTCAAAGAGGAGGCCCCATGGGTTTACTGCACCTATTATTTGTGGAAAAAAAGCCAGGTTTGGTTTCCCTGGCCTGGCTGAAGTGGGGTGATGGGGGTGGCCAACAGAATGTGCACTGAATTAAGAGGATTCTCTTATGTGATAGGAAATGTTATTTAAATGTGTAAATGTTGTCACTGAACTTTAACCCTGCATAGCAGAGTCTATCATCCCCATTGGGGGAACTAAGGCTCAGAAAGGAGGAGAAATGTGATCAAAGTCTCCCAGTAGCAGTAGTGTTTAAATTTAAACCCTTGTTTCTGTTCTCGACACCCTTGCTACTCAAAGTGTGACCCAGGTACCAGCAGCATCAGCATCACTTGGGAGTTTGTTGGAAAGGCAGAATCTCAGGTTCCAGAGACCTGCTGAATGGGGATCCGCAGGTGATCTGTATGTCCATTAAAGCTCGAGAAGTTCTGCTTTTCATAATTCTTTGTTGCTGCCATATGACCAGGAGTTAGAAACTCAGCTTTGTATTGGTAATGCTCAGTGTCATCTTGCTTAAGTCTGAGCTTCAGATTCCTCACCTGTAAAATTAGAGGGGCTGGGTTCTTTTTGAATCCACGTAGTTCCACTTTTGGCTCCCCAAAATGTTTTGGGCATCATAGGCAGCACAATATCTTCTTTTCTTTCAAAATGTTTGTGAGCTATTGCAAATGTACTGCCAGAATCTCTGCTGAGGAAATTCCTCTGAGAAGGTAGTAGATTCAGAAATATCAATTCTGACCTGATGACACAGGTGGGGAACATTAGGAAAAGCATTGGGTTTTTTACTTCCTAAGTGTAGATAATATGCCCTGTTAAAAAGGAACACATCTCTGAAATAGACATCCCAGAGTATCAATTTCATTCCCATGAGGACAGGGATTTTGCAATAAGGGTCACGTCCATGTCACAGTATTTTTAATGGAACTACCTCAAGAGAAACAAGGAGCACATGATTAGAGCTTCTATTTAGAAAGTTGTTATTTGAACATAGTTTACTCTAAAAAGAGAGAGAGAGAGAGAGAGAGATTAAAACAAAACCTTGAATTGAATGTAGCTTTGTCAAAGGACAAATAAAGGCTTAGCCATAATTAGAATAGATTTAAAATTCCCAGTTACGTTTGGAGTTTCAACGCTGGTGGATTGTAGGTGCACAATCTCCTCTAAAAAACTGAGCTACTTGGAACATGAATGCATGGGGGCTGGATCTAACAGGACTAACTGGATTCCATCATTTAGAACCAAACTGGAAATAATGCAGTAATTTCTAAAGCCCAGTTCTCTGGCATCTAGTAGCCCAAAGAGTCAGCTCACAGATAGCCCTTTTCAGCTCTCTCCCTGATATATGTACCTTGGGCACATGTTAAATTCCATCCAGTGTAAAGGGACACTAACTCTGAGTGCCTCAGGTCTCAGTAGACAAGATCTCACCCCCTCACCCTCTCAGTGGAGACCCTATGGTTGTCATTGTTTTCTGTCTTTCAACCTAAGCTTCTATTTTGCAGTGCTAACTTCCCTCTGTAAAGAATGAGGAGCTGGTTTATCTCCTCCTCTTTGTCCTCCCCCTTCCTCCTGTCCCACAACACACACTCTTCACTGTCTTGCATCGGGTGCCTCTCATTGACCTCAAAGAGAGATGTTTTCCTAGGCTGAACTTAAAGATATTTAACCCAGGGGCTTTGCCTCCTTATATATGCCATGCCTCGATATGATTCAATCCTTCTTCCAAAATCCATCTACTATTTTGCCTATTCCTCTCCCAGAAGTAGGAAAGGCAGCCCTCCAAGTTTACAATCTACCATATCAGAAAAGAAATAATGAAAAATAGAGAAAAGTTATAAAGCGATAAACATACAATCCAGAGACAGATATCGAAGAAGTTCAAGGGAATGAAAAGCAAGGGGACAAGCAATCAAAGTGGGCTGAGGGGACCAGCCCAGAAGGCTTCTTGGAGGTATGTTGCTGATGAAGGGCCTTGGGCACCTGATGCCACGTCACAGGCCCTAGGACAAACTGAGTGGGCTTTCAGAGGAGCACAAGCAAGTTCCTGGAGAAAGGAAACTAGGGAAGAGAACTACTGAAAACATGGCCTTCCTCTGTAGTACCTATCTAACATGACCCTTTGCCGCCCACACTTTAGGTTATAACGACAGTCTTCAAGAGGAAATGAACGTAGATTGCCCCCCGGGCCAATACTTCATCCAAGATGGTGATGAGGATGAGGACAAGAAGGCCTGCCAATTTAAGCGCTCCTTCCTGAAGAACTGCTCTGGCCTGGAGGACCCTACTTTTGGCTACTCTACTGGACAGCCCTGCATCCTTCTAAAGATGAACCGGGTATATTGGCCCTTGTCACTCTGTCTATGATAAGTGGATGAGTTGGGTAGGAAGGCTCTGGCTGCTACATTTCTCTTGGGCTCTGTCTTCATACACTGTAAGTTTGGCCATTTTTACCAAGAGCATCACTAATACAAACAACCAGACAAACCTACCAAGCAATAATTCCTTTTCTCCCTGAACACTTTCTATTTTGATTCTTCTCCAGCACCCCTAAACCTTTGATGCTCTGTCAGGAATGAGATCTTGAGCTGTTTGGAACAGAGGACTGACATGGGGGTGGCATGGGGGACAATTCTTATTTATTTATTTTATTATTTAAAATAATTTTTTTTTTGCGGTACGCGGGCCTCTCACTGTTGTGGCCTCTCCCATTGCGGAGCACAGGCTCCGGACGCGCAGGCTCAGCGGCCATGGCTCACGGGCCCAGCCGCTCCGCGGCATGTGGGATCTTCCTGGACTGGGGCACAAACCCGTGTCCCCTGCATCGGCAGGCGGACTCTCAACCACTGCGCCACCAGGGAAGCCTGGGACAATTCCTATATCACAAGAAATGCATTTTCCTTCTCTCCTGCCATGCCTCAGGTGTGGCAGAGCCTTACCAGGCACACTCCTCTTGACCCAGTACATTCTTTGCATTTTCAGGGTAATCCTGCTGCAGTTACCATTGTATGAATATCAGGCACAAATAAAATAAGAAGTAAGCTGAGCTGAGCAGCTCAGAAGATACTTTGCATTTTCTGCTTTCTGTAACATTTCCGAGAGGGCAAAATAGATCATGTTTATGCCTAAAGAAAGGACAACTCAAGGGGGATTTAGAAAAGCCATATTTTTACTGTCAAATCTGTTTTGGTTTTTGTTTTTTAAAAAAACGCTGGTTTTCTTTTGCTAGATTGTTGGCTTTCGTCCTGAGCCTGGAGACCCTGTGAAGGTTTCCTGCAAAGTTCAGGTAAAGTGCCTTTTGAGTAAGTACTGTTAGCACGTCTGTTTCATGCAAAAGGGTGGGTCATCCCTTCCAAGGGCTTTACCGTGGATGGTTGCCTAAGGGTTAGGGAAAGGTTTAATCTTTTCATAACTACACCTCCATTTATACCTTCAGGCCTCCCTGTTTCCAGAAAGCATTCCATTCATGTGTATTCGTGTGTGTAGTGTTTGTGTGTGTGTGTGCTGATTTATACCTGTGAAAGCCAAAGACTGAACCTCAGCTAAGAGCCACAGCAGGAAACAACAATGTGCCAAGTCATTAACGGAAATTCTGTTTACACTTTTGCTCTAATTACTTGTTTCTTTGAACTAAACAAGCAGCTTTCATTAGAGTCATTAGTCCCTGCTTTTAAAACTGATTTCACAAAAGAAAAGCAAGGGAATGATATCACAAAAGTGAGGTAGTGTTTGTGGAAAGACAGGCTCTGATCTGTTTCTTAACTTGGGTGGAGGTCTTCAGGGGTCAATTTTCTTCTTCTTCTTTAAATCGTGTGTGTGTGTGTGTGTGTGTGTGTGTGTGTGTGTGTGTGTAGCCTCCATACTCTTTGACATATTTTACAATATAACATATATAGCAATACAAAAATAAATAAATAAATAAAACTGATTTCACTTTTTGCAGCAATGACCAGTGGCACTGGGTGTTGCAATAACAAATGACTACAAGGGAAGTATAAACAGAACTCCATTAATATGCTAATTAACTGTCCTTCATGGGACCATTAACTCCTATCTCATCTGTGCCAATTAGCTCCTTTGTAGGAAAAAGCCTACAAAGATCTTGGGTTTGCTGGGGTTTGCTTCTTAAAGTTGGCAGTAGCTCCCTCCTGTTTGGTAACACCTACTACACCCCCAGTCCTGGACGGTTGTCTTGCAAATGTGTGAAGCCGGGTAACCCCATTCTCAGTACCAGAAATGCTGCTCAAAACTCCAGTCTTGATCGTGGCAGATCAGAAAGCAGCAAAAGGCAGCATTTATTCAGTCAATAGTTCACATTCAGCAAGAATTTATGGATCACTTATTAAGTACCAGGTACTTTGCTAGGTGTTGGGGGTGCCAAGATAAATATGATTCCATCTCTGAAATCAGGGCCATCAAGTAATACAGGTGCTATGAAAGGTGCAGTGTGGGGCTTCCCTGGTGGCGCAGTGGTTGAGAGTCCGCCTGCCGATGCAGGGGACACGGGTTCGTGCCCTGGTCCGGGAGGATCCCACATGCCGCGGAGCAGCTGGGCCTGTGAGCCATGGCCGCTGAGCCTGCGTGTCCGGAGTCTGTGCTCCGCAACGGGAAAGGCCACAGCAGTGAGAGGCCCGCGTACCGCAAAAAAAAAAAAAAAAAAGGTGCAGTCAGGACATTAAAGAGGGAAAGGTTAGTTCCACATGAGAGGTGGTGACACTGAAGTTGAGCTTTGAAAGGTCAGGCAGTGCTTGCTAGGTGAACAAGGTAGGAAGGACATTCATTCTGGTCACATATATGTGAGCATGTATAAACATACACACGTGAGGTGTGACTGCAAACTGGTGGAACTGATTCCACACACCATTCACAAAAAAATGAATTTCATTACTTTTTACAAGAATATATAAATAAACCATAAAGACGAACTCAGTCTTAAACCAGCATATTAATTGGATTGAGTCCTGCTTATAGTTCCCTAGTGGAAGCCATTCATTTTTCAGCTTACGGGGAACCTTGCTGAGAACTGTCCTTTAAAAAAAAAAAAAAGAAACACTGAGTCATTATACATTGTATAATAATCAACACTGGTCAAATCCACACCCACTTGTGGAAATCAAGCATGATGAGGTAATTATTAGAATAAATTAAGGAGAGCTCGGTTTATACTAAGAGCCATTATACTATATCGATAGAAGTAATCACATGACCCGAGTGAGTGATTTGCTAGTAGTGATGCACTATTTGCCCCCTAGTAACCTCTAGACCTCTGCTATTTAGGGCAAGCCTAACGCATAGGCAGAATGGGCAGTCCCCTACCTGACATGATATGATGAGGGTAGACTTGTTTATTTAATCATTTCCCCCCTTGCTTATCCTCCTGACCCCACCTCCTGTAATCAAGCACCTCAGAGAATGTGGTCAGAGACGTGCATTTAGGTGAGCCAACTACAGGCTGTGTCCCTATGCATCAGGTCCCTGTGCACTGGGTCTGACTTCAACCAGAAATGAGCACACCGTGTGCACGTTGTTGTGGAGTGGGATTTACTAGGCATGTTCCAACTTACACCTGCCTCAGCTCCAAAGTCCAAGACTGGGTACCAGGACCAGTGTGATTCTTTGGAGAGGTGCTGGCATGGTAGGCCCTCTTGCCAGAGCAACACTGGGTACTGCAAGCCCTTTGGAGCCCTTCTGCCTGGGTCCCCTAGGAGCCAGCATAGAGCCATACTGAGAACCTTCAGCCTCTGTGGTCTGGGCCTTCTATTCAGTGTTCTTTGCACTGAAAAGCCAAAGCACAGTCTCTCCCTGGAAACACTCCTCTGGGGATAAGTCTGGGCTGAGCTATGCCCCATTCTGCTTTCGTGGTCTTCCTGAGACAGTTGTGGGTCACACAGTGATTTCACCTGGGACACAAGCCCCTTTAGCTCAGGCTCCAACTCACTGAATGACCCAGCACCTGATACGTACTTGCTTTTACTTACAGAGAGGTGATGAAAACGACATCCGATCCATCAATTACTACCCAGAGTCGGCTTCTTTTGACCTCCGTTACTACCCTTACTATGGCAAACTGACTCACGTAAGTCTGTATTCCCTTCAGTCTTTGCTGTCAGAAAGGGCTCAGAGACAAAGGAAGGGCTGGCTGGGATCTATGAGAATTAGGGAGCAGCAGGTCGTAGCAAAGGGGTGAATAGCTGCTGGCCCAGACTAGGAGTTCCCTCTACCAATTCCTATCCCAACCACTCCTTTCCAAATCTGGAGGAATCTCAGACACGGTCTGGCCTAACTCCTTCAGTTTACAGATGGAGAGATTAGGGTTCAGAGAGAGGAAGTGACTTGCCCAAGGTCACATAGCTAATTAGTGGCAGAGCCAGGAGCAGACAAATCACTTGCCATTGCACTAAATTATGCCCAAATAATCACTTTCCTGTTTCTCCCACTTAGAGCCTTGGGGCAGTGAAAACTTCATCTCCAGCACGGAGACTTGATAAATACTAGTTCTGGTTTGATTCATGGTCTGATATCTAGAAAATCATATCACGCTGAGCTAGAATTGGTTTTCCCCAGAGGACAATCAGACAACTGACACTGACTTATGAGAGAAATATGTCATTTCTCCACTGTCCCAGGGCAGAGAGAGCATGTCAGTTGATTTAACCATTTGTGACTTGGCATCATGGGATTTACTCAGTTCCTTTTGTGGAGGTTGTTCCATCCTCCTGCACTGATTATCTGATCACTTCCATCCTATTGCCCTCCCCTACATACCCTCCCCTCCTCACACTTAGAATTCATTGTTCTTCCACCTACAGGTTAACTACACCTCCCCGCTGGTGGCAATGCACTTTACAGATGTAGTGAAGAACCAAGTGGTGCCTGTGCAGTGCCAACTGAAGGGCAAAGGCATCATAAATGATGTCATCAATGATCGTTTTGTGGGTAGGGTAATCTTTACTCTGAACATAGAAACCTAAGAACTTCAGGGGGCCACTCCCACCAGTTCTGTTTCTGTTTTATTTCATGTTACCCTGGTAGCACCTGAATTCTTTTTCTTCAATTGGGACACAGCCAAGTGGACACCTGAGACAGCAGATCATCTTTCCTTGCCTTTGGCATATGTTCGAAATGGCATTGTGTGAGCTATTTGATTTTTAAAGGTAGTCTCTCCTGATGACAAATAGCTTATATTAATTTCCTTTTCTCCCACTTAAAACTAAAACCCATTCTTGCTGCTAGAAGTCTCATTGTAGTGTAACATAGTATCTGATAAAATTCACAATAGCCATGAAGGAGGATTTCCGTAATGATTATAAATTCATCATGTTTTCTAAAAATTTGTTGTTTTTAGAGGTAAGATTCCTCCCAACCAGGCTGATAACTAACCATTTTTGTTAACCTGCCTGGCAAGGTCCTTCCCTGAGAATCACCAACCAGACCAATCCAGAATACACCTAGGGCCACCATACCTAGGGAACTCTACATCCAGGGGTGCTTGTGAAACTGGCTGCCTCACATGGGCAACTAAATACTGATTCACAGACTAGGTTATCTAAAACTGGGACAGAAGTCAGTGATAACTGGATATTGTCCTGGGATAGACCTTCCCTATAACTTTTTTTGGGAGGTGAGGCCCACTGCAACTGGGGAGAACACCTACCATGTGGACGTGACTGGTATTAGATTCCTTGCTTTATGGTGTAATCCAAAGGCAAATGTTCCTGCAGAAAGGTTTGTCTCAGCTTCAGACACAGGAAGAAAACAAGGAAGATCTCCACCAACTAATTCTTGAGCTCTTTGTTTGACAGTAGTGTGATGTTCTTTGAGACCATCAGGGATAGGTATGTTGACCGTCCCCGCCCACACCTCGTTACAGCGCTGGGGATTGAAATCAGGGTCTCCCAACTGATACGTGGTAAGACAGAAAGCTCCTGCCAGGCCACCCTAAACTCAAGGCCCATTAGCCAGCTTTGCAGTTGCTTAAAAAATGATAAGAGGCAGATGTTTATCCAGGTTGTGGATCAGCCAGGCTGCTTTGTCTTATCTTTGGCCATGTGACCATTCCACTGTTCCTTAACACCTCCACCAGGGGGAGGGCTGGGACAAGGAGAAAAAGAAAGCATCAGAGAAGAGCATAGTGTCTCAGGGTCCAAAGCAGGGTTAAATGCCACCTAGAAGTATCCAGAGTCTGAATCTCCTCTACAATGTTTACCTTCTCCCAAAACAGGGAACTGACAGTATGGTAGTGAAGAAAAACAAGTAAAGAAGTAACTACAATATAGCGTGACAAGAGTTATAATACTAGTATGTGGAAATGCTATGGGAACATGAAGAAAAGTAAGCTGAGAAAGTAGCAGAGGAAATTTCACATGCAAAGTCACAATCACGAAAGACCATGGTGTGTTTGGGTAACTGAGCAGTTCATGTAGCTGGAGTGTAAAGGGCTCAGAGCAATGGCAGGGAGCGGCAGTGGATTGGGCTAGAAATGTATACAGGTACTGAAAGAAGACTTTGAGTTTTATCGAGTAGGTGAAAAGGAGTCATGAAAGCATTTTATGCAGGGAAGCTCTGTGATCATATTTACTTTTTAGAAAGAGCACTTTGGCAGCCACAGTGTGAAGGGTGGATTGGAGAAGGGCAAGACTGGGGAATGGGCAACGAGGGAGAAGAAGGAGTCAAGAATGACGCCAAGGTTTTGAGCTTGGCTACACCCAGTGGGATAGTGATATTGTTAAGACTGGAAATACACGAGTGAAGCAGGATTGGAGAGGACGATGTTGAGATCACTTCTGGACATTTTAGGCTTTTGATTTCTATTGGTCAGACATTGATGTGGAGATGTAAATATAAGTGGGGTTGGGAAGAAGGAAATCTGAGAACAAAAGCAGCATTCGCTGAAGTGAACTCTCTTAATAAAGTCTAAGCTATTTAATCATGGGAATTTGAGCCACTTATGTAAAGACACCACAGCAATCTAGTCTCTCGGGTAGTGCTTCTCTCTTGGCTTATGGCAGAAAGGACTGCTGCTGCTCGTTGGAATCTCCTTCCCAGACACCTTTCCAACTTTTAGTGACAGAGTAAAGGGGGGTTGCCTGCTATTAACAAGTGATTAAAAGACATGCGACAGCAGATTTGTGGAAAATACAAAAAATAATGAAACTGTCTCCTCCCAACGCCTTTCCTTACCAAATTCCATTTTCAAAGCTAACCTTTAAAAAGAAACAAACTTGAAGATAACAACTTTAAAGCCACCTAAAAATTACCTCAAATAACCAAACTCTCGAGATTTAGTAGTAAAAGGTAATAGAACATTAGATCTGGAAATGATATTAGAGCGTTTAGTGAAAACAACCTGTGTTGCATCTGACTCCAGGTCCAGTGCTCTTTCTACTCTGAGCTGCTGCTTACCAGGAAGTACCATCTTTTTAAAAATCAATGAATGATATCCCAAACATTTTAAAACATATGTCAAATTTGAGTTAGAATAGTTAACATTTCACAGGAATTCAACTGGTGCTATATATTATACATAATACATTATCCTGTTAAATACGTTGACTATTAGACAGACAAGGAATTATGAATCTTTTGTCATACAGTATTTCTCATTCAGTGGAATCCATCGTGTCCACAGTTTCAAAGCAGTAATGAATAGTACTACGGCAGTTGGGGATGTCAGCTGGGACATTTAAAAATAGCTTTATTATACAGAACTGGATATTATAATATATTCACTAAAATTGAATTCTAACAATTCAATAAACTTCTAATGGGTTAATTTAAATAGTCCCCCAAACTGTGCTGTACCAGGATTTGATTTGTATACCATCTGTTGCAGTGCACTTGGTTTTACTTGATTGTCAATGAGAAATACTACTTTCAAATGCCTTCATGATTTTGTCCATGCTAGACTTAGGATTTTTTACTTCTTATCCCTCTGAAATTATTATCCTGAAGTTACCTTTCTTAGGCATCTGTTTGCTGGGAATCTTCATATAGAAGACATTAATATTGTCTTGGGGAGTTGTTGATAGCAATAAATTAAAATTAAAAAGGAGTGTATGATTTCCTCTTTCTAAACTGTGCCACTGATTTTCCCATAGGAATACTGGACAGACATGTGGGTGGAAAACTCGACAACTGACAGCCTATTAGTTTAAGACTTTTTTTCTTCTTCTCCCTCCCACTTTTTTTTTTCCCAATTCCTGGGATTTGGCCACAGGAGAATGAAACTAAAAGTTGTTTCATTCCCATTGTCCAAAATCAACCAAAAGTCAGAGGGCAAGGAAGCCCACCGATGTGGTCCATACAGGTCAGCCTCCCAAAGAAGAAAGCAGGGTGGAAAAGGGTAGAAAGTGCATTTGGAGGGGCAAACGAAATACCTAGCACAGCCACCAAGATTTTGAGATTCTGAGGACAGACTCCTCAGAGCCTGATACAGTGCTGGAACTATCTAAAAGGAATTTACTGAATCACATAACTGAAAAGTCCAGCAACTCTAAGATGTCATTAGGAACCAGTCTCTCTCCATCTATCTATTCTGCTTTCCATCACATTGGCTTCATTCTCAGGCTCCACAAATCAAGATATGCATGATGGCTGCCAGCATTGCCAGGCCGACATCCTTAAAGGCTAATTCCCCTTTGAAAAGATAGCTTCTCTTCCCTGATAGTTCAAATAAAAATTCTGAGTCTCTCATTGGCTTGAATTGGACTCTGTGTCCATCCCTGAACCAACCTCTGTGGCCACAGGGGGAAACTTCTCTAGTTGGCCAGGCTTGAGTCACATGCCCAGCCCTGGATCTTGGGGTGATATCAATACCACTTAACCTGCCTGGAATGAAAGTCAGGGAGAGGTGATCCTCCTGAGGAAAACTGAAGTGTTGTTACCAAAGAAGGGTGTACGGATGGGAAGTGGAAGATAGAATAGATGTTCACTACATTTTGTCAGTGTCCTGTCAAATCCTATACCTACTTATGGTTGTATCTGAACTTTTAGACTAAAATCTTTTCAAATTTTTAACATTAAGATCTCCGAAGAACAGTCCTTTCACTCTACTCTGGCATTTTGTCAACACCTTTTGCTTGGAAGAAAAGGAAGGTGGAAAGAGAAAGAAAGAAACCATCTTGATTTGTTCTACTTTGTCTTTACCAAAGAGAATTCCAAAATTTAAATCTGCATTCAGAGTCTGGCTTCCATAAAACATTTTCTTCCCGGAATAGAATGATATAACCTTCATAAAACAGTTAACTTGAATCATAAAAGTATCTGACTTGAATCAGAACAAACATGTTCACAAATGAGATGCAGGAGGAGGGTCACATCCTTTCCCTCCTCTCCAATCCTCTGGCTGATGATATCATCTTGTATATAGAAAATCCTAACCTCCTAGAGAAATAGAAATAAAAACAAAAATAAACAAATGGGACCTAATGAAACTTAAAAGCTTTTGCACAGCAAAGGAAACCATAAAGAAGACCAAAAGACAACCCTCAGAATGGGAGAAAATATTTGCAAATGAAGCAACTGACAAAGGATTAATCTCCAAAATTTACAAGCAGCTCATGCAGCTCAATATCAAAAGAACAAACAACCCAATCCAAAAATGGGCAGAAGACCTAAGTAGCCATTTCTCCAAAGAAGATATACAGATTGCCAACAAACACAAGAAAGAATGCTCAACATCATTAATCATTAGAGAAATGCAAGTCAAAAGTACAATGAAATATCATCTCACACTGGTCAGAATGGCCATCATCAAAAAATCTACAAACAGTAATTGCTGGAGAGGGTGTGGGAAAAGGGAACCCTCTTGCACTGTTGGTGGGAATGTAAATTGATACAGCCACTATGGAGAACAGTATAGAGATTCCTAAAAAACTAAAAATAGAACTACCATACGACCCAGCAATCCCTCTACTGGGCATATACCTTGAGAAAACCATAATTCAAAAAGAGTAAAGTACCACAATGTTCATTGCAGCTCTATTTACAATAGCCAGGACATGGAAGCAACCTAAGTGTCCATCGACAGATGAATGGATAAAGAAGATGTGTCACATATATACAATGGAATATTACTCAGCCATAAAAAGAAATGAAATTGAGTTATTTGTAGTGAGGTGGATGGACCTAGAGTCTGTCATACAGAGTGAAGTAAGTCAGAAAGAGAAAAACAAATACCGTATGCTAACACATATATATGGAATCTAAAAAAAAAAAAAAAGGTTCTGACGAACCGAGGGGCAGCACAGGAATAAAGACACAGACATAGAGAATGGACTTGAGGACACGGGGAGGGGGAAGGGTAAGCTGGGACAAAGTAAGAGAGTAGCACTGACATATATACACTACCAAATGTAAAACAGAGAGCTAGTGGGAAGCAGCTGTATTGCACAGGGAGATCAGCTCAGTGCTGTGTGATCACCTAGAGGGGTGGGATAGGGAGGGTGGGAGGAAGACACAAGAGGGAGGGGATGTGGGGATACATACATACATATAGCTGATTCACTTTGTTATACAGCAGAAACTAACACAACATTGTAAAGCAAGTATACTCCAATAAAGATGTTTAAAAAAAAAGACTATTACAGCTAAAGAACAAGTTCACTAAGGTCTCAAGATAAAACATCAGTGTAAAAAAATCAGTTGTGGGACTTCCCTGGTGGCGCAGTGGTTAAGAATCTGCCTGCCAATGTAGGGGACATGGGTTCCATCCCTGGTCCAGGAAAATCCCACATGCCGCAGAGCAACTAAGCCCATGTGCCACAACTACTGAGCCTGCACTTTAGAGCCCGTGAGCCACAACTACTGAGCCCTCGTGCCACAACTACTGAAGCCCGCGTGCCTAGAGCCCATGCTCTGCAACAAGACAAGCCACCGCAATGAGAAGCCCGTGCACCACAACAAAGAGTAGCCCCCACTAGCCGCAACTAGAGAATGCCTGTGCACAGCAACAAAGACACAATGCAGCCAAAAATAAATAAATTTATTAAAAAAAAAAATAAGATTTTTAAAAATTTAAAAATAAAAATTCAGTTCTTTCTCTACACTAGCAGTGAACAATTTCAAAGTGAAATTAACAAAATAATTCCATTTACGATAGAATAAAAGAAGAACAAAATACTTAGAAAAAGATTAACAAAAGAAGTGTAAGACTTGTACACTGAAAACTACATAATATTGTTGAAATAAATTAAAGAACTAAATAAATGGAAAAACACTGGTGTTCATGGATTAGAAGATTAATAGTGCTAAAATGGTCATACACCCCAAATTGATCTACATATTCAATACAAACTTTTCAAAACTCCAACTTCCTTTTTTCTTTAGAAATTAACAAGGTGATCCTAAAATTCATATGGAAATGTAAGGAACCCAGAAAAAACGAAGTAATCTTGAAAAACAAAAATCTGGAAGACTCATACATCCCAATTTCAAAACTTACTACAAAACTAGAGTAATTAAAATAGTGTGGTATTGTCATAAGGATAGGCATATAGATCACTGGAATAGAACTGAGAGTCCAGAAACAAACCCACACGTCTATGGCCAATCGATTTTTCAAAATGGTGCTACATCCATTCAATAGTCAAAGAATAGTCTCTTCAACAAATGGTGCTGGGACAATATACATGCAAAAGAATGAATTTGGATCTTTACCTCACACGATATACAGAAATTGGCCCTAAATGGATCAAAGATATAAATGTAAGAGCTAAAACTATAAAACTCTTAGAAGAAAACCTAGACTTAAATCTTTGTGACCTTGGATTAAACAATGGTTTCTTAAATATAATGCCAAAAGCACAAGTGACAAAAGAAAAATAGATAAATTTGACTTCATCAAAATTAAAAACTTTCGTGCTTCAAAGGACACTATCAAGAAAGTGAAAATACAACCCACAGAATAGAAGAAAATCTTTGTAAATTATATATCTGTTAAGGTAGGGGTCCACAACCTCCAGGCTGTGGACTGGTACCAGTCCTTGGCCTGTTAGGAACTGGGCTGTACAGCAGGAGGTGAGCAGTGGGCGAGCGAGCAAAGCTTCATCTGCTGCTCCCCATCGCTTGCATTACTACCTGAACGATCCCCCCCCTTCCGCCCCTGGTCCGTGGAAAAACTGTCTTCCAAGAAACCAGCCCCTGGTGCCAAAAAGGTTGGGGACCGCTGTGATAAGGGACTAGTATCCAGAATATATAAAAAACTCTTACAACGCAACAGTAAAAAGACAACCCAATTTAAAATGTGCAAAGAATCTAAATAGATATTTCTCCAAAGGAGATATACAAATGGCTAATAAGCATATGAAAAGATGTTAAGTATCATTAGTCATTAGGGAAATGCAAATCAAAACCACTATGAGATACCATTTCACATCCACTACAATGGTTAAAATAATTTTTCTTTAAAAAACAGTAAGAGGGGCTTCCCTGGTGGTCCAGTGGTTAAGACTTCGTCTTCCAATGCAGGGGGCGCCGGTTCAATCCCTGGTCAGGGAACTAAGATTCCACATGCCTCATCGGCAAAAAACCAAAACATAAAACAGAAGCAATATTGTAACAAATTCAATAAAGACTTTAAAAAAAAAAGTCCACGTCAAAGAAAAAAAATCTAAAAAAAAAAACAGTAAGAAGTGTTGAGGATATGGAGAAGTTAGAACCTTCATACACTGTTGGAGAGACCATAAAATGGTGAAGCCACTTTGGAAAAGCAGTTTGGCAATTCTTCAAAAGGTCAAACATAGAGTTTACCAAATGACCCAGCAATTCCACTCCTAAATATACATGAGAGATAATTAAAAACATATGTCCACTCAAAAACATGTACACAAATGTTCATAGCAGCATTATTCATAATAACCAAAAAATGGGAAGAACCCAAATGTCCACCAACTGATGAATGGATAAACAAAGTGTGACATATCCATACAATGGAATATTATTCAGTCATAAAAGGAATGAAATACGGATGAATGCTACAGCATGGATGAATCTCAAAACATTATGTTAAGTGAAAGGAGCCAAACACAAAAGGCCACATGTATGATTCCATTTGTATGACATGTCCAGAACAGGCAAATCCGTAAAGACATAAAATAGATCCGTGGTTGCCAGGGGCTGGAAGGAGGGGGAATGGAGAGTGACTGTTAATGGGGATGAGAATATCTATCTATCTATCTGTCCATCTATCCATCTATATATAGAGAGAGGGAGAGAAATTTCTGGGTCATATGGTAATTTCATGTTTAACTCTGAGGAACTGCCAGACTGTTTTCCAAAGCAGCTGCACCATTTTACAGTCCCACCAGCAATGTATGAGGGTTCCAATTTCTTTACACCCTTAGCAACACTTTTACTATTTTTTTTTATTAGAGCCATCCCACTAGGAGTGCAGTGGCATCTCATTGTGGTTTTGATTTGCATTTCCCTGATGACTAATGACGTAGAGCATTTTTTTTTTCTTGTGCTCATTGGCCATTTGTATATTTTCTTTGGAGAGATGTCTATTTAGATCCTGTGCTCGTTTTTAGTTTGGTTGTCTTTTTACTCTTGATTTGTTAAAGTTATTTATATATTCTGGATACTAGACCTTTATCAAATATAAGATTTGCAAAATTTTTCTCCCATTTTATGGGCTGTCTTTTCAATTTCTTGATGGAATCCTTCGAAGTACAAAAGTTTTAAATTTTGATAAAGTCCAATTTATCTATTTTTTTCTTTTGTTGCCTGTGTTTTTGGTGTCATATCTAAGAAACTCTTTCCTAACTGAAGGTCATGAAAATTTACTCCTATATTTTCTAAGCGTTTTATAGCTCTAGCTTTTACATTTAGATCTATGACCATTTTGAGTTACCACACTCTTAATTACTATAGCTTTGTAGCAAGTTGTGAACTCAGGAAGTGTAAGTCTTCCAACTTTGTTCTTCTTTTTAAAGATTTTTTTTTCTTTTTAAAGATAGTTTTTGGCTTTCCTGCATCCCTTTAATTTCCATATAAATTTTTTGATCTGCCTGTCAATTTCTGCAAGAAAGGTTATATTCAATGGTTGCTTTAGAGTTTATACCAGGTTTTCTTAATCTCAGCATTGTTAACTTTTTGGGCCAGGTAATTCTTTGTTTTGGGGACTGTCCTGTGCATTTTGGAATGTTTGGCAGCATCCCTGGCCTCTATCTAATAGATATCAGTAGTATCCCCTTCACTTTTGGAAACGAAAAATGTCTCCAGACATTCCTAAATGTCTTCCGGGGGTCAAAATCACCCCTGATTGAGAACCACTGGTTTAGGGTATATATCTTTAACATCACAATCCACCTTCAAGTTATATTATACTACTTCACATATTGTATGTGAACCTTACCGTAGTATACTTCCATTTCTCCCCTGTGGTCCTTTCTGCTATTGTTATCATACATTTTACTTATTCATATATCATAAGCCCCACAACACATTGTTATTATTTTTATTTAAACAGTAAACTATTTTTAAAGATTTAAATAATAAGAAAAATTCTTAATATTTAATTATGTAGTTACCATTTCCAATTCTCTTTCTTCCTTTGAGTAGATCCAGATTTCCATTTTCATGCTGCTTGAAGGATGTTCTTTAATGTGTTTTATAGTGCAGAACTGCTCGTGATGGTTTGTTTCAGCTTTTGTATGCCCGAAAGTCTTTATTTTTGCCTTTGTTTTTGAAAAATATTTTGATGAATATAGAATTCTTGATTAAGAGTGCTCGCTTTCACTTTAAAGATGTTGCTTCACTGTCTTCTGGCTTGTTTCTTTTATAAATTTATTTATTTATTTTTGGCTGCGTTGGGTCTTCATTGCTGCATGCAGGCTTTCTCTAGTTGCAGCGAGTGGGAGCTGCTCTTCGTTGCAGTGCGCGGGCTTCTCATTGCAGTGGCTTCTCTTGTGGAGCACAGGCTCTAGGAGCACGGGCTTCAGCAAGGGCTTCAGTAGTTGTGGCACGTGGGCTCAGTAGTGGCTTGTGGGCTCTAGAGCACAGGCTCAATAGTTACGGTGCATGGGTTTAGTTTCTCCATGGCATGTGGGATCTTCCCGGACCAGGGCTCGAACTCGTATCCCCTGCATTGGCAGGTGGATTCTTAACCACTGCACCACCAGGGAAGTCCCTGGCTTGTTTCTTCAAGAAATCTGATGTCAACCTTTGTACATAACATATTTTTTCTCCTGCTGTTTGTGAGATTTTCTCTGTATCACTATTCTTAAGCAACTTGATATTATGTGCCTGGCATAGTTTCCATGTTCCTTGTGCTGGGAGTTCATTGATCTTCTTGGATCTATAAGCTTATAGTTTTCATTAAATTTTGAAGTAACTCAGCCATTATTCCTTCAAATATTTTTTCAGCTACCACTCCCACCCCATCCTCTCCTCAGGGACTCCAAATACATATATATATTGGGTCACTTAAAATTTTCCCACAACTCAGTGCAGTGGTTAAGAATCCACCTGTCAATGCAGGGGACACGGGTTCGATCCCTGGTCCAGGAAGATCCCACATGCCACGGAGCAACTAAGCCCACGAACCACAACTACTGAGTCTGCATTCTAGAGCTCACGAGCCACAACTACTGAGCCCGCGTGCCATAACTACTGAAGCCCACGCACCTAGAGCCTGTGCTCCGCAACAAGAGAAGCCAACGCGGTGAGAAGCATGCTCACCAAAACGAAAAGCAGCTCCCACTTGCTGCAACTAGAGCAAGCCCTCGTGCAGCAACAAAGACCCAAGGCAGCCAAAAATAAATAAAATAAATAAATTTATTTTTAAAAAGATGGACTGAAAATAATTTCCCACAACTCACTGATACTCTGATCTTTTTCTCAGTCTTTTTCTATCCATGTTTAATTTTGAATATTTTCTATTTTCATATCTTCACTAATATTTTCCTTTACAACTGGTAACCTATAGTTAAGCTAATACAGTGCTTATTTCATCTCAGATATTGTAGTTTTCATTTCTACAAGTCTGATTTGGGTTCTTTTTATATCTTCCATGTCTCTCTTTTTATGTTCAATAGTATGTTCATAATATTTCTTTATAATCCTTTTAATGTCTGCATGAATCCATAGTGATGCCTTTTCTCTCATTCCTGATATTAGTAACTTGTGTCTTATTGCTTTTTTCCCCTAGAATCTTGCTGGAGGTTTATCAGTTTCATTGATTTCCTTAAATACCAGCTTTTAATTTCATTGATTTTCTTCTATTGTTTTACTGTTTTCTACTTCATTGATTTCTGTTCTGATTTGTATTGGGGTTTTTTTCTTATTATTTTGGGTTTAATTTGCTCTTATGTTTTTGGTTTCTTAAAGTGGAAGCTTAGATCACTGAATTGGGAACTTTATTATTTTCTCGTGTAAGTGCTTAGTTCTATGAACGTCCAAGGATGTTTAGACTTAAACATGTCATGTTTACATTTCCCTCTAAGTAAGTTATGCTTTAGCCACACCTCAAAAATTCTAATATATTGTGCTTTTATTTTCATTCCCTTCAAAACACTTTCTAATTTCCCTTTTGATATCTTCCTTGACTAATGAATTATTTAGAAGTGTACTATTTAGTTTCCAGATACTTGGGGATTTCGAGATATCTTACTGTGATTTCTAATTTAATTCCATTGTGGTGAGACAACATACTTTATATTATTTAAATAATTTGCATTATAGGTATTAATAAAAGTGTTGAATAAATTAATTTCAATTAAATATACCTGACCAAAAAAACCTGCAAATAAATAAATAAATAATTTAAAATATATTAAGACTTGTTTTATAACTCAGAATATTGTCTATCTTGGCAAATGATCACTTGAAATATGTATTCAGATGTTTGTGGGTGTAGAGTTCTATGAATATCAATTAAGTCAAATTGATTAATCATATTTTCACATCTATATGTTTATTGATTTAATAATTGTTCAGTTATTATGAGAGTGGTGTTGAAATCTCTGACAATAATTTGTTTGGATTTGTCTATTTTTCCTTTCAGTTCTAAGTTTTTGCTTCATGTATTTTGAACCTCTGATATTAGTTACATAAAGATCTAGGAATGCTATGCTTTTTTTTTCCTTTTATTTTACTTTATTTTTTATTGAAGTGTAATTGCTTTATAATATCGTGTTAGTTTCAGGTGTAGAGAGGATTGTTATGTCTTTTTGATGAATTGATCCCTTTATCATTATGAAATGACTTTGTTTTTCCCTGGTAATATTCTTTACTCTGCTATCTACTCTGCTTGAAATTAATGCAGCCATTTCAGCTTTATTTGATTAGTGTTAGCATGGTGTAATTGTTTCCTATTCTTATACTTTAGCCTATTTGTGTCTTTATATTTCAGGGGCTTTATTGTAGACCACACATAGTTGGGTCTTTCATATTTTTCATCCTGACAATCTCTACCATTTAATTGAGTTGTTTAGGCCATTTATATACAATGTGATTATTGATTTGGTTGTATTTAAATCTACCATCTTGCTATTTGTTTTCTGTTGGTCCCATCTGTTCATTGTTCCCCCTTTCTATTTTTCTGTCTTCTATTGGAATTAACTGAGTTTTTTAAATGATTCTACTTTATTGACTTATAGCTATATTGCTTCATTTATTTCTTGTGTGTTTTTTTAGACATTGCTTTAGGGTTTCATAGTAGATGTCTTTAACTTATCACTGTCTACCTTCAAGTCATATTACACCACTTCATGTATCGTATAGGAACTTTACAACAATTAACTTCCATTTCATCTTTGTGTTATCATACATTTTTCTTCTATGTATGTTATAAACACCACACTTCATTGTTATTATGTTTGCTTTAACCTTTATCATTTTTCTGTTCTTAACATGACTTTTAATAGCTAAATAGTATTATGTACTATCCAGAGTATGGATGCATCAAAATTTATTTAATCAATTCCAAATTGTGCATTAAGGTTGTTACCTGTTTTTTCCTTGATATTAAAAATTATATAGCAATGAACATTCGTGTGCTGAAATCTCTTTGCACACTTCTGATTATTTCTTATTTTTTTGCTGTGGCAAAAAAATACACACAACATAAAATTTACCATCTTAACCCTTTTTAAGTGTATAGTTCAGTACTGTTCAGTAAATTCACATTCTTGTGAAACAGATATCCAAAACTTTTTCATCTTACAAATCTGAAACTTTGTGCCCATGAAACAACAACGCTTCTTTTCCCATTTCCCCCAGCCTCTGGTAACAACCATTCTACTTTCTGTTTCTATGAACTTAGATATCTCATATAAGTGAAATCATACAGTATTTGTCTTCATGTGGCTGGCTTATTTCACTTAGCATAATGCCCTCAAGGTTCATCCGCGTTGTAGCATGTGACAGAATTTCCTTCCTTTTTAAGGCTGAATAATATTCCATTGTATGTATATTCCATGTTTTGTTTACCCATTCATATGTTGATGAACATTTGGGTTATTTCCACCTTTTGGCCATTATGAATAATGCTGCTATGAACATGGATGAACAAATATCTTTTTGAGACCCTGCTTTCAATTTTTCAGGGTACATACCCAGAAGTGAGATTGTTGGATAATATAGTACTTCTATTTTTAATTTTTTAAGGAACCTCCATATTGCTTTCCATAGCAGTTGCACCATTTTGCAATCCCACCAACAGTGCACAAGGGTTCCAATTTCTCCACATCCTTGTCATCACTTGTTATTTTCTGTTTTGTGATAGTAGCCATACCAATGAGTGTGAGGAAGCTCATAGATCTGTGCTTCATTAGGGTTGATGTCTAGAGTTTTATTTTGTTTCTTTGATTGGGCCATGTTTCCCTGTTTCTCTGTATACCTTGTAATGTTTTGCTGGGCTTTGGGCATTTGAAAAACAACCACTTCTCCCTATCTTTAAGTGCTAGCTTCTTGCAAGGGAAGACCTTCACCAAGCATCCCTGCAGGAGGTTCTAGGACCTCTCAAACCTTTTCTGATCTCTTGCTCCCCCCCGTGTCTACCTGCAGAACTACAGCCCTAATATGCTGTTCTCTATTCTCAGAAGCTTCCAAACTCTGGTGCTGGTCCCATCAGTGTTCTGAGTCAGGCAAGAGAGAAACTAGTCCCTCTGGCAGTCCCAGACAAGTCAGAATGTTGGACATATGGTCCATTTTTATTCTTTCTGGAGGGAGGAGCTCCAGTATGGAGGGTTTCCTCCTGGTTACTCTGTACTATGCAGAACAGGGAGAGTGACATGAATGAGTAAACAAAAATGCCACAAATTTTCCTACCCTTTCACTGGAATCCCTCTTGTTTTTATAAGGGCCTAGTTGCTGTAGCTTCTCAACTGGTATCTAGAGTTCTCACAGAGGTATTCTGGTCTGTGTGTTATTGTTAACGCAGTGTCTCTGTGGGGAAAGGAGGGCCTGTAGCTTCCTAGTCCACCATCCTGTACCCTTTGCCAATTTTTTTTTAAGTGTGAGTCCCCCTTCTGCCTCAGACCTTCAGTTCCCCTTTGCAGAGACAATCACTGTGGTAGTTTTTTTTTAATATTTATTTATTTGGCTGCACCGGGTCTTAGTTGCAGCACGTAGGATCATTAGTTGTGGCATGTGGGATCTTTAGTTGTGGCATGTGAACTCTTAGTTGCAGCATGTGGGAACTAGTTCCCTGACCAGGGATCAAACCTGGGTCCCCTGCACTGGGAGTGTGGAGTCTTAGCCACTGGAACACCAGGGAAGTCCTCTTGTTCCCTTTGCCCTTTTTTTTTTTTAAAAAAAAAAAAACATCTTTATTGGAGTATAATTGCTTTACAATGGTATGTTAGTTTCTGCTGTATAACAAAGTGAATAGGTTATACATATACATATGTCCCCAAATCTCTTCCCTCTTGCATTTCCCTCCCTCCCACCCTCCGTATCCCACCCCTCTAGGTGGTCAAAAAGCACCGATCTGGGCTTCCCTGGTGGCGCAGTGGTTGAGAGTCCGCCTGCCGATACAGGGGACATGGGTTCATGCCCTGGTCCGGGAAGATCCCACATGCCACGGAGCGGCTGGGCCCGTGAGCCATGGCCGTTGAGCCTGCGCGTCTGGAGCCTGTGCTCTGCAACAGGAGAGGCCACAACAGTGAGAGGCCCGCGTAAGGGAAAAAAAAAAAAAAAAAGCACCAATCTGATCTCCCTGTGCTATGTGGCTGCTTCCCAGTAGCTATCTATTTTATGTTTGGTAGTGTATATATGGGCCTGCCACTCTCTCACTTTGTCCCAGCTTACCCTTCCCACTCCCCGTATTCTCAAGTCCATTCTCTAGCAGGTATGCATCTTTATTCCTGTCTTGCCCCTAGGTTCTTCATGACCATTTTTTGGTTAGATTCCATATATATGTGTTAGCATATGGTATTTGTTTTTCTCTTTCTGACTTACTTCACTCTGTATGACAAACTCTAGGTCCATCCACCTCACTACAAATAACTCAATTTCATTTCTTTTTATGGCTGAGTAATATTCCATTGTATATATGTGCCACATCTTCTTTATCCATTCATCTGTTGATGGACACATAGGTCACTTCCATGTCCGGGCTATTGTAAATAGAGCTGCAATGAATATTGTGGTACTTTACTCTTTTTGAATTATGGTTTTCTCAGGGTATATGCCCAGTAGTGGGATTGCTGGGTCGTATGGTAGTTCTATTTTTAGTTTTTTAAGGAATCCCTATACTGTTCTCCATAGTGGCTGTATCAATTTACATTCCCACCAACAGTGCAAGAGGGTTCCCTTTTCCCCACAGCCTCTCCAGCAATTAATGTTTGTAGATTTTTTGATGATGGCCATTCTGACTGGTGTGAGATGATATCTCATTGTACTTTTGACTTGTGTTTCTCTAATGATTAATGATGTTGAGCATTCTTTCATGTGTTTGTTGGCAATCTGTATATCTTCTTTGGAGAAATGTCTATTTAGGTCTTCTGCCCATTTTTGGATTCGGTTGTTTGTTTGTTTTTTGATATTGAGCTGCATGAGCTGCTTGTAAATTTTGGAGATTAATCCTTTGTCAGTCGCTTCATTAGCAAATATTTTCTCCCATTCTGAGGGTTGTCTTCTCATCTTGTTTCTGGTTTCCTTTGCTGTGCAAAACCTTTTAAGTTTCATTAGGTCCCATTTGTTTATTTTCGTTTTTATTTCCATTTCTCTAGGAGGTGGGTCAAAAAGGATCTTGCTGTGATTTATGTCATAGACTGTTCCTCCTATGTTTTCCTCTAAGAGTTTGATAGTGTCTGGCCTTACATTTAGGTCTTTAATCCATTTTGAGTTTATTTTTGTGTATGGTGTTAGGGAGTGTTCTCATTTTATTCTTTTACATGTAGCTGTCCAGTTTTCCCAGCACCACTTATTGAAGATGCTGTCTTTTCTCCACTGTATATTCTTGCCTCCTTTGTCAAAGATAAGGTGACTATATGTGCATGGGTTTATCTCTGGTCTTTCTATCCTGTTCCATTGATCTATATTTCTGTTTTTGTGCCAGTACCATACTGTCTTGATTACTGTAGCTTTGTAGTATAGTCTGACGTCAGGGAGCCTGACTCCTCCAGCTCCGTTTTTCTTTTTCAAGATTGCTTTGGCTACTCGGGGTCTTTTGGGTTTCCATACAAATTGTGAAATTTTTTGTTCTAGCTCTGTGAAAAATGCCAGTGGTAGTTTGATAGGGATTGCATTGAATCTGTAGATTGCTTTGGGTAGTAGAGTCATTTTCACAATGTTGATTCTTCCAATCCAAGAACATGGTATATCTCTCCATCTATTTGTATCATCTTTAATTTCTTTCATCAGTGTCTTATAATTTTCTGCATACAGGTCTTTTGTCTCCTTAGGAAGATTTATTCCTAGATATTTTTTTCTTTTTGTTGCAGTGGTAATTGGGAGTGTTTTCTTAATTTCACTTTCAGATTTTTCATCATTAGTGTATAGGCATGCAAGAGATTTCTGTGCATTAATTTTGTATCCTGCTACTTTACCAAATTCATCAATTAGCTCTAGTAGTTTTCTGGTAGCATTTTTAGGATTCTCTGTGTATAGTATCATGTCATCTGCAAACAGTGACAGCTTTACTTCTTCTTTTCCAATTTGGATTCCTTTTATTTCTTTTTCTTCTGATTGCTGTGGCTAAAACTTCCAAAACTATGTTGAGTAATAGTGGTGAGAGTGGGCAACCTTGTCTTGTTCCTGACTTACTGGAAATGGTTTCAGTTTTTCACCATTGGGGACGATGTTGGCTGTGGGTTTGTCGTATATGGCCTTTATTATGTTGAGGAAAGTTCCCTCTATGCCTACTTTCTGCAGGGTTTTTATCATAAATGGGTATTCAATTTTGTCAAAAGCTTTCTCTGCATCTATTGAGATGATCATATGGTTTTTCTCCTTCAATTTGTTAATATGGTGTATCACATTGATAGATTTGCGTATGTTGAAGAATCCTTGCATCCCTGGGATTAATCCCACTTGATCATGGTGCATGATCCTTTTAATGTGCTGTTGGATTCTGTTTGCTAGTATTTTGTTGAGGATTTTTGCATCTATGTTCATCAGTGATATTGGCCTGTAGTTTTCGTTCTTTGTGACATCTTTGTCTTGTTTTGGTATCAGGGTGATGGTGGCCTCGTAGAATGAGTTTGGGAATGTTCCTCCCTCTGTTATATTTTGGAAGAGTTTGAGAAGGATAGGTGTTAGCTCTTCTCTAAATGTTTGATAGAATTCGCCTGTGAAGCCATCTGGTCCTGGGCTTTTGTTTGTTGGAAGATTTTTAATCACAGTTTCAATTTCAGTGCTTGTGATTGGTCTGTTCATATTTTCTAGTTATTCCTGGTTCAGTCTCAGAAGGTTGTGCTTTTCTAAAAATTTGTCCATTTCTTCCAGGTTGTCCATTTTATTGGCATAGAGTTGCTTGTAGTACTCTCTCATGATCCTTTGTATTTCTGCAGTGTCAGTTGTTATTTCTCCTTTTTCATTTCTAATTCTATTGATTTGAGTCTTCTCCCGTTTTTTCTTGATGAGTCTGGCTAATGGTTTATCAATTTTATCTTCTCAAAGAACCAGCTTTTAGTTTTATTGATCTTTGCTATCATTTCCTTCATTTATTTTTCATTTATTTCTGATCTGATCTTTATGATTTCTTTCCTTCTGCTAACTTTGGGGTTTTTGGTTCTTCTTTCTCTAATTGCTTTAGGTGTAAGGTTAGGTTGTTTATTTGAGATGTTTCTTGTTTCTTGATGTAGGATTCTATTGCTATAAACTTCCCTCTTAGAACTGCTTTTGCTGCATCCCATAGGTTTTGGGTCGTTGTGTTTTCATTGTCTTTTGTTTCTAGGTATTTTTTGCTTTCCTCTTTGATTTCTTCAGTGATCTCTTGGTTATTAAGTAGTGTGTTGTTTAGCCTCCATGTGTTTGTATTTTTTACAGATTTTTTCCTGTAATTGATATCTAGTTTCATAGTGTTGTGGTCGGAAAAGATACTTGATACGATTTCAATTTTCTTAAATTTACCAAGGCTTGATTTGTGACCCAAGATATGATCTATCCTGAAGAATGTTCCAAGAGCACTTGAGAAGAATGTGTATTCTGTTGTTTTGGGATGGAATGTCTTATAAATAGCAATTAAGTCCATCTTGTTTAATGTATCATTTAAAGCTTGTGTTTCCTTATTTATTTTCATTTTGGATGATCTGTCCATTGGTGAAAGTGGGGTGTTAAAGTCCCCTACTATGATTGTGTTACCGTCAATTTCCCCTTTTATGGCTGTTAGTATTTGCCTTATGTATTGAGGTGCTCCTATGTTGGGTGCATAAATATTTACAATTGTTATATCTTCTTCTTGGATTGATCCCTTGATCATTATGTAGTGTCCTTCTTTGTCTCTTGTAATAGTCTTTGTTTTAAAGTCTAGTTTGTCTGATATGAGAATTGCTACTCCAGCTTTCTTTTGATTTCCATTTGCATGGAATATCTTTTTCTGTCCCCTCACTTTCAGTCTGTATGTGTCCCTAGGTCTGAGGTGGGTCTCTTGTAGACAGCATATATACAGGGTCTTGTTTTTGTATCCATTCAGCCAGTCTATGTCTTTTGGTTTGAGCATTTAATCCATTTACATTTAAGGTAATTATCAACATGTATTTTCCTATTACCATTTTCTTAATTATTTTGGGTTTGTTCTTGTAGGTCTTTTCATTCTCTTGTGTTTCTTGCCTAGAGAAGTTCCTTTAGCATTTGCTGTAAAGCTGGTCTGGTAGTGCTGAATTCTCTTAGCTTTTGCTTGTCTGTAAAGGTTTTAATTTCTCTGTCAAATCTGAATGAGATCCTTGCTGGGTAATCTTGGTTGTAGGTTTTTCTCCTTCATCACTTTAAATATGTCCTGCCACTCTCTTCTGGCTTGCAGAGTTTCTGCTGAAAGATCAGCTGTTAACCTTATGGGGATTCCCTTGTGTGTTATTTGTTGTTTTTCCCTTGCTGCTTTTAATATGTTTTCTTTGGATTTAATTTTTGATAGTTTGATTAATATGTGTCTTGGCATGTTTCTCCTTGCATTTATCCTGTATGGGACTCTCTGTGCTTCCTGGACTTGATTAACTATTTCCTTTCCCATATTAGGGAAGTTTTCAACTATAATCTCTTCAAATATTTTCTCAGTCCCTTTCTTTTTCCCTTCTTTTTCTGGGACCCCTATAATTCGAATGTTGGTGCATTTAATGTTGTCCCAGAAGTCTCTGAGACTGTCCTCAATTCTTTTCATTCTTTTTTTCTTTATTCTGCTCTGCAGTAGTTATTTCCACTCTTTTATCTTCCAGGTCACTTATCCATTCTTCAGCCTCAGTTATTCTGCTATTGATCCCTTTTAGAGAATTTTAAATTTCATTTATTGTGTTGTTCATCACTGTTTGTTTGCTCTTTAGGTCTTCTAGGTCCTTGTTAAACATTTCTTGTATTTTCTCCATTCTATTTCCAAGATTTTGGATCATCTTTACTATCATTATTCTGAATTATTTTTCAGGTAGACTGCCTATTTCCTCTTCATTTGTTAGGTCTGGTGGGATTTTATCTTGCTCCTTCATCTGCTGTGTTTTTCTCTATCTTCTCATTTTGCTTAACTTACTGTGTTTGGGGTCTCCTTTTCGCAGGCTGCAGGTTCTTAGTTCCCCTTGTTTTTGGTGTCTGTCCCCAGTGGCTACGGTTGGTTCAGTGGGTTGTGTAGGCTTCGTGGTGGAGGGGACTGGTGCTTGTGTTCTGGTGGGTGAGACTGGATCTTGTCTTTCTGGTGGGCAGGACTACACCTGGTGGTGTGTGTTTTGGAGTGTCCGCACCCCTGTGGCTGTGCTCTCCTCCGCAGCCCCGAAGCTTCCCCCCTCCGCCACCCACAGTCTCCACCCGCAAAGGGGCTTCCTAGTGTGTGGAAACTTTTCCTCCTTCACACCTCCCTCCCAGAAGTGCAGGTCCTGTCCCTATTCTTTTGTCTCTGTGTTTTCTTTTTTCTTTTGCCCTACCCAGGTACGTGGGGAGTTTCTTGCCTTTTGGGAGATCTGATGTCTTCTGCCAGTGTTCAGTAGGTGTTCTGTAGGAGTTTTTCCACATGTAGATGTATTTCTGATGTATTTGTGGGAAGGAAGTTGATTTCCACGTCTTACTCTTCCACCATCTTGAAGCTCCCTCCTTTTGCCCATTTTTTAGTCAGGTTTTTTTAATCATTCAGTTGTAGGAGTTCATTATATCCTCTACATATTAACCCCTTATCAGATACATGATTTACAAATATTTCTCCCTTTCCATGGGGATTCCTTTTCAATCTGTTTTGTGTCCTTTCATGCACAGAAGTTTTAATTTTGATGTAGTGCAATTTATACTTTTTAAAAATTTTGTTGCCTTCATTTTTGGTGTCAGATCCTAGAAATCATTGCTAAATCCATTCTTTTACTTTTAAACTATTTGTGTTTTTATATTTAAAGTGTGTTTCTTGTAGGAAACTTAAAGCTGGGCCTTGGTTTTAAATCTACTCTCTGAGAATCTCTGAGTTAATTGGAGTGCAACCTCAATGGTGTATTTGCCCCATTTATTTTTTTCTCCTTTTTTGCCTTATTTTTTATTAATTCCATGTTGTTTATGATTTCACTTTTTTACTTTTGTTGCTTTTATTAGCATTAGCTTTCTTTTGTTATTTTAAGGTTGCTTTAGAGTTTACAGTATACATTTTTAAGTTATCACAGTCTACCTTAATGTGATATTATACCATTTCACATATTATATGAGAACCTTACAATAGTACATTTCCATTTCCTCTCTCCTAGCCTTTATGTTATTTTTGTTATGCATTTTATTTTACATATATTATAAACCCTACACTAGATTGTTAATATTATTTTAACAGTCAATTAAATTTTAGATATTTAAATAACAAGAAAAAATCATATATATGTATATCTCCTTGTTGTAACCATTTCAGGTGTTCTTTATTCCTTTGTATAAATCTACATTTCCATCTATCATTTTCTTTCTGCCTGAAGAAATTCCTTTAACACTTCTTATAGTATGTGTCAGCTAATGATGCATTATTTCAGCTTTTGTATAGCTGAATAAGTATTTCACCTTCTTTCTTGATATTGTTAAAAACAAGACAACAGTTCACAAATGGAGTCACTTATGCTAAGCCCCATGTCACCAAACCGAGACTTAATTAGCTTCAGCTTTCCCAGAAATGGAATCTTAAACCAGTCAGTCAGGAATTACCTGATCAGCACTAGTGAGGTCATCTTCCTGATAGACCCTGCCTTCCCCTAAAGGAAAGTGACCTTGCCACAACCAATTTCCTTGTTCCTGCTCCCTTCTGCCTATAAAAGTCTTTCATTTTGTACAGCTCCTCAGATCTCCTTTCTATCTACTAGATGGGATGCTGCCCAATTCATGAATCATTGAATAAAGCCAATAAGACCTTTAAATTTTTCTCAGTTGAATTTTGTTTTTTAACAATATTTTCACTTGGTATAAAATTCTAGGTTGGGGCTTCCCTGGTGGCACAGTGGTTGAGAATCTGCCTGCTAATGCAGGGGACACGGGTTCGAGCCCTGGTCTGGAAGGATCCCACATGCCACGGAGCAACTAGGCCCGTGAGCCACAACTACTGAGCCTGCGCGTCTGGAGCCTGTGCTCTGCAACAAGAGAGGCCACAATAGTGAGAGACCCGCACACCGCGATGAACAGTGGCCCCCGCTTGCCACAACTAGAGAAAGCCCTCACACAGAAACGAAGACCCAACACAGCAAAAATAAATTAATTAATAAACTCCTACCCCCAACATCTTCTTTAAAAAAAAAAATTCTAGGTTGATAATCATTTTTTAATTTCAAGACTTTAAAGGTTTTGCTCCTCTGTCATCTTACATTATTTCTGATATGAGATCTACTATCATCCTTTTATGTAACCTATGTCTTGTTCTGGTTGCTTTTAAGATTTTCTTGGGGAACTCCCTGGTGGTCCAGTGGTTAGGACTTGGCGCTTTCATTGCCATGGCCCGGGTTCAAACCCTGGTTGGGGAACTAAGATCTCACTTCCCACAAGCCACGCAGCGCAGCCAAAAATATACATATATTTTTTTCTCCTCATTGTGAGCAACTTAATCATATATACCTTTAATCATATATGTGAGGTAGAGCAGGTGGAAGTCTTGTGACATTCAGGTAGGGAGAGGAGACCTCATGATGCTCAGCAGAGGAAGGGAGGGTAGACCTTGGAGTCTCTAGTTAGCAAAATCTAAACATTTTATTTGGAAGGACGTGTTGATAACATACATTTCAAAAGAGTCACAATATTTGTCCAATAAAATGTTAAAGAACTAAAAACAAAACAGGGACTTTCTTGGTGGTCCAGTGGGTAAGACGCTGTGCTCCCAATGCAGGGGGCCTGGTTCGATCCCTGGTCGGGGAACTAGATCCCACACGCATGCTACAACTAAGAAAACATGCCACAACAAAGATCCTGTGTACCGCAACTAAGACCCAGCGCAGCCAAAATTAATTAATTAAAATAAAAACAAAACAAAAAATCATACATGCCTTGGTGTAGTGTTCTTCAATTTTTTGTGTGTGCTTGAGGTTCTTTGAGCTTCTTAGATCTGTGGGTTTATAGTTTTCATGAAATTTGGGGAAATTTTCAACTATTTTCTGTACTCCCTTCATTTGGGAACTCCAATTACACAAATACAGTTTTCTCACAGCTCAGTGATGCTTTGTTCATTTCTTTGGATGTTTTCCCTTCTGAGTGTGTCATTTTGGATAGTTTCCATTGCTATAGTTTCAAGTTTACTAATTTTTTTCTTGTGCAATGTCTAATTTACTGTTAGTCCCATCCAGTATATTTTTATTTCAAATTGCATATTTCTCAACTCCAGATATTTGATTTCTGTCTTTTTATATTATACATGTCTTAACTTTTGAAGATATGGAGTTATAACTGTTTTAATAGTTATAATAACTGTTTTAATGCCTTTGTCTGCTAATTCCAACATCTGTGTTATTTGGGGGATGCTTTTGATTGGTTGATTTTTTTCATCTCATTATGAGTTATGTTTTCCTGCTTCTTTACATGCCTAGAAATTTTTGATTGGATACACAACACTGAGAATTTTAACTTGTTGAGTGCTAGTTGTTTCTGTAATCCTACAAATATTATTGAACTTTTTTCCTCAGAAACACTTAAGTTACACGGAAACAGTTGAATCCTTTAGGATCTTGCTTTTATGATATTTTAGGTGGATTGAGAGCAGTGTTCAGTCTGAGTCTAAATATCCTCCACTACCTAGGCAAGAATCTTAGTATTCTATCCAATGTTCCATGTTTTACCAGTCTAGCTAAAGGGAACAGGCACTATTTCCACGTCTATTTGTGTTCCAATCCTTTTGTGTGATTAATTCCTTAGCTTTGGGTAGTTTCTTCACATGTGTGAGCACATCAGTACCTGAGGAAACCCTCTGCAGGTCTCTGGAGTTATATATATGTATATATGTATATATATTGATAGGTATCTATATCTATATATAGATATAGATCTTACTCTGTCTTCCAAATCATAGCTGCCTTAGTCTCCGCAGATTCTTCACTCCATCTCCTCAACTCATAGAGTTTTTCAGGTTCCACCTGGTTCCCTCTCCTTATGCTATGTCCTGGAAACTCCAGACAGCATGCTGAGCAAACATGGGGCTCACCTCATTTGTTTCCCATTTCTTAGGGATCACTGTCCTTCATTTCTTGATGTCCAGTGATTTGAAAACTATTATTTCATATCTGTTGTCCATTTGTAAAAGTGTAGTTTTCTTTTTCTGGTAAGAGTAAATCCAGTCCCTGCTATTACCACCTTGGCCAGTAGCGGAAATCTACCTCCTCTTCTGTTAAATTTTATTTCAAAGTATGCCAATCAGGCTTCAATCAAAGTAGCAGGACTACACTGTGTATGTGTGTGTGTGTGTGTGTGTGTGTACGTGCGCACACGTGCACACATGTGAGTGTGCATGTGAGTGTATGTGTGTAATTTTTAAGGGATTTGTTACAGAGATTTTACCTTACAGAATTGTGGGAACTAGTTAAGAAATCTCTGTAAGGCTGTTTTCTTCACATCTGATGCTGGAACTTGAAGTCCACAGTGCAGATAGTCAGGAAGGCAAGATGGACATAGATGTAAAGTGGGAGAGAACAAAAACAAACTGGAACCCACAAGCATGAGCTAGCGCTCCCAAGGACGAACTGAAACCTGCGTCAGTTTCTTGTTTACTCCGACCCTGATAGAATGGGCATCCAGTAGAGGCCAAGACACCGTCTCAAAACTAAACTTACACACCAGACCCAAGAGTCAGAGGAGTTAAAGGAGAATCCAGGGGAAGGTGGGGGCAGTTCCAAACCCAGTTGCTGCCTTGTGCCAATGAGGTGAGTCAGCAGAAAAACAGCAACGTGATCAAGCTACAAAATGGCTACTGCTTCATTTCTGTCCTCTGAGTCTCCCACAATAATCTCTCTTGTGTCCCACCCTAGCTGGAAACTTAAAGGGAAAGGAATTCTGGGAAATGTAGCTGAACCTAAAGAAATTAATGCATTATAAACCTACCATGAAGTATTTTATAATCTAAGTCATTTTGGTGAATGAAGTACTTCCTCCATTTCTATTTATACCCATTTATTCCTACTATAAAGAAAATTTAACTTTTAAATATTTACTTTGTATCCAACAACCTTAATGATGCTATTAATTGTATTAGTATTTATTAGTGTCTCTTGGATTTTCTGGGTATATACTCACACCAGAAAAAGTTACGGTTCTTTTTTCAATATTTATTGTGTTAAATCATTTTATTCCTTTATTGCATTTATTAGAATATCTAAGAATATGTGGAATAATAATTATAATAGCATTCCTGTGTAATGCTTGGTTATCTGGGAAATGCTTTTAGTGTTTCATTCTTTAGAATGATATTTGTTGTTAGTTTTTAGTAAGGAGCCTTTAGGTAGGTGCTTTCTATTCCTCTTTTACCTTGCGTTTTTATTAGAGACAGTTACTGGATTTTATAAAAGCATTTAAAGTATATTATTAATATGTCCTATGATGTTCTTCTTTAATTCATTTTGTTATGAATTACAAGTATAGATTTATTTATATTGAACCACCTTTGTATTCCCTTTATATATCCAAAATGATAATAATGGATTATATCTTCAGTTCAGAATTATTTTGACTGCAAGTAACAGAAAGCTTAATTTAAAATAGCCTCAACCATAAAGACATTGAATTATTCAGCAACACTAGAAGTCTGGAGCAGGTGGTTACAAGGTCTTTTGAGAGGCTGAATAAACTCATCAAGGACCCAGCTATCTCACTTTTCCATACTGCCATCAGAAGTATGCTCTAATAGAGTCGAATCCCTTTTACAATGTTTGACCGCTGACAGCTTTTAAGCTTCACCCTCCCTCTTCCCTTTGTGCCTCACATCTTGGCAAGCTGATAAGAAAGCCTGGGTTCTCCTTCCTTTGGCACCAGCCATAGATTCAACCCCCCAGGCCCCATCCCATGCACAGGAACCTTCACTCCAGCCCACCCCCTGACCACCATAAAAACCCCAAGCCAGTCTTCTTTCCTTGCTCTCTCAAGTCATTTCAGATCAGTTTGGGATGCCTGCCCTGGTTGCCCCAGAAAGCCTCATTATGTAAGCAATAAACCTTTCATATCCTCTAGATATGTGTCAGTCTTGACATCAAAACCATATTTGGGGTGGGGGTCCATTCTGTTTCTGTAGGGCGTCCACAACTGGTACTGTGAGCAGAATGCTGAGACAGTGACCACCACCACCAGGGGTCTGTCTTCTCTTGTTTTGACTTGCTAACTGACTCTGATGCCTGCTGGCTAGCTTGCCCTTTGAGCTGTGCTGCTTTGTGCTGCATTTGCTGAGTCCTACTGAGCCTCTGTTATTGATTTAACTGGCTTACGTCAGAAGTTTCAGTAATTAATTGGCATTTAGGGATAGAAGTATAGGATCAGGGCCCTCCTTAAAGTGACCCTGGGTTGTGTCTTGGCTCAGACCTATCTGTGCGTCTTAGAATGAATCATCTGTCTTGATTCTAGCACAAGCTTTGACTAATGCTAGGCTCAGGGGAAAGAGATCATTTGGTTGTGTGTCTCAACAGCAGTACCTACTGATCTATAGAGCAGTCATGGGAAAGACTACACCCTGTGCAATATACAGGCCCATTGGGTGGTTGCTCATGTGAAGGAAGATCATTCACTATTTGAAAAGGAGTTACTACCTGAATTTTTTTTTAAGATTTTATTTATTTATTTATCTATTTATATTTGGTTGCGTTGGGTCTTCGTTGCTGCACGCGGGCTTTCTCTAGTTGCGGCTAGGGGGGGCTACTCTTCGTTGCAGTGTGCAGGCTTCTCATCGCGGTGGCTTGTCTTGTTGCAGAGCATGGGCTCTAGGCACGCAGGCTTCAGTAGTTGTGGCTTGCGGGCTCTAGAGCACAGGCTCAGTAGTTGTGGCGCACGGGCTTAGTTGCTCCGCGGCATGTGGGATCCTCACGGGCCAGGGCTTGAACCCGTGTCCCCTGCATTGGCAGGTGGATTCTTAACCACTGCACCACCAGGGAAGTCCCACTTGAATATTTTAATTATTGAATCCAGATACCTAAAGGCAGAGGGCTCACTAGGACCCTGCAAGATGCTTTTTTTGCTGTTGCTGTTGCTCCTGCTGCTGCTGCTTATGCCACAACAAAGATCCTGATCCACAGGGTTATAGGGAAAATCACCCATTGTACCCTCATGGCACGACAAAGGGGTAAATTCAAAGTCAACTTTGGGGATGTAATGTACAACATAGGGAATATAGTCAATAATATTGTAATAACTTTGTATGGTGACAGATGTTAACTAGACTTACCATGGTGATCATTTTGTAATGTATAAAAATATCAAATCACTATGTTGTATACCTGAAACTAACAAATATTGTAAGTCAATTATACTTCAATAAAAATTATTTTAAAGAATCAGTAATGTTTCAGGCCAAAAAAAATATAATCATCCTCATCAGTTTGAAAAGAAAAAAAGCTCAACTTAAGCCTGAGGTCTTTAAGCTGTATAAAGTAACCCTTGCTATGGGAGAGACCCTAACACTGATGATGCTTGTCTGAGGCTCTCTGGGGGAAGAAATGTATAAATACAAGCAGGGTAGAGAGAACTTCGCCAAAGTATATCCAGTAATCATGAAAAAAGGAAAGACAGAAAGCAAGCAAGGAAGGAAAGAAGGAAGGGAGGGAGGAATCTGGATACAGGGGAGGAAATAAAATAATGAAACAGAGGTCCACAATTTGAGCCAACTGGAAATCCAAAATTTACTAAAAGTATTTATAAAACAAAAAGATTGGGACTTCCCTGGTGGCACAATGGTTAAGAATCTGCCTGCCAAGGCAGGGGACACAGGTTCGAGCCCTGGTCTGGGAAGATCCCACATGCCATGGAGCAACTAAGCCCATGTGCCACAGCTACTGAGCCTGCGCTCTAGAGCCCATAAGCCACAACTACTGAGCCCGCGTGCCACAACTACTGAAGCCTGCGCGCCTAGAGCCTGTGCTCTGCAACAAGAGAAGCCATCGCAATGAGAAGCCTGCGCACCGCGAGTAAGAGTAGCCCCGCTCAAGGCAACTAGAGAAGCCCGTGTGCAGCAATGAAGACCCAACGCAGTCAAAAATAAATAAATAAATAAAAATTTTTACAAAAGTGTGCTGATTCGCTTTTGCACCTCTACAACATAGTTTCTGAATTAATTTTAACATCTGCTGAAATGCACAAATTGGCAAAACTTGATGGCCTTAATCAAGAGTTGGGCTCAGGGGCTTCCCTGGTGGCGCACTGGTTGAGAGTCTGCCTGCCGATGCAGGCGACACGGGTTCGTACCCCGGTCCGGGAGGATCCCACATGCCGCGGAGCGGCTGGGCCCGTGAGCCATGGCCGCTGGGCCTGCGTGTCCAGAGCCTGTGCTCCGCAACAGGAGAGGCCACAACAGTGAGAGTCCCGCGTACCGCAAAAAAAAAAAAAAAAAAGAGTTGGGCTCAGGGTGGGAGGGAGGGAGACACAAGAGGGAAGAGATATGGGAACATATGTATATGTATAACTGATTCACTTTGTTATAAAGCAGAAACTAACACACCCTTGTAAAGCAATTATACCCCAATAAAGAAGTTTAAAAAAAAAGAGTTGGGCTCAAATTACAGTAATACCTGAGGATCCTTCTAAATTTGAACAACACAACCCCACTAATCTTAGGGGAATTACTGTAATATAAAGTAGAAGACAGTTATGCCTCACCTTAACTGTCAGAAAAATAGCCTTTCCTAAATTCTCCATGATGGTAGCACCCATTGCCCTAAAATATCCCATAGTGGGGGCATGGATGCACTGACCCAATGGGTAATAAGTTAAAACTAAATCTGTGGCAGACATTGAGAACATACTTGTGGTTGCCAAGGAAGGGGGGAGGGAAGGATTGGGAGTTTAGGATTAGTGGATGCAAACTGGCATATATAGAATGGATAAACAACAAGGTCCTACTACATAGCTCAGGAAACTATATTCAGTATCCTGTGATAAACCGTAATGGAAGAGAATATAAAAAATAATATATGTATATGTATAACTGAATCACTTTGCTGTACAGCAGAAATTAACGCAGCAGTGTAAATCAACTATCCTTCAAGTAAAAAAACCCTAAATCTGTGGCACTTACAAATTGGCTTTTAAAAATGGGACAACATGGACCTTCTCCCCTCCCCATCCCTGTTAAAACAGCTAATAAGGTCCAATGTAAATTTAAATAGGGGCTTCAAGAATTGAAACCCATTATACAGGACCTATTTAAAGAAGGAGTGATTGTTACCACTGCTCCTCCCTTTAAAAATCCAATTTGGCCTGAATTTTTTTAATTGAGGTAACATTTGTTTATAACATTGTATAAGGTTCATGTGTACAACATTATATTTCTACTTCTATATACCCTACAGTGTGCTTACCATCAAAAATTTAGTTTCCATCTATTACCACACAGTTGATCCCCTTTACCCATTTCACCCTCCCCACTCTACCTTCGCCCCTTCCCCTCCAGTAACCACTACTCTGTTCTCTGTATCTACAAGTTTGTTTTTCTTTGGATTGTTCATTTAGTTTGCTTATTATATTGTACATATGAGTGAAATCATATGGAATTTGTCTTTCTCCTTCTGACTTATTTCACTCAGCATAGTACCCTCAAGGTCCATCCTTGTTGCAAATGGCAAGATTTCATCTTTCTTTAAATGAAATGTGGCCTGTTCTTAAAGTTGGAAAGAATTAATGGTGCCTCACAGTAGATTGTAGCAACCTCAATGCTGTGGTCCCATTCATTAAGGGGTCCATATTCAAAATTATTGAAATTACTGACTCCATCCAATTAGCAAATGGTAAATATTTTTCTGTAATAGATTTGACTAATACGTTCGGTTCAGTCCCTATTTCAAAAGCCTCTCACCCACAGTTTGCCTTCACTTCCTAAGGTACATAACACCTTTACCTGGCTATCTATGGAGCACCTCAACAGTCTTGCCATCACACACAATCTTTGCAAACATGATCTTAACTGCATCCAGCTTTCTCCAGGGGCACAGGTATGGCTTTATATTCACGACATCCTCCTCTGAGGATATTCACCAGGCACATTTATTCAGGACAATACAAATATTCACAAGGGAGCTCAGAAAAGGGGATGGGCCATTGCCTCACACATAGTACAAGACCCCACCACCTCTGTAAATTCCTGAAAATTATTTGGTAAACGGAGGGCCCCTCTGTACCTAACACTGTCAAGAAACAGTTATTAACCCTCTCAACTTCCACAATGTTAAAACAAGCCCAATACCTTTTAGGCCTTTTGGGTTCTGGAGGTTATATATTCCTCATTTACAAATTTTACTTTAGCCCATTAACGTAATTATTTGCAAATCAGCCCACCTTGAATGGAGCCCCTTCCAACAAAGGCTCTAGATTCTGTCAAAATTGCAATACAACAGCCAGTCTCATTAGTGCCCCTCAGCTAGACTCCTTGCACAATTGAAGCTTTAGCAACCTTCTTTCATGCCTCCTGGAGTCTCCGGACCACCCATACTGGCCACAAGTCACTTATGGCTTTCTGATGCAAAAACTGCCCTCCTCAGCCCTGTGCTGTTAGAGCTGCAATTGCTGACTACATCCTGGGCTTTCCTGGAAACAGAGGTCCCACAGGCCCTGAGCCCATGACCCTCCATACCCAGCTTCCCACTATGCATTGGGTCATGGGAACAGCACCAACAAGATTTCCAAGGCCACCAAGGCCTCCTTTGCTGCAGGACAGAACCAGACTGAGGCCCTCTTCCATATCTCATCTGCAGGAGGACTGGCTGCCCTGTCCTCATTTCCTTACCAGATGTCATGGCACTGGAGGAGGCAACCCCTCTACTAGACCCCTTAGCTACCTGGGGAGCCCCTGGAATCAACTGAGTAAACAGCAGTGGGAGCTTGTACACTTTTCACATGCTGTTGCCACCACCACATGTAACTGAAGTTCACTGGAGAGCTACTGCTTTTTATCCCTTAACCAGGACACCCCTGATAAAGGATAAGACCCAGGGGTCAACACAATTGGCCAAACTTCAGGCATGTATCTAGGCACTGTTTTCCCTGGCTAAAAATCAGCCCCATCTGCACCATTTTACAGACTCTTAAGACTGCTGCCAATGGTCTGGCTCTCTGATCCAGCCTATGGCAGCAACAATAATTTCTTGTCCAAGGTTTCCCCTTTTAGGGTAAAGAATTCTTGCCTAATAGATACCCTAAATATAAATCAAGGTCACACATTCTTGTACATATACTGAAACCACAATAGAAGACCTTACCAAGACACTCTTTTTCCCCTTTGGAATCCAGGCATTACTGACAGCAACTAAGATGCTCATTTCACTTCTCAGAATACACAATACAGGGCCCTTGAACAAGACATTCAATGGAACTTTCACCTTCCTTACAGGCTACAGGCTTCAGGCTTCAGAGTGCCATAATCGCTTATTTAAACAAGCTCAAATTCACTTAAATGAAGCATGGTACACTTTTGTCATCACTCAAACATCAGGGGTGAATTATCATGAAGAGTCTGACTCCACTTTTTGATGTTCGACTGCTGCTGACAGCCCTTAGGCCTCAACCCTCACTCTCACCTTGTGTCCCTCATCTGGGAAAGCTAGTAAGAAAGCCTCAGTGCTTCCTCCTTCGGTGCTGGCAAGAGTTCCAAGCCACAAGCCCCCACCCACACACTGGAACTGTCACCCCAGCCCCAGCCCTAACTACAGTTAAAATCCCCCAGCCAGTCTCCTTTCCTTGCTCTCTCAAGCCATTTTTGGACCAACTTGGGAGGCCTGGCTGTTCTCCTCAGAAAACTCCCTTATATAAGTAATAAAAATTTCCATACCCTCTTACTGCGTATGTGATGTCATCAGTCTTGACAACTGAACCAAATTTGGTTCACCCTACATAATGGTCACAACATATGTCTGTCATTCATGGTCTCAAGGTAACTGCTGCAACTCTAAACAATACATCCTTATACGGGCATCCCAAGGATGAAGGCTTGTGGTGAAATGTTTTCACTTCACTGGTCCTCTCTCTAATCACAAAGGAAAATCTTTCCCTGAAATCCCCAGCAAATTTCATGATACATCTCACTGACCAGCACAGGGTTACATGCCTACCCCTAAACCAATCATGAGACTCTGCCCAGGGCTTCACATACCACTGACTAAGCAATGTAGAGTTTCTGTTAGCAAGGAAGAAAGTAGGATGTGCTGTTATTAACAGCAACATCTGTCATATGAATGGTGATACTGTCCCTTTTCAGATATTTTATGTTGGATTTTTGCAGATGGATCAGTGTATTTATGCAATATTAATTAGTACACTATTTTTCTGATTGGCTATTAAATTTATCAGCTTCACAAAATGAACTGGGAGCTGTCCATCTTTTTTATGGTGTGGAATATACCTCTTTAACTTACAATATGCATCTTTAACTTTATACCTTTAAGAGTTATTATAGAACTTCCCTGGTGGCGCAGTGGTTAAGAATCCGCCTGCCAATGAAGGGGACACGGGTTCGAGCCCTGGTCCAGGAAGATCCCACATGCTGTGGAGCAACTAAGCCCGTGAACCACAACTACTGAGCCTGCGCTCTAGGGCCCGAGAGCCACAACTACTGAAGCCCGCACACCTAGAGCCCATGCTCCGCAACAAGAGAAGCCACCACAATGAGAAGCCCGTGCACCACAACGAAGAGTAGCCCCTGCTCGCTGCAAGTAAAGAAAGCCTGCACGCAGCAAGAAAGACCCAACCAACACAGCCAAAAATAAATTAATTAATTAATTTTAAAAAAAGAGTTATTATATTCCTTCATATGTAATACAAGAATCTCACAACAAGGAATTGCTCTCACATATTAACCAAAAGTAACATATAAATGTTGGTACAATCTCTTTGCAGCTATATTTATAAATGAGACGGGTCAATAGCATTCTTTCTCATTGGATATTATAGAGGCTATACAAAATGATCTGGGAAGCTTTTCATATTTTTCTATGGCTGAAATGGCATGCATCATAATTATCTGGTTTTAAAGGTTAAATAGGTATTAGCACAGAATCATTTTTGTGCTTTTAATAACTGACTATACTATAACTATGTGTCTATCAATTAGAGTGCACTGAGACTCAGTCCTCTGTTTTCTACTCTCCCCTCCCCCTAGGGGATCTCATTCAAGTCCATGGTTGTTAAACACCATCAATTTCTCCCTTGTGCTCCAGACCTGTATATCCCAGAAGGCCTGCTTGATATCTCTACTCTGGTCACTAAAAGATATCACAAACCACATCTCTGAAACAGTACTCTTGCTTTTCCTTTCTTCCCCCAGTCTTCTTTGTCTCAGAAATGATACCACCATCTGCCCAATTGCTCAGGCCTAAAAACTAGGGGTTATCCTTGTCTCCTTTCTTTCTCTCAATCTTTACAAACCCCATCCAAACAATCTATAATACCTGTCAATTTTACTTTCAAAATGTATTCTCAATCTATCTCCCTGTGTCCATGTCCACTACCACCACTTTAGACTAAGCCAAATCATGATTCATTCATTCATTCTTTCTTTCTTTCTGGCCGCATTGGGTCTTCATTGCTGCACGTGGGCTTTCTCTAGTTGTGGCGAGCGGGGGCTACGGAGATAAAGAACATCTTTATCAAATACCAAATACATACACAGTGTGTGTGTGTGTGTGTTGTCCATTAAATTGTTGGTCTATTATTATATCCATCTAACATTTGATCCTAGATTTATAGCACATCTTAATAAATGCAGTACAAGTTATCACTCATTTATTTTTTTCTAAACTTTCTTGGTAGTTATCACCTGTTTATTCTCAGTTGAAGCTTTATAATTTAACTCTACTCCTTTGAGTCCCAGATGTACTTCCTTCAGTTGGATTCTGTGAGGCTTATCCAATCACTTCATAATTCATTCCTTTTTTAAAAATAAATTTATTTTATTTATTTATTTTTGGCTGCATTGGGTCTTCGTTGCTGCACGCAGGCTTTCTCTAATTGTGGCGAGCGGGGGCTACTCTTCGTTGCGGTGCACAGGCTTCTCATTGCAGTGGCTTCTCTTGTGAGCATGGGCTGTAGGCGCGTGGCTTCAGTAGTTGTGGCACGTGGGCTCAGTAGTTGTGGCTCTCGGGCTCTAGAGCGCAGGCTCAGTAGTTGTGGTGCACGGGCTTAGTTGCTCTGCAGCATGTGGGATCTTCCCGGACCAGGGCTCGAGCCCGTGTCCCCTGCATTGGCAGGCAGATTCTTAACCACTGCGTCACCAGGGAAGTCCCCATGGTCATTTCTTGCTTGGTCAACTGCAACAGCTTCCAAATTGTTACCCCTGTTTATACACTTGATGCCTTATAGTCTATTCTATGCAACATCTGGAGTAAAACTTTTCAGAACTGAGGACACTGCCCCTAGAAACACTACAGTGTTGCCCTCTCATACCTAGAATAAAATTCAGTCTTCTTAATAATTGCTTCTGAGGTCATGCAAGATGACGCTCTTGTCTATGTTTCCAACATCATGTCGTTCACTCCCTTCCTAACTTATCATGCTCTCGCCACACTGGAATCTTTTCTATTCCTTGAAGGTTTGAAGCTTTTCTACACCAAGCCTTTTGCCTCTGGAGTTCTGGGTCTCAGTTCAAATGTCACTTTCTCATAGAGACCTTCCCTAAATTCCTTATTTATAGGGGACAACCTTAAACCCCTGTGTAGTCCCTACCTCCCACATCAACTATATATATATATATATATATATATATATTTTTTTTTTTTTTTTTTTTTTTTTTTTTTGCGATACATGGGCCTCTCACTGTTGTGGCCTCTCCCGTTGCGGAGCACAGGCTCCGGACGCGCAGGCTCAGCGGCCATGGCTCATGGGCGCAGCCGCTCCGCGGCATGTGGGATCTTCCCGGACCAGGGCACGAACCCATGTCCCCTGCATCAGCAGGTGGACTCTCAACCACTGCACCACTGGGGGAGCCCCAACTTATATATTAACTTGATAGCACATATCAATTTATAATTACCTTGCTTATTTATTTATTTTTTTTCATTTAATATTTCATCAATGGGATACTTTTCAATATTTTTTTCACTGCTTTTTGTCAAGTGACTCTACTCTGTGTTCAATAGCTACATATGAAAGGAATAAAAACGTATGTATCTGATGTTTACGAGAGATGTCTAAGTTGGAAATACTTAGACTTGTGATAGAGGTAGTATTTAAAATTACAGGAGTGGGGGACTTCCCTGGTGGCACAATGGTTAAGAATCCACCTGCCAGTGCAGGGGACATGGGTTCGATCCCTGGTCTGGGAAGATCCCACATGCCACGGAGCAATTAAGCCCGTGAGCCACAATTACTGAGCCCACGTGCCACAACCATGGAAGTCTGTGCGCCTAGAGCCTGCGGTCCACAACAAAAGAAGCCACCACAATGAGAAGCCCACACACTGCAATGAGGAGTAGCCCCCGCTGGCTGCAACTAGAGAAAGCCCGTGCGCAGCATTGAAGACCCAACGTAGCCAAAAATAATAAAATAAAATAAAATTACGGGGGTGGGATCGGGCCAACTCACCCCTTCTCACGGGCACATCAAAATTACAATGATTTACAGGACACCTATCAATGAAAAAGACCAGAACCTACAAGAAAACATCTTCTACAACTAAAGATATAAATAAGAAACCACAAGATGGGTAGGAGGGGCAGAATCACAATATAATCAAGTCCCATACCCCCGGGTGGGTGACACACAAAAGGGAGAATAATTACAACTGCAGAGGTTCTCCCCAAGGAGCAAGAGGTCTGAGCCCCAAATTGGGCTCCCCAGCCCAGGGGTCCTGCACCAGGAAGATGAACCCCCAGAACATTTGGCTTTGAAGCCCAGTGGGACTTACTTTCAGGAGAGCCAGAGGGCTGTGGGAAATAGAGACTCCACTCTTAAAAGGTGCACACAAAATCTCACATGCTCCAGGACCCAGGGCAGAAGCAGTAATTTGAAAGGAGCCTGGGTCAGACCTACCTGCTGATCTGAAGAATCTCCTGGAGAGGCAAGAGGCAACTACAGCTCACCCTGGGGACACAGACACTGGTGGCAGCCATTCCTGAGAGCTCTTTCTACCATGTTGACACTGGTGCTGGCAAGCACCATTTTGGAATCCTCCCTCTAGCTTATTAGCCTCAGGACCCAGTCCCGCCCATGCCCACCAGCCTGTAGGCCCAGTACTGGGACACCTCAGGCCAAGCAACTAACTGGGAGGGGACACAGCCCTACCAACTAGCAGACAGGTTGCCTTAAGATGCCCTAAGCCGACAACCACCCCTAGACAAGGCCCTGCCCACTAGAGGGCCCAGAAGCAGGCCCCACACACCAGTGCATGCAGCAGATCTGGAACCACCAGGTTCCTGTGGCCAGAGACCCTGGGACCAAGCTCCACCCAACAGTGGGCAGACACCAGCCTCAGAATCCCAGGCCCCGCCCACCAGCAAGCATGCTCTAGCCCAGGGAACAGCCTCACCCACCAGCAAGAGGACACCAGCCCCACTAAAACCAAAGCCCCACAACCTGTATACCCAAGTCACTCACCAGCAGGCCAGCTCCAGCCCTAGTACTAGCTGGGCCCTGGCCCTGCCCACTAGCAAACTTCCTCTAGCCTCAAGATAAGCCTCACCCTCCAGCAGGTGGACACTAGCCCCAGGAAAACCACAGCCCTGCAGCCTGCAGACCCAGACCAACCACCAGCAGGACAACACCAGCCCTGGGACCAGCTGGGCCCTGGTCCCACCCACAAGCAGGTCAATACAAGCTTCAGGGCACCCTGGGACCTGCTGCCAGCTCTGTCAGGAACCAGCTCTGGGACCTGAGGCCCTGCAGCCAGATGCCGGGACCTGGCTTTACCCACCAATGGGCTGGCACTAGCTCCAGGACCTTGCTTCATGCACTGGTGGGTGGGCACCAGCCCCAGGATCTCCTGGACCCCAACTCCACCCACCAGTGAGCCAGCACTAGCCCCAGGGGCCCCCAGGGTTCTGCAGCCAGCCACCTTGTGACCTAGCCCCACCAAGCAATGTCCAGCAGCCTCTACAAAAGGCAGGGTCTGGCGACCAACTGGATCAGGGGCCAGCCAAGCCTATTGGACCACCCACAGTAGCCACAACAGAAGGACCCAAGCAGCCCCACATAGGGGGCGCCCCTAGAACATATAGCTCTAGTGACCAGAGGGAAGTGTGCTGCTGGGATGCATAAGACATCTCCTATAAAAGGCCACTTCTCCAAGGTAAGGAAACATAACCAACGTAACAGGCACATAGAAATAAAAATGCAAGTTAGGCAAAATAAAGCAACAGAGGAACATGTCCCAAATGAAGGAACAAGATAAAACCCCAGAAGAAGAACTAAGTGAAGTGGAGACAGCCAATCTACCTGAGAAAGAGTTCAAGGTAATGATCATATAGATGATCAAAGAACTCAGAAGGATGGATGCACAGAGTGAGAAGTTAGAAGTTTTTAACAAAGAGTTAGAAAATATAAAGAACAACCAAACAGAGATGAAGAATACAATAACTGAAATGAAAAATACACTAGAAGGAATCAACAGTAGACTAAATGATACAGAGGAACAGATCAGCGAGCTGGAAGAGGGAGTAGTGGAAATCACTGAAGATGAACAGAAAAAAGAAAAAAAAAGAATCAAAGGAAATGAGGAGAGTTTAAGAGACCTCTGAGACAATGAGACAACATCTCTGTTTGCAGATGACATGATACTACACGTATAAAATCCTAAAGATGCCACCAAAAAATTACTAGAGCTAACCAATGAATTCAGTAAAGTTGCAGGATACAAAACTAATATACAGAAATCTGTTTCATCTCTATACACTAACAACAAACTATCAGAAAGAGAAATTAAGGAAACAATCCCATTTACAATTGCATCAAAAAGAATAAAATACCTAGGAATAAACCTACCTAAGGAGGTAAAAGACCTGTACTCAGAAAACTATAAGACACTGATGAAAAAAATTGAAGATGACACAAACAGATGGAAAGATACTATGTTCTTAGATTGGGAGAATTAATACTGTTAAAATAACCATACTACCCAAGACAATCTACAGATTCAATGTAATCCCTATCAAAATACCAAGGGCATTTTTCACAGAAAAAGAACAAAGAATTTCAAAATTTGTATGGAAACACAAAAGACCTCAAATAGCCAAAACAACCTTGAGAAAGAAGAACAGAACTGGAGGTATCATGCTCCCTGACTTCAGACTATACTACAAAGCTACAGTAATCAAAACAGCATGGTACTGGCACAAAAACAGATACCTAGATCAATGGAACAGAATAGAGAGCTCAGAAACAAACCCACAAACTTATGGCCAATTAATCTACAACAAAGGAGGCAAGAATATACAATAGAGAAAAGACAGTCTCTTCAGTAAGTGGTGCTGGGAAAACTAGACAGCTACATCTAAAACAATGAGATTAGAACATTTTCTCACACATATATAAAAATAAACTCAAAATGGATTAAAGACCTAAATGCAAGACCTAAAACCATAAAACTCCTAGAAGAAAACATAGGTGGAACACTCTTTGACATAAATCATAGCATTATTTTGGATCTGTCTCCTAATGCAAAAGAACAAAAAGCAAAATAAATAAATGGGACCTAATTAAACTTAAAAGCTTTTTCACAGCAAAGGAAACCATTAACAAAATGAAAAGACAACCTACTGAATGGGAGAAAATATTTGCAAATGATATGACTGATAAGGGGTTAATACCCAAAATATATAAATAGCTCATACAACTCAATATCAAAAAAAACAAACAACTTGATTTAAAAATGGGCAGAAGACCTGAACAGACATTTTTCCAGAGGAGACATACAGATGGCAAACAGGCACATGAAAAGACGTTCAACAGCACTCATCATCAGAGAAATGCAAATCAGAACAACAATGAGATATCACCTCACACCTGTCAGAATGGCCATCATCAAAAAGGCCACAAATAACAAGTGTTGGTGAGGATGTGGAGCAAAAGGAACCCTTGTACACTGTTGGTGGGAATGTAAATTGGTGCAGCCACTGTGGTAAACAGTATAGAGGTTTCTCAACTAAAAATGGAACTGCCATATGATCCAGCAACTCCACTCATTGGTATATATCTGAAGAAAATGAAAACTCTAATTTGAAAAGATACATGCACCTCAATGTTCACAGCAGCATTATTTAAAATTATTTACAATAGCCAAGATACTGTAGCAATGTAAGTGTCCATCAACAGACAAATGGATAAAGAAAATCTGAGATGGACTTCCCTGGCGGTCCAGTGGTTAAGACTTTGCCTTCCAATGCAGGGGGTGCAGGTTCAACTCCTGGTCAGGGAGCTAAGATCCCACATGCCTCGGGGCCAAAAAACCAAAACATAAAACAGAAGCAATACTGTAACTAATTCAGTAAAGACTTTAAAAATGGTCCACATCAAACAAACAAACAAAATCTTAAAAAATAAAGAAGATCTGAGATACACATACACACACACACACACACACACACACAGGAATATGAGTCACTTATAAAAAAGAATGAAATTTTGTCATCTGCAACAACATAGGTGGACCTGGAGGGTATCACGCTTAGTGAAATAAGTCAGACAGAGAAAGGCAAATACTGCATATTATCACTTATATGTGGAATCTAAAAAATAAGACAAACTAGTGAATATAACAATAAAGAAACAGACTCACAGATATAGACCACAAACTAGTGTTTACCAGTGGGGAGAGGGAAGGGAGAAAGGCAAGATACGAGTAGGGGATCAAGAGGTACAAACTACTATGTATAAAATAAGCTACAAGGATATATTGTACAGTACAGAGAACATAGCCAATATTTTATAACTATAAATGGAGTATAATCTGTAGAAATTTTGAATCACTATGTTGTATACCTGAAACTAATGTAGTTTTGTAAATTAACTCTCTCTCTACATGTGTGTGTGTGTGTGTGTGTGTGTGTGTGTGTGTGTATAATATAACCAGACAGGATCTGGGGCTGTGATTGGGCACAGACTGTTAGAACTATGACTCCACACCACCACTATTATGACTTCTCTTAGCAGCAACTATCTAATCATTGCAATAAGAATTAACATATTCTAGGGCTTCCCTGGTGGTGCAGCGGTTGAGAGTCCGCCTGCCAATGCAGGGGACACGGGTTCGTGCCCTGGTCCGGGAAGATCCCACATGCCGCGGTGCGGCTAGGCCCGTGAGCCATGGCCACTGAACCTGTGCGTCCGCAGCCTCTGCTCCACAACAGGAGAGGCCACAACAGTGAAAGGCCGGTGTACAGCAAAAAAAAAAAAAAAAAAAAAAGAATTAACATATTCTAAACACTTTATATAGATTACCATATTTAATCTTCACAACCCTATAAGGTAGGTCCTATATTCCCATTTTACAGCTGATGGAATTGAAGCCCAGAGGAAAAAAGTAAAAGTAAAATAAAATTATAGGAGTGAATAAGCTCATCCAAGGAGAACATATAGAATGAAAAGAGGAGAGGTCTGAAGACAAAACTGGGAAAATACTAACTTTGGAGCTGTGGGAAGAAGAAGAATAAATAGTTCAAAGAAACAGAAAGATAAGCCAGAGGAATAGGAGGAACATCAGAAGAATTTGATGTCACAGAAACCAAGACAGTATTGAGTGTCAAGGACGGAATGGGAAAGAGAATCAAACCCTACTGAAAAATCACGTGAAAACTAACTTTCAAAGTATCCACTCGCTTTTGTACTGAGGTAGGGACTGCTGGTGACCTTATCAGAGAATTTTCACAAAAGTTTTGGGGGATGAAAACCAAAGTGCAGCAGGTTGAAGGGTTAAGGGAGCACAGTGAAGTGGACATAGTGTAGACTATTCTCTAATGAGAAAAGAGAAAGGCCAGGACTTGGGTTAGAGGGAGGAAATTATTCCAAGTACAGAGGGAACTTGAACAGGTTTACCCTCTGGGAGAAAAATATCCAGTAGCACAGGAGGTGGGAGGGGCGGCGGAGAGGCAGGAAATACAGGGGAAATAAGATGTAGTGAAGTCCCTGAGGAAATGGAATAGGAGGGACTGGGATCTAGAGCATGAAGGTAGGGTTTAGCAAGGAAAACCGAGGGGCTTCATGGCTCAGCCACTTGATTTTCTTGATGAGACGAACTCCAAGGTTGTCTGCCTCAGGATGAGGTAAGAGAGCAGACAGCTTGAGACCATATAGAAAGTTTGAGATAGCAGCTGACAGTTAAGCGAGAGGGAGCTGAACCAAAAGAACCCCCCCACGCCCACTCACCTGACTTCCGGGTTTGAAATTTGTTGCGCCGTATCCAGGTGCCGTCCTTCAGAAGCTCTTGAAAATGAGAATCATTGTGAGGTGCACTGCGGTCCCTGGGAGCACAGTCACCAGCCAGCCTGCCCTGTAGGAGGTGCTGTGCCAAGGAGAGCGCGTCCCAGGTGGACCCTGGAGCAGTCACCCAACTTGCCTGCCCAACAGGGGCTGCTGGGTAGAGTACAGCGGTTCCCAACATGCTTTGCGGCGTGAGTCGGAGCCCACATCTCAGAAGTGCTAGCTCGTCGCCCTGAGGGGGTTTGGTATGGCGAGTGGGTGGCTTCACTCTTTGTTAGGAGAACGCACGGATGAGAGGGGAAGGAGGCTGAGGAGGAGGCCAGGACGGAGCTAGGGCTGAAGGAGGACTGAGTGAGGAGCGGAGAGGCGGATCGGTTGAGGGCCACCGCTCACCACAGAGGCAGTGGCTCTGCCGACGAGGCCGCGGCGGCCATGGCCATGGACTTCAGAGACCCCAGCAGCGGTTTCCGCCACTACGAGGTAGTTATGTTCATCAACGAAGAGGTGCTCAGTAATGGAGGCTGCCCAGACTTCTACTTGACCTTCCGCTCACGGCCCTGGAACGAGATCGAGGACGAGCTGCAGTCCATCCTGGCCAACCTGTAGGTACCACTGGCCATCAAGAGGGCCTGCGCCTGGAGTGTGCTGGCCTTGAGCGTGTGTGTGGCCACGAGGCACCAGGACCAGCAGGCCCGCCAGGTCCAGCGGCTGCAGGAGCAGGTGAGGCAGCAGGAGACGGCCACCTGGGCTCTGACCTCGCAGCTGCAGCGCCTGCGCGAGGAGCGCGAGGAGCGCGAGGAGATTGTCAGGCGGTTGCGTTGCACCCGCAACTACCTGCAGCAGGTGCTGAAAGAGCCCGAGGCCCTGCGTAAGCAGCTGCTCCAGGCCGAGATGCAGTCTCAGGAGTTCATATCCCGATCTGAAGCCCAGCAGCTCTGGGCTGACATGTGGCCCCTGACCCCAGAGGAGCGAAACACGTTGCTGGTCTCGACGTCGCAGCGCAGGCAGATGGAGGAGGCCCAGAATGCCTCGGTAGGCGGTGTGCTTTACGTGCCGCTACCCCCGAGTTCCTGGCCCCACGTTGTTCAACCCCCTCCTCCCATGCCGTTACACATGCCATTTCCATACCCACCGCCTCCCGCACCTAGGGTAGTCTCAAAAGCAGAAGCAGCAGCCGCAGCAGCAGCATTCCCACCCCAGATGCCTGCTGGGGGATCTACCATACTTGGCATGCAGCCTGCAGTCGTGTCCCAGGAGGAGGTAACCCTGCAGTGGGACCCGAGGATCCAAGGCCAAGAGGAAGGTCCTGTGAGGCCCCCACTTCGTAAATCCCTCGGGGCACAGCTGGAGCCAAGAAGACCCAATGAAGCAACAACCTCAGGAACAGACGCCCAGGCCACCAGAGGTAAGAAAGCCTTTAAACCCCAGCAAGAGGAGAAACCTGCCCCAGACCTCAGGAGGAGGGATTGGGACTGCCTAAGGTATAGAGTGGGATTAATTTTTCCTGATACTTGCCTTGCAATAAATGCCAGAAAATCTAGATACTAAGTGAGGTGGAAAGTCTTGGCCAAAACAAGCTCCTCATTAAATTCAGGGATGGGATGTAGAAAAAGAATGGACACATAGTCTAAAGAGAAATCAATTTCTGGAGGCCCCTCTTCTGCTCAAAAACTAACTCTTTTATTTACATCATAAAAAATTTGAAAATCCCATCAAACCAAAAATTTTCATTATCCTACCATCAAGCAATAACAGATATAACATATCTGTTTTTACATATGGATCTCTTTCTCCCACTTTCATATTATACATGTATATGTATACGTGTGTATACAATGTGTATTGTTTTAAAGGAAGATGAGATTCTATTGAATATGTTAATCCTTTAAAGGAAAATTTCTCCAATTGCATTTAAGTTCACAGGTTGGTGGACTTTGGATGGCTGCTACCGATTGGTTGACACCCTCGAGAGGCTGATGTGATTAAACCTTCTCTTTTTCTCCTTTCTGTATTCTTCTAACTTCCTCTCTCCCATAATACCAGGTCTTTGGCTGAGAATAACCATGCTCTTAGAACATAAGATACGCTTTATTCTAGGAACACTGCTTTTCCTTGAGAATGCTATTGTTATGCTGTATTCTGCGGCAGTGTTCATATTTGTTTCTTGATTTGTTTTTATAACATTCATTGGTTTGGGCCTGTTCTTTGTGTCTCTAAGCTCAGGAACTTCGTGTGAAGCTGAAGGAGGTCCAGCTCACCAGTGTGTGAATCCTTAGGAAATACCCTTCTGGCTCTCAGCACAACCTTCACCTCAGTGAGATCTCAACTGGCTGGAGGTGAAAGAGTATCAGAGAAAAGGAAAACATTCTGGCCACACATCTTGCAACAAGGGAGGCAGACAAATTTTGTTAAACTTAATGCTTCTGTTGGGGACAAGAGATAGACATAGCAGAGTTTCAAAGGGGCGGGAGGGTAGTATTAAACTGTAGGGGTTACAGAAAATTTGTCAAATTGCATTCATTAATTCATTGAACAAATAGTGATTGATTGTCTATTATGTGCTAGGAACTACTATTGTATGTTATTATCTGGTACACACATTTTAACTCAATTGGATAAGTTTGGTTAGATGACAGGAGAGAGCCTACTTTGGTGTACAAATTATATCAGGAGTGACTTCTTTGCCTTACACATAGTATGGCTTTAGGGTAAACCCAATTGAAATAAAGTCAAGATCCATTTCTACGATTCTGGGGGCAATGTCAAAGAGACTTTCATGGAAGGATTTGAATGACTGAACTGCTCATCACATTAATCCCAGTGGAAATGAATAAGCAGGGGCATATATTGGGAATGTAGCCTCACAAAAGTACAGGCAGGACTTTTCTCATACTCCTGCTGATTTTCCCCCTTGAGAGGGACAGCTATTTCCCAGTTGTCTGAAAGACCGACTGCATTGTCTTTAAGAAAGACAATGCTTTGGGAGAGTGTTGGCTACACACTCGAACCCTCAGCTTCAGGCTGCCTCCATCCCGAGCCCCTTTCCAATCAAGAGTAGATGAAGAATAAAATGGATTCCAAGGACAGGCATTATTCTATGGATGGTGCTTCCCTTGGGAGTACCTACTGGATTAAAAATAGAACTGGACTGGGATAAGCACCCTAAGTCTTGACAATGCCCCTGGGCCTTTCTCCTCCACTTGGTGTGTTCTCTGCAGGCTCTCTGCTCCCCTGAGGCAGCTGCTGCAAGCCACGGGGAGCCAGGGTCGAGCCCAGGGGCTGGGAAGTTAGGTCAGTCTCCAGTCTGAGCAAAACGTGTCCTCGAGTTCCCCCAGGAGATTCCAGCTCACCAAGCTCAACCTTTGTCAGAGGTTTCCTGATTCTAGCTAGTAATAAAGAGTGTGCACTTACTTGCTGTGTCTTCTGTGTAGTGTGTACCTCGGGGCAGGTTTGCTCAGAAACGGCAGTTTGAATATGCATCTTCCCTCTATCCCACTGAGGTGACAGAAAATCCAATCTCATTCACTATTGAAGGGGCCCTCCTCTTCCTGTGAGTTACTCAAGAATGGGAGGGCAGAGGGTATTCTGCAGGGTCTTCAATCCATTGTGATTGTCCCTGCTCCGCTCACTGTCCAAGTCCCCACGGTTCCTTGAAGGTGGGCATCTCTGCTACTCCTGGGCCCGTGGGGCACGAGAGGTGAGGTGAGGAGGGGGCTTCTGCCTAGGCTGGGAGCCCTAATGCCTGGTGTCCAGCCTCCCTACAGGCACCGAGAAGCCATTTCCCTGAGGCCCTGTATCCCAGAGGTCCCTTGAGCAGAAATTTCCCCCCTGCATTTCTGCCCTGCAAGGCACTGCCCCCTCCCCTCCATATGCATAATCCCATCAAGGTGCTCAGGATTCTGGAGAACAGCCAGGCTTAGACAGTCAGCTAACAAGACAAATGTTCCCTGAGGCAAAGGGGGGTAGAGTCTGGCTACCTACTTGGTGTAGAGACAGGGAAGGGGCAGAGAACAGACGTGAACCTGACCCACCAGCATTCTCTCTTCCCTCGGAGTCCTGATTACCAGGAGGCCTGGGTAACTCGGGAGGGCGCTGGGGAGGAAGGGGACCATCAGGGACTTCAACCCAAAGCTAGGCTTTCTGGGTTGGAGAATGGCTTTGTGATACACTTGTGTATGCTGATAGCTCCCTGGAATTTTGGGAGGATGGGACACAGATGAGACTTGGGAATATTATAGTACATTTTAATCTGGCAGTTCTCAATGCATGGTTTCTGAGCCAGCAGCATCAGGATCACCTGGAAACTTATTACAAATGCAAATTCTCAAGCTCCACCTCAGACTTCCTGACTCGGGAAGTTGTGGGAGGTGAGGCCTAACAGGTGTTTCTGGTGCTTACTAAAGTTTGAGAACCTTTGTAACCCCTAGTGTAGTGTGAACAAATCACCCTGGATCTCGTTATGGTTGGTTCATTTAGGGCTTCACAACACACTCTGATGTCCATTGGAACGTCTGTAGACCTGTATGAAAGCAGACAGCCCAGGCACAACTCTTCCATAGCTCAGTGTGATCACCTAATATTTCAGGGCTGACTTTTTTCATAGCAACCTGCATGAATGGCCAGAATCACTGAGGTTGGCTGTCAGTCAGTCATCCCTTTGTTCTAGGCTGGGCACATGCAGGTAAAGGCAGCAAGTTGTTTAAGAGCCTGGGCTTTGGAGCCAGAGAGACTGGCTTCATACATCTGCTCTACCATTCACTAGCTGTGTGACCAAAAACAAACTAGTGAATTTCTCGGATTCCCCAAAAGTATTGGCTCCCTTCCCCCACCGTTAGGGTTCTTCTCTGTGATGATGGGGTAATGGGTATAAAGGATGCCCACTGTGTGCCTTCTCATACCACTGAGTATGTACTATGTGACACTGTATGGCCATTATCCCATTGGTGACCATCACAGCTCCGGAAAGTATAATAGATAGCTCTATCAATAGTTCTTCAAGGAGGATATTTTACTCCCATTTTTACAAATGTGGCAACTCAATAAGTTACCCAGAGTCATTCAGTTGGGAGTCGGTGAAGCCTGGGTTCTAACCCCAGTCTGCCTGGCACCAAACTCCATGCCCTTTCTACTATATCACAGAGCCTCAACCTTGTACCCTTACCAATTAATAGCAGTTAACAGGGTCTGTCAATACCTTGATGGATATAATTGATGATGATGGAAGGACTCTGAATCATAGGCCGTCTGGTGGAGAGGGAAGTGAGTGGAGATGGCAAAAGAGTCAGGCTTGGTCGCTGTGGAGTGTTGGTGCTAGAAAAGAAGGTGCTGGAAGGAGTGTGGACATGGCTTCTAGGGGTGTCAGCCTGGTGAAAGCTGCAGAGACAGAGATGCAGAAGGCTGAGGCAGCATGCGGTGGCTGCCACGTTCCCTGCCCCACCTCCACCGAGCCCCTTGCCATCAACACTTCCACTCGCATTTGTCTCACTCAGCTGCAGAAGTAGTGGGCTCCAAGCTGACCCTTCCTGCGGGGGCCTCTGCAGGCAGCAAGTGTAAAGTTTAGGGATTGGGAGAAGCACCTCAGGTGTCACAGGAGGCAACAAAAGACCGATCGATAATAGGTGTGCCTCTGCATCCCTCTGTGGGTGAGAGAGCTGTGCCTGATGCATGGCAAAGGGCAGCTAACCAGACTAATGAGCAGTGTCAAATAAAAAGTTTTCTTTGATAAAAACAAGTTTCAAATGAGGGCAGAGCCCTGATATATGGTAGGAGTGGAGGCTTTGTCTTCTCACAGAGCCAACTCTTATTTATAAGCAGGATGCAAGAGAGAACCAAGGAGATTAAAACCCACTCTCTTGGGAAATCATTTTCCTGAGGGTCTTTCTGACTGTCAAAGTAAACTAGATTCACCAAAACAAGAAGTAGGAAAAGCAATTAAAACCATGCACAATCCCAAAACCTGGAGGCGACTGCTGTTTATATTTTAATGTATTTACTTTATACACACACATATGCATATATATACCCACATACATATATACCAAGACACAATATGGTACATACTTTTTTGTAGCCTCCTCAACTGTGAAAGTAATGGCTCAAATCTGGATCCTTTCTGTGGTGGGCTCCGCACCCCGCATGGGGGAAAGTATAGGGATTGGGAGAAGCACTTCTTGGATGGCAGAGGAGCAGTTATAGATACAGATACATAGATATAGATTTATTTACCAAAACAGAAAAATGGTACATACTTCTTTCCCACATTTGTTTCTCACTTAACAGTAAGACACGAACATTGTCTCATATTTGAATTATTTGAGAATGTGACTTTAAATGGCCATGTAACGTGCTGTCATGTCAATGTTTCAATTTATTTAAGCTGTTCTATCTCATTGGGCATTTAGATTGTTTCCAAATTTTCATTTCACTCTCAACACTGGGTTAGTGTGCAGAGTTTTCTGTACTGTGCCCAAGAGTAAATATAATCATTTAAAATATCTTTAACCAATTTGAAAGATAACTTGTTTTGATTTATATCTCTTTGATTATTAGAAAGATGGAGTATTTTTTCAAATTGCTTATCCATTTGTATTTCTTCTGTCATGACTTAGCTATTCATGTCCTTATTCCAGTGTACTCATGGAATATTCATCTTCTTTTGTATTTATTTGATAGTAACGATATTAACCTAACCCTTTGTCATACTTAAGATGCAAGTATTTTCCCTTGTTTGTTGTTTATCTTTAAATTTGTGTGTGGTGGCACTTTGATAGTCAGAAGTATTAACTTCTTATATATTGAAATATTTTCCCTGTCATTTCTTCTTTTTCTTTTATTAGGAAGGCCTTTATTCTGAGATAAGATACAACCATCTATATTTGATTCTGTGTCTTTTACAGTTTTTAAAAATTTAACTCCTTAATCATCCTTGAATTTATTTTGGTACTTATGAGGTAGGTCTCAATGTATTTTTTCCCCTAAATAATCAACCTAGTATCTCAGCATCATTTTTCAATGTTCCATTCTTTCCCCATTGATCTAAAAGAACATCTTTATCAAATACCAAATACACACACAGTGTGTGTGTGTGTGTGTGTTGTCCATTAAATTGTTGGTCTATTATTATATCCATCCAACATTTGATCCTAGCTTTATAGCACATCTTAATAAATGCAGTACAAGTTATCACTCATTTATTTTTTTCTAAACTTTCTTGGTAGTTTTCACCTGTGTATTCTCAGTTGAAGCTTTATAATTTAACTCTACTCCTTTGAGTCCCAGGTGTACTTCCTTCAGTTGGATTCTGTGAGGCTTATCCAATCACTTCATAATTCATTCCTTTTTTTAAAATAAATTTACTTATTTATTTTTGGCTGCATTGGGTCTTCGTTGCTGCACGCGGGCTTTCTCTAATTGTGGCGAGCGAGGGCTACTCTTCGTTGCAGTGCACAGGCTCCTCATTGCGGTGGCTTCTCTTGTGAGCACCGGCTCCTGGCACGCGGCTTCAGCAGTTGTGGCACGTGGGCTCAGTAGTTGTGGCTCTCGGGCTCTAGAGCGCAGGCTCAGTAGTTGTGGCGCACGGGCTTAGTTGCTCTGTGGCATGTGGGATCTTCCCGGACCAGGGATCAAACCCATGTCCCCTGCATTGGCAGGTGGATTCTTAACCACTGTGCCACCAGGGAAGTCCCATTCCTCTTTTTTTTTTTAACCTACTTTGAGTAGGTTTCTGTTCCTTAAGTCTTTAATCTCAGCCCCATTCTTTCTCTTCACTTCCTCCTTCCATGATCTTATCTAAACATTTGACACCTATCATCTTTAGGAAGAAGATTCCAATCTATATAATAAAAAAAAGCTCACGCTTATTGCTTACTATGTATATTTGGTGGCATTATCTTATTTAATTCCCTTTAAAACCCTACAAGATAGGTAGTAGTACCACCTTCATCTTACAGATGTAGAAACCTAGACTTAGAGAAGTTAAGTAACTTGTGCTGCGTGTTAAGAGCCAGGATTCAAATTCTTTTCTGATATACCTGCCATCCTAAGCTATGTAGCATTTAAAAGAAGGAAACATGAATATTAAAAATTCTGTCTGCTTTAAAACTGAAAATCATAGCCACCACAGATACAGACTTCTGTTTTTGGAATTGAAAATGACACAAGAAGCAGTATGTCATACTAAAAGGAGGTTGTAATGGTAGCGTGCTGAAAGGCATTGGCTCTGACCACTTGGGTCTGAATCCCAGATGCATTCCATGGATTAATGGTGTTATAATCCACATACAGCACTCTCCACAGTGCCTGGTACATATCAACTCTAAGACGTACATTTTTGGGGAGTTCCTGGTGGCCTAGTGGTTAGGATTCCGGGCTTTCACTGCTGTGGCCCGGGTTCAATCCCTGGCTGGGGAACTGAGATGCTGCGTGGTGTGGCCAAAAAGAAAAAAAAAAAAAAGATGTACTTTTTCACATTTTTGAAACCAGTAGGTCTCTCACAGTTTAATTGGCAGTATTTATCTTACAACTGATGGCATCTTAGATTTGATGAAATAAGGTAGAAAGTGCTTAATAAGTGTTTAGCTATTACACAAGATGACCACTCATCCATCAGCAAATATTTCTTCAGTGTGAACTATGTGCCAGGCACTGTTCTACGGACTGGGACGGACTAGTAAACACAGCAAAGATTCTTGCTCTCATGAAGTTTACCTTCTAGTGGGAGACAAACATGAAATACAGATTAACAAGTATATAGTATGTCAGATGGTAAGAGGTGGTAAGTAACAGAAGTGAAACAGAGTAAGGGGGATGGGAAGTGGCGGGGGCAGGGAATGCTCTATTAGACAGAGTGCACAGGGAATGCTGCCCTGACTAGGTGACATTTGAAGAGACCTGCATGGGATTAGAGGGTGAGCCATGAGGATAGCTGGGGGAATATCTTTCCAGGTAGAAGGCAGAGCAAGCGCAAGGGCCTTGAAGTGAGGGCACCCTTAGGGTCTTTGAGGGGTAGCAAGAGGGCCATTATGGCTGGAGAGAAGTGAGTACAGGAGGGTAAATGAGGTGGGAGGGGGAAGTGCTGCAGATTATAGTTGGAAACTTTAAGTATGTGGATAAGGATTTCTTGAAATCCTCTCAAAAAGGCTCTAGATCTAAGAGTAGGAACTGCGTATTGGGGCTCACAACCACCTAGCAAGGATTGCCGAGTGTCATGGCTACACTGCACTTAAGGCTGGGGGACGGCTGGGTGGTAGAGATGGCATTAATTTAGGTAAAGTGAGGAGAGAGACAGTTCCATTTAGTCTCTTAAACACACTAATGCACAGTCAAAATGATTCATGGTGCAGAACAGTTTGAGGGCAGAATGATAATGATACGTGATCAGAATAACTAGATGAAGCTACTCTGAAAAAAAAAGTGACATTCAGGGCTTAACATTACTAATGAGGTACAGCACAAACTGGCCTTGGTTTGATCTTTCAAAAGGCATGCTGCCACAGCATCCATCCTTGCTTCAAGTGGGCTGGACAAAACTAAAGTTATTTTAAGAATACGGAAGAACATTTACAGGGTAACTACACGTAGGACAGAAGAGTACAGAAGTCAGATTTCTGTAACCATTTAATGTAAGGTACACGGTTTTTAAAAAATCTTTTGCTTCTTAGCAGCCAGGATGCATAGTGGTTAAGAGTATGGTCTTTGAAGGCAGACGGAGCTGGGCTCAAATGTCAGTTTTGTTACTCTTTGTGGGACTTTTGTTAAGTAACCAACTCAAGCCTCAGTTACCTCCTCTGTAAACTGGGAATGATACTGCCCAACCTCAGAGAGTTGCTATGAGGATTAAATGAAATGTGTGTAAAGTGCACAGCATTGTAACTGCTCAATAAAACTATAGGGCTTCCCTGGTGGCACAGTGGTTAAGAATCCGCCTGCCAATGCAGGGGACAAGGGTTCGAGCCCTGGTCCGGGAAGATCCCTCAAGCTGCGGAGCAACTAAGCCCGTGCGCCACAACTACTGAGACTGCACTCTAGAGCCCGCGAGCCACAAATACTGAAGCCCACACACCTAGAGCCCGTGCTCCGCAACAAGAGAAGCCACTGCAATGAGAAGCCCGCGCACCGCAACAAAGAGTAGGCCCCGCTCGCCGCAGCTAGAGAAAGTCCGTGCGCAGCAACGAAGACCCAACGCAGCCAAAGATAATAATAAATAAAAAATTATAAAATAAACAAATAAAACTATAGCTGCATTTTCCTACTAAAAATGTACTGTATACCAAGATTTCTCCTGTTCATTATCTCTTGAAAGAGAGGGACTCAAATTTACAACTGCCATCAAAATACATACAGACAATAAAAGCAAAGAGAAAGCACAACGTTTCCTTAGAATTAGGCAGTTCTAGCATTACAGTGTACACACTGAATTTAAAAAGATGGACCTCCAAGTTGACTTTTTAGATACATGGCAACATACATAGAACCACTCTACTTGCTATCAATAATCTTAAAGTGCTTCTTTCAGAGGCTCTATGAGGTGCAGAGTTGTGCAATATATTCAGCAAAGCTGAGACAAGACAGGTTCTATTGAGAACCCCCTCCCCAGCCCCACAAACGCAAGGTAAGGCCATTTTTTGACTGAATTAGAAGCCATTAAACATTTATCAGAAAATGAAACCCCGTTACTCAGGAACTGTGGAGAGAGCCAAAGTTCAATTCCTTCTCCCACCAAAAATGTCTCTTATGTAAAAAGGAATGTATGTCATTTAATCCAATCATATAACATTTAAGCATTAGGCTGGGTTATAAGGAATTTTCAGAAAATGGATAGCTCCTTCTCAGCCCCTGTCATATCCCTGAGGTGTATCTTGCTCAGAATGGAATGAACTTCAACAGTGAGTACATTATATCAATGCAGACATAATATGCTCAAAGTACATTTATTATGAAGCTCTTAAATTTGATTTCCATATTTTATTTTCAATACTTTCTTGTAATTTTCATGACTACGTAGGCCCCCATATTTGAAATGTCTGCATTAAAGGTTCTAATGCCTTCTTAATGACGGCACTTGGTTAATTTGCAGACCTATGAGATCATATGAGTCCTACTGACAATTCAAAAGACAATAATTTGAGGAACTTAGATTTTATAAATCAATCCAAGCTCTTAAGACTGAGAACATGGAATAAAAATGAAGTTATCCATAGTGATATAGATTGTATGATCTTTATTATATTTTAATCCATCAATCTAAAATTCACACACATGAGATCAAACAGGAGTACCACAGTATTTTTTTTTTTTTTTTTATTCTTTTTTTTTTTTTTTTTTTTGCAGTACGCGGGCCTCTCATCGTTGTGGCCTCTCCCGTTGCGGAGCACAGGCTCCGGACGCGCAGGCTCCGGACGCGCAGGCTCAGCGGCCATGGCTCACGGGCCCAGCCGCTCCGCGGCATGTGGGATCTTCCCGAACCAGGGCACGAACCCGTGTCCCCTGCATCGGCAGGCGGACTTTCAACCACTGCGCCACCAGGGAAGCCCCACAGTATTTATTTTGTAGGTATTAATTAGTTTACTATATTGATATATACAAAACTTTAGGTAGCAGCAGGCATCAGTTCTTCCAAAGAAGCTTAGGTAAAAACAATTCTTTATGAGTTCAAAGTCCTACTATTTGACCCCCCTGTTGTACTGACAATAAAAATGAACTCAGTAAGCAAAGCTTATTGAACACTCAGTTCATAGATTTTGGGCTTCCTGTATTTTATTGGAGTTGAAGCAGTTATTGTTTGAACCCTCTGTTAATATTTTATATTTCAATTAATCTTAATTCTCAAAGAACTAAAACATGTTTGCTAATTATTTAAGATAAAACCATGATACCCAATGAAGAATTAGTGATGTTAGTCTCCTACCCCAAAAGTAGAAAACTTTTAAATGAACCCATAATTTTGAATGTATCTGAATTTTCCAATCCATATACCTAGCAAGGTCACAAGCTGATTTAAATAATCTGGCTTTTAGACAATCATCTCAAAAATATTTTTTGAAACAAAGCCACTGTTCTTTATGATGCCATCATTTTGACCAAATAACAAATAAGCAATTGTTTTCAAAGGAGAACATTTTAAAAGGAAACATTCTTTATATACTTAGCAAAGAGAGGAGAGCTTGAGTCTACAAGTCAGAACCAGAGAGTTCTAAGGGAAATGTAGTCTGAGCAATCTATTTCTACTCCAGTTTGGAATATATGCTTTTGAGATGCACTGCATATAAAGATAGTAAAGAAAGATGTTGATGAATTCTTTTTTTTAAAAAAACAAAAATTTCCAACTTCACTTATCAGCAAAGAGTTCTGGCATCAGTTAATGGCAGCAACACAGTGGTGAGCGTCTGCATTGTGCTAAGAGGTAGATGGGGACCTAATCCTTGGATGTAATAACTAACTTTATTTAAGGTTTAGGCTTAATTTTTTAATCCAAGGAACATTTTAAAATTTATTTATTTTTGGCTGTGTTGGGTCTTTGTTGCTGCGCACAGGCCTTCTCTAGTTGCGGTGAGCAGGAGCTACTCTTCTTGAGGTGCGGTAGCTTCTCTTGTTGTGGAGCACAGGCTCTAAGCACATGGGCTTCAGTAGTTGTGGCTCGCGGGCTCTAGAGCACAGGCTCAGTAGTTGTGGCCCACGGGCTTAGTTGCTCCGCAGCATGTGGGATCTTCCCGGACCAGGGCTCGAACCCATGTTCCCTGCATTGGCAGGCGGATTCTTAACCACTGCGCCACCAGGGAAGTCCCAATCCAAGGAACATTTTTAAAGTGAAGGAAGATCTTTGGAAAACTTTTCTTTTTTAGTTATATAGAGATAAAATAGTTTGATAAAATAAACATCTGCCTTATGCTAATAACAGGAGTGCAAAGCAGCCATTTGGACACTAGAGAAATACAACAGTGTGCTTCCAAATCAAAGGACAATTCAATAGCCTAGCCAATCAAGCAGACACTGGGAGGAGTGGCCTCTAGTACCTTACTCCAGTAGCCAGAGCCATTAGAGGTCCCTACAGGGATATAAGTCTGTATCAAGATCAACAAATTTACAGAACAATCCTGGTCCAGCTCTGGCCAGGCAGCCATCTGACTGATGATACTTCAGGGCCCACTAGCCTCTAAAGTTAGCACATGCTGCTGTGAGAAAAAAGAAACCAATACATTAAAATTATCAATTAGAACTTATTCATACAGGGGATGAGAGAGTACAGGAGGCACACAAAATAGAGAAGCTTTGTTTTGTTTTTATAGTGGAAGATGAATTAACTTTGTGAAGAAGTTAAGGCTGTAAGGGAAAAAAAATTCTAAATCATAACTCTAAAAAAAAATAACCCTTTCTGTATCAACAGCTTAAAAAAAAACACCATAGCTCTTACTTCATCCTTCAGCATAAATGGAAAGTCTGAGGTAATCAATATATTCCAAACTCCAGTAGGAAAAAAAAAAAGACATCCGTGTTTGTTTGGGGTTTTTAAAAAATATTTATTTATTTATTTTGGCTGCACCGAGTCTTAGTTGTGACATCCTTGTTAAAATATAGTAGCCACTAACAGTAATAAAGAAAACAGCCAGACTTTTGCTATTAAATACAATATTATGAAGACATTCCTTTCTTTCTTTCTTTTTAACTAGCAGGAAAATTAAATCAGAATTTAAATAATCTTGTTTAGGCGGTGGGGAATCTAAGTCTTATTACAAACCAAATTTTATGTTTGCCACCAATGAAAACGAATTCACTATGTTCTTGAGTTTATTTCCTGAAGCAAGTTAAATTCTCTAACAGCTTTGATTATGCAAATAATGTCAAAGAGGCAAAATACAAGTAACTGCAACATATAAAATTATACTTCAGTAGAAATGCTTTCATAATTGGATCCAGAGGCTTAGAATCATTATTCACTAAAAAAAACATATTCTAAGCCACAATTTTTCTTTCAATTACACTTTTACAAAGGAAGAAAAAAATAGGAAAAAAAGAAGGAATCGGCCCTAATAGTGCTACTCATGCCCAAGTTAGCTAGCAACTCACTGAGGTTAATCTGCGTATCTCAAACAATCAATTGCACTTCCTGGCTTTTTAGCCAATGGAAAACGTAACTTCTAATGGCAAAAAAAAACCCAAAAAGCACTAGATTTAATTGATTACACAGACTGATAACCAGTACGACTTTTCCTTCTTCCAATCATATAAGAGATAAAGACAACAATTATAAGGAAGCCCAAGGCCACACCCACTGCAACAGGAATAAGAAAGTTGAGGTCAGAGTCAGCAGAACATTCTTCAGCTGTTAGAAAAGAACAGACAGAAAGCAAGGAAAGGAAATTAGTAAGGAATGCAATTAAGCAGAAACAAGAAACAAGCATTTTGAAAGAGTACATAGGTTAGTCTTTTACAGCATTACCCTTATTTTCTTATTTTCACTATGTCCACCCAAGTATTTCCAAGCACTTCATCTCAAATCACACCTAATTCCTCAGTACGAAAAGCAGAAGTTAAGGGAAGAACGGGAAAGGGTCCAAAACAAAGAATTGTGCTTGCCTAATATGGGAAGATTTTATGTTGAATTGTCTAATGGCACTGCAGGGAAAGAGCAGCACTGCGGGGAAAGGGCAGCACTGCGGGAATCTTCACTTAAAACCACTACCTGCGTATTTCCCCACTCCCTTTCTCCCCTGCCACAGCTATCGTGAAAATACAAATAAGAATTCTGTATGAGTAATAACATCTAAGTTAAAAAGGACTCATGATCAAGAAAAATGCAGTATAATTTTTTTCATACAAGCATTAGGTAGCTATCAGGTGATATGTAATTATTTTTAGCTGAGCAGTGGCCTGGAAGAATAATAGCAGAGTCCAATGGACATTGCAGTCCACTCCACTGGACCACCAGGAAGGCAGTGTGCACATGCAATGTAGCTTCGAGCTCTGGACTGAGACAGAACTGAGTTTGAATCTTGATTCCTTCAATTACTAGCTAAAGGACCTTGGTCAAGTAATTTAAACTGGGCCTCACTTTCCTCATCTGTAAAAGGGGGAGAAGAATACCTATATTATAAGGTATCTGAGGATTAAATGATATTTCTAAAGTATATGATACACAGCAGGAGGTCAACAAGTGTTCATTCCCTTCTCTTTTCCTCGCATGTTTGTGATCCCACCCAAGGAGGTTTAGGCTTTGAAGTAGCAGAGGTCAAAATGGGAGCCATTGAAAAAGCCAATATTCAGTACTTTTAAAAATACTTAAGCAAACAAAGTTGGTATCATGTGTCATTTATTGAAATTAGTTAGTACAGAAACTCAAAGTGCCCAGTTCTGATCTCCCAGTTTCAAGTTTAAACTATTCTTACTATTGAGTGACTAGACTTCATTGGGACAATTTTTAATCAAAATGCTAATAATGGTTTTGTTGCCCGCTAGATATGTAACCTCAGTGAAGTCACTCCTCTTTCTGAAAAAATTATGGGGTTATAGTAAGGAATCTTTAAGGTCCTTTCCAGTATAAGTCTAATGCAATTAACAAAATGTGATACTTGGTGTGATTTATGATTGAATAATAACTTGCATTTTCCCTCTAATTTTATCTCTTCCTCCTCTTGCACTTTTGTCATTCATAAAAAAATGCTGCTGAGGTTCTGAGTATATAGAACAGATTTTAGTAATGACATTAGCTTTTATTAAAAAGATTTACTATATTTTGCTGAAAGCCTTCAGAGACTGATAGCTGGGTACCAAAATGCTGTAATCAGTGAATCACAAAAATTCTGAACAAGCCAACGTATACACAGAATGAATTAATAAAATAATCACTTCCATGTGAAATTCTCGAGTCTACTGATTCAGCTTCCTTCTTATTTATTTGTCTATACATTCAATATCTGTGCTGCACTTCTAGCATGGAGCGTGCCTCAACAGGGGCCGTATCTAGGAAGAGGCAGGAGCCCGTCTTGGAAGAGGCTTGCTGCTTTGCTTCGCTGCCTCCCTTCTGAGATTGCTACTGCTTACAGCTCATAAGTACCAGTCTGATGACAACACTAAATAGATTTTAATGCTCTAGAGACCAACAAGATGAGGTAGAGAAACACAACACAATCTCTCCTAATTAGTTCATAGAATATTTCTATCTTGCAATGCTAATCAGGCATCCAAGGAAGAGAAAAACATTTTTAAAAAGGCAAGTGGTTAAATATGCTTGAATCCTTTCTGTCTATTATTGCTGAAAAAGAAACCGTTTTTTGAAAACTCTAATTCTGAAGCCAGTTGAAGCTCTGTTGCAGCCTCTTGGGTCTGTTTTTTACCTAGAGAAAAATCACAAGCCAAAGATACTGACTTCATCTTCAAAGAAAGTCACATAACCTAAAAAATGCTGATGGTCCTGAGGACATTCAACTGAAAACCAAGTTTAAGCATCTGATGGGCATTTATGCCACACCAACATTTATTTAATGAACTATATGCAAAGGCACTGCGATGAGCTTAAATCAGGGTAATTCTTATACACTGAAACAGAACACCGGTAGTGAAACAATATTTATTAATTCCATTAGGAGACAACTACATATTTTATCTTCATAATGGCCATGTTAATAAGTTTAAGGCATCTTGGGTTAGAATCAAAATTTGGCCAAGGCTTCTTAAGATAGACTTTAAAACACTGCACACCGATGTTCTTTTCAACAAGTTTGTCTTCAGGACCAGTAAATACAACATTTAAAAAAAAATTATGCTGTTCTATTAACAGTTTTAATTAATAAAGAATTATCTCAAAATGCTGGGACTGATTTAAGAATTAAAGTTTCAATATATAAATCTTAAAGAACAAAGTATTTCAAAACTGAAAGGGAAGAAAATCTTGTTATGTGCATGTATTTTTATATAATCAATCAGACTGCAGGTTCTAAAATTGCTCATATCCAGCATGATGGCGCTTGAGACCAATAAAGTAAGCCAGCAACACTAGAATAAGCACTCCTGCCAAGGCTGCTCCCACCGCTATGGGCACAAGGAAGTTGTCGTCATCTGCACTGCAGTCTTGAGCTAGATGTGGAGAAAGCACAATTGAGAACAGAAACAGTGACAAAATTTCAGATCTGTACATTTTAAGTTAAAATGACAGTACTTCCCAACACACATATTTGTTTTTTACACCAAGGCAACAAGTCACTGGAATTCATTACCAGCAAATGAGATGTTCCACAAAAGTGATTTTCCAAATAACCAAATCATATACTTTTAAGTACCCCAAAAAATGCAGTCATTTTGGATGAAAGATATATAAAATGATCACATACTTCACAGATTTTTCAAATGGAAGATAATGGATAAATATAATTAGCCTTTCCTTGATGATCAGGCTGTGAGCTTTCAGAGGCAAATTGTTATGATGTTGAAGAAGCACAGTGCCTGGAACACTGCAGATTGGGAAGTATTAATGAAATGAACCAAATGAACAACTATATAAAGCAGATGTAAGAACTCAATGCATAGGAATATGGGGCCATTTAGTAGTAAGAAAAAGTATAAACTGGCCCTGATTGCATAACTGTTTGCCTCAAGATTTCAGTCTGGTGTAGGAGTCAGATAAGAAAATCAGCGGTTATAATTTCAAAATGTGCTGTAATAGGGGCAGGGAACACACAGTGTCATCGAAATATTTCAGAGGCACACTCAACTCAGCCTTGTTACACAAGACACAGTTTGAAAGAGGTGACACCAGAGCTGAATTTTTAAGAATGAGTAGGAATTAACCATGCAGGTAATGGGTGAAGGGCGTTCCAGGTATAGAAAGCAGCACAGACAAAACTATGGAGGGTAAGAAAACAGCACTTCGGGTGAAATGCAAGCAGGTTGGCATAGCTAGAACAATGGATTAAGAGGTACTCTTGGGGCTTCCCTGGTGGCGCAGTGGTTGAGAGTCCACCTGCCGATGCAGGGGACACGGGCTCATGCCCCGGTCCGGGAAGATCCCACATGCTGCAGCGCAGCTGGGCCCGTGAGCCATGGCCGCTGAGCCTGCGCGTCCGGAGCCTGTGCTCCGCAACGGGAGAGGCCACAACAGTGAGAGGCCCGCGTACCACAAAAAAAATAAATAAATAAATAAAAGAGGTACTCTTGGAGAAGAGGTGGAAAAGGGTACTAGGATCAGCTCACAAAGGCACCGTATGCTCTAGGTAGTTTGGCCTTATACTGATGGCCCCCCAAAAAAAATTTCTGCAGAATTTTAAGCAGGATATTTGTTTCAGAAGTTATGGCAGATGGAAGACTGGAGGTACTAAATTAGGAAGCAACTCTACTGCTAGAAGCCAGATGACCAATAATATGGTCCTGAACTTGGTTAATGAAGTGCAGATGCAGAAGGGATGGACTAGAGATCCAATTAGAAGACAGAACTGACCAAACAGATGTAGGAGGAGACAATATTGTAGAATGGCTTCCAATCCCATGATTATGTAGACACTGGTGCCATTCATTGTGATAGGGAATACAGGGGGAATATATGCATTTCAGTTTTATTTGTAGTTATTTTTGTGTGGGTTTTTTTAAATTTAATTTTTAAAATTTGCGTGTCGGGGGAGGGTGGAGAGGGATATGTGGAAGAGGAAGACATTCCGTTTTAGATCTGCTGAGTTTAAGATACCTACATCCTAACCAAGTGGTTGACGTGATAGTTCAAACCAGGGACAAAGATATTTCTCAGCAAGGGCAGATAAGAGCAATAAGAGGATCAGAGACAAAACCCTTGGGAACACCAATATTTGAAGAATAAAGGAGCAGGAAAAAGTAGGAAAGGCAGGTAGAAAATGGTGCCACAGAAGCCAAGGAAGGAAACAGTTTCAATTATCATGGGAGAACAGTGTAAAATATTAGAGACGCCTGAGAAATGTCCGCTGGATGTAGCAATACGGAGGGTGGGGGCTAGGAGTCAAATTGTTGCAGGTTTAGGAGTGAATGAGAAGTGATTGACTGGTTAGGAGATCAAGAACTTGGGGTGGGGAACACACAGTACTCGTTATGAGACGTTTAGAAGAAAGGTAGGTAGGTAGAAGGGGGACACAGGGTCAAGAAAGGATACCTTCAGGGTGCAAGAGACTTGTGGTTACAGGATGAGGGAAAGAGCCATGAGCATTTTACAGGTTGAAGACGATGGTACAAAGTCTCCTGGGAGGCAGGGGAAATGGGATTCCAGAAGCACTGACCAGAAGAAAACCTACTGAGACTGGAGAAGAAAGGGATAGTGCAGATGGAGATATGTTTGCAGAGCGAGGAGGTGGCTAGCGTGTTGAACCACCGCTTCTATTTTCCACTTCCTTGCCTCTTATTGCCCTAGTTCTCCTCCTAGCTTGCAATTTACCAGGGATTGATAAATCAGATAATTAAACTTATTAGAACTGTGCCGAAAATAAAAATGAATAGCTGCAAGGCACATCTGATTGTGTTTGCATGTAAGAAATGTGCCAGCCTTTTGCTAGTCTCTGGGGTAATAACTGGGAACAAGATGCAATCCTAGAGTTTATGGACTTTATGACATTAATTTTGGCTGCCAGCTCAATGATCTTTTTTACTTGCTTCTTGGTTTTGTTAAAAATCCAGATAGCTGAGGTTGCCAGATGTGACTTGTGAATATATGGTGTTAAGAGCACCCAGTTAGCTCCTCCCCTTCAATTTCCCAAATTACCACCCAGCATATAAACTATTAGGTGACATGACCATAAAGTATTATGTCTTGGATTTAATATAACTTGGTTTTTAAAAAATTCATTAGATTAATTTCTTATTCTGGCAACGAATTCATAGTCCTCTTTCCCAAATTGGGTATTTGACCTAGTACTGAAACGACTTTCATAAATACTGCCAATAAGGCTTTCTTAAGGCTTTCATGCAAGACAAATATTCCCAGAGTAGATCAAAAAGGCAATTCTGCTAATACAAAGATCTTTCTAGATGCTGTCATTTACTTAAAATGCTCTCAGTATGTGAAGTATTAATTTATAATAATTATTGATTTTTATGAATTCGGCCTTTAAAAATTCTTTAGGTAATGGAAAGAAATTTTGGTAAAACAGTAATTTTAATAAAATCACATCCAAGAAAAGAAAACCTCATTCTATAAGTCATTTTGACCTGATCTATTTGCCTAATGTACACTTGAGACCTTTCTGGGGAAAGGAAAAGTGTATTTGTAGAAGAGTTTAATAGTCACGGAAGCAATGAAGATTTTTAAAGACAAAGTTTCATTGACCATTGAAATCTCAATGGAAAGGTTCATGTAGATTTTTTAAATGCTGTTAATCTTCAATTTTCTGTTAGTTCAGAAAATTTTCAAATACAGTTTTCAGTGTGAGGGCTGAAAAGCCAAGATGTACATTTATAATAAAGTATTAAACAAACACCTCTTCAAAACCAATGTGTCAAAAATTCTCTTTGGAAGAATCAGCATTTAGAAGCACATCCTTATGTGACATCTTATCTATTATATACGTTTTAGATCTATAGTCAAACTGTTTGAAATATATTACATGAATCTGAAAAGAAACTTGAAGCTACTCTATACTAGTTTCAAAAATAAGATATGGTAATTATTGATGCAGAAAGTTATGTACCAGGGTAAAAGATCAGGAGATAGGTAGGAGAGAGCTGAGCCCAAGACAATGTAACATTATCTATCTAAATAAACAGAGGTAAAAGGCTATAATCCTAAAAAAATCTGAGTCTCATAATAATTCCTCCTAAAAAAACGCAAGAAATTTCAGATGGTGTGTTTTACACTGTATGTAAATATGTTCTTGATGCCTAAGATGTAGCTTCTAATCAGGTTCCTTCTAAAAATACTCAAATGTATATTTTTCTTCATTGAAATGAAAAACTATCACTCAAAGAAATAAGAGTAACAGGACTTAACAGCTCTCAGTCCCCAGATGAAAAAACGAGAGAGACCCCAGTTGAGTAGCTTGACCAAGTCACATGGTAGCTAGTAGAGCTGGGAGCTCTGATGAGTAACTGGCAGTCACGTGGCTTAACTGGGTAATCCAGAGGAAAGCGACTAGCCAGGCTGCTAAATTTTTGTGTGTGATATACTAAGGTGGACTGGGAAGCTATCTGGAAATTGGAAGGTTCAAGAATTTTAAGGTGATCTGAGAGAAAGATTAGGGCTTCCCTGGTGGCACAGTGGTTGAGAGTCTACCTGCCGATGCAGGGGACACGGGTTCGTGCCGAGGTCCGGGAAGATCCCACATGCCGCGGAGCGGCTGGGCCCGTGAGCCATGGCCGCTGAGCCTGTACATCCGGAGCCTGTGCTCCGCAATGGGAGAGGCCACAACAGTGAGAGGCCCGTGTACCGCAAAAAAAAAAAAAAATTACACACAATCCTATTTTGGCTCGGATCAATAGGTCAGTTTGTGTGGCTGAAATGTACAGATACTAAATATCAGCCTCAATTTAGGACCTGAGAAAAGTGTACAGAGATATTCTGTCACTTTTACTATGAAATAAATATTCTAGATCACTGGTTTCCTAATTGCCTAAACATTAGATTCAGCTGGGGAGTTTACACACACATACACACACACACACACACACACACACACACACGTGCATGCCACACACGTCTCATCCCAGACCTGATTCTTACTCTGTAGCCACTCCAACATCAGTAGGGACCTATGTATGGGACCACTCTTCCAGACAGTAACACACAGAACATTCTGGAAATAATTAATTCTACTTCTAAGCATTTCTTAAGTTTTTCCTTTTGGAAGAAATTGCCATTATGTAGTATACAAAATCTAGACTTTAGCCAATGGGAAAGAAATGTGAGCAAATTTCCTTAAGAAATAAAAGAATCTTTATTGTTTGTTTTAGAAGCAATATGTTGAGCAAATGGACAGGCAAATATCTGAAGAGAAATACCATACATCAACTAGTGGTTTAAACATCTGAGGAAAAAACATGGAAAGTATTTACATGGACCAGTTTCTTTATACAAATGCTAACCCATGAAAAACACCCAGAAACCAAATAGAGTGTTAGATCATCAAGGTGTAAATCCGTTAAAGCAAAACTACAAAAGGTACAAAGAACACATGGCTATAGGAAATGATAGTGTAAATGATAGCATATAAACTGGCCCATGTAAAATACAAAAATATTCAATTAAGTCAGATTTTCTATAAAACAGTACTAATTAGAGGTATTTTAATATAAATCAGATATATAATCTAAAGGTAGAAACTTTTAGAAACATTAACAGCATTAAGCCAGTGTGCCACCCACTTGTGCTTCCAATTTTTATTTTTTTAAAAAGCTGCTTTGTTTTGACTCATGAGAAATACCTAAGGCTCACATTCTTGCAAGCATTATCCATTCTTACAACATTAACAATCTTACACTAAAACACTATTTAAATAAAAAATATTTTTTTAAAAAATCAGATTTATATTTAGCCTTTAAAAAGTGCCTTAAGCTGGCAATGCAGCTCAATGTAGCTTTTAGAGAGGGGCTTAGTCAGGAATCTTATTCTGAGCCAGTAAGATTTTCAGGCTACTCTAAACAGAGCAAATTTAGGTGGGAGAAAATATTTATCATGCCAATATAACTCGAAAGGTAGTTATAGACATACACATGCTAACATGCAATTGCCTCTGTGTGTCACTAGACTACCAAATTTATTCAACGCAAACAACATTTTGGAACCCAGATATCTCATTTTCTAGTGAATGGGAGGCACACATAATCTCCCATCCCCCAAAACACGGAACCTGCCATATATTGCTGCATGTTAACAATTTTTTAATATTTGCTCAGCCATCTCAATACCAAAAAAAAAAGGAAGAAAGAAGCAGCAAGAAATACTTGATGTGCTAACTATCAGGCAGAAATGTTTTGCTTTCTCATATAAACATTAGGTGGTGCAGCTTAAATGGACAATTGGTGCAACTCCCCAGAGCACAGAACTGAACACAAAGTACATGAATTAATGATGATGCTACCATAATGAACAATAATAATGTAAGTTTTGATTAGCACAAAACTATTTAAATGTGAAAGCCAAATTAGTAAATGTTGTAGCAATCAACACAAGCTGGAAACAAAGAACAGCTTTTTCATGAACAAAGAGAAGGCCAAGACTTTTGGGTTAGGTGCAAGTTCTTTATCTAGGTTCTAGGACATACTGGCATTTCTTCTTTAAGGAAAAGAAAAGAAGAGAATAAAACAAACCATCACCAACAAGGATACTAGAAAGCTAAAGAGAAATCTACATTAATTTTAGCACTGCATGTAGAAGCCAATTTACGGGTACAAGGGACTAACACCTCAAATTGGCACTACCTAGCAATTATCTCTAAAACATCTAGAAAATGGATTGAAATGCCCAGTTGGAATAGTCTTGTGTCTTACAATTTAAAAGACGGAAATATCCAGTTTTTTTCTTAAAAAGATTAAACAATAAGATTAACACCTATTCCAAAATTTTAAAGCTTTTGTATCTTTTGTCACTACAGCCACATTAAATACAAATGGATTCAAAAGGCATTAGAAAAGCATGCATTGCTAAGAACATAATAATACTAGACCCTGTTCAAATCTATTGGCATATCTCTCATAGTCAAATACACAGCAATGCCAAAGCAGCTAAGTTAACCTGCAAACAAAATCACCAAAAAATGCAAAGGAGCAAGTACAAATCCACCATAGAATGTGTTGTCTCAAATCGACTACATGTGGAGGTGCGGTTAACCCTTTCCTAAGCTGTATATTTCTAGTCAGAATGTTTAAAGTGAGAACAATGCAATACTAATTCAAGACAATAAAATAGAATCTATAATCCACGTGATTTTGCACATGTTTTTTGTTGTAGAAATAACTTTTAAATTCCTTAGTTGGGAAAACCAAAATCATGTGACTAATTTATAGTTTATAGTTTTAGGGGTATTTTTATCTATTTTAAGTTCGAAATCCTCTGTACCACCTGTTGTTAAGATCAGAACTGCAACTATATATACCTTAAATCGAATAGTATTGCATGTTGGATCTTGGATCTTGTACTTGCTTTATTGTTTTGTAACAGAGTCACATGTGGATTAGTGTTACAGAGTCTGATATCCAGCATAACTTTTTCTTCTGCCAATTAGGTAAGCAATCACTATAACGATAATCAAGCCTGAAAGACCAGCACCAACTATAATTGGTATTAGAATGGTGTCATCATCCAGCGAACACTCTTGGGCTGTAGGTGAGAAAAAGTGTGTAACAAATAATGAGTATAATAAAAAAAAATGATGTCCAAAAGTAAAAGATGTTGATTCAAAATTCAGAAATGCTCTTATAAGATCAACTTTAAGTAATTAAGACAGGTATATTTTAGTGATAAAGCTACATAAAATTATGCAGTGTCCTAGAATTAAAATCCTAAACCTTATTTGTCCTTTCATTCATGTATGTGTATATATACAGATATATATGAATATACACTCATTTATATCTGAGTAAAACACATACATGTGTCTGTATTTCTTTGTATATATTCCAAGTGCTTTCCAAAATAGGAGTATTACTTTATCAGAAATGAAGAGAGCTAATCTAGCCAGATAGCTACATAGCAGGATTAGACTCTTAGTGGTAGAGTGAATGTCTTTTGGGAAACTCGGAGCAGATCAGGAAGGTTTAACTGTGGGATTAGAACAGCCATGCTGGCTCTGGAATCCTTTAGAGCAAAGATCGGGCAAACTATAGCCCGTGAGCCAAATCTGGCCCAAGGGCTAAAAATGCCTTTTGAACATTTCTAAATGATTGGAAAAAAAACAAAAGAAGATGATTTTGTGATTCATGAGAATTATATGAAATTCAAGTTTCAGTATCCACAAGCTTTATTGGAACACAGCCTCACTCATTTGTTTATTGCCTGTGGCTGTTTTCATGCTACAACAGCAGAGCTGAATAGTTGTGACAGAGACCACATGGCCTCCAAACCCTAACACTTACTGTCTGAGCCTTTACAGAAAAAGTTTGCAGATTCCCGACTTCAAGTATATGCTTTTAGTGGCTGCAAAAGTCAAGAAACTGGGACCTCTTACTAATTTGAGTGTGTTTACCACATTTATCAATCTGGTCAGGGCTGACAGCCCACAGGGGCTATTTTCCCCATTTCTAGACAGTAGTCTGATCCAGTAAAATCCAATCAACACTTTTATATTACTGAAAGTCGATTTCCTCTCCTAAACAGTGAATTATTACCAGTGTGTTGTATTTATAGGTACCCACAGTCAAGAACCTAGCTCCACAAATAGATTATGCATTCATTATCAGTACTAAATGTTGTATACTCCTTTGGGTGACATTTCTAATTCTATGTACATAAAAACCAAAGTTTCAAATTAGAGAAAAACCACAGCTCATGTCTATTACAGCTGACTAGATAAACAGGCTTGAGCGGATTTTACACTGCAAATGATTTTAAGTTCTAAACACAAATTTGGACCTAAAATTAAGGTAATAATGTAGGGGAGCTCAATAAAGACTCAAAAGTAAAACTATTAAAGGATCAAAATAATTGAAGTTCGTAAACAAAACTGACAAAGGGGGAAATGAATTCTTGAAAGTACTTTTAAATTGTGATTAACCCTTCTAATCACAAGAATGGTAGGGTGAAGAGCCCAATTTATTCTGGCCTAACCAAGTCAGGCTAGGTGTTCAGCACTACTGCAAAACTGCTGAGCAGCTCACAGCACATTCACTTTAAACACAGCTTCCACATTTCCTTCTAAACCATAGAATTAATTGTTAAAAAGGATGTGGATGACTGGGATGGCTCTGCTGGGCAGAACTGTGATCCACAAACCATCAATTTTAAGTAATTGGTTTTAAAGGACGAGTCAATTAAGGAATTTTATGTACTTTTTCCTCTTCAAGCAAATTTTAATCTTGTAATGCCAAATGCATCTTTCATATTCATATAAACACACTGTAATAAGCCCTTCACAAAGCTTTCACTAAAAATCTGATAAATACCACCATTAGCCCTGAGTAGACCTTCAAAAAGCCTCATTCACACTGGCACATGCTTTTAAAACTCTCCAGATCTTTCTGTAAAACTCTCCAGATCTTTCTGGCTGGCCAAAACATAGGTCATGATATCTGAGGCTTTCCTACTGCAATCTTTTGTCTTAAACAAAATGAGACCAAACTGCTTTAATTCTGGTATGAAAATGTTTCCAGCGAGAAGATGGCCCCAAGAAGGCAGAGGCAAAATGCTCAAAAACTGCTGCTCCCAAGTGCCACCCTTCCCACAAACTACAACCCATGGAGAAATGTCTACACCTTAAGTAAAGCTCACTTAAATCTCCTATCAGTTTTAGCTTTAAGAACTTTGTTGCAAATGGTTTTGAGATCACAAAACAAATCTAATTTGACCAAAATGATGAGCTAAATATAGTTACACAACTTGCTCAAGGCTATGAGAACTCTACAACAGTCGAGAGGTGAATTCATATTCCTGTATTTCAGTGCTTATATTCCCGTGACTCAAAGGAAAAGCCACCCAGCAGTCAACCTAAGACCATAAATTATTAATAAAACTTGCTTGATTCTTACCTGTAGAATACTTTCCTTCCATCACATTGAAAGGCTGAACCCTTAGATCAAAGGTATTTATCTGAAATGCTCCAGACACTGAAACAGTCTGCTCTTTGTTGCACATGTAAGAACTTCCCAGGGGGGCATCCCAGTAGCTGAGATTGTTATTTGCAATGCTAAAAACTTTAAGGGGAAAAAAAAACATGTTAGTAACTTCTTATCCCATCATCAACAACAACAACAAAAAATGGGACAGTCCCCAGGATTTTTCTGTGAAATATGGGGGCTTAGGGTACAGGGTCTGCCCACAAAAGGCCATTCTTAAGATCACTAGGTTCCGTATCTTTCTATAGGTGTTTCTACAGTCTAAAACTCACTCACATTGTTAACTATTATCTGTCATGCTTTGAAAATATGGGATACTGCAAAAGATATAACACTCTAGTTCTAAGTTACTGATCTTAAGTTATGGTCAAAGTACAATTTTGACATAGAATCTTCTGGTCCATTAAATAAGGCACTATTTGGTAACAAGATAATTACAGTTTCTATTCCTTCAGTGTAACCCATACTCTTTTTCCCAGAGGCCAATGTTTTGCTTACCAGAGCCGTTAACCAAATACATGCTGACATTCACCTCCTTTAGATAGAATCGGTTTTCATTTTTCTGTGTGAAAAAGAGCTTCCAGTTAATCAACGCATCACAACTGTCTACAGGTACAGTTAATGTCTACAGAAAGAAAGCAATCTAATACTATTTCCCAGAAGATAAAACCATGGATTAGACCTGGACCAGTAGAATAAACTGCAACTAAGTAAAGGGACTCAAAATGTGACAGAAACCCTTTCCCTCTTCATTTTGTTTCCAACTTTTGGACCAGAGGTGTGCTCATATGGTTCTTAGACACTCAGCAATTCACTCCCTCCATTCCATTCTTTCTATCACTTTCTGAGCCCTCACCACCTCTAGCCTGGATCACAACAGCCTCTTAACGGGGCTCCTTGCCTTTCAGCCTCTCCAGCTCTAACCTTTCCTTCGCTGCTATTTTCTTTCTGAAGCACTCATCTGATTAGCCAGTCATTCTAATTATTTCAGTGCTTTTAGTATGTACAAGGTAACATATCTAAGTGTTCCAGGGAGCCATCAAAATGGACCAGATAGGGTTCCTGCCCCCACCGCGTTTGCAATCTGTCAGGTAAGAGAAGATAGGTATAAATAAATAACCATATTACAAAAAAGTGATAGGTTATGAAAATTAAAAGACGAGAAGTTACTTCCAACTAAGGGAGGAGCAAAGATAACACAAGCTTAGGGATGGGCCATTTGAATTGGGTAGGATTCAATTAGGAAACAAGCAGAAATGAGTATTCGAGAAAGCAACCACATGAGTAAAGGTAGTCAGAAAATGAGCATAATCACAAGCACACGAGCATTTGAGAACTTACAAAGTGACAAGCGCTGTTCTTAAAACTTTACATATGAGGCTTCACGGAATGGAAGAATTACAACACCCCATTTTGTAACTGAATTATGGAGGGTGTTGAGTAACTTCCACAAGGCTACACAGTAGTCGGTGAGCTGGGATTTGGCACCAGGAAGTCTCGCTGCAGAGCCTGGGATGTGCACAGGGAACAGGGTAAGGGAAGTATGAAATTCATATAAAGGGAAAGAAGGAATCATAAAGCTGGATATGCAGGTTACATTGCATGGCAGGGAGAGGAGGCGTGAACTACCCTGGCATGGAATTTAGATGTTTTCTTGTCGGCAAATCAGAACCACTGCAGGTTTCTGAGGAAGAGCTGAGCTTCAGGAAGATCAAGCTGATGCCAAAGTACATTGGGGGAGGGGAGGAAGAGATGGGACTAGTTAGGAGGCTGTGTGAAACATCCAGGTAAGAGGTAATGCAGGCCTGAATCAGTAGGGAATGAAAACCAGGGGGCAGACTAAGAGAATTTCAGGAGGAAGCATAAAGAGGACCTGAACAACCTTATCGCATCTCTCCTTGGCTTGGCATTCAAGGCTCTCTACAATTAGTCCCAAGTACTCTTCCAAACTTATCATTCACTACACATGCTACATGTCTCATTCTCCACCTGGTCTTGATTGTGTTCCTTTATCCAGGGGTAGCTTGTACTTTTTCACTTACTCCCCACCTTCTCCCCCATGTGTACAAATCTGACCCATCCTTGAAGGTCCAGCTTAAATGCCATCTCCTCTGTTAAACCCTCCTGACTCTACTCTAGCTAGAATTAATGGCTCATTCTTCTACACTCTTATAGCACTTTGTATCTTCCTCTGGTCTAGCACTCATCCCACAGCACTCTACTTGCCCAAAGAATCAATTCCAAAAGCCAGCATGACATTCAAGGCCTTCCATAAAAATGGCAATTATTTTTAAAAAAATGGTAATTATTAGTACATTGCTATCTTTTTTTTTTTTTTTTTTTTAGTACATTGCTATCTTTACCACTAATCCATGGGCATCGAAGAATACAGGCCTTCCTCTTTGTATCCCACCATAACATCCTGCATATACACCAAATTCAATAAATTATCCTTAGAAGTAAGTGTCATGATAGGATTGAAGGTGAGATGGGCCCCACTGAACTCTGGTGACACTGCAGATGTTTCTTGATTTTTCAAAGTGCCTATATCATGGTTAAAATGTCACTATTTTGAATTACATTTTAGAATAGTCTGCTGGGCAATTAAATATTGTAATCATTAAATATTACATGTTTCCCCATGAGAGTCAGAAGAAACCATGTTCCTGTTAGGATCTTACCTCAGCTAGAAAGATCAAGCTCAATCACTCAAAAGGGAGTGAATCTAAAATATTACTTTCTTCATTCTTATTGACTATAATATAATCTCTGTGAGGTAACTTGGGAAGCCTGCTCTTATCACACTGAAGATGACAAGCTTAACTAGACATTCTTAATAGTAATTCACTGGTCATATATGTACTACAACGGAGTAATTACTTGAATGCTGGAAAAGGGAAGGTTTTTATAAACCTTTCTAAAATATAATCCTCAATTACTCAGCATGTATTCCATAGAGAAAAGAGGCTTTAGACTCAAAATACCAAGTTCAGACACAAAACAAAGACATACCTAACTTTTCATATATCAGACGTTGAGACTATTTCCCCATCCCTAGATAAGAGTAATCCGATTTGAAAGCAGAACTGTTTTTTAGGCCCTTATACAATAACTTTGGTGGTCCAACATTTTCCGTCATTGATAGCCCCTCTTCCCCATTCCAATCTGCTGTAACATGTGTACATACACATACACACACACACACACACACCCTTTGAAAAATTATGGGGATAACAACTGCTTCTGAGAAGGTGGAAATAAAGGTCCCCAATGATCAATTTATGCTACCTAGAAGCAGAACATGCATGGAAGCTTCTGCTTAGGGTTCAGCCCTTGATGCGATCATGAACAACAAAAACCTGAATGCTGCCATTATAAAATATCCTGACGTAATGCACGTAAAGTACTTGCACAGAGCCTTGTACATAGTGAGTACTCAATAAGTGTTAGCTATCATTATTACTGATACTATTACAAATAGTATAGCCTTGAAAAAGCCTAAAATATTATAACAGACAAACATGAGAATTTTCTAACCAGTAATAGAGAAAAATATTATGGAACTTACTTTGTCTTTTATAAATAAACTTTATTGTAACATACATCTATATGGATAGATTAGACTTTTTTTTTTAATATGGGTTAATTCTTACTCCTACCCTAAGGTCTACATAAAAACAGAATAGCAGAATTCGAGTCCAGCCCACAGAACATCGAAGTGACCCTGAGGGATTAACAGGGATCAATGGACTGTATACACTTTATAATTAAGTAGTGTTGAAATGGAAAATAGAGGTAATTATCCCTCTCAACAAATACACACACACACACACACACACACACCTTTTTAGACTTTCAGATGTGCTCCCCTAATTTCTGATAAACCTGTTACTCACCACAGCAAAGACAAAGTCCAGATACTTGATGCTGCTGCTGCTCAGCCTAAGTAGAGCAGTTTGAGGGTGGCAGCTGCCAGTGAAGTTGGTTGTGTTGGGATTGATGTTAATAACCGAAGCAACCTTCAGGGGAAGAAGAGGGGAGAGAGGTACAGATGAACCATAAAAATCTACAGCAAAACCTTATACTCTAATAAGACCAAGTTCGTGGAGAACAAAAAAATCCTTTTGTCTCCTAGATATGGATGCTTAAGTGTATGATACCTTACTTTCAAAGCTGGCCCAGGTCCTCAAGCTATGACTCAGAAGACTTAAAAAAAAAAAAGGAAGACAACAGGAAAGCTTCCTCAAATAATGAGCCAAATGAAAACACATTTTTTAATGGAGCACAAGAGCCATCTGTCTAGCTTGTTTAAAATCCCAGGACTCTGAAAATGGGATTGGTTTGCTGGCACGCCCTCTGTAGCCCCAGTGGAGCACTGCAACCAGAAGTGCCATCGTACACCCCTACCTCTATCTACCTATCTACCTATACCATTCAAGTCATCAAATAGCTGGAGAAACAGCTGCACCGTTCCACACCTAGTGTGGTTCAGGTAAAAGTGTGAAGGAGTTATATTTTAAACTAACTGAAATAAAGATCAACTGCTCGTATTCTGATCTACTGATGGCAAAAAAAATCTACACCCCAAAGAGTCCTTTAAACTACTAGGTTTCCTGCTGGCCAATAAAACACCTTGACAGTGACATTAACTCTTCACGGTTATAATAACTCAAATTAATCAAAACGCTACAAGTCAACACAAATCTCTATTTAAAACTGCATCGTTCTAATAACACTGCTCTTGGGGTGAAGGCTGGACCCACTACATTTGAAAGGAGATATAGAAAGAATGTATCAATAAAAACAGGCAACTATACCTTATCATGAGTAATGTTCAGCTGCAGCCCCATGGTAGCCAGAAGACATGTCCCATTGCTGTTTACAACTGAGTAGGATCCAACCTCTGGCTTTTCCTTTGGAGAGGGTGTTGTAGTAGGAGATGGCACAGTGGTGGGAACGATGGGCAGCACTGTGGTTAAAGTTTTATCTTTATCACACAAAAACTCTGAAACAAAGGACAAAATAAATTTTTTAATTCATAAGGCCAGGGAAGAGCAAAATATTTCTCACAATAAAAGTCCAAAAGGGTTATATTTAGGGTAGAGAATATCTTGATAGTATTATTTTAAACTAAATGAGGCAGAGGTCCTCAAACTGCTGCTTCATATGCAGACAGTTATGACATGGCAGACAGGCTCCAGACACATACGAATGCATTATCTACTCATGCGTGGCCACACACTCATCTTTTCATACCCTTAAGTCCCTTTGTTCCCCCAAAACTTCATCTGCCTCTGAGGTGAAAATCAGAGGTTTAAGTTTGAAAACAGTTTGCCCCTACCTAGGCCTGCCCTCTTCTTTTCCACATATAACCACTATAAGGAAAAATACTGTTTTTAACTGAAAAAAGTTTAAAAATCATTGAAGGATTTAAATACAAATGAACCTTTTATTTCAACCTCTTCTTAGGAAGTGTTGGTAGTTTTCCAGAACTGGTACACGAGAAATTATTGTATTGCCAATAAAGTCACATAAAAGTTACAAAATCAATTTATAAAAGTCAAGATTAGAACACAGAAATCCCATTTCTCAGCCTTCGTCTTGGATCTTCAAAAGCTGAAGAGCTGAGGATCAAATGCTATCTGAGGATTTGTTCAAACAAAGATTAGGTTTTATCCACTGAAAACACTGCAGGTAGCACATTTTAAAAGACCATTCCACAACATGTACATCAGAAACTTAAAAGTGCAAGTTCCACAAGAATAAGAATTGCTGTTATTTATAAAAACTTTACAGTGCAGTGTAAGGTGTAAGTCTTAACATATAAATGCTTTAAGATAACGACTTCAACTAAAGCTACCTGGTATACTCTAATCTTAAGTTAGGACCCAAGTATAGTAATATATATATTTTAAGTGCTCACCTTTTGTGCTCACTGTGCCATTTTGGACAAAAGCTTGTACATGAACATCCCAATAGTGCTGGACAACATCATTCTTTCCTAAGGTTAATAAACTACTGCATCTAAAGATGTCATTCAATGGAACTCTGAATGCCACATGGTCAGAAACAGTAAAAACTCCTGTAAAAGAAGATTAACAATAGCTATTTCCAAGAAGGTAGGAGGAAAGTGATCATATAAATACACATTAGACTTTCATGTCTTCTGTCTGCCTGCCCCACCCCATTCCTGAAGTGACAAAAGACAAGGCCTGTTCAGGAACTGACAAATTCACTGTGGCTGAAACACAAGGAGTAAGAGGAAAGACGTGATGGGGATTAGGAAGGAAAGGTAAGTTGCAGGTGGTCACACTTTGAAGCATCTTCTATGGTCTAAGGACAGGTTGGGCTTTATTTTGTTAGCAATAGCAGGTCAGCTTCAGTTTTTAAAGCTGGGAATAACAAATGTATCATTTATTTTAAGGAACATAGCAAAACTGTAGAGGTTAGGCAGAGCAGAAAACTTTTAAGGAAAGTCATTTAAGAGGGAAACTAGTTAGAAGGCCAATGAGCTGGTTAAGGGGAAAGGCGAGGAGGAGTTGCCTAAACCAAGATAGTGAGGGGCAGTAAGAAGAGAGTAAAGAGGCCAAATTGAAGACACAGAGCTATGGTAGAATCAACAGGACTTAGTGACGAAACAAAGAAGAGAGATGGAATAATCAACGATTATTTTTGTGCTACTATCCCAAAGTAAGTTATAGTAACTAAAATGAGTTTTCGAAACCTTTTCCTGGATAGGATTTAAAGACTATTCCATTTCAGGAAAATTTCAGAATATGAAAGCAATAAGTTACCAACTTTCTGTGCAGAGTTATTATAATGCCTATATGGTGAAACTTCAAAAGACTATGATCACACTTATCCACCCAAATGGCTTAGCTTCTTTTGGAGAAGCAAGGAAGGAAGGTATTCAAGGCCCTTAACATAGGCTGCCTTCTGTGCCTCTCCGTCACATAGCAAGGCAGGACTTATGCTGCCTTGGCACCCCCTAACGGCCAAAGGAAAAAAAATTTTAAACCAATGAACGAGAACATTTTTCTCCAAAACTGTTTCCCACTGTTAACATCAGTGAATAGATGTATGAACTAGCTGTATGTAGATAGACCTCAAAAACAAAACGAGTGCAAAAACAAGCTGTAGATATACTGGAGTTACACTATAAAACTATGTCATTTTTAGGGCTTCCTTGGTGGCGCAGCGGTTGAGGATCTGCCTGCCAATGCAGGGGACATGGGTTCGATCCCTGGTCCGGGAGGATCCCACATGCCGCAGGGCAACTAGGCCCGTGCACCACAACTGCCGAGCTTGCGCTCTAGAGCCTGCAAGCCTGCAGCCCGTGCTCTGTAACAAGGGGGCAGGACACCTCCATGAGGAGCCCGCACACCGCAACCGGGAGTAGCCCCCTGATCACCGCAACTAGGGAAAGCCCGTGTACAGCAATGAAGACCCAACGCAGCCAAAAATAAATCAACAAAAATAAATAAATTTTTAAAAATAAAACTATGTCATTTTTAAAATGATGTATTATTTATGAACATATATTGACATATATATTAGTCAAATACAAACACGTGGAGCTTCCCTGGTGGTGCAGGGGTTACGAATCCCCCTGCCAATGCAGGGGACATGGGCTCTATCCCTGGTCCGGGAAGATCTCACATGCCGCGGAGCAACTAAGCCCGTGCGCCACAACTACTGAGCCTGCGCTCTAGAGCCTGCAAGCCACAACTACTGAAGCCCGCACACCTAGAGCCCAAGCTCCACCACCGCAATGAGAAGCCTGTGCACTACAATGAAGAGTAGCCCCCGCTCACCACAACTAGAGAAAGCTGCACGCAGCAACAAAGACCCAATGCAACCCAAAAATAAATATTAAGTAAATTTATTTAAAAAAAGAAAAAAAAACATCATCAACAGTCTATTTAAGGAAGCCATTTAAAATCTCAAATAGTTGCAAATATACACAGAAGCTAGCAATAAAAATGCATCTTCCCCTGTTTAAAATAAAAGGGATGAGGGAATTCCCTGATGGTCTAGTGGTTACGACTCCATGCTTTCACTGCTGAGGGCACAGGTTCAATCCCTGGTCAGGGAACTAAGATCCCACAAGCTGCACGGCATGGCCAAAAAAAATAAAATTAAAATAAATAAATAAATAAAGGGGGGAGAGACTGGCATTAACCTTTCAGAGTCCACAGTTTTTCTATCAAATCTGTCAAATTAAACCCCATCTGCTTTTAGTGCCACCCCCCCTTGGTCTGGCTACTCATTACATCATCACTTGATTCCTATAACAGCCTCTTAAACTGGAATCTCTGCCTGTAGTCTCCTCACTTCCAATTAATCCTGCAGAACATTCTTTATAAACTACTGTCTCTGCTTTTGTTACATCATTCTCCTGCTTAAAAACCTAAAATGGTTCCCCAGTGCCTACCCCATCAAGCTATAAATGCCTTTCCTTGGCTTCCAAGGCCCCCTATAATTTAGACTCACTGCACCTAGCCAACTTGATTTTCCTTCTACTACACACACAGCCTCTATTTTAATCAGGCAGCTCTCCAATTACTGCTGTGCATACTATGCTTCCCCCTGCTGGAAATATTCTGCTCAAAATTCTCCACTTATTCAAAATCTACCATTAGGCTGAGTTTCAGCTCAGGCCCTCCTTCTCTACACCAAGCTTTTCTCACTTCCTTCAATGCACGCTGACCTCTGCTCCTCATCAGGACCTCTTGTCCACAGGCATCCACTGATGGGCTCAGGGACTGTGTACCATATGCAAAGTTTACTCTGTACTTTGAGAGGGTCTAGAGCTTTCCTCACATTGTCAGAAAAGATTTATGAACCCTCCATGCCCAAAACACAAAACAGATAACAAATTCACAAGGATCTCAATGCTTTCCAATTTATCCATGTAACTTGGGTAAACAACTTCACTTTGTCTCTCCAACTAGTTTTTAAGCTCGGTGAAAGTTAGGGGCAAATCCTAATACTAGTTCTGAAAGACAATATATGGCAGAAAGCTAAATACCAAGATACTCAATAATAAACTTTCTTTAGTTATCCTCTCAAGCGAAGACATCAGTAAAAAGAAAACTAGGATTTAATTTCCAAGTCTCAGTTAGTGATACCTCCCAAGTTTTACACGAGCTCATTCACTTCTGGATCTTTAAAATATGATCTTTTGATATCCCATAAATCCAAATGAATCACTCATCCCCAAGTCCAGGAAACTAAAGCCCACCTACCTGTGCTTCTGGGGTCAGGATGAAATACAATCTGTGAGAAATGCTAAGCTACTACAAACACCGTGTTAATATCCCAATCTCAGTGGAGGGGGGAGAAAGGAGAGAATTATATCCCTAACAAGACTGAAATCTCTGGGGGCTTCCCTGGTGGCGCAGTGGTTGAGAGTCCGCCTGCCGATGCAAGGGACACGGGTTTGTGCCCTGGTCCGGGAAGATCCCACATGCCGCGGAGCGGCTGGGCCCATGAGCCATGGCCGCTGAGCCTGTGCGTCCGCAACGGGAGAGGCCACAACAGTGAGAGGCCCACGTAATGCAAAAAAAAAAAAAAAAAAAAAAAAAAAAAAAGACTGAAATCTCCATTATCCATGCCTTCAAAATATTTTAACACACATTTCAGTTCTAGTAGTCACAACAATGGCCTAATTCCCAATGCCTTCCCAAGTTCATTTTGACCTAAAATTCTCTCAAAATAGCAGCAAATGTTGATTTCAGTCATCTTACATTTTTTAAAAACTTTTTTCCCTTACCTTTTTTACTTTTCAGTCAAAATCCTACCTAAATGGTAAAAAAGATTTGAAGATGAAATATTTCTGCTGGTCTCAGGTTACTAAACTTGTACACATTTAAAATAGTTGCAGCTCTATTTACAATAGCCCAGAGATGGAAACAACCTAAGTGCCCATCACCAGATGAATGGATAAAGAAGATGTGGCACATATATACAATGGAATATTACTCAGCCATAAAAAGAAACGAAATTGAGCTATTTGTAATGAGGTGGATAGACCTAGAGTCTGTCAAACAGAGTGAAGTAAGCCAGAAAGAGAAAGACAAATACCGTATGCTAACACATATATATGGAATTTAAGAAAAAAAATGTCATGAAGACCTAGGGTAAGACAGGAATGAAGACACAGACCTACTGGAGAACGGACTTGAGGATATGGCGAGGGGGAAGGGTGAGCTGTGACAAAGTGAGAGAGAGTAATGGACATATATACACTACCAAACGTAACGTAGATAGCTAGTGGGAAGCAGCCGCATAGCACAGGGCATAGCACAGGGATATCAGCTCAGTGCTATGTGACCGCCTGGAGGGGTGGGATAGGGAGGGTGGGATAGGGAGGGTGGGAGGGAGGGAGACACAAGAGGGAAGAGCTATGGGAACATATGTATAACTGATTCACTTTGTTATAAAGCAGAAACTAACACACCATTGTAAAGCAATTATACCCCAATAAAGATGTTAAAAAGAAAAAAATAAAATAAAATAGTTATTAGTAAAGGATTTTCTCATTCATTCAACACTTGTTGAGTGCCCACTACTGAATGAAATAAATAATAGTAGTTAAGTGCATGGACTCTGTAAGCTCAACACACTTTGGTTCAAACACAAGCTCATGCACTTACTAGCTTGTGTGACCTTTGGGAAAGACATCTAATCTCATCAAGCCTCATTCCCTTTACCTGTAAAATTGAGATAACATCTACTTCCCAGGGTTGCTGTTAAAGATTAAGTGAGATGCTGCTGGCAACACACTTAGGATACTATTTTTTTTTTTTTTTTTTTTTGCGGTACGCGGGCCTCTCACTGCTGTGGCCTCTCCCGTTGAGGAGCACAGGCTCCAGATGCACAGGCTCAGCGGCCATGGCTCATGGGCCCAGCCACTCCGCGGCATATGGGATCTTCCCAGACCGGGACACGAACCCGTGTCCCCTGCATCGGCAGGCAGACTCTCAACCACTGCGCCACCAGGGAAGCCCAGGATACTATTGATACATGGTACATAGTAAAGCACCAAGCAATGACAGCAAATATCCTTACTGTGTCAAACACTATGCCATGCAAGGGAATACAAAGACATGATGTTTCCATTACAAACAGGAGGACAGACTTGCATTGCATAAGGATGGCTTTTAAATTATTTACATTTCTTTTTATTATTAATCAAGAGCAAGAGAAAACAACACAATCCAATTCTTAAGGTTACCTTTTTCTTTCGCATCAGGAAATGTTGTGTTATCATTCGTGTTGTAGGAAAATGAGATATTGTCGATTGAATAAAAAGATGTCTCCTCTGTAAAATTCACAATCCAGGAAAAACCAGATCCAAACTGCACTGCGATTTTGGGACCATTCTGGTCATCCCCACAAGAGCTTCCACTGTACGTTGCAGGACCAAGGTCTGAAATGGTTACAGTTTTCTAAAAGAAAAAAAAATCTGGGAGTTAGGCCCAAACAGGCAGCAAAGAGCACAAGCATTTCCAAGCGGGGTGCCACTGCAGTTGACTTCACACCCCCCGTGGCCAGCCTGGCCCATCTGTGCTGACCAGTCTCATATTCTTCAGCTACACACCAGTCCCTCTGGACAAATCCACGCAAGTCTAAAAGGAAAAGGAAAACCGGCCTGAACCTCTGTTATTAAGTTGAATTTTTAAAAAAAATCAGATTTGGGGCTTCCCTGGTGGCGCAGTGGTTGAGAGTCCGCCTGCCGATGCAGGGGACGCGGGTTCATGCCCCGGTCCGGGAAGATCCCACATGCCGCGGAGCGGCTGGGCCCGTGAGCCATGGCCGCTGAGCCTGCGCATCCGGAGCCTGTGCTCCGCAACGGGAGAGGCCACGACAGTGAGAGGCCCGCGTACCGCAAAAAAAAAAAAAAAAAAAAATCAGATTGTAAGCAGGCAAGACCTTAACCAAAAGAAATAAGAAGGCAAAAAGGATTGAGAGGATATCCCACCCTCCCAAAGGAGACTTTAATAGCAAGCTATTAAAAAAAGGACAAGCTTTGATGTTAGTACATGTTACAAACACAATAGAAGTAGTTAGACCTGAAACACCATACAGTCTTCAGATTATTTGCCCTTAACCAACTCCAAAATACCTCTGAAGAACTGATGAATTAAAATATTCATTCCTAAATAAATAAATAAAATAAAAAATATTCATTCCAACACTAAATAGAATACCTTCAAGTTTACATGCTAAAATAGCTCCACAGAATTTACACGTTAAGTCAGTTAACATATGAAATCTTATTTGTATAAATGAATACAAAGGCTAAAAAAAGAGAAGTAAATTCCTACTATAAAACTCAAAGACAAATAAAAATACTTACATTATGTTTGTCTGTGGTCTCATAGCGTATTGTGAAATTCATCTGCCATTTTGCATAAAGGCAAGTGGCGTTTTCTGAATCTGTCAAATTAAGTTCCAATGCATAAGACGAGACAGCTCCTAGATTTATTAAAAAGAGTAAGATTTTTAAATTGGACTATAAAAACATACATAAAATAAAAACAAGCTCTATCCAGCACTGAAGTTCAACCAGCTCTAAAATGAAACAAAGTATTTTTAATATATATGGTAACTTGGCAATTATCTTTTTATCGAAATCCTGTTGATAAAGTTAGCAATACCCCTTCCCCCAAAAGTTTACTCAACATAGGATGCTCAGGTAATGGCACAGACTGGTAACGTTTGCCTTTTGCCTTTTACCTCCTAATAATCGTTTCCACACTCCGTGCCTTGCTAGTTTTGTTTTGGGCAATTATAGTTTACTTGTTAGGACTTTTGTTTTTTAAGGTAAATGAGGTGAAGGGGAAGCGTGGGAGGGGTGTTAAACTCCTGCTTTTCTCAAACCAGCTGGTGGAACTTTCTCTACATAAATAATGATAGATCTGATTTCTGTGGTCTTGCTGCTTTAAATCCTGTCACAAGCTATGTGACAGGACTTCACTTAGAAGCCTTGGCAAACTATTTTATTCCAATGTGAAAAAATGATGATGTGGGCCAGGGCTAAGCGTGTGTACCACATGACCAAAGGAACAGTACTGCAAAGGTTGTTAGATCCATAAGCAAAAGGTTAATTTTTATAAATGCAGCGTTCATCATTTTTGTTTCATAATAAAATCCAATTGATTAGAAAGCCTAATTAATCTTTTGACATGGGACTTCCCTGGTGGCACAGTGGTTCAGAAATCCACCTGCCAATGCAGGGGACATGGGTTTGAGCCCTGGTCCAGGAAGATCCCACATGCCACGGAGCAACTATGCCTGTGCGTCACAACTACTGAGCCTGCGCTCTACAGCCGGCAAACCACAACTACTGAGCCCGTGCTCCGCAACAAGAGAAGCCACCGCAATAAGAAGCTCATGCACCACAACAAAGAGTAGCCCCCTCTCGCCGCAACTAGAGAAAGCCCGCGCGCAGCAATGAAGACTCAACACAGCCAAAACTAATAAATAAATAAATTAATTAATTAAAAAAAATCTTTTGACACGGACTTAAAGTCCCTTCCTACATTCTCTACCTGCTACCTCTCTTTTAGCAGAGAAACCTTTCAGGGACAAAAGAGCCTTGGGCTTTTCAGCTAACTTGACTCTGATCTTCTACATTAGGTTAAACATGGGGACATTACCTATTACACTGAAGAGCCCAAGGACTCAAAATACGATACGCCAGCACACTTACCAGCAGCAGAAATGATGGGCCATCATCTAAGGATTTTCTTCACTGTCTCACACATATACCCAAGGGGTGAGCTGTTTCCTGTTAAGATAGCTGCATAGCCTTGAATGATACCTGAGCACACCAGCGTCACCTACAAGTGGGGACATGCTATAGACTACAGAGAATAAAGTCCTAAGAGGAATACCAAGAAGGCATGCCTCAGCAACAGCTTTCAAGCTGTACACAAAGCTCCCGTCATGCTCTGCATGCTCTGGAGACCGGGCTGCCTCACCAAGCCTGAATCTGATATGCTAAAGTTTGTGGTTGCTGACAATGCCTAAATGTATTGGCTAAGGCTCCAATAAGACCTTGTGAGGCCCAAGTAGGTTTTACAGGCTTTCTTTTCTCAGAACAATCTGGAATGGAGCTGGCATCAATGATCCAAGGCTACCCTGCAGTGGTGTTGAGAACTGCAGCTTAGAATTCTTCTAATCACCTGGAGGCCTGCTTTCCATACACAATCTCTCTTGGTCTTGTTTAAAGTCCCTCGTTTTAACATATCCCCCTTGTGAATATTCAAAGCATTCAAATATATCAGAAACGACCAAGAAAAGCCTGGCACGTATTAATCATTTTCTTTCCAAAGATATTAGAGTAACAAACAAAACAGTGTAAAACAATGATTAGTATCAACGTGTGCTGGGGTGGAGAACTCCACGCTATGGAGCAGAAGGCACAGGTTGTGGTTCACATTTGCCACTACATTAATACCAAAACAGCCTATCTGCCAACCCATAAATGAGAACTGAGAAATGCTCCGAGGGTCCAAAACATTCTGTTCTCATGCCTTCATAGTCCTTGTCGCTGTGAGAGCTATGCCTTCACAGGGCTTCCTTGGCATCACAGTCTACATCTCCAGCTGCACAGGCATTTTACTCAATGCCTATCACCTCAAACTCAACAATTCCACAATGAAAATCTACTCTTCGACTTCCTCCAATCGGAGCCCGCCTTCTCAGCCTCACTGGCTTGAAAGGAAAGGCAGGACCTTGTCCCGACGCTCAGGCTCAAAAGGTTTTGGGAATTAGCTTCTACTTCATTCTCTTTGTTAAGTCCCATTGATTTTTTTCCCTTCAAATCCCCTCTGAAATCCAATCCCTTGCCTTTTATTTCTATTCCAACTCCACCACCACACCCTAACTTACTATAGATACCTCCTAGCTACCCCTAGAACTGCTGTCAGATTAATGGTCCTTAAATACCTCTTCCTGGGGCTTCCCTGGTGGCGCAGTAGTTAGGAATCCGCCTGCCAATGCAGGGGACAGGGGTTCGAGCCCTAGTCCGGGAAGATCCCACATGCCACGAAGCAACTAAGCCCATGCGCCACAACTACTGAGCCTGTGCTCTAGAGCCCACGAGCCACAACTACTGAGATCTGCATGCCTGGAGCCTGTGCTCCACAACAAGAGAGGCCACTGCAATAAGAAGCCTGCGCATCGCAACGAACCGCAACTAGAGAAAGCCCGCGCATAGCAACGAAGACCCAACACAGCCAAAAATAAATAAAATAAAAAATTTTTTTAAAATTAAATACCTCTTCTCTCAGGATACTTTCTCGATCAAAACCTTTTACTGGCTCCAAAATTCCCACATTAAATTTAAATTCCTCTGCCTGACTTTCAAAGTAATCTTTAATCTTGTCCCACCCTATTCATTCAACTTCTCTCAAGCTATGTTCCCAGAACACACCCTTTAATTTGCCTGAACTTGTTCCACTGGACCCATTCGCCATGCTCTAGTCAACCTCCCAGGCTTCTACTGCTCCTAACATTTGAAATCTACTTGTTCACCTCAGGAGGGATTTCACTCTTTCTCACTGTCCCAAAATCTGAAACACCCGCCACCCTGCCTTTTTGTTACAATTTCTGGCAAATATCCCCACCCAATACAACAGCTGAAAATGTTAGATACTTGCTTTCCCAGCCTCCCTTGTGGTAAGGATGGCACTTACTTATACTAGGCTCCATCCAGCAAAGGCATCCACCCCAGATTCTGAATAAGAGGGCGGTGAAATGCAGCCAGGAAGGGAACTATCACACTCAGATGGAAGTAGCTACAGCAGGATCAGGGTCCCAGGCAACAAGGCCAGAACAGCTAATGGCAGTGGCCAGCAGTGCAAGCTGCAGGTTAATGCTTGGTGATGGCAGTGCAGTTCAGTGGCATGAGTTAGGGTACTGAATAGACTTTGGGGTATATAGTCAAGAGCTCCAGTAATTCTGAGTTACCTAATGAACATTTTTTTATAAAGTAAAAATTTACTGATGTGTTACATACAGAAAAGTACACAGCATACATTCAGAAGGGATTTAAAGTGCGCAAAGTATACAGCTCCAAGAATTTTCACAAACTGAACCCGCCTGTGTCAGGAAACATTGTCTCAGGAACATTCCAAGTACTCCTCAAAGTCCCCCAGTTCCCCCTTCCAGTTACAATTTCCCTCCCAAGGGCAGCTGCCATCCTGTCTTCTAACAGTATAGTTTACTTTTGCCTGTTTTTCAACTTGGTGTAAATGAAATCATTCACTATGCTCTCTTTTGTATCTGGCTTCTTTCACTCAATATTATGTCTGTGAGATTCACCCATGCTGTTGTGTGTAACTGCAGTTTGTCATTTCTCTCTGTGTATAGCCTTCTTTCACTACTTGTCTATGCTACTGCTGATGGGCATTTGGATAGTTTCCAGTTTGGTTCTATTACAAATGGACACATCGGTGAACACAGGTGAACACAGGTGTATGTGTGTCTATTGGGTATGTGTCTAGGAATGAAATTGCAGGGTCAGAGGGTTTGCACATGTCCCAATATCTCTTTAATAAATTCCTTTTCTGCTTAAAAAAAAAAAACAACGAGACTTTATTTCTGTTTCTTACAATTAAGAACCCAAACTGGGGCTTCCCGGGTGGCGCAGTGGTTGAGAGTCGGCCTGCTAGTGCAGGGGACACGAGTTCGAGCCCTGGTCTGGGAGGATCCCACATGCCGCGGAGCAACTAGGCCCGTGAGCCACAACTACTGAGCCTGCGCGTCTGGAGCCTGTGCTCCGCAACAAGAGAGGCCGCGATGGTGAGAGGCCCGCGCACCGTGATGAAGAGTGGCCCCCACTTGCCACAACTGGAGAAAGCCTTCGCACAGAAACGAAGACCCAACACAGCAAAAATAAATTAAATAAATTAATAAATTCCTAACCCCAACATTTAAAAAAAAAAGAACCCAAACTGATATGCTGTCCACTTTTCAGCAGCCATTTTCTCCATAAAGATTTCCTTGACTACAAAAGCCCTCAAGGAGCAGTCATAGTGCATAGCCCCACACCTGAGTGTATTTTACACTATCATGAATTATTCATTTATTTTATGCCTGTAAATCCTGTCTCCCCTACAGGCATAAGCTCCAAAACAACAGTTTTCAACTGTTACTTCGCAACAAACTGATGTGCCATGGTAAGTTATAGTATACAGCAAGTAATTTGTTAACTAATAAAAAAGTAACAAAGTCCATGAATGAATGATATACATGGGTAGATTCAAGATTCCCTTTTGATAAGGTCTCTGCCACTCATTTGAATTTCAATATGCTCCCTTAAACAGATGATCTTATCTATGCCACAGCCCCCAGGAGTGTGTATTTTATATGAATGTCATCCATCACAAGTGTCATGGTGGGGGAGACCATGTTTATTACTTCCCTCTATCTCCTATCATTCCTAGCAGTGCAGAATACGTATTAGATTCTCAATAAATACTGATTGATTAGATCAAGGTGAAAATACCATGCAATAACGACCCAGAACACAGCTTAATCTAATTACAGGAAGAGCCTTTAGCTCTTCCAAATCATGAACCCAACCTATCAGGCTTCTGGGTACTCCCTCAACCCCCATGTCCATTTTTCGCAATAAATTTTGGCATGGATTTCAAGCTAGGAATAATCCTTTTCCCATAAGTTAAGTTTATAGTTGAAACATTTACACTTTGGTAAAAAAATCTTCAGCAAGCCATTTCCATCCTTATTGAAGTGTTTGATTTTTGAATAGCTAAGCCATTTTTGTCTAAAAGGCTTTGACATTAAAAAACCACAGCTGAGGGCTTCCCTGGTGGCGCAGTGGTTAAGAATCCGCCTGCCGATGCAGGGGACACGGGTTCATGCCCCGGTCCGGGAAGATCCCACATGCCGCGGAGCGGCTGGGCCTGTGAGCCATGGCCACTGAGCCTGCGCGTCTGGAGCCTGTGCTCCACAACGGGAAAGGCCACAACAGTGAGAGGCCCGCGTACCGCAAAAAAAAAAAAAAAAAAAACCACAGCTGAATATATCCTAGAGTGTGTAATTACAGAGCTGACAGTTTAGTCTCCAAAGAGAAGAAAAAGGCAAAATCAACTTTCTCAAATTCAAATATCCTCTTAATCTTGTTTCCAAAGAGATCATTTATAGGTTCTTTTAGAACTCAGAACAAACTGTTCTCCAAGCACGGCGCACTGCAAAAAGTGGCTAGGTTTTTATAAGTCTATTTGACCCAAAGTGTAGTTGAAAAATATACATTTGTAAACAATATGGGGGTGGGGTGGGAACATAACACTAGTGGTAAAACAAAACCAATAAAAAACAATGATCTAAGAGGCAATATAATGGGACGATTAGGAGTCCCATCACTGACATTGAAGAGCTAGAATTCAAATCAGGCAGTCCAATTTACTAGCTGTGAGACTCTGGGCAAGTTAACCTTGCTAAGAATTGTAGTGTGTACTTCACTTCTCCAATACATTCTTCGAAAGCATGAAAGCCCTTCAGAGCTAAGAGAACTTTGCCAAGCAAGTTAGAGATTCCAGCTTAAAAGTTTCCCTTCTAGGGGCTTCCCTGGTGGCGCAGTGGTTGAGAGTCCGCCTGCCGATGCAGGGGACACGGGTTTGTGCCCCAGTCCAGGAAGATCCCACATGCCGCGGAGCGGCTGGGCCCGTGAGCCATGGACGCTGGGCCTGCGCGTCCGGAGCCTGTGCTCCACGATGGGAGAGGCCACAGCAGCGAGAGGCCCGCGTACCGCAAAAAAAAAAAAAGTTTCCCTTCTAGTAAACACAGCACCTAAAGGGATCCTTCCCAAATTTTAGGTATGTCTACTTTCATCATACTTAGTTATGGACTCTTGTCCTCAAACTCATCAATTCAGAATGAGGTTGAGCAAAGGGTCTTAAAAACAAAACAAGCCAAAAAAAAAAAATCAGGACATAGGCAACAATATCTATTTACTCTTTCTTTTCAACTCATAGGTCTGTTAAGTCAAATTGACCGTTCCTCAATTCCTAATATAAGTATGATTACCGTTTCACTTTCTGATACTCTGGATTTCTGGTAAATCTCTTAAAAATAAAAGTAATAATAGATTTTAAGCTATGAAATAATTTTTTTAAGGTCAGAGAGTGGGTAAGGAAATAAGACTCAACACCATTCAACTAATGGAAAGGGCTTATTGCTGAGTGCTGTTTGGCAGACCTCCAGAATTCTTTTGCAATGCACAGCAGGATACCAACACGTACTTACAAAGTACACTTTTGGATCTGATGGGATCTCTGATCATTTTAATCTGAAATTATGACTGGAATGCTTTTGTCACTACAGGAGGAAGAGCAGTCTTCCTGCACCATGGAGCACTGAAGTCAGCTATAATGCTGTGAAATAATCCTTGATCACAAATTCCACTCAATGATATAGGGGAAGAAAGCTGCACTCATGGGGAATATGTGAATATCTATAAATCCTATCAGATGTGATAACCAACGACTAATGGATGAATAATAAGCCTGTCCTTTCAAGTATCTTTATTAAAGCTAGAATAATTTCAGCAGAATCTTGAAATCAAAGTTATCAGTGGTAAGGCTACAGAAAAATCTCAGCGCTTACTTTCTTGCTTTTTGATCACCTCCAAAAGATAGAGATTGGTTCTTTGTGGAAACCTTATTCTCCTTTTCACCTAGGACTTCCTAGCTCCCCAGGTGAACCTCCACTACTATGTAGGTGTATGTGAAGGGGTACAGGTAAGATACTAGCATTATTGTATGGGATTATAGTTTAATAAGTTGCTATCTGTACTGCTTAGCACTGATCTTGAAGTTCTCCAACGGAAAACACACACAAAATATCTTGCAAGACCTAATTGAAGGTTCACGGAAGAAAAAGGAGACCGAGTTGGTCTAGTTCACCGTCATATCCCCAGTGCCCACCAATGAAGACCCTCAACAAAAATTTACTGAGAGGTAACCATGTGCCACCTGGCCCTGTGCTAGGGAGGCAATGGGAAGTAACAGTACAGAAGACAGTCTCCACTCTCAGAGACTAAGACCACAGGGGAGACTTGACTATTACTGGGGGAAAAAAAGAGTGGAAAATAGGCTAGCCTAATAACCTAAGAGTTTGGGAAAGACAAGATTTACTCCTATTCCTCCAAATAAGTCACCTGGCTGGCCTCCTTCCAACACTCAGGTCTCTGCTCAAATGTCAGCCAACAGTGAAGGCCTTCTGACCACAAAATGTCAAGGAGGGTCAACCCCACCACGCACTCCCTATCGTCTGCTCTTCTTCCTCATTACCTGCCTCATTTTCTTCACAGTGCTTATCACTGAAATTCTATTATTTACCTGTTGGGCTGTCTTCCCCCACTAAAATGTAAGCTCCGTGAGAGCAGGAACCTGGTCTGTCTTCTCCACTGCTCTATCTATCCCTTTCACCTAGTGGCTGGTACACAAAAGTCATTCCTTAAACAACTGTGGAAAGGAGGGACTCCTACCAGTGAAGTACACACTCAGGACACTTATATCAGGTTTTTTTCCCACCCAGAAAAGCCTCAACCCTATAAAAACCAGATGTCAGACTAGTTACAGCAATCAATAACCACAGAAATCTGAAATCTATGTCACAAAGGGAACATAAGCAGTGATGCTACGAAAAGTTTTTCATCCACTACTCTCTTTGTAATGCCTCTATACAGCTTTTCTTCATAAAGGTCTCTAGTCAGTTATAATTCATTCAAATAAATACCAGCATAACTTAATCTCTGTGAAAAAGACAAATACATAGGCTCTGAGAATTCTTTTCTATATTTACTCTAGAGCAACTATTTTTAAAAGCTACCTGCTGCAGCTGGGATAGTGTTATAAAGTTACAAAGTGAAAACGGCCCAGCTGGAAGCGAATGAGACCATAAATTCAGGAACAGATCCTCCTTCGTTGGTACCCTCTGCAGTAGTCAGGAACAGCATGAAATTCATAGCAGGTACTTTACAAATATTTCTTGACTTTTCAAAAAACTATTCTTGGTATCCATTTTGATATATAAAAGTAACATGCAAAACCCACCAAGCAACTGAAGAATTGCTAAATTCTTAAGGAAAAAAAGAACACATGGAAGGAGTTTGAGCTCCACATTGAACCAACAGCTGGGAGCACGAGCAGCTGTAGAGAAAAGGGAGTTTCCATTTCATCCTGGTACCTCTGAAAAATCTGACCTACCTACATTATTAACTTTTACTTCTCCAAACCCTGTTCTGAACTTGAAAGTGGAGGGAATCAATCTTGGAAATCTTCCAAGAGAATGAATCTAGTTAGTCCCAATCAATAAATGGCAAACTATCAGATGAGCTGATGGGTTCTTTTATGTGCTTCTTTTTGCCTGTTTATTTTCTGCAATGAGCAAGCACTGCTTTTGTAAAAACAAAACAAAAAAAAGCTTTCATTAAAAAAAATTTAATGACATGAAAGCCAACAAGACAATGATTATTTTTTTTCACTTTCTCTAAACAATAACAGTGTTGTTTGTGCAGATTCAATTGGCAGTGAACTACTGATTACCAGATGCCTTGGTCAGATGTGTTCTAGTCAGTGATAAGGTGCTTTTCGTTGTAAACAATCCTCTCTTAGGGTCGCTTGGCCCTCACTGAGTACTTCACAGGGGATTTAAGGCTTCGAACTGTGTTTGAGCAAAGCCTCTGTGGCCCACTTTCAAGAAGGGCTACAGAAGAGTTTCCTGCACTGTGTGCACAGCTGGACTCTATTTTGGCATCAGGACCCCTTTACTCTATCCACTGAAGACCTCAAAGAGCTTTGGTTTATGTGAGTTACATCTATTGGTATTTGCTGTACTAGAAATTAAAACTAAGAAGTGAATAAAACACATCAGACCCATGAGAGTGGTGATGTCATCACACATTCATTCTATAGCCTCTGGAAAACTCCACTGTACTGATGAGAAGATGAAAGTGAACAAATGTCTTAATATTATTCTAGAAATAGTTTTGATCTGACAGAACCCGCTCCCCCGGAAAGATCCTTGAGAATCACTAGATTAGATCATCAAGACCCCTTCCAATGCCATGGCTCTGGAGCGAGATTTCTCATCTTTTAGCACTACTGACGTTTTGAGGTGGATAATACTTTGTCGGGGGTGGGGGAGTGCTGTCCTGTGCATTGTGGGATGTTTAGAAGCACCCCTGGCCTCTTCCCACTAGATGCCAAAAGCAATCCCCAATTGTGACAACCAAAAATGTCTCCAGATATTGCCAAATGTCCCCTGGTTGAGAATCCACCATTCCAGGGTGTTGATTTTATTCTACTGAAATGTGAATTACAAAATGTGCACCTCTCACTGCCTTCTCAAGCCCCTAATATATCTACTTTCTCTCTACTCCCACCGGGATCTATTCCTTCTGATCTTTTATTAGGTCACAAACAGCAAGAGTCAGTGGTAGCAACAAGCACAGGATTTATCAGTTCAGGAAGAGATATTCTGGTCAAAGTTCACCTTTCAGGCATTAAAAGGCCTCGGGGACCCAATGCTTGGGGGTGGGGTGCATCATAGCACCATCAGCCAACATTCAGCCAGTCATTCTTAGGACCTGGTAACAACCCAATCCTTAGGAAATTACCTACCCTCCTCCTCCTCCGAAAACGAGGTAATAGGCCAGTTGTGTGAGAGGGAAGAAGAAATGGAGCTTCTGAAGGCAAAGAGGCAGTATACAAGACTCAGATATAGCATCCCTCTAAAACCTCAACATCTGGGGACATTTTTGTCAGGGTCTAGCTGGGAGGAAGTAACAAAACTGGTAAAAAAAAAAAAAAAAAGGAAGAAGAAAAAAAACCCCACGATGTCTTCAGCACCTCCAAGTCAGATATTCACTCCCCACCAAAGTTCCTACTCATCCCTTTTAGTCTCCAGAGGTTGGGTCCAAGTTTTCTCCCCTGGAAACTGCCCCAGCCACCTTAGATCCCTTCCCCATCAAAACCCCAAGTACCAAACTCCAATCCATCATCATTCTTCACCTCTTTAATCACCCTTCCTCCACAGCGTCAAATTCCTACCCCCCGCCACCCAAGCCTCTCACTGCCTCTCAGAATCTACTCGTATCTGTTCCCCCCACTTACCCCAAGCTTTTCTCCACGCAGGCAGTCTCTTCCCTCAGTTTTCTCTCCCGCCCCAGTTTTCCACCATCTTCAAAACTCTTGCCTGATACTAGGACCAAGACTCTAAATGTCTATGCCACCCAGAATCTGCACGTACCGCCCTCCTATGCTCATCACTCCTTAGTATCTCCCCCAAGTTACTCTTTCTAACCCGATGTGCTCCACTCCTCTCTCTTTCCTACCTACTCCCTCGGCGTCCACCCCCCCCCCTTACTTGCCCCGTTATGGGCCCTTCTCCCCTGCCATCCCTCGGTCGGGCCTTCTCTAGGTCATCGCTCGTCACCTCGGGCCAAGCGCCAAGGCCCAGTGTCAGTCGTTCAGCTTCTCAACGCTCTCTCCCCGGACCAGTCTTTCAGGTTTTGGCCTCTGAACTGGGCGCCCCGGGCCCAGGCTCAGGGACTAAGCAGGAGGGCCCGACAACTCACCCAGGACGAGGCAGAGCAGAAGGAGCCCGGATCCCGGAACCGGGGCGAGGCGGAAGCACACCATGATCCCGCAGAGCAGGCTGCTGCGGCGAGAAGTGCAGCGACAGCAGAGAAAAGCCTCGCGGAACCGGGTCAAGAGCGCCGCTGACCACCGACCACAACGCTGCAAAACCCGGGACTCGGCGCTTCAGCACCGGTCATAAGACCAGGGGCGGGACTCTTTCTTGCCTTCAGCCAGTCACCGCGCTTGAAGGCGGCCAGAGGGGTGGTGATGCATGGCCCGGTGGGCGGGGTGACCACGCCCTGGCTTTTTGGTTCACACTCATTCTTGCGCTCCTAGGAGATGGGCGCGGACGGTCGTTTCTAAGGCTAAAGAGAAACGAACTTTTTTGGGGGGGCAGGGGGGCTAGATAGCAGAGATTATTTCAGTTCCGACTCCTTGAGGAAGGAGAGAATACTTTTGCTGGAGTAAAAATGGTTGCTAGGCATCGCAACGGAATACCTACAAAAATAATACATGATTATTCTCCAAACACTGATGCCCATGCAGTTCATGTCATTAAAAGGACAAGGGAGCTAGAGGGTGATACAGAGTCACTGAACGCCAGAGCAGGGCTTGGCCTTGAAGTTCACCTAGTTACAACACCCTGTTTTTCAGATGGGGAAACTGAACTCAGAAAGAGGAAGAGTCTTATTTAAATATAGAAAGAAAGAAAGAGAAAGAGAGAAATAAAATAGAAGTACAAAGGGAAAAAAACAAAGATCATCCATATTCCTACTACACAGAAAGACACTGTTATCTATCTTTCTGTCCATCCTTCAGGTTGTTTTTCCTCTGCCTATACACATGTAAATATTCTTTAATTAGAATTCATACTAAACATACTACTCAGTATAGTTGACAATTGGACGGATGAAACCTAAAATATTCAACAAACGAAAGCATTCAAAAACTATAAAAATCTCAAGTTGGGATAAAGCACTGATTCTCAAATATTAGTTTCCAAAAGAATTATATGGGGATTTTTAATAACATATTAACTCCTCAACCTCATTCCCCAGAGATTCTGAAACAGTAGATCTTTGGCAGTCCTAGGAATCTGTTTTTATTTTTTTAACAGGAACCCCAAGTAATTCTGATTCCTATGGTCCCCAGACTACATTTTGAGCAACACTAAAATAGAGCTTCAAAATCATCTAGTCCAGGAGATCTTAATCTGGTTCCAATGGATGACCTTGGGGTCGGGGGATGTCTGTGAATCCCCAAAAATTACATGCAAGGTTTCTGTATGTGTATTTTTCTGGGGAAGTTTATAGCTTTTACTGGTTCTTAAGTGGGACCTGTGACTCCTCACCCTAACACCCGCCCCTGCTCAAATATTAAGATCTACCCCCCACTGTCTTTTGCTTTAATGTGATTAATTCCTGAAAGTGAGAACACTTAGCAATGGATGTGTTCTGTCATGGGTGAAACTGAGTCATGAGCAAGTGACTTCCTCTAAGAGGGACTGACATACACCACAGTATTAGGCACTGCCTTTAGCAAAACAAGGGCATCTGACTGCCCCACCATCAATAAGCCTAGGCAGCAGCTATGTCCTGAAGAACCCACAATTGAGTTGAGCACTCAGAAGTTGCCCCCCCATTCTTAATGAAGCAACTCTCTCCCTTCTCCCTCAGCTGTAAACTGCCTAACTTTAATGTTCAGTGAAATTCTAAGTTCCAGAAGAAGAGACAAAAGAGGATGATGGAAAGAACATTGGATAGGCAGTCAGAAGAGTTGGGTATGAGATACCACTTACTGGCAGCATGACCTTGGGTGAGTCAGTTCATCTCTTTGAGCTTCTATATCTTTATCCAAAAATAACATAGTGTGACTAGAGCTGTTTCTCAATCCTGGCTGCACATTGGGATCACTTGTAGGGCTTAAAAACTAGAGATGCCCCTTGGTCCTGCCCCTTGAGATTCTGATTCAGTTGATATGGAGTGGGGCCTGGGCATTATGTTTTTCTCAAAACTCCCCAAGGCAATATTAATGGGCCAGACATGATCTCTCCAAAGTAGCCCCAGCTTTACAATTCTAGGATTCTATGAGAGTAAAAAGAAAACAAAGTGTCCCAATGAGTCAAACATTCCATTTAACAAATTGTTGTCCTGAACTTCTTGCAGATGTCATCAAATGAAAGCATGGAACACAGAGAGATATCAGCGGCCTTACAAGCGAAATCCACCACCATCACCACCTTTTCCCCTGACAAAAACAAATGCTCATTCCTTGACTGGGACAGCCTCCTTCAGGAGACAGAACAATGTTTTGGGGGTGGTGAGTAAAGGTTGGGTTATTTTGTCAGAAGAAACAAGCCAAAAATTCTCAAACCTTTGTTTGGTCTGAGTGTCCATACTTGCAGTTGTTTAATGTCCCCTCCTCCAACACTGTGAGAACTACTCCTTTTTTTGTGCACTGTCTCCCATCACCCCCACCCAGTTGAAGGAACTTGACCAGAGCTCTTCTGCAGGAGAGGCAGATCCGTATGTGGGACTAGGGTCCATGGTTTGAGGAACTTTGTGAGATCCCCTGGAATCTGAGCTTCACATCTGTGGACTTGATTATTGATACTGCTGTAAACAGAGCGCTTTTATATGCACTTCCTCTCCTACCGGACCTCGTACCCCCACCTAGAGTAAAACTCCTCAGTCCCCCACCACCATAGGTAGATTCTGACTCTTTGGAGCAGCTCTGAGAGCTCATGACTTTTTAGCCAGGCAGCGGGAGTCACCGGCAAACACTGCCCTAAATGTGAACACACTGAATGGTGGCAGAAATAATGACCCTCTCAGAGTTGGTAAATGACAAAACAATGAGATGTGTGGGTCCGAGGGAGGAAATGAACAAAAAGATACAGATTTAGAATGGAAAAAATGACAAATGCTTATTAAATAAACGAGCGACCCTGAGGTACTGGTGCCATCTACCTGCCATCTGTTGAACGAAGAAAAACCCACTGTCTAAAAGTTGGGAGTTCTGTTTTATTGGGGGAGTTTACTGAGCACTATAGCCCGCACCCGAGACAGCCTCTCAGAGAGCTCCGAGGAAGTGTTCCAAAGAGGCAAGGGAGGAGCCGCGATATAGAGGAGTTTTTTGCTGGAAAAAAAAAATGTGGTCGAACATGAAAAATTACTGCTAATCACAAAAAAAACCAGACATCTCAAGTTAATGATTTTAGTGCTTTTCTCTGTATGGGAAGATGCAAGAATCTGGGCTCATTGCAATTATTCCTTAGATATGCATCTTCCCTATCTAGGGCCACTATCCTGTTTTCCTCCATCCTGAATGCCCCTGGGGCGCACTGTCGGGGGTGGCTGCCGCAGCTGCTGGCTTGGTGGCCAGCGACATTCTTTGTTTACTGAAATGACAGGCTACATTTTTATCTCCCCACATCATGCAATTATTTTATTTGCATTCTTTCTCTGCCATTTTTCCTTTCCCTACTCATTTTTTTTTAGTTTCTCCTACACTTCTTTTTCCTTTCCCCTCTGGCATGGCCCCCTTTTCTGGGTAAGCCTCCAAACTGTGACTGTACGGTCATCACTCAGCCCCAACGGAAAGGTCACAGTGGGCTCAAAGGGCTGCCAGCCTTGAGCTAGAGTGCGCTGGGTGAGTGGAAACAGGCCATTGGAGTTATTTGTTTCCCCCAGCAGGATTCTTCTCGACCTGTCCCCCAAAGATCTGGTCTAACCTGCTAATGATTCTCAACTTGCAGCATGCATCACAATCACCAAAAAGGCTTCTGAAAACACAGATTACTGGGCCCTACTGTGGAGTTTGAGCCAGTCTGGGGTGGGGCACGAGAATCTGCATTTCTGGCAACTTCCCAGGTTATCCTGATGTTGCCATTCTGGAAACCACACTCTGAGTAAAGAGACCCCAAACCGAGGTCACCTGTCCTCTGGGGAATGGGGTTAAGAGGTGGGGGAGAAGAGACTTTCATTAACTTCTACAGTATTTCAATTTTTACAGCGATCAGATTTTTTTTGTAATAATGGTTTTTAAATTAATGAGTGCAAGTCATTTTAAAAAATCAAATAATTTTTTAAAGTATGAAATCTAAAGGAAACACACTTTCTAAAAAAATTTTTAACATCTTTATTGGAGTATAATTGCTTTACAATGGTGTGTTAGTTTCTGCTTTATAACAAAGTGAATCAGTTATACATATACACATATCCCCATATCTCTTCCCTCTTGCGTCTACCTCCCACCCTCCCTATCCCACCCCTCTAGGTGGTCAGAGAGCACCGGGCTGATCTCCCTGTGCTATGCGGCTGCTTCCCACTAGCTCCTGGACTCCAGTCCCACTCCTCAAAGTAATAACTGGTAACAATCTCTTTTTCTCAACTCTCGGGAAAAAATTATGCATGTACCTGCATATATATTTACATTTTTAAAATTAGATAAATACAAGCATGCTCTACATATTGTTTACTGACTTGCTTTTCTCACTTAGTGGCATATCTTGAAGATGGTCTTTAAAAGTCCTATAGCTTTGCCTCATTCTTCTAACTAGCTTTCATTGCGTAGCTGTGCCATAATTTATATTTATTTATTTTATTTTGTCTGTGTTGGGTTTTTGTTGCTGCATGCGGGCTTTCTCTAGTTGCAGCGAGTGGGGGCTACACTTCATTGAGGTGCGCGGGCGTCTCATTGCGGTGGCTTCTCTTTGTTGTGGTGCACGGGCTCTACGTGCACAGGCTTCAGTAGTAGTGGCACGCAGGCTCAGTAGTTGTGGCACACAGGCTCAGTAGTTGTGGCTTGTGGGCTCTAGAGCGCAGGCTCAGTAGTTGTGGTGAATGGGCTTAGTTGCTCCGCGACACGTGGGATCTTCACGGACCAGGGCTCGAGCCCAAGTACCCTGCATTGGCAGGCGTATTCTTAACCACTGCGCCCCCAGGGAAGTTCCTGTACCATAATTTATAAAACGCAAATATTCTTAAACCCCTCTTCCCCAAACAAATCCCTAGATCTGTCTGCAGCATCACCCTGTGGTTAACATAGGAATTGCATCACATAACAACACCATTAATAATAAGGGAATTTTAATAAATTACTTAGACTTACGTCACTGTTTTGAAAAGTGGAAACTTGCCACAAGGTAAGCACCGCTGGTGTGGCCGGAGCAGAGTGAGGTCCAGCCATTGTGATGCTGAAGTGGTTCTTTGGAACCCATTCAGCCATCTGATTATCATGCAACATTAGGAAGGTCATTCCATGCTCCGTGTGCATCTGATATTCCTCGCCACACACCCCCCTCCCGACTTGGAGGAGAAGGGACATAGCTGATGGAAGGAAGTTACTTCTTAGAAGAGGGACAACTTTAAACACTAGTTGGTCTCGTGTGTGTGTGTGTGTGTGTGTGTGTGTTTCACTTTAATCATTTAAAGAGGGGTGGTATAGTGCAGTAGTTGAGAGCGGGGCTCTGGCATTGTACTGTCTCGATTTGACTCCTGCCTCTACTACTTACTAATTGTGTGACCTCTGGGCCTCAGTTTCCTCATCCATAAAATGGAGATAATAATAGTAGTACCTATGACGTAGGATTATGGCAAGGATTGAATGAGGTACATGAAAAACGCTGACAAGTAGTAAGCACTTGACAAACATTCCTGTTACTGTTATTAGTCGTAGTAATTGTAGGGTTCCCTTCTCTCTGCCAGTGTGTCATAGACCTAATGACTTCTCACTGGTGCTCACTGATTAAGGAAGGGCCATTGCTATCCTTCATATTTAAAACTTTTTTCTATATAAATGCATACATGTCCAATGAAGAACGCTTGTAAAACATTGCTAAACACCAAGAGGAAGATTAAAATAACCTGTGGTCCTACTTCTGCCTAGAACATTCCTTCTCCTCCCGCCTCCTCCAACACCAGGCTGGCTTCTGCTTCTCCTTCAGGTGACATGACTCTCTCCCAAGAAATCTTCTTTAACCAGTCAAGGCTGAGTTAAGGGGGTTTCACCAACGTGCTCCCCTAAAGCTCTGGACTTCCCTCATCATGGCGTTCAGCACACTGTAATTGTCTGTTCACTGGCCCAGACCCCACCGGAGCCTGTGAGCTTCTTTAGGGCAGAGGACATGGCCATTTCTTATTTAATTTATTTTTTATTGAAATATAGTTGATTTACAATGTCGCAATAATTTATGCTGTACAGCAAGTGGGACATGGCCATTTTTTTCACCGATCTATGCTCATAGTAAGTGCTCAGTAAATGCTCATCAAATTCACGAATGAATGGCAAGTCTCAGAATAGGTTCTCGCTTTTGGAGATCATATGGCCTAAGTGCTGAGCTGGCGGAATGGTCTCCCCAGCAGAATATTTCCCAAGTTTTTTCCATCTGTGTCACATCAGGGAAAGTGGCAAGATACATGCCTTCTTTCCACTAGACCAGCCAGCTGACCGAGGACAAACTGCTAACTTCCGCTTCTACCACTTTCTCTTCGTCTATATGTCTCTGTGTCGCACTCTCTCTCTCTTTCTTTCTTTCTTTCTGTCTCTCTGTCTCTCTCTCTCTCTCACACACACACACACCCCTCCCTTAGCTCTTCACGGGAATCTCCACATTCTCTTTCAACTGAATAGATTATGAAGGAGAGGGATCCCAGGACATTAGGACCCACAAAACTGTGAGACTGTGTGTTGCTTAGGCAACAATGTCATATCATTCCCTTCCTTTGCAGTTGGGGTTTGGAGGAGAGGGTTCAGAGTCAGAGGTTCTTACCTCCCCACTTTATGACATTGTTGATGGTGACAATAACCTGAGGCTTCAAGTGTAACTGAGAAGGCTGCTGCCAGCTCTTTGGAGTAAGATGGCAGCCACTTACTGCAGGCTCCTGATAGGGAATGATAGACATTTAAGATCAGAAGAGCTCTTGTCTGCTTCAACCCCTTCATTTTGCCCAGGGAGGTCAAGTTACTTGGCCAAGTAGGCAGCAGAGCTGGGAATAGAACTCTTACCTCTGTATTTGTTGCCTAGTGCTCTATTCTCAGTTAGCTCAGACCCTGTGCTCTAAAAGGCCCCCTTCATTAAAGTTTCATGTCATTGAGAAAGGCCAGGAAAACACTGAGGGCCCTGTTCAGTTCCGGAATTTATTACATGGAGACCTTAGCGCTCTTATGAATTGAAATGTGTAAGTTTCCTAGCAACTTCACTCTTCCAGATGTTATTTATTCCCTTTTCCGGCTGACTGTTCATGGAAGTCCTTGTTGGCTTTACAATGGGCTTTGAGGAAGACAGTCCATCTGGTCAACTCCTTCATTAGAAATGTAATAGGAGGCACGAACAATAAGTACACTTCACTTGATTCTATCCCTTTCCTTCCATCCATATCCCCCCCCCCCCCCCCGCTTTCTCTCCAGACACAGTGATTTCTGAGAGCCAGGGTGGCTTCCAGGGTAGACACAGCCACCTGCAGACCTGTGAAACCAGGAATCAGACACCAACCTTCCTGCCGCATCCAGCACAGGGCTCGCACCTAACACTTGTTCACGTTCCTCAGCATAAAACCCAGGAAAGCTGGTTTCTGAGCCCAGTTTGGCCACTACTCACTCCGTGGCCTGTTCAGGTCACTTAATCTCTTTAGCCACTTAATCACAACTTCCTCTACTGTCTAAGGGTTTGGACAACAGCAGTGTTTCTCAAAGTGTGTTCCAGGGAGTCCATGGGCTCAGAGGAGGTTTCTCAGAGCAGATGGGCAGGACGTCCTGACTTTCACTCCACACCAACAAGAATGGCTCCAGTTTTCTCTGTTTTATGTATTTTTTTAAATTACTGCTAGATCTTTACTTATTTATCTTATTAATTTTTGGCTGTGTTGGGTCTTCATTGCTGCACGCAGACTTTCTCTAGTTGCGGCGAGCGGGGGTTACTCTTCGTTGCAGTGCGTGGGCTTCTCATTGCAGTGGATTCTCTTGTTGCAGAGCACGGGCTCTAGGCATGCAGGCTTCAATAGTTGTGGCACGTGGGCTCAGTAGTTGTGGCGCATGGGCTTAGTTGCTCCAGCATGTGGGATCTTCCCGGACCAGGGCTTGAACCTGTGTCCCCTGCATTGGCAGGTAGGTTCTTAACCACCACGCCACCAGGGAAGTCCCCAGTTTTCTCTGTTTTAGATCGTGGGTTTTTGTGGGAAATTTTGCTTGAACAAAGGGCTCTGTGGCTAAAAAAAACTGCAAGAAACTTTGGACTAGAAAATCGCCGTGGTCACTTTCAGCTGTAACAGTCTAAAATCCTAGCTTCTTTCTGGGTTTCCAAGATAGGCCTGTCTGATAATGAAGGATTCTGGTATCTTTTGTTCTAAAAAGAGCAGCTAAAATGAGAAGACTTGAAGAGCACATCCATGGCAGGCCTCTAGGGTCACCTCTAAGCTGGTGGCACCAAAAAGATAGTAATAGCTACACATGTCCTATATGCCAGGGATTGTTGTAAGCCTTTCACATGGAATTCTCACAACAACTCTATAAAGTAGGTATTGTTGTCTCTGTTTTACAAATTAGGAAACAGAAGCACAGAAAGGTTAAATAACCTGCCTGTCTTTGTCAGCTCGGGCTGCTATAACAAATTACCATAGACTGGGTGGCGTAAGCAACAAATATTTATTTCTCATAATTCTGGAGGCTGGGAAGTCCAAGATCAAGGTGCTGGCAGATTCAGTGTCTGGTGAGAGCCAGAGCTGGTTGACAGACAGCTACCTTCTTTCTGTGTCCCCGCATGGTGGAGACATCATCTCTCTCATGTTTCTTCTCATAAGGGCACTAATCCACCCTCATGACCTAATTACCTCCCCTAGGCCCCACCTCCAAACATCATTACGTTGGGCATTAGGGCTTCAACATATGAATTTAGGGGGGTCACAAACATTTAATCATAGCACTGCCCATGGTCACATGTCTATTAAGTGCAAACCCTGGCAGTCTAGCTCCAGTGTCCATGTTCCTAACCATTACCCTGGTTGTACAAAGTCTCTAGCACCAGGTGCTGTTTCTAATCTCTGAAAATCCATCTGCCCATTGGACATACCCACTCAAACAGCTCATTGTCACCTCAAACTTAATTTCTCCTAAACCAAACTCATCATTTCTCTTGTTCCCCAAGCCAGGTGACCCTTCCCATTTCCTTTGTCCTCATAAAGATTTCTAGACTTTGTTTTTAATGTCTTAACATTATCTTTAATCCAGCTCCTCCATACCCAAACTAGCCACTCACCAAATGCTGTTGATGTTTCTTTTACTATTTCTCTTGAATCTATCCTTAGCACTCTATTCCCACCCTAGACCAGGCCGTCATTGTCTAGCTGCTCTCCTTGACTCTAATCCTTCTTACACACCAATGTCACATTGATCTCTCTCAGATATTGCTCTTACCACATCCTCTTACTACTCAAAACCCTTTCACTAGCTCTCTCTTTCTGACTATATTAACTCTAGATTTTTCTGCTTGTCTTTTAAGGCCTCCACAATCTAGTTCCTCTCTACCAAGCCAATCTTATCTTCACATTATACATTCTCTTCTCTAACTTTTTTGGTCTCCTTATTGCTACATAAGTTTTCATTGACATTACATCTGTGGCAGACATGACTTGTTGCTTACCAAAGAGTCATTCCCCCTACTTCCTTAGTGACAGAACCTTGATTATGTTACAGGTGAAAATGTGCACAGCTCCAAGAGATGAGTCACAATTGCTCTAAACCACTCATGCAAGCCTTTGGTAGTGATGGATATAGGAATGACCAAGTGACCTAGTTCTGGCTAATGAGACATGAGGAGGACTCTGAGGGAGCTTCTGGGAGAGATTTTTCCTCTCACAAAATGAGATGAATTGGAAAAACACTCCATCAACCTCTTGCTTGAGGTACTAGAATTAGGATGTGATGTTTGGTGCTGTGGCAGCTATCTTGGAACCATGAGGGGAGACATCATTGTTGCACTGAGGATGTCAGAGCAAAAAGACAAAAATGTCGATGATATGGTTGAGTTGCTACACAAACCCTGGGACTGCCCACCTCACAACTTCTTGTTAGTGGGATAATAAAAGTCGGTATAACCTTAAGTCACTGTTAGTTGGGGAACTTTGTTGCTTGCACTTGAAGTCATCAGAACTAATATCCTTCGTCCATGAAGCTGTCCATTTGTTCCACCAACAATTCAAATCCTGAAATGCTTTCAAGATGCAGTTCAAACCCTCCTTCTCTGGTGAGCTTATAAACTAGCATTTAACATGTGTCCTACAGTTCGGTACTTCATTACGATGTTTTGTATAGCTTTTCACTCTAGCTTCTCCGAGGTCCATTTTGACTTTCCAACTAGACTAAGTTCCTTGAGGAGCATGCCTTCTACTAGCATATTTTTCCCCAGCGCTGCCAGCAGTGCTTAACATGGTGCTGCAGTCATCAACCTTCCTTGTCTGAATAATAATGGTGTCTGTAAACTATTGGAATGTTTAGTGCTGAATAAGAGGCACCTTATGTCTCTCCTCTCAATAAGTTCTTTTTTTTTTTTTGCAATAAGTTCTTTTTTTACTCCAGCACAAATAATACAAAGTCCAAAGTAAGCAGGTGACATTTTATGAGCTCAAAGGGTTTTTTTTGAGATTTGACACGTTGTTAAATATTATTTAACCCCGAAATCTATACTGTGGAACGAAACAGACTCATAGACATAGAGAACAGACTCGTGGTTGCCAAGGGAGAGGGGTGTGGGGGAGGGATGGATGGGGAGTTTGGCATTAGCTGATGCAAACTAGTATATATAGGATGGATAAACAACAAGGTCCTACTGTATAGCAAAAAACTATATTCAATACCCTGTGATAAACCATAATGGAAAAGAATATGAAAAAGAAGGTATATCTATGTATAACTGAATCATTTTGCTGTACAGTGAAAATTAACACACATTGTAAATCAACTATACTTCAATAAAATTTTTAAAAAAGAAAACAGAACTTTAGGTATACAATTTTGTATATAAAATATAGATTTTACCTAAAGATGTGAAAAAAATCTATATTGTGGAACATATAAATTCGTGTTTCTCAGTCAACTATACTTCAAAAAAATCTGTGTTTCTCAATAATGACTGCACAGTAGAATCACCTGAGGAACTTTTTAAAACATACAGATGTCAGGATCCCACCTCCAGAGGTTCTGACTTAATGCCAGGTGTGGTCTGTTTGTCAGAGGTTTTAGAAGGTCTCTGTGTGATTCTCCTGTACAGTCAGGGTTCAGACCCACTGCTATAGATCACTGTGTGGAAGTCCTAAAGCAGGGTTCTTAAACTCTAGTGTCCATAAGAATAACCTGTGCTTTATGTCAAATGATAATTTCTGAGACTCACTACCAGAGAATCTGAGAGTCTGGTTGGGGCCCAGGGATCTGCATTTTTAGAAAATAGCCAGGTGATTCAGATGTATTTGGTCTGTGGGATACATTTTGAGAAACTCTATCCTAAATGAAAACATATCTAGAAAAGTCTGTGGTCCATTTACTCGCTTAAAAATATAGTTTTGGCAGAAAATTAATCTGTCGCTGTTGTAAGTCAGATATGGGAAAAGCAATTATGGTTCTCTGCTCTAAAGAAAAAAAAAACCCAAGATTTGTTCAGTGTTTAATGAATCACACCGAAGGACAATGCTAATTTCCAATGCGTTAGAAGTGAGTATAAGTATGGAAAAGAAAAAAGAAAATTGTGTTTTAAATGATAGGAATGTTTTCCTTAAAATTAAGCGGTCATAAACTTTGCAAATGATCCAAATCTAGGAGATTGAGCTATTCTGATGATTCAGATTCAAATGCATCAAGATTTCTAGCAATGTGGAACAGACTGGTACAGTGGGTCCAAACCAGTGAGATAAAACTAAACAGAGATCAACATAAAGTCTGCTTTGACTTTTTTGTTTGTTTGTTTTTAGTGTTTCACAGGTACAGGATGGAAGAGACCATACTTGGCGAAAAAGATCTGCAGGTGCTTATTACTGACAAACTCAATGTGAGTCAACAGAGTGACTCTTAAAAAAAAAAAAAAGGTGTAAAGTGCAAGCTTGGACCACTTAGGTAGAAAACTCGAGTCAAAAGAGGTGATATCCCCATGGACTCTGCCCCGGAGTCATAGATCCAGTTCTGGGTGGGTTACCACAGTTTTGGGACATTAAACCAGAAAGCCTCCAGGAAAGGGAGACCAGAATGGAGAGGAACTGCGAGATCTCCCCACGGGGACTTGCTCATGCTGGAGAACAGAAGTCCTAACGGGGTAGCTGTCTTGAAAGTCCTACAGGTTGAACTGGAGAGGACATAGGAAGATTAGTTTGAAGTCAGCAGCCAAGATTCAGTTCAGTAGGAAGGAAGAGTTTCTAACCATAAGATCTTAAAAAGTAAGAACTTGCACTGACTTGTTCTGAGTCACTTAAAGTGTATTACAAAGAAGCTGAAGGAGCATTTATCCAGAAAATGCAAAATGCATTTCAGCACTAAAAGAAAAGTTAGATAAGATGACTTCTAAGCACTCTATCAACTTAGATCCCACAGCTTTCTGAAATTCCTCGTGCCTCAGTAGTTGTTAAAGGAGGGAATTTACAGTGAATGAAAATACAAAGGACGGCGATGTTATAAAAGGAAAGGGACCACGTGATAAAGAATGCAAGCAGCCTATAGAAACTGGAAAAAGCAAGGAAACTCACCTCCCCCCAGAGCCTCCGGAAGGAATGCAGCCCTGCTGACACCTCGATTTTCGGACTTCTGACCTCCATAACTGTAAGATAATAAGTTTGTGTTGTTTTAAGTCACCAAGTTTGTGGTGATCTGTTAAAGCAGCAACAGAAAACTAATACAACAACCCCTGTATGAAAGACTAGCAAGTTTTAGGGACTAAGAGCCCTGAGCATTTTGCCCCCAAAGTTGGCATTTATAAGATTTTGATGGAAAATGTTGTTTTTGTTTTTTTGGTTGGTTTGCTTGCTTCCTTTGCCACTTAAAAGTCCCAGAATAAGAGCACATGCCAGTTTTCAATGGTCTCAATAAAGAGTTTGGTTTCTCATCTAGCCCTCTAGAAACCTGCACATCTGGACAACAATTGTGGGGCAGTGTGAGGCCCCGTCTCCGTTTTCTGTGCCCTCCCCACCCTTCCCTCGCCTCTGCCACTCAAGTTCCAGGAAATCTACCTAGAACCATCTTCATCTGATGACTTCTTTCCAACTCGGGCTGCTTGAGCACTCATACCTTCAACTTGCATCCTTGCTAACATCTTGCTTTGTAATCTAGTATCGAGCCATTTACTCACTTAAGCAAGATGCTCTGCCCCTCTCCATCCGCATTAGCGGCCTTTCTGTTCTTCATGTACAGTCACACCCCAAGGCCTTAACACTGGCTGTTTTCTCTGCCTGGAACAGTCTTTTTTTTTTTTTTTTAATCGAAGTACAGTTGATTGACAATGTTTCAGGTGTACAGCAAAGTGATTCATATATATATATATTTTTCTTTTTCAGATTCTTTTCCATTATAGGTTATTACAAGATATTGAATATTGTTCCCTGTGCTATACAGTAGGTCCCTGTTGTTTATTTATTTTATATAGAGTAGTGTGTATCTGCTAATCCCAAACTCCTAATTTATCCCTCCCCCACCCTGCCCCGAATAGTCTTCCTTCAGATATCCAGATGGCTCTCTCACTTCTTCCAAGTCTTTGCTTACCTGTCACTTTCTTAATGGAGCCTGTCTTGACTACTCTATTTAATACTGAAACACCCCCCTACACCCACACACACCCACACACACATACCCACACGCAAACACTTTCAAACTCCCTTTTCCTGCCCATTTTTTTCACAGCCCCTATCTCCTCCTAACATAAAATATAATTTATTAATTATTATGTTTATTGTTTAGGGTCTGTCTTCCCCCACTAAAATGCTAATGACACAAAGTGCAGGATTTGTGCCTTTGCTGTTCACTGATAGATCCTAAGCATCAGGTACAGTGCCGGGTACATAAAAGATACTCAGTAACCATTGTTGAAGGAATGGATTTATTCTCCTCCCTGTGCTGACACTAGGCCAGATCAGAGGGTACAGCTATGAAAGAATAAGACGTTGTGTGACCTAGAATCGGCCTGCCCAATATTACACACAGTTTTGATTTTTTAAAAAAATTAATTAATTAATTAATTAATTTTTGGCTGCGTTGGGTCTTCATTGCCGTGCGCGGGCTTTCTCTAGTTGCGGAGAGCGGGGGCTACTCTTTGTTGCAGAGCACGGGCTCTTGGCGCACGGGCTTAAGTAGTTGTGGCACGCGCAGGCTTTGTTGCTCCGAGGCATGTGGGATCCTCCCGGACCAGGGCTCGAACCCGTGTCCCCTGCATTGGCCACTGCAACACCAGGGAAGTCCCAGGTTTGATTTAGTTTGACCCGCCAGGCTATAAACACCTGGGGACAAGTACACTCTTACTTTCCTCTAGTCCCCAGGCGCTCAGTCCCTATCTCCCCCTCCTCCCCACGCCTAATCACTGTGCTGGTGCTTGCCTACTCTCTCCAAGTTTCTCTCCTCTACTCAGTGGAAAAGAGTGGGAAGGGAGTCACATCACTCCTGTCCCTGATCTAGATAATTATGGATATACATGGTGTTGAAGCGCTGTGGATAAAACACAAAGGATGCTTAGAACAATAGTTTTGGGGTTTTTTCCAAACATATATTTGTAGGAAAACCTCAAACAACTCCCAAACTAAAAAAAAAAAAAAAGTTCAGGTGTGTATTACTTTAAGCAAACCCAATAAATGAAGAACTCAAAAACTGCTGAGGGGCAGCAGAACAGATCAGCTCAAGATGTAACACTTTGCCATGTGTATTGTTTTGAGATGAAGGCAATTAAACCCCAGCAGACTCAAGAAAAGCTTTTTACCTCCCCCTTAACTGCCTAGAAGAATTGAGGTAGGGGGCCAATACGAGGAAGAGAGCTATTCCCAGAGAGAACTTTTATATCACAAAGACTCCCTTGCAAGGCATGGCAAACATTTGTTTACTAAACATTTCCTCTTCCCATCTTCCTGTGAATTGTTTTCCTCCCCTTTGAAGCCCCAGACCCCTACCCCCTTCTCCTTAGCTCAGGAAGGTACAGAAGCCTCAAGTACCTGACTGCCAGGGACTCGTCATTTTCTTTGTGGGGCTTCTATACATACGTAATTAAATATAATTAAAATTGTTTTTCTCCTGTTAATCTGCCTTATGTCAATTTAATTATTAGATCAGCCAAAGAATCTAGAAGGGTAAGAAAAGTTTTCCGCCCTTACACTTATAAAGGTAGATTTGATCTGGGAGTGGTTATTTGCATTTCAAAGGATGCCTCACTTCACAGAAAGAATTTACCACAGGGCTATTTCAAATAGTTTACTCAATTGAAAATACTGAAACTGAATGTCTCAAAATGGAGGATTAAGTGAAGCATGTTACATTCATACAATGGACTATCAAAGGGTCATTAAAAGTTATACAATGTGAAAATGCAAACATTGTAATGAGGGAGAAAAAACTGGAAATAAACAAAATTGTAAAATTACAATGATTTTTTTTTTGCATTACGTGGGCCTCTCACTGTTGTGGCCTCTCCCGTTGCGGAGCACAGGCACCAGACGCGCAGGCTCAGCGGCCATGGCTCACGGGCCCAGCCGCTCCGCGGCACGTGGGATCTTCCCGGACCGGGGCACGAATCCGTGTCCCCTGCATCGGCAGGCGGACTCTCAACCACTGCGCCACCAGGGGAGCCCTACAATGATTTTTTTAAATCCATAATAAAAAACCTGGAAGGAAAGAGTCCAAATTATTAACAGGGATTGTTTCTGAGTGTTGAGATTGTAAATAACTTCCTTTTTGTCTTTTTAAAAAATATATTGGTTTATTTAATTTATTTTTTTGGCTGCGTCGGGTCTTAGTTGCGGCTTGCAGGATCTTTTGTTGTGGCGCATGGGATTTTCATGGGGCCTGCGGGCTTCTTTCTAGTTGCAGCACATGGGCTTCTCTCTAGTTGTGGAATGCGGGTTCTCTCTCTAGTTGTGGTGCACGGGCTCCAGGGCGCGTGGGCTCTGTAGTTTGCAGCACGCGGGCTCTCTCCTCGAGGCACATGAGCTCAGTAGTTGTGGCGCCCGGGCTTAGTTGCCCCACGGCATGTGGGATCTTAGTTCTCCGACCAGGGGTCGAGCCCGCATCCCCCTGCATTGGAAGGCGGATTCTTTACCACCGGACCACCAGGTAAGTCTCCTTTTGTCTTTTGAATTGTCTGATTGTCCACATTTTCTATAATAGCTGTAGTATTTTTATCATAAAGATTAAAATAAACTTTTAGAAATAAAAATCAAGGTTTGAGTTTTAAAAATTCAATTCACACAAAACTTTTCAGAATTGTCACTGCTGGGGTGTCTGGTGAGGGGGGGTGGATTCCAGGACATATGTTTATGAAGTCTTTATAGAATTCTCCCATTTGTTTAAAAATAGGTCTATAATAATCCAATAACTAAGGGAGAGGAGTGGGAAGAAAAAAAACCTTTTAAGATCTTTTCGAGAACATGTGTGGCAGTTGCTTCCGTGGAGAATGAGGGAGGAAACTGTCAAGTGATCATTTAAAACCCGTATCTTATCATTTTGCGGGCTTGAAATGAATTGGTTAAATGAATTTAACCCGTGATTTATTTGTTCTTTGTATCCAATGGGAGAATTCCCCATAAAAGTTCAAAACTGGTAGATAGGACTATACAAAAAAAGGTGAAGGCGGTGATGACAAACCAATACATTAAAGGAGGCTGTTTGGAGAAATCGCTGAGTCAAGAGTCGGGCAGTCACGTGAAGATTTTAATAAAAACGAAACTTAACCAGAAGTGGTTGGCTCCCTCCCCCTCTCCACCCCCTCTTGGTATTGTTACAGGAGCTGGGAACACGGGTTTCCGCGCTTTGGTTCTTCGGCGGGGCGGACCCGGACGGGCCAGGCCGAGAGAGGTGGCGGAAGGAGAGGGATCTTGGCCCGCCTGTCGCGCCTTTGGACATGTGGGTCAGCGTTTCGGGAACAGGAACAGATCGATCTGGGCGAAACATTGGCTTTTTGTGTCTCCTGCGTTTGGTACCTTCGGAGGGCCCGTTGCAGCTGTGGGCGGCCGCAATTGCTGCCAGCGGTCAAGGCGACCTTGCTCAGCAAAGCGACTATTGTACTTTGAGCTAGTGACTCCGGAGGCTTTGCCGCTTTCCAGGCATTCCTCCAGGAACTTTCTCCCCCTGGAGGCCTAGCCTTTAAACGCAGTTTGTTTTTGCAGTGCGATGCTGCTTTATTCTTGGCCTTGGCGCCAAGAGTAGCCTGCAGTTCTGACCAGTTAGTCACGGCCTCTCGGAGAAAAGAACAAAACAGTGCGGCGGTCCTTTATGTCTAACGTTGGTGATTCTGAGTTCACTGACAGTAGTTGCTTTGAAGTCTTTCTCCAGCGCACTTAGTCACCTGGTATCCTTTATGGCGCAAGAATCTGTACCAAAGCCTGGCGCCTCTCCTGGGTTGGCTGTAGATGACTTGGATAGAAAGAGATACCACAACTGTTTCGTTCATATGCATATTTCAAAGCTCATGAAATTGTACCTTTTAAATATGTGTAGTTTATTGAATGTCAGTTATGCTTTAATAAAGCTGTTTAAAAGGAACACAGAGGATTAACTAATAAATGGTAATCAAGACTATGTAAGTATTTCTTACATAGTCTTACCGATTTCTCTATAACACGCAGTGCAGTTTAGTAGCATTTTAAAAATAAATTTATTTTATTTATTTTGTCTGTGTTGGGTCTTTGTTGCTGCGAGTGGGCTTTCTCTAGTTGCAGGGAGCTGGGGCTACTCTTCGTTGCGGTGCGCAGCTTCTCATTGCAGTGGTTTCTCTTGTTGCAGAGCACGGGCTCTAGGCACGTGGGCTTCAGGAGTTGTGGCACGTGGGCTCAGGAGTTGTGGCTCACGGGCTCTAGAGCACAGGCTCAGGAGTTGTGGTGCACAGGCTTAGTTGCTCCGAAGCATGTGGGATCTTCCTGGACCAGGGCTCAAACCCATGTCCCCTGCATTAGCAGGCAGATTCTTAACCACTGCACCACCAGAGAAGCCCTGTTTGATAGCATTTTACCCACATAGAACTTCTTTCAAAATTGGAGTTGTCAACTGAAAAAAAAAAAGCACAATGTAAAAGTTGAGAATTATGTTTTATTTGGTGGACTTACTGAGGACTATAGCCCAGGATACAGCCTCTCAGATAGCTCTGAGGGACTGTTCCAAAGAGATAAGGGAGGAGATGTGTGTGTGGGGGGGGGTGCTGTAAAAAAAAATGTAGTCGAACAGTAAAAGAGTACTACCAGTCACAAAAAAACAGCCATCTCGTTAATGATTTTAGTGCTTTTCTATGTGTGGGAAGATGCAAGAGTCATTGAAATTATCCCTTTGATGTGCACCTCAACTATCTAGGGCCAGTATCCAGTTTTTCTCCATCCTGAATCCCTTCAGTGTGCACCGTTGGGGGCGGCTGCAGTGACTGATGGCTTGATGACCACCATCTCCTTTGTTTACTGAAATGGCAGATGACATTCTTTGTCCACTGAGTGAATCGTCTCAAACCCTGCTGCTTTATCAACTAAGTTTATGTAATATTCTAAATCCTTTGTCGTCATTTCAACAATCCATTAAGTTCTCTGTCTTATATGGGCACTGTTTGTGCTGCCGCAAAACAGTTACAATAGTAATGTCAAAGATCACTGATCACACATCACCATAACAAATATAATAATAATGAAAAAATTGAAATATTGTGACAATTACCAAAATGTGACAAAAACACCAAGTGAGTAATTACTTTTGGAAAAATGGCACCAATAAATTTCTTGATGTAGGGTTGTCACAAACCTTCAATTTGTAAAAAATGCAGTATCTGAGAAGTACAATAAAATGAGGTATGCCTGTAACTGATAAAATGCAAAACCACATTTCTTTTATCTGTCACTGAGTGGTAAAAAAATTAATATCAATTGCCCTTTTTGGGTGACTTAGTTATTACTTATTTTAAAGCCTTCAATTTCTGTAAATATAGGCACATGGTTTTATTTGCACAGTTTTTCCTAGATGAGGATATTTCGTTAGTGTTTTATTTATAAGGGCTGTGACACCTAAGAAAACACAAAGCCACCATGCCTCAAAACCAAATAAAAACATAAAGAAAAGAAAACATCACAGACCAGTAGGAAGTAACAGGACCAGAGTCAGGAATCCGGCTAGGGAGTCAGGCTGACCTAGGTCTGAACTCAAACTCTGCTACTCAAACTCTGCTAGCTGTGTGAGTAGAAGTGAGTCCCTTATTTTCTCTAAGCCTCAGCTCCCTCACAGAGTCCTGAGTGAATCAGAGTCAGCAGAGGAGGAGCAGAAAGTGGGATCATTTGGCTGGAGCCCCTACTCTAGATGGGAGAATGACTATCACACAGGTGTTGATCCTAAGTGAAATCCATGGAACGCTGGTGCTAGAGGCTGGGAGTCTGATGAATGTCTTCAAAATCTGGAAGCTTGGGGCTTCCCTGGTGGCGCAGTGGTTGAGAATCTGCCTGCCAATGCAGGGGACATGGGTTCGAGCCCTGGTTCGTGAAGATCCCACATGCTGCGGAGCAACTGAGCCTGCGCGCCAGAACTTGCTGAGCCTGTGCTCTAGAGCCCACAAACCACACTACTGAGCCTGTGTGCCACAAATACTGAAGCCCACGCGCCTAGAGCCCATGCTCTGCAACAAGAGAAGCCACCGCGGTGAGAAGCCTGTGCACCTCAACGAAGAGTAGCCCCTGCTCGCCACAACTAGAGAAAGCCTGCATGCAGCAACGAAGACCCAACGCAGCCAAAATAAAATAAAATAAGTAAATAAATTTATATTAAAAAAATCTGAAAGCTTCCCAGGCCTTGAAGACCTTTAAGGCATAAATGAGATAATAATGAATGTGAAGGCTCAAAACAGTACCTGATACATAGTAAGGACTGCACTCAATCAATGGTACCTATTTTTATTTTGTTATTATTGGTGGAGGAACCACCTACCCCATAGTATCGTGAGCAGAGCGTTAACGAAATAAAGCAAGTAAAATTCCTAGCAGAGAGCCCGAGTCGTAAGGGATACTCAGTGGGTATTAGTCCTCTTCCCCCTTTTCTCTCCTTACTTTGAAATGTTCACCTCAAATTCAGCTCACTCCATGAAGCTTTCCCTGCCTCAGGTCCTGCAACGCAATGCCTGCGGCCTTTTCTGTGGCTGTGGGCCAGGACACGGAAGCATCGTGAGAGGGACCTGGATTGTGTCACCTGGTGCTGAGCTGCCCTGGACTTTATGTTCTTTAGCGTAGCTGCTGTGAGGGCAAGAAGTGGAGTGTCACGACTTGGATTTTCCAGAAGCATATGCTGAAGTGGAATTGGGGTTGCAAGATGTTTAGAGATCAATATCTGTGAAAGGAAGGCATGGGAGGCGGGACTGGGCAGAGGGAAAAGTCGAACAGTGATGCTAGCGTCACAAAGCCGTGGCCACCCCACGAGGAGGTCTGGAGCGAGTGTTGCCTGGCAGAGTGTCCCTCAAGGGGCTGACAAGTCCAGGCCTTTATTCTCCTCTCTCTTTCAATCACCGGAAGCAGGCTGCCCTGGCAAGAGCATGACCTCGTGACCTGACGTGGAAGCCAACCCTGAAGTGGCTGACCGCTGGGGTCTGAGCACAGCCTCCGCAGCTGGGCAGCAGGTCCTTCCTTGAACGGGGATCGGGAGGGTGTGTTCTTTGTGTCCACCACGTTGGGGGGTAAATCAACAACGCAGTAACACATACCAAATTGCTGACTGTTCAGAACACTGAATTCCAAGCGTATCTCAACATGTTAAGGAAGAGGATTGGCAGTCATCCCTTGATAGAGAAAAAGTGAGTTGAAATGTCTGTGCACCAGACACTTCTACATGTGCCGTAAGAGCAAAGTTTGCTCTCCTCAAGAGGAAAGGAGACCAGACTATTGCCAAACAGGTCCTGTGCTATTGGTACGGTTTTATATAGCATGGGAGCAGGGTAAGTTAGGATGAGGAACCGCAAGGGCTAGAGGCAGAGTAACTCTTAGCCGAGGGCTGCCCCAGAAATCGATCAGGCCTCACGACAATGTTTCTCATCACTTGGGTTGCATGTTAAATTCCCAGACCCACCGCCTCTACACCATTCTACTCAATCAGAATCTCTCAGGTTAGACCCAGGAATCAGCATGTTTAATAGGCATTCACATTGCTTCTTCTGCAAGTCACAATTTTCAAACCCTGCAAATCTGAACAACAACCAGTGATAATCTCTCTTTCTAACCCTTTCCAGATAAGCATAATTAACCTCCCCATGAGGGATAAAAGGAAACATGCCCAGATCACAGCAGCCAGGGACAGCTCTCAACCTCAGGTTTCAGGTAGTGGTGGAGGATGTATTTGACACTGCCCAGCTGCCTGCCACCTGTACACTGGCCAGTTGTTCCCTTGCCTGTGAGTTCCAGATATGAGTTGCAGAAGCTGCCAGGTCACTAGTTAGCAGGGTCAATGGGAGATGTTGGAAAATACAGGTTAGGTGTACATGAAGGATGTGTCGGAAATAGAAGCTAAGCAGTCCTGCCAGACAGTATATAGAGCAGTCTGAACATTCTTGCAACAGTGGTGTAATTTATGCATAGTATAAATCTACAACTATATTTTATTGATTGATAATGCTTTTCTATTTTACAATAAATCCTCTTAGAAGTAATGAGTACCAGTAAATGAAAGTATGTGTTTATAAAAATCTAGGCACCTGGGGCTTCCCTGGTGGCACAGTGGTTGAGAGTCCGCCTGCCGATGCAGGGGACACGGGTTCATGCCCCGGTCCGGGAGGATCCCGCATGCCGTGGAGCGGCTGGGCCCGTGGGCCATGGCCGCTGGGCCTGTGCGTCCGGGACCTGTGCTCCGCAGCAGGAGAGGCCACAGCAGTGAGAGGCCCGCGTACCGCAAAAAAAAAAAAAAAAATCTAGGCACCGAGTTTGATGTTATATATGTAGCTTACACAAAATGTCTATTGATGTTTACCATCCATGGAGGCTGCAGTGATATAACTTACCGCACAGAAACCAGAAGAAGCATCACCATCTACTTCAGAAGTCAGTACATAGTTATTCTAATAACGGGCTCGGTGTTGGCTGAATTAGCCAAACAAATGGTTCAGTGATATCAACTTTATATCAGTGCCTTCAGGTGCTTCAAATGGAAGGGGAGCTAAATTATTACTGGTTCAAGGACTTCTCTTGTGGCGCAGTGGTTAAGAATCTGCCTGCCGATGCAGGGAACATGGGTTCAATCCATGGTCCGGGAAGATCCCACATGCCGTGGAGCAACTAAACCGGTGTGCCACAACTACTGAAGCCCGTGCTCTGCAACAAGAGAAGCCACCGCAATGAGAAGCCCACGAACTGCAACGAAGAGTAGCCCCTGCTCTCCACAACTAGAGAAAGCCCGCGTGCAGCAACAAAGACCCAACAAAGCCAAAAATAAATAAATAAATAAATAATAATGGTTCAATTATTTCTTCCAATGCATGGAATCAAATAACAATTTTGGAAGTTAATTTTGATGAAGGTTAAACATTTGTCAGCATTATAAATGCTACTGTAAGTTTAGTAACAAAGTGTAACATTGAAGGTAAAGTTTTTTTCTCAGTGATAAGATGAACACAACTTTTTTTTTTTTTTTTTTTTTTTTTTGCGTTACGCGGGCCTCTCAATGCTGTGGCCTCTCCCGTTGCGGAGCACAGGCTCCGGACGCGCAGGCTCAGCGGCCATGGCTCACGGGCCCAGCCGCTCCGCGGCATGTGGGATCCTCCCGGACCGGGGCACGAACCCGTGTCCCCTGCATCGGCAGGCGGACTCCCAACCACTGCGCCACCAGGGAAGCCCCTGAACACAACTTTTTAAATTAATTAATCAATTAATTTGCTTGTGCCGAGTCTTAGTTGCGGCAGGTGGGCTCCTTTAGTTGCAGCAGGTGGGCTCCTTTAGTTGCAGCTCAAGGGCTCCTTAGTTGTGGCACATGGGTGCCTTAGCTGTAGCAGGCAGGCTCCTTAGTTGCAGCTCGCCGGCTCCTTAGTTGCAGCACACGGGCTCCTTAGTTGTGGCATGCGAACTCTTAGTTGCAGCATGCATGTGGGCTCTAGGTCCCTGGCCAGGAATCAAACCCGGGCCCCCTGCATTGGGAGTGTGGAATCTTAACCACTGTGCCACCAGGGAAGTCCCCAAGATGAACACAAATTTTTTTTTAACATCTTTATTGAGGTATAATTGCTTTACAATGGTGTGTTAGTTTCTGCTTTATAACAAAGTGAATCAGTTATACATATACATATGTTCCCATATCTCTTCCCTCTTGCATCTTCCTCCCTCCCACCCTCCCTATCCCACCCCTCCTGCAAATTTTAACAGAGGAAAATGTCATGGTAAAAATAGTGTTCTGAATCAATTAAGAAATCTATAGAGCAGGAACACCTTTGGGGTTGGTTATAGTGCACATACAACTGACAACTGCATCTAAATAAGCTGCAATATTATACCTATTGAAAGAGAAGCTGTAGTGTCAAATTTCCAAATATAGTTTTTTCTACATATACTACTAGGGTCCAAACTTGTTTTTGTATGTGACAAAGTTAATGTTGAATACCCAAAATAAGAAATAAAAACCCAGCATATGCTCTCTCTCTTTGCCCTCCATCGTCAGTCAGACGTTAGAAATGTTTGTGCTTTTGAAGAACCACTTTCTCAGTCCATCTAAGTGTCCTACAGTGGTACTGAACTTTTTACAGAGTTCTCTGAATTTGGGGTTATTTTATTCAACGTCAGTTGGAAATATTTAATGAAAATATTCAACAAATAGAGTCCTAAAAAACAATCTCTTTGGCTTTTGAAGCTCTCAGCAAATAACAGCAAAAACAGGAAGGCATTGGAATGTATCCCTAATAAAGGATTGGGGGCTCCCCTGGTGGCGCAGTGGTTGAGAGTCTGCCCGCCGATGCAGGGGACGTGGGTTCGTGCCCCAGTCCGGGAAGATCCCACATGCCGCGGAGCGGCTGGGCCTGTGAGCCATGGCCGCTGAGCCTGCGCGTCTGGAGCCTGTGCTCTGCAATGGGAGAGGCCACAACAGTGAGAGGCCCGCTATCGCATATAAAACCCCCAAAAAACAAGGGTGAGCATGGATGTGTATATTGCAGGTGGGGGAGTAGGTTCCATTTGCAGTAACATGGATGGACCTAGAGATTTTTTTTTTTCTGTAGAGAGACAGATATGCCAATGAAACACCAGAAAGAAGATATCTGCTGTGTTCCAACAAAACGCTATTAAAAGTTTGAATCCTAATTACAAAAGTAATATATGTTTATTAAAGAAAAGTTGGAAAATACATACAGTTTCAAAGAAGGGGAAAAGATCTATAATTTCATCACATAGCTATTAATAACCTTTATGTCCCTTCAGACTTTTTTCAACATATAATGCCCAGAAAATGCATATAATATCAACTGGGCCAATACCCTAAATACAATTTCGTGCTCCGATTTTCATAGTTTTTTTTTAATTTTATTTTATTTATTTTTTTATACAGCAGGTTCTTATTAGTCATCAGTTTTATACACATCAGTGTATGCATGTGAATCCCAATCGCCCAACTCAGCCCACCACCAACCCCACCCCCCCACGGCTTTCCCCCCTTGGTGTCCATACGTTTGTTCGTCTCAGCTTCTGCCCTGCAAACTGGTTCATCTGTACCATTTTTCTAGGTTCCACCTACATGTGTTAATATACGATATTTGTTTTTCTCTGACTTACTTCACTCTGTATGACAGTCTCTAGATCCATCCATGTCTCAACAAATGACTCAATTTCGTTCCTTTTTATGGCTGAGTAATATTCCACTGTATATATGTACCACATCTTCTTTATCCATTCGTCTGTCAGTGGGCATTTAGACTGCTTCCATGACCCGGATATTGTAAATACTGCTGCAAGGAACATTAGGGTGCATGTGTCTTTTTGAATTACGGTTTTCTCTGGGTATATGCCCAATAGTGGGATTGCTGGATCATATGGTAATTCTATTTGTAGTTTTTTAAGGAACCTCCATACTGTTCTCCATAGTGGCTGTATCGATTTACATTCCCATCAACAGTACAAGAGGGGTCCCTTTTCTCCACATCCTCTCCAGCATTCGTTTTTTGTAGATTTTCTGATGATGCCCATTCTAACTGGTGTGAGGTGATACCTCATTGTAGTTTTGATTTGCATTTCTCTAATAATTAGTGATGTTGAGCAGCTTTTCATGTGCTTCTTGGCCATCTGTATGTCTTCTTTGGAGAAATGTCTATTTAGGTCTTCTGTCCATTTTTGGATTGGGTTGTTTGTTTCTTTAATATTGAGCTGCATGAGCTGTTTATACATTTTGGAGATTAATTCTTTGTCCGTTGATTCGTTTGCAAATATTTTCTCCGATTCTGAGGGTTGTCTTCTTGTCTTGTTTATGGTTTCCTTTGCTGTGCAAAAGCTTTTAAGTTTCATTAGGTCCCATCTGTTTATTTTTGTTTTTATTTCCATTACTCTAGGAGGTGGATCAAAAAAGATCTTGCTGTGATTTATGTCAAAGAGTGTTCTTCCTCTGTTTTCCCTCAAGAGTTTTATAGTGTCCGGTCTTACATTTAGGTCTCAAATCCATTTTGAGATTATTTTTGTGTATGGTGTTAGGGAGTGTTCTAATTTCATTCTTTTACATGGAGCTGTCCAGTTTTCCCAGCACCACTTACTGAAGAGACTGTCTTTTCTCCATTTAATATCCTTACCTCCTTTGTCATAGATTAGTCGACCATAGGTGTGTGGGTTTATCTCTGGGCTTTTTATCTTGTTCCATTGATCTATGTTTCTGTTTTTGTGCCAGTACCATATTGTCTTGATTACTGTAGCTCTGTAGTATAGTCTGAAGTCGGGGAGTCTGATTACTCCACCTCCATTTTTCTCCCTCAAGACTGCTTTGGCTATTCAGGGTCTTTTGTGTCTCCATACAAATTTTAAGATTTTTGTTCTAGTTCCGTAAAAAATGCCATTGGTGATTTGATAGGGATTGCATTGAATCTGTAGATTGCTTTGGGTAGTATAGTCATTTTCACAATATTGATTGTTCCAATCCAAGAACATGGTATATCTCTCCATCTGTTGGTATCATCTTTCATTTCTTTCATCAGTGTCTTATAGTTTTCTACATACAGGTCTTTTATCTCCCTAGGTAGGTTTATTCCTAGGCATTTTATTCTTTTTTTGCAATGGTAAGTGGGAGTGCTTCCTTAATTTCTCTTCCAGATTTTTCATGATTAGTGTATAGGAATGCAAGAGATTTCTGTGCATTAATTTTGTATCCTGCAACTTTACCAAATTCATTGATTGGCTCTAGTAGTTTTCTGGTGGCATTTTTAGGATACTCTATGTATAGTATCATGTCACCTGCAAACAGTGACAGTTTTACTTCTTCTTTTCCAATTTGTATTCCTTTTATTTCTTTTTCTTCTCTGATTGCCGTGGCTAGGACTTCCAATACTATGTTGAATAATGGTGGTGAGAGTGGACATCCTTGTCTTGTTCCTGATCTTAGAGCAAATGCTTTCAGTTTTTCACCATTGAGAATGATGTTTGCTGTGGGTTTGTCGTATATGGCCTTTATTATGTTGAGGTAGGTTCCCTCTATGCCCACTTTCTGGAGAGTTTTTATCATAAATGGGTGTTGAATTTTGTCAAAAAATTTTCTGCATCTATTGAGATGATCATATGGTTTTTATTCTTCAATTTGTTAATATGGTGTATCGCACTGATTGATTTGCGTATATTGAAGAATCCTTGCATCACTGGGATAAATCCCACTTGATCATGGTGTCTGATGCTTTTAATGTATCATTGTATTCTGTTTGCTAGTATTTTGTTGAGGATTTTTGCATCTATATTCAGCAGTGATATTGGTATGTAATTTTCCTTTTTGTAGTATCTTTCTCTGGTTTTGGTATCAGGGTGATGGTGACCTCATAGAATGAGTTTGGGAGTGTTCCTTACTCTGCAATTTTTTGGAGGAGTTTGAGAATGATGGGTGTTACCTCTTCTCTAAATGTTTGATAGAGTTCACCTGTGAAGCCATCTGGTCCTGGACTTTTGTTTGTTCGAAGATTTTTAATCACAGTTTCAATTTTATTACTTGTGATTGGTCTGTTCATATTTTCTATTTCTTCCTGGTTCAGTATTGGAAGGTTATACCTTTCTAAGAATTTGTCCATTTCTTCCAGGTTGTCCATTTTATTGGCATAGAATTGCTTTTAGTAGTCTCTTAGGATGCTTTGTATTTCTGCAGTGTCTGTTGTAACTTCTCCTTTTTCATTTCTAATTTTTTTTTTTTTTTTTTTTTTTTTTTTGCGGTACGCGGGCCTCTCACTGTTGTGGCCTCTCCCGTTGCGGAGCACAGGCTCCGGACGCGCAGGCTCAGCGGCCATGGCTCACGGGCCTAGCCGCTCCGCAGCATGTGGGATCTTCCCAAACTGGGGCATGAACCCATGTCCCCTGCATTGGCAGGCGGACTCTCAACCACTGCGCCACCAGGGAAGCCCTTCATTTCTAATTTTACTGCTTTCAGTCCTCTCCCTCTTTTTCTTGATGAGTCTGGCTAATGGTTTATCAATTTTGTTTATCTTCTCAAAGAACCAGCTTTTAGTTTTATTGATCTTTGCTGTTGTTTTCTTTGTTTCTATTTCATTTATTTCTGCTCTGATCTTTATGATTTCTTTCCTTCTGCTAACTTTGGGTTTTGTTTGTTCTTCTTTCTCTAGTTCCTTTAGGTGTAAGGTTAGATTGTTTATTTGAGATTTTTCTTGTTTCTTGAGGTAGGCTTGTATAGCTATAAACTTCTCTCTTAGAACTGCTTTTGCTGCATCCCATAGGTTTTGGATCTTCGTGTTTTCATTGTCATTTGTCTCTAGGTATTTTTTGATTTCCTCTTTGATTTCTTCAGTGATCTCTTGGTTATTTAGTAACGTATTGTTTAGCCTCCATGTGTTTGTGCTTTCTCCGTTTTTTTTTTACCAGTAATTCATTTCTAATCTCATAGCATTGTGGTCAGAAAAGATGCTTGATATCATTTCAATTTTCTTAAATTTACTGAGACTTGATTTGTGACCCAAGATGTGATCTATCCTGGGGAATATTCCGTGCGCACTTGAGAAGAAAGTGTAATCTGCTGTTTTTGGATGGAATGTCCTATAAGTATCAATTAAATCTATCTGGTCTATTGTGTCATTTAAAGCTTCTGTTTCCTTATTTGTTTTCATTTTGAATGATCTGTCCATTGGTGTAAGTGAGGTGTTAAAGTCCCCCACTATTATTGTGTTACTATCGCTTTCCTCTTTTATAGCTGTTAGCAGTTGCCTTATGTATTGAGGTGCTCCTATGTTGGGTGCATATATATTTATAATTGTTATACCTTCTTCTTGGATTGATCCCTTGATCATTATGTAGTATCCTTCCTTGTCTCTTGTAACATTCTTTTTTTAAAGTCTATTTTTATCTGATATGAGTATTGCTACCCCAACTTTCTTCTGATTTCCATTTGCATGGAATATCTTTTGCCAACCCCTCACTTTCAGTCTGTATGTTTCTCTAGGTCTGAAGTCTCTTTTAGACAGCATATATATGGGTCTTGTTTTTGTATCCATTCAGTAACTCTGTGTCTTTTGGTTGGAGCATTTAGTCCATTCACGTTTAAGGTAATTATCGATACGTATGTTCCGGTTACCATTTTCTTAATTGTTTTGGGTTTGTTTTTGTAGGTCCTTTTCTTCTCTTGTGTTTCCTACTTAGAGAAGTTCCTGTAGCATTTGTTGCGGAGCTGGTTTGATGGTGCCGAATTCGCTTATCTTTTGCTTGTCTGTTAAACTTTTGATTTCTCCATTGAATCTGAATGAGATCGTTGCCGGGTAGAGTAATCTTGGTTGTAGGTTCTTTCCTTTCATCACTTTAAGTATATCATGCTACTCCCTTCTGGCTTGTAGAGTTTCTGCTGAGAAATCAGCTGTTAACCTTATGGGAGTTCCCTTGTATGTTATTTGTCATTTTTCGCTTGCTTTCAATAATTTTTCTTTGTCTTTAATTTTTGCCAATTTGATTACTATGTGTCTTGGCGTGTTTCTCCTTGGGTTTATCCTATATGAGACTCTCTGAGCTTCCTCAACTTGGGTGGCTATTTCCTTTCACATGTTAGGTAAGTTTTCGACTATAATCTCTTCAAATATTTTCTCTGGTCCTTTCTCTTTCTCTCTTCTCCTTCTGGGACCCCTATAATGCGAATGTTGTTGTGTTTAATGTTGTCCCAGAGGTCTCTTAGGCTGTCTTCATTCCTTTTCATTCTTTTTTTCTTTATTCTATTGTGCAGCAGTGAATTCCACAATTCTGTATTCCAGGTCACTTATCCGTTCTTCTGCCTCAGTTATTCTGCTTTTGATTCCTTCTAGTGTATTTTTCATTTCAGTCATTGTATTGTTCATCTCTGTTTGTTTGTTCTTTAATTCTTTTAGGTCTTTGCTAAACATTTCTTGCATCTTCTCAATCTTTGCCTCCATTCTTTTTTCCGGGTCCTGGATCATCTTCACTATCATTATTCTGAATTCTTTTTCTGGAAGGTTGCCTATCTCCACTTCATTTAGTTGTTTTTCTGGGGTTTATCTTGTTCCTTCATCTAGTACATAGCCCACTGCCTTTTCATCTTGTCTATCTTTCTGTGAATGTGGATTTTGTTCCACAGGCTGCAGGATTGTTTTTCTTCTTGCTTCTGCTGTCTGCCCTCTGGTGGATGAGGCTATCTAAGAGGCTTGTGTAAGTTTCCTCGGACCTAGAGATTATTATGCTTAGTGAAATAACTCAAAGACAAATACTGTATGATATCACTTATATGTGGAAATGAATAAATAAAAGAATGTATATAGCAAAACAGAAACAGACTCACAGATATAGAGAACAAACTAGTGGTTACCAGTGGGAAGAGGGAAGGGGGAGGGGCAAGACAGAGGTATGGGTTAAAGAGGTATAAACTATTATGTATAAAATAGATAAACAACTAGGATATATTGTACAATACAGGGTATTATAGCCATCATTTTGTAATAGCTTTTAATGGAGTATAACCTATAAAAATACCGAATCACTATGTGTGCTGTACACCTGAAACTAACATAATATTGTAAATCAACTATACTTCAATAAAAAAATAAAAAATTAGATAGTATGTTAAAAAAGGAAAAATAGGGTGGTTTACAGAAATGAGCCAGTTGAAAGCATGAACAATTTGAAATTTCTTAACCATCAAATGCAAGTTTGAAAATTATTGCAGACACTTTAAAAAATTTAAAAATAATAATACCATATTGAAAAAATACATTCTTCACGAAGATACCAATGATGCATTATAAAAGGCAGGACTAAGAAACTGATCAGACTATTTGAACATGAACCAATATTAATTACTCTACTTACGCTATTTTTATTTATTTTTATTTTATTTTTTGGCTGCGTTGGGTCTTCATTGCTGTGTGCTGGGTTTCTCTAGTTGCTGTGAGTGGGGACTAGTCTTCATTGCAGTGTGTGGGCTTCTCATTGCGGTGGCTTCTTTTGTTGTGGACCACAGGCTCTAGGTGCGCAGGCTTCAGTAATTGTGGCACGTGGGCTCAGTAGTTGTGGCTTGTGGGCTCTGGAGCACAGGCTCGGTAGTTGTGGCGCATGGGGTTAGCTGCTCCGCGGCATGTGGGATCTTCCCAGACCAGGGATCGAACCTGTGTCCCCTGCGTTGGCAAGTGGATTCTTAACCACTGTGCCACCAGGGGAGACCCCCTATGCTGTTAAAAAAATTTTTTTTTGGCCATGCTGTGTGGCATGCGGGATCTTAGTTCCCCCACCAGGGATTAAACTTGCGCCCCCTGCCATGGAAACACAGAGTCTTAACCAGTGGACCACCAGGGAAGTCTTCTTATGCTATTTTTAAATGTTCAGATAATCAATATCAATAACTTACATCTTGCTTTAATATACACAAGTAGATTTAATTTTCATTTTTTAAAAAAGGATTTTCTTTTTGACCCTGGGTTTTGCACTCCAATATAATTAAATCAGTTTGGTGAAAAACTTAATATTTCAAAAATTATAAGGTTATTTTTAGAGTTCCCTTCACTCTCAAAAGTGTCTTGGTTTGGACAAGAAGTTATATTATCACCGTAAGTATAGCATACTTAGCACATTTGCTTTGGCAGCAGCTGGCCAGGGCTTCAATCCCAGCTCTGAAATTTAGTAGCTTTCTGACCTTAACTTATTTGATCTCTCTCAAACTCAGTTTCCTCATCTTTAAGATGGGAAAATAACAGAAACTCTGAGTTGTTGTGAGGATAAAATGAGATAACATGTATAAGGCACTTGGCACAGTGCCTTGGCTTATCTAGCACTCAATAACCATTATTGAATTATTGATAAATATCATTATCGTTTTTGTTATTATTAGGCTATGTTCATGATTGTTGTCAGACTTTATCACTGACTTGGCATCCTAACATTAGCACACTGCTTGCCTGACCTTGTCTTTGGTAATCAGGAAGATTCACCAAATTAAATTACTGCATAGACCAGCATTTTCAAGAATATTTTTCGTAGAATATTGGCATTGCAAGATGCTCTTCCAGCAAAGGGTTCTGCAGTCAACTGACAGTGGGAATCTATAGTCATGTCTTGCAAATTCAGAACACGTACTGTATTAGCACTGCAAAATGTGAAAACTCCTATAGTCAAGAAACACTTTTAACACCCCATTTTCCAAATTTATTTGATAATGTAGCCTCTCCTCTCTCTCGATTGTGTGTATGTGATACCTCAAATTTAATAGAGTATTCTACAAAGCATATTCCGCGAAACATGGGTCTTGTCTAACTTTTTCATTTGAAAAATGGGAGGCCTAATTGGGAGAAGGACTTTTCCAAGGCCACACAGTAATAGTTGATACATAGGTCTCGATTCCAGGTCTCCAAATCTTTGTACCTTTTCTTCTAGGAAAGTCTCTTTATATGTAACAATCTTTGTGTACGGATACAATAACGTGAAATGTAGGTTAATAAGTAGCTGTGTGATACCTTTGAAAATTCAAGGCCAAGGACAATTTTATAATAGTCAGAGGTTTTGTATCGTGAAACCTGCAGCTTTAACAGCCTTCACGTTCTCTGGGACTGAGGGTTTCTGCACATAAGCAGAAACCGCAGATCACAGGGACTGTAGATCACAGTTAATGGGACATTGTCTCTTGAACTGACACAAGATGAAAGCCAGAGGGCGCTCGTTCCCAAGGCTATCAATTTAGATGCAAAGCGTAGGAAGACACAGAAGCAGCAAGTTTCAAAAAGACTGAGGAAGACAGAAGATACTATCGCTGAAGGCATGATAATGTTTAAGATATAAAGCCATGGAAGACAAATCAGAAAAGAAAGGGAGACCAAATAGGAGTATATCAATGTATAAAACTTCTGTTTCATAATCAACAAAATGAAGAAAAAATGTAATTTGAAAATAGATATGTATTTATGTATATACATACATACATATATCCTATACAAATCTATGAGACCAGCAATTTTCCAACCAGCCAAAATATGTCAAGTTCATATTAGATGAAATAAGATAGAAATAATAATTGCTAATATTTATTAAGCACATTCTATGTGTTAGGTATGTGTGCTATCTCATGAACAATTAACCAAGCCTATGAAGTATTATTAGAGCATTGTCCTCATTTTACACATGTGGAAACTGAGGCTTAAAATCTTAAATAACTTGTCCAAGTTCACACTACTAAGTATCAATAGAATAAACAGCTGAGACTCCAAGCGTCTCCTTCCAGAGCACCCAACTACTCCTCACTCCCTCCCCATGGGTTATAAGGCCCTGCGTGGCCTGACTCTGGCTTCCCTCTGCAGCCTTTCTCATCACAATTTGCATCCAGCAGGACTGAAATACAGTTCCCTGAACAGGTCATGTTCCTTGCATAGGACCCTCTTTACCTGACTCAATCCTACTTGTCTTTCTGGTCTCAGCTTAGACTTCACTTCCTCCAGAAGTCTTCTCTGCTCTGCAAGTCTGGCTTAGGTGACCTTCCTCTGTGCTTCCATAGCTCCCCATCATTTCATCACACTGCATGGCAGTTGCCCTTTCCTGATCTGTGCCCTCTGTTAGATTGAGAATTTGGGGAGAGCAGACACTAGATCTCTCTTGCTCCTGACTGCATTTCAGCTCCTGGCATAATGCCTGGCATATAGTAAAGTTACCTATACACACAGAAACTCCTCTATTTGAGACATTTCTTAGAGCCACAAAGCTGTATGGAGGGCAAATGTCATTAACTCTGTCTGCCACCAGCAGCTTATTGACTGTCATTTTGGTCTCTGGCATTGGCATTCACTGGATGTGTTTGCTGTGATTTTGCCTAGGTTTGAGCAGTTTAATGAACATTATTAACATATATCTGATACATACAAAAGCAGTGAGTGTTGAAAGTCCTAGTAATAAGTGACGTAGGGTTACAATAGAAAGGAAATTAGAATATGAAAATTACAAGTGCTGCACAAAAATATACATGAATAGTTGAAGAATAGTAAACATTCTGATGGGCAAACACTAGATCATGTAACATGTGAACAATGATGAGCCTATGGAGGCCAAAAAAGTCAAGAACTATGTATTTTGTCTGAGGAAATCAGTGTCCTAAGCTAGTTCCTAGAGCACCTTATTTTGGGGAGAGCTAGAGGTCTTTGCCCACTTTCCGGAAGTCATTTTTCAATCCTTTTATGACACTACTATCAGAGTTTCTCTGAAAACTCTTATTGTGAAATCTTGAATTTAAAGATGTTATGGGAAAAAAAGACGTTATGGCAAAGAACCAGGATAATCAATCTTTATGAAAAAGGGCTACATCCTTTAAAAAAAAAAAGCAAGTTCCTCCCATTGCATATCTCCTTGTTCCATTTGTATAGAATTTTACCAAATATTATCTAGATTTTGTAATTTATTATAATTTCTTGAGTGCTTTTTAGAGGTCAGGCACTTTGGAACTCACTTAATCCTCACAATGTCTCTGTGAGATATTATCCCATTCTACAGATACGGAAACTATGGCTCTGAAAGGTTAAGTAACTTCCCTAAAGTCACACAACTATAAAGTGTTTATATTGGAATTGGAAGCATAATTTTGTTGAATCCAACATGCTCTTTACACTACACCAAGTTTTCCCTATTATCTAATTTCATCCTCACAACAATCATGCAAATGAAGGTAAGAAAATTATTTTCCCCATCTTCAGATGAAGACAGGGAAGCCCAGAAATGCTCAAGGTCCCCACCATTAGGTAGTGATAGAGAAGTAAACTCAAATCTTTTTTTGCTGCACCTCACAGCTTGTGGGATCTCAGTTCCCTGACGAGGGATTGAACCCAGGCCATGGCAGTGAAAGCCTGGAATCCTAACCACTAGGCCACCCCTAGGGAACTCCCTAAACTCAAATCTTTTATTTCTAAGTGCAGTGCTCTTTCCAGCTCACCATAATTTTACTTCTTCATAGATTGGTTAAACGCTAATGGTTGGAACCTTTGCAAGGGTCGGACATTCTTAATGGCCAAGAAGCGTGTGCCTGAGGGGAGGTGGGGGAGGGGCTGGTGTGCTCTTTTGGTGAGATGAGGAAGGGAAGCAGCAGCAGCAGAGGCCCTGGCCATTGGATTTTGTCCCCCAGCTACTAGGCACTTCCCACTGCACTGGCCTTTTGGTGACATTCCTAATCTGTCCAGTGAAAACTGTCCATCACTGACCTGTACTCCTCAAATGCAATCCTGGCCAGGCTATGTGGGGGCATGATAGATTTCGTGTGTCCTTTCAAAACACTGTGTTCTGGATTATGAGACCTTTGGACAATTGATTTGATGACAAATTGGTCTTATATGATTAATTGCCAGCTTGTGTCTTTAGGGAAATTGAACAGAATGACCCATTTGTGGATTAACTCTTTATATGCTATCCTGGAACCCAGGGCTAGCTGGGAGGGTCCCAGGGCACTGGGGCAGATATTAAAGCCTGAGGACAGATTCTGGTCAAATTTTTTGAAATGATTTCCCTGAGAGTTATATGTTTTGCATTTTAATAAGATTTGTACCCATTTCTGATGTGTTTATCCCTAAGAATTCCAAATATTACTATTAGTTTAGCTTGCCATTAATCTGATATTGAACTCTTTCTTATGCAGTTGCGTAATACTTATGAACAATACTAATGCATAATACTCAAGATAAATGTATGGAAATGTAGAAGACTTCTGCCTCCAGCCAAGGTGGAGTAACAAGGACTGAATTCACCCTCTGCCTGAAGCAAGCAAAAAAGAGAGAGAAAAAAAAAACAAAATTCATGAAACAATGGTTTTTTAAGATACATCAGGCAATGAAGAAAAAGTGATCCTTGACAGACGGTTAAAAAATAAGGTGAGTCCTCTGATCGAGACCGGCTACATAAGCTGCAAAGCCCAGTACAAAATGAAAAAGTAAAAGCCCTTATTCAAAAGGCAGGAAAAGGGCTTCCCTGGTGGCGCAGTGGTTAAGAATCCGCCTGCCAATGCAGGGGACACGGGTTCAAGCCCTGGTGTGGGAAGATCCCACATGCCGCGGAGCAACTAAGCCCGTGCACCACAACTACTGAGCCTGAGCTCTAGAACCCACCAGCCGCAACTACTGAAGCCCATGTGCCTAGAGCCTGTGCTCCACATCAAGAGAAGCCACCGCAATGAGAAGCCCGTGCACCGCAACGAAGAGTAGCCCCCACTCACCGCAGCTAGAGGAAGCCTGCGCACAGCAACAAAGACCCAACTCAGCCAAAAATTAATTAATTTAAAAAAAAAAGGAAAAATGTTTTCCTTTCTTCCACACTCTCTCTCTTAACCCATCATGGTGGTTTTTATGTGCTATTTAATGTTACATTCCCTCAGACATGGGATACTTGAAGGGCAAGTGCAGACCCTCAGAGGTACCCAGAAGCTGTGCCCTCTGACAAGGCATGCACCCACACGCTTGCAGCAAACCAGCTGTTGGCTTCTCCCTCATGCCACGAGCTGAATCAGTGTCCCCAGGAAGACGAGCCAGAAATCCCCACTTCCCATGGGTCTGACACCCCAAACCACTGTGGTTTAGGCAGCCCCAAAGAGTATTACAACTTCTGTGCCAGGATGGGTAGGTAACTGGAAGAAAGTAGGCAAGAGGTTCATCCCAGATGAATCTCCTGTTGAATGTACTGTGGAACTGCCAGCTTGGGGCAGGGATGGTTGCCACCATGCCCCACCCTGAGATGCCACAGAAACAGGCATCTGATTCTGACTCTCCCTGTGCCCATGCCCATGCCCAAGCCTCCACTGGAGAGAGAGGGTATCATTAGTTGCTGGGCAGGGGACGAGGGAGGAAGCTGAGGTGCCAGAGATAGGAGAGTGGTTAGCAAGAACCTATCCAAAGAGGCAGTGAGACAGAGAGGAAGGGCCACATGTGAACCCTTGGCTCCAAGCCCCCAGTGTATGCTCTGTTGCACCACAGGATTTCACTTACAAAACACAAAGATAAGATTATTATGAATTTCAAGATGGTGGCCACAGAGCATTAAATCCAAACATGGGCCCTTTTGGAGCTTGGGGCCCTGCACTACTGTAACAGGTCTATGAATCGAGCCTGTCTACCAAAAAGGGGAAACCAAGGCAGCCTGGCAGACGTCCTAGATTGAGTAGGCACAGCTGAGCATCTGGAGACTCCAAGGCAACTGGAGCACATACAAAAGAATACCAGAGAGGAGAGAACTGCACAGAGGCAGACCTCCAAAGATCTGCAGATGGTGCCCCTCAAGTGTTAAGCAGAAAACTAAGCAGTGCATTCACGTGAGGAAACTAACTCACACAGAAAAGAACTATCTGAAAGAATTTGAAGAAAGAATGCCCGGTGCTCACATAAGGCCAGGAATAGTGCCTGTTCCCACCAGCCAGAATAGAAAACCTCATGATTCACAGGGCACTGAGTAGACAGATAGGTCTTGCTGGAGCAGCAGAAAATAATCAACACTAGGAAGCTCAAGAAGATTCACAGAAGTACAAAAATATCCAAGACCCAAATGGTAAAACTGACAGTGCCTGGCATCCAATTAAAATAACTAGATGTGGGGGCTTCCCTGGTGGCGCAGTGGTTGAGAGTCCGCCTGCCGATGCAGGGGACACAGGTTCGTGCTTTGGTCCGGGAAGATCCCACGTGCCGCGGAGCGGCTGGGCCTGTGAGCCATGGCCGCTGAGCCTGCGCGTCCGGAGCCTGTGCTCCGCAACGGGGGAGGCTGCAACAGTGAGAGGCCCGCGTACCGCAAAAAAAAAAAAAAAAAAAAAAATAACTAGATGTGCAAATAGGCAAAGAAACACAACCCATAATAAGGAGAATAATCAAATGATCAAAAACAAAGCAGAAATGTTAGAATTAGCAGAGAATATTAAACCAGTTATAAATATATTCAACATGTTCAAAGAATTAAGTAGACACGTGGAAGATATAGAAAAGACACAAAATGAACTCATAGAGATAAAAACTACAATGTGTAATATGAAATATATACTGGATGGAATTAACAGCAAATTAGGCATTACCAAAGAACATATTAGTGATTTGGAAGGCATAGCAATTGAAACTACCTGACAAAAAAAAAAAAAAAAACAACGAAACTGGACCCCTATCTTATACCATGCACAAAAATCAACTCGAAATGGATTAAATAATTTAACATAAGACCTAGAACCATAAAATATATAAAGAACACATACAACTCAATAGAAACAAAACAAAACAAAAAAACCAAACAAAAAATCCAATCAAGGGACTTCCCTGGTGGTCCAGCAGTTGGAGTCTGCCTTCCAATGCAGGGGATGTGGGTTCGATCCCTGGGCGGGGAACTAGGATCCCACATGCTGCAGGGCAACTAAGCCCGTACGCCGCTCAACTACTGCGCCCACACACCACAACTAGAGAGAAGCCCGTGCGCCACAATGGAAGATCCTGCATGCTGCAACAAAGAACCCATGTGCCGCAACTAAGACCCGATGCCGCCAAATAAATAAATATTTTAAAAAAATCCAATTAGGACTTCCCTGGTGGTGCAGTGGTTAAGAATCCGCCTGCTAATGCAGAGGACACGGGTTCAAGCCCTGGTGTGGGAAGATCCCACATGCTGTGGAGCAAATAAGCCTGTGCACCACAACTACTGAGCCTGTGCTCTGGAACCCACAAGCCACAACTACTGAAGCCCGCGCGCCTAGAGCCAGTGCTCCACAACAAGAGAAGCCACCACAATGAGAAGCCCGTGCGCTGCAACGAAGAATAGCCCCCACTTGCCACAATTAGGGAAAGCCCACACGCAGCAACAAAGACCCAATGCAGCCAAAAATAAATAAATAAATAAAAATTTAAAAATCCAATCAAAAAATGGGCAGAGGAACTGAACAGATATTTTTCTACAAAAGACATGCAAATGGCCAATAGGTACATTAAAAGATGCTCAACATCATTAATCAAGGAAATACAAATCAAAGCAATGAGATATCACCTCACACCTGTCAAAATGATTATCATCAAAAAGTCTACAAATAAATGCTGGTGAGGATGTGGAGAAGAGGGAACACTTATGTAAATTGGTGGTGCAGCCACTGTGAAAAACAGTATAAAGGTTCCTCAAAAACTTAAAAATAGCCCTTCCATATGATTCAGCAATTCCACTTCTGCGTTTACATCCAATGGAAATGAAAACAGGATCTTGAGAAGGTATCTGCCCTCCCATATTCATTGCAGCATTGCTCACAACAGCCAAGGTATGGAAACAACATAGGTGTCCATCAACGGATGAATGGATAAAGAAGATGTGGTGTGTGTGTGTGTGTGTGTGTGTGTGTATAAACAAAACAGTTATGATTAAGAAGTAAATCTTTCCATTTGTGACAACATGGATGGAGCTGAAGGCATTATGCTATGAGAAATAAGCCAAACAGAGAAAGAGAAATACTGTATTGTATCAGTAACATGTAGAATAAAAAAGAAAAGTCAAACTCATAGAAACAGAGAGAAGAAAAATTGTTGCCAGGGGCTGGGACAGGGGTGGGGAAAATAAGGACAGGTTGGAAAAGGGATACAAACTTTTAGCTATAAGATGAATATGGTCTGAGAATCTAATATAAAACATGGATGGTCCCTATAGTACTTCCCTGGTGGGGTCCAGTGGTTAAGAATCCACATGCCAATGCAGGGGACACAGGTTTGATCCCTGGTCTGGGAAGACCCCACATGCCACAAAGCAAATAAGCCCGTGCACCACAACTACTGAGCTGTGCACCATAATTACTAAAGTCCGTGCACCACAACTACTGAGCCCACGTGCTGCAACTACTGAAGCCCACACACTCTGGGGCCTGCGTGCCACAACTACTGAGCTCACATGCTGCAACTACTGAAACCTGCGTGCCTAGAGCCCATGCTCCGCAACAAGAGAAGCCACTGCAAAGAGAAGCCTGCACACCACAGTGAAGAGTAGCCCCCACTTGCCGCAACTAGAGAAAGCCCATGTGCAGCAGCAAAGACCCAGCACAGCCAAAAATAAATAAATAAATAAACAAACAAACGAAACCATGGTCACTATAGTTAACATTGTATTGTATAATTAAAATTTGCTAAGAAGGTAGAATTTAAATGTTCTCACAGGAAAAATAAATGAGGTGATGGATGTGTTAATTAGATGGTGGAAATTCTTTCACAGTATATATATATATATATATATATATATATATATATCCATATCAAATCACCACAATGCATTTTAAATACCTTCCAATTTTGCCAACTATACCTAATTTTTAAAAATTAGTTATTTTAAGAGGATATCATTTGGGAATATGTCTTTCATTTGACCGAGGACCAATCTGAATATGAAGATCAACACATGTGTAGTAAACAAACATTTCAAGGCTGACTGTACAACTTTTAAAATTTCTCATCCTATTTGTAGTATAAAATATACAAATAGGGCTTCCCTCGTGGCACAGTGGTTGAGAGTCCACCTGCCAATGCAGGGGACACGGGTTCATGCCCCGGTCTGGGAAGATCCCACATGCCATGGAGTGGCTGGGCCCATGAGCCATGGCCGCTGAGCCTGTGCCTCCGGAGCCTGTGCTCCGCAACGGGAGAGGCCACAACAGTGAGAGGCCCGCGTACCACAAAAAAAAAAAAAAAAAAAAAAAATATATATATATATATATATATATATATACACAAATAAAAAAGGGTTAGAATTTTTCTGAAGACTTCTTTGTAAAGTATGTGGCCATGCTATGTATCATGAAGGGAGGGGGTTGGGGTAGGGAGGGGAGAAGTGGATGAGTTGGTAACTCCTTCACCTCAAGCTTCCTTGGGATAGTTACTTCCACTGAGATGACTCGGAAGTTTGAAGTCTGTTTAGGGCAATTCAGCACCCTTAGACCAGGTGTCTGCCATATGTCTGAAAACTAAAGAGAGCTATGGCAACAGGATGGAGGGATTTGTGTGGGAAGCAAATATACTTTCTCTGATTGCAGAAGTGACAGAAAGATGGCTACATTCTTACTGACCTGAACTTGAAAAGTTTATTGTCATAATACTAAATATGTTAAAGATAATATCATTCATCTAACATTTCTAAGTATCATGTTTGCTATAACGCTGGAAATTGAAGATTTATGTTACTTTATAGATATGTAGCTTACTACTATCTTGCTTGAAACACATCAAACTGGTTCATCTTTAATATGGTTTGTCTTTTCTTTTACCAAAAAATTATTTAATGTAGTGTACCCTCCCTCTTATTGTTGATGTCTTTATCCTAGAAAACAGGCAGGAGATTTAGAAAAGCAGAAAAAATTAAAACAATAAACATTGCATGTTCCAAAGCTTGAGAAATCTTATACAATGATTTATTCATGGTTCCTAATTTATAACTTCTGATTTCTTGATAATATACTACTTAGAGAACTGAAACTATTAACTGAAAGACTTAAAACAGTATAAAATTGTAACCAGAAAATTAATTTTATTGGCTTTTTAAAATTTTTGTCTGTGTTGGGTCCTCGTTGCTGCATGCGGGCTTTCTCTAGCTTCTGCAAGCGAGGGCTACTCTTCACTGCGGTGCAGGGATTTCTCATTGCAGTGGCTTCTCTTCTTGCTGAGCATGGGCAGGCTTCATTAGCTGTGGCACATGGGCTCAGTAGTTGTGGCTCGCGGGCTTAGTTGCTCCGCGGCATGTGGGATCTTCCCGAATCAGGGCTCGAACCCGTGGTCCCCTGCATTGGCAGGCGGATCCTTAACCACTGTGCCACCAGGGAAGCCCTTATTGGCTTACTTTATAATTGCTCATATATCAGAAACATTATTCTCAGTAACAAGGGACAAGGGACTATACATAAAAAATATAGCCATTAAGTAAGAACTCTTAAACTTGAGTTGTGGATATTATTTTCTTGTTATCACCTGTTTGTTTGTGACCTAGATAAGTGCTACTTGCATTAATGATTTAAAGGAGGAAATAATCTATTCTATTAAATATCTTCCCTGTCCTTGAATACTTGTACAGAACAAGGTAGTTTATAACAGTTAAATATCAGACGTATATGATCACTAAATCATTTAGTTTTGATTAATATTAAGATATATCAATTTGTAAATGATAGCAGAGATGTTTAACCCAAGTCTTTAAGAGCTCATTTATTTTTGACCCATTTTTAGGTATAAATTGAAACTTCTTATAATAATAAAAACTGCTTTTGAAAACAAACAAGCAAACAAAACTATCCAAAAGGAAACACAGAGTGAAAAATACCAAAAAATGTAAAGACCATTAATGAACTGTGTGACAACTTCAAATGGCCTAATTGGAGTCCATAAAGGAGGAAGAGGGCAGAAAAAAATATCTGAAAAAAAAACTGCAAAAAACTTTCCAAACTTTATGAAAACTATAAACCCACAAATCCCAAAAGCTCAATGAACCCCAATTGGAAAAAACAACACCATAAGGAACACCATAATGAAACAGCTCAAAACATGTGGCAAAGAGAAAAACTTAAAAGCAACCAGAGGAAAAAAGGCATTTTGGAGGTTTGGCAGACTGCAGGAGAGGAGTGAGCACCTGTGGCTCTACTAAGTTTGGTAATCTGGAATAAAAGAAGTGAACTGGAGACATTAAGAGGCAATGCTCCCAGAGATAGCCTCATCCACAGAGGGCAAACAGCAGAAGCAAGAAAAACTACAATCCTGCAACCTGTAGAACAAAAACCACATTCACAGAAAGACAGACAAGACGAAAAGGCAGAGGGCTATGTACCAGATGAAGGAACAAGATAAAACCCCAGAAAAACAATTAAATAAAGTGGAGATAGGCAACCTTCCAGAAAAAGAATTCAAAATAATGATAGTGAAGATGATCCAGGACCTCGGAAAAAGAATGGAGGCAAAGATCGAGAAGATGCAAGAAATGTTTAACAAAGACTTAGAAGAATTAAAGAACAAACAAACAGAGATGAACAATACAATGACTGAAATGAAAAATACACTAGCAGGAATCAATAGCAGAATAACTGAGGCAGAAGAATGGATAAGTGACCTGGAAGACAGAATAGTGGAATTCACTGCTGCAGAACAGAATAAAGAAAAAAGAATGAAAAGAAATGAAGACAGCCTAGGAGACCTCTGGGACAACATTAAACACAACAACATTCGCATTATAGGGGTCCCAGAAGGAGAAGAGAGAGAGAGAAAGGACCAGAGAAAATATTTGAAGAGATTATAGTCAAAAACTTCCTTAACATGTGAAAGGAAATAGCCACCCAAGTCCAGGAAGCGCAGAGAGTCCCATACAGGATAAACCCAAGGAGAAACACGCCGAAACACATAGTAATCAAATTGGCAAAAATTAAAGACAAATTATTGAAAGCAGCAAGGGAAAAACGACAAATAACATACAAGGGAACTCCCATAAGGTTTAACAGCTGATTTCTCAGCAGAAACTCTACAAGCCAGAAGCGAGTGGCATGATATACTTAAAGTGATGAAGGGGAAGAACCTACAGTCCAGATTACTCTACCCGGCAAGGATCTCATTCAGATTCGATGGAGAAATCAAAAGCTTCACAGACAAGCAAAAGCTAACAGAATTCAGCACGACCAAACCAGCTCTACAACAAATGCTACAGGAACTTCTCTAAGTGGGAAACACAAGACAAGAAAAGGACCGACAAAAACAAACCCAAAACAATTAAGAAAATGATCATAGGAACATACATATCGATAATTGCCTTAAACGTGAATGGACTAAATGCTCCAACCAAAAGATACAGGCTCACTGAATGGATACAAAAACAAGACCCATATATATGCTGTCTACAAGAGACCCACTTCAGACCTAGGGACACATACAGACTGAAAGTGAGGGGATGGAAAAAGATATTCCATGCAAATGGAAATCGAAAGAAAGCTTGGGTAGCAACACTCATATCAGATAAAATAGACTTTAAAAAAAAGAATGTTACAAGAGACAAGGAAGGATACTACATAATGATCAAGGGATCAATCCAAGAAGAAGGTATAACAATTATAAATATATATGCACCCAACATAGGAGCACCTTAATACATACGGCAACTGCTAACAGCTATAAAAGAGGAAACCGACAGTAACACAATAATAGTGGAGGACGTTAACACCTCACTTACACCAATGGACAGATCACCCAAAAGGAAAATTAATAATGAAACACAAGCTTTAAATGACGCAATAAACCTCATAGATTTAATTGATATTTATAGGACATTCCATCCAAAAACAGCAGATTACACTTTCTTCTCAAGTGCCCACAGAACATTCTCCAGGATAGATCACATCTTGGGTCACAAATCAACTCTCAGTAAATTTAAGAAAATTGAAATCATATCTAGCATCTTTTCTGACCACAACGCTATGAGATTAGAAATGAATTACAGGTAAAAAACCGTAAAAAACACAAACACATGGAGGCTAAACAATACGTTACTAAATAACCAAGAGATCACTGAAGAAACCAAAGAGGAAATCAAAAAATACCGAGAGACAAATGACAATGAAAACACGATGATCCAATACCTGTGGGATGCAGCAATAGCAGTTCTAAGAAGAAAGTTTATAGCAATACAATCCTACCTCAAGAAACAACAAACATCTCAAATAAACAACCTAACCTTATACCTAACAGAACTAGAGAAAGAAGAACAAACAAAACCCAAAGTTAGTAGAAGGAAAGAAATCATAAAGATTGGACCAGTAATAAATGAAATAGAAACAAAGAAGACAATAGCAAAGATCAATAAAACTAAAAGCTGGTTCTTTGAGAAGATAAACAAAATTGAAAAACCATTAGCCAAACTCATCAAGAAAAAGAAGGAGAGGACTCAAATTAATAAAGTTAGAGATGAAAAAGAAGTTACAACAGACCCTGCAGAAATACAAAGCATCCTAAGAGACTACTACAAGCAACTCTATGCCAATAAAATGGACAACCTGGAGGAAATGGACAAGTTCTTAGAAAGGTATAACATTCCAAAACTGAACCAGGAAGAAACATAAAATATGCACAGACCAGTCACCAGGATTGAAATTGAAACTGTGATTAAAAAATCTTCCAACAAACAAAAGCCCAGGACCAGATGGCTTCACAGGTGAATTCTATCAAACATCTAGAGAAGAGCTAACACCCATCCTTCTCAAAGTCATCCAAAAAAATCGCAGAGGAAGGAACACTCCCAAACTCATTCTATGCGGCCACCATCACCCTGATACCAAAACCAGAGAAAGATACTACAAAAAAAGAAAATTACAGACCAATATCACTGATGAATATGGATTCAAAAATCCTCAACAAAATACTAGCAAACAGAATACAACAACATATTAAATGGATCAGACACCATTACCAAGTGGGACTTATCCCAGGAATGTACGGATTCTTCAATATACGCAAATCAATCAATGTGATACACCATATTAACAAATTGAAGAAGAAAAACCATATGATCATCTCAATAGATGCAGAAAAAGCTTTTGATAATATTCAACACCCATTTATGATAAAAACTCTCCAGAAAGTGGGCACAGAGGGAACCTACCTCAACGTAATAAAGGCCATATACAACAAACCCACAGCAAACATCATTGTCAGTGGTGAAAAACTGAAAGCATTTCCTCTAAGATCAGGAACAAGACAAGGATGTCCACTCTCACCATATTATTCAACATAGTTTTGGAAGCCCTAGCCACGGCAATTAGGGAAGAAAAAGAAATAAAAGGAATACAAATTGGAAAAGAAGACGTAAAACTGTCACTGTTTGCAGATGACATGATACTATACATAGAAAATCCTAAAGACGCCACCAGAAAACTACTAGAAGTAATCAATGAATTTGGTAAAGTTGCAGGATACAAAATTAATGCACAGAAATCTCTGGCATTCCTATACACCAACAATAAAAAATCAGAAACAGAAATTAAGGAAACACTCCCATTTACCATTGCAACAAAAAGAATAAAATACCTAGGAATAAAACTACCTAGGGAGACAAAAGACCTGTATGCAGAAAACTATAAGACACTGATGAAAGAAATGAAAGATGATACCAACAGATGGAGAGATAATACCATGTTCTTGGATTGGAAGAATCAATATTGTGAAAATGACTATACTACCCAAAGCAATCTACAGATTCAATGCAATCCTTATCAAATTACCAATGGAATTTTTTACAGAACTAGAACAAAAATCTTAAAATTCGTATGGAGACACAAAAGAGCCCGAATAGCCAAAGCAGTCTTGTGGGAAAAAAATGGAGCTGGAGGAAGCAGACTCCTGGACTTCAGACTATACTACAAAGCTATAGTAATCAAGACAGTATGGTACTGGCACAAAAACAGAAATATAGATCAATGGAACAGGATAGAAAGCCCAGAGATAAACCCATGCACCTATGGTCAATTAATCTATGACAAAAGAGGCAAGGATATACAGTGGAGAAAAGACAGTCTCTTCAGTAAGTGGTGCTGGGAAAACTGGACAAATATATGTAAAAGAATGAAATTAGAACACTTCCTAACACCATACACAAAAATAAACTCAAAATGGATTAGAGACCTAAATATAAGACCAGACACTATAAAACTCTTAGAGGAAAACAGAGGAAGAACACACTTTGACATAAATCACAGCAAGATCTTTTTTGATCCACCTCCTAGAGAAATGGAAATAAAAAAAAAAGAAACAAATGGGACCTAATGAAACTTTAAAGCTTTTGCAAAGCAAAGCAAACTATAAACAAGACAAAAAGACAACCCTCAGAATGGGAGAAAATACTTATAAACGAATCAACGGACAAAGGATTAATCTCCAAAATATATAAACAGCTCATGCGGCTCAATATTAAAAAAAAAACCCCAATCCAAAAATGGGCAGAAGACCTAAATAGACATTTCTCCAAAGAAGACATACAGATGGCCAAGAAGCACATGAAAAGCTGCTCAGCATCACCAATTATTAGAGAAATGCAAATCAAAACTACAATGAGGTTATCACCTCACATCAGTCAGAATGGGCATCATCAGAAAATCTACCAACAACAAATGCTGGAGAGAGTGTGGAGAAAAGGGAACCCTCTTGCACTGTTGGTGGGAATGTAAATTGATATAGCCACTATGGAGAACAGTATGGAGGCTCCTTAAAAAACTACAAATAGAATTACCATATGATCCAGCAATCCCACTACTGGGCATATACCTAGTGAAAACCGTAATTCAAAAAGATACATGCACCCCAATGTTCATTGCAGCACTATCTACAATAGCCAGGTCATGGAAGTAACCTAAATGCCCATCAACAGACAAATGGATAGAGAAGATGCCATACATATATACAATGGAATATTACTCAGCAATGAAAAGGAATGAAACTGGGTCATTTGTAGAGATGTGGATGGACCCAGAGACTGTCATACAGAGTGAAGTAAGTCAGAAAGCAAAAAACAAATATCATATAGTAATGCATATGTGTGGAATGTAGAAAAATGGTACAGATGAATCGGTTTGCAAGGCAGAAATAGAGACACAGATGTAGAGAACAAATGTATGGACACCAACGGAGGAAAGCGGCGGTGTGGGTGATGGTGGTGGGATGAATTGGGAGATTAGGATTGACATATATATACACTACTATATAAAATAGATAACTTATAAGAACCAAAGGTGAAATAAGTTCAGATGTAAAAAAGCAGAAAGAACTCATCACCAGTAGATCCCCCAGTAAAAGAAATGTTAAATGATGTCCTTCAGAAGAAAAGTGATACCAGATGGAAATCTGGATGTATACAAAGGAATGAAGAGCTTTGGAAGTGATAACTCCATGGGTAAATATGTAAGATTTTAAAAAATCATTTAAATCTCTTTATAAGACATGTGACTTAAAAACAAGAACAGTGTTTTGTGTAGTTTCCAACATACATAAAAACAAAACGAATAAAGATCCAGAGGGGAGAAATGGAAGAACACTACTGTGTGATTCTTATACCGTAAGTGAAATGGTATATCACCCAAAGGTAGAATATGACAGGTTAAAGATGTATAACTATAAAATCTAAAGCAATAACAAAACACAGCTATAGTTAATAAACAAAAGTGAGAAAATAACATCATAACAATGCTCAATTAATATTAACTTTAAGTGTAATTTATCACTTTTTCCATTTATGAATCATATTTTTGATTTGATATCTAAGAACTTTTTATCATAAATCCCCATAGATTTTTCCGTTTTTTCCTAGAAGTTTTATATATTACATTTAAGATCATGATAAAATTTGAAACATGAAGCCAATTTAACAGATAACATTAAGTGTACCAACATTTGCATTGTAAGGGTCCCAGGAGAAGAGAGAGAGAAGGGGATTCAAAATGTATTTAATGAAATTATGGCTGAAAATTTCCCAAACCTGAAGAAGGAAACAGATATCTATACAGGAAGCACAGAGGGTCCCAAACAAGACGAACCCGAACAGACCCACACCAAGACATATAGTTAAAATGGCAAAAGTTAAAGATAACTAAAGAGGTCTTGGGACTTCCCTGGTGGACTTCCCTGGTGGTCCAGTGGTTAAGACTCTGGGCTTCCACTGCAGGGGGCATGGGTTGGATCCCTGGTCGGGGAAAATCCTGCATGCTGGGAGTTCTATAGGCAGCAAAAGAAAAACAAAATCATATACAAGGGAATCCCCATAAGGCTATCAGCTGGTTTCTCTGCAGACACTTTGCAGGCCAGTAGGGAGTGGCATGATATGTTCAAAGTGTTGAAAGGGAAAAACCTACAACCTAGGATACTGTACCCAGCAAGATTACCATTTATAAAAGAGAGAGAGAGAAAGAACAAGACAAACAAAAACTAAAAGACTTCATCAATACTAAACCTACCCTGAAAGAAACATTAAAGGGTCTTCTCTAAGTGGATAAGAAGAATGTATAGGAAAGGGAAAATCCCACTAGGAAAGGCAAATGTATAGTAAGGACTGAGAATCAACCACTTAAGCCAGTATGAACATAAAAAGACAAAAAATGGTAAAAGCACCTATAACTAAAATAAACAGTTAAGGGATAAGCATGAAGATATAAAATTGGACATCAAAAACACAAAACGTGGGGAGGGGAGTAAAAAAATGTAGACCTTTTAGAAGGTTTTTGAACTTAAATGACTACTGGTTTAAAATTAGTAGATATAGGACCTCCCTGGTGGCGCAGTGGCTAAGAATCCACCTGCCAATGAAGGGGACACAGGTTCGAGCCCTAGTCTGGGAAGATCCCACATGCCGTAGAGCAACTAAGCCTGTGCACCACAACTACTGAGTGTGTGCTATAGAGCCCACATGCCACAACTACTGATGCCCGCGTGCCTAGAGCCCATGCTCTGCAACAAGAGAAGCCACCACAATGAGAAGCCCACACACCGCAACGAAGAGTATCCCCCACTCGCCGCAACTAGAGAGCCCACACAGAGCAACGAAGACCCAACGCAGCCAAAAAATAAAATAAAAAATAAAAAAAATAAAATTATTAGATATAATTATAGGCCAACACATGAACCCCATGGTAACCACAAATAAAAAACCAACAACAGATACACAAAAACTAAAAAGATAGGTACACAAGCAAACTAGTAAGGAAAATCATCAAACCACAAGGGAAGAAACAAAAAGAAGAAATGAACAGAGAAGAACTAACAAAAACAACTGGAAGTCAAGTGATAAACTGGCAGTAAGTACACAGCTATCAATAATTACTTTAAATGGCAATGGACTAAATGCTCCAATCAAAAGACAGAGGGTGGTTGGTTTGATAAAAAAACAATACACTTGAATATGTTGCCTACAAGAGACTCACACCATATACAAAAATAGACACAAAATGTATTAAAGCCTAAATGTAAGACCTGAAACCATAAAATTCCTAGTAGAGAACATAGGCAGAACAGTCTTTGACATAAATTGTAGCAATATTTTTTTGGATCTGTCTCCAAAGGCAAAAGAAATAAAAGCAAATATAAACAAGCGGGACCTAATTAAACTTAAAATCTTTTGCAGAGCAAAGGAAACCATCAACTAAAGGAAAAGACGACCTATGGACTAGGAGAAAGTATTTGCAAATGATATGACCGACAAGTGATTAATATCCAAAATATACATAAACAACTCATACAATATCAAAAAAAAAAAACCAATAAAAAATGGGCAAAGACCTGAATAGACATTTTTCCAAAGAAGACATACAGATGGCTAACAGGAACATGAAAAGATGCTCAACATCGCCATTAGAGAAGTACAAATCAAAACAATGAGATATCACCTCACACCTGTCAAAATGACTATCAATCAGTCTACAAATATCAATTGCTGGTGAGAATGTGAAGAAAAGGGAATCCTTCTACACTGTTGGTGGGAATGTAAAGTGGTGCAGCCACAATCGAAAACAGTATGGAGGTTCCTCAGAAGACTAAAAATAGAACTACCATATGATTCAGCAACTCCACTCCTGAGTATATATCCAGAAAAAACGAAAACACTAATTCAAAAAGATACATGCACCCCAGTGTTCACAGCAGCATTATTTACAATGGTCAAAATATGAAAGCAACCCAAGTGTCCATCAACAGACAATTGGATTAAGAAGATGTGGTATATATATACAATGAAATATTGGATTAAGAAGATGTGGTATAGGGCTTTCCTGGTGGCGCAGTTGTTGAGAGTCCGCCTGCCGATGCAGGGGACACGGGTTCATGCCCCAGTCCGGGAAGATCCCACATGCCGCGGAGCGGATGGGCCCGTGAGCCATGGCCACTGAGCCTGCGCGTCCGGAGCCTGTGCTCCGCAATGGGAGAGGCCACAACAGTGAGAGGCCCACATACTGAAAAAAAAAAAAAAAAAAAAAAAAAAGAAGATGTGGTATATATATACAATGAAATATACAATGAAATATTACTCAGCCATAAGAAAAGAATGAAATTCTGACATTTGCAGCAACATGGATGGACCTAGAGATTAGTATCCTTAGTGCAATAAGTCAGAGAAAGACAAATACTTAAATGCAGAGTTAAAAAAGTAGTACAATGAATGTACATAGCAAAACGGAAACAGAAAAAGATAGAGAACAAACTACTGGTTACCAGTGGGGAGAGGGAATGGAGGACAGGCAAGTTGGAGTATGGGATTAAGAGATACAAACTATTATGTATAAACTACATAAGCGACAAGGGTATATTGTATAGCACAGAGAATTATAGCCATTGTCTTATAATTTTAATGGAGTATAATGTGTAAAAATAATGAATCACTATGCTGTACACCAAAACTAATATAATATTGTAAATCAACTATACTTCAATATAAACATAAGAAAATAAAGCTTCCAAGAAAAAAATATTCTTAAGACCTTGTGGTAGGGAAATACTTTTTCAACGAGATACGAAAAAGTTCTAAACATCAAGGAAAAGATAAATTTGACTAAATTAAGAAATTCTGTACATAAAAAGTCACCTATAAGAGTGCAAAAAGTGGGACTTCCCTGGTGGCACAGTGGTTAAGAATCCGCCTGCCAATGCAGGGGATACGGGTCCGAACTCTGGTCTGGGAAGATCCCACATGCCACAAAGCAACTAAGCCCATGCGCCACAACTACTGAGCCTGCACTCTAGAGCCCGAGAGCCACAAATACTGAGCCCATGTGCCACAACTTCTGCAGCCTGCATGCCTAGAGCCTGTGCTCCACAACAAAGAGATGCCACCGCAATGAGAGGCCTGCACACAGCAACAAAGAGTAGCCCGGCCCCTGCTCGCCACAGCTAGAGAAAGCCTGCGCACAGCAACGAAGACCCAATGCAGCCAAAAAATAAATTTATTTTTTAAAAAGTGTAAAAAGTCAAGCTACAGTGTATCATACAATTGTCTCTAGTCATATGCAGTTATTGAGTACATGAAATGTGACTAATCCAAATTCAGACGGGCTGGAGGTGTAAAATACAGTCTGGGTTTTGAAGACTTCATATAAAATGTAAAATCTCTAATAATTTTTATATTGATTTCATGTTGAAACAAAAATACTTTGGCTATGATGGCTGTGATGATTAACTTCATGTGTCAACTTGACCAGGTCACAGTGTACCCAGATATTTGGTCAAACACTATTTCAGGTGTTGCCTCTGAGGGTGTTTTTGGATGAGATTAATATTTAAATTGGTAGACTGAGTAAAGCAGATTGCCCTTCCTAATGTGGGTGGGCCTCATCCAATCATAGGCTTGAATAGAACAAAAAGGCTGACCCTCCCATGAGTGAGTGGGAATTTCCTCCTGCCTGACTGCTGTGGTGAGACATCAGTCTTTTTCTGCCTTTGAACTCCAACTGAAACAGCTCTTGTTTCTCCAGTCTGTTGGTTTTTTGGACTGGAACTATACCATTGGCTCTACTGACTGCAGATCATGGGACTTCTCAATGTTCATTACTGTGTGAGCCAGTTCCTTATGATAAACCTCTCCCTCTCTCCACACACAGACACACACACACTCACTACTTGTTCTATGTCTCTGGAGAACCTTAATAGATTGGGTTAAATAAAATATATTAAAATTATTTTCACTTATTTTTGACTTTTTAAAAATGGCTACTAGAAAATTTAAAATTACACGTGGCTCACATTATATTTCTATTGGCCACTGATGATCTAACATATATAAGGAACTTCTGTAAAAAAAGAAACAAATTTATATCCCCCAAGTGCTTTAGATATTGGAATTACCTGATACAGGATACAAAGTTACTAGTGTAAGAAAAATATTTAATTAAAAGAAAGAACCACAAAAATGAGCAAGCAACAGCAGATTATCAAAATGACTAGGCAAATTTATATAAGAAGCAAATAAGACTTTTAGAAATAAAAATATAAACTGTTGAAGTTAAAAGTCTGGTGAATGAATTAAAGAGAAGATTGGACTCTGAAGACAATTAGTTTATTAGAAAACAGTTCTAAAGAAATTACCAAGAATGCAGCCTTAGGGATGGAAAATATGACAGAGATAGAGGATAAAATAAGAAACTCTACATGTCTGACTTAGTTCCAAGAGGAGAAAAGAGACAGAATGGAGGAGAGGCAATATTTGAAAAACAAAATAATGGTTGAGGGCTTCCCTGGTGGCGCAGTGGTTAAGAATCTGCCTGCCAATGCAGGGGACACGGGTTTGATCCTTGGTCTGGGAAGATTCCACATGCTGTGGAGCAACTAAGCCCACGTGCCACAACTACTGAGCCTGTGCTCTAGAGCCCGCAAGCCACAACTACTGAGCCCATGTGCCACAACTACTGAAGCCCAAGCACCTAGAGCCCATGCTGCACAACAAGAGAAGCCACCACAGTGAGAAGCCTGCACACTGCAACGAAGAGTAGCCCCGGCTACCCGCAACTAGAGGAAGCCCACGCACAGCAACGAAGACCCAACACAGCCAAAACTAAAATAAATAATAAAAATAAATACATTAAAAAAAAAAGATGTTATGGAACCAGCTTTTAACTTGGAGGAAGGGACAAGAAAACAAAAAAAGAAAAAGAAAATAAAGTGGAGGGAGGGGACATGAGCCAAGGAAATGTAGCTCTAGAGGGAGTGTGGCCCTGCGAACACCTTGACTTCAGCCCAGTAAAGCTGATTTCTGACTTCTGGCCTCTAGAAATGTGAGAGAATTAATTTCTGTTGTTTTAAGCCACTACATTTGTGGTAATTTGTTACAGCAGCCACAGGAACCTAATGCACCTACTATGGCTAGAAACTTCCCTAAGTGTTTGAGATACATCAATGAACAAAACAAAGGTCTCTGCCCTAATGGAGCTTAAACTCTACACTAGCGGAGTAAACAGACAATATGCCGTAAGTATTGTTAACAAGTAAATTGTATAGTATGTAAAAGGTAACAAATGATATGTAAAAAAGGAAAAAGAGCAGGGTGAGTGTGGAATCGGTAGTGTGTGGTGGCGTTGGTGGGCAAGTTGAAATTTTAAATAGAATGGCTATGGTAAGCTTCACTGAGAAGGTGGTGTTTGAGCAGAGACTAATGTTTTAATTTGTGGTGTTCATTTTTAAAAGAGGACAAAACTAAAACACTGGACAACAACACTGTGTTAAGTTGGGGGAGAGGTGATCAGTATTAAAGTGTTTTAACATCTTTATATTAATTGGGAGGAAAATTTAGATATTTTTGACTTTGTTAAGCATATATGCTAACATATCAAGGGTAATCAGTAAAAGAAAAGAAATAGAATATATAACTTCCAAATAAGTAGTGGGGAAAATGGAATAAAAAAATAAACAAAACTCAATATATATTTTTTAAAGCTGAGAAAGGAGAAAAAGCAAAGAAAATTAGAAGAGATAAAGAGCAACCAGTAAGATGTTAGAAACAAATGCAAATGGATATAATCTTCCAGTTAAAGGACAGAAATTGTCTTCAACTACACCTCAATAAAAAAATAAATGTATATTATGAAAAAAATGACAGAAACTGTCAGATTAGGGGAAAGATGAGAAAATCCATCTAATATGGAAGAGACACACCTAAAATATAAGAAAAGGCTGTTAAGCAACGAAGAGATATACCAAGCAAATAGTAGACAAAAGTCAGGGTAGTTATGTTAAGACAAAATACTAAAACTGACTCAAGAAATAGAAAATCTGAAAAAAACTATTAAGAGATTGAATCAATAATCAAAAAACTCCCCATAAAAGCAAGCCCAGGACCAGATAGCTTCATGAATTCTAGTAAGTATTTAAAGAATTAACACCAATCCTTCTCAACTTAAATCTAGACTAGTTTCATACTGACTTTATGAAACTACTTGACTCTGAGGATTTGGATGAAACAATGTTTCTACTTGTGCTTGATTTTTCTAAAATAGAACATTTAAGAATAAATACTCACCTTGAGGATTCCTGGGAATCATCCGTTACCAGTTACCATACCTTCCCCTCCACATTCCTACAGCATTACTATCAAACCACCACAAAAATTAAAAGGAAACTTAAAAAATAACAAAACTGACAACTGTGAATTCATTAAAGAAATCATTAGGAAGAAGATGTTAAGTTCTGTGGTTTTATAATATTCTTACAATATTTGAATTTTAAAGATCTTCTCCAGAAACTTTTTTTAAATAAAAGTTTTATTGGAGAAAAATAGAACCACCACGTACACAGGGAAAAGAGCACAAAAATTCAACTGATACAGAACTGAAAGTCACAATTATCCAATGTTGTTTGCGATTACTTTTCAATTTCTTAAACAGCTCCCCTCAATTTGTTTAATAGTCTCACCAATTTTTTCAGCTGAAAGAGCATCAAGTTTTCAAAAAATTAAGAGCCTCAGGGAAGGGACCAGCTTTCAAGATAACAAAGGTAACACCAAGAGTCTCCTAATGGTACCAATTCTACCTAAAAATTCCTTAAGAGTAATTATTGAGTCTGGTGGAACAGTCTACGTATCTCACAGACCATCAGGGATGAGTTAGAACACTGACTTAGATGGTCCAGTATGGAGAGAGGGCAAAAAAATAGCTGCATTTCCTTGTCAGATAAGCTCAGTTAAGGAAACCAGGGAGGCTCTAAGAAAATACAGGCAGGGCTTCCCTGGTGGCGCAGTGGTTGAGAGTCCGCCTGCCGATGCAGGGGACACGGGTTCGTGCCCCGGTCTGGGAAGATCCCACATGCCGCAGAGCGGCTGGGCCCGTGAGCCATGGCCGCTGAGCCTGCGCGTCCGGAGCCTGTGCTCCGCAACGGGAGAGGCCACAACAGTGAGAGGCCCACGTACCGATAAAAGAAAAAGAAAATACAGGCAATGGCTGCTCAAAAATAGTTAGGAAGGCATTCTAAATACCACATACAGTGGACAACAGTGTGTAAGTTTGATGTAGTTATAAAGAAAACAGGCAACTTTAAAAAGAATAGCTGGTCACAGGTCTTTGAGAACTCAAGAAAACAATCAATAGCAAATACAAGAGCCAAAAGTCTCAGTTGAGGGTTAGGACCTAGGTATTCTTCTTAATGGTTCCAAATAGTCAAGGAAATATACTGCTGCAAAAAAGCATTAAAGCAGGCTTCCCTGGTGGCGCAGTGGTTGAGAGTCCGCCTGCCGATGCAGGGGACGCAGGTTCGTGCCCCGGTCCGGGAGGGTCCCACATGCAGCAGAGCGGCTGGGCCCATGGGCCATGGCCGCTGAGCCTGCGCGTCCGGAGCCTGCGCGTCCGGAGCCTGTGCTCCGTGACGGGAGAGGCCACGGCGGTGAAAAAGCATTAAAGCAGTCCTGATTTTTTTAAAAATCAAAACAAAATTTCTGCTTTTCCTCCAAGATCAATTCCCTTCAAAGCTTCAAGGAAAAACAAACAAGGAAGCAAAACAGAACCCCAAACCCAAAAACAAAAAACCACTGATGGTAAAAGAGAAGACTTTTACTCACATTATCAATTTGAAAAACAATACTTCTGCTATTTTCTATGTATGAACAATCCTAGGACATTCCCCTGAAAGGTAGGTGTCCAGTGGCTATGAGAACTCTTTATCTTCAAGCAATTTTGAAAGGAATAAGATCAGCATAATACAGAATTTGAAATTCCCAACTAGGGGGTGTATGGGGGAAATGAGGAAGGATCTAGGGCTTTAGGAAGTGAAAATAAGGATGAAAGGAAATGCTTATATGCCATCAAAAAGGAGAGTTGAGGTGCTTCCAAAAAAAAAACTTTGGTAAAGAAAATAGGAATGCTAAATCCCAGGAAGCCTGTAACAATCTACAATTGGTCCAAGTTAAAGACAAAACTGTCCAAACAACATTAAAGTCTAAAGGAAGTTGAAAACTAGTTTATGAATTTTTGCTCTTGTAAAAAGTTACACAACACGTGGGTTTTGGTCTCTTTTGCGATGTTCATATTATATTCATTTTTAATATGAAGAAAGAGCTGGATTTTTCTCTCCTACCATGTTCTTCTAGTACAACTGACCAGCAATTTTCTATTTCAGCTATTTTTATAAGTACCTGTTAATCAGCACAGTAAACTCAGGGCTGAACCATATACACACATCCCATGGGAACATTTTAGGATGTGTGTATACAAGACTATGTAAGCAACTGTCCCTCTGCTTGAAAACTTGTTTCCAAATAAAATTTTTAAAAACATCCCTTTCAGTGTAACAGAACATTACTTAGTAAAATATCAATAGCTATGACAACTTATTTTTCTCTTCAAGGGAAATCACAAAACAGGTGAACAACCAAGTCCAGGGTGGTTTTTCTATTTGATAAATACATCCAGAACTCTGTACAGTAAATAAAGTTTGCATGCAGTTTAAGTATCTTTAAATGACATTTTAAGCAAATAAACCTTTTGCTTCATAATTAATGATGTATAAGAACCCCCCTCCTCTTTTTTTTAATAGCCATAGGGACCTCTTCCCCAGTTCCAAATAGGAATCATGAAGACCAGGTACTTTCTTAAGAGTTTTCTGCACATCATACTAAATAACATGCAAAGAGTTCAACAACATTCTTCTTAAAGGTAAGTATTACTCTTTAAATGGGCATGTTAACCACTGAAAAGTCACTCAACTATTTCCATTACACTGCTTCATTTGGTCATTGGTAGTATAAAAGAAGTCAAATAATAACAGGTTAGTTTATCCACTGGTTACTGTTTATGACACCAAATGCTCCAAGGCCAACATTTTATGCAATATAATTGTACTGGTTTGGATTTTCTTTATCTCTTTCCATGTAGTCCCGGTCAATTAAGGATTCTATTCTCTTCTTAAGATCAGCAGGCTGTAAGAGAAGGCAAATTTTCAGTGCAAAGCTCATAATCACTAGCTCAAGCCCATTTACCAATACCCCATGAAAAAAAAAAAAGAACAGTTTTGGCTCATTGAGTTAATGTATTTAATCTCCTTAATATTTTTTAATTTTAATTTTTAAAATCTTAATATTTTTTAATTAAAAATTTTTAAATCTCCTTGATTTTTTAAAGAGGAAAGTATAATGAAAATAAACCAGGTTAAAAGATGTTTTTACACTATACATACATTGTCACATCTTATATTATTTATTTATCTGTTTATCTATTTATCTACCTATGTATCTATCTATATCTATCTATCTATCTGGCTGTGCTGGGTCTTAGTTGCGGCAGCATGAGGAGTCTTTGTTGCTGCGTGCAGGATCTTTAGTTGTGGCATGTGGAATCTAGTTCCGTCACCAGGGATCGAACCCAGGCCCCCTGCACTGGGAGTGCGGAGTCTTAGCCACTGGACCACCAAGGAAGTCCCCTGTCAAACTGTTATACAATACTTTACTTTTCTATTTTAAAGAGGTCTTCTAAGAACCAGCTATTCTCTGCACGAATACAAAAGACTACCATAACTTCACAAAAGGAACACAGTATAGTTTAAGGAAACAGAATGCTATTTAGTTTTGCCAAGATAGTTTGAGAAAATAAGTAGACCCTAAATTTGGACAAAAGCTGGTTCTGAAAGTCAGGCTGCATATTTATAAATTAAATTAAAAATGTACTATGGAAATCACTATTTACAAGAATACTACAACAAATGGTTTGATAAGTGAAGTATCATCTAATTCAGATCTTCGTATTTCAGGTTTAAGGTTTAACTGTTACCTGCTATAAATGATTTGAATTTTTGAATCCTGTTTGTTGAAAAATCATTGAGAAAGATTATAGCTTGTTCTCATGATTGCATTCTTAGCTCTTGGGTAACAAAATTCCACTGTCTTTTGTATCTAGCCTATAACGACAATATAATCTTGCTTGCTAACAGTTTTTCAGATTGTGTAAAATGGGTACTTGATCAAGAAAGGTAAAAAGGGAAAGTAGTTTGATGGGGCAGCCAAAATTTCACCAAAGTTTGAATTCCAAGATTTGAAAATCAAAATGACTTTCTCTTAATTATGGTGAAAGACCTAGAATATCAGCACAATATTTATTACAGTGATCCTCTACCTTCCCTAGCTAGCTAGCATCAGTGATCTCTCCGGCTAGAGGTGAAATGATTGTTAAGGCAGAACATGAGGGTGAGAGTGTGGTAATGAGGAGGCAGTATTAGGTTTGGAGGAGAGAGAAAGCCTACCTTATTAGCAGTGACAGCTAATGAGCACTTATGTGCCAGGCCCAGTGCTAAGTTTTACATATATTATCTCATTTAAGCTTCACAATAATCCTACGAGATAAGTACTATTATCATCTCCATTTTACAAAAGAGGAAACAAGCTCAAGAGGTGAAATGACTTACCTAGGGCCAAAGCTCATGAGAACCCTAACAGCCAAGAGTCTATCCAAACTTTACGAAGTATTTATCATCATAAGAGTTTGGGAATCTTCTAAAACATGAGATACAGTCCAGTACAACACGACATTGTCTAAGGCGCTTTATTACTGGGCATTTATAATGGAACATGTCCATTTGTTTGCCAGAACTACCCCTAAGCTTTAAAAAAGATGCCTAATGATTACTAGTTATCTGTATAGTTTTTAATGGACACTTACACAAACTAAATAGATTTAACTTAATTAAAATAACCAAATCTGTCAAATAGCTAGGTATTTCAAGGAGAAAAGGGAAACAAAACTAACAAAGAGGGCTTCCCTGGTGGCGCAGTGGTTGGGAGTCTGCCTGCCGATGCAGGGGACGCGGGTTCGTGCCCTGGTCCGGGAAGGTCCCACATGCCGCGGAGCGGCTAGGCCCGTGAGCCACGGCCGCTGAGCCTGTGCTCCGCAACGGGAGAGGCCACGACAGTGAGAGGCCCGCGTACCGCATTAAAAAAAAAAAAAAAAAAAAATTAAAAAAAAAAAAAAAAAAAAAAACTAACAAAGAAGCTCAAAAAATAAAGTGAATAAACTTGAAAATTTCAAAGACTCACTTAGCAGCTAAACTTTCAGGTATAGGAGCTTTTATAAATTGTTTTCCCCTTTTGTCACAGATGCCCACATATGCCAACAAAGGTTTTTCTGGAATCATATATATGAGCATAAGAAATGAAAACTTTTGTCCCTCCAAATGGTCTTGAGGTTTTATTCTATGTTTGTAAGACTTGTGTCTGAAAAATCTAATTTTTATATATAATAAACTCAATATTTTGTATATATAAGCAGCTCAATAATAAAATACAGAAGTACCTACCTTTACTGGAAATTTCAACTGGTTGTACACTTCTGAAACAAGGAGATTGTGGCTAAGTGTCTTTCTCATCTTCATAATTCGAACAATTGCAGCATCAATTTGATACTGTCTGTCTTGAAATACTCTTTCTGTGGTGCTTGCTTGTTCCTCAACCTAACAAAAAAGTTTTAAACTTAGGAACTGTACCTGAAGTGAAACTTGATTACTTATACAAATTGTACATTTTAGGGACATGACACAGTTAATGCTTTAAATATGCTGAACTATCAAAAGAAACCTTATAAATACTGACAAGGACAGAAAAAACCCTACAAACATAACTCCTATCTGGCCTAATGTCCTGTATCAATGAAGTAACACCAATATTAGTTAATAGAAAAATACCATCTTTGAGCTGCTTTTCTAGAAAGAGACAGCTGATGCAGAATTTATCATTTTCTTTTACTCTCTTCTCAAAATCTTAATGTGTCACAAGAGGTTATTGACCAGATTTCTGTACGACATTAGCTTATCTGTAAAAGTGACTGATTCTGACATCTGACTCAAAGTATGATACTAACCAGCTAAGCTAACCAGTCGTCAAACTTTTTTTTTAACATTTTATTTTATTGTATTTTATTTTTTGGCTGCCTTGGATTTTCGTTGCTGTGCAGGCTTTCTGTAGTTGTGGCGAGCGGGGGCTGCTCTTCGTTGTGGTGTGTGGGCTTCTCATTGCAGTGGCTTCTCTTGCTGCAGAGCATGGGCTCTAGGAGCGCAGGCTTCAGTAGTTGCGGCTCGCGGGCTCTAGAGCACAGGCTCAGTAGTTATGGTGCGCAGGCTTAGTTGCTCCGCGGCATGTGGGATCTTCCCGGACCAGGAATCGAACCCATGTCCCCTGCATTGGCAAGCGGATTCTTAACCACTGTGCCACCAGGGAAGTCCCAAATTATTTTTCATTAATTTTTATTTTGTAATATATAACTCAGAAATGCACAGTTAAAAAAAAGTCAGTTAACCAATTTTAATGCTAAAGCAAGAATGTTCCTCTTTAGCACCTAAATTAAGAGTAGTTTGGGCTTTTCTTTTTTGTTGCCTCATCACTCAGCATGCGGGATCTTTATTCCCCGATCGAACCTGTGCCCTCTGCAGTGGAAGTGCAGAGTCTTAACCACTGAATTGCCAGGGAAGTCCCTAGTTTGGGCTTTTTGCAGTTAGTTTCTTTCTGATACAGCACACTTTTTAAAATAACACAGTAATCTAAGGGAATATCACGCCTTTGATGTGAATGTTAACGAGACAGGAACTTGTTTGCGACCTTGACTTCTATCCTTATTATAAGACTTTTTCTCAAGTACTGCATTAAACCTTGTTGGAATTGAAACCAACTGGTTTCAGGAAAGGCTGCAGTTGTTGGTTTCCTTAATAAAAATCTCTTACAAATTCAAATGGTAAAAACAAACAAAATATTCACTGTTGATCAAAGAAACACTAACTAAACCTTCCAATTTTTCACCAAGCAAGCTGGAAAAGATTAAAAAAAGAAAATATAATCTTTAGTGCTGGCAAGGGCACAGTAAGACAGGCACTCACATTAGACAGTGTAAATTGGTCCAATCTTTCTAGAACACAAAATGGCAAAACGTATTCAGACTCTTAAAATGTTCACACTCCTTAACCCAAAAAATCTACTTCCATGGTAAATTCGTAAGGAAAGGATCAGAGAGATTAAGATTTAGGTACAGAGATGTATCTTGCTGTTTTATTTATAATACTAAGAAGTTATGAATTTAAGTGCCCAACAATGGACATTGGTTGAATAAATTATTATAGCTGTGTAAAAGAATATTGTGTGGCCATCTGCCATTTTATAAAGATGCTTAATGGCATGGAAAAATTCTAAAGACCTGGGGCTTCCCTGGTAGCACAGTGGTTAAGAATCTGCCTGCCGGGGGGGGGGAAAAAAAAAAAAAAAAAAAAAAAAAGAATCTGCCTGCCAATGCAGGGGACACAGGTTCGAGCCCTGGTCCGGGAAGATCCCATATGCCGTGGAGCAACTAAGCCCACGCGCCACAACTACTGAAGCTCGCGTGCCTAGAGCCTGTGCTCCGCAACAAGAGAAACCACCGCAATGAGAAGTCTGCACACCGCAACGAAGAGTAGCCCCCATTCACTGCAACTAGAGAATGCCTGCGAGCAGCAATGAAGATCCAATGCAGCCTAAAATAAATAAATACATTTTTAAAAATTCTGAAGTCTTAATTTAAACACACAAAAAGCAGGATATAAAACTATCAGGCCCAATTGTGTACACCCCCGCCCCCTCAAAACCTGCAAAATCAAATACTGAAGTACACTGAGCTAGATATAGGCATACATAATGTTAATGTTAGTGGTAGTATTCTAGGCTAAAACCTTCTTTATAAATCTTTATTATGAACATATATAATTCCAGTACATTAGAATGAGGAGAATGCAAAAGAAATACCGTTTCTTTCATCTGAATTTGATTGATCTTTATCCTGAAAAGTTTGTGCTTGAAATCATCATTACAAATGAACTTGTCACCATCTTCAATATCTTTACCCTTTGGATTTTTCGCCAGAACTCTAGCTTTGCCACAAGCCAATGACTGCAGTGTTCTTCTTAACTCCCCATCCTCTGAAGAAGAAAGAGTGGCTTAGTTATTTGTTACTAACTCATCAACACGCACGGTTACATTCAACCTCAATCTAGCTTCTACCCCACCCATCTATTAAAACTGTTTCCTTTTTTCCCCAAGATCATGAACAACTCCCTCTTTGTCCTATCCAATGGCTTTTTTCCTGGTCGTCCTCTAAAGGCTTCAGTTATCATTCCGAGTGAATAACCACCACATCTTCAGAAATGACATCTCATTTTCCCCAGTCCTACATTTAAAGGATACCTCCAGCTGGCTCTTTTACTATCATCAATTTTAGTATGTCCAACGTTTTATTCATCATCTTCCCCATAAAACTGTTTTCTTTCCAATTGTTAGTTATGAAGCTACCAACCTCCTCTGGTGAGAAACCCTGGAATCATCTTTTAACTCTTCCCTCTCCTGCATCCTCCACATATCTAGTAGTTGCTTCCTTAGAGATGCTTCGTCTCTCTTCTCATTGGCCTCATTCTAGTCTAAGCTCATTATCACTTTACGCCTGAATTACCCCATTAGCTTTTGGACTGGAATCTCTTCATCCTTCAAGCTGCCCTACTATCTACTGATTATAGGCAAGCTGCCCAAATAAGTCACTTCCAATATGTCACACACTTGAGATCCTACAATGTATGTTTCACTTGCTAGATCTGTAAGGCTCTCCATATCTTACCTATCTAACTTTGTATCTCACTACTCTATGCTGCAGTTAAACTTTTTATGACTCCTGTCCACACTGTGCTGATTCCTTCCTCCACGCCTTTTCTCATAGTATTTCCTCTTGCAAAATATGCCTTCTCCCTAACTTAAATCTGAAGGCCCAGCCCAAGTCCTACCTCCTTCATGAAGGCTTTCCCAACTGTGCCAGTCCACAGTTATCTCTTGCTTCACTGAACTCCTAACACACTCTATCAGCACCACAGATTGGTACTTATTTGTTGTGAAATTAAGTGTCATTTCTCCCTTTCCCCATGGTTGTAAGTGCTGAGGAGGGGGATTATCCCTTTATAGTCCCCCAGAGCTCTTAACCAAGTGGAGTGCGCATAGTGGACACCGAAAAATGCATGCTAATCAAACGATTCAACACAAACCTATTCCGGTAGCCTGCTTGATCTCTTCCAAACTGAACTCTTCTCCCTCATTAAACATTAGCAGCACCAGTGTTTGAAAAAGAGAGACCTGGAGTTCCTTTTTACCCTGTTGGAGAAACAACAGTGTTTAGCCATCATTTTTTTAAAAGCTGCATGAAAATTAATCAAATAACTAATCTCTTACTGGAAAAGCATTTTTCAATTAGTGGATTTAGAAACTCGGATTAACATTATCCAGAAAGGCCAGTATGTTCAGTGTAGGGTTTAGGTGTGATCCTACCTAAAACAGGAGGAAGGATTGGGTGACCTTTCTACAGGTCTTTTTTTAAGTCTTATAATTAAAACAACAAAGTAATGAAAATTAATAACTCGGTTTTATGTGTCATTACAGATATTTATCATGAGCAACAAGAAATCACTATTTCAATGCATTTTCAACTCTTCTGATTCAGATTAGTCATGAAAAGCTGTAGGATTTTTTGAAATTGATATAAGAACTGTTCCCCTTAACGCCCACTCTATTCTCTAGCTCCCAGCAACAAGAAAAGAAGTTTCCTGTCAAGAAGTGGCAGCGTGTGGGCTTCCCTGGTGGCGCAGTGGTTGAGAATCCGCCTGCCAATGCAGGAGACACGGGTTCGAGCCCTGATATGGGAAGATCCCACATGCCGTGGAGCAACTGGCCCCGTGTGCCACAACTACTGAGCCTGCGCTCTAGAGCCTGTGCTCCGCCACAAGAGAGGCCACGACAGTGAGAGGCCCGCGCACCGCGATGAAGAGTGGCCCCCGCTCGCCGCAACTATAGAGAGCCCTCGCACAGAAACGAAGAGCCAACACAGCCATAGATAAATAAATTAATAAATAAAATTTAAAAAAAGAAGTGGCAGTGTGAATTTTGCATCCACAGGTGGGGAAAGGGTGTGGGAGAAAAGGGTTATTGGTTTTGGTTTTGCAGCAGGGCCCAATCAACAGTGGAAAAGACCACATTCTTATAATATACACAGGGCTGTGACAAGCTATCACTATCTCATGCAGATATTCAGGACAAATTTATAAAACACCTTAAACCTTCAAATTAAGAGGGATGACCTCAATATCAAAGATGAAGGTGAAAACTAAGTTTGGGGAACATCCACTTACCTCTTTAAATTCTGCCTTTAGCACACAGTGTCCTAGGGTTGACTGCCACTGAAGTTTCCTGCCACTATGTTTGCCTAGGTAAAAGGTCTTGAAAATCTCCTGAAGTTTTACCATCTACAATAAATAAAACAAAACTTTATTTAAGCTCTGTATCCAATATCACGTTCACCACTTTTTATATTTATCTGGTGTAAAAATTTCTGGAAGTTTTAAAGACTATACAGAGCAGGTCCACTGATCACTTTGATGTAAGGTAATAACCACCAAATCTAATGGCATTAATCAGTCTTTACACTCTCTGATCTGTCTGCAACATTTTATCATCCCCTCTTTTGAAACATTCATCTCCAATGTCTTCTGTGTCTCTGCAACATGCTGGTTCCTTTATCTCACTATTGCTTCTTCATTGGATCCCCTCACAGGTACCTCTTCCTACCACCTACCAAATGTGAGCCTTTTTCAAAGTTCTGCCTTAGGCCTGTTCTTCCTGTTTCCACATTCTCCCTCTTAATGAGGGAGATCTGCTCCCTGGGCTTCCATGATTATCTCCATGGAGGACTCTCAGTATCTATCTCTCTAGCCTTAACCCTTTTCTAAGCTTCAGTCCTGGGTTAAGACATTTCCCCAGGAGTTAGGTGGGATTTACTCAAGCATCCATCACTCAGCAGTCCAACCCCCAGGTGATATACGGACAAGAGTTTTTGAGAGCTGGGCAGAGTGATGGGTACAATCTGGGGAACTGAAAGAAGAGTCAAGCAAATTGGCCCTGAACTCAGAAACTTGGCATCTTTAGCTATGCTCTAATGATATAAGTACAAGAGTAATATAAATAAAAGAGTAAAGTATTAAAAACAGTTGACATTTGGTGGTGGCGTGCTTACTGACAACAAACTTTTTAAAAAGTACATATTTTTCAATGATAAGCAAAATAGAAATGTCATGTATTTCTAAGCTTATAACTCAAGTCCTAAACAGCAACTCTTACCTCTGGTGGTAAATGAACTTCCATAGGCACATATGTTGGCCAATAACCCATCGTCAGGATATTCACAGTTAATTCAATATTCCCAGGTACATTCTGGTTCTGCATATACTACAATAAGATCAACACACACACTGAGATCTTAAAAAATAAAAGTGCATACATTTCATGCCGTAATAATGACCCATTTAAGAAGTTCCCCATTACAAAACTACATGTGAATACTGACGATCTTTAAAATAAAAGGCAACTACTAAAAGGACTATAAATGAAGCCTATATTAAGTGCACTAGAAAAGTACACTGGGTAACATTTTGCTACAATGGCACACAAAGATCACGTGACTCTGTTAGAGGCATTAACGACTTAAATAAATAATTTCTCACATATGACTGGGCTGTTATAGGATTTCTTCTCCATTCCTTTCCCCATACCACCTGCAGTCCCCATCTCTGGAGACCCCTATATGGCTTGGAAAACCCGGCAGCAACCCCCATTCCTCACCCCACCCGCCAGCCCAAGTCTCTGGTTTTTCACCTGCTCCACTGCCTGTTTGCAGGGGGTGACCTGAAATGGGGAAGGAAGAAGGGGAAAGGGCAAAGCAAATAAACCCTATTCTGTAGCTACTACAGGACCCATGATCCTACTGACCCTGATCTTTCTCGAGTCTTCCACTCTCATTTCCCACAGTAGCAATATAGTGGTAAAGAAGTCATTGTTAAAACCCTAGGAGAAAAAAAAAAAAAAAAAAAAAAAAAAAAAAAAACCCTAGGAGAGGAAAATCTACTTTGCTATCACTATTACCTATAATCTCAAAAATTTAAAACCAGCTTCTACCAACATCTGCAAAACTATGGATCTAGCTTTTCTTTCCCAATGTCCCTAAAGGCCTTATACAACCACTCTATCACTTCTCCTCCCTCCCCATCACCAGCTTTGAATATGCAACTCACCAACAGCGATTAGATGCTAGAAGCCCTGTTCTCACTAGCTACAGCTTCTCTTGCCCTTACTTCTGTTCAATACATTTTATTTCTATTTTTGTGTTATCTTGGGTGTATACTGAGAATAAATTTTGAAGTAGGTCAAATATACTTACATTTCATTCGTGATTTTTCTCCTCTACTGTGACTATCATCTAAGTTGCTATGAAGTATTTATAACAAATACATGTTTCTAGTTATCCTCTTCAGTACAAACCAAAGTAAGGAGATAACGAAATACATTTAAGTTGGAGGAATTAAGTAAGAGTTTAACTCACTTTTACCTGTTTGAACTGAATCATGATGTCTTTAGAAAGTTCCATGTCTTTAAACATTCCTTCAAGTTTGCTGGTGAAAGCAGCTCCACATTCTATTAAAGATGTTTGTACATTTACAGTATTTTAAAGTGGTAAAAACACAGAATTTAGAATTGAAAACATGAAATATAAAACTTACTTTAGCATGAAATACGATCTGTAACTATTCAAAAGAACAAAAAAATCCTTACCCCAAAGTGTATGCCCCACTAATTCAGAGTCAAATCTTTAATCCTGTAGTAACCTTATATACTACTTAGGCATAAGATAAATGGGAAACTTTTATACAAATAATAAAAGAACAGTGCTTTATTTTAAAAAAATCACAACAGCTCTGGATATGTAAATAGGTTGGAAACCTAATGAGCTTACTCAATTTACGTTTTTATCACACGAACATACAATGATTGACAAAAGAGGCAACTGACTGAAAGAGTAAAAACTAAGCTAACATTTTCTCTCAGAAATCAAAGAAGAAAAGGAACAGAAAGAATGACAAACATACCATGTTTAAGTTTGGACAGCATTGATTTTTCAGCATCCACAGATGCGCTCTTCCCAACTAACAGGCGCTTGGCTAAATCTTTCTTATAGAAGGCCTCAAAAACATCCTTGCCTATGTTAAATAATAAAACATAACTCTCATAATACTCCAATACAAGGTTTTGACAAAATTGACTCAAAGTGCTTAATAAATCGCACCATTACTCCAAGTTACTTAAATTTATAGATTTTATCCAAGTTTGCTAAATGCAAGAAACATTAGAAGTAGATTTTTGTGCCAAACCTTTCAAAAGTTCTTTGCTGTAAAGAATTAAGACTGAATTAACTTTTCTTTAGAAAAGCTTTAGTCAACTAGTAGCTTTAGCATCAATACTCTAGAGATTAAAATAAACAGCAAAATTCAAGGCTCTTAATAGTGGAAAAGTTAAAGCACAAGGCAATTAAGTAACATTCCTCAAGTACCCCAATAAATTAAATGCAAGGAATGTAACAGAATTTTAAATAGCTAACCCCCAAATAAATATACCTTCTAGGTTGGTTATACTCGCTAGTTTCTCTGTTGAGTGCTTTGTTTTAAAAGAAAAATATTAAAACAAAAATACATACCATAGATAAATCTAAATATAATCATAATCTTATCCAACATTTTCTCAAGTTCTTCATCTGTAGCTTCTTTGTTGCCTGCGCGAAGCTTTGAATCTACATACTTAGCTAAAATGGGGGGAAAGTTTGTTGTTTAGTGATCATGTATCCATGAGGTACTGGTCACTATAAATACCAAATAGGAGTATGATATACTGACTTTTTCAATGTTTCACATGTGTACATGCATTTTTAAAACAGTCTCCAAAGTCAGGGAGACCAAGTGACTTGTTCAATGTCACAGAGCTAAAAAATACAAGAGTCTCAACTCAAACCCAAGTCTTCTGGCTCCACATCTAATGTACTTTCTACCATACTGATGCTTACTAAAAATGGGATATGCAGGATATGGGTACCCCGGGGGCAGGGGGTGTATACAGCCCTGTGATGGGGTCATCAAAGCCATTGAAAGACATGGCACATCTTCTGGAGTATTCATTTTACACTGATGGTAGGCAATCTTAAACCCTTTTCTATTAAAACAAACCAGATACATTACAGAGTAGGAGGCAAATTTTGCAAAACTTTTAAGGGTAAGTAGTAAACCAACAAAATTTCATCCTTTTGGGACTTCCCTGGTGGGGCAGTGTTAAGAATACACCTGCCAATGCAGGGAACACGGGTTCGATCCCTGGTCCGGGAAGATCCCACACGCCACGGAGCCACTAAGCCCGTGTGCCACAACTACTGAGCCTGCACTCTAGAGCCCGTGAGCCACAACTACTGAGCCAACGTGCCACAACTACTGAAGCCCACGCGCCTAGAGCCCATGCTCCACGACAAGAGAAGCCACCACAATGAGAAGCCCGCGCACAACAACAAAGAGTAACCCCCGCTCGCCACAACTAGAGAAAGTCCACGCGCAGCAACGAAGACCCAACGTAGTCAAAAATTAAAAAAAAAAAAAAATTTCACCCTTTTGGTGAAGGACCTTCTCAGCTACCACCTCCTCGACATTAAGGGGTACCCAGGTGGGAAAAACTGAGAACTGAAGTATACCACACCTTTTACTCTAAATGGGCCCAGATTATTAGGTTTATTTTCATCCTGGACATTCTACCTTTCTCACTGGCAACTGTAATTTTGTGCTACCCTTTCCTGTAGCCCTATGTGTGGGCCTCAAGAAATGGCACCCTGCCTCGCCTCTAAATTGCAGGAGGCTTGTAAAACAGCTATCAAGCTTTTTATAAATAAAAGTAAGTAGGGTCTTGCAAAGAAAGACCATGTTTGACATGTGGGTTTTGAGATATTCTTTAGCATGAAGGACTTATTCCTTGCATCCAGCTTCTTAGAAACCACCAAGTATGCAACTCCAAATAAATTAGGTGTTAATATACAAAACCTTGTCAAAATTTCAGGTTAACTGGAATTTTATGAGTAAAAGAAGAACATTAAAGAACCGGGAAAAGGGACTAGAGAAATACCTATAAGTTCAGCAGGTTTGTTTGGTCTTTTGTTAATGAATGTTTCAAATGCTTCTTTCATGGCGTTGATAAATTTTTCATTCTTCAGGAAACAGATATCAATTATATGGTCAACCTTATCTTTAAAATCCAGCAATTCTTGAACCATGGTCTTATCCTTTTCGGGATTAATTACAATAGTGCTACCAAATGCCTAAAGAAACAAAAATGACTTTCTATTAGAATTTAATTATCTGCAATGAAAACAATCCCCAAATCATATTTTAAGTAGATACACATACTTTAAAATCTCAAAAAATTAAGATAAAGCTGGCTTTGAAGTCAAGAAAATAAAAAAAAATAAAGTTATAAAACATCCAGACTGATGCCATTCATCTATACTCATAAAATAAGTAATGGCCACTGGCTATATAATATCATAATGGGGCATTATTGTAGAAGTCTCTAGGGTCTTTTTCCTACTTTTAAAAAAGTCCGGTTGAATTTTTAAAAAACAGCAATCTGCCTTCAGTGTAAGGTCAAAGAAAGGAAAGAAATTTGGATCCAAAAAAAGCCCTCTTCCTTTTTCCACATTCACTGCTATAATTATTGGAGCTAGAAATCACATCAGACATCAAGAAGAGAACTGTTTTATTGCTAATTTGCCACACAGCTATCATTCTCAGGTTGACTGTTCCCAAAATGCCCATTACTTAAAAAAAAAAAAAAGGATCTAACAAATAAGAAATTCTTGCTGATATGTACTCTAGATGTATAGATTAAAAGCCATGAGAGAAAAAAAACAGGTTAATGTTAATACCTTAATGTATTCAATCCATTGCTGCAAGAGAACCTGAACGCCACCTCGAACTCTACTGAAGAGCTGATACAGGAGAGATAAATCTTGAATTCGGTTTTCATCAAGGAGGCTATTTAAACCTGAATTTTGAAACATTTGGTATTAAAAAAGTGAACCAAAAAGATATTTTAATGAAAAATAAGTTATTGTGATACTGGTCTGAACTATGACTAGTCTGTGATTTTAATACAGAGATGTGCTTTGAATTAAACTCAAAGAAACAATCACCTTTCCAAGTGAAAATTAACTATAGGGAACTTTATATAAAAACAAAAATTGTGTAATGGTTTGTACCATTTAGCATAGTAGATGAGATGTATAAACCAACTTATAAAAATTGGTTTACATAAATACACATTATAAATACCTCATATGTGCAACAGCCACATTATATTTGCATTAGTATACACATATATATATTTCAGAGTATTGGATATGGCCTGTGGTATATCAAAAACCATGCATCAATAGGCCAAGTTTAAATGAAGTTCTAAAGTATTTGATTTTCAGAATGAAATAAAAGTGTAACTGCATTAATGTACTAAAATACCTTAAACAAAAGAAAAGATGGCTGGAGAGAAAGGTAAGACTTTTTTGCCTATTTGTAGCATTGTCAAAGTAAAATTCAGGGTATACTCATAGATCACTTAGGATTAATAGAAATGCTTGGTTTTATATGCTAGAAACAAAAACATTTCAGTGCAAAAAGGAATGCATTTCCTTATTACTTCAGTCTTAAAAATTAAATCAAGAGTTCCCCAATTCCCACTGTTTCTTTACTGGAGTTGGTAGTCTCCTCTCATCTCACTCCCTGTATCTTTAAGTTAAGGAAACAGGCACCTCCTGAAAGTTTACTGTGATGAATAGGGAAAAGGGGTTGTGTCCCTCCTCAGAAATGCAGCCACACGCTACCAAACTTTTAAAAGGGCAATCTTTAAAAATTTTTCTACTTGTTTGCTGCTACCATTTTAAAAGTAATCTCTTATTTGTAAATTACCAATTACCTTTCTGAAGAATTGCTGTTAAGTGTTCACCTAGAAGTTGTTTTTCCACAGTAGCAATTAATGACTTTCTACAAGGAAAAAAAAAAGTTTAGAACTATTGACTTTGACTTTCCTGAAAATTTATAGTCTCTCCTGGGGGGAAAAAATCAAATAGCTCATTATATGTTAATTTCAATATTCCTATTCCTATGTATAAATTTATTGTGCTCAGAGTTACTCTACTTTATGACTAGAAGGAAAACATTGCATATTTCAGAATTTGTTACATCACGAAACAAATATTTTAAGGGTCTTGCTATGGCTGGCTTTTCCCAAATTTCTCTGCTTTCACTAGGAAAGTAAGGAATTTATCTGTGCTGCTTACAGGAACTCCTTGCTTGGTAATATTTAGGAAAGCACAGAAATACTTTCTCCTATGAACACCCACTGAATTTTAATCGGCCTGAAGATTTCAAAGATCACATCAGCTTGTAATGCTATTTTTTAATTACATCCTAAACACATACAACCAATTATAAAATCCTTGATTAAATCTAATTAAGTAGGGGAAATAACAACTCGAAGGTTGCATTATGAAAGCGACTGTTAAAGACTCAAGATACCTGAAAACAGTTACTAACATGTTTGGGGATGCCCAAAGTGCCTTAAGTGATTCAACAACACAGGTTAAGGCTATTAGGCTGAGCATGTAATACTTACTGGGTGGTCTGATCTAAGTAAGTAATAAGTCTGTCTGCTTCTTCTTCTAGACGTTTGTTAACATGATGAAGATATTCAGGAACCTACAAAGATAGTTTTTTATATTATTGTTTTCCTCCCCATAAATCATTCAGAAAATGTCAACTCCAAAAGATCCTGGGAGCAGCCCTGTCAAATGTGACAGGGTTGAATCATATGTAAAATTATAGGTAGAGTTTATGATCCAGAATTCTGGCCTTTAAGAAGAGAGAAAAGAAAGGAGCACCTAAGTGAGAGAAAAGCAGCATAATGTTGGGAAGATAAATGCAAAGGGCAGCTTATGTTCAATAAAGTAGGGTCTATTGTGAGACACAGTGGATTTATTAATCATGATTTTTAAATACCTCTCTTTCCTGCATTAATTTTTGGCCTTCGGCTGCGTAAAGTCGGTTAGTTTCTTCCAAAAATCGTTGTTCAAAAGAATCCTGATAAATCTGGGAAGGGATAACAAAATAAAGGAGTTCAATTATCCAATAAATGTTTATTGAATGCCCTTAATGGGAACAGCACTATGAGTTTGGTTTTTATTTTTTGGCCATGCCTCGCGGCTTGTGGGATCTTAGTTCCCCAACCAGGGATCGAGCCTGGGCCCTCGGCAGTGAGAGCGTGGAGTCCTAACCACTGGACCGCCAGGGAATTTCCCTGAGCTTGCTTTTTAAACATCAAATTAGGGATAGCAATCAGCTCTGTAAGTAAGTGAAGTAGTTGACTTACTTGCAAATCAGAGAGCATGCTTAAAAGGCTTCTCAGTAAACTTCTGTCAATTGCTTCACCATTCCTTTCCCTCTCAATCAAAAGAAGAATGCCATCAATTGTCTTATTCTGGACTTTTTGATCACTTATAATATGAGCCCTAAATAACTCCAGTCCCATATCCCTAAAATAAAAAATATATATAATTTAAATTAATTGATGACAATACCACTTCTGGAGAGGCTTAACTTCTCACCACATGTTAGGGTTCCAGGCTTTGAAGCAGCAATTGTAAAAGTATAAAATCCACACATTTAATTTTAAATAACATTATTAGATTAAAGCATACAGGAAACTCATTTTGTCTTTAATGAAAACTGAAGCTAAATTCCCATCTTCCTCCATAACTAAGTTTTACTGTATTATTTTCTTTGGTGGATTTCTTCCTTGGTCAAATCAAGAGGCAAAATTAGTTCAAAGCTATAAAATGGTCTTCACTGTACTGGTAATGAAGGCTTAATTGCTCATTTGTCATCTGGCTTCAGTACTCAAAAATCAGTAAACTCTGATAATTGCTGTAGGTAGATGCTAGGCACATGATGGGGGGAAGAGCTCATTATACTCTTCTGCTTTTGTGTATACATGGAATTTTCCACAATAATGTTAAAAGATAATGAGTGAAATCTTGATCAGCAACAAAATGATGCACACTCAGACAATCCAGAGCAAACTTTAATCCCCTTGGCTAACAAAGAAACTTCTTCATAAGTTATTATATGCCCAGGGAATGTTAGCTATCTCCAATATTAGCAGAGGCAAAACATAATTAACGAGGTAAAACTGCTATAAACAGAAGTCTAGAAGCCAAATATGAGTTTTTAGGAGAATATTCACAGTATCACTCTCTTCTATCAGTGTAATTAAGATTTGACTATGATTTGTTACAAATCTTTTCATAATTTTTTTCTGGTATCCTTACCAAATGGAGGGTAGCATTGAATTTTGAAGAACGTAAGTCCTATCCAGAAACAAAAAAATGCTCCTGATCATGATCTGCCAATGAAAAAAAGAAATCAAACAACTTTTTATATTTTGTGAAGCTGAAATATTTTATAAAACAACATTGCAGGGTTTACTTGTATATATACCAGACTACTAGGATCAAACATACAGATAAACACATCTACCTGAGAATATGCCCACACCATTTTTATTAAACCATTAATAAACGTTAATTCTTGCTGTAGTTTCCAGAAAAAAAAAAAGACACTTAAAATGGTCTATGACTTCTCTGCAATCTGAGAAGCAACTAAAAATAAAAACAGAATAAAGGGGCATACAATTTTTCCTCAGCAACAGTCCTCACAGTGAAACTGCCTTAAATTGTATACATGGAATTTTGGGTGGGTGGGATGGATTTTAAGATTTTTAATTTGCAGAATATAAGGTTTAAAATAATACCAGATTAGGGAAAAAGGAAAAGGTTGTGATCTGAATAATCTAAAATGCAGAACCAATCAGGCACCTTCACAAGTAACCAAATAGCGAGTGGGATAGCCATCAAGACTGACAGGCAAAATGTAACTTTTTTAATGAGATAAATACTTTTTTTTTTTTTTTGAGATAAACACTTTTTGCTTAAGTGTTACAAAAATAAAAATGATCGTAAGGTGCAAGTCATTCTAAAATACTGGTTTACCTGTAACTTGCAGTTTCAAAATAGAAAACTCAACCAAAATTAGTTTCAGTCCCCCCATTGCAAAGCTTATAAAACTAGCATTCCTGTATTTGAAGAAACTTATTTTAACTACAATATTTAGCTGAAATGTAATGCTTTTTCCATCTTACCATCTGTCTGCAATGGTTCTGCCAACATCTATCGATCTTCTTTAGAAAAAGAACACTATCCAATGAATCCGTGAGATATACGTTAAGGATATTTTAAAAGCGCTTAGTACAAGTAATATATGCAACGTAAGAGCACATTTGTCTTAAATACGGAATGCCCTAGGTACTAAATGAAACTAAACAGCACTTAATTATGAAACAAAATGCTACTTCTTAAACTGTAAAAACATGTTAGATCCCACTAAAAAAAAATACCTCCAAAAACAAGTCTTAGTGGGACTTCCCTGGTGGCATAATGGTTAAGAGTGAAGTAAGTCAGAAAGAGAAAGACAAATACCGTATGCTAACACTTACATATGGAATTTAAGAAAAAAAAATGTCATGAAGAACCTAGGGGTAAGACGGGAATAAAGACACAGACCTACTAGAGAATGGACTTGAGGATATGGGGAGGGGGAAGGGTAAGCTGTGACAAAGCGAAAGAGAGGCATGGACAAATATACACGACCAAACTAAGGTAGATAGCTAGTGGGAAGCAGCCGCCTAGCACAGGAAGATCAGCTCGGTGCTTTGTGACCGCCTGGAGAGGTGGGATAGGGAGGGTGGGAGGGAGACACAAGAGGGAAGAGATATGGGAACATATGCATATGTATAACTGATTCACTTTGTTACAAAGCAGAAACTAACACACCACTGCAAAGCAATTATACTCCAATAAAGATGTAAAAAAAAAGAATCCACCTGCCAATGCAGGGGACACGGGTTCGATCCCTGCTCCACTCCGGCAAGATCCCACATGCCATGGAGCAACTAAGCCCATGCACAACTACTGAGCCTGTGCTCTAGAGCCTGCGTGCCACAACTACTGAAGTGTGCACGCCTAGAGTCCATGCTCCGCAACAAGAGAAGCCACCGCAATGAGAAGCCCGAGCACAATGAAGAGTAGCCCCCGCTCACCACAACTAGAGAAAGCCCGCACGCAGCAACGAAGACCCAAAGCAGCAAAAAAAAAAAAAAAAAAAAAAAAAAAAAAAAAAAACCAAACCAAAAAACTGTCTTTGAAAAAAACGAAACAAACAACAAAAAAAAAACAACAAGTCTTAGGGACTTCCCCAGAGGTCCAGTGGTTAAGACTCTGCACTTCCACTGCAGGGGGCACGGGTTCAATCCCTCGTCAGGGAACTAAGATCCTGAAAGCCACTAGGCCAAAACAACAAAAAACAAGTCTTAGATAACTGAGCATTGTGTTTTCAGTTTATTATTTCCCAATTATCTTTCCTCAAAAAGAGTAAAGACATAAAGACATTTTATATATTTACATTAACAGTACAATGTAGATTTGGACCCTAATTAGAGATAAAAAGTCAAATTTTGCATCTTCTTACTCTAGAGGCAAGATGAACAAAAAATAAATCTACAAAACACAGGCATTCCATTTCAAGCTGGGTTTAAAAGTGAGGGACAGAGAGGGAGGGATAGATGAAAATACAAGGTTTTTTGTTTTTAAAAGGATATTCTCTGAACTGATGAATTTGTGCTTTGATGTGATCTTCACAAATCTGTCTCAGCTGTTTGTACAAGTTTGCAGAAATCTTGTAAGAACAGAGATTTTCCACAGCCTGCAAAATTAAACACATACTTTCTTACGGAGTGAATGGGGAGGGGAGGGGGGATTTCTTGATTATTTACATCAAGTTCCTATTATTTGTTATTTCTACCATGTCGGCTTATTAAAAAGGATTATTCGTCCATTTAAAACACAAGGTAAGGGCTTCCCTGGTGGCACAGTGGTTGAGAGTCTGCCTGCCGATGCAGGGGACACGGGTTCATGCCCCAGTCTGGGAAGATCCCACATGCCGCAGAGCGGCTGGGCCCGTGAGCCACGGCCACTGAGCCTGCGCGTCCAGAGCCTGTGCTCTGCAACGGGAGAGGCCACAACAGTGAGAGGCCCGCGTACCGTAAATAAATAAATAAATAAATAAATAAAAAACACAAGGTAAAATAGCAAAATATCAACATGGGTAGTGAACATTTTTCATAACCAGTGTACTATACCAACCCCACACACACACACAAATTAATACATTTATTGTGGCAGTACAGGTTAAGGATGGAGGGAATCAAGCCAAATTCTCACCTTGTGAAGACCAATTTGTAACAACTGCTACATATAAATTCTGTCTTGTTCTTAAAAATGTTAATTGTTTTCATAAGCAGAATTCCATTTTGAGTTTGAAAATAATTTCACCAATTGTTTATTAGATGGGCTGGGTGGTCCAACCACCACTGAAATAAAATTTATTTATACTTTCTTTGGTTTTCCTGAACAGAGCAATGCAGAATTTATTGCAAGCAGTATTATAATGAGTATGATATAATTATACACAGGGATTTTTCTCCAACATTGCAGCTTAAGAATATTTAAATAAATAGAGGTTTTAAAATTTGCACAATGGGATAAACATTAATTACTAAAGAAATACTGAATTTTTACTTCATTCTAATAGTTGAATTGGTCTTTTCTACTCAGATCCCAAAAGGACAAACTTGAGATTTCAGTGAGTTTCTTCTTATGTGCATCAAAAGACTTTCAAATTTAATACAACAGGCATGGTAAAACTCTTTGGATGAACTCTGATATAATCTACAATTTCAACTATTAATGACTTAAGTATAACACCAGGATTTTTTTCTCACCACAACACAAGGCAAAAATTCCATTAAAATTGACTCTAAGGGACCATCCAAGTCCTCTTGGTTGGAGTGGAATTTTATAAATATGTAGCTGGAAGTCATATTCCCAGCATGCACGTCCAGCAAATAAACTAGCAAATGAAAAGAAAGCTTAAAGGAAACCACTTATACCAAAGGAGGAAAGGCACTACACCTTACCAGGAAACAGCACTTAGATATAGCAGCTAAGGAGGAATAAGAAGGCTAAGTCTCTGCTGGCCACCCCTTTCCATGGGGCCTTGGGTCAGGCCACAAATGCCTAAGTGTGTGTTTATGTTTATTTCATGTGCCTGACTGGTTCACATTAGTCCTCTATGGACTCTCTTCCTTCCTCCTTTAGTAGTCTTCTCATTGTATCTTGGTGTTCCTTTTGAGTGACTAATTTTCTCAGCATTTCTCGTTTTCCTGCTTAGATTCTGTCTTTGTATTTCACCTTCTCCACATTTCCCACCTGCAGTACTTTTCCGAGTCCTCCTTCACCATTCCCTTCTGCTGTGTTACTCTTTCTTCCATATATTAGTTCTCATCGCATCTATTTATTTTCTTACACAAGATACCATATTCCCTTACTACTCAGCTAGGTTCCACTTCTTCAAATAAGCTTTCCTTATTTGCCTTGGCTACCAGTGACTCATTTGGCACTATCACCGATCATACCACACTGACTTGTCCCTGAGTCAATATTGTATCTCTTAATGTGTATATCCTGTCCCCCAACTCTCCTTAATGACAGAAAGAGACCATGTGCTCATGTACCTATATGTTCTTTAATACTTTTTGGGCCTTGAACCAGGTGAATATAGTAAATATTCAAAAAACTAATGTAGGGCTTCCCTGGTGGCGCAGTGGTTGAGAGTCCGCCTGCCGATGCAGGGGACATGGGTTCATGCCCTGGTCCAGGAAGATCCCACATGCCGCGGAGCAGCTGGGCCCGTGAGCCATGGCCGCTGAGCCGGTGCATCCAGAGCCTGTGCTCCGCAACGGGAGAGGCCACAGCAGTGAGAGGCCCACGTACTGCAAAAAAAACCCAAAAACCAAAAAACAAACAAACAAAAACCCCTAATGTACCTATAACTAGCAATGTGTCCTGCACACAGAAGGGGCTTACAGCGTAAGGAGAAAACTGGTTGGAAAACATATAATTACAAGATACTGTGTTGGGTGCTATGATGGGGATAAGATAGAGGTGAGGTCCCTAACCCAATCTTTAGGGCAGAGGCAAGTCAGGAAAGGCTTCCGGAGCACAAGTAAAGAGGTGGAGTCCCAAAGACCCAGTGGGAAATAGATAAAGAGCTTATGGGAATAGTGAGAAATTAGAGAATTAAGCTGGTCTTCATATGCATACAGCTTCAGCTATGTTTAGCTGGAGAATGGTTTAAGATATGAGAAGCAACAACAGAAGGAAAGGGAAAGGCAGGAGGATCTAAGGTGAGTTTTGAAGGTCAAGATGGAAGAGAACATCCTGCTTCTCTAATTTAGCCTTGACTGCTTAACATATAGACCAGATCTAGTAATTTCCGTTCCTTAAGAACTTTTCCATCAAGCTCTTCAGGTACCATTTATGGAGAAATCCCATAAGTGGTATAAAAAAATACAAAGGACTGAATGGTATGGTGCATGGTCTACTATCATTTATGTAAATTAAAAAAAAGAAAGAAAATTAATTAAAAAAACCTCCACACAGGGCTTCCCTGGTGGCGCAGTGGTTGAGAGTCCGCCTGCCAATGCAGGGGACGCGGGTTCGTGCCCTGGTCTGGGGGGATCCCGTGTGCCGCAAAGCGGCTGGGCCCGTGGGCCGTGGCCACTGGGCCTGTGCATCCGGGGCCTGTGCTCTGCAATGGGAGAGGCCACAATGGTGAGAGGCCCGCGTACCGCAAAATAAAAACCTCCACACAGTTGTTTTTACACACATGAACCATTTCTGGAATAATACACCCAATTATGTTTGTCAAGAGGGTTATTAGCTGGGGGAGCAGGGTTGGAAGATGGAGTGGAAGTGAAACTTTATTACATGCTCTGTAATACTTTTGGGGCTTTGAACCAGATGAATATTCTAACTATTAAAAAAACTTAAGTACTTGCCTCCCCCAATAAAACCCTATCTTCCCCACCACCATACTTTTTAGCACGGCATTCAAGGCTCAATAGTACCATTATTTTACTCTCATGTCTGTCTATAATCTTCCGTACACCTCGTGATCTAAATACTCTGCTTTGCTCACTTTCAAGCAAGGTTTGTTTGGAGCAATCATGTGTGCCTAAAACAGTGGCTTCCAAAAGTTTTTGACAAGCCACAGTAAGAAATACATTTTATGTCACAATTCATTATACATAAAATTTATGTAATTGAAACAAAATCTTCATGAAACTGTACTTACCATTACTATGTGTGATGTACTCCGATATTTTCTATTTTACCTTTTTTTAAAAATGCTGGTCACAAACTACTAATTTCATGAGCCTACTAGAATATAAGCACCTTAGGGGCAAGGACTAGGTGATCTCTATATGCGCATGGCATTTGTCCAGCTTTGCACACAGTAAGCAGTCACACAGTCACTGATTCAACACAAGAATGGGGTGTTTACTAAGTACTCTGTCCTGTTAGGTGCTGGGATAGAAACATGAATAAGTGTTAAATCACTACTGAGGAGCTTGAGGTAAACTCTATTTTATTCCAGACCTTTGAAAAGCACTTTTAGACATGTATCATTTTACATTTCAGTAAACACTCTGGAAATCCCTAGAAGTTTGATCTGGTATAATTATTACTAATATAACCTTGTTTCACAGATAACTATTTGTATTAAACATTCTGGATAATTCTATAAGTCTCTTAAATAAAACTATCTTTTTACTTAAGCTCCCAATCACTACTGGTTAAATATGCTGCCTTAAATCTTTTTTGCAGGTAGTTGGATATAAGATAAAAACATTCTAATAAGGTTTTAACTTTTAGTCCTCTAAATCCCAGCCCCTTCCCTCCAAAATTCATACATTGCATCAAACACATGTTTGTCTGAAGAAAAAAAAAACTCCTAAGAAAATATAAACGTGTAGCAAATGAAATGCAAAACTATACTTCCTGAAATTTGCAGAATATAAGATTTAGAAACAGCAAAGGCACATAAGCTTGCATTTGGGACGAGGAAAAGAGTGGAAATGAGGGTAAGAAGACTAGAATAAAAAAAATGAAGAGGATTAAAATAAGGATAAAAATACAAAGATGCAAAAATAAATGGTAAGGGAGGAAATCTGGAAAATTTTCTGATTTAGCAACAACAGACACTGAAGAAATTAAATTCCCACCAGGGTGCTGAACTTTGGTCACTGGCCTAACAGGTTGGGGCTTATTTTTCAAACCATAATGTTTAAAGAGAGAAAGAAAAGCATACCACAAAACTTTTCAACAACTGATACAACAATAAAACTCAAAATCATGTCTTTTTACATCTAGTAAAAATGCCTAAAATAAGATAATCAAAATACATCAAAAGCTAAGAATTTGCAGAAAGGAAGCCGAACAATGAAACCTAAATTATTTCTCTTTTTACATCTAGTAAAAATGCCTAAAATAAGATAATCAAAATATATCAAAAACTAAGAATTTGCAGAAAGGAAGCCGAACAATGAAACCTAAATTATTTCTCTTTTTACATCTAGTAAAAAGAGTTTAAATAAGACAAATTATCAAGGACTAAGAATTTGTAGTTGGGATAAATAGCAGGGATAGTATTAACAATTCAGTAAAAACAGGAGTAATAGTAACGTGACAGACTTAGCTTAAACACATCAAAGGTTAAACTTACAGAACATAATACCTAGTCATCAACACAGAATATAATAGCTTGTCACCTCTGCTAAGAATCTACTACCTGCTCTCCACTGACTGCTTAAGAAACCTGATTTTACAATGGAAAATAACCTATACTCAGATGGATGCACTATTTGCTTCCAGTCTTGCGGTCATGTACTTGATGAATGAATCATTAATTGAAAGGCTCCATTATTTAAAATTTATTTCACAAAAAGCTAACCAAACAAGAGTTCTCATTATTAATGATGAAATTATTTTCATCAGAATTGAAGTATGGACTAAGCTTAGCTTCAAAGATAATAGCTAAAAATTTATGCTAAGAATAAATGTAACACTCATACAGAAACCAGCCAGCTCCAAAAAAGGTAGCTGATTTAAAAACACTACACAGCTATTCACACAAGGCTGAGAACATGAGGAAAATAATCCCATTACTTAAAATATCACTTAGTAAAAAAGTCACACACCAAAACCAAGATGCCAACTATTAAGATACTACATATAAAAACAAGACACATTCTTGAGCAGTGCAGAGGGACACTGTTCCTAGAGAGTTCTCTTTTTCTATTATTTTTTCACTTTGGCTAATGATGTTTTCTGATGCATATTTGGGATGTAATCTATTTATCAGCCAGCTGTTCTGGCCCAGTGTGGATTTAGAATTTAAAAACGTGTGGCTTTAGAGATGTATAATAAAACATAATCTTAAAGATACCTTTTTTAAAGACTCAAATACTATTTATCATCATCATCACTGATGACACGGACATACAGCAGGCAGTGTAGTAAGTACTTTTTTGCAGTATTTTATTTACAACTGAACAACCCTGCCATATAGGTAGTCTCCCCATTTTGCAAATGAGGAAACCAAGGCTTAGAGAAGTAACTCACCCAAAGTTATCATGAGTGGCAGATCTCAAATCAAAGGCAGGCTGAACAACTCAAAAGTCAGTGCATTTAACCATACTATCTGTAGTCAATCAAAAACAAACAAGCAAACAAACAAAAAAACCCAAACCAAAACAACATGAACCACTGCCTCACTCTTAACAGGATTTCAAGGTTGTGGAGCAAAGATAATTTTTTTTTTTTTTTGTGGTACCGGGCCCCTCACCGCCATGGCCCCTCCCGCCGCGGAGCACAGGCTCTGGACGCGCAGGCCCAGCGGCCATGGCCCACGGGCCCAGCCGCAACGCGGGATCCTCCAGGACCGGGGCACGAACCAGCGCCCCCCGCAGTGGCAGGCAGACTCCCAACCACTGCACCACCAGGGAAGCCCGGAAAGATAATTTTTAAACTCAGGTACAAGTCACACTTTTTTTTTTTTTTTTTTTTTTTTTTTTTTTGCGCTATGCAGGCCTCTCACTGCTGTGGCCTCTCCCGCTGCGGAGCACAGGCTCCGGACGCGCAGGCTCAGCAGCCATGGGTCACGGGCCAGCCACTCCGCGGCATGTGGGATCCTCCCGGACCGGGGCACGAACCCGCGTCCCCTGCATCGGCAGGCGGACTCCCAACCACTGCGCCACCAGGGAAGCCCCAAGTCACACTTTAAATCACTTTTAAAAGACAACGTTTACTTATTGCAAATATACTCAGAACAGCACATTCTTTTCTAGAAATTAAAAACTTACGAGGTAGTATATGCAATCCACACTAGGGAAGACTTCCATGCTTAAGCCTTAAAGCAAAATGGTTTTTCATTCATAGAAAAAAGTTCTGCATAGACATATGCCAAGTAAGTATTTACTTCAGGGACGGGGGCGTGGGGTGTGTGCTGAGGAGTTTGGAGAACTTTTGTTTGGTACACTACATACTTCTATATTGCTTCAATTTTAGAAGAGTACTTTTAAATTACATTTCAACCTGTTAAAAATCCAACAAGCACCTGAAATCCAGATGGTATGAAATAATTTTACTCCCTTTATCCTTTTATCCTCTTTTTTGAACTTGAACACCTCAAAATAATCTTTCTGAGAACAATCCCAAGGAGCATTTATAAAATTAAGGTCAAAAACAGCAAAAGAGCTAGAAACAAATGCTTTTGAATTTATTATTACAGAAGTAGGAAAGTATTATGAAAAATGCAAAGAGTGAAAAGTTGTAACACTGACTTTAGGCTAAAGAAATGCAACTGAACAACAGCAGGTAAAGAATTCTGAAGTACAATAAAGGAAAAACAAAAAATGTGAGCTATGAGCTCTTGAAACACAAAGGGATTTAACAGAATCAACTTACCAGGAAAAATATTTTTTTAACCCAAAAGCTCTAGAAAAATATTCAAGGTAAAGTAAATAGGGTTCGTTAGCAACTACAATCAATATGTTATAAATATGGGGACTTCCCTGTTGGTGCAGCAGTTAAGACTGAGTTCCCAATGCAGGGAGCCCAGGTTTGATCCCTGGTCAGGGAACTAGATCCCACACGCATGCTGAAACTAAGAGTTAGCATGCCACAACTAAAGAGCCCGTGAGCCGCAACTAGGGAGCTTGCCTGCCGCAACTAAGACCTGGAGCAACCAAATAAATAAGTAAATAAATAAATAATTTTTTTTTAAATGTCAGAAATATGTAAAGTAACACATTACTGAAATTAAAGATGCTGTATGCCAGCAAATCCAAAGAAACACCATATACAAGCACGAATGAAAAAAATTACCTTCTTTTTTTAAAATTTATTTATTTATTTTTGGCTGCGTTGGGTCTTCATTGCTGCGTGCAGGCTTCTTCCTAGTTTCAGCGAGTGGGGACTACTCTTCGCTGCAGTGCGTGGGCCTCTCATTGCTGTGGCCTCTTCCGTTGCATAGCATGGGATCAAGCACACGGGCTTCAGTAGTTGTGGCATGGGGTCTCAGTAGTTGTGGCGCACGGGCTTAGCCGCTCTGCGGCATGTGGGATCTTCCTGGACCAGGGCTCAAACCCGTGTCCCCCGGGTTTCCCTGGTGGGGCAGTGGTTGAGAATCTGCCTGCCAATGCAGGGGACACGGGTTCGAGCCCTGGTTTGGGAAGATCCCACATGCCGCGGAGCAACTAGGCCCGTGAGCCACAACTACTGAGCCTGCGCTCCGCAACAAGAGAGGCCACGATAGTGAGAGGCCCGCGCACCACGATGAAGAGTGGCCCCCGCTTGCCACAACTATAGAAAGCCCTTGCACAGAAACAAAGACCCAACACAGCCAAAAATAAATAAATAAATAAATAATTTTTTTTAAAAAAAGTAAGAAGACCCAACTGTCTTTAAAAAAAAAAAAACTCATGTCCCCTGCGCTGGCAGGTGGATTCTTAACCACTGCGCCACCAGGGAAGCCCCCCAAAATTACCTTCTTTGATGACAAAGTTTCTTTTCCTAAAGTAAGACTATTTGCTTCAAACACTGCACTACAGAGGTATGTGAAGTGCTGTGGTATATTAGTGAAAGTGCACTGGACTAAAAACTTGGGCATCTCGGTTTACGTCCCCTGCTCTGCCAATACATGACTCTAGACTTTGGAGTCCCTGAGACTCCATTTCCTCATCAATAGAATAGGGATGATAACTACTACCTTATCTACTTCACAAAGGGTTTCTATAATGCTTAAATGAGATAATCCTACTTTGTAGGCTGTCACATACACTATACAAAGAAAAGATACTGGACCACATAATCGCTTAAGGCCTTTCCAACTGTCATTCAACTTTTATTACTGTACAACTCAGGAGCCACATGTGCAATATACCAACATAGCCAAATGAGGTGGGCTTATCCTTAATACCTTAGTACTACTACTGACTACTACCTGACACTTACATAGCATTATAATGCTTATAATATTACACAGCATCATTACTATGTATTCGGCACCGTTCTGTTTGGCATGCATTGACGCATTAAATTTAAACAGCAACAGAAACTGGTGATCTCAATTGACCTATTACAAGTGAAAAAGTCATACTGTGCCTTATGAAAAAGTTTAACTAGTGATAACATCAACTTATATTTCTATCGTAGTGCTTCAAGGTGTTTTTCACAAGCATCTTATTTGAGTCTTATAAGCAACGCTGTGAGGTAGATAGAGCAGGAGTTCTTCCCCCATTTACAAAGGAGGAAACAGAAGCTGAGAGAGGTTTAGTACCTTGCCCAAGACCACAAGGGTAATAGAGCCAAAACTAGATCCCTTTGTCTTTTGACTCCTAATCCACTGTTTGTCCATCACCAAACTATCTCTACAACTAAAATGAATAGATGAAAACTACAAATTCTGATAAACTGAACCAACATAATTTCTTACAAAGTACTCATCAATACAAAAACTCAAGCCATTGGATTTTTTTTTTAATATGAAACTGCTGACTCTATAATGGAAAGTAACTTCTTGAATTGGTTGTGGCAAAAATACAGTAGGTCAAAGTATCTTGGTAGCAAGAAGTCTAAATCAGGAATTGCCCTTAATTGTATATTTACGTTCAACACTTCAAATACAGATCCATTTGTTAAGCAAAAGAAACAAACCTGAACCTCAGACCAAGTTGCTGAACTACAACCTGCTGATCATTTTTGGGCTAAGGTATGTCTTGTAGACCAGGAGAAAAGACAAACATAAAGAACAAGAGAAAGAAATGGCAAAAGTATGCTAACAGCAAAGACGGAGAATAAAGTATATGGAGAATATCTGCATTTCTTGAGGGCTTTCCTATATATGTAACACCACTTAGCAAGAAGTATCACAACAGAACAACATGTCACCAGAAATCATCTTTGGGATCCAGGCTATAGGATTCTATTATAGGTCAAACTTATTACAGCTAGGTACTCCTAACTGTAAATCCTAATTAGAAGGGTCCAAGATAAGCCCAATTTATACCAATAAGACTGTACCCATAGTTTATGTCAGAACATATGGTCTGATTATAAAACAGAGCGCATATATTAATCAAGAAATTGTAATTAGAAGGGAACCAAAAATCTACATAAGCACCCATTTCAGAAAGTAAAATCCATATACATTTCACCTCAATTTACGCTAACCAAATCTGGTAATCCAAGTTAATACATACCTGATAGAGTTCTTCTAAATTGTACTTAATCGAAGTACTATTCTGGATAGCTTCCACTGCTTCTTTCAGTTTCTGCCATGTTTCATCTGTGTAGTTTTCTGGTAATTTAGGCTTATCTAGATGATATGTAAAAGGTTGATAATCAGAATAATATGTAGGATATAGTAATGAAAAGATCCACAAAATACTAGTATTACTGCTCTTTAAGGGTAAATTGTTATAAGTATTATATCTAACTATTAAAGTAACCATTATATTTAGGCTTAGTATAAAGAATAAAATTTGAAATGCCAGAATACTGTGTAAGTCATTTTGACTCACCTATTAAAACTGAAGGTGAGGGTTTTTTCCTGCTATTGACTGAATTGCTTCAAAAAATAAAAATTCAAGAATGACAAACAAAAAATGAACAATCCTGATCCTATTCCATCATGTGCAAACCAAAGTCAACATGAATTTTGTACCTGAAATGTAAAATACTGAGTGCCTACTATGTACAAGGTACTTTATAAACATCTTAATTTTCCTAATAATGTCCTAAGGAAAGTATTATTATCCTTATTTGGCAAATGAGGCTGGAAGACTCATTTAGTAAGGCTTGCCCAAGGTCACCATAGCTAGTCAATGGTAAAACTGGGATTCTAACTCAGGTCTGTTTGACCCCCTTATTTATGTAGCATCTACAGGAATGGAGAGAAACATCTTAATTCATGTTTTGATTTAAACTGCATTTATGAGCAGAGTAAAATATTAAAAAATTAAAACATCCAAACAACTCCAGAACCTATGTAGCACTTTCAGAATGGAAAGGTACATCTTAATCCAGGCTTTAAACTTCACTGACCAGCAATGAGGCTTTTTTAAATTAAAACATCCAGATACCTTAATAATGTGTTTTTATTTTGGGAGGGGGAGAAAAAAACCCAAACAAAATCTCTGAAACCGGTATACAAATGCAATTAGGGTCATAGCTCATCTCTTTAAAAAATCCTTGGGTATTAAATTGATATATTTTAAATAAAACAGTGAACAAATTAGTCAATTACAATTCATATTTACTTTAGAAAACTCTACTATTAAATCAAAAAGATTACAACCCTTGAGAGCCTGGAGGTGGGAGAGGAGTGATAGAAAAAAGAAAAGGTTAAAAATAAACAACACTATACTCTGCTTAGAACAAAATAGAGCATATTACTGATTTCCACACTAATGTTGAAAATACAAGCATGGATAATCTAATTTTCTCAATACTAATATTTAGCCACAAGGCACTGTTCTGGTAAATATTACTTTAGTTCATTCATTTTACTTGCCCATTTAATAAACATTCTAGCATCCACTACTTGCCAGTTCAGAGTGTCGAAAAAGTCAGAGAAACAGAAACACACTCAAGAGATTAAAAAGTAATTCAGCTCAATTACATTTAAAAAAATTGACTTTACATTTGCATCAATGCATTCACAGTACTCTCAAGCACATATCTCAAAAACTTGAAATGAACAGATTTTCGTAAAAGTTGCAGGTCAGTACTTTAAGACCCATTTCAGTGATTTAAAAAAAGATGTAGTAATTGTTCCTATCTTTAGACTAGTGGTACACAGAGTTACTACTGTGTATACACAGTATTTTCACTTCCAAACCCTACCTTTGGAAAGAAATGAAGAGATCATAAATACTTTTCTCCAACTATTGCTTCCACAATGAGTTTCAAGAGTGTAGTATCAACATTATAAATCTAACTATAAGTCTTCTTTGAACATGAAAAAAATCACTAGTCCTACCTGCATTTCTAGGGACTAGATAACGTGGCCTACTGAAGGATAAAAATAAAAATCCCAGCAGTGCCAAGGTTCACTATGCACCTGAAATAAATAAACCTTTTTAGAATACAAATTTCTCACCTGTAAAATCCGGATCAATCATATCGACTGTCAGTGTTATAAGGCATAACAGATTAGATACAATAGGCTGAGACAGACCTCAAAATACTGCACAGAAACACCTGGTGTCTGCTTCAGCACAAGGATACTAACCACCCCCGGAAAATGAACCCTCCACCCAAAAGGGACCTCCCTCCACCTCATTGATTATGCATAAAACATTAGGCCACCTCTATACTGTTTAATATATTAACAGAAATAGAACACGTGACCACTCAAGTGTCAAATCCTTAGGTGATTATGGATTTTGGCCTTGGTTACCTTTAAAATTCTTGATCACTAACTTCTTAGCAGAGCCAGGCTTGCTGTTAGCAAAGCTAGAGACGGTGGTAGAAGATTTGGCTAGGCCGTTTGCGTGATGCACCGAAGCCACAGAAGAGATTAATATACTCTTATTTTTAAGTTGCTGCTGCTGAGATGTTGCAGCAGTTGGTGAAGATGAGGAGGAGGAGGAGGAGGATTCCTCAGCCATCTTCGCATCAAACCCTACAAACTCCAGGGTGTCTTCAAAACGCAGCTTCTTCTGTATCGGTACGTGGCTGGGAGCAGCCACTGAAACCCCCAGGCAGGAGAAGGACGAGGTTGAAGGGGATGCCGAATCCCTGGGTTGTAAAGGAGTGGAAGAGGAGGGAGAGGTGGAATCAAAGTCTTCTCTCTCGTTACTACTGTTACTGCCGCTGCTGCTGCTGCTGCTGTTTAACTTTCTCTTCTTGGCAGAGGTGGGCGGAGTGGTGCTGGTATTACCATCAGTGGCAGATCTGACCTCCTGAGCAGCAGCAGCAGCAGCTGAGGGATTGGGGGAAGAAAAACCTGTTGGAAACATGAAAATAGCGGGGTCAACAGGCAGACGAGCATCAAAAACCTACGTTTATATGCCTGAGTGCGTGTAGGAGAAAAGGTGGCAATGCTAGAGGGGGAAGGGAAGAAAGAGAGGAGAAACACAGAGGACGAGAAGGAAAGTGAAGGGGGGGCTCCACCGGGGGAATGGGAGGGTTTGGGAAGGAGGATAGGCTGACACCAGGAGTGAGCAGAACAAGGGGGGAGAGCGAATGAGGAGGCAGACAGGTAAACGGCCGTGCCGTCCCCCTCCCCTGCTTTTCGGTCTCTCTCCCCCCTTTCTGCAGGAGCGACTCAGTAAGTCTGTGAGGCTGCAGCTCCTCCTCCTTTTCTCCCTCTCTCTGGGAGGGGAGATGCCGTGGTTGGGGGGAGGGGGGAGGGGGAGAGAACCGGAGCTTGTTATTGTCAATAGCACAAGAAGCTAAAGATGGCGCCACTTCCGGTCACGCGGCGGCGAGGGAGGGGCGGTGTTAGTCCGCGAGAGTGGGGGGTGGAGAGCAGCACTGCAGGCGGCCGGGGGGCGGGGGAGCTGGCTTGTAGGGAGGCGGCGGGAAAGGGGCCGCTGAGGCGCCCGAGACGCTCGCGATTGCTCTCCCTCCGCCTCCCTCTCCCGCTCCCCTTCCCAGGCAGCACTCTCCTCCCCCGGCCCACCGATTACCTCCACCCCCTCCTAAATGGTCCCGCGGGAAGCTTCGCGCCGCAACGCCCTTACCGGAAGTGACTGAGCAGACACTTTTCATAGCGCCCAGATCCCGAAGCCCCCAGGTCCGCAGGACTTGAGTGGGGGTGGGGTGGGGGAGGGAGAAGGGGGGGCAGAGAAGTGGAAAGGGAGGAGGGGGCGGGCCTTCGAGACACCTTCGGAGCTCCTGATTGGAGCTTCCTGAACGCGAGGCGGGCAGGGAGGGGTGGTGGCGGGAGAAGGAGCGGGAAGGAGCCTGAAGGGGAGGGAAGGTGGTGACGGTGAGGGGCGGGGTGAGCTAGCTGGGAAAAAAGAGGGAGGGAGTAAAAGTAAGGGAACGGAGAATGGAAACTTTGAAAGCGATAAAGGAATAAGGAGGGGTTGCAAGGCGAGAGGAGTAACCCGAAATGGAGGAAAATAGAATCATGCCATTATGCCTAATGCTAGGGAGGAATGTCATGATGTTAAGATAGGAAAGGAAAAGAAAAAGAACTTATAAATGAGTTTTTCATTCGGTTGAGCTATAAATTGTTTCTATTTTATGTCAAGGACACAGCTGACCCAATACTGAGTGTTTTGATACCTTTCTCAGTAATGTAGTTGCAAATCCTCCTTCTTACCAGGAGCATTTTCTAAGATGGCTGGCTAGAGTTAAGGGTGCATTCTTTTTTTTTTTTAATTAATTTATTTTTTGGCTGCGTTGGGTCTTGATGGTGGCTTCTCTTGTTGCGGAGCACGGGCTCTAGGCACGCGGGCTTCAGTAGTTGTGGCTCACGGGCTCTAGAGCACAGGCTCAGTAGTTGTGGTGCACGGGCTTAGTTGCTCCATGGCACGGGCTTAATTACTCCATGGCATGTGGGATCTTCCCAGACCAGGGCTCATTACTCCATGGCATGTGGGATCTTCCCAGACCAGGGCTCGAACCAGTGTCCCCTATATTGGCAGGCGGATTCTTAACCACTGTCCCACCAGGGAAGCCCGATTTAAGGGTGCATTCTAAGGCCAAGAAACAGGAAGGTAACTAACACTTCTCCCTAACACAATTCCCAGGACCAACCCCAAGCCCCATCAATCATTAACTCAGTAATTTACAGACTAAACAGAGCCACTTGTTTTACCAAATCCTGGTTCATACGTTTTGTCTCAAGACGTTTTAGGACAACAATATTGGCAAAAGTCAATCTTTTCTACCAATATAGTACATGAGTGCAAATTTTAAAACGAAGTAATCCTAAGAACAAACCTCTAAATTTGGTTAAATTAGCAACAATAAACCGTGTAAATCCCCTGTTGGGAGTTTTTATTTAACCTGAGGGTATTGGGGGGGAGGGGATGTAGGCGAACACAATGTCAAATAAAACTAAATTTGCCAACCTGTTGATCTTTCTAACTGCGGAAACATTCAAGGAGCATGTACTGAAAGACTCTGTATGCCAGACACTATACCAGGTCCTGCCATCAAGAAGCCAGAGGGAGAAGAGTCTCAAAACTAATTTCTATAACAGTACTATAACCAACGTACAAAGTGCTGCGGCAACAGGTGAAACAAGACATTTGAGAGAATTCTGGAATAGTCAGGAAGAGCTTCACAGAGGAATTGAGGTTTATGCTGGGTCTCAAAGAGGAAGTTTCCAAAAAGACAAGAGGAGAGAGGGTGAAAGGCATCCTGGGCAGTGGAAACGGGCAAAGCAGGGAGTTGTGAAAGGGCCTGTCCTGTTTATGGAAAAATGGAAAGTGCAGTGAGGCTGGAAAGTAGTATGTCTGGTTGAAAGTAAGAAAAATGAGGCTCAAGGATGCCTGGAACATAAAGCCAAAAATTTTGGAGTCTACCCTGTAGGGTAGGGTAGATGGTATGGAGACCAAACTGGGCTTTTAAAAGCAGGGTAGTGACAGGATTATGGATGGAGTAAAAGCAGTTTGTATTGTATAGTTTGAGATAGACAAATCAGAACCCTAAGAATAAATCAGTTTTCTTAATTTTGTTTACACAGGTCCACTTTTTATTTTCTTGAAAAGTCCTTGGTTAAAAGCAAATCCTCCTAGAAAAGGCACCAACTTGGGCCACTATGAGCTTTGTGCTGTTTGATGACAACAGGCTGAAAGCAAGGCTCTAATGGAACTAAGGCCCCAGGGCCACAGAGAAGAGAGATAAGAGGCCTCAAAGGGGGAAGATGGACTCCTACCTGTTTCGAATGAACCATGTTGTTGTTCCTGTCCAAAATGAGACTGTAAACTCTTAAGGCCAGGGAAGATATCCGAAAATATTAAACCCTCTTTTATTCTGTCTCACATTTCACACGGTGCTGAACAACTGTGTAAATTCAGAGTAAATACTTACTGAATTGAGTATTTCATTGAATGAGAATAAAATAATGCCATGTCTTCATAAGGGAGGATTAACTGGCTACTTTTCAGGACAATGATAAAGGTTGTTCTAATTCATGTACTTATATTCCTTAGAAGGGTGTATGGATGGGCCAGCTGATAATGGCCCAAAGTGGTACCCTTTCTAGGAGGATTTGTATTTTAACCAGGGACTTTTCAAGACCAAAAAAAAGAAAAAAAAAAGTAGGCCTTGTTCTAATTCATGTAATTATATTCCTCAGAAGGGTGTATGGAAGTGCTAGCTATTTTAAAAATTACAAAAATTAGTGCCATACAAAGATAAACTTTTATACTAACATACAGGATAGCTGAATCCTGTTAATATTCAACTACGTGGTAGTAATCATAGCTCCCAATCTGACACGGTTATCTAAGCCCTTCAGTCTTCCACATTACATGTTAGCTCTAAAAGCACAGAGCTGACTCTTGAGCTCTAGCTCACTTTGAATGACCCAGTAGTCTAACCTTCTAGTTAAGTTTTCCATGAAATATCCTTAAGTGAGTTTCATGGGAAAATATTTTTTCTTTTTTTTCTTAGTGGTTAATAAAAATCTTCCTTTTGAGGACTTCCCTGGTGATGCAGTGGTTAAGAATCCGCCTGCCGATGCAGGGGACACGGGTTCGAGCCCTGGTCCGGGAAGATGCCATATGCCACAGAGCAACTAAGCTGTGCGCCACAACGACTGAAGCCCGCACGCCCTAGATCCCATGCTCCACAACAAGAGAAGCCACCACATTGAGAAGGCTGCACCGCAACGAAGAGTAACCCCTGCTCGCCACAACTAGAGAAAGCCCGTGCACAGCAATAAAGACCCAACTCAGCCAAAAATAAAATAACTAAATAAATTTATATAAATAAATTAATTAATTTAAAAAATCTTCCTTTTAACATTTTACAGTCTTAATTTATTTTGTGCCAGGTCAATTCTCACATATTTAGCACATCTTAATATGGATACGTAATTTATGTAATTTTTTAAATTTAACATTTACATTTTGTGGCACAAACCAACTTAGATATTACTATGTGATGTATGAAGACCAGGACTTTGTGTCTTTTTGGAACTTCGGACCAATTTAAAAGGAAGAAATACCCACATTGCTTTGTAAAACATCTTTTACATCAAGAATCGACTAATTGGGGCTAACTAAAACATAAGCTTATATTCTATATACCCAAATGTTTGCCAACCAACATTAAAGACATTCTCAGCATTAAAATACACTTTTCAAGGTTAACTCAATGAAACCACAATAATCAAGTCGTGCAATGTAGGACACCATACAATTATGGCCATTATCAGACTAAACCCGATTGGGCACTTAACATATTCCATATACAGAATCTTTCATCTGGTGAGTTCAACTCATATCTTAGAAACATTAATAAAACTTTACAATGCTGCCAGATGAGGTTATTATTGGCCTTCTTTTAATCAAGTAAATAAATAAATCTGTAGCTATTTATAAAGGTAAGTATATGCATAAAGAAAGAGATACAAATAAACACAGAGGACTATCTAATGTCCATTCCCCTATTTTTATAGGCATCTCTCTAAAAAGGCAGAGTGTAACCAGTTTCCCTTTTTTGATCATGGAGATTCCCCTGGGTGCGTGGTTTGGGGTCTTCTCCAGACATCTCTGAGGAGGGGTTTGTCAGTGAATACTCACTCCTTGAAGCCTTGTTATCCATGGGTGGGATCTTCCTTAAAAATAGGAGATAACTGCTTGCTCAGAAAGATGTTCCCGCAGCAAGCATTAAGAACGCGTCCAGAAAACACAACTGCTGGGTAAAAGCAGTTCTCTACCCACTTTTCAGAAGGACCATCTCTGAAGGAGGGAAATACAGAGGAGTCAGACCTAGCAGTGGTGACATAGTAAACATATCATAATAAGGGTTTTGTTATGCTATCAGTAGCAAAGGACTGATAGGGGATGACCAAGGCCAAAGCTTAAGCAATGATGATCCAGCTACACAATGTGAATTCACCCTTTGTCCATCCTAGAGTTGCTTTAGAAAGCAAGGAATTTAATAACAAATGCTGAACCTATGGTGTTCAGTAAAATGTAAATAAATGACACAGATCTCATGTTTTTAACAAAATCATTTCTATGTAAAGTTATCTCATAACTGAATATTTACTGACTTGGGTACATCAACCATTAGAGTACTTATCTCCTTATCTCAAGAGATATTATCTACTGTTATAACCTGTGAACCATCTGGAAAGTAGATTTTTAAGGAGCAACAGTTTAGGGGCAGGCAGTTTCCCCTGGGGGTTTGGGAGTGGGGGACAGATCAGTCACAGATTACTTCTTCCTTTGGTGCTGCCAAGCACTTGCTTATTATGGAGTTGCTGGGCCTATTTTTAACCTTCTGCTCACTTTATCAATGACTCTCACAGCCCTTCCACCCCCACCCTGCTTTAAGGTTTGATCTTCCAATGGCTTCAGCTTTTCTTAAGAGCAGGGACAATTTAGGTTTAAATCAGAGGTTCCCAACTCTAACTGCACAACAGAATTGCCTGGGGAGTTTTTAAAAAAACACCTTTGCCCAGGTCTGCACCTAGTCCAACGGAATTAGAATCTCAGTAAGTAGGGCCTCAATTATCAGTTTTTTTAAGAAGCTCCCTGGGTGATTCTACATAACTCCAGGGTTGAGGCCACAACTGTAGGTGAAATAAGTACCACTGTGATTTGAATGAGGCTGATAAGCCTTTGTATTCCTTTTAATGCCTGAAATTTCACAATTATTTATTCATTCCTTTTGATAAAAATAGCCGCCTTCTCTAGGAATCCTTTTTTCAAATGCAAATTAGCCAGGAAGACTTAGTTCCTGACCCTTTTAGGTGAATACTTCTTGGGAACAAAGGATAATACAAAAGTCCTAAGTGCCTGGAGGTAAACAGAACTATGTGTAGGCACTGCAATGTGGGTAGGGGAGGACAGTTACCATCAAGGGAGGAAAGATTTCTGAGAGTACATTTTGCTGACCTCACAGTATTGCCTGGGGCCAACCCTGCTTTGAGAGGACTGCATATTTAGCATCAAGTCAAATTTGACAGCTTATCTCAGCTGCCAAAATCATGTTAAAAGAAAATTTAAATTTTTTAAATAAGCAAAACAAAGAGCAGACATTGGAAATGTAGGTTTGGAGCTATCCATAAATGCCCAACTTTTGAATTATCACTCACCATATGGATGTTTCTATTGCCAAATGATCTGTTTTTCCTGATTCTATTAAATATTCTTTATTCCCACAGATAGCATTATCTCTCTTGCCAATTCATTTGGTCATTCAGCAAAAATGTATTGAGCAAACTACTCTGGGCAAGGCATGGTGCTAGATGTCATAAGGGACTACAGATGTCATAAGGGAATACAGAACTAATACAAAATTCCATTTGCAGTTGATTTTACAGTTTTTCAAAGAACTTTCACACACAATCTTATTTTATCTTCATAACCACACTGTGAAATAGGTCAAGTGCCACCCCCATTTTACAGATGAGAAACATGCTCAGGGCAGGAGGTTAAAATGACTTGCCAAAGTCACAAAGCACAGACTTAAACCAAACCCAGCTTTTCTCTAACTCCAAATACAGTACTTCCCATAGTTTATAGTTTAGTAAGGAGACATGCCATAAAAATGTTTCAAGTAATAGACAAGTTAGGAAAAAACGTTCAGAGCCCCACTCACCAGGAGGAAAAAATGAGGAATAATGAAACAACTCCTTTATGGAGATGAGCCAAATCACAGTGCCCAAAAGGAGCCCAAGCTTGGATTTAGTTCAGGCCATCATCAAGCACACAGCACACAGCACCAAGCAATGTACCTTCAAAGAGAGAGTGGCAGTTTGGTTATAGAAAATCAGTCCATTCCCTGGCTGGACCCTCAGCCAGTGGCTGATCTTCACCAAAGGTTGAATCCAGCTCCTCCTAGCCAAATCCAGGCAAACACTGAACAAACCTTGCCCGAGGACCCATTATGATCCAGTCACTGAGTATACAAAGACAATCCTTGCCCTCAAACAGTTCTCAACTGGCCTAGTGGGCGAGGCATACAACTACAGGGCACAGCAGATAAAGGCTGGTAATAGGAACACAGAGGAGAGACACCTGCACAGCCTAGGAAGGTAGGGTGTGGTAGGGTGGAGAAAGGGTAGGGGTGGGGAGTTAAGAATAGCTTCCAGAGAAAGTAAATTTAAATCCCAGAGGGTAAGTGGGAATTAGCCAGGAAAGGGGAGTGGGAAGGATGGGGGGGCACAAAAAAGGAAAATGGGGAGCACAGTTAAATCCTGAAGGTGAGAGAGAATAAGGCATATTCAGGAAATTGCAAGGAGACTAGTTCTCAGGAGTAGTTTCAGTCTTAACCAGAAACCCTGGAGTGCTCAGGACAGAAATCAAGGCAGCATCCCAGTCTCAAATCTGGTACAGCAATTCCTAGGCCTCTTAGCACTAAGCCTTACTTCTATACCCTACTTGCTGTTGGAGCTGTGGCTATTGATAATAATTCTTGCTTTGAGCCACACTGGTTCAGGAATTGGACAAGTTGGGCTCATCATTAGATACAGGAACTCAGAATCACAAAGGGCAGGAGGAGGGGGTGATGAGGCATGGGAAATAAGATAATGAGAAAAATGAGATGATACAGATGCACGTATGACCACAATATTGGACAATGCTACAGGAATTCAGACGAACTAGAGCAGGGTTTGGGAAATAATGGCCAGTGGACCAAACTCAGCCAGCTGCCTATCTTTATAAAGAACGTTTTATTGGAACACTGCCATACTCATTCATCTACATATTTTCTGTGGCTGCTTTTGTGCTAAAACAACAGAGTTCAGTAGCTGCAACAGACCATATGGCCCGCAGAGCATAAAATATTTCCTACCTAGTCGTTTACAGAAAAAAAATTGCTGACCCTTGCTCTTAAATATGCTAAGTGCTAAAAAAAGATACATGGAGAATGTTTAGCGGTGGCACAAAGGACGAAATGATTCAAAACACACTAAGGATTTTCTGTTCCTAGTCTGCATCACCTTTGACACAGACTTCAAAGAATGGCAAGAGAATATTCTTCGACAGAATGACTAAATGTGGTATATTCACACAAGAAAATACTACACAGCATTGAAAAATAAATTGCAGTTACATGCATAAATCACAGAAATAATGTTACATGAGAAAAGCAAATCACAGAATACATACATACAATTTGGTAATTTTTTGTAAAGCTCAAAGATAAGAAAACTCATGGATATATAATGTGATAAAACTTAAAATATAGAAGTGAAATAATAAACACAAAATCCATGATAGGTGACTGCTTTAGGGGAAGCAAAGGGGGAGAATTTAGATAGATTCAAAAGCATTGGTAGTGTTCTAGTTCTTAAGCTGATGATGGGTTCTTGGATTTTTGTTTTATTATTATGCTCCATAAATTACATGTCACACATATTCTTATGTATATATTAAAATTATATAATAAAAAAAAGTTTAAGTATAAAGACAGCAAGTGGTGATCAGTTGAACGCTAGAGAATAGCAGTTTGGAGAATGAATACCTGGAAGAGATGGAAAATGACAGCTAGGACTGATTTTTGGAACATTTAAGCATTTCTCCTGGATTCCCTGAAATTACTCAGGAGCTGGAGGAATCGCCCTCCAACCTGGTGGAAGAATAGACTTCCCATGGTCCACAAGATGGGGGCTTGGAATTGTTATTTGTATACTAATTATACAAATCTGAACTTAATTTGTAATATCAGGATGGTGAGATCTGGAAATCTACAGGTCACCTGAAAAAGGGAACAATGTGTACAAAGACATGGAAGTATGAGGAAAATCATGGCCCATTTAAGCAAATGCAAGCATGACTATGCTGTGTGACTGATGTGCAACAGGCCTACAGGGAGGATGGCAGGAGACGAAGACAGGCAGGGTTCAGATCATGACGAACTTTGTACGGCATGCTCCAGAGTTTGGATTCACTCCATTAGGTCATGGGTAACCCACTGAAGGGCTTCAAGCAGTGAAGGGAGTAATATGATCAGCTGTACATTTAGAGATGTCCAGGTCTCAACAACCTTTGACTATAAAATGAGGTGACAGCTCCCCCCAATCCCCAAAGGTAACCTCAGTTAACAGTTTGCTAATTAAAGATCTTTTTCTATATAGTTAGCTATATACAGAGTTTTTGCTTTTTTAAAAAAATAGTTCACACTGTGTGAATTGTTCTGTGACTTTTATTTCGCTTAATATTATATCATGGACATCTTTCCGTGTCAGTATTCATAGATTTACCTCACCATTTTTATGGGCAGCATAGTACATTTAGCCTTCTGTATCCACCAGTTCTGCATCAGTGGATCCGGACGGTGGAATGTACTATACCATTTCAGGTAAGGGACTTGAACATCAGGTATTTTGTTATTCCTGCAGGGGGTGGGGGGGACGTGAGGGCAAGGGGGAGGGGGGAAGGGGGGAGGTGGTGGGAGGGGGGAGGGGGGAGGGAGAGGGAGGGGGAGGGGTGGGGCGAGGGGGTCCTGGAACCAATCCACTGTGGATACCAAGGGACAACTGTATATGGATGTACATATTCCTGTCATTTTAAAAAAATTCTAATTATCGCACTTTCCTGTTGTTTCTTTTCCCCCTTCCTTACTTTTGCTGGACTGACTGAATTTCCTTTTTGTTTTAACTATTAGTGGCTGGGAAGTTCTATGAACTATTTATATTCTATTAATGGTTACCTTTCGGTTTTGTTTACTTATACAAATGACACACAAACACATTTTTGTAAAAAAAAATACAAAAACAATATAGAAGAACATAGGATAAAAAGTGGAAGTGTCCCTTCACTGTTAAGTTTGGTGCACAGCTTCCTCAGCATTTATGTACATATATATTTATATTTATACAAATAAGCTTTACTGTCTTTTTAAAAAATGGTATCATTACTGTACATGAAGTTCTACAATTTCCTTTTTCAACCTAATATACAGTGGAGATCTTTTCATGATAGTACATGGAGATCTATCTAATTCTTTTTTTTGTTTTTTTTTTTTTTTGCGGTACGCGGGCCTCTCACCGTTGTGGCCTCTCCTGTTGCGGAGCACAGGCTCCGGATGCACAGGCTCAGCGGCCATGGCTCATGGGCCCAGCCACTCCGCGGCATTTGGGATCCTCCCGGACCGGGGCACGAACCCGTGTCCCCTGTATCAGCAGGCGGACCTCAACCACTGCGCCACCAGGGAAGCCCTATCTAATTCTTTATAAAGACTGTGTACTATTTGCTAATAAAAACATACCACATTTTATGTAACCATTCCCCTATTTTGGGACGTTTGGTACTTCCAATTTTTTGCTACTACAAACATGCAGCAATGAACATCCTGTAACATATATCTTTGTGCATGTGTAAAAGTATTTCTGAGAAACCATATGATCATCTCAATAGATGCAGAGAAAGGTTTCAACAAAATTCAACACCAATTTATGATTAAAAAAACCTCCAGAAAGTAGGCATAGAGGGAACTTTCCTCAACATAATAAAGGCCATATATGACAAACCTACAGGCAACATCGTACTCAATGGTGAAAAACTGAAACCATTTCCACTAAGATCAGGAACAAGACAAGGTTGCCCACTCTCACCACTCTTATTCAACATAGTTTTGGAAGTTTTAGCCACAGCAATCAGAAGAAAAAGAAATAAAAGGAATCCAAATTGGAAAAGAAGAAGTAAAGCTGTCACTGTTTGCAGATGATATGGTACTATACATAGAGAATCCTAAAGATGCCACCAGAAAACTACTAGAGCTAATTGATGAATTTGGTAAAGTAGCAGGATACAAAATTAATGCACAGAAATCTCCTGCATTCCTATACACGAATGATGAAAAATCTGGAAGAGAAATTAAGAAAACACTCCCAATTACCACTGCAACAAAAAGAAAAAAGAAAAAAAAAAAAATAAAAAAAAATAAAAAAAAAAAAAAAAAAAAAAAAAAAAAAGAAAAAAATATCTAGGAATAAACCTACCTAAGGAGACAAAAGACCTGTATGCAGAAAATTATAAGACACTGATGAAAGAAATTAAAGATGATACAAATAGATGGAGAGATATACCATGTTCTTGGATTGGAAGAATCAACATTGTGAAAATGACTCTACTACCCAAAGCAATCTACAGATTCAGTGCAATCCCTATCAAACTACCACTGGCATTTTTCACAGAACTAGAACAAAATACTTCACAATTTGTATGGAAACACAAAAGACCCCAAATAGCCAAAGCAATCTTGAAAAAGAAAAACGGAGCTGGAGGAATAAGGCTCCCTGGCTTCAGACTATACTACAAAGTTACAGTAATCAAGACAGTATGGTACTGGCACAAAACCAGAAATACAGATCAATGGAACAGCATAGAAAGCCCAGAGATAAACCCACGCAATATGGTCACCTTATCTTTGATAAAGGAGGCAAGAATATACAATGGATAAAAGACAGCCTCTTCAATAAGTGGTGCTGGGAAAACTGGACAGCCACATGTAAAAGAATGAAATTAGAACACTCCCTAACACCATACACAAAAATAAACTCAAAATGGATTAAAGACCTAAATGTAAGGCCAGACACTATCAAACTCTTAGAAGAAAACACAGGCAGAACACTCAATGACATAAATCACAGCAAGATCCTTTTTGACCCACCTCCTAGAGAAATGGAAATAAAAACAAAAATAAACAAATGGGACCTAATGAAACTTCAAAGCTTTGGCACAGCAAAGGAAACCATAAACAAGACGAAAAGACAACCCTCAGAATGGGAGAAAACATTTGCAAATGAGGCAACTGACAAAGGATTAATCTCCAAAATTTACAAGCAGCTCATGCAGCTCAATAACAAAAAAACAAACAACCCAATCCAAAAATGGGCAGAAGACCTAAATAGACATTTCTCCAAAGAAGATATACAGCCTGCCAACAGACACATGAAAGAATGCTCAACATCATTAATCATTAGAGAAATGCAAATCAAAACTACAATGAGATATCATCTCACACCGGTCAGAATGGCCATCATCAAAAAATCTACAAACAATAAATGCTGGAGAGGGTGTGGAGAAAAGGGAACCCTCTTGCACTGTTGGTGGGAATGTACACTGATACAGCCACTATGGAGAACAGTATGGAGGTTCCGTAAAAGACAAAAATAGAACTACCATACAACCCGGCAATCCCACTACTGGGTATACACCCTGAGCAAACCATAATTCAAAGAGTCATGTACCGAAATGTTCATTGCAGCTCTATTTACAATAGCGAGGATGTGGAAGCAACCTAAATGTCCATCAACAGATGAATGGATAAAGAAGATGTGTCACATATATACAGTGGAATATTACTCAGCCATAAAAAGAAACGAAATTGAGTTATTTGTAGTGAGGTGGATGGACCTAGAGTCTGTCATACAGAGTGAAGTAAGTCAGAAAGAGAAAAACAAATACCGTATGCTGACACATATATATGGAATCTAAAAAAAAATGGTCATGAAGAACCTAGGGGCAAGACGGGAGTAAAGATGCAGACCTACTAGAGAATGGACTTGAGGTTACGGGGAGGGGGAAGGGTAAGCTGGGACAAAGTGAGAGAGTGGCATGGACATATATACACTACCAAATGTAAAATAGATAGCTAGTGGGAAGCAGCCACATAGCACAGGGAGATCAGCTCGGTGCTTTGTGACCAGCTAGAAGTGTGGGATAGGGAGGGTGGGAGGGAGGGAGACGCAAGAGGGAAGAGATATGGGGATATGTGTATATGTATAACTGATTCACTTTGTTATAAATCAGAAACTAACACACCATTGTAAAGCAATTATATGCCAATAAAGATGTTAAAAAAAAAAAAAGAAGGAGGCTTCCCTGGTGGCGCAGTGGTTGAGAGTCCGTCTACCGATGCAGGGGACATGGGTTTGTGCCCCAGTCCAGGAGGATCCCACATGCCACAGAGCAGCTGGGCCTGTGAGCCATGGCCGCTGAGCCTGTGCATCCGGAGCCTGTGCTCTGCAACAGGAGAGCCCACAACAGTGAGAGGCCCGCGTACCACAAAAAAAAAAAAAAGAAGGTATATTTAAATTTCGATAGACTGCCATATTACCCTTAAGGAATGTTGCACATACACACCCACCTTCAGAATGACCACTGATTGCCCACACCATTAGCAACGCTAAATATGATCAAACTTTAAAAAGTTTTTGTCAAAATACTACGAGTTCATTCTCACTATAAAACAACCACAGCAAAGCAAAAGCAGAAGTGCCCACTTGACCACCATCCCCTGATCCCTCTCAGGAAACTGATTTCCACCTTGCTATTAATTTTTTTAATGGTTTCATTCTGCTTGATCTTCTTAGTAATAACTTAATAATTTACTCAAGCTTCTTAGACATATTCTTTCTTTTCTTTCTTTCTTTCTTTTTGGCTGCGTTGGGTATTCATTGCTGTGCGCAGGCTTTCTCTAGTTGTGGTGAGTGGGGGCTACTCTTCGTTGTGGTGCGCTGGCTTCTCATTGTGGTGGGTTCTTTTGTTGTGGAGCACGGGTTCTAGGCGCGTGGGCTCAGTAGTTGTGGCTTGTGGGCTCTAGAGCACAGGCTCAGTAGTTGTAGCGCACGGGCTTAGTTGCTCCGTGGCATGTGGGATCTTCCCAGACCAGGGTTCGAACCCGTGTCCCCTGCATTGGCAGGCAGATTCTTAACCACTGTGCCACCAGGGAAGCCCGAAATATTCTTAAAAATTATTTGAACTTTAAGTTTTATTAGTTTATTTACCACCAGTACCTTCTGAGACGGCTCCATTGGCACTCCCATCCCAAGCAGATGACTGTGACATCATCTATCGTTGGGGTCTATGTGAGAAAACAGAGAATTCACTTTTACAGCTGCCCTCTCCCATATCTGGATGGTATTATGGATTCATTGACTGGTTTCCCAACTAATTTTATCCTATTTGTTTCATACCTTCAAGAAAATCCTCACAGGGCCTCCTTATTAGCACAGTGGTTAAGAATCCACCTGCCAATGCAGGGGACACGGGTTCGAGCCCTGGTCCGGGAAGATCCCACATGCCACGGAGCATCTAAGCCCGTGCGCCACAACTGAGCCTGCGCTCTAGAGCCTGCGAGCCACAACTACTGAGCCCGCGCACCACAACTACTGAAGCCCACACGCCTAGAGCCCAAGCCCCGCCACCGCAGTGAGAAGCCTGCGCACCGCAATGAAAAGTAGCCCCTGCTCACCGCAACTTGAGAAAGCCGCACGCAGCAACAAAGACCCAATGTAGCCCAAAATAAATAATAAATAAATTTATTAAAAGAAAAAAAGAGGACTTCCCTGGTGGCACAGTGGTTGAGAGTCCGCCTGCCGATGCAGGGGACACGGGTTCATGCCCCGGTCCAGGAAGATCCCACATGCCGTGGAGCGGCTAGGCCCGTGAGCCATGGCCGCTGAGCCTGCACGTCCGGAGCCTGTGCTCCGCAACGGGAGAGGCCACAACAGTGAGAGGCCCGCGTACCGCAAAAAAAAAAAAAAAAAAAAAAAAAAAAAAAAAAAAAAAGAAAAAAAGAAAAAAGAAAATCCTCACAATTTCGGCCTACTAATCATACCGTTCCCTGTTATCCCTTACGGCTATGGCTCTAATATTTATTTTTCGTCTTTCATTTAAAGCTAACTTGGGGGGAGAAAAAACACATTTGTTCAGACTAACATCTTAAACTGGAAGTCTGACATAGCCCATCAAATCCTATTTTGAATTTCGATGGCTTGAGCCCCTGCTGGCTGGAATGCCAAGAACTAGACTCCCCTCCAACTGTCTTGCAGCTATCTTGAGGGTTCTCCAAAGTACGAGTTCACTTGTGATCTGAACCAGGTCTCTAATTATCTTCTATTGTGGTCTCTTCAGCAAGCTACAGACTTGTGGTTGTTGAGGGTCCTCCCGTGGTCACCGCTTTGCCAGAGGCAGTTTTCTGGACAGATAAATTGAGCTCTCACATACTTTCCCCTAAATTCTCCACACCTCAGGTGAATAAAGGCTGTAACTTCTAATATACCTCTTCTAAACGTTTGAGAATAACAAAAGGAAGTACAACATAAAGAATAACTTAAAAACTGTCTAAAGATGTGGCATCTCTTACCGTCTCTCGACCCTAAAGCAGGTCGACGTTCAATAAGTTCCTAAAGGAAATCCTCCCCGTGTTACACAATCTCAGAGAAGCCGCTTAACTCACCGTCCCACGAGGATCAACAGGATGGGTTGTTGTTTGTTGTTCTAGCTAGTTCAATCTCAGAACCTCAGGGCTCGGGCTTCCCTGGTGGCGCAGTGGTTGAGAGTTCGCCTGCCGATAGAGGGGACACGGGTTTGTGCCCTGGTCCGGGAGGATCCCACATGCCGCGGAGCGGCTGGGCCCGTGAGCCATGGCCGCTGAGCCTGCGTGTCCGGAGCCTGTGTTCCGCAACGGGAGAGGCCACAACGGTGAGAGGCCCAGGGCTCGGAAGACAATCGTTCGGTAAACACGCTAGCGACAAGGGCCAGACCGCTGAGCTAAGTCCTGCCCACTGAGGTTGGATTCCTGTGGATTTAACGGTTTTCAACAATGATTGACAGCAGATCTGACCAATCCCTTCAGGGGAAACCCCACTCACCTAATGGAGGCCTAGTTGGCGCCAAAAGCGAAAAAACGAACACGCAAAAAGATCTTCTATCGATGGATACATTATCCAAAGTCTGGGTTATTCTCTCTTGAATAATACTACCTATGGGACATCAGCAGGTCAGCAAAAGTTGCTCTATTTCAAGACTGGTGCAATTCCTGCACTAACAGTGGTAGTGAAAGTTCTGACTCTCCTCGGGGTCTCCTCGGACACAATCCCAGCGTGGAGAGGGAGAGGCGCCAGGCTCCCCACGTGGTCTCCACTCAGCGGGCCAGGGTAGGAGAAGTGGGATGGCCGCCTCGAGGTAGCCTGCCCAGGGTGGCATGGGTGAGGGGCGGGGCACAGTTTTTCTGTGGCGTTTGGCTAGAGTACATCAGTTGTCTAAAATTTTCTGTCTTGCTAGGTTGGTCCTTTCCTCATCCTTTGTCTAGAGAGAGCAGAATTTGGGGGCCCTTATTTGTCTGTGCCGGTTGACGTTTCACACATACCTTTTTCCACTACTGTGAATGGGATACTTCTTTTTCCTCTTTCTATTTCTAGTATTGCTAGAATAAAAGAAAGCTATTGGAATATAATAATAGAATGTTAATTGTAAAATCTATGTGGTGGGTATATTGGTGTTCATTGTGAAATTCTTTAAACTTTTCTGTATTTTCAAAAAATTTTATATTAAATGTTGGAAAATAAAACAAAATGGAACCACGTTATAATGCTTCAAAAACTGGAAAAATGAAACCTATGGGATTCTGTACATTTATCTTACATCCAGCTTGTATTATTAGTTAGGACTCTTGTTTCCAAGTGGCAGAAACCCAGCTTGAATAAGCTGAGGAGGAAAATGGAGTTTATTGGTTTATATAACTGGGAAGGACAGGGCAGACACACCTGGATCCAGAGACTCAAGTCTAGCCAGTACCTAGGCACTCATTTCTTCATCTGTCTTCTCAGCCTCTCTCTTCTCTGTATTGCCTCATTCTCTAAGACTCTTCCACATGGTAGAGACACAGCTATCAACTACTCTGGGGTCTACTTATGGTTTAAGATCTGAAGAAAAGAGAAGGCTACTTCTTTACCTCTGATTTGGAATATTCCAAGGAAGGTATTAGATCTCTGGTCTGGGTCATATGCCTACCTCTTGGAGCTGCCACAGTGTCCAGCAGGGTTTGATATTATGATTAGTCCATCCTGGGTTAGGTGCCCAGCTGTGTGTGCAAAGGGGGAATGGGGCAAATTACTAACATTGCTCGTCCCACCAGGACTATGAAAGGACAGTGAAGGAGTAACAGATCTCCAAAGGAAGAGAAGTGCTATTACCAGAAGCAGGGAGGAAGGAATGCTGGGCAGACCAAAACAACAGATGTCCACTACATAGACTCCTCAGTTTTAATAGTTTTTAAATTGCATTTCTTGGATTCCCAATGCCTATAATCATATCATCTGCAAATAATTATACTTTTTTCTCTTTCCCCCTTTTTAGTTTTATACAGCTTATTTTATTTTCTTGGTTTATTACTTTTCCAGAACCTTCAAAATGCTGTAGTGGGGCTTCTCTGGTGGCGCAGTGGTTAAGAATCCGCCTGCCAATGCAGGGGACATGGGTTCGAGCCGCGGCCTGGGAAGATCCCACATGCTGCGTAGCAACTAAGCCCCTGTGCCACAACTACTGAGCCCACGTGCCACAACTACTGAAACCCGCATGCCTAGAGCCCGTGCTCCGCAACAAGAGAAGCCACGACAATGAGAAGCCCGTGCACCGCAACGAAGAGTAGACCCTACTCACCGTAACTAGAGAAAGCCTGCGCACAGCAATGAAGACACAGCCAAAAATAAAAACAAAATAAATAAATAAATAAAAAACAAAAACAAAAAACGCTGTAGTGGACATCCATGCCTTATTCCTGCAGGGTTGCCATGATAATTACTTCTGGTAGATAAGCGGATGGCCCAGGTCGGGTGAGTGGGGTAGGATGTGGGAGGAGGCACTGTAGCCTGGTTAGTACAGGCCTTGTCCCTATTTCCTGAGGACAGTTCTTGGAGTGGCCTAGTGGTGGTTGATGGTCTCTGAGAGTTGTTGCTGGCATTTGCATTAAAGACCTTGCTCTTGGTGCTGAGGGTGGCTCTGTCTCCAGTGAGAAGGGCCTAGTCTCTAAAACCAGAGCTCCGCAATTGTTGGAGGCAGGATCTCTGAGCTGCAATTCAATGTTGGCTCTGCAAGAGCTCAGGGAGGTCAGAGGGCTGTCTCTTGGGACAGTGGCTAGTGGGGAGCAAAGGTTGCTGCCATAGGAGGCCCACTTGAGCAAAGTCTCTGAGCTTGAACCTGACCTCTCAGCCCTGTGCATGGAATTGGGAGAAGCCCCAGATGGCAGAGGCCTTGTCTCTGGGCATTGTACGTAGCATTGGCAGAGACTACTATTTGCCTATATATGGTTCTGCAGGATATGCCCTACACAAAGGTGTACCACTGAGGGGGTATGTGTGTTGGGGGTGGGAGAGGATGAAATCTAGCCCATACTCTGCTAGTCCACAAGCCTTGGGCCCTAATGCAGGGATGCCACTGTCAGCAGAGAAAGGCAAGCAATTTTCTAATTGGCCTACCCAAAGGAGTGCCTTTTTCTAATCAACTCACCCAATGGGGGCACTTTTTTGCGTACAATTTTTCTGCTCTGAGTGTCATGCCTGCTAGTTGTCACCTTGTCTCTCTCAGAAGCACTGATATTCAGACACTAGATTTCTCAATTCTAATGGACCTTTATTAGAAGTCCTGACTAATCAGAAGCCAGCACTGGAAGATGCCCTTTCCCCTGGCCTCTCAGAGTGAGCGCTGGCCACTCTCCTTGCCTCAGTCAAATTGACATAAGAAAATGACTTTGGTCAGATTAGATCAAGATGGCAGCCTAAGTGCTCTGTCCCCATCCTCCCCTCCCCAAACGTCTTAAAACATCAGAATAGCAAAAGGACCAAGAGTGGTATAATTAAAGGAAAGTGTATCATCAGCAGTTCAGAAATTGTGAAGAATCCATTGAGGATAGAAATCAGATATGATCATATTGATAAGAAAGTAGGAGGAGCCCAGTCCAAAAAGTGCAAGAGAAATTTACTGGATTAAATCCAGAGTAAATAAAATCTCAGAATGAATAAATGCAAAGAGCAGGGGAGGCTCTCTGGTCAATTAAAGAATTGTATTCAGAAAAGAAGGATCAGTTGGGCCCCTTTGTGATCAGTCCTACGTCTCCTTCCCCCAACCCATTCCAAGGTTAAAGCCTAAAATTTCACACTAAAGAAAGTGAGCTATTTGCTTCCAAAAGTTTGCTATTGTGAGTGTAGGATCCTAGAAGAAAACAGAGCAGACCGTGGTGTAATCTGGACTTCCACAAAATATATGGAAAAACAAAAAAAGAGAAGGAACTTTGAACAGGAGAGAAATACACTAAAGTTCTCCACTGCCAGAGTAAAATTGTTTTGGCAATTTGCGGGGAGTAGGGAGAATGGCCTTTCTGTCTCATTCATAGTTACTTACCTTAAAGGGAAGCCTGACAGGTCAGCACACACAACCCACTTACACAAAGTCCTTCTGCTCAGGAGACCGGGCAGTCTGACACACAACTGCAGAGGGAACCCAGGCAAGCTATCTTTGCTAATCAGTGTGTCCCTTATTCACTAATATGCATAGACAACAAAGGATTACCAGAAATAGTTGGAGAAAATCTACAACATGAAAGAGAAGAACCGGGCTTCCCTGGTGGCGCAGTGGTTGAGAGTCCGCCTGCCGATGCAAGGGACACGGGTTCGTGCCCCAGTCCGGGAGGATCCCACATACCGCGGAGCGGCTGGGCCCGTGAGCCATGGCCGCTGATCCTGCGCGTCCGGAGCCTGTGCTCCACGATGGGAGAGGCCACAACGGTGAGAGGCCCGCGTACCGCAGGAAAAAAAAAAAAAGAGAAGAACGAGGGTTGCAATTCAACCAACCAAAGATCAAAAATATTCTAAAATGTTCCAAAAAGCAAAAGTGAATTTGCAGAGCTGGCAACTATATACATAGCATTTACATTGTATTTACAATTATTTACAAAGCACTGACATGTATTAGGTATTATCAGTAATCTAGAGATGATTTCAAATATATGGGAGTTTTTATAATAACTATAAATGGAGTATAACCTTTAAAAAATGTGAATCACTATATTGTACAACTGTAACATATAATATTGTACAACCACCATACTTCAATTTGAGAAAAAGTATACAGGAGTTCATTTATTTTGTTTTGCTTTTTGTTTATTTGTTTTTTATATTCCACATATGATTAAAATCATACAGTTTTTGTATTTCTCGGTCTGACTTATTTCACTTAGCATAATACCCTCAGGGTCCATCCACGTTATTGCAAGTGGCAAGATTTCATCTTTTTATGGCTGAATAGTACTCCATTGTAACAAAATAAATGAACATACCAAACCAAACAAAAACATAGACACAGATACAGAGAATAAAGTAGTGGTTACCAGAGGAATGTGGAGAGGATGAAATGGGTGAAGGGGATCAACTGTAAGGTTATGGATGGAAACTGAATTTTTGGTGGTGAGCACGTTGTAGGGTATACAGAAGTAGAAATATAATGTTACACACATGAAACTTATATAATATAAACCAATATTACCTCAATAAAAATAAATAAATACACCTGAAAATAAAAAAATATAATAATAAACTATATGGGAGGATGTACATAGGTTATTTGCAAGTACTATGCCTTTTTTTTCGGTACGCGGGCCTCTCACTGCTGTGGCCTCTCCCGTTGCGGAGCACAGGCTCCGGACGCGCAGGCTCAGCGGCCATGGCTCACGGGCCCAGCTGCTCCGCGGCATGTGGGATCTTCCCGAACCGGGGCACGAACCCGTGTCCCCTGCATCGGCAGGCGGACTCAACCACTGCACCACCAGGGAAGCCTTACTACGCCATTTTATATGAGACTTGAGCATCTGAGGATTTTGGCATCCATGGGGGATCCTGGAACCAATCCTCAGTGGAGACTGAGGGACTACTGTAAATAGAACAATTGTCCCTGAGTGGGGAAAGGGAAGGAGTGAAGTAATACAAGGAACAAAACTCCAATTTTCAGATTCTAATTTTCTGACATATTCAGAACACATTGTAGGTATATTCAGAACCTTTGTGAATTACTCAGGTAGGTATTACAGCAAAATGAAAGAAATGAATCCAAAAAAGAGGACGATGTGGAATATAAGAAATAGTGGTAAGCAAAGAAACAGTAAAACTTTGAGTTGTCCAAATGCTAGCAAAAAACAAACAAAAAACCCCACTATTTGAATCAGACAAAAATAGAATTCAGAGCCAAAAATATTAAAAGAGACAAAAGGGTATTTAATATTGTTAAAAGGTACACTCTGGGCTTCCCTGGTGGCACAGTGGTTGAGGCAACGGGAGAGGCCACAACAGTGAGGGGCCTGCGTACCGCAAAAAAAAAAAAGGTACACTCCACTAAGAACGTGTGACAATCATGTACCTTTATGCACCTAACAACATGAATTAGTGACAAAGACTGTTAGGATACTAACAGAATACAAATTTACAAATAACCAATCATAGGTGGAGGATCCCCTTTCTTACTCTCCCTTTCCTCCTTTCCTTCTTCCCTCCTTATCCCCTTTCCTGCTTTCTCCCCTACTTTCCCCCCCAAATATATATTTAGCACCTAATATGTGGCAGGCATTGTATTGGGTACTTTGGGCATAGTAGCAAGCAAAACAGCCTTGGTGCCTGCCACATGAAGCTTTCAGTCTAGTCAGGGAGATAGACATTATTCAAATATTCATTCAAGTACATGTAAAATTACAACCGCGATGAGTGCTCTGTAGGAGAGGTACACAGAGGTGTGAGAGGTCAGGGAAGGTTCCCTGAGCAAGTGAAACCTCCCCAGAGATTTGAAGTTAACTGAGTGAAGAGGAAGAAAAAGTATTTCAAGCAGAGGGAAAAGTCTGTGCAAAGGCCCTGTGGTAGGAGGAAGCCCAGTGCATACAAGGGACAAAAGAGCTGGTTCGGCTGTAGACAATCAGCACGTGGGGAATTTTATAAGATGAGACTAAAGGAGTAAATATTCAGGGTCTCAGAGGCTATGTTAATTGTGTCCTTATTCTAAGCACAATAAGAATCATTGAAAAGATTAAAAGTGAAAAAGACAATTCTGACTGTAAAAGGTATTGACTGGATAAAAGTCAAAGCAAGGAGCTCAATTAGAAGGCTCTAACTGGGAATTCTCTGGCAGCCCAGTGGTTAGAACTCCAGGCTCTCAATGCCAAGGGCCGGGGTTCAATCCCTCGTTGGGGAAATAAGAACCCACAAGCCACATGGCGTGGCAAGAAGGCTCTAACTATATGCCGGAAGATATCTTAGAGGTGGTGCAAGTGGTTAACATTGAGAGAGAAGAAGAGAGTTTCAAGAGATTTAACAGGCAAAATTGATAGGGCTTCAGGGTGGGTTGCACATGAAGATGAGAGAGAGGACATAGCAAAGGTGACTCCTGGTTTCTGGCTTTGCAAAAGGCAAGTGATGGACGATGGTGCCATTCTTGGAGATGGGGAACACTGCAAGAAGACCAGGTTATTGGTTTTGGTTTATAGGGGGAGGTGGAAGAAAAGACTTTGGTTTTGAATATGTTGAATTGGAAGTGTTTTGAGACATGTAAGAGGAGATGTGTAGTGGGCATAAAAATCTTTGTAGTTCAGAGAAAAACTGGGGACTTCAATTTGTGAGATATATGAACAGGGGGTAATTGAAGCTCCAGATATGGATGTGATTACTTAAAGAGAGATTGTAAAGTGAGAAAAAGGGTTGTAACTGAGTTAAATGTTAAGATTCAGTGGTTGAGTAAAGGAAGGTAAAGAGGTAGAGGGTAGAGAGGTATAAGGAAAGCCAGGAGAGTGATGTGTCAGATAAACCAAAGGAAGGGAGTATTTCAAAAAGAGGCAATGGTTCCCTGAAAGAAGAGCTACTGACAGGTCAAATAAATGAGGATGAAAACATGTCAATTACATTTAGCGACACGAAGGTCATTTTTGATCGTTCTAATTATTCTTTTTTTTTAATTAATTATTTTTGGCTGCACTGGGTCTTCGGGCTTCCTCTAGTTGCGGCGAGTGGGGGCTACTCTTCGTTGCGGTGCGCAGGCTTCCTGTTGTGGTGGCTCCTCTTGTTGAGGAGCACAGGCTCTAGGCGTGTGGGCTCAGTAGTTGTGGCACACGGGCTTGTGGGCTTTAGAGTGCAGGTTCAGTAGTTGTGGTGCACGGGCTTAGTTGCTCTGCGGCATGTGGGATCTTCCTGGACCAGGGCTTGAACCCACATCTCCTGCATTGGTAGGCGGATTCTTAACCACTGTGCCACCAGGGAAGTCCCCATTCTAGTTATTCTTTTCTAGTTATTCTTAACACACAATCCCAAAATTTAGTGGCTTAAAACAAAAAGGTAATAATAATTATTATTATATCTGATAAGTATTTGTGTCAAGAATTTAGACAAGGCACATCAAGCTCATTTTGGCCTCATGATGTCTGGGGCCTCAGCTGGGATGACTTGAATAGCTGAGAACTAGAATATTTGGGGGCGGGCTGGACATCTTTTTCTCCAGACAGCCTCTCTGCGTGGCTAGCTTGGGTCTTCTCACAGAAGGACAGACTCAGGGTAGGCAGACACATTACATGGTGCTTCAAGAGTCCAAGAGTAAGTGTTCCAAGAAGCCTAAGTGGAAGCTGCAAGGCTTCTTTTGTCCTAGCCTTATACATTCCAGAATATCACTTCTGCTGCATTCTTTTGGTTAAAGAAGTCACTAAGACAAGCCCAGATTCAAGGAGAGAAGAATTAGACTCCAGAGAGAGAGGTGTTGAAGAATCAAGAGAGAAACAGGATAATTGATATGGCAAGGTTTCTGAGAAAATGGAAAGGAATGGAATGCCAAGGGCAGGTGGAGAAATGGGTCTCAGAAGGAGGGGTAGTTCTTCTATTGTTAGAAGAATGAGAAAAGTTAAATGGAACGGGATGAAGGTAGACAGTTGTAAGTTGTATGTTTGGTACCAGGCAGATGAAGTCAATCCCATCTTCCTTTCCATTTTTATGTATAAAGTAGGATGTGATGGTTAGGGGAGGGGTGGCAAAAATTTGAGAAAAGTGGAGAAGGTTTGAAATAGTTCAGAATAACTTAATAAGAGATAAGATTGGGGTTGCTGGCCAGACTTTCAGGCATATTTGAAGTAAAATATTTCTCTAAGAAATCATCAGATCATGTGAATAAGTAAGGATATACAGAAGATCATAACACTACTCAACAAGGTTGAATATATATATACATATATATATAATATATATGAGATTACCCTGTCCAAACATAGATTGTGTTTTCTTTGCAAATACCCATAGAACATTTTCCAAAATGACTCATTTATTAGTCTGCAAAAATGCAGAAATCATAGGAGTAACAGTCTCTGATCAGTGCAATAACATTACAAATTAGCAACAGAAAGAGCCCCCAAAATCAACACACTTAGAATTTTTTTCTGGTTAAAGTCCCTTAGATAACAGCTTTCTTGAGATAGAATTTATATGCCATAAAATTCACCCCTTTAAAGCATACAGTTCAATGATTTTAGTATATTCACAGAGTTGTGCAACAATTTCCACATTCTAATTTTAGAACATTGTCATCACCCCATAAAGAAATCCTGTCCCTTTCCTCAGCTGCCACTTAGGTGTCTAAGGCCGCGTTGGGGTGAGGCCCTCACATCATCGGGCGACTAGAACCACACCGGGCAGCCCCTGCCTAGCACTCCCCCGCACCATGGCCTCCGTCTTAGAGCTCGCCTGCATCTACTCCATCCTCATCCTGAACGACGATGAGGTGATGGTCATGGAGGATAAAATCAATGCCCTCATTAAAGCAACTGGTGTAAATGTTGAACCTTTCTGTTCAGGCTTGTTTGCAAAGGCTTTGGCCAGTGTCAACATTGGGAGCCTCATCTGCAATGTGGGGGCTGGTGGAGCTGCCCCAGCAGCTGGTGGACCTGCACCAGCAGGAAGTCCTGCCCCCTCCACCACTGCTGCCCCAGCTGAGGAAAGTAGAAGCAAAGAAAGAAGAATGTGAAGAGTCTGATGATGACATGGACTTTGGTCTTTTTGACTAAACCTCTTCAGTAACCCGTTCAATAAAGAGCAGAGCTCTTTGCTGACAAAAAAAAGAAAAGAAATCTTATATTCATTAGCTGACACATCCTATTCCCACCTTTCCCCATACCCTGGCAACCACTAATCTGCTTTCTGTCTCTATGTATTTGCCTATTCTGGACGTTTCATATAAATGGAACTATACAATGTGTGGTCTTTTGTGACTGGCTTCTTTTACTCAGCCTAATATTCTCAAGGCTCATCCATGTAGTAGCATGCATCAGAACTTCATTCCTTTTTATGGCTGAATCATATTCCATTGTATGGGTAAGCCATATTTGTTTATTTCACCAGTTGAAGGATATTTCTGTTGTTTCTGCTTTCTGGCTATTATGAATAATGCTGCTATGAACATTCATGTACAAGTTTTTGTGTGGGCATATGTTTTCATTTCTTGGGTAAATACCTAGGAGTGGAATTGCTGGACCATTTGGTAACTCCATATTTAACATTATATGGAATTGTCAAACTGTTTTCCAAAGAGGTTGTACTGTTTTATCTTCCCACAGCAATGTGTGAGGGTTCCAGTGTCTCCACATCCTTGCCAACACACGATATTATTTGTCTTTTTAATTATAGCCACCCTGATAGGGTATTTTTAAAACATTTAACAAACTCTTTTAGGATAGTTTTACATTTACTGAAAATATATAAGAATATTACAGAGAGCTCCTATATACCCTGTACCCAGTTTTTCCTATTGTTAGTATTACTATGGTACATTTATCACAACTAATGAACCAATATCGATACACTATTCATAACTAATGTCCATATTTTCTTCAGATTTCCTTAGTTTTTACCTAAATGCCCCTTTTTTTCTCCTCCAGGATCCCATCCAGGAGACCACATCATCTTTAGTCATATCTCTTTAGGCTCTTCTTGGCTGTGACCATTTCTTAGACCTCCCTTGTTTTTGACTACCTTGACAGTTCTAAGGAGTCCGGTCAGATATTTTGTAGAATATGCTTCAATTTGAGTTTGTCTGATGCATTTTCCATAGTTATACATCATACCAAGGGTACATGCTATCAACATGATTTATCATTGATGAGGTGAACCTTGACTGCCTGGCTGAGGCAGTGTTTGGCTTGTTTCTCTACTGCAACACTACTCTCTTTCTCTCTTTCCAAACTCCACTGTTTATAAGGAAGTCATTATGCACATCCTACACTTAAGGAGTGGGCAGTTATGCTCCACTGGCTTGAGAAAGTATCTACATAAATTATTTGGAATTCTTCTGTACAAGAGATTTGTGTACTCTCCTTTAATTTATTTATTCAATCATTTATTAATATCAGTATGGATTTGTTGATATTTATTTTATACTTTGAATTATAATCCAATGATAATTTTGTTGCTCATATTGTTTCAAATTTGGCCATTGGAAGCTCTTTCAGTTGGCTCCTATATCCCTTTGACATACTTCTGTAATTGCAGGCGGTTTTTGTTTTTATGTTTGTTCAGTTTTTTATAATTAAAAAAATTTTTATGGTGCTCCCGACTCATTTTATATTTTCCATGCTCCAGTCCTAGAGTCAGCCATTTCTCCATGGAGCCCTGATTCCTTCTATAGGAGAATGGAGGAAAATTTGGTGCTATCTACTAAATGAAATATCCACTTAACCCTCAACTCTGCAATTCTGTTAGGTATGTAGCTTAAAGAAATAATGGCATTTGTTTTGAAAGAGGTATGTGCAAGCAATTTTTTGTGTGTAAGCATTTAAAATGCAGTATTATATGTATTGATAATTCACTTAAATATTTATTGCATGCTTATTATGAGTTCAGCCTATTCTAGGCCTTGGGGATATAGCAGGGAGTCAGATAAAGTCCCTACCTTCTTCTTTTATTTTATTTTTTTTAATAAAATTATTTATTTATTTATTATTTATTTTTGGCTGTGTTGGGTCTTCATTGCTGCACGTGGGCTTTCTCTAGGTGTGGCGAGTGGGGGCTACTCTTTGTTGTGGTGTGTGAGCTTCTCATTGCGGTGGCTTCTCTTGTTGCGGAGCATGGGCTCTAGGCACACAGGCTTCAGTACTTGTGGCTCACAGGCTCTAGAGCACAGGCTCAGTAGTTATGGCGCACAGGCTTAATTGCTCCGTGGCATGTGGGATCTTCCCAGACCAGGGCTCGAACCCGTGTCCCCTGCATTGGCAAGCAGATTCTTAACCACTGCGCCACCAGGGAAGTCCCAAAGTCCCTACCTTCTTTTTTAAAAAATTTATTTTATTTTAATTTTTTAAATTTTTGGCTGCATTGGGTCTTTGTTGCCATGCGTGGGCTTTTCTCTAGTTGAGGCTAGTGGGAGCTACTCTTCATTGTGGTGTGCAGGCTTCTCATTGCGGTGGCTTCTCATGTTGCAGAGTGCGGGCTCTAGGCGTGCAGGCGTCAGTAGTTGTGGCACGTGGGCTCCAGTAGTTGTGGCATGCAGGCTCAATATTTGTGGCTCACGGGCTCTAGAGCGCAGGCTCAGTAGTTGTGTCCTACAGGCTTAGTTGCTCCGTGGCATGTGAGATCTTCCCGGGCCAGGGATCGAACCCGTGTCCCCTGCATTGGCAGGCGGATTCTTAACCACTGCACCACGAGGGAAGCCCCTACGTTCTTGAAGCTTACTATCTACTGGGGAAACAGACAATCAACAACAACAAAAATAAATAATTTTAACGTCAGGCAGTCCTGTCACTCAGGGTACTGGCAGAAAAGAGAGGTGCATTCAAACAGAAGGATTGATAAGCATTTAATGAAGGAGTATTTACGAAGTTGTAAACAATAGTAAGTGAAAGGACAAGAAATGATTCAACAGCCACAGGTGGGAGGGGAATGAGAAGACATTACCATAGCTTGGCCCTGAGTCAACCTGGAGAGAAGTATGGCAATAGGAGAGAGTCACTGGACAGGAGCGTCACAGCTGCTGGAAAATCACAGCAGGGAGGGAGCTGGGGAATAAATGCTACAACTCCAGTCTCTCCCACCCTCCTGTCTCTTGAGGGTATCTCTCACAGGCAAAACCAAAGGGGAAACCAGAAGGCAAGGAAGCCTATTATTGCAGATCATAAAGATCTGCTGCAGGGCACAGAGCAGGGTGGAAAGGGGTAGAGTGGATCCGGAGAGGCAAAGTGAGAATATTCAGAGCAGTAGTGATAAGTGCTATGGGGAAAAGTAAAGAAGAGTAAAAGAGAGAGTGTAAAATGGTGCACTATTTTAGATAGTGTTAAGATGAGGTGGCATTTGAATAATGGCGTGAGTGAAGTGAAGGAGGTAGTCATGTGGATATCTAAGAGAAGCACATTCTAGGCAGAGGGCAAAAGTGCCAAGGTCTTGAAGTGTTATTCATACAATGAAATATTATACAACAATCAAGATGAATGAACCACAGCAACATGCAAATATACATGGGTGAATCTTAGAAAAGTAAATATGGAGGGGGAAAAATTAGGTTCCCAAAGAGTACATACAGCATACAGCTGTATAAAGTTAAAATACATTATAATAAAAATTATACTTTTAAGAAAGATATATATATATCCATATATGTATGTAGATATGTACATATCTATATATGTGTGTGTGTATATATATATGTGTGTGTGCATATATATGTATGACATAAAATTGTATTAAATGGAGCACCACAAAACGATGAACACAGGATTCAGGATAATGATTCTTTGCCAGGGGGTGGGGGGAGGCAGGGGAATGAGATTAGGGCCATATGGTTAGATTTAGTTATTAGGTTCATGGATACTTATTATGTTATTTAAAAAATTAATTAAAAATGAACCATACTTGTATTAATAAAGAGAATGTGCCATGAATCAAAGATTATGATTAATTTAATTCTATTCATCCAAGAACCAATGAAAAAAAATAAGACTCTGAGAAGCAAGGGACCATGCTTGCCATGCTTGTGGAATAGCAGGAAAGCCAATGTGGCTGGAGCAGAGAAAGGAAGAGTAGTAGTAGATGAGGTGGAGGGGTGGATGGGGGCCAGATTGTGTAGAGCCTTCAGGGCAGGATGAGGACCTTGGATCTTATTATAACTGAGATGGGAAGCCACTGGGGGTTTTGCGCAAGGGAGTTACATGATCTGACTTATGTTTTAAAAGGTTCATCCTACCTGCTGTGTAAAAAATAGACTGTAAGGCAGCAGGCATAAGAGTGAAAGCAAGAAGCAAAATAAGTAAGAGACGAGTTTGGTAGTCAAGGTGACAGATGATAGTGAATTTGACTAGAGTCATAGTGTTGGAGGTATGTGAGAAGCGATCAGATTTTGGATATATTTTGAAAGTAAAGGTGATAGTATTTGATGATGGACTAAATGAAGGATGTAAGAGAAAGAGAGGGCTTCAGGGATTTTTGATCCAAGAAAATAGGTGGGTGGGACTCCCATTTATTGAGATGAAGAAGATTGCATGTTGGGGAAGGGGCTGAAATCAAGGATTCTATTTTGGACATGTTTCATTTGCAGTGTCTATTATTCAAGTGGAGATGTCAACTTTGGATAGTTTGAAGTGTAGAGGAGATATCCAGGCTGGAGATTTCAAATTGGAAGTCCATGGTATATAGATGGTATGGAAAGCTATGAACCTGGCTAAGGAGAATCAGGAGAGGGTGGTGTTAAGGAAGTCAAGGTACCAAAGTGTTTCCAGAAGGAGATCATGGTCAACTCAAATACTACTGAGAGTTTGAGTAAAATGAGAATTGAGTATGATTTTTGGTTTTGGCAAGGCGGAGGTCATTATTAACCGAACTGAGTAAAGGGACGGGGACGGGTGGTAGATGGCATTTTTAAATATTTATTTATTTTGGCCGCGCCGGGACTTAGTTGCAGCACGCTGGCTTTTCGTTGTGGCATGCGGGATCTTATAAATTTATTTATTTATTTATTTTTGGCTGTGTGGGGTCTTCGTTTCTGTGCGAGGGCTTTCTCTATTTGTGGCAAGCGGGGGCCACTCTTCATCGCGGTGCGCGGGCCTCTCACTGTCACGGCCTCTTTTGTTGCGGAGCACAGGCTCCAGACGCGCAGGCTCAGTAGTTGTGGCTCACAGGCCCAGTTGCTCCGTGGCATGTGGGATCTTCCCAGACCAGGGCTCGAACCTGTATCCCCTGCATTGGCAGGCAGACTCTCAACCACTGCGCCACCAGGGAAGCCCGTCATGTGGGATCTTTACATGCATGTGGGGATCTAGTTCCCAGACCAGGGATCAAACCCGGGCCCCCTGCATTGGGAGCATGGAGTCTTACCCACTGGACCACCAGGGAAGTCCCTAGATGGCATTTTTAAAAGGAGAGACTATGGCAATACCTTATTGAGAAGGTAACATTTGAGCAAAGGTCTGAAGGAGGTGAGGGAATTGGTCATGTGGAGATCTGGGGTAGAGCTTTCCAGGTAGAAGGACCAACCAGTGCAAAGACCCTAAGATGTGGTGTGTTGGAAAATAGCAAGGCAGTCAGTGTGACTGGAGAAGAGTAAGAAAAGGGAAGGAAGAGTAGAAAATTAAATTGAAGAGGTAACAGGAACCTAGACAATTAAAGACCTTGTAAGCTATTGTACAGATATCGGTTTTACTCTAGTTGAGATGGAGAGCTGTTGGAGAGGTTTGAGCAGAGAAAAGACTTTACTTTGAATTTCACTTTTAATAGGAAAATCTGGCTTGTGTTGAAAACAGATTGTGGTGCGAGACAGAGGTAAAAGACCAGTTTGGGGGTTATTGAAACAATCCAGGCAGTAGATAATGATGGCTTGAACTAGGATGGTAGCTGTGAAGGTCATGAGAAGTGGTTGAATTTTTGATATATTTTGAAGACTCAATAGGACTTACCAATGACTTGGGGGTGGAGTGTGAGAGGAAGAGGAGTGAAGGAAATTCCTAAGATTTCAGGTCTGAGCACATGAAAGGATGGAGTTGTCAATAACTGACGACTGTGGATAAAATAGGTTTGGGGACAGATGAGTGTATGAGGGGACGCAATGGAGAGAGTCTAGAAGTACAGTTTTAGACATGTGTTTGAGATGCTGGTAGAAGTGGGTAGATGGGGTGGTGGGAGTCTGTGAAAAGTGTTGGGAGTTGAAGGAGAGAAATAGTCATCTAGGGGAGACTGAATGGCTTATTCTGAGCTGTCCAATACTTAGCCACTAGCCACATGTGACTACTGAGTACTTGAAATGTGGTTAATATGGCTAAGGAACTGGTTTTTCAAAGTCTATCTAATTTAATTATTTAAATGTAAACATAAGTAGCCACATGTGCTAATGGCTACTGTTTTGGTGAGCACAGATTACAGAATATTTCCATCATTGCAGAGAGTTCTATTGGACAGCACTAGTCTAAGGATATATACTATAATTGCCAGGCAGCATTAAGGGCCCACTTGAGATTAGTGATCATGAATTTAAAATGAAGCTGGTTAGCATGGCTGTGTGTGTGTGTTTTTTGGTTTTTTGTTTTTTTGAATTTATTTATTTTTGGTTGCATTGGGTCTTTGTTGCTGCACGGTGTGTGGGCTTCTCACTGCGGTGGCTTCTAGTTGTGGCACGTGGGCTCAGTAGTTGTGGCACACAGGCTTAGTTGCTCTGGGGCATGTGGGATCTTCCCAGACCAGGGCTTGAACCCGTGTCCCCTGCATTGGCAGGTGGATTCTTAACCACTGTGCCACCAGGGAAGCCCTGTGTGTGTTTTTTAACAAAAATTTTAATTGAAGTATAGTTGATTTAGAATGTTGTGTTAGTTTCTGGTGTATAGCAAAGTGACTTTATATATATATATATTCCAGATCCTGGTACTTCATAGCTTGGTAATCTTGGGCAAGCTACTTTACCTCTTTTTTCCTCAGTTTTCTCATCTATAAAATGGAAATAATAATAGTATCTACTTCATAAAGTCACTCTGAGAATTAAATAAGTTAATACATGAAAGCACTCACAACAGTGCCTGACATAGCATAAGTAGTCAGTAGATGCTAGCTATGATTATGGTCATTATACTTCCATGTTGTTTGAATGTTATACGATGTGGGTGTATTCACGTATTTCCGTTGAAAGAGCTTAGAGGAAGGAGCCAGTAGAGAGGGAGAGGTTGAAGGTATAGGACAGAGGTAATGACAGCTTGAGTAAGGTTACTGAGGACCTGTACATGAAAGGGATCTGGAAGATGGAGGAATTAGACCTAGCTTGGAAGAGGGCTCTCTCTCATTTTAACAGTAGAAGGATGGCTCTGAATATATTCCTAGTTTAGTAGTAGTAGGTAGTAGGAAGTTGGTTTCCCATATGGAGACTTCTATCTTATCTTTTTTTTTTTTTATCTTTTTTTTTTTTATCTTATCTTTAAGAGGTGAGTTATTTGGTGGATTGAAGGGGCTGTTGAGGTGTTGGAGTTTCGAGGAAAATGGGCAAGCTTTGAAAGAATCACTGGGGAGAATGAGAGAGTGACCTGGAAACATGAAAGGATTTCCCCAGGAATATTGAAGGTCCATTTGAGACTGGTGACTATGAATTCAGGGTGGTACCTGTTTATTTAACTGTGATTTTTCTCTTGCAGTGCTTAACGACTCTAGGGTGGAGAGGAAAGGCTGTGAACCAGGATCTTCAATGAATGAGTAGAGGACAGCAAAGAGGAAGTCGAGGTGTAACCAGATAGTATGAAACTTGGAGGAAGAAGAATCAGGGTTTTTTTTTTTTTTTACCTGAGAGTGAAGGAGGAATTGTCTAGAAGTTGTAGTGTGGCTGGAAGAGGACATCACATCACCTCCTGACTCCCTAGTACATGCAGCGTCTTGGTGTAAATCACTTTCACTTGAAAGGGCTGTAAGGGAAGCTCCAATCTCATGGGAAAGCCAGGAATATCACTGGACATTCAGAGATAAGTTGGAGGATGGGTAGGAGAGTTTGTTAATCATGGAATTGTGTTCCAGGGAGGCATAGCAGAAGCACCTGGAAATTAAGGTAGAAATGAGAGGTCAGGTGGCAGGAGAAGAAGCACAGAGGAATATGGGAATGAGGTTAGAAGAGAGGAATAACAATGACAGCGATAGTAATTTAATAATAACAATACTAATAATTTAACAATGCGTTGCCTGTATTCTCTCATTTAATCCTCATAACAGCCTCATAAAGTAGAAGCTTTATTTTGCAGATGAGAAGACAGGCACACGAGTTTAAGTGACTTGCCCAAGGTCACATAATAATAGATTGAACTTGGTGCTTACATACTGGGTGATGACAAAAGAAAATAGGGATGTGAGTGAGGCACAGTGAGTTTGGCTTATCATAAATTTGTCAAGATGGTTACTTCTGACGGTCTTTTGATAAATAGAGGTCTCTCAGCTTTCTCCAAATTTAGCTGTATTTGGTACTAGAGGTTGATGATGCTGTTTGGTTGGTGTTCCTTATATTGCTCTGCATGGAAAGATCCAGGCCGTGGCCAATGCATTTTCTCACCTGTGCTCTGCACAATGATTGGTGGTGGGGGTAGTGGTGTGATTCTTAGGTGTGTCTTGACCCTGTGGGGGCTATAAAGTCAGGCTGCAGGTGGCTCTGAAGTATAAGGCTGCGGGGCGGTTTGTGGGAAAAGTGACCTTAATGGAAGACTTCACAGGCTGTAGATTCTGAGAGATGAGAGACCCAGTAGGGGTCTGGCAGTGGCCCAATTCTTTCTTGCAGTGAAAGCACCTCCTCCAGTGTTCAAAGCTATGGCCCACCTCCTAAAGAAACCATTTTTTACTGGACACTCTGAAGGGTTTTGGTACCATGCTTATTGCTCAAGGAAGCTTATGAAGAAGAAAAGGAGGCCTTACTGTAAACTTCCTTGGGCAGCATTTTAGAGTCTTATGTCAAGATGATCCTATAAAATTGTTTCAAAGTTCTAAGACAGCAAATACAATCATTAAATGTTTAATGCTTATTATAGCTAGGTTACTTATTTCAGTAAACTGTATGCTAGACTTGGGTTTTTTGTGTCCTGTGCTGCATGTACATTGATGTCCCTTGTAAAATAAATTGCACAGAACATCTATGCATGAATTCTAGTATAGACAGCATATATGTCTAAAACATAAAGGTCCTTTATAACTATTGCATGAATAAATGAAGTTCATTATTTCCATTTTGGAAGAGGTTTATTTTGAGGTATTTCTTCTTTTATGACATATTGTTTGTTGTAGCAGTGATTTATTTGAAGATGAGTTCTGTCAGGAGTAAACCCCCGATTATAACCTTGGAAAAATAATCCTGTTTACAACACAAAACCAGAAACACATTACAGTGAAAAGCGGGCCCTGCTTATGTATCTGTGTAGATGGGTTACGAATAAAGGTATTCATGTACACATACAGAACTAAATATCTCCCTCGTTAATACTAATGACCTAACTTGGCATTTGTCATAATTCAGATTCAGTTTCTGTGATTATCAGAGTATATGAAAGTGGATTAAAATATGTATGCACATGTAGCTATATATCTATTCCATGCATGTGGGATTTGTCATAATTTAGAGTATGTATAAATTTTATTTATTTATTTATTTATTTTTTTTGCGGTACGCGGGCCTCTCACTGTTGTGGCCTCTCCCGCTGTGGAGCACAGGTTCTGGACGCGCAGGCTCAGCAGCCATGGCTCACGGGCCCAGCCGCTCCGCGGCATGTGGGATCTTCCCGGACCGGGGCACGAACCCGTGTGCCCTGCATCGGCAGGCTGACTCTCAACCACTGCGCCACCAGGGAAGCCCTATTTTTATTTTTTAAAACCTTATTATTATTATTTTTGGCCGTCCCACGCAGCATGTGGGGTCTTAGTTCCCCCACCGGGGATCAAGCTGGCACCCCCTGCAGTGGAAGCGTGGAGTCTTAACCACTGGACCAACAGGGAAGTCCTTATGCATAATTTTTATAGAATTAAAAGTTAGCTCTTATTTCTAGCACGGCAAATACTCAGCATAATACTTTTTAATAAGTCTAAAGTTAGTAGGTTCAAGAAATTAGGAAGTCCATCTAGGTATTATTAATTTTGGAGTTTATCAAGTTAAATTTTATTTACTAGTGGAATACATTGTTATTACTAAGGTGTTATGTTTAGATTGAATACAAAATATTTATTTTCTCCTACCTCCAACCGCTTAATTATAACTGTTTATAGTTGTTATAATATATTTACTGTTACATGGCAGGCTTCCAGGGCGATGTGAGTTGCCAGTAGAGGAAAGTTCTCCTGTTTTGTAAGAAGCCTAACAGTGTAGCACTAACCACAGCTTGGGGTCTGGGCTTCAGTTTTGTATGTTCATAAACGATATTTAAATGTCACAGAGTTGACTGATGCTGGGAATGCGGATTCACGCTAAGGACGTTCTCAAGAGATTGATGTATAAACCATAATGCCAATTTATTAATTTATAAAGACAATTGTTCACGCAGATATGATTTGAAAATAGCAAGTCCTTTCCGGGCAGATCTTCGTGGGAAGCTAAATTATAATCAGAAGATTGTTGCTACCATAGAATCAAGGCAAGGTGAGTTAGCAGTACAATTCAAACACATAATACCATTTGCTGTCATTGCCAAGGCCCATCTCCCCAGTATAGAGTATTTGCTCCCTGGAGAGACTGGTGTATTTGTTTTACAGATCAGTGCACACCCATCTCACCACCTGGGTAGTGCCTGTTTAGGTTTTGCATTTTTCTATGCTTTCTTTGCTGATCAAAACCCTTGATTTGCTCTTTTTTAAAATCACGTAAGTAAAACGTGTTTCTTTAGCTGTTACCTCTTCAGTCGGATTAGTCTAGTATCGATCGGCTACAGGCCATTCTATCACTCAGGGAAGGTACCTCTTTATATTTATAATAGCTCAACTTACAGCCATGGGGGTGAGGCAGGGGACAGCAGCGTAGTGAATAATTCTTTGGGGGCACCTCACTGTGGCCAGTGAATATGGTTGCCAGATTAAAATACAGGACGCCCAATTCAATTCAGATAGCACGTACTTTTTTTCTTTTTTTAGTATAAGTATGTCCCAAATATTGGATGAGGTATAGTTATACTAAAAAAAGTATTCATTGTTTTTCTGAAATCCAAATGTCCTGTACAGGGCGTCCTATATTTTTATTTGCTAAATTTGGCAAGCCCACGAGTACATAAACATGATGTCAAGAGGCTTGCTTGGCTTCAAGCTGGTCGGTAAGCACCAATCCATTCGGTTGTCTCAGGGAACAAAAACCATTCCCACTAAGAAATAACCGTAGGCAGCAACGAAACACGGAAGAATTTTGACCCTTTGAGGAACCCGTAGTGACGCAACGGCCTTAAATACTGCCTTGATTGATTGCCCCGCCCCCTCCATCTTCTCTTCCTGCTCTTACAATGATTGCTCTATCTCTTCTTCCTTCACAAGTCCCGCCTTTTCAGCTACCCGCTCTGGATAGGGATCGGTAAACCAAAAAGGGCCGGCAAAAGAGCCGACGATTTTAAGGAGCGGAAGTAGTCAAATTTCTCTGAGAACCGTAAAGTGCGGCTGGCTGTCTCCCTTTCCGGATAACGACAACAGCTCCGACTGTCAGTTCCGGCCTTCCTCGTGTAAGGGGATCTGCCGGACCCTTGCTAATTCAATTTTTTCCCCATTCCGGGCCCTTCCCTATCGTCGCCCCCTTCACCTTGGATCATGTTCAAGAAGTAAGGACATGCTGTGGCCTCCGTTGGCTGCTCACAAAGGGGGTGGGGGTGGGGGTGGGGAAGAGGGCGAGAGCAGATTCTCTTTCTCTCTCCCCCGCCCCTGCCATCCTTACTCCCTAAGGTTTTCTATAGTACTATTCTCTCAACTGGCAACTAGCAACACTTCTTTAAGCTTTTCGTCCCTAATCCTCAGTTGGGTTTGGGTCCTCCCACCCTCATTTTCTTTCTCCTTACCTCTCTTTCTCTTTTGCCCCCTTTCCTAGTCCTATCTCCGTTCCTAGGGTTCTACCAATCACATCCTTGCACTGTGATTTGGGGACATATCCTCTTTAGCAGAGAGGAGAGCCCTGCACTCACTGCCTTGTGGTTACTAGTTATGAACTGAATAAGGGAAGGCTTGATTTCCTGGGTCATGGGAGTGAAGGAGTCTGGGTGACAGGAAGCTAGCGGACTGTGATACGTATTGCCTAGCTGCCAGATGAACCTCGTCTTGAAAATAGCGTGACTGCCCCATAGGCTATTCAGTGTGAGGAAGACAAAAATTCTTTGGAACCTACCTAGTGGGTTTGCCTTCCAGATTTGGTAGACGCAAAAAGCAAAGGGGGATCATGGGCAAAGGGAGGTGGGTTTTGTGCATGACATTTCGAGCAAAAATAAATAGAGATGTTAAATACCGTCGTCATCATCACTTAAAAAAGAATCTCAGCAGATTACATAGCCTAGGAGGGGCCGATTTTCACTGTTATATTTGGGTTGGTCTTTTGTATATCAACGCTTGAGGGTATTTTCATTTTGTTTTGTTTTGCTTTTGTTTTTTTACACAGGTTCTGTTATAGGTGGGAATCTGTTTCTTCCTGGGTAGAGTTGAGTAAGATTTTCCAGGAGAGGCATTTGTGTAGCTAATTACAGATTATAATGTGAAATATGCCTCATATCCTTCTCCCCTCGCCCTCCCCCCGCCCAGCTAATTGTGACTTTATGACAGTTTATTTTAATATTGTATTAAGACTTTGGTTTTGTGCTGGACACAATAAAAGGGAAATGGTATTTAAAAAAACAATTTATTTCATAATTATTTTAGACGTCTAAATATTTGCTTGGAAATAGATGACTAATTAAAACAATACCTTTAGTTATTCTGATATGTCTTCTTGGAAATGCCTTTTTTTTTCCTTGCAAAAATCATTTGGCAGATTTGATGAAAAAGAAAATGTGTCCAACTGCATCCAGTTGAAAACCTCAGTTATAAAGGGTATTAAGAACCAATTGTTAGAACAATTTCCAGGTATTGAACCATGGCTTAATCAAATCATGCCTAAAAAAGATCCTGTCAAAATAGTGCGATGGTAAGTCTTTATTTTTTTCTATGTAAAGTTCAGAGAAGCTGAATATTGAATGATTAGATTGCACTCATAATAAATGTAATTATCTTCACATTAACTATTTATCTACTCTAAATGAGTAACTCTAAAACTTATCAATATTTGTATTTTCAAGTGTTTTTCTATGTTTGTGAAAATGTGGCTTTGTGTACTGATTGTTTTATTAAAGAGTTAATTAAATGTTTTTATTCAGAGTTTGATTTATTTCAGTTTGTGCTTTAGAGATTTGTTTTATTAATTATCTGAAAAGGAAATTAAAATAATAAAATGTGAAATAAAATTGTAGCAGGTCATATTTTTCCTTTTTCTCTACTGGACTGGTATGAGTTAAAAAAAATGTTTTTTTTTGCCCTGGATCTTTATTGAAATTTTTTTTAAAAGCTTACTGTATCTCTGTATATGCATGCTTCATATTATACATTATTTAAAGGATGTTTGGCATATTCATTTTTGAAAGAAAATATCTAACTTGGTACTTTGTGACGTTTGTCTTACAGCCATGAACATATAGAGATCCTTACAGTAAATGGAGAGTTACTATTTTTTAGACAAAGAGAAGGGCCTTTTTATCCAACCCTAAGATTACTTCACAAATGTAAGTCTTGTTAGAAAATATGTATTTGGGCATATGGAAAGACACAAAAGGAGTTGAAAGTGACTTCTGGTAGTTAACTTATTAGTACTAGGCTATATGGAATATAAAACTAAAAAGATTTCCCCCCTCCCCATCTTGTGGTAAATCTGAAAAATGCAACTTCTCTCATTATGCATTCCAGAAAGCCCAAGAAAGAGCATTCATTCATTCATTACTTAATTCAAAAACTATTTTTTAAACTTACTCTGTGCCAGGCACTGAGCTAGGTACTGAGAATGTGATAGGAAGCAAAGATAGATATGGTCCCTGTCCCTAGGAAGCTAACAGTCTAGTTGGGAGAATAGACAACAATTAGATAATTACACAAATATATATTCACAAACTGTAATAAGTGCTGTGAGCATTTTCTTTTACATTTGTATCCAGGTTTGCCTCATAGAGGTAAGTCTGTATAAGGGAAAGCATGGAGTCCCAGTTATTGTTAGTTGAGTGCCAAGGTCAGGTGTTAAGAAACAAAATAATGTTTATTATGTACCCACATTTGCATGTTGTTAGATTGATTACATTACAAAAGAAAACCCAAAGGAAGATGCTATCCCAGTGTACAAGAGTTTTTCAACTGCAAAGTAAAATTTCTGCTTTTCAAGCCGGTATGTGTCTGGCATGTGTGCTTATTTATGGTGAAGTATTGTGTCTGAAGTGTCAAATGGTAGAGGAAAAAAATATGTGTGTATAAATAGAAAGAGATAAAGCAAATATAGCAAAGTGCTAATGAACGATTGTTGAAACTAAGTGGATGGTATCCAGGTGCTCATTGAACTATTCTTCCAGTTTTTCTATATGTTAAGCATTTTCACAATAAGTTGGAAGAAAAAGATGTTCCTGTTTAATAATATTTTGCTGGGAACCAACCTTTTAGAACATCTTAAAGTTATTCTTGTGCAAGAAGCAGGATGATATGGTGGTTAAAAGTGTGAACTTGGAGTTAGGCAGGTCTGGGCTCAATTCCCAGTGCATGTCACTTTTGTCAAGTCACTTAAGCTTTGTTTCCTTATCTTTAAAAGTGGAAGCAATTTTATGTTACATCTCCCAGGGTTGTGAGGATTAAATAAGATAGTAACACACGTGTAATGCACCTAACACAATGCCTGGAACATAGTAAGTGCTCAGTATATAATAGCCATTATTATGATGTAGTAATTGTTCAGTAAATGTCCATCCACTACTACTACTTGTCATCATCCCCATGATCAGGATCATCATTATCATTATTATTAAAGGACAGATATTAATGAGGATGGAGATCTAGAAAACAAATTATGGCTTCTGAGTAGTAAACACATTCATTCATTCAGCTTCCTTTTTTTCAGTAAGATGTTTAATTTGGAGCTGTGTTTAAATTAATTTCTAGTCTTGGTAGGAAAAAGACTTATTTGTTCTCTGACTAGTGGGAGAGCTAGTGGTAAGACATTAAAATGAATACATTTTACCAATTATTGTTATTATTCCTAGAGAGCCCTGAGAGGCCTAAAAAGTTTTCCCCATAGATATTGTTTTAAATCCTTCGGGGATCCTTTAGTTTTTAGGTTATGAATTATTCATAGACACACATACACACAAATAAATTTTTTAAGATTACAGAAGGAGTATGTGTTCATTCTAGAGATTTGTAAAATACGGAAGTAAAATCACTTGTATTCCCATGACCTAGAGGTAAGCATGGTTAGTATGTCAGTGTACTTCCATCCCATTATTTCCTGTATTGTGTGTGTGTCTGTGTGTTATGTGTAAATGCATATTTTTTTCCTTTTTAAATTGGGCTCTCTGTTATATAGTTTTTGTTTTTTAATTAATAGACTTTCTTTTTTAGAGCAGTTTTAGATTTACAGAAAAAATGAACAAAGTACAGAGAGTTCCCATATACTTCCTTCCCATCCTTCTTTTCTTATTAATATCCTGCATTGCCGTGCTTCAATCGATGAACCAATATTGATACATTATTATAATTAACGAAAGTCCATAGTTTACGTTAGGGTTCATTCTTTGTGTTGTACGTTCTGTGGTTTTTGTCGACTGCATATGTCATGTATGCACTGTTACAGTATCTTACAGAATAGTTTCACTGCCCTAAAAATTCCCTGTGCTCTACCTATTCATCCTTCCCACCTCCCCGTCTCTTCCAACCCCTAGCAACCACTGGTCTTTCTGGCAGTTTTTTTTTTTTTTTTTTTTCGGTAAGCGGGCCTCTCACTGTTGGGGCCTCTCCGGTTGCGGAGCAACAGGCTCCGGACGCGCAGGCTCAGCGGCCATGGCTCACGGGCCCAGCCGCTCCGCGGCGCGTGGGATCCTCCCGGACTGGGGCACGAACCCGTGTCCCCTGCATCGGCAGGTGGACTCTTCAACCACTGCGCCACCAGGGAAGCCCCATTTCTGGCAGTTTTTATTCTGCTTTTTTCACTTATCATATATTTTGAATATTTCCCAGGGTATTCTCCAAAAACATCGTCCTATTATATAGGTATTATAGACATACTTTAAGTCATTTATCTCTTACTTTATTGCTGGACATTTAGGTTGATTCCAGTTTATTTCTAATATAAATATTAGTGCTATAATGAATACCTTTCTATCTAAATATATTGTACATCTCTCATTTTTTTCTTAGGATAAAGTCCTAGAAGTAGAATTACTGAGTCAGAGTTTGAACCTTTTCGAGGCTGTTGATACATGTTGCCAAGTAGTCCTAAAGAAAACTTGTACCCATTTATAAGTCTTCTAGCAGTATATGGGAATGTCAGTTTTCCTACACTCTTGCTAGCACTGGGAAATACTTTTCTTAAAAATATATACCAATTTGATAAGTGAAGGAGGGTGTTTCAGTTTTATTTTGCATGTGTCACAGAATACTGTAATTTGGGGAAATATTTGTTCATGTCCTTTGCCTTTTTCTGTTGAGTCATTAGTCTTACTAATTTATGTAATGCATTTCTTTTCTTCTAGATCCTTTTATCCTGCCACACCAGCAGGTTGATAAAGGAGCCATCAAATTTGTTCTCAGTGGAGCAAATATCATGTGTCCAGGCTTAACTTCTCCTGGAGCTAAACTTTACCCTGCTGCAGTAGATAAGATTGTTGTATCCTTCCCAGGCTGTAACTGTTGAAAAATGTGTTCATTGTATTCTTGTTATTGCTGAAAGATCTGTCATCCCGGAGAACATTAGATGTACTTTTTTGGAGGTTACTCTTACTGTTATCTCATGCCTTTCTGGCTACATTTGAAGATGTGGGAAGCAACATTATTTCTTTTTTTTTTTTTTTTTTTTTTTTGGCGGTACGCGGGCCTCTCACTGTTGTGGCCTCTCCTGTTACGGAGCACAGGCTCCAGACGCGCAGGCTCAGCAGCCATGGCTCACGGGCCCAGCCACTCCGCGGCACGTGGGATCTTCCCGGACCGGGGCACGAACCCGCGTCCCCTGCATCGGCAGGCGGACTCTCAACCCCTGCGCCACCAGGGAAGCCCACATTATTTCTTGAGACTAAATTCTGTCCCATCTTAGAGATTAAATGAGAACAAGTAACAAAAGAGTCCCAGCTGCATTTCAGCTCAGTTAGAGACCAGTGTTATCAGACTCAGGACACAGTATAAAACTCTTAATTATTAATAGAGAGGTTGTATATGATATGATTGGATCACTTATTTGGACATCATCTTGCTACTTTTATGTTTGAATTACCCCAGATACCCTGGAGTAAAAGCACTCAAAAGGGAAAAGAACTTAAGCACCAGGTGGAATGTTAGAAGTGAGTAGTGGGAACCATTGGCAATCCCAGTGGTTTTATTTTAAAAGTTCCAATGAACTTTTATTCTAAAGTTCATTTTTTTTCTTTTTTTTTTTGCGGTACGCGGGCCTCTCACTGTTGTGGCCTCTCTCGTTGAGGAGCACAGGCTCTGGATGCACAGGCTCAGCGGCCATGGCTCACGGGCCCAGCCGCTCCGCGGCATGTGGGATCCTCCCGGACCGGGGCATGAACCCGTGTGCCCTGCATCGGCAGGCGGACTCTCAACCACTGCGCCACCAGGGAAGCCCCCTAAAGTTCATTTTTAAGTTGGTTGTTTGGGCCTCAGAACATGTTTTCTCAAAGAGAAACGATAAAGTCCCAGATAGTCCTTAAGAATCTATTCAACACATGATGGAGCTGAATAATTCTGCATTATTTCCACTTCTACAGTGCTGTTTCAGCTATATTCCAGATTAGTTTTTTATCACCTAGTCTGGACAGGAGGACATCTTCTCCTTTGTCATAGATAAAGTGGTCATTTGCCTCAGGTTGAGAAAAGGAACCATACTTGGTGGGAATGGGGAAATCACTGGAGCGGAAAGGCCATTAGAGTGGGTTTAAGAGTGTATCCTGTGCTCAAAAGGAGGGTGTTCTCTCTTGTGGCAGTTATATCTAAGGGGTAGTATAAGTTGTATCAATATATTTATATCTTAGGAACAGCTTGTGTTGATATAGATACTGGTCACATAATAGGTGATCAAATATTTGTGGAACATTGAATGAATGAATGACTTGAAAACCAAGGGATAAAAGTATTCTGTGAGGACAGGTTACCCTTTTATGTTTATGATTTTTCTGTTTTTAAAGTTTATAGTTCTGGGGTTTCCCCTAAATGGAAAATTTTCCTAGTACTTAGCCTTTACTTTTAAAATAATTTTTATTTTGAAATAATTATAGACTTTGGGAAAGTTGCAAAACTAGTACAGAGAGGGGCTGTGTACCCTTGAACCTTTACTTTTTAAAATATGTACTGCAGTGTTTAACATTCTAGACACTTCAAATGATAACCAAGAACATTCTGGTTGTTCTGGATAGATTGCAACTTACATTGGACTCTTAAAGATTGATTGGGGATATAATTATTGTTTTAATGTGTCCTTTATATAAAACCACCATTTAGTGATTAAAGCACTAGAACAATTGATATTTATTTCCATTTTTAATATTTATATGCAAGAAATTTTATCTCCTTTTTTGCATGACTTCTTTTTCTTCTTTTGTTGGCATTGGGTTCTGGTATTATTAACATTTGACTTAAAAGCAGAGAATGATTATTAGATTCATTCATTTAGCATGTATTGAGTATTTGCAATCTGCCCATAAATTTTGCTAGGTCCCTGCCCTCAAGGAGTTAATGGACTAGGTGAAGGTGCAAGTTGGGTTCACAGTGGCTTAAGTAGTAATGTGACACCCCCTCTCCAAGGCATTTTGATAGATAAATAGTTTTCTTAGCTGTGTGTTTTCAGGCAATCATGGCAGAAGGAAAACAGCATGCTCTGTGTGTTGGAGTCATGAAGATGTCTGCAGAAGATATGTAAGTCTCCTGTTAGGCCTCCTTAGCTTTTAAGATATAGGTAACCTATGCAGGAAGAATCAGAATTACAGGTGAATTTGCTCTCATTCATACCACATCTTATAAATATTTAAGCACAGAAGCCTCATTTCTGATTTTTCCTAACACTTAGGAAGCCATTGAAACCTATTTTGTCTCTGGGATTGCATTCTTCCTTTAGCATTCTGAAAAGAACCTGTGTGCCAACACAGCTGTATTATATGTATGTGTGTGGTACTTTAGGAATTTTTTTTATTCAGTATGATTTAGATTAGGTGTGGGGAAAGATATTTTACTGCTAGTTTTTAAAAACGGTGACATAATTTAGTACCACACAGTATTTATCTTATATTTTAACATGGTGGTATAAAATATTAAGGAAACATTAAAGATACATTACCAAAATATAGTCAATATACTTAAAAACGTTGGAACTCATGACCAAAATATTCCTATTAATTTTGTTTCAGGGTTAATTATAACACTTTGATGTTCTCCTGGTTTGGTGACATCATTACTGTTTCTGTGGACCCACTAGTTAGATCACTAGAATCGCTTTAAGACATGAACTGCAGCAGAGTAATGTAGTTTAATGTAGATGATAATGTTAGTGTAATATAAATAAATTCCCTACATGTGGCTCAATAATTTCAAGATAGCAATGCACCCTGAACTATATTTACCATGAGTAAGCCTATAAAAATACTTAACAATATGTTTATGTGCTTTATTCCTTCTGCAGTGAGAAAGTCAACAAAGGAATTGGCATTGAAAATATCCATTATTTAAATGATGGGCTGTGGCATATGAAGACATATAAATGAGCCTCAGAAGGAATGCACTTGGGCTAAAAATGGATATTGTGTTGTATCTGTGTTTGTGTCTATGTGTGACAACATGAAGACAATACCTCTGTGGTTATGCTGAATAAATTCAACAGATGCTAAAATTCTGTTAGCTTCAAAAATTATTTTAATTTTTCTTAAACTCAAGTTAAATTTGGGTTACAAACTTGGACATTAAAAGGTGTCTGGTAAGTAACCAAACTCAGACAACTTAATGTCCTTTCTCAGGCTAATGATGTAAGATGAAGGGCAAGATTTGGTAAATGAACTTGCTAGTATATGGCTGACCCCCCCAGAGAATCTGACTACTTAATGGGGCTGGAAGCTAGACTGGGATTTTTATCCCATTACCCCAGGGCACCTAGAAGTTCCCCTTCTCTTTTGTATGTGTTTTTTGTTTGCTGTTGCTGTTTTTAAACTTTTCATTATGGAAAATTTTGAGCGTATAGAAAAGTATGGGTAGAATAGTATAATGGACCTTTTCTGTATCCATCACCCAGCTTCAATTCGTGGCCAATATTATTTCATCTCTCTCTCACTCCTTCCCACCCCACTCTCTGATTATTTTGAAGCAAATCTCAGATATATCATTTCATCCGGTTTCTTTAATATGTCTTTGAAATATGTATTTTTTTTAAAAACCCATAATATCATTATCACACCTAAAAATTTTAGCTATTTCTTTTAAAAAATATATATATTCATTTTTTATTTTTGGCTGCATTGGGTCTTAGTTGTGGCACACGGGATCTTTGTTGTGGCACGTGGGCTTCTCTCTAGTTGTGGCTTGCATGCTCAGTAGTTGCGGCATGCGGGCTTAGTTGCTCTGCGGCATGTGGTATCTTAGTTCCCGACCAGGGATCGAACCCATGTTCTGCATTGGAAGGCAGATTCTTAACCACTGGACCACCAGGGAAGTCTCAGCTATTTCTTAATAAGGTCAAATATCTGAACTGTGTTCAATTATGTGACAGATGGACCCAATTGTTTCTCTTTTTATTTTTTTAACCATTGGTTTGCTTGAAATTGGTATCCGACAAGGTTCATATATTGCATTTGGTTGTTATTTGTCTGTTTTAATCTCTAAGTTCCCCCTCCGTTTTCCCTTTAAATTAATTATGTAAGAAATCTAGTTGTTTTGTCATATAGCGTTTCTTCCCACATTCTGGATTTTGTTGATTGTATCACTGTAAAGTAATTTAACTTGTTTTTGTACTCCCTGTATAGCCTGTAAACAGATCGGCTTGATCAGATTCCAGTTCAATTTATTTAATGACCTCTCTTGAATCATACTACACAGATGCCCAGAACTTCCAGATTTGAGTCCCCACTGTATTCCCCAAAGAATGCGTATCTCCTATCATAAGTGGCATATGAAGACCATGGACCTACTTCAGTGAGAACAGTAAGCTGTTTTGAGAATTAAACAGCAGTTATGAATTTATACAGTGATAACAGGTCTTTCTTCCTAATAACATTGCTGTTATAGTGGGTTGGCCAAAAAGTTTGTTTGGAAAAAAGTTTGTTCAGAAAAACCCGAACAAACTTTTTGGCCAACCCAATACTGTGTTTCAGCCATCTTCATTTGGTTGTTTACAAATATATGACATGTGATTTTATTTTTCAGATAGATACAGACATTTACAAGATTATGGTGACCTGTGTTACGGTTAGAAGTTGGTGAGAAAGGTGAGGGTGGATAGTAAAAAGAGAGACACCATTTGGCTGGCTGTTGGAGCTGGGCCTCCCAAGATATAACATGGGTGAAGGGTATAGATCCAGGGTCTGACTCAGATTGAGAAACTATTTTCCAGTAACAAAACCTATAAGACTTGGAGATTCCCACGTTAGAATGTAAATGTATTAATTTATAGTGGTAAGTCTGCTTAGGGTAAACAATTAGTAAACAGGAAGTTTCTTGGTGAAGATGGATAAGAGTAAAGGAAGGTTGATAATTTGGGGGAGTATTTCATCTGGGCCAGGGTAAGGCTTGGAGAATTTTTCCTGCTTCATCATTAATTAGAATGCTCATGTCTGCCAAAACCTTTCTTTCCTAGCCTGTAGAGGTGCCCTGATACTTTTCTTCCTATATCCTTTTTTAGTTCTATGTAGAATATTTTTCTTTGTTATGACAGTTATATTCTACAGCTTACTATATTTTTATATTTTATTATTTATTCCTGGTGGGTAAAAGTGTAAATAATCTCATCAGTAGCACAATTATAAATGATCTTTCAGGGTAGGTTTCTTCAACAGATAGTCTTATTTTATGCTGATTACTAGTTTCAAATTCAGATGTTTCCCCATTTGGGGGAGAGGCAGCCTATTCGAGGTCTATAGCTCCTTATATGCTTAAAAAGAAAATAAGTCATTTATGTCAAAACCAAACTTTGAACCTTATTTTTGGTACTAAGATAATGTTAATTGACCAAGATTGCCTATGGAGTGTTAGCAATGAAAAACAAAGCACACACATATATTAGAGAAGTTTTAATTGTGTGGTTTCAGAAATAATTTATCCATGTTTCTAACCACTGTTATGGTGGGTGTGGGGAACACTTTTAAAATATTCAACATCATCTGTGCTTGTTTTCCTACTATGTTCAGGTACATTGACTTTGTTGCCTTGGTAATATGGAGTAAATATGTATATTTCCTGCTCCCCCTGGGTCTGAAGCCTCAGGTTATAGAGTTAATCCGGGGTGTCACTCCATAGGTTGGAGCCCAGTCTGTTTCTAAACATTAGGTCATGCAAGGAAGCCAATTCAAAGAGGTTTAACTATCAGCCTCTTTATGCATTATGCTTACAGGCAACTTAGTTTTCCCATATTCCTGAGAGTAGGAATACAGGGAGAGCCTGTTTTTCTCACAGGCAATGTGTCTTCAGTTCATTTTTAGTTAGGGTGTCAAGCTTGACACATTTTGTGTCAAGCCAACCTACAACCTAGTCATTTTTGTGCATCTGACACACTTTTCCTCAGCCGAGGTCAGTTCAACTCAATGGACATTTATTGAATATCCACTAGGTTCTAGGCATGTGGCACAAAGATGAATAATAGACAAGTGGCCCTTGCCCTTAAGGAGCTTCCAGTCTAGTGAGTAAATTTACATTTAAAAAAATCTGGGTAATGGTGACAGCCCAATAGCAACTTATAAAGCCAGTAGGAAGTTACTAATACATTTCCAATTTCAGTCATCAAAATTTGCAAATTATACATGAACCAGATATAAAAATATTCCTAGATTATATCCAATGTGAGGTTAAAAAAAATCCAGATGTCTTGGAGTTGCAACAATTCAGCATTCCAACTCAGATTGTTGTCCCATTGTGTGGCAATATAAAGGCCTGATAAACCCTCTTCTAGCAGACTATTATAGCGGTTTGGTGGTGTTCTGTTGGCAGCTGCATTTTTCCTTTTTTTAATGTTCTGGACCCAAAACAAGCAGCTGGATTTATCCAAAGGACAGCTATGAACATTTCTAATTTGAGGGATTTGATAGTCCCCAAACATAAAGTCATATGGCATTTGTCAAATAATGATTATATCCAGCCGAGTTCCCCCTGCACGTACAAATCCACTACCGAGGATACAATATTTCTAAGCATAGTACTTCAGAAGATACAAGAATGGCAAATGACTAAATTTATAGACGTATTTCATTATAGTAAATATTTCACTCTTTTGTTCATGAGAATATTAATAATGTAGCAATTATATATTAATGGGAATATGAAATGAATGTATGCCCAAACAAAATGTGGTAAATATTTAACTTTGTTTATCTAGGTTCCCTAATTTATTTTTAAATTTATTTATTTATTTTGGCTGCGTTGGGTCTTCGTTGCTGTGCGCGGGCTTTCTCTAGTTGCGGAGAGCAGGGGCTACTCTTCATTGCAGTGCGTGGGCTTCTCATTGCGGTGGCTTCTCTTGCGGAGCACGGGCTCTAGAGCGCAGGCTCAGTAGTTGTGGCGCACGGGCTTAGCTGCTCCGTGGCATGTGAGATCTTCCCGGACAAGGAATTGAACCTGTGTCCCCAGCATTGGCAGGCGGATTCTTAACCACTGCGCCACCAGGGAAGTCCCTTCATACCAATGTTTTAACAAATTTTTAGTTTTTCATGATCTGAAAGATTTGGTTTGTACTTGTTAGTCTGGACACTGTTCTCATCAGTTCTAATGCTGCCCCATTCAGAATTCATTTTTTAAAGCCAAAATTCACTGTTCACTTAAACATCTGGATTAAATTGGGCAGGGTGAGGAGGATGGGAGGAGAGTCCTTTTTGCCCTGTAGGCTCTGGACAGCTTTCTTAGAGAGCTAACTTATCCAGGATTAGGAAAAAGAATGCTTTTGTGAGACTGAGATCTTTCTAAAGTTTGCTTGTGTAAGCATTTTGGATTTAAGAAAGTTCAACCTGGGAATTCCCTGGTGGTCCAGTGGTTAGGATTCCGTGCTTCCATTGCAGGGGGCACGGGTTCGATCCCTGGTCGGAGAACTAAGATCCCGCAAAAAGTTCGACCTGAATTGTATCTGAATATAGAGTAGAAACAGCTTCATTTGGTGGGATAACAGCAGTCTCTAACCCATCAAATTAATCTCTATCTCCTAAATCGCTTTCAAAAATGCACATGACTGGAAGATATTTTTCACTGGCAATGCTTTATTGTTTTTTAAAAAGTAGGGGTTAAAATATAGTAAAAACTTGGAAACTTACACTGCACTTATTTTGTGCTTTACAAGATAAAAATTTTATATTTTGTAAAATGTTTTGAAAGGAGTCCACAAAGTAATTCTGCTTTCTTGCTCTCAAATGCAGAGGTCTGAGAGAAGGCACATGGCCTCGTGAGCTTCTGGGTGTTGTCAAATCCAATTCTCTCTCAAGTACCGAATGCCCAGATGCATTTACTGGGGATGCAAGAGTGTCACTTAAGCAGTGGTTTTTGTCAATATAAATAGAAGCATCTTGATTAAAGTGTGAGGAGATAGAAACCATACTGATTTGGGCAATTTCGGCTCCAATAATGTCTAATTTACTGTGAAGGGGGAATATGTTCTAAGTTAATGTTCTTAAAAGCAACTTCCAAATTTCTCCTTAAAAAATATTTACTTTATTAAAAAGCTGCTTGAGGAAGAACTGTTTTATTGCATGGCACAGATTCAATGTACAGATGTTATCTTAGAACTATTAATTAAGGAGTTCCCTTGTGACTTTGAATATTCAATACCAGCTGTTATTCACATCAATATTTTAATATTTTACCAGAAAGATACTTAATAAAAGGATTGATACATATTTAACTGTGTAAAGTGCTAGTTAAACTTGTTCAAATGGGTCAGAGGGAAAGGGAAGTAAATAACATTCCTATACGCACAAGCTCTACTTATATATCTTGCTTAATCTTTATGACTATTCCATGAGGTAGATTTTAATTCTCATTTGATAAGTGAGGAAGCTAAGGCTCCAGAAGGGTTATATAACTTTCCTGAAGATACACTGCTAATAAATGGCAGAGTTGGGATTTGAACCTAAGTGTCCCTGATTGCAAAGCCTGTTTTTTTTTTATATTTACATTATCATATATTTTTTATTTTAAAAAATCTAATATTTTAATATTAAAATAAAATTTAAACACAGCATCCTTTTCTCACCATTAAAAGTAGGATAATTCTAGACAATTTTTCTGAAATCTATAAATGTGCTTATACAAATGCATTAAAAGCTAAGTATCTCAACATCTGTAAGGCCTTTAGCAAATAAGTATCAATCTTCAGGAAGATGAGAGGCCACCTGAAAATGCACCAAAATTTCAAAATTAAGCTTTTAACTTATTGATAATAAATCTAAGTATCACTGATATGCAAGTAAACAGTTTTTAGAACAAGCTGGAATTTTTCTAAAATTTAACCATGGTTGAATAAAATAGCAAGAACTAAAAAAAAAAATGTCATGAAGAACCTAGGGGTAAGACACGAATAAAGACACAGACCTACTAGAGCATGGACTTGAGGATATGGGGAGGGGGAAAGGTAAGCTGTGACAAAGTGAGAGAGTGGCATGGACATATATACACTACCAAACGTAAAATAGCTAGTGGGAAGCAGCCGCGTAGCACAGGGAGATCAGCTCGGTGCTTTGTGACCACCTAGAGCGGTGGGATAGGGAGGGTGGGAGGGAGGGAGACGCAAGATGGAAGAGATATGGGAACATATGTATATGTATAACTGATTCACTTTGTTATAAAGCAGAAACTAACATCATTGTAAAGCAATTATACTCCAATAAAGATGTAAAAAAAAAAGCAAGAACTTCAGGCAAGATGGTATGTAAATATGAAAAAATACATAAAACACTTGGAATCAATTCAGAACTTGTAAAAATACTTGAGTGATAAAGTGTTAAAACAGTCAAGAGAAATATTCTTTGACAAAGAGATTACATGCTAGAAGAGACTTTTTCTACCTTCCATTCATACTTCACGTATAAAGAATTTACACTCAGAATTTGCTTAAACCTCCCTACCTCCCTCCCGCAACGCCTATTTTGCAGAAAATCTCCCCTCACGTTTCATAAAATGTTAATCTTGGCCCACAGTTGCATCACCATCTTTGTTTATGGGCTATTGGAGAGAAGTGTAAGTTAGCCAAGCCTCTATTCCACAGTGGGAAAATATGGGTAGGATTAGAATGCAGTAAGACTGGGTTGCTTGCAGTGTGCTTCTGAGGAATGTTCTGTTTCCCTCTTCATTAGCAGGATATTCTGGGAGAATCTTTTGAAATTGAACTTAGTCCTGAGGTCGGAACTTTTTCTGTCACCTTCAGGCTAGGTGATTTGTGACCATGTAAAGGTTATACCATTTAGAAGCCTTTCCTGGATTTTTAAAGAAAAGGATACAAGGGGGAGGGTTGGTTAAGTGGGGGAGATGAGGGTAGAGTGTAAGTGCAAAGGCAGAACTAGCAGCTGCTTTGTGACTATCAATACATCCAAAAGATAGGTTGGGAAAAGGATTAGTGAATATTAAAATTGACAGGAGCAATTTGGTTCAATTATAATCTAAGGAAAAAGGCTGAGGGGTCTAATCAATATTTTACTCCAGATCTAATGAGTTAATTTTGAGAAGGAGGATCCAATGACTTAATTTTGAGAAGGAAGATCCAGTGATGGAACTCATGCAAAGAGATGGCCTGGGGCCTGCTAAAAGTCAGGTTGCAATTTCCGTAGCCTTCAAGACAACCAGAAAAATAAACAGGCCTTTTAGAAGAAACTTCAAGTTTTCTCCCATTCACATGATAGCCACGGGGTGGGGTGTTGTCTCACACTTCTGGAATTGGTTAGATCTGTGCTGTTACTGTAAAATACACACTGGATTTTGAAGACTTAATTAAAAAAAGAATGTAAACTATCTCATTTTTTCTGTTGATTACATGTTGAAATGACAATATTTTGGATATATTGGGTTAAGTAAAATATAATACTAAAAGTAATTTCACCTCTGTCTTTTTTAATGTGGCTACTAGAAAATTTTAAACTACACATGCGGCTCCCATTATATTTCTGTTGGATGGCATTGGGATGGAGAACAGGCAGTATTCCCTGAAGCTTCCTTCTGGAGGTGAATACCTTAGAGTGGCAAATATGGAAAAGAAGATTCTCAGTGCCAGTATTTAAAGTCTTCCATTGGGGGGAGGGATAAGTTGGGAGATTGGGATGGACATATACACACTACTATATATAAAATAGATAACTAATAAAGATTTACTGTATAGCACAGGAAACTCTACTCAATACTCTGTAATGGCCTATATGGGAAAAGAATCTAAAAAAGAGTGGATATATGTATATGTATAAGTGATTCGCTTTGCTGTACACCTGAAACACAACATTGTAATCAACTATACTCCAGTAAAAATTAATTAAAAAATAAAGTCTTCATCAAGTTAGGACCACTTTTCCCCTTTTCCCCTCAGATGGTATGGGGTTGGTGTTTTGACTGTTAGAACATCCCCATTTATTCAGCACTTTGAGTACCTTTGTGGATGTCTCTTATCAGTCACTCATTAGAAGCATTTCTTACTTTTTTCCAAACACAAGCCTGTCCCATAATTCATGGCATCCGTCCTCACTCCCATCCATCCATCCATTCATAGAACATCTGAGTCTTATTTTTAGGCCCTGCTCTTCCTGCCAGGGCTTTCACTAAATTGCCAAAGCAATGGCAAAACCAATGTGGCCATTCTTGCATGGAATCAGTGAAAACTATCAAAGAAATGGGAATTATGTGGGTTAAGAGAAATAGCACTTATCAAATTGAGGACTTTTAAGGCAAAGAGGACCACCATATTCTAATAGTAAACAATGGCTTGTTTTATTGCTCATGCAAAGCTTACATGAAATGATTATTTGACTCCCTGTATGAATCATGTGTTTGGGCTCTTTTTGCTTTCCACAAAATACCAGGTCTAGTGTTAAGCTCATAGATACTCAATATATACAAGGAGTAGTATAGTATATAGATTCCACACTAATAAAAGTGGACTTTTCTTTCTATTATGCTAGAGACCCCAGACATACACCATCATTTCATACTTTCTAAATAAGTCATTTCCCCCATTACCCTTTGAATACTTTATAGTATTTTATCTTTGATGATACTGGAATTGAGTGATTATTTTTTCATTAGACTTTGGGGGACTCCTTGGTGGGAAGGTTGGCAAAACCTTCCCTGAATTTCTTTGAATGCCAAAAGAAAGTTAAACTTTTACAAACAGGCTCTTCACATAAACACTCAGACATGCATTGAATGCATCAATCCAAGTCAGCTAGTACTAAAAGGAACACAATACTTTAACTGAGTGGAAAATTAGTGGTACACCATTACTAAACTCTGTGCTTTCAGTAACTTTTCTAATACAGGTGTTCCCCGAATCTGGGCATTATAAATCAGATTTGATACACAAGCAGTATTTTAGCTACATTAAAAAAAAAGCCAAGGGGTCTAATCTATATTTTGCTCCAAATCCAATGTTTTGAGAAAGAAGGTCTAGCGATTGAACTTGTGCAAGGAGATGGCCTGGGGCCTGCTGAAAGTCAGGTTGCAGTTTCCACTGCATTCAAGAAAACCAGAAAGATAAACATAACTTTTAGAAGAAACTTGAAGTTTTCTCTCATTCACATCTCAGCCAGTGGGCCTCACACTTCCAGAACTGGTTAGACCTGTGTTGTCCAATATAGTAGGCATTACCCAGCCATATGTAAAATATATTCACAATCATGATCAATTCCCATTAGACCTCCACTCTTCCCGACTCTCTTCCCAATAACAGAGTGGAGTTAGGGTTATAGTTTTTGGCTGTTGAATGCATGATGATCAAATCTGTAACCATGACTTCTGTAGCACAATTTTCTGTGTTACTGATTCCAAATTTATCTACAAGACTAGGTACAAATAAGTTCAAGGAGACAGCATATTATTTAAGACAACTAACATTTTATAAAGGAATACTCATGTATAAAAATACAATCAAGGGCTTCCCTGGTGGCGCAGTGGTTGAGAGTCCGCCTGCCGATGCAGGGGACACGGGTTCGTGCCCCGGTCCGGGAAGATCCCACATGCCGCGGAACGGCTGGGCCGGTGAGCCATGGCCGCTGAGCCTGCGCGTCCGGAGCCTGTGCTCTGCAGCGGGAGAGGCCACAACAGTGAGAGGCCCGTGTACCGCAAAAAAAAAAAAAAAAAAAAAAAATACAATCAAGAGCATCAATTTGGTTTAAAAAGCAATTGTTACTTTAGTACCCACTAGGAAATCAAACAATGGAATGCATTTTCTGATATATTTATTACAACTATACCTTGATACACTAATGTAATTGAAGGCGATAAATATAGTAGAAAAAGTTTTATGATACTGGTGTTGGGGGCAATGTGACACTTTTAAACTGGGTGTCACACTCAGTGAGATACTGTTTATCATTGCACTCACACTGAATATGATTTGGTTTGTAGTAATTACATCTGAGACCACATATTTGGGTGCTTGATAAAAGGGTTTTATTATTTTTCAAAATTAATAAACTTTCATTTTAATCAAGAGCCCCAGTGAGGAAAATCTATAAATTCAAACAAAGGGTTTTACACACTACTCTGATGATCAATAATTTGAAGCCCAAAGTCCTCTTGAGGAAATTCTTTCTGGCTTGCAAAAGCTGTAGGAGACCATTAACATCATGAAGCCAGTTACAAGAAAAATTAACCTCTAAAATGTCATGGTTTCACACCCTATGGGGGCTTATGGATCTGACTTAATATGGCATGTGCAGGCCCGATTTTAGGACAAGTCAGCTCCAAGTGTTTCACACATTTATAAACACAGAAGCTGTTGTATCCACCATCCATAAAGCGTTTGGGTAGCCACCGAAATCAGGCAAATGGCAGAGTAATCCAAGGTGAATGGTGAGGTTAAGGCCTCCACACCAAAAACTGTTGGATATGGTGCAATCATGAACATGGGAAAAATCTAAAAATTTGAACAGGTAAACAAAAGCCAGGACAGACTCAATTCAAGTAAGTGAAACTGCCAGACTTCCGAAAGGAGTTCTTCAAAGAAGACTTCCACAGAACTCGTTTGCTCTGCAGGAGTAAATAAATCTCAACTGATATATTTTTATCCAAGCCACAGCTGAGGGCTTGATTAACTGGGAAACAATACAGTTAAATGACATTACATTCTTTAGAGTCACCACTCCAACTTCAATATCTGCATAGAGAAGTACAGAGGGTTACACTGAAATTGTGTATGCTGAGGGAGGCCACTAAATTAGCTCCCAGGAAAATTATTAACCTTTATAATTAATTTTCACTTTTTCTCTCAGGGATAGATTTCAACTTTCACTTTAACAGTGTTTGGGAACATTCCCTTTATTGCTTGGTTGTGTATTTTGAGAAAGCAAATCCACTGGCACTTGCGAAGGCTTAGAACATAAACCAACGTTAGAAGTAACAGAAACACATAGCTAAAAGTTTTACTTTAATCACAAATTCACAACTAGAGATTTCATTTGCATATCTTAGAAAGCTAAAAAGACATGTTAAATTTTTTAACCAATCAGCAAAAACATGTGCCACACAGATTTTTAATGTTCATAATTTAGAATTTATCACATAAATATATTATTTATAAATATATTCTTTATTTGTAAAATTATTATTATTAAAACATTTCTTTCCAACACAGTTGAAATTCTCATGTGTGTTTTAAGGAAAAAAATCCCACCCTATTTTAAAATGTATTACTAAACTTCAATGTGTGAATAAACCAGTGCCACCAAACTGAAAACGAAAAAAAAAGAAACATACTTCTGTGTTGGATATGCAGTTGTTACTACAAATAACACCACATGTCCTACACGGTGATCATATACATGCTCTTGTTTCTTCTCAGTCATTATCAGAACCATTTGGAGGTAGGAAAACCAATGCATCATTGAAAATATGCCCAAATGCCCTAAGACGGTATACCCCGTACATCATTACATGCATCTGATTAGGCGTCAGTCCATTAAAAGTAACAGCCATATCTGAACAACATCCTTCTACTACCTGGTTGGGGTGATTAGTCATTGCCTCTTTAATAAAAAGCCCAACAGACTTGGTGTTAAATACATCTTTTCCTTCAGCATCTTCTGCATTTTCTGCAAATACTCCAGCGTATTTCAGGCAGACTGCTAGCTGCTTATCTTCAGATATCTTCCAAATCATCCCTCCCTGTTCAGGACACTTTTCAGGAATGCTGAGAAGGCTGTTAAGTCTTTTCATTGATTCTACACTTAAGACAATTCCTCCTTCCATACTCACATACTCGAGGTCTCCAGATTTTATAGTGTGGCCTAGATAGAAAGGTTGTGATGGATCCTTTTTTAACAAAAAGTACTTTAAGTTTTCAATAATAGCAAACGTAGTGGGGCGTGCAAGGAAGAACCAGTTGTATTGGTCTCTATATTTATCAAAGGCGTATTTGTAAGCTTTTCTCATCATTAACCACATGTCATTTGTTTCCATGTTAATTGACTCAAACACTTTAACATTTTCAGAACTGAAGAACTCTGCTTTGTCACAGTGTTTGGTCCAAGTCTCCTTCACTGCAGCCCAGAGACTCACATCTTTGGGTTTGACAAGGATGATACAGTATACTCGAAAGCTCTTACTGAGCTCCATGCGTTCATCCTCTGAAATTTTCAAGATATCTTCTTTATTAGGAGCTTGTAGGTGATGATGCTCATGGTGGTGCATTCTATTTCCATGACCAATCCTAATGTGTCCTAGCATAGTGATCAAGGCACAGAAAATGCTTCCAAGCATTACACCCTTCAAAAATGAACTGCTTTCAGAAAGCATTTTTCCTATAAAGAAGAAAAAGATCCTTAGGATACTTAATAGAAAAGGAGTCTAGTGATTTGATTTGATATTCCCCCTATACTTACATTTTGCTCTTAATGTTAAAAAAAAAGGCTCCCAAGCTTGAAATCGAGTCAGTGCAAGTAGCACAAGAGAGTCTTAAGAATTTTTTGCTTCCAATGATACCTGATTACTGTTCAGTACAAAGTGGAACTCTGCAGCAACACCTTGCTGCCACAGAATTTTCTGGGAGGCTATTTTTGCACTTCATCTATAGGGATTTAATTAACCAAGTACTAAACCAAAGCACTAACCCCAGAAACTGATATTACAGAGGTTGTCTGTCCATCATTCTCTTTAAAGGAGTTTCATTTCACAAGTTTGCATTATATTATTTAAATACCTCTGCGGATATAAATGGACTTTTACAACAAAACCTTAAATTGAAGAGATAAAACCACCTACAATTGGTAAATCACCAGTGGTATCTGTGCTGGTCTCTGTTCTCAACCTAGTGCTTTATTTAACTGATGGCTGCTGTCCTTAGGTGTTTTGAGTACATCTTGGAATTGATACCATATATGTTAATATTTACCCTTTTGTTCCTAAGACTAAATGGTTTCCAATACAGTATCTCAACTAACTGATGTATAATAATAAAAGCCCATAATGAAAATAGCTAAATTATTTGGATGAGAACTGAGTCAATATAGGCATATCTGGGGACTATTAATGAACATTTTTATTTCCTCCAAAGGCATTTCCTTATTCTTTGGGGAAGTAAAAAGGGAAAAGTCTACACTTTTATTTCAATTAGAAATTAAAAGAAAACCCAACATTAAATACAACTGTTGAGATTTTCCCAATCTCCCTTCTATCTCCACAAGGAATGTTCTACTGAGCTACTTAGATTTTTCCTTTGTTTCTTAAAGTTGAAAGTGGCCTTAGAAGCTATCTAATGTCACTTTTCTCATTTTACAGATAGGGAAACAGAGGGTCCACAGAGGTTAGGTAACTGACCCAAAGTCACAGTCAGCAATAGAACTGAACTAGAAATCAGATATCCTGGCATCAGTTTAATGGTTTTTCTATTACAGAATAAAGATCTCAACAGTGCTTCCACCCATATTATTGAGAATTTAATAAAAAGTTACTGAATAACCATGTTTTCCTACAAATGGAAAAACATGTAGGATCTCTTAACCATAATTGATATTTTGCATCCAGCATCACCGTACTGCTACAAGGAAACCATCCCTTGGTTTTCTTCTAGAGGAAATGGACTTTGACCTCCATTACCTTAGAAGGACAACGTGTGGAACAACTTGACAGATGTAATTCCTAAGGAGGGGTGGGAAGTCGGGTGGGAAAGAGGCAGGACAGCTTTCCTGTGTCACTCACAGAACTTGGTGAACAAACACAGCTCTAATAAGGAAAAGAAAATTCACAGGAAACAAGCTCTGCTTGTTTTAGAATTGTCAGATGCACTCCAAAATGAATTTTTATATAGGATTTTGGCATTTCATATTACACAATTTTCAATATGTCTGGCCATTATATAATAATTCACTAGTGTCTCTTAGATTGACAATGGTATATGTATGTCAGAATTCTTCCTGATGGGGATACTACTTATGAATCATTTGCACAAATTTTTCTAAGGAGTAGCATCTAGAGATGCACATGATAGGATATATGGTGCAGAGGCAAGGTAAACTTAAAACCGCACACGAGCACAAGCGAGGCAGAAACGACCGGAGTGGTTTTTGAGATGAATTCTTTTAGATGAAGGCGGTTGGGGTGGAGTATGGAAAAGGGAGGAGGATGAAATGGAGAACAAAAGTGAGGGAGAGAACATGGTCATCTCAACACCCCAAGGAGGGGCCGAGGGAGCGCCTCTAGGAAGCCGACGCTCTAACTAGCCCCCTCACTGTTCCTCACACTGCACCTGCCCGGACACACCGCGTGGAGTACGCTGGAAGTGGGCCAGGGCCCAAGCCTTCCCCGGAGAGGGGCGGGGTCAGGCCGCTCCGGGGGCTGCTCCGCGAGCAGCTCCAGGTGCGGGCCGATGCCCCAGCACTCACCCGCGTCTAGAGCGGCTCAGGGGCGGTAAAGCGCAGCCGCGCACGGCTTTCCTCTCACGTTCGCGCGCTACTCGGTTACGTTCCTGGTCGGGCTGCTCTACATGCAGGCGGTTTCTTCTCGTTGGTTTCGCTAAAGGCGTTGAGGGCCCGGAAGTAGACGCCACAAGGGCGCGGGCAGCGGGGCGGGGCAAAGGAGCCCTAGGCCAGGCGGAGCCGCCCGCCCGCGCCGACGTCGGAAGGGCCAGCGCGCACGCAGCGCGCCCTTTCTCCCCGCCCCGTGCCGAGTTCAGAGAAGCGCGTCCTGCTGGCGTGACCCGCACGCTCACCCGTACCCAATGGGACGCCCAGAGAGGCGTGCGTGCGTACGACCCGCTGACACGTCCCACCGCTTCATTTTCCGGTTGTGGAAACTGCGAGAGCGAGGTAGAGTGTTTCACCTGACTGAGATCGTGTCAGGTCTCTCTGTGGTTTCTCTGACAAGCACCTGAGGTACTGCAACCTCCCATTGACAAGAGGGCGCTCCCCCCGGTACTGGGCTGGGATTAAATGCAGGCCAATAGTCGTTGAATTATGAGGGCAAGGATCACTAAGGTTATTGGAACGGCATCTGAAGCCCCACTGTCCGGCTTCCAATCCTGTCTTCACCGCGTCCTTTGGTATGCTGGGAAAGTTACTTTACCTCGCTATGCCTCAGTTTCCTCCTTTGTAAAGTACAGAAAGTATCACGGTAGTGCTATCATGGAAGATTAAATGAGATAGTGCCTTTGACTCCATTAGCAAAAGACCAAGCATGCAGTAAGCATTCGTTAACTGTTAGCTGTTAAATCACTCACCCCTGTATCACTAGCACTTAACCTAGTGCCGCACGCAGGGGACAGTACATAGTTTTGGAATTAATGAATGTTAGAGCAACAGATAAACCAGGACCAGAAAGGATAAGGAACTTTCTAAAGGCCACACAGTAATTAATGGCAGAGGTGGGACTAGAATTAAGCTCTAATTATAAGTGTAGAGCTCTCTTTCTGCTAAACATGTGATCTGTCCTTTAAAATTCATTTTTTTTGTGGCAGAAAGGGTTTTTTGCTAAAAAGCACGAAGTCTTACAAATTTTTTAAATGTACTGTCACCAGTTTCCATCTAAATAACTTTGAGTGGTGATTTACTCAGGCCTGAGTTTCTAAAGACACGTACATTTGAGTATTGGCAATGACCCAGTTTAAGTAGACTGAAGGTTTCAAGAAGCACTGAAACAATGAACAAATAGATTTTATAAAGGCAATTACTGTCCTGGCAGCACTACCCTAAATTCTGGAGATATAGTGGTGAACAAAATTAGCCCCCTGCCTTCAAGGAGCTCTCAGTCTAGCAGGGAAGAAAGACATTAAACAATTCATTACAAATACATGGTTGTATGTTCTCTAAAGGAATACAAAAATGAATTCTAGAACTGGAAAAGAACTTATGACTGCAGAGTATCTCCACTATATTTTCTTAAATAACATATATTGTCTATTGTCACATATATATAAATATATGTGTATATATATATATATATATATATAGTTAAGTGAAACAAGTTGCAGAATAATGTGTATAGTATGATTATACTTTGGTGAAAACAAACAGAATTTTACATATGTGCACATATGTTTGATCTGTTTGTATGAGCAAGGGGAGTTGTGGAAGGCTGCTCAGCAGGCTATTAATATTGATCACATCAGGAGGTCGACGTGTGATGATTAGCTTTGTGTTTATACATCCTCCTATTGCCTTGTTTCACTGGTTATAACAAGCATTTGTTATTTTTGAATTTGAAGAACAGCAAATAAAAAGATCTTTAAAATTAGAGGGACAAAAAGAATAAGAGGAAAAGATACCAATAAAAATACCTTTTAAAGAGTGCGGACAGCCAGTCTCTCCTTGCAAAAAGGGACCAAGGAAAGACAGAAATGGCACTCAGAATTCAGAGACAGTGGCAAGGAGTCAGTTTAAGATGCTGCTTCCTTCTAGTACAGGAAGGAATACCAAACTGGAAGTACTGATACAAGATGCTCTGAAACAGAATAAACCATGGAATTTTCAACACCAAAAGTGCTGTCAATGAGAGATTGTCTAAGAACCCAGTTCTCTACTTAAAGCAGAGCTTAAACATACTTTGCATTTGAAGTGAGGTTAGTGAGATGGTTGATTTGTAGTTAGGTGATTCATTTTTAAAATGCCATTCCACATCGTAGCCCTAATTTTAAAAATACATGCAATTAGTTTCTGCTAAAATTAAAACTATTTATAAATATTCTTTGGCCCAGCTAACCCATTTCTTGTAATCTCTCCCCCAGAAATTAAAGCACCAGAATGTAAGGCTAAATGTATAAGGTCAAATGCATTGTTGTTGATAATAGTGGGAAATATCCATCAATAAGAGAATGGTTGAATTAATTACGGTGCATCCATATAGTGTAACATTAAGCATAAAATAAACAGCTTATCTCACCTGCACTAAACACTTCAGTAAACACACTAACCTGCTCCTTGTGTGGGGGGGGCTGAGGGTTGCTTTTGAATTTGGTTGCCTTCATGTACCCAGCAGGTAAGGCAAGATTGCATTAAAAACTGACAACACTGCATTTTTGGTAAAGTCCTCCTGCCAAGTGCATGCATTATTCAGCATGAGAAATCATTAATTTTTAGTAATTGGCGATCACTTGCATTTGAACATTCAAATTTTCGAAATCTGTCCAAAGGCCTTTGGGAAATTAACATGACTTTCTACAACAGTTCAGTGGAATAATAAATATTGAAGAAAATCTAAGGTGGATTGTTTTCTGCATAACATCTTTTTGAAGGGTTTAAAATGTCTTCTGTGTTTACCAAAATTAATAGCTATAATATATGAACCTCTTCTGCCCAGAATTTCACAACTGTTCATCTTTAATAAACAAATTCCCTTGTCTGAGCAAATTCATTATTGTTTCCATTTGAGTATAGTTTGGTCCCTAAATGAATCTCATTTGTGTTTTCAGGCATATTCATGCTTGCAATCTCATTTTAAAATGTTTTTCCATTTGATGACCATCTGGAAGCTTTCCTTTTTTAAAATTAACAAACCCATTTGCCTGCCAACAAATATGTATTAAGTGTTTACAGTAGGTCAGGCTCTGTTTTAGCTATTGTTTTTTTCAAAAGCCTTTTTTTATTATGGGGAACTTCAAACATATACCGAAATAGAAAAGTATAATGAAATCACGTGTACTTTTTAAGGAAGCTTCAACATCCTCAATTCAAAGCCAATCTTATTACATCTATACTCTTTCCACTTCCCTCCTTTCCATATTATTGTGAAGCACTTCTGGGACATGTCATTTCATCCATAAACATTTCAAAATGTATAAGAGATAAGGGCTTCTTAAAAAACCCCACAATAAAAAAAACCCCACAATACCACTAGAAAACTAAAAAATGAATAATTCCTTAATATACTTATGGAATTACTTGACAGTGTTCAAATTACCAATAATATCACAAGTGTCGTGGTATTTTAATAATCTGAAGCAGAATCTAAATAGTCTACACATAGTGATCGAGTTTTGTGTCTTTTAAGTCTCTTTAGTCTATAGGTTTCTCTTTTTCTCTTTCTCTCTCGCTCTTGACATTTCTTTGTTAAAGAAATCTGGTTGTTTGTCTTGTACATTTACCCAGTCTGGTGCAGATAGCCTTATTCTGGTTCCTTTAATGTGTTTCTCTGCTGTTTGTGTTCCTTATAAATGGGTAGTTGGATCTAAAGTAGGGTTGCCAGATTTAGCAAATAGAAATACAGAGTTCCCAGTTAAAATTGAATTTCAGATAAACAATGAATACTTTTTTAGTATAACTGTGTCCTAGATTTAGTGTATGGGACATACTAAATATTGCATGGGACATGCTTACACTAAAAATATTATTTGTTGTTTATCTGAAATTCAGTTTTAACTGGGCATCCTGAAATTCATCTGGCAACCATAACCCTAATCTAAAAGCTTTGTTTGATTCAGGTTCAATTTTTTGCGGGGGAGGGAGGGGGTGCAAAATTACTTCATAGGTGGTGGCATGTGCTTCCTTCAGGAACATTATGTCTGGTTGTCTTTTTTTAATGTTTTATTTATTTTGTTTTGTTTATTTTTGGCTGCATTGGGTCTTTGTTGCTGTGCACGGGCTTCTAGTTGCGGCGAGTAGGGGCTGCTCTTCGTTTTAGTGCATGGGTTGTAGGTGCGCAGGCTTCAGTAGTTGTGGCACGCAGGCTCAGTAGTTGTGGCTCATGGGCTCTAGAGCACAGGCTCAGTAGTTGTGGCACGTGGGCTTAGTTGCTCCGCGGCATGTGGGATCTTCTGGACCAGGGCTCAAACCCGTGTCCCCTGCATTGGCAGGTGGAGTCTTAACTACTGTGCCACCAGGGAAGCCCTGTCTGGTTGTCTTTGTGATGGTAGCTGCTATTGATGCCTAGATCCATAATTCATTAGGGTTGCAATATGGTGGTCTTCTAATTTTCCAAGGCATATTTTTAAGAGGAAGTTCGGTGTAGTGATTAAGAAGTCAGGCTCTGGTATAGGAAAGACTTGGCTTAAGCTCTGGCTCAGCTACTTTCCTAGTTGTGTGACCTAGGGCAAGTTAGGTCACTTCTCTCAGCCTTAGCTTCCTCATCTGTAAAACAAGGTTAATAGTAGTACCTATCTCATAAGATTTTTTTTTGAGGATCAAATGAGTTAAGGTATGTGGAGGATTTAGAATGGTGTCTAGCACACAATAGATGCTCCTAAGAGCCGGCTATTATATCTAATGAGACTCTTGAAGAATCATGGCCTTTCAAATTCAGGATTTCCTAATATTAAAAACTTTAAATCCTCCACTCAGCAGTTATGTTTTCACATAATTAATAAAAATAACAATAAGGATGTATTGAACGAACAGCCTCTCCTATTTGTCCAGTGCTTTGCAGTTAACAAAGGCCTTCTTCACATGATTCCATTCTCATTTGATCCTCATAGCAGCCTGTTAATCAGGACTGGTCTTATCTGTTTTTAAATCTGAAGAATCTTGGACTTAGGGAGGTGACTTGCTCAACTTGTAACACAGCTAGAAAGTCACACAGTAGAGTAGGGACTGAGTCCTAGTACAAGGCTCTTTTGAGGGAAAACATTGAGTGAGGAAAATTGTGTGGTCCTCCCTCTGTGCAACACTTTCATTTCTTGGTTCTGGGGACAACAACTTTTTTTTTTTTCAACTTTTCAGCTTCTTGTTTCTTTCCCAGACTAATCCCTCCTCGTCCCCATCCTCAGTCTCTTTCTTCTCTTCAAAATGTAGTTTTTCCCCAGGGTTCTATCCTTGGGCCATTTTTATTGTTATATTCTTCCCCTTTAATACATACTCAATAGCTTCATCTATTCAAATAGCTTCAACGATTCTCTCTGGGAAGATGATTTCCACATCTATATTTCTGGCCGCTACCTCTTGAATTTTGGACCCAAAATTTCAGTTGCCTGCTTGATATCTCCATATGGCTGTTTCAGACAGAATCTTACATTCAGTGGGACTGCTTATCTGGATCCTGGTTTTAACCAATCAACTATATAAATCAAACAAACAAGGGGCCGATTGAGGAAGTTTGAATAATTACCAATGACATTAAGTATTTGATGACATTAAAGGCTTAATGTTACCTTTTTAGGTGAGATAATTATATGTGGCTATGTTAGGAATATCTTTCAGAAATACATACTGAAGTGTTTATGGATAATATCATATGATGTCCGGGATTTACTTCAAAATAATCCCGTTGGGGAGAGAAGGAATAGGTAAGGGTATTGATTGGCTGTGAGTTGATAATTGTTGAGTTAGGTAGTGGTATATCCTATTCTCTCTTTTCGTCTATGTTTTGAAATTTGCATAACAAAAATTTTTTAAAGCTTAAATAGGCCCCAAACTGAATTGATTAACCTTGTCTAAATCCATCTCCTGACAATCATTTCCTCTTATCTTCCCAGTCACTTATTATGAAAACCAAAGCTCTTGGTTTCCTCCTTCTCCTTGACCTCTACACCCAATCAATTGCTAAGTCGGGCCGAGCCTCACTTCACAGTGAATCCTGCTTCTGTCCTCTCTTTCCCATTCAAACTGCCACCACTCTCTTAAGTCCCTAATTACTTCTTGCCTGCACTAGTTTAATAGCATTCATAAATTTCTCTCCATTTCCAGTCCCTCCTCACTTGGTATATGTGAAGCATCTAGCATAGTGCTTGGTACTTAGTCCCTTCTCCATTTCTCCTCAATAGTGAATTCCTCTTCCTTCCTGCTGCCTGCTTAACCCTCTGATGACATCTCCCTTCCCTGAGACTGCTCCTCACTCCCTTTCAGAATTGCTTTCTTCCCCATCCTTCCTGGATCCTGCACCCTCACTGCTGCCTCCAATGCACCCAGCTGCTATGCTTTGTGGAGGAAGCACGTGTCTGAATAAAGAATGATTTCTCAGTTCCAAAGTTAGAGCGGGGTTTTTCATAGCTGTAGGTGAGTGGAGTCTTTACGTACAGACGAAACAGGCATACTAAGTGTGAGTAAAAGAGAAGCAAGTTTTAAAGCTGCCTCTTGTCCCCTCAATTCATTGGAGAAGAAGAGGCACGATCTTTAGTCCAGAGGGATCAGCTTCTAGATCCAGGCAGGCTAGGGTAAATGCCAATGGCAAAGAAGGAGCTGGGTGGATATTATTCCAGCAAGCTGGGGACTTCTTGACGAAATACCTCTCGCCTAGTCTGGCTAAGGGAGGAAGAGCAAGAACTGCCTCCGGTGGGTCTCATAGAGGCAGCATCAGCAGTATGGATTGCGCGAAGGTCCTGTTGCTCAGGGCTGTCCCAGAGAAATAGAACCCTTACTTTTGGTGGCCTGCCTAGGTGTAGTTCTGTCTGTTTTGGAGAGCAGCCAGGCATTCAGGAGCTGGGCTGGCCAAGCACAAAAAAACCCCTATCCTTTAAAAAAAATTCTGTAAATCAATCACATTCTTGCATTTTAAGCATAACACTTGCAACTAAAACCAAACTGCTGTATTATAATCAAGCTGCATCTGCCTATTTTATATTTAAGGCCCACAGGCTTCAACTAATTTAGGGGACCATCTGGTGAGAAAGAGAGAAAGTCTTATTACAAAGTGGTATTTGTTTGCAGGCTCAGGCCTCAGAAAGGATTGTCCTGGGGATCCCAACCAATTTCCAGTGCTCCTGACTTAGAAAGGCATGGCTCTGGAGTCAAATAGATCAGATTCAGTTCCTCCTGCAACATTAACAAACTGATGTCTTGAGCCATAGGACTTCTGAGGTTTGAATTTCCTCAGTTTCCTCATATGTAAAATGGGAATTAGATTATACCAGAAGTTGCTGGGAAGATAAAGGAGATAAAGTCTCCCAGAAGGAGGCTAAAAACATTGCTTCCTTTCCCTTGATCCATAACTTAATCTTCCATCTTATTCCCTCTGAGCCTTGCTCTTCTTGCCTACTTTGTGTAATATCCACTTTCACATGGATAGACGTGGGCATGCTTTTACACTGAGCTTTGAACAAAAGTTCTGAAAAATAAGCTTTATTCCAATGCTGTTATTTGTTCACTTCTACAGAAGTTAAAGAATTGAAATGGAATTGCCCTGGGATGCAGTGGTCAGAGGGCAATTTTGCCTCTTCTGCAGTATGCTAAGCAAATCTATTCTCAAAGTCCTCCTGTCCTACATTTAAGTAGTTGAAAGGATTAGACCAGTTAGCTGGGACAAGTGCCAGTTGCAGCTCAGGGGCGGGAGGAGAGGGAGTTAGAAAGAAGGTTGGTTAGAGATGGAAAATCTGGAAATGGGGATGCTCTTTGATTTTAACTAGATAACTGCTACTTAGGTGACAGCTTTATTTCAAGCGAGAATATGAACTTGGCTGTATTCCTAGTTAGAATCTAATGCTCAAAATTTCCTCTAAATCGAGAAACAAAATTAAAAAGTGATGATTGAGATAGGCAAATGTAATTGCTGAAGCTGAGTAGTAGCTACCTGGAATTCCATTGCACTATTTTCTGTACTTTTGTGTGTGTTTGAAAATATCCATAATTAAAAGTTTTTTGTTTATGTGACAGTTATGGAACAATGGAGGTCACTCAAAAACTGGGGAGTTTGATGTCATGTCAGTAAAGCTAGTAGAGGATATTTGAACCAAAAGAACTCCTTAGAGGAAATGTGGTGATTTCTATAATTCTTATCTAGCTAAGTGGGTTTATTTGAAGGATTAAACAACATGCAGATAAGACATTTGATGGATATAATATAAATTGACCTCCAAAAGTTTTTGACAAGATCTTACGACCACTGTTTTGGGTTTGTTTGTTTTTTAGGTTTTTGTTTGTTTGTTTTGGGGCCATGCCACACTTGCAGGATCTTAGTTCCCCAACCAGGGATTGAACCCGGGCCCACAGTAGTGAAAGCGCAGAGTCCTAACCACTGGACCACCAGGGAATTCCCATGACCACTGTTTTTAAGGGAATTGAGTCACTATAGGACCTTGACCCTCTTTCCTCTCAGTAGATATCACCTTAGAAATAAGAAACAGACGTAGAGTTAAAGGAGGTTAAGGACATTATTTTGACATTTTGAAAATATGATTTCTTAGGGATTGGTGGGGAGGCTAGTTTAAAAAAAATCTTTATAAAAGATCCAAAGGAAGGAATGCACAGTGAAATCTCCAGGTGGAGAATTACATGAAACTTCCTGACAATAAAAAGCTTAGCTGATGGGAATAAACTATAAGGAAATCTCATGAATATGGGCGTGGGTATATTCACTGATAGCTATGAAGATTGGCTTTAGTTGTTGCTCTGAGTTGTTGCTAAACTACTTAGGGATATTATGAAAACCTTGCTTGGCAAGGCTCTAGGCACGAAGGCTCATTATAGAATGACTTAACAATAATTCACATATGTAAATGTACACATATGCATTTGATGCTAGAGTAGTGGCTGGGATTGATTGTGGATCACAGGAGAACAGATTTTTCTCCTCCTAGAATTGGCATGTTGGAACGTAGGTACTCTATTAAGGACACCTGCAATCCATCCTGTCAGGGGCTGGGAGAGAGTGTAAAACTAAAATCTAGTAGGGAAGAAAAAATAATCTGCCCTCAGAGGCTTTCCCTTCCCTTCAGGGAGAGGATTGATAGTCTTGCTGACAGTGGAAAAAATAGGTCAAAAGCCTCCTTGTTGAGAGGTATTACCCTTCTACTTGAAGGAACAAAAATGAGAGTAGCAAGTTCTCACGTGGTGGTTGTAGAACAACACATTTCCGGATGAGAGTTGAAGAGGCAAGCTATACTCCTGACAGGACCAGCAATGTAATTTGTAGGGCTCAGTGCAAAATGAAAATGTGGGGCCCCTTGTTCATGAATTACTCAGAATTTCAAAATAGTGACAGCAGAATATTAAACCAAACATGGGCTCTTCTAAGCATGGGACCCTGTGTGATAGCACAGGTTGTATGCTCATCAAGCTGACCTTACTCCTGGGCAGCAGGAATAGTGATAACAAAAATTCAGAAGACATAATAGAAAGGTATAAAGCAGAAAATCAAGATCATCTAAAACTCCCACCACGTAGAAACAACCCTTGTTATTTTGGTGTACATATCCAAGAGATGTTTCTGTATACATATACATATATAGACACATATTCATACAGTTTTTTATACTATGGAAATTGTATGTTAAAAAGGAGATAAGGGGGCTTCCCTGGTGGCACAGTGGTTAAGAATCCGCCTGCCAATGCAGGAGACATGGGTTTGAGCCCCGGTCCAGGAAGATCCCATATGCCGCCGAGCAACTAAGCCCATGTGCCACAACTACTGAGCCTGTGCTCTAGAGCCCGCGAACCACAACTACTGAGCCCACGTGCCACAACTACTGAAGCCCATGCTCCTAGAGCCTGTGCTCCGTAACAAGAGAAGCCACCAGAATGAGAAACCCATGCACCTCAACGAAGAGTAGCCCCCACTCGCTGCAACCAGAGAAAGCCCATGTGCAGCAACGAAGATCCAACACAGCCAAAAATAAACAAATAAATTAATAAATTAATTTTTAAAGAAAGGAGATAAGGCCCCAAATGGAGTCACTTGTGCTAAGCCCATGTCACCAAATGGAGACTTAATACATAGGAAACCGAATTACAGTTTCAGCCTCTCCTAGGAATGTAATCTTAACCAGTCAGTCTGGAATTTCCTGGTTAGCACTAAAAAGGTAATCTCCTTGATGGACCCCTGCTGTCCCCCAGAGGAAGGTAACCTTGCTTGAAACAACCAGCTCTCTGTTAGAATAACTTCCTTGTTCTGCCTCCTTCTACCTGTAAAAGTCTTCCATTTTGTACAGCTCCTCAGAGCTTTTTCCTATTTGGTAGATGGTATGCTGCCCAATTCATGAATTGTTTAATAAAGCCAATAAGATATTTAAAATTTACTCAGTTGAACTTTGTTATTTAACAGATTCGGTGGCAGCAGTGGGACTGAAGGAGACTTCTGATGGCTTCAGGGACAATGAGAAACACAGGAGTGATACCTTGTGAACCCCCTGAGTTCTCTTTCTCGCCATTTCCGAGGGCCGTGGGTAAGTTCCTCTTGGTTCTGAGCTCCACTCTCTTTGCCTTGAGCTTTCAATCTAATTGGCTTTCTGCAGTTCCACATTGGGACCTTCTGGTAGTTAGACCACAATCCCCTATTTGACTGGAAAACCCCAGCCCTTAGTTTAGTCCCCAGATTCCACGTTGGGAACTGCTGGCGATTCTGTCAATAGTTCCCCATTTGTTTAGAATCCCAGTCTGTAGTCCCCACTTGCTGGGTCTTCTGGTTCAGTCCTTTCCCGAGTCCCAGGTTCCACATTGGGAATTGCTGGTGGTGTGTACAGGGCCTTCTCTTGTCCAGGCCACAGTAACATCTCTTGGTTACTGCTGGTGTGTTAAGGTGCACATGTTTGTTTGTCTTGTTTTGTGTAGATAAGGGCTATTGCTAATGGGATTGTTGGAAGCCAAAAGTCACAAAATTGGTGGGCATGGGTCAAGTACTTAAAAACTGATGGAGCACTCACCACCTAACTCTAAGATTCCTGTGTTAGGATAAGTTGATCACCAACCTCAAGAAAATTTCCATGCAATGAGGTATGCTGTAAAACACCACACAATCCCCAATGCAGCAGCACAACCCTCTTAGGTATTACAGTAGTCCCGCCATATCTGTAGTTTCACCTTCCATAGTTTCTGTTACCCCTAGTCAACCATGGTCTGAAAGTATTAAATGGAAAATTCTAGAATTAAACAATTCATAAATTTTAAATTGCACACAATTCTGAGTAGCTTGATGAAACCTTGAGCCCTCCAGCTCCATCCTGCCCAGGATCCCCAACCAGTGACATTGTCCGCTCCTGACATCCAGCCATCAACATCATGGCTCGATGATCTAGGATCACCCAAAGCAGATGATCCTTCTGACATATCATAAGAAAGTCAATAGTAGCCTAACGCTACATCACAATGCCTACGTCATTCACCTCACTTCATGTCATCACATAGGCATTTATCATTTCACATCATCACAAGAAGGCTGAGTATAGTACAATAAAATATTTTGTGACAGAGACCACATTCACATAATTTTTATTACAGTATATTGTTATAATTGTTCTATTTTGTTATTAGTTATTATTGTAACTCTCTTACTGTGCCTAATTTATAAATTAAACTTTACAATATGTATGTATGTTCGTATAGGAAAAAATATATATAGGGTTTGGTACTATCCTTAGTTTCAGGCATCCACTAGGGGTCTTTCTTGGAATGTTTCCCCTGTGATTAAGGACAGACTACTGTAGTTTGGCTCCAAGAGACCAAAAAGGATTAGCTAAAAGAAATGGGATCCTTAAATTCCAGAGTTGAATGCACCACCTTTTGGCACACCTGCTTATTTTATGTGTAAGAACTATGGTCCCGGAAGCTATAAATATCTACAAAAATGGCAGAATCTTGCTAAAAAAAATCCTAGAATTACAATGGCCATTATGGGGAATGTTCCAAGTAGACAAGATCGTTCAGTTAAGAGGTTCACTAAAAATCAAAGGTTCCCAAATCAAACAAACAGAATGGGATACCTATTTTAATTGATATGTAGAAGCTTCCAAAAGGCTTCTAGATTCCAAAATAGCTTCAGTGAAAATTTTGTTGTAAAAGGCTAATGGAAAATCAAAGACACAAAAGGTATCTAAAACAACACCAAGGCCTCCTGAATTACACCCTCCTAGGGGTCCATCATCAAAATGCTGTCCTAGAGATTGATATCTATTGTAATCAACTGGGATACTGGAAAAGAGATCCTCAAAGGTCCTATGCAAATTCTTCACATCAGCTTGAATGCCCCCATATCTACCTTCTAAGGAGGGGCGAGAGTTGATGAGACTCTGAGGGATTTTTCTAGTAAACTGCTACTTTATTCCCTTAAGCAGCCAAGGGGAAACTAAAGTTAAAATCAATCAAAAACTTTACCAAATTCTGGTAGATACCAGAGCTTACACTCTCTACTTTAAACCCCACTCAGAGCTTGCAGATGGGATCCTGGGGAAACTGGCAGAAGCTGGCTAAGGGTAATAATTCTTGCTACAGTTGGCTCTCCCAGATCTCTGTCTGTTGTATCCTGTAGAGAAAGGAAAATAAAATACCGTTTGCACCCCCTTTGGGGGCGCCTCTTTAGTCCAAGGAATTGTTCAATACTGCCAGAAATATTTACTGTTTTTCCCGGATGAAACCTGACAAGATATTTGAAAGGATTTTTTTTTTTTAAAGTAGCTCCGCGGTCAGAAGTTGGCCAAATTGAAGCTGATAGTCAAAACCTATTGGGAACTTTTTTTTTTTGTGGTACGCGGGCCTCTCACTGTTGTGGCCTCTCCCGCTGCGGAGCACAGGCTCCGGACGCGCAGGCTCAGCAGCCATGGCTCACGGGCCCAGCCGCTCCACGGCACGTGGGATCTTCCCGGACCGGGGCACGAACACGTGTCCCCTGCATTGGCAGGCGGACTCTCAACCACTGCGCCACCAGGGAAGCCCTGGGAACTTTTTTAAAGGCCTTCTCCCCCAAGCTAAAATGAAAACTATACACCCAGAGGGAAAGAAAAACCTTCTGAAGCCTTTGTGGAAGGATTTACTAAAACATTCCAAAGACAAATATTTCTAAATCCAGAACATAGAAATATTTTGGTTTTCATCTTAGTTGGGAATCTTTTCCCTGATACAGAAAAGCAGATTGAAGATAATGTGGTTGGATGAGTGGAACAACCTATGATGCCATTTCAGTTGCAACCCAATTTCTTGAGAAATTAAAAGCAACTGTCCTTATCTTACAGATCTTTGCAAAACCAGAAATGTGGCTCCAGAAAAAATGCAAAGTCCACCTATCTTTTTTACCTATCCGAAAACCTCCCCTACTTATCTCAGAAAGCTTGTAAGTATTGTAAAAATTCTGGTCTTTAAAGAACAAAAGTCCTTCTTGGAGGAACTTGCATTCTTTCCCTGAGCCTTTGAGAAGTAAATGTTTTACCTAGGCTTTATCTGGGAACTCTTATCTAGACCATTGCTAATTCCTGAGAATGAAAGAAAAAAGTGGGGGGAAGGCTTTTAAAAAATACAAACTGCTATAAAAGCTCTCTTGCCCCAAATCTGGTCCACAGCTTCTATAAGGTTACTTGTTAAGGACAAATACAAATCTTCAGTGTCTTCTCCACAAATATTATTAGAAGAAGCTTTAGCCATAGCCATTGGAGCAGGTATACTTATTTCAACTGTTCTTTTATAAGCTAGTGAGTTTTATATTATCGTATCTGTCTCATGGTTAAAATTTTAGGACAAGAACTATAAAGTGTCAACTATAAAGTTTGCATCTGTATGTTTATGTGTGTCTCTATATATGTTATAGATGTGTGGTATTTTTTTTTTTACCTCCAGATGGTATTGCCAAAATTAATTTGTAAAAGAGTTCTGTTTAATTGGCTTAAAGAAAATGAATGCCTATATGAATTAAGTATTTATAAAATTCTCAAAAAATATAATAGAAACTAACCCAAATGCTTTTCAGGTTTGTGTGATCTAGGAAAATATTTGGTATTAAAGCTAATTTAAATCTGTTGGTTTAATTAAAATAGACATGTCTTTAGAGTTATCAACATTGAATATAATGCAGACATACAACTTTTATTCTACCTAGGTTTATTAGTCAAATAAGTTCATGATATCTCTTATAAAACTTGTCAGTAAGAAACATAACTTGGTATGATGAAGTAATCTAAGCATAATTGTTGAAAACAAGTGAATTAAATAGATGTAAGTGAGATAAGAGTTTTTAGGTGAACTTTTTAGTAATAATTATATTTTACAGTATATCTGCTTAAGCAGTTTCCCCAAATCTTTTTGGTAACCTGAAACCTTAAAGTTTTGCTAAGTTAAATTAAATGATAGTCATTAAATATCTAGATAATTTCCAAATAAGATGAAATACTGAAACACTAATTACTGAATGTAGGTTTATCCACTTTTGGTTTTGTTTTACAGAGCAGCTAAAGATATTTGGGTTTATTAGTAAACATGTTTTGTGCCACACTGAAAAAAAATCACTATGAAAAAGCATATGTTTCTAGAAAATATAAAATGTTTATAAATTTGCCACAAAATGCTAATGTATAAAATAGTTCACAATTGTTTACTTATTTATTTTCAGTAGAAATTAAAGTTTTTAAGTGTTAAAAGTTATATGTAATTAAAACTACTAGAAATAATAAGGGAAAGTTTCCATATGCAAGGCAAGTAGGATGTATGTTTTCAGTAAAAGAAGGTATGAGGAATGGAAATGCATTTTTGTTGAGGGAAAGGGAAGTAATTTTGTCCTAAGGCTGGTTATTTCAGAATGGAAAAGAAGGAAAACATAGGACAAAACCTAAATGTAAAAAAAGAAAGTTGTAAAAGGTTTATGGGAAAGGAATCTTGGGAAATAATTTTATGCATGGTTAAGCTGGCTAATATTAGAATGAATTTATTTGAGTGAAAATTGAGTTTTAATATCAAAAGTAGCTGGTGCAATATTAGAATTTGGTTTTCTCTCTGTTAAAAGGACAAAGATTTTGTGCACTATTGATCTGCTCTTGTAAGAGATTGTAAATGGTTTTTCTTTCTTTTAAGTAATTTGCCTAGAAGATAAAGATTTTGTGTCTTATCAAAATAATTTCCTGTTTCGGGCTTCCCTGGTGGCACAGTGGTTGAGGGTCCGCCTGCTGATGCAGGGGACGTGGGTTCGTGCCCCAGTCCAGGAGGATCCCACATGCTGTGGAGCGGCTGGGCGCGTGGGCCATGGCCGCTGAGCCTGCGCATCCAGAGCCTGTGCTCCGCAACTGGAGAGGCCACAACAGTGAGAGGCCCGCGTACCGCAAAAAATAATAATTTCCTGTTTCACATTGTCTTTATCAAGTCTTTGATTACGTAAGAAAATTGAGTCTTCTCTATTAAAAGAGCTAAGGTATTTTGTTTGTTTGTTTACAAGTATACAATTTTCTGTATTTGCCTGTGAAGTCTAATTGTCACTATGGCTAAATAGATAATTAAGTATTGTTTCAGTGACCTATGATCCTATTTGACCAAATGTTTTTAAAGCCTTTTGATATTTTTGAAAACTGCCCCCCCGACCAAAAAAAAAATCAAATTCTAAATGAAGTCTTTTTGACCTGGAAGTAACTTTGAGATTTTTCCAGAAGCCCCTGGAAAATCACAACAGAATTACTCTCCTTAGAAAAAGAGAGATGTTAAACTTATTGGGCATATTTGATATGCTAAATTACATGGGAAGCATTGTCAAATAAGTAGTACTAAGCCTTCTTTATGTTGTATTTGTATAGATATATGTGATCCAGAAATTGTATGAAATTCCTGGGAATTTGAAGTGTCCTGGTATGTTATCAGTAATAATTCCAATTATTATCTTAAAATGTTGTATGTCACAGAAATAACCAAATTTCTTCATCAATTCCATTGTAATTAATTCTCATCAGATCTTTAACAATGAGCATTTTTTTTTTTTTTTAAACATCTTTATTGGGGTATAATTGCTTTACAATGGTGTGTTAGTTTCTGCTTTATAACAAAGTGAATCAGCTATACATATACATATGTTCCCATATGTCTTCCCTCTTGCGTCTCCCTCCCTCCCACTCTCCCCATCCCACCCTTCCAGGCTGTCACAAAGCACCGAGCTAATATCCCTGTGCCTTGCGGCTGCTTCCCCCCAGCTATCTACCTTACTACGTTTGTTAGTGTGTATATGTCCATGACTCTCTCTCGCCCTGTCAAAACTCACCCCTCCCCCTCCCCATACCCTCAAGTCCGTTCTCCAGTAGGTCTGCGTCTTTATTCCTATCTTACCCCTAGGTTCTTCATGACATTTTTTTCCCTTAAATTCCATATATATGTGTTAGCATACGGTATTTGTCTTTTTCTTTCTGACTTACTTCACTCTGTATGACAGACTCTAGGTCTATCCATCTCATTACAAATAGCTCAATTTCATTTCTTTTTTTTTTTTTTTTGCGGTACGCGGGCCTCTCACTGCTGTGGCCTCTCCCGTTGAGGAGCACAGGCTCCAGACGCACAGGCTCAGCGGCCATGGCTCATGGGCCCAGCCACTCCGCGGCATATGGGATCTTCCCAGACCGGGACACGAACCCGTGTCCCCTGCATCGGCAGGCAGACTCTCAACCACTGCGCCACCAGGGAAGCCCCAAAGAAGGTTTGTTTTTGTTTCTGTTTTGGCGTCATTTCTTTTTAAGGCTGAGTAATATTCCATTGTGTATATGTGCCACATCTTCTTTATCCATTCATCCGATGATGGGCGCTTAGGTTGTTTCCATGTCCTGGCTATTGTAAATAGAGCTGCAATGAACATTTTGGTACATGACTCTTTTTGAATTTTGGTTTTCTCAGGGTATATGCCAAGTAGTGGGATTGCTGGGTCATATGGTAATTCTATTTGTAGTTTTTTAAGGAACCTCCATACTGTTCTCCACAGTGGCTGAACCAATTCACATTCCCACCAGCAGTGCAAGAGTGTCCCCTTTTCTCCACACCCTCTCCAGCATTTATTGTTTCTAGATTTTTTGATGATGGCCATTCTGACTGGTGTGAGATGATATCTCATTGTAGTTTTGATTTGCATTTCTCTAATGATTAATGATGTTGAGCATTCTTTCATGTGTTTGTTGGCATTCTGTATATCTTCTTTGGAGAAATGTCTATTTAGGTCTTCTGCCCATTTTTGGATGGGGTTGTTTGTTTTTTTTTTATTGAGCTGCATGAGCTGCTTGTAAATTTTGGAGATTAATCCTTTGTCAGTTGCTTCATTTGCAAATGTTTTCTCCCATTCTGAGGGTTGTCTTTTGGTCTTGGTTATGGTTTCCTTTGCTGTGCAAAAGCTTTGAAGTTTCATTAGGTCCCATTTGTTTATTTTTGTTTTTATTTCCATTACTCTAGAAGGTGGGTCAGAAAGGATCTTGCTGTGATTTATGTCATAGAGTGTTCTTCCTATGTTTTCTTCTAAGAGTTTGATAGTTTCTGGCCTTACATTTAGGTCTTTAATCCATTTTGAGCTTATTTTTGTGTATGGTGTTAGGGAGTGATCTAATCTCATACTTTTACATGTACCTGTCCAGTTTTCCCAGCACCATTTATTGAAGAGGCTGTCCTTTCTCCACTGTACATTCCTGCCTCCTTTATCAAAGATAAGGTGTCCATATGTGCGTGGGTTTATCTCTGGGCTTTCTATCCTGTTCCACTGATCTATCTTTCTGTTTTTGTGCCAGTACCATACTGTCTTGATTACTGTTGCTTTGTAATATAGTCTGAAGTCAGGGAGCCTTATTCCTCCAGCTCCTTTTTTCGTTCTAAAGATTGCTTTGGCTATTCGGGGTCTTTTGTGTTTCCATACAAATTGTGAAATTTTTTGTTCTAGTTCTGTGAAAAATGCCAGTGGTAGTTTGATAGGGATTGCATTGAATCTGTAGATTGCTTTGGGTAGTAGAGTCATTTTCACAATGTTGATTCTTCCCATCCAAGAACATGGTATATCTCTCCATCTATTTGTATCATCTTTAATTTCTTTCATCAGTGTCTTATAATTTTCTGCATACAGGTCTTTCGTATCCTTAGGTAGGTTTATTCCTAGATATTTTATTCTTTTTGTTGCAATGGTAAATGGGAGTGTTTTCTTGATTTCACTTTCAGATTTTTCATCATTAGTATATAGGAATGCCAGAGATTTCTGTGCATTCATTTTGTATCCTGCTACTTTACCAAATTCATTGATTAGCTCTAGTAGTTTTCTGGTAGCATCTTTAGGATTCTCTATGTATAGTATCATGTCATCTGCAAACAGTGACAGCTTTACTTCTTCTTTTCCGATTTGGATTCCTTTTATTTCCTTTTCTTCTCTGATTGCTGTGGCTAAAACTTCCAAAACTATGTTGAATAAGAGTGGTGAGAGTGGGCAACCTTGTCTTGTTCCTGATCTTAGTGGAAATGCTTTCAGTTTTTCACCATTGAGGATGATGTTTGCTGTGGGCTTGTCATATATGGCTTTTATTATGTTTAGGAAAGTTCCCTCTATGCCTACTTTCTGGAGGGTTTTTATCATAAATGGGTGTTGAATTTTGTCGAAAGCTTTCTCTGCATCTATTGAGATGATCATATGGTTTTTCTCCTTCAATTTGTTAATATAGTTTATCACATTGATAGATTTGCGTATATTGAAGAATCCTTGCATTCCTGGAATAAACCCCACTTGATCATGGTGTATGATCCTTTTAATGTGCTGTTGGATTCTGTTTGCTAGTATTTTGTTGAGGATTTTTACATCTATGTTCATCAGTGATATTGGCCTGTAGTTTTCTTTCTTTGTGACATCCTTGTCTGGTTTTGGTATCAAGGTGATGGTGGCTTCGTAGAAGGAATTTGGGAGTGTTCCTCCCTCTGCTATATTTTGGAAGAGTTTGAGAAGGATAGGTGTTAGCTCTTCTCTAAACGTTTGATAGAATTCACCTGTGAAGCCATCTGGTCCTGGGCTTTTGTTTGTTGGAAGGTTTTTAATCACAGTTTCAATTTCAGTGCTTGTGATTGGTCTGTTCATATTTTCTATTTCTTCCTGATTCAGTCTTGGCAGGTTGTGCATTTCTAAGAATTTGTCCATTTCTTCCAGATTGTCCATTTTATTGGCATAGAGTTGCTTGTAGTAATCTCTCATGATTTTTTTTATTTCTGCAGTGTCAGTTGTTACTTCTCCTTTTTCATTTCTAATTCTATTGATTTGAGTCTTCTCCCTTTTTTTCTTGATGAGTCTGGCTAGTGGTTTATCTATTTTGTTTATCTTCTCAAAGAACCAGCTTTTAGTTTTATTGATCTTTGCTATTGTTTCCTTCATTTCTTTTTCATTTATTTCTGATCTGATTTTTATGATTTCTTTCCTTCTGCTAGCTTTGGGGTTTTTTTGTTCTTCTTTCTCTAATTGCTTGAGGTGCAAGGTTAGGTTGTTTATTCAAGATGTTTCCTGCTTCTTAAGGTGGGCTTGTATTGCTATAAACTTCCCCCTTAGAACTGCTTTTGCTGCATCCCATAGATTTTGGGTCGTTGTGTCTCCATTGTCATTTGTTTCTAGGTATTTTTTTATTTCCTCTTTGATTTCTTCAGTGATCACTTCATTATTAAGTAGTGTATTGTTTAGCCTCCATGTGTTTGTATTTTTTACAGATCTTTTCCTGTAATTGATATCTAGTCTCATGGCGTTGTGGTCGGAAAAGATACTTGATACAATTTCAGTTTTCTTAAATTTACCAAGGCTTGATTTGTGACCCAAGATATGATCTATCCTGGAGAATGTTCCATGAGCACTTGAGAAAAATGTGTATTCTGTTGTTTTTGGATGGAGTGTCCTATAAATATCAATTAAGTCCATCTTGTTTAATGTATCATTTAAAGCTTGTGTTTCCTTATTTATTTTCATTTTGGATGATCTGTCCATGGGTGAAAGTGGGGTGTTAAAGTCCCCTACTATGAATGTGTTACTGTTGATCTCCCCTTTTATGGTTGTTAGTATTTGCCTTATGTATTGAGGTGCTCCTATGTTGGGTGCATAAATATTTACAATTGTTATATCTTCTTCTTGGATCGATCCCTTGATCATTATGTAGTGTCCGTCTTTGTCCCTTTTAATAGTCCTTATTTTAAAGTCTATTTTGTCTGATATGAGAATTGCTACTCCAGCTTTCTTTTGGTTTCCATTTGCATGGAATATCTTTTTCCATCCCCTTACTTTCAGTCTGTATGTGTCTCTAGTTCTGAAGTGGGTCTCTTGTAGACAGCATATATAAGGGTCTTGTTTTTGTATCCATTCAGCCAATCTGTGTCTTTTGGTGGGAGCATTTAGTCCATTTACATTTAAGGTAATTATCGATATGTATGTTCCTATTTCCATTTTATATATTGTTTTGGGTTCGCTACTATAGGTCATTTCCTTCTCTTGTGTTTCGTGTCTAGAGAAGTTCCTTTAGCATTTGTTGTAAAGCTGGTTTGGTGGTGCTGAACTCTCTCAGCTTTTGCTTGTCTGTAAAGGTTTTAATTTCTCCATCAAATGTGAATGAGATCCTTGCTGGGTAGAGTAGTCTTGGTTTCAGGCTATTCTCCTTCATCACTTTCAGTATGTCCTGCCACTCCCTTCTGGCTTGTAGGGTTTCTGCTGAGAGATCAGCTGTTAACCTTATGGGGATTCCCTTGTGTGTTATTTGTTGTTTTTCCCTTGCTGCTTTTAATATGCTTTCTTTGTATTTAATTTTTGACAGTTTGATTAATATGTGTCTTGGCGTGTTTCTCCTTGTATTTATCCTGTATGGGACCCTCTGTGCTTCCTGGACTTGATTAACTATTTCCTTTCCCATATTAGGGAAGTTTTCAACTATGATCTCTTCAAATATTTTCTCAGTCCCTTTCTTTCTTTCTTCTTCTTCTGGAACCCCTATAATTCGAATGTTGGTGCGTTTCATGTTGTCCCAGAGGTCTCTGAGACTGTCCTCAGTTCTTTTCATTCTTTTTTCTTTATTCTGCTCTGCAGTAGTTATTTCCACTACTTTATCTTCCAGGTCACTTATCCGTTCTTCTGCCTCAGTTATTCTGCTATTGATCCTATCTAGAGTGATTTTAATTTCATTTATTGCATTGTTCATCGTTGCTTGTTTCATCTTTAGTTCTTGTAGGTCCTTGTTAACTGTTTCTTGCATTTTGTCCATTCTACTTCCAAGATTTCGGATCATCCTTACTATCATTATTCTGAATTCTTTTTCAGGTAGATTGCCTATTTCCTCTTCATTTGTTAGGTCTGGTGGGTTTTTATCCTGCTCCTTCATCTGCTGTGTGTTTTTCTGTCTTCTCATTTTGCTTATCTTACTGTGTTTGGGGTCTCCTTTTTGCAGGCTGCACTTTCGTAGTTCCCGTTGTTTTTGATGTCTGTCTCCAGTGGCTAAGGTTGTTTCAGTGGGTTGTGTAGGCTTCCTGGTGGAGGGGACTAGTGCCTGTGTTGTGCTGGATGAGGCTGGATCTTGTCTCTCTAGTGGGCAGGTTCACGTCTGGTGGTGTGTTTTGGGGTGTCTGTGGCCTTATTATGATTTTAGGCAGCCTCTCTGCTAATGGGTGGGGTTGTGTTCCTGTTTTGCTAGTTGTTTGGCATAGGTTGTCCAGCACTGTGGCTTGCTGGTCGTTGAGTGAAGCTGGGTGCTGGTGTTAAGATGGAGGTCTCTGGGATATTTCCACCGTTTAATATTATGTGGAGCTGGGAGGTCTCTTGTTGACCAGTGTCCTGAAGTTGGCTCTCCTACCTCAGAGGCAGAGCCCTGACTCCTGGCTGGAGCACCAAGAGCCTTTCATCCACACAGCTCAGAATAAAAGGGAGAAAAAGTAGGGAGAATTAGTAGAAGTATGAGTAAAGAAATAAGAAAAGGAGGAAAGGAAGGAAGGAAGAAAGAAGCAAAGAAGGAAAGAAAGGAGGGAGGGAGGGAGGGAGGGAGGAAGGAAGGAAGGAGGGAAAGAAGGAAAAAAGACAGAAAGAAAGATGATACAGTAAAAATAAAATAAAGTATAATATAGTTATTGAATTAAAAAATATTTAGAAAAAAAAAAAGGGACGGATAGAACCTTAGGACAAATGTTGGAAGCAAAGCTATACAGAAAAAATCTTACACAGAAGCATACACATACACCTTCACAAAAAGAGGTAAAGGGGGAAAAATCATAAATCCTGCTCCCTGAGACCACCTCCTCAATTTGGGGTGATTCGTTGTCTAAAGGAGGGAAGGAAGGAAGGAAAGAAAGAAAGAACGAAGGTAAAGTATAATAAAGTTATTACAATTAAACTTAATTATTAAGAAAAAGAATTTTTAAAAAAAAGTCATGGACGGATAGAGCCCTAGGACAAATGGTGGAAGCAAGAGTATACAGACAGAATCTCACACAGAAGCATACACGTACACATTCACAAAAAGAGGAAAAGGGAAAAAAATCATAGATCTCGCTCCTAAATTCCACCTCTTCAATTTGGGATCCTTCCTTGTCTATTCAGGTATTCCACAGATGCAGGGTATATCAAGTTGATTGTGGAGCTTTAATCCGCTGCTTCTGTGGCTGCTGGGAGAGATTTCCCTTTCTCTTCTTTGTTCTCACAGCTCACAGGAGCTCAGCTTTGGATTTGGCCCTGCCTCTGCGTGTAGGTCGCTGGAGGGCGTCTGTTTTTTCGCTCAGACAGGACGGGGTTAAAGGAGCCGCTGATTCGGGGCCTCCGGCTCACTCAGGCCGGGGGTTGGGGGATGGGGGTAGGAGGGGCACTACGTGCGGGGCGGGCCTGCGGCTGCAGAGGCAGCGTGACGTTGCGGCAGAGGCCGGCGTGATGTTGCACCAGCCTGAGACCCGCCGTGCGTACTCCCGGGGAAGTTGTCCCTGGATCCCGGGAACCTGGCAGTGGCGGGCTGCACAGGCTCCGCGGAAGAGGGGTGTGGAGAGTGACCTGTGCTCGCACACAGGCCCCTTGGTGGCGGCAGCAGCAGCCTTAGCGTCTCCCGCCCGTCTCTGGGGTCCGCGGTTTTAGCCGCGGCTCGCGCCCGTCTCTGGGGTTTGCGCTTTCAGCCGCGGCTCGTGCCCGTCTCTGGGGTTCGCGCTTTTAGCCGCGGCTCGCGCCCGTCTCTGGACTTCCTTTAAGCAGCGCTCTTAAACCCCTCTCCTCGCGCACCAGGAAACAAAGAGGGAAGAAAAAGTCTCTTGCCTCTTCGGCCGGTGCAGGCTAGTCGTGGTGCACTAACCCCTTCAGGCTATGTTCAAGCCGCCAACCCCAGTCCTCTCCCTGAGCTCCGTCCAAAACCAAAACCCGAGCCTCAGCTCGCAGCCCCGCCCGCCCCGGCGGGTGAGCAGACAAGCCACTCGGGCTGGTGAGTGCCGGTCAGCACCGATCGTCTGTGCAGGAATCTCCCCGCTTTGCCCTCCGCACCCGTCGCTGTGCACTACTCCGCGGTCCCGATACTCCCCCCTCTGCCTCCCGCAGTCTCCGCCCGCGGAGGGGCTTCCTAGTGTGTGGAAACTTTTCCTCCTTCACAGCTCCCTCCCACTGGTGCAGGTGCCGTCCTTATTCTTTTGTCTCTGTTTTTTCTTTTGCCCTACCCAGTTACGTGGGGAGTTTCTTGCCTTTTGGGAGGTCTGAGGTCTTCTGCCAGCCTTCAGTAGGAGTTCTGTAGGAGTTGTTCCACGTGTGGATGTATTTCTGGTGTATCCGTGGGGAGGAAGGCGATCTCCGCGTCTTACTCTTCCGCCATCTTCAAGGTCCTCATCATTTATTCTTTATGTGGAGAGTTTTCTAAAGGATATTTTTGCATCACCTCACCGGTTGAGAGTTTTTCCAGGACGTTCCTTTCAGATGGTTTCAGCAGAAGAGCCTGCATAGACAAACATTATCACAAACTTCTTATCTCTCATTTGTTCTTCTAAATGAACGCGGCTCTTTTGCCCCTTTCCTCATTGCCTATCTCCGTAACAATGAGCATTTTTTAAGTCTTTTTACAGACAGTTACTCTTTTACTCTGATACTTTTGTAAAAAATGTTCCTGCAAAGTACTTCCATCTTCAAGGAGATTCACGGAATGAACTTTGACAAGTACAGGTTTCTGATAACTTTAATATCATAAAGCTGAACTCAGTGAGAATTTCCAGAGCTAATGGAAAAATTGGATTCAAGCAGAACAAGTATTAATTACATGGGTCTGAATGAACTGAGGAGGATGATTATAATTTTTAATGACTTTTTGGTTGAAACATTGCTGGTTCCTTAATGTTTTGCTTTTCCAGATTTAAGGAAACTTTTTCTCTTAAGCTAGCTATGACATGCAGCAATTTGGTAAAGTATACCTTTGTAAGCAAAGATGAAACATGTACTTTTTCTCCTTACCCAATCCCTCCATAATTTAGAAACTCTTGAGTATTCTTTTCATGGCAATATAGTTAGTTTTTTGTTTTTTTGTTTTTTGTTTTTGCGGTATGCGGGCCTCCCACTGTTGTGGCCTCTCCCGTTGCGGAGCACAGGCTCCGGACGTGCAGGCTCAGCAGCCACGGCCCACGGGCCCAGCCACTCCGCGGCATGCGGGATCTTCCCGGACCGGGGCACGAACCTGTGCCCCCTGCATCAGCAGGCGAACCCTCAACCACTGCACCACCAGGGAAGCCCTAATTAGTTATTTGAATAAGTTCAATAAGGATTTGTTTGTTCTCCTTGTAACAGAACACAATTAGAAATACTGGCTGTATTACAATACCAAGGCTTTGACAGGAAAGTCATATTTGAGAGAGACATGCATAGACTCAGATATGACCAGACAGCTTTAAGGTACTAAGGTTGACTTCATGGAGCCAATAAAGCCTCTCAGAAACATCGACCTGGTACTTTGCTTACTGGATTCCCGGCAGCCTTACCAGGTAAGTAAGGAAGGTCACTTCCTGGCAGGCTTAGAAAGCTCAGGATATTTTGGGGATCTGAAGAAGAGAGGAATTCACACAACTATAGGCAAAATCTTGGCTAGGCTTCCTGTCCTCAGAGGCTTTTAAGAGTTCAAGCTGAGATTTCTTATGAAAAGTTCCAGCAAAGCTGTCTTAAAAAGAACTTATATGGTCAATCACTATTCTTGCTGCACTTATGTAAATAACAAGGCCAGTTTTTTTTTTTTTTTTTTCTTTTTCTTTTTCAGTATGCGGGCCTCTCACTGTTGTGGCCTCTCCTGCTGCGGAGCACAGGCTCCAGATGCGCAGACTCAGCGGCCATGGCTCACGGGCCCAGCCGCTCCGCGGCATGTGGGATCTTCCCGGACCGGGGCACGAACCCATGTCCCCTGCATCGGCAGGCGGACTCTCAACCACTGCGCCACCAGGGAAGCCCACAAGGCCAGTTTTAATGCAAACAAATTAGTTTTACTGTGATTATCTTGGTAAAAAAATGGAGGTGATTGTAGAGAGAAAAATTATGTTTGCATCTTTGTAGATACTAGATTTTAGTCCTGTTAACTGTCTTTGAAGTTTTGTTATATACCTGTAAACTGGACTGGATCCTCAATTCTTTTAGTTTCCTCAAATATCTGGCTCTCCAAACTAACGTTTCCAATTTTCTCCCACCCTTCTGATTTGGAATCACTAAGAATAAAGGCTGCTGTTAAATTTTCTTGGAAGGGACTATACCAGGTCTTCCTCGTTTATCCAGATGGCAGCCAAACTTCAGGGACTTGAACCTTGGGTACACATCTCACAGCTAAAGAAGGCTGCACCCGACAACTGGTCCTGTGTAGACACTGGAGACTCCAAATCAGAGGAAGAGAAGTAGCTAACATTGATGTAGACTGCCAAGATGCCAAATCAAGACTTCATACTTTAGCTAAACATGAAACTCTCTCTCCTTCTCTTTCTTTCCTTTACTCTTCCAGGCCATTGCTAATAGAGTTAACCTTTCAGACTGCTGGATTTGTCATCAAAAATGCCTGTCTGTGATGCCAGAAGACCCCCTGGTTCTCCCTGTGACCAATTTCTCTTCTATTCCCAATTGACGCCCCCCGCCCCCACCAGGAGTCACTTAGAGTCTGACTTTCATGGCCAGAACATCCTGTGCCTTCTTTGACTTTTCTTCAATTATAACTGTACTTGCCCAGTTAGATACAAATACCTGTATAAATCATAGTACATATGCACCCCCATGCTCTTATGATTATCTAAATCAGATCTTCCCCCAATCATGAAAAGCTCTCACCAGCAGCACTCATCTTTGCAAGGAATTAGAACAACTTTTCATTTCAGGCTTAGAGGTTTACTTTCCAATTGTGCTGAAAACCTAACTGACCCCTGGCTTGAATGGACAAATGCAGCAATCCATTAACAATACCACCTTGGTGGGAATGGTTTGTGCCCTGACAGGATTTATCTTTGTCTGTGGTGTTTGTCATTCTCCTCGAGCCTATGAATGCCTAGATGGCTGGTGCATAACTGAGCAATCAATGCCTCTTAGGTTATCTAAATGTGCCCCTAGCTGTCCACAATCAAACTGAGACACCTCATTGGTCAACTCCCCTGAATTTACATCGTCCAGTTAGAAAAGACCTCCCAGGAGGTGTTCGTGATTCAGGATTCACTTCCTTTGGCAGGTCCCTACTTCCCCGGTTAGGAGTGAATACAAGTAAGGCTATGATCAGGAACCTCTCCTTAACTCTCGAAAATACTACAGAATCTACTGCAAAAGCCATAGCTGCCCAACAAAAGTCCTTACACTCTCTGATCAAGATTGCTCTTGATAAAAAGATAACCCTTGATTATCTTTTAGCTGAGCAACGAGTTGTTTGTGCTGTGGCCAGCACCATTTGCTGCACCTGGATTAGTACTGCTGAAGTTGAAACTCAGCTGTATAAGATCACTGAATAAGCCACTGGCTTAAGAAAGTAACTCCTTCAACGGGTTCTTTCTTTGATGTAGTTGATTGGTTTGGGTCTTGGGGACCATGACTCCAAAGTGCACTCCAGACTTTGGGAATTATCCTGCTTACCACAGTCATAGTAGTCTCCCTGGTGTGCTGTGTTCTCTCAAAAGCTTTAAATGCATGGTTGCAGCTGCTCACCACCAAGCAAATGTTCTAAGACTGGAATGTCAGGAAAGAACGAAGAGAACGACCAGCTAAAAAATTGTGAACCTGAAGTTATGACCCGTGAATGACACAGAGGTTCAGCTAAAAAGTCATGACCTGTGAATACTACACAGAGGATCAGCAAAAACTGTGGGAACTTCAGAGTGGTAGCTGAAAGTGCCACTAATGCCTTAAATTTTGATCACATCTCCCAGTTAAGCTGAGAGTCTGATCAGAAGGGGGGAATTGTTAAAAAAGAGACAATAGGCCCCAAATGGAGTCACTTGTGCTAAGCCCACATCACCAAACTGAGACTTAATACCTAACCTAATTGCAGTTTCAGCCTCTCCCAGGAATGTAATTCCAGTCGGTCTGGAATTGTCTGGTCAGCCGTAGTGAGGTAATCCACCTGATAGACCCCTGCTGTCCCCCAAAGGAAGGTGACCTTGCTTGAAACAATCCACTCGTTGCTAGTAATTTCCTTGTCCCTCCACCTTCTGCTTGTAAACGTCTTCTATTTTGTACTGCTCTTCAGAGTTCCTTTCTATTTGCTAGATGGGATGCTGCCCAATTCATGAATTGTTGAATAAAGCCAATAAAATCTTTAAAGCTTACTCAGTTGAGGGACTTCCCTGGTGGTCCAGTGGTAAAGAATCCACCTTGCAATGTAGAGGACGTGGGTTTGATCCCTGGTCAGGGAACTAAGATCCCACGTGCCGAGGAGCAACTAAGCCCGCATGTCACAACTACTGAGCTTGCGTGCCTCAACTAGAGCCCATGTGCTGCAAACTACAGAGCCCACGTGCCCTGGAGCCTGTGCACCACAACTAGAGAAGAGAAAACCTGCATGCCACAACTAGAGAGAAGCCCACGCACCACAACGAAGAGCCTGCACACTGCAAGGAAGGATCCTGCATGCCTCAACAAAGATCCTGCGTGCCACAACTAAGACCTGATACAGCCAAAAATAAATAAATAAATAAATAATAAATAAATCTTTAAAAAACAACTTAGTTGAATTTTGTTACTTAACAGGTATATTGTACATTCTCTTTTGTCGCCTTTTTAAAAACTTACTACATTTTACAGGGTTTTCCATGTTGGTAAATATAAATCATTTCAATCCTACTGTATAGAGATTCCATGTTCTATTTAACCAAACCCTATTGTTCAGTGTCTGAGGAATCTTGAGTTTTTCGTTATTACACATGATACACATTGAATGTCCATACAAGTTGAGTGGGGATTGAATAGCTCAATCAGTATAAAGCACTTCACAGAGTACTTGGTAAATAGTAAGCTCTTTATAAATGTTAGTGTTATTTTTATATTGTCAAATTGCCCCATATAAAGGTGAACTAATTTACATTCCTGATAGCAGGGTGAGAGGGCTTAGTTTCCTTAAATCTTGGCCAGTTCTTTCAACTTTTGCCTTTTGTACTTCTTCCTCTGTAAATGGCCTGTTCATGTTCTTTGATGGTTCTCCTGTTAGATTCCTCATGCTTCAAAATTTTTAATGGGTTTCTGTACTGGGGCTATTAAGCCTTTGTAATATGAATGACAGGTACTTTTTCTTCTAGTTTTTTTGTTTGATGTTTGATTTTGTTTACTTTAACCACACAGATGTTTTAAAGTTTAATACAGTTAAATCTGTCTATCTTTTCTTTTAGGATTTTGGTCTTTGCTGTCTTCTTCTTCTTCTGTTTTTTTGGGGCGGGCCACGCTGTGAAGCTTGTGGGATCTTAGTTCCCTGCCCAGGGATTGAACCTGCGCCCCCTGCAGTGGAAGCACAGAGTCCAAACCATTGGACCTCCAGGGAATTCCCTTGCTGTCTTCCTTTAGAAAATCTTTTGCCACAGCCTAGGTTTGAAGTTCAATGGGGGTGAAACCTCTCCTACCTTAAGTTAGGTCCACCAGCTTTCCTCTGAGGCTTCATTATTCTGGGGTGTGGTGTTCCAAATTCTACAATGGAATTCACAATGCTAGAATACTTTCAAATGTACATGGGAAGGGAATACTTTTATTAACTTTGAATGATACAAGGTATATTAAGAATGAGTGTCTTCTACCTTCTTCCTACCCAGAAAACACTTCTGCCTTTTCATATTTTCTGCCTTGCTTTGCTTCTCTTTTTTTTTGGCTGCACTGAGTGACTTGTGGGATCTTAGTTCTCTGACCAGGGATTGAACTTGGGGCCTCGGCAGTGAAAGCATGGAGTCCTAACCACTGGACCACCAGGGAATTCCCTACCTTGTTTTGTTTTCTAGGGAGAGTTCTGTCTTCATCAGAGCTATTCTTTTGGGGATCAAACCAAAGAGAAATTGAATTGCGTATACATTTATTTGGAGTTAGTGGGATATACTTATGTGGTTTGCTATCACTTCTGCATATAGTTAAGTTATTGCTGGCTGTACGAGTGTAGGAATGACTTGTGGAAACATTTCTGAAGTGGTAAATCTAAAGCTTATTTAAGATTAGTTATTACTTAAAAAAGTGACACATCGTAAAATCTTACAGCTTACGTATAAAAGAAATGACCGAGGATTTCCCAAATTTTATAACAATCCAAAAAATTTACATGACATTGACCAGTGGTGGTGAGTTGTGAAGCTGCAAAATACTTTTCAAACTCTCAGAAAAAAACTGAGTTGTTTTTCTGTTCTCTCTATAGAAATTGTACTACAAAAGGTGTATTGGATGAAGAGGTGATCAAAAGACATGCAACCAAAAAAAAAAAAAAAAAAAAAAAAAAGACATGCAACCAAAAAATATAGGAAAAAGGTATATATTTAAAGTGATGAAAGGGAAGAACCTACAACCAAGATTACACTACCTGGCAAGGATCTCATTCAGATTGATGGAGAAATCAAAAGGTTTACAGACAAGCAAAAGATAAGAGAACTCAGAACCACCAAACCAGTTCTACAACAAATGCTAAAGGAACTTCTCTAAGTGGGAAACACAAGAGAAGAAAAGGACCTACAAAAACAAACCCAAAACAATTAAGAAAATGGTCATAGGAACATACCTATCAATAATTACCTTAAACGTGAATGGATTAAATGCCCCAACCGAAAGACACAGGCTTGCTGAATGGATACAAAAACAAGAACTATATATATGCTGTCTACAAGAGACCCACTTCAGACCTAGGGACACATACAGACTGAAAGTGAGGGGATGGAAAAAGACATTCCATGCAAATGGAAATCAAAGCTGGAGTAGCAATACTCATATCAGATAAAATAGACTTTAAAATAAAGAATGTTACAAGAGGCAAGGAAGGACACTACATAATGTTCAAGGGATCAATCCAAGAGGAAGGTATAACAATTATAAATATATATGCACCCAACATAGGAGCACCTCAATACATAAGGCAACTGCTAACAGCTCTAAAAGAGGAAATCAACAGCAACACAAAAATAGTGGGGGACTTTAATACCTCACTTACACCAATGGACAGATCATCCAAACAGAAAATTAATATGGAAACACAAGCTTTAAATGACACAATAGACCAGATAGATTTAATTGACATTTGTAGGACATTGCATCCAAAAACAGCAGATAACACTTTCTTCTCAACTGTGCATGGAACATTCTCCAGGACAGATCACATCTATGGCCACAAATCAAGCCTCAGTAAATTTAAGAAAATTGAAATGATATCAAGCATCTTTTCTGACCACAACGCTATGAGATTAGAAATCAATTACAGGGAAAAAAACGTTAAAAACACAAACACATGGAGGCTAAACAATACGTTACTAAATAACCAAGAGATCACTGAAGAAATCAAAGAGGAAATCAAAAATACCTAGAGACATGGGGCTTCCTTGGTGGCGCAGCGGTTGAGAGTCTGCCTGCCGATGCAGGGGACGTGGGTTCATGCCCCGGTCCGGGAGGATCCTGCATGCCGCGGAGAGGCTGGGCCCGTGAGCCATGGCCGCTGAGCCTGCGCGTCCGGAGCCTGCGCTCCGCAACGGGAGAGGCCACAGGGGTGAGAGGCCTGCGTACTGCAAAAAAAAAAAAAATACCTAGAGACAAATGACAATGAAAACACGACAATCCAAAACCTATGGGATGCAGCAAAAGTAGTTCTAAGAGGGAAGTTTATAGCTATACAAGCCTACCTCAAGAAACAAGAAAAATCTCAAATAAACAATCTAACCTTACACCTAAACGAACTAGAGAAAGAAGAACAAACAAAACCCAAAGTTAGCAGAAGGAAAGAAATCATAAAGATCAGAGCAGAAATAAATGAAATAGAAACAAAGAAGACAATAGCAAAGATCAATAAAACTAAAAGCTGGTTCTTTGAGAAGATAAACAAAATTGATAAACCATTAGCCAGACTCATCAAGAAAAAGAGGGAGAGGACTTAAATTGATAAAATTAGAGACGAAAAAGGAGAAGTTACAAAAGACACCGCAGAAATACAAAGCATCCTAAGAGACTACTACAAGCAACTCTATGCCAATAAAATGGACAACCTGGAAGAAATGGACAAATTCTTAGAAAGGTATAACCTTCCAATACTGAACCAGGAAGAAATAGAAAATATGAACAGACCAATCACAAGTAATGAAATTGAAACTGTGATTAAAAATCTTTCGACAAACAAAAGTCCAGGACCAGATGGCTTCACAGGTGAATTCTATCAAAATTTAGAGAGGAGCTAACACCCATCCTTCTCAAACTCTTCCAAAAATTGCAGAGGAAAGAACACTCCCAAACTCATTCTATGAGGCCACCATCACCCTGATACCAAAACCAGAGAAAGCTACTACAAAAAAAGAAAATTACAGACCAATATCACTGATGAATACAGATGCAAAAATCCTCAACAAAATACTAGCAAACAGAATCCAACAACACATTCAAAGGATCAGACACCATGATCAAGTGGGATTTATCCCAGGGATGCAAGGATTCTTCAATATATGCAAATCAATCAATGTGATACACCATATTAACAAATTGAAGAAGAAAAACCATATGATCATCTCAACAGATGCAGAAAAAGCCTTTGACAAAATTCAACACCCGTTTATGATAAAAACTCTCCAGAAAGTGGGCATTGAGGGAACTTACCTCAACATAATAAAGGCCATATACAACAAACCCACAGCAAACATCATTCTCAACAGTGAAAAACTGAAAGCATTTCCTCTAAGATCAGGAAGGAGACAAGGATGTCCACTCTCACCACTATTATTCAACATAGTTTTGGAAGTCCTAGCCACGGCAATCAGAGAAGAAAAAGAAATAAAAGGAATACAAATTGGAAAAGAAGAAGTGAAACGGTCACTGTTTGCAGATGACATGATACTATACATAGAGAATCCTAAAGATGCCACTAGAAAACTACTAGAACAAATAAATGAAATTGGTAAAGTTGCAGGATACAAAATTAATGCACAGAAATCTCTTGCATTCCTATACAATAATGATGAAACATCTGAAAGAGAAATTAAGGAAACACTCCCATTTACCACTGCAACAAAAAGAATAAAATACCTAGGTATAAACCTACCTAGGGAGACAAAAGACCTGTATGCAGAAAACTGTAAGACACTGATGAAAGAAATTAAAGATGATACCAACAGATGGAGAGATATACCATGTTCTTGGATTGGAAGAATCAATATTGTGAAAAGGACTGTACTACCCAAAGCAATCTACAGATTCAATGCAATCCCTATCAAATTACCAATGCCATTTTTTACAGAGCTAGAACAAAAACTCTTAAAATTTGTATGGAGACACAAAAGACCCCGAATAGCCAAAGCAGTCTTGAGGGAAAAAAACAGCTGGAGGAAGCAGACTGCCTGACTTCAGGCTATACTACAAAGCTACAGTAATCAAGACAATATGGTACTGGCACAAAAACAGAAATATAGATCAATGGAACAGGATAGAAAGCCCAGAGATAAACCCATGCACCTATGGTCGACTAATGTATGACAAAAGAGGCAAGGGTATACCATGGAGAAAAGACAGTCTCTTCAATAAGTGGTGCTGGGAAAACTGGACAGCTACATGTAAAAGAATGAAATAGAACACTCCCTAACACCATACACAAAAATAAACTCAAAATGGATTAGAGACCTAAATGTAAGGCCAGACACTATAAAACTCTTAGAGAAAAACATAGGAAGAACACTCTTTGACATAAATCACAGCAAGATCTTTTTTGATCCACCTCCTAGAGTAATGGAAATAAAAACAAAAGTAAACAAATGGGACCTAATGAAGCTTAAAAGCTTTTGCAAAGCAAAGGAAACTACAAACAAGAAGAAAAGACAACCCTCAGAATGGGAGAAAATATTTGCAAATTTATCAACAAACAAAGGATTAATCTCTAAAATATATAAACAGCTCATGCAGCTCAATATTAAAAAAACAAACAACCCAATCCAAAAATGGGCAGAAGACCTAAATAGACATTTCTCCAAAGAAGACATACAGATGGCCAAGAAGCACATGAAAAGCTGCTCAATATCACTAATTATTAGAGAAATGCAAATCAAAACTACAATGAGGTATCACCTCACACCGGTTAGAATGGGCATCATCAGAACATCTACAAACAACAAATGCTGGAGAGGGTGTGGAGAAAGGGGAACCCTCTTGCACTGTTGGTGGGAATGTAAATTGATACAGCCACTATGGAGAACAGTATGGAGGTTCCTTAAAAAACTAGAAATAGAATTACCATGTGACCCAGCAATCCCACTACTGGGCATATACCCAGAGAAAGCCAGACACATGCACCCCAATGTTTGTTGCAGCACTATTTACAATAGCCAGGTCATGGAAGCAACCTAAATGCCATTGACAGAGGAATGGATAAAGAAGATGTGGTGTATATACACAATGGAATATTACTCAACCATAAAAAGGAACGAAATTGGGTCATTTATAGAGACGTGGATGGATCTAGAGACTGTCATATAGAGTGAAGTAAGTCAGAAAAAGAAAAACAAGTATTGTGTATTAATGCATTTATGGGAACCTAGAAAAATGGTACAGTGCAGTGGCAGGCTGCCCAGGCTCCCGGGAGGGGAGGTGTGGATAGTGACCTGTGATTGCACACAGGATTCTTGGTGGCTGCAGCAGGAGAGTTAGCCTTTCATGCCTGTCTCTGGGTTCCAAGCTGATAGCCACGGCTTGCGCCCATCTCTGTAGCTCTTTTAGGTGGTGCTCTGCCTTCTTTGGGCAGACAGGGAAGGAACCCCCTCTCCTCGCATACCCTGAAACAATGGTCTCTTGCTTCTTAAACAGGTCCAGGCTTTTTCCCGGACTCCCTCCCGGCTAGCTGTGGCGCACTAGCCCCCTTCAGGCTGTGTTCACGCAGGCAACCCCAGTCCTTTCCCTGGGATCTGACCTCCAATGTCCGAGCCTCAGCTCCCACCCCGACCCGCCCCAGCGGGTGAGCAGACAAGCCTCTCGGACTGGTAAGTGGTGGTCGCCCTGATCCTCTGTGCGGGAATCTCTCTGCTTTGCCCTCTGCAACCCTGTTGCTGCGCTCTCCTCCATGGCTCTGAAGCTTCCCCCATGCCCACCCCCTGCCTCTGCCAGGGAAGGGGCTTCCTAGTGTGTGGAAACTTTTCCTCCTTCACAGCTCCCTCCCAGAGGTGCAGGACCCGTCCTTATTCTTTTGTCTGTTTTTTCTTTTGCCCTACCCAGGTAGGTGTAGATTTATTTGCCTTTTGGGAAGTCTGAGGTCTTCTGCCAGCGTTCAGTAGGTGTTCTGTAGGAGTTGTTCCGCATGAAGATGTATTTTTCATGTATTTGTGGGGAGGAAGGTGATCTCCACGTCTTACTCCTCCGCCATCTTGAAGGCCTCCCCCAGCAGCTTTACTCTGATATGCAACACAGTTGAGCCCCAAGAACAAGTCTTTCTGACTGACAGGCCCTGGTATTTTTACAAGCCTTCCCCTCCTTCTTCAGCTCTGTCTTCTGTTTCTGATCTCAGGAGCCAACTCACTGCGGTGTTTTGCAATCTTTGAACAGTCCTTTAATCAGGTCCTGTAGTGTCTACAGAATCCCCCCAGTGTTTTTAAATGTTGGGCCCTGGACATTCAGTCATCTTTCCCCAGTCTGTGCCCAGCCCCTGTTGTGATTTTATATGTCCAATGTATTTTATTGAGGTCTGGCAGGACTGGCATTTGTCAAGGGACAATTTTAGGCTGTGTTTTCCAGGCGATCCAGTAATATAAGGAGCCATTGTTCCTCTCCTCCAAAGCTCTGCCAAATGTAATTATGCCATCTAAACAAATAAGCGCCTCCAGGTAATTCATATCACCAGTTTCTTTTTCCATCAAACTCCTCAAGGTGTCTGGGCCTCCAGAGATGTGTGGGGCAGCCTTTCAAATAGGGAAAACACCACAGGGAAGACAAAAGCTGGCTTTTCTTTGCCCTAGTCAGAGGTAGGAATTCAACAATAGCACTTCTCAAACACAGCACTGGAAATTACTGATCTCTACCATGCAGTCTAGAGGTTAATCTGGACACAGAACTCTCTCTTTAAGGTGGAGAAGGATAATAGAACATCATTATCCACACCTCTGTCCTGAGTCTGCCCTCTCCTATCATGAGCTTTCCTTCTTCTCCTTTACATATTAATTTATTCAGCTGAATAGTAGTTCTCAACCTTGACTGCCTATTATAATCCGTGGAGTTTCTCATAGAACATCTATCCCTGGGCCCCACCCACACTAGAGATCCTAACATTTTCTAAACACCTACTCTGTGCTAGGTCCTGTGCCCTGCCTTAGGAGTAGAAGCAATTCAGTCATGATCCCTGCCTCCATATAGTTCATAGTCGAGGGACAGAGACAGATAAATTTAAAAATTCAGTGAGAAAATACAGTGTAACTCCATGTTCTTTTCTTAGTCTAACTTGTTTCTCATAAAATTGTGCCAGTATGGGTAAGGTAAACATGGATTTTTTCAACAAGTCCTAGTATACAGGAGAAGGAGGCTTTCTTGGGTTCTTGGGTGACACAAATTGAGAATTAAAAAAATACTAAAATGCACACGAATGCCCATAGAAATTTTATTTGTAATAGCCAAAAACTGGAAACAGCCCACTGTCCTTCAGTGGATGAATGGTTGCACAAACTGGCACATCCATACCTTGGAATACTACTTAGCAAGAAAAAGTAACAAACTATGAATACATACAACAACCTGGATGAATCACCAAATTATGCTTAGTGAGAAAGGCTACTCCCAAAAGGTTGCATCTTGTGTGATTCCATTTATACAACATTTCTGAAGCAACAAAATTATAGAGATGGAAGAATGTTTAGTGGTTCCTAGGGGTTAGGGAATTGGAGAGGGAGGTGGGTAAGTGTGGCAACATGAAAGATCCTAGTGGTAATGAAAATATTCTATATCTTCATTGTTGTGGTGGTTACACAAGGCTATACATGTGATAAAATTATATAGAGCTAAATACCCACCCATACACATACTCAGACACAAATGAATACATGTATAACTAGTGAAATCTGAATAAGCACTGTGAATTGTACCAATGTCAATTTTTGGTTTTGATGTTGCATTATAGTTGTATAAGATGCTAATATTGGGGATACCAAGGAAACATTGCATGGGACTTCCCTATATATTTCTTGCAACTTTCTTTGAATGTATAGTGATTAAAAAGATAATAATATAAGAAGTTACTAACCAGAAATCAAAAGGATTAAAAGTGTTAGACACACTTATAAATGCAAAACCATAAATGGCTACATTAGGAGAAGCTGGGATTTTAGCTACTCTTTGATGTTATAAGGAAGACAGTCCTCAGGGAATATTAAATTTAAAAAATAGATAAGTTTTATTGTTTTTTCCAATTAAAAAAGAATGTTTCTTCAGGAATATTTAAAACATGTAGTTGAAAAAAAGGTCTTTAGTAATCCTATCATTTTGAGATAATCATTTTTTTCAACATTTAGGGTATATATCTTTTCAATCTTTTTTCTATGCATAAAATTAAAAGAAAAAATTTCACACTCAGCAATAAATAATTTTTTTCTCTCTTTAAAGAGTTTTGTATTAATATGACCTTAATGTATATACAGTATTCTATCGTGTGGATGCAGAATGAATTATTTACCCAGTCCTCTATTCTGGATAGATTGTTTTCAAGTTTTTGGTATTATAAATAATAATCCTGCAATACACATCATTGTGCTTGCATCTTTGTATATATCTCTGGTTACTTCCTTAGTAAAAATTCTTAGGAGCAAAATTACTGGGTCAAGGATTATATAAAAATTTAAAGCTTTTGCTTTGTTTGGCTAAATTGCCAGCCAGAAAGGTTTTATGAACGTTCCATCTCTGTTTTTTCCTGAGCATATTCTTTGTTGCTAATGTTAGCAGCTGGGTAGTAGCCTGGGTAGACCCACTGTGGCAAATCTTCTGTTCCTTGGTACAGTGTTAAAGGATCTAGCACAATGCTGGGTGCACACTAAGCCCTCAAAAATATTTGTTGATTTAATATCCTTCATAATGCATTCTTTGAAACTCTTATCTGCAGTTAGTGGAAACAAAATCATCAAAATATTAGTGTGCTTTAACCCCGAATTATATCACTGACATCTGGTAAAGAGTAAGGACTTGAGGGAACAAATAGGTACATTTTGATAGAGGGGAACGACTTGGGAAAAGCCTGGAGGCTCTAAAGTGGCAAGCAGAAACCATTTGAGGTTTCTGGGAGCAGACTGAAGGGGTCTGAAAAACTGAGGTTTGAGGTTTGCTGGGAAGGGTAGTTGTTGGGAGGGTAGAAGAGAGGAAAGCTCTTGCCTGTTACCTGCTTCCCCCAACTCCACTCCTTTAAGCACTCAGGGTGTTAATAGACCTGGTGGCCTTTATGTAAAACAGTGGGCAAACTTCTCCCAGCAGAAGTCTGGGCATAATTTATTCTGAATTGTGCTTTTATTTTTCACTTGTAGTGAGGAAGGTATGGGTTTCACCTGTCTTTCTAAGTTTCCCTCTTTGTGTCTTGCATGTGGCTATTACCCATGAAGAGGGACCGGTGGCCAGAGAGAGGTCTGGGCTTCCCATCATTGCTGCTCCTTCCACCCTCTGCCTGAAATAAAAGAGGGTGGACCACCTCACAGGCCCCAGGGCTCTCTGGGAGGAGCCCACCATGGTTTCAGAAAAGACTAGGACACGGTCAGTTCTATTTAATCACCAGATGTGATTAAATAATAACAATATGTAAGCATTCAAAAAATTATACCTGGGACTTCCCTGGTGGCGCAGTGGTTGAGAGTCCGCCTGCCGATGCAGGGGACACGGGTTCGTGCCCCGGTCTGGAAGATCCCACATGCCGCGGAGTGGCTGGGCCCGTTGGCCATGGCCGCTGAGCCTGTGCGTCCGGAGCCTGTGCTCCGCAACGGGAGAGGCCGCAACAGTGAGAGGCCCGCGTACCGCAAAAAAAACAAAAAAAAACCCAGATTCTTCTTGGATAACTTTATGTCATCTTACTTAATCTTTCTAACCTGGTAAGATAGATCCTTATTATCCTCATTTTACAGTTCCGGAAATGGACTTAATTTATTTACCTGGATCACCCAGCTAGTATGTTGTAGATCTAGGACTTGAAATGGGATTTGAAATCCCATCTGTCTGATTCTAAACACCTGCTCCTGGCCACTGCCTGATTTGAAGCACACAGAGTGATGTGCTCTTCCTGAATCTATTTCCTCCACTGCATGTCTTATTTTCTTAGATTCCACCTTTGGAGATTCAATCCCTTGCCTCATGAAGGCTTTTCCTACCCAAAGATCCCTTTTAGAATGATATCTATTCAAAGGAGCAGCAGTGGCTTAAGCACATCAGATAACACTGGAGTGGAGGAAAATGGGCTGTTAGCTAATTCCCCCAAACAAAGGACATGGGAAATTAATTCAGTTTTCTCAAGGTAATCAGGGAGTTTTGGAGAATCAGGGACACAAAGATCCAAAGTAGGATAGATTAGATCAAGTATAAATTTTATATTGGTACCCTCAGAGGTTTGCTACCATTTCGAAAACCAATCCTTTGGGGCCTACTCCATTGTTTCTGCATTCCAGATGATGTTATTAGCATATAAAGTAAACAATACATTTTAATTCTCGGAGGCCCCAATTCAACCTTCTGTAGCTTTTCTTGCCTCCTTCAAAGTTCCCTTTATTTCTCAAGGTTACAGGAAGATTCAATCATGTTTGTATATCATGAGGGAGTTTTTTCCCCAGCAGGCTGAGACAGCATACTGTCACAGGCCCTTTGATATTCTGGTTTTGCTGTACATTTTAATAGGTACTTGCTCAGACTAATCAATCATCTGTAAGATGTAACAGTAATATTGTTGAGTGCATGTTATATTCCAGACACTGTACTAAGCACTTTCCATGTGTGATCTCATTAAAGTCTCATGAGTCTGAGAACAAACACTGTCCCAGAAAAGGCCAACTTGTTAAAAGTCACAAAGATAGTAGCAGAATGAGGACTTAGTTCTAGTCTGACTTCAGAGTCTCATAACTCTGCCTGTGGTAACTATAGTTACATAATAATAATAGATCTAAATACATAGGGGCTCTGAAAAAAGGTGGTAGGATATTTGGAAGGGCTGTTAGAGGTCATCTTGTCCAACCTGCACATTTCACAAATGACAGAACTGAAGCTAGACCAAATTGCCTGCCCAAAGGCTACAGTTATTGGCAGACTTAATAGACAATTTTAGCTTTTATGGTGAGCATCATTCTAGCAAAATCAATGGAGATCTAATTTATTTCAATCTTGTTTACCCAATATCCATTTGTTATAACCAGGTTAGTCTCATCATTGACCTGGGCACATGTTTTGCTCATTTCTACCTCAGTAGCATGACCCACACTGGTCCCTTTGCCTAGGATTTATTCTTTCTTTCCAACCTATCTATTTTATTAATCCTTCAAGCCCCAGCTCATTTTTCACCCCCTCCATGCAGGCTTTCCTGCCCATTCTGGCTCATTGTAAAGTCATACAGCAGCCTGTATCATTCATTTGGCCTGTAATCACACATTAATGTGTATTTTCATTTAAATGTTCTCAGGTGTGTTTTTTCTTCCCCACAGGCTGCCCTCCCCCAAGCTCATCAAGGACAGGAATCATATCACATAGTGTGCCTCTTTTGTAATCCTTTTGATTCCTAGAAAAGCACTAGACACATAGTGGACATTCGAAGAATAATTCTTGAATGAATGAATGAATGAATGATGTAAGCAAGAAAAAAATGAAATGGTAAACTCTGCCATCTTGTGGCTATTGGTCTTTAGTGTTGCCATTGTCACAGTGTTTTTCAGTGTTGAAATTAGAAAAGCGGCACATAGCAAGAAACTAAGGTGATGGTAGCGAAGTGGGGAAGGTGTCTTTTTTTTTTTTTCTCGATGTATCAGCAGCATGGTCACTGAAATGTTTTATATGAGAAAACAGAGATGGAGGGAAACCAAAAACTAAATAAACTGTGTACCTAAGGACTGAACACAGACCCAGGGAATAGTGATTGGATTTCCTCCCTGCTTTGAAAGGGACAAGTAATAGAAACTGTCCCAGCATGTTCAACAGTCCAGAGCACTGATCAGATGACCAACCTACTTATTTAGGGGATCTATGAATAGACCTTTCATAACAGTCATCTGGTGAAGAGAGTCTCTGCCTTGGAGTTAACCGTTCTAGGATCCAGTTCTTAGTTCTGCTGAGCAACAACTTCTCTTGTCTCAGTTTTCTTATTAGTTAATTTACTGCCCAGTTTAATCCTAGGGCTGTTGTGAGGCTCTGTGAGACTACAGGCAGAAAAATTCTTAGAAAAGTTTCCAAAAAGTGATATATATGTTTAACATTTCCATAAAAGAAAAATAATGTTTATACTTTACATTTTTATAACACCTAAACATCTGTAAAGTGCCTTTACAGCCATTATTTATTTTCAGTCTAGGAGGTAGGCAGGCAGGTGGGCATTATTACCCTCAATTTAAGATGAAGTTCAGAGATTCATGTTCAGAGTAAATAAACACATATTGAGGACCTGTTACATGCCAGGCATGGTGATTGGTGCTTTCCAACTTCGGTTAGAGAACTTAAGTGAATTGCCCAAGATCACCTGGCTGGTTAGTGGCTGAGTCTGTGCTCCAACCCAGGTCATCTGACTTCAGAACCCAGCGCTCAAGCACTACTGTCTTTCGGTCCAGTCTAATTCATCTCTGGTGCCATTTACATTTCATTGTTCTCTCTCTTTTGTGGAATGAAACATTTTGTTTCCTGTTAAAAATATTTAAGGTCTCAAAAGCAGGTGCACCCAAAAGCACTTGGTGTGGGTTACTGTCCTCTACTTCAGGCAGTGGTGCTCCACCCTGGTTGTACATTAACACTACCTGGAGAGTTAAAGCAATTACCCATGTCCTGGCCCCACAGCAGAGTAATTATTATACATCAGAGTCTAAGGGTGAAACCTGGGAAAAAGTTTCCTTTTTCTTCTCTTTTAAAGCTAATTCTAAGGTGCAGCCTGGGCTGAGAACCACACTGCTCTAACAGAAAGTCAGTGACTCAACATTCTAAGAGTCAGTCCAACTTTCTCAGAGACTGGTCTCAGAGCATTCAATGGGGAAGAGGGAAGGGGAGTAAAAAAACATCTTAGAAATGTCATTTGTTGAGTCTGATTTTAGTAGTGCAAGCAAACTGAATAGCAGTGACAGAGGTAAATCATTAGAGCTAAAGAAGAACCAGGAAAGAGAAGGACATGGATCCCACTTTGAGGTAGAGAGAGGGATGGCAGACATCTCCTCACTTCAGAAGAGCAGACATTATGTCCCTATTAATTAATTAATTCATAAATCAAGTGTTTACTGAGCACCTCCTATATGTCAGGCACTATTCTGGGCAGTGGGGGTATAGCAGTGAACAAGCCAGATATAGAATTTAGAATCATGGAACTTTCACCCTAGTTGTGGGTGCAGGGGAATAGTTCCTCCACGGTGCCTTGGTGACCATGAATGTCTCCACACAGGCCACGTAGCCAAGGCTCAACAATGGTCTGACTCAAGTCTTAGAGGAATGCCCTGTAATCCTCTCTGGAACATGGCAAGATAAGCAACATTGTGAGGAACTGTTACAAGACTATTTCTTATCTACCTCCCTATCCTGTGGGAGGCTACCATGAAACAGTTTCTCATCTGTCTCTCTGGTTCTGGTAAGGCATAGAGCTTTCCACCATCACGGACACAATCCCTTTCAGTATAGCTGCAGTATAAGCTGCTTGGCTGTAGTTTAGATTTGGCTCCTCTGCAACAGTGACTCACTGCTCATGTCATCTGTCATGTGGTCCCTCCAATTCAATGTCATCCTGTGGGACTAGGGACATGGGGTGCCGACACCATGATGATCTTGTTTTTGCTGCCTGTGTAAGTAATAAACTGTCTGTATCCATTTAGGCTCGTTGTCTTCCAATTGGCTGAATCCATGAAAGTGTAGTAAGTCAACCTAGCAGCTGCCAATGCATTGCTGCTTAGGGACTGCTTGACTACTTGATAGTAGGGACAGACCCATACCAATTACACAGAAAAACAAAATTACAAATTGTGATGAATACAATGACCCCTAAGTGAGCTTAGAAGTCACCTAAATATTGGGGAGAAGGGACAAACCTTACAGATGAATTCTAAGTAAAAAATGTAGAAAAAATGAGAAAAATACAAAATCACCATTAGACAAATATCATAATAATAATTGTTGTGGATAAGATAGATGCTAACATAAGTGGGCAAAAGTTTGAGAAGAAATCGGATATTTGTGTAGTCTCAAAGTACCTCCCCCAAGATACTTACTGATTGCAAGGGGAAAAATAGTAACTTTACAGTGGAGAAACCCAGTGCCCTTAGTTCGTTCAAGAGGGAACATTTGGGGGTCAGATAACTAATGGAGTCCTGGCCCAGGAATGGTTCATCATGGGTCTGCTGGGTGTATGGACCTACCCGATGGTCATTTCCCTAGTTCCAGACTGTGTAACTAGACTGGAGAAATTCAGCAGTTGGCAGAACTCTCACATTGGTTCCCTGACCAGTAGAGTAAGAACTATTGTGGTAGGAAAGGCCAAATAGAAGCCTCAGAAATTCCTCACTCCCGCATATCAAGATAGTAAGTTAAGTAAGTAAATAAAATTTAAAAACCATACTGCATCCCAGGGAGAATTGCAGAATTTAGTGCTCTCAACAACTTATACAGTGCAGTCCCCATCAGGTTCCTATTTAACTCACTGTGTGGCCCCTGAAAAAAAACCAGATGAATCACGGCAGGTGACAAAATGAAGTACCAAAAATTTTACTAAGTAGTAGTACCAACTGCTGTGTCAAATGTGGTATCATCACTAGAGCAGATTAACATATGTGGCTATTGATCTAGTGAATGTGTTATTTTCTATACCCATTAGAAAGCAGATCAGAAAGTTTGCATTCACACGGTGTGGCTATCAGCACATGTGCTGAATGCTCTAATGTGCTGCCTAGATCTCCTTTCAGCAACGAAGATGTTATTCCCTCAGCTGCTGGGAGCGCATCTAGAAGATGGCCCTCAGGTGTCAGCTTTCCTTAGGGATCACCTCAGCTAAAGAAAAGTGCCTCACCCAAGGGAAGCCTACATCCGATGACTAATCAATGCAGGGGTATAGAGGCCCAGGCCTCTTAACCCAGTTTGGGACAACCAGTTATTCTATTTCCAGAGCTTACCATGGGGTTGGCTGAGGCCTTTGTTAGGACTGCATTATAGCTTCACTGACCAATGCTGTTTCCTCCACTGCCTTTCCACAGGTGTTGATCCGAAGGGCACTCCTAAATTAACATCTCACGCACTAGTCCCTATCTCAGAGTCTGTTGCCTGGGGAACCCAGACTCTGTGATAGTTGGTGCCCAGAGTGGTCTGTGGAAGCACGTGTTACAGGGTTTTGGACCTGGATTACCCACTGCCTGGCGGGCACTGAAGATGCCATACTGGTGAGAGATGGAGCATGGATATTCCCTGACACAAGGTCACAGTGCAGTTAAAACTTTCATTGGTGCAAGGGAATATATTAGCTATTGGCTTATATATATTTTAGAAATATGGGGAGACTAGTAATCTGTAAAATAATAGAATTTGGTGGTTATTCTAAGTTTGATTGACACTCTGGAAAAAGATTACAAAAAGCTGAAAGCGATTAGTTGGCAATTTAAAGTTAAGTGTGAAAGCCATAGAACCTCTTTGGTAGCATATAAAGAGGCTGTCACTCCTGCAGCAGGATGAGAGAGAAAGGGAAGGATCAGGCCCAAGACTTAGTCATAAGGGTAGTCAATCTCCAAAGGTAGTTAAAATCCCAACTAAGGCAGGTCTGCAATGCCAAGTGGGGGGAAAAGAATGAGACTGACATATGAGAAAGGGACTTCTGGGCCTTGAAAACCTTAAATTTCCAGATTGCCTTGACCCTCTGAGCCTGTAGAAGTGGCCCATTCCTCCTTATTAAGAGCTAGCATTCCTCATTTGCTTGAACACAGTACAGAGGCCTCTCCATTACAAGATAATATGTGCCTTCCCCCCTCAGGGTTTGCCTCCCCACCTCCCCACCTTGCTCCTCCAATAACAAGGGTTAAATCACCATGTAATCCAACTGGGGATGTGCTATGCTGCTAAGATAGGAAAGGGACAATACCCTGATAAAACTGCAGCATCTGTCAAAATGTATCAGTGGGAGCTGGGACAGTAGGTATGTGCAAAGATTTTGCTAAACCATGGAGGGGTAGAACACAAGTTTGGATAAAAGATAGTTTGTGAATATAGGAATATTCTCCTGTGATACAGGATTTAACACCCTGGCAAGGACCCTGTATAACGATACGAACACACTTAGAAGGTTGGATCCTAGAAGCATGGAAAACATGTTGGTTGATATTAACTTTGGGTAGAAACGCCTGAACTGCCATGACAGACAGCGGCTTAGAAGGCTCAGAGTGGACCCTGGGAGTGGATATGTTATGTGAGGCCAGAAGATCCACTGGAGGATTATGTTGCACGTGAGGGCTCAGGGAACACACCGTTCACCAAGGCCATGAGGAATGTGCTGGTGAGAGGGCGCCAGCATCACTGAGAAGTTCATGTGCAGGCCACATGCAGGCCAGGGTGGATAGCAGGAGAGGCAATCACAGAGTTAGGCTCATAACTAGCAAAGCGGGTGGTGGGGAAACTGAAGTAATAGAGGCCAGGTGGTTATGCTCAACTGCCAGAAGCTAGGTGGATGCAACAATCATAATAAGGAACTAGGTCAGAGTGGCAGCCAAGGGGGCCTGACCCAGTGGGAGTTGAGGAGGTGCTGCATATCATATGATATCCCTAGGGGCAAAATAGATGGGCAGGCAACAAGGACACTGCTCAATCTGCAAAATCAAAAGCAATCAAGCTTGAATAATCAGGATGCTGAGAGCAGTTGCTCCAATACAAAGTCATGCCCTCTTGCTGAGTTTCTGGATATGAGAGTTTTCAGACCTGGAACCCATGGACTAAATGGGGGTCCAAGTCTCCAGGTAGAAAGGACCCTGCAATACCAGTGCAAGGTATACATAAACTGCAAGTGTATGTAGTAATGATTCCTTCCATCCTTTCCCAAAGGGACCCATGGCCGTTTATTTGGTACACTGAAGAAAGGGAACTCAAACATTTTGAGAACTGTTGGACTGATGGGCATGGGGATACAAAAGGCCCTTTCCTCGAGTTAGGGGAGGGATACTCTGTAGTGCAATGTATACTCCAGAGGATCTCTGTGGGGTCAGGTTGAAGCTAGTCTCCAGCTAAGACCAAATTCTTGCCTAGCTTTCCCCCCTGGTTCTCTCTTGACTGCCTTACTCCCTTCTCCTGAGAGCACCTCTCCAATGAATCACATGCACAAGAATCCTTCTCTCAGGCCCTGCTTCTAGCAAACCCAACTTAAGACAAACTGTGTACATTTGTACAGGAAAGATTCATACTAATCCACAGGATGGTTGTGCCCTGATACATTTAACCATTTTCCAAGTGATGGATTTATCTAGTCTTTTTCTATTACAAACAATTCTTCACTGAACATTCTTGCGTTTGACTCTATATGTCCCGTATGTTCTTAAACCTCTTTATGTAACTTGTCTTCAGAAATGCTCATCTAGGATTTCAGGTAGTCCCAAGAGAGCTATGAACATTAGTTTTGTGGACTATGGCTATATTCCAGGAAACTAATTACCTAAGGTAAATCATAAAAGAGTCCATGAATTATGGAGCTACACAAAGGTATTCGCAAAGCATCACAGATTAAGGAAATGAAAAGGAAGAAGGATGGCTGGAGAAATAAGTTGAGTTAGTGAGAATAGTCCAGATAAGCTTTGAGGAAGTGGTTAGATTTAAGTAACATTTAGGAGTACTCTTACTAAAGGAAAATTAGAATATTGAGGTTAGGTAATATTAAGTGGCAAACACATGGTTGAATGTTCTGGTTAATTAGGAGACTGAAGAGATGAGGCAAGGGACTAAAGTGAGGATCTTAAAGTGCGGTATTGGAAATTACAACCAAAATGGCTAAACTGAACAGGTGTACCTAGGAATGAACTATTAATGAATACAAATGCCTAAGAATCGTTTTTCTTGAACTTATTTCCTGTAGTGCTTTTCTGAAAGAACACCATGCTCTTTTCTAAGCTTATTTTTTCTTTGTTTTGATCATCATTCCTCCCTTACTTCCTGCCGTCATTGCCAAGATCCAGGAGGCAAAGATAGGCAAGAGAGCATGTCATGGATCATAGGACAAGCTGTGTGACTCCAAACAAAGGTTGGAGTACAGAAACCCTGCCTTGGCTATGCTCTTACAAAAATGGGTCACCTGGCCTATTTTTTAAAAACTGGATCCATTAATATGACAATGTCCATTTTGTGGTTGTTCCACGTCATGGTGTTCCTATGACATGCTGCTTTTACTCCCATAATATCACTGTTTTCATTCTGATTTGCATTATAGTTAAATTATTTACTATTCTGAGGTCACGAAGTGGTGGCATATGGGACACCTTTGGCCCATAGATGTGCTGTATTAAGCTAACATGTGTTCACATTTAAAAAGATAGTTGCCAATATTTCAAAAATAGGAGGGTTCATACAAAAACATGGATTCCTTACTTCTGCAAAAACAGAATCTGGCACATAGAGCCCCCATTTCCTCATGACAACAACTGACTGGAACTGAGCAGTGGCTGCCCTTATTATCAACTTGACATTGAATCTGAAAGTCTGTTACTGTTTTTTATAGAACAGAACTGGCATTGTTTTTCTTCTAGCAACATTAAGAAAGTGAAATCTTTTTCTGTATCCAGTTTCTATAAAAACTGGGAAAACAATAGCTAGACTGAGAGGGGAGAGGACTGTTGATTCAAGAAATAAAGGACAGAAGTGGGCTGAAGACTAGGTTAGGCTAGGAATGGAGAACTTGGACCAAACTGCTGAGATGGCAGAGGGAGAAAGTGGAGAAGGTAGTTGAGTCACTTCTCTTATCAGGCTTCTCATGGGGAAACCACTCCTAGGGCATATTTTACTGTTTCTCTGCCTTCAACTGAAATTTTCATTGAGTGCCTGCATGCTACCAGGCACTGGGGATATGGTAATGAATAAAGGACACATAGCTCCTGCTCTCCTGGAGCTCACCATTGACTTGGGGAGCCAGACGTTAATAAATATTATGAGGGAAAATAAGAGGGTGCTAAGAAAACAAACACTAAAGAAACTTTTCCTCAAGGTCCATCCATGTTGTTACAAATGTCCTTCTTTTTCATGGATGAATAATACTCCAGTGTGTGTGTGTGTGTGTGTGTGTGTGTGTATGCACACACTGTTGTATGTATGTATGTATATATACATATGTGTGTGTGTGTGTGAGTGTATATATATATATATATACACTCCATTGTATGTATGTATATATGTATGTATATGTATGTATATATATATACACACATGTGTGCATGTGTGTTTTTGTGTATATATAGCACATCTTCTTTATCCTTGAGGACATTATGCTAAGTGAGAGAATTCAGACAGAGATAGACAAATATTGTAGACAAATACTGTATGATCTCACTTATATGTGGAATCTAAAAAAGTCAAACTCTTTTTTTTTTTTGGCCACACTGTGAGGCATATGGGATCTTAGTTCCCTGACCAGGGATCAACCTGGGCCCCCTGCATTGGGAGCTCAGAGTCTTAACCACTAGACCACCAGGGAAGCCCTTCTCTTTTTTTTTTTGATTCAATTAATCAATTGTATGACTGACCACAAGGGTGTGGATGTTCTTTTTTTTTTTTTTTGCGGTACGCGGGCCTCTCACTGTTGTGGCCTCTCCCATTGTGGAGCACAGGCTCCAGACGCGCAGGCTCAGCAGCCGTGGCTCACGAGCCCAGCTGCTCCGCGGCATGTGGGATCTTCCTGGACCGGGGCACGAACCCGTGTCCCCTGCATTGGCAGGCGGACTCTCAACCACTGCGCCACCAGGGAAGCCCGGATGTTCTTTTTTAATTGAAGTATAGTGTTGTATGATATATCCTTGTAGCTTATTTTATACCTAATTGTTTGCACCTCTTACTCCCCCACCCCTATATTGCCCCTCTCCTCTTCCTCTCCCCACTGGTAACCAGTAGTTTGTTCTCTATATTTGTTGAGTCTGCTTCTTTTTTGTTATATTTACGAGTTTGTTGTATTTTTTAGATTCCACATATAAGTGATAACATATGGTATTTGTCTTTCTCTGTCTGACTTACTTCACTTAGTATGATAATCTCTAGGTGCATCCATGTTGTTGTAAATGGCAAAATTACATTCTTTTTAATGTCTGAGTAATATTCCATTGTATGTATATACCACATCTTCTTTATCTGTTCCTTTGTTAATGGAAACTTAGGTTGTTTCCATACCTTGGCAATTGTAAATAATGCTGCTATGAACACTGGGGTGCACGTATTGTTTCGAATTAGTGTTTGTGTTTTTAAAAAAGCCAAACTCTTAAAAACAGAGAGTAAAATGGTGGTTACCAGGGGCTGGGTTCAGGGTGGTAGGACAGGAAAGATGTTGTTTAAGGATACAAACTTGCAACTAGTAGTAAATAAGTCCTGGAGATCTAATGCATAGTACAGTGAATATAGACAACAAGACTGTATTATAATCATTAAACATGCTAAGAGACTCGAACTTAATTATTCCAACCACTAAAAAGAAAGGATAATTATGTGACATAATAAAGGTACTAATTTTTGCTACAATGGCAATCATACTACAATATATAAATGTATTAAATTAACATGTTGTACACCTTAAATTTATACAATGTTGTATGTCAAATATATTTCAATTAAAAAAAAGGAAAATTTTCCTAATCTAGGGGAAAGTTTCCCTGTGTAAGTGACACTTAAATTGGGGCCTGAAGTAAACAGGAGTTTGGCAAATAGGAGGGGATAGAGCTTTATAGACAGAGGAAACAGCATGTGCAAATACCACAAAACAGGCAGGAGTTTGGCACCACTGAAGACCTGACAGAAGGTCTTGTTTCAGAGAGGAGAGTGGCTGGCAATGAGGCTGGAAGCATCCACGAGGCCACTGCACAGCCTTGGACGCTGTGGGAAGGAGTCTGGATCTTGTCTTCAGAGCAGCAAGAGTCACCAACCGGTTTTAAGCAAAATGTGCCATGATACAAATTTTGTTTTAACACTAGCTTCAGCCACCCAGCAGTGAGTCCTTGTCCACAGAAAGCTTATCATTCTCACTGTTTTCTATGGTTGAAGCAGCTAAAGGTTTTTCCCACAGAGGATTTTAAAATTTTTTTCATCAGAAATAATAATTTCATCACAAATCTCTGACAACTGTGGACAATATGTCTTTCAGGAGATCTAAAATAAGTCTAGGAAAAAACTCCACTCTTCTCTGGCTCACTGGCCATATTGAAACCAATGGGAGTGAGGAGAGGTGTATTTTTCAATCATGCCAATTAATTTTAAAATTTAGAGGAGTACAAACAAAATCATTTTATTAATTAAGTCCTGCTCATTTGCCCTTGGATGTGTTTTTTCTACATGTCTCTGCCATTCTAGTCTCACAGCTACTGGCCTTGTTCAGGCCCTTACTACCTACATGTGAATCATGGTCCCCTCACTATGCTCCCTACCCATCTTCCAACCATTACGTGCTTGAGCTGGGACCCATCAGTCATTTTTCCCCTGCTGGCAGGCCTGCCAATCACATCACCATGTCACCCTGCAGCTCAGAAAACTCTAACAGCTCTCCCACTGTCTACAGCAGGGTTTCTAAAGTGTGGCTCATGACTCTGCTCAAATATATGTATTTACTTTCATTTGCATAAAACATCTCTGGAAGGAAATGTAAGGAACTGATAACATTGATTGCCTTCAGGGAAGAAAATGAGTTGCTGGGGGCATGGTGGGAAGGAGACTTCTCTTTGTATAATCCTTTATAGTTTTTGAATTTTGAAACCTGTGATTTTTAGTATTTTTTTGAATTAAGAAGTATGATTCAGGAGTGTATTAGTTTGCTAGGGCTGCTATAACAAAATACCACAGATTGAATGGCTTAAACAATAGAAATTTGTTTTCTCATAGTTCTAGAGGCTAGAAGTCCAAGATCAAGGTATCAGCAGGTTTGGTTTCTGCTGAGGCCTGGCTCCTTGGCTTGCAAATGGCCGTCCTCATATGGCCTTTCCTCTGTGTGTGCATATTCCTGGTATCTTTTTTGTGTGTCCAGATTTCCTCTTCTTATATGACACTAGTCAGATTGGATTAGGGCCCACTCTAGCAGCCTTATTTTATCTTAATCACTTCTTTAAAGGCCCTACCTCTAAATAACAGTTACATTCTGAGGTACTGGGTGTTAGGGTTTCAGCATATGGTTTTGGGGGGGCCATTATTCAGCCCCTAACAATGAGCCATGTGCACTAGAAACATCTGTAGTGCTTGTTGAGAATGTTAAGAATCCTGTGCTCCATCCCAGATCCACTGATTCAGAATCTACTTATCATGAGTCTGAGGTCACGTGGGTTGACTCCAGAAGCCCTCAGTTTGGCAGGACTTCACATTCTCTCCTCACCGGAGTACTTGTGTCTGAGGGGAAGTCATGCTTCCTCCTTTGTTCCTATCAATCCTTGGACGGAGGAATTCCACTCTCTCATTCCACTTCTATTAACCACTTGGCCCAGGTCTTTGCTCCTGGTATGCACACTACCTCTGCTTTATAACCCTGGATGTATCATCTTGTCCAACTTCCACAAGATCAGAGGCATGTACTACTGTCCACTCTGTTTCAGTTGCTTTAAGTGGAACTCACATTTTTACATGTGTGGGAACATCAATAATAATAGGAATAGGACTACTATCCAACATTTATTGAATGCTACTATGTTTCAGGAATTATGTTAAAATTTTATATTATCTCATTTAATCTTTACAATAAAGCTATGGAATTAGTTACAGTCATCTCCATTTTATGGATGAGAAACAAGATCAGAGAGGTTAAGTTGGTGAAGATGGCGTAGCTAGTAAATGGCAGACTCTGGACTCTAACCCAGGCCTGTGTACCTCTAAAGTCCATGTTTTTCTATTACCATGATGGAGATTTTTGCCTCTACGTTCATGAGAAATATTGGTCTGTAATTTTCTTTATTCATACTGTTTTAGTCTGGTTTTGGTACCAAGGTAATGCTGGCCTCATAAAATGCACTGGCAATTGTTTGTTCCTCTACTATCTTTCTGATAGAGATTGTGTAGAATTGATGTTACTTATTCTTTAAATGTTTAGCAGTGCAACCATCTGGGCCTAGAGATTTCTTTTCTGGAAGGTTTTAAAAATATGACTTCAATGTCTTTAATAGTTATAGAAATATTCGGGTTATTTCATCTTAGATGAATTTCCATAGTTTGTGTTTTTTGTGGAATTTGCCTGTTATATCTAAGTTGTCAAATTTATGTACATAGAGCTGTTTGTAGTACTCCCTTATTTTCCTTTTAATGTGTGAGGCATTTCTACTGATAGTCATTCTCTGATTTCTAGTATTGATAATTTGTCTTATCTTCCTTCCTTTATCAGTCTTTGTCAGGTTATTACTTCTATTAATATTTTAAATTAATTAGCTTTTTCATTTATCTTCTCTATTATTTTCTGTTTTTAATTTCATTAGTTTTTCCTCTTATCTTTATTATTTCCTTCCTTCTGTTTGCTTTGGATTTATTTCATTCTTCTTTTTATAGTTTCTTCTTCCTTCTGTTTGCTTTGGATTTATTTCATTCTTTTTTTTCTAGTTTCTTTTTCTAGTTTCATTTTATTTTTTCTAGTTTCTTGGGAGCTCATATTATTGATTTGAGACTTTTCCTCTTTTCTAATATAAGCATTCAATGCTATAAATTTCCCTCTAAGGATTGCTTTAGCAGAATTTTGATGTTTTACTTTCATTTTCATTGTTTTATTATTTAGTAACCCTAGTTAAATTTTCCATCTGTTTTCTCTCAGTATACAGTTTTGAAAAAAATCTATTGCTATTTCTTCAAATTTACTCCTCTTCTGCAATGTCTTATTTGCTTTTAATCTGTCAAGTGTACTTTTCATTTCAGATGCTGTAATTTTTCATCTCTAGAAGCTCCTTTTGAGTCTTTTTTATATCTTCTATTCCTCTTCTTATTGTGCTCGTGTTTTTCTTTACCTTCTTAAACATATGCAGCATATTTATAACGCTGTTTTAATGTCCTTGTCTGCTATTTCCATCATCTTGGTCATATCTTGACCTCTTTCTATTGACTTTTTTCCTCATTAGGGGTCATATTTTCTTGCTTCTTTGTATGCCTAGTAACTTTATATTGAACACCAGACATTGTTAGACTTTAGCTGTTGGTTGCTGGATTTTGTTGCATTCCTTTAAATAGTGTTGGATTTATTTTTCTGACACACAGTTAAGCTACTCAGAATTAGTTTGATCCTTTCAAGTCTTGCTTTTAAACTTTGTCAGGACAGGTTCAGAACATCCTTTAGACTAGGGTTAATTTTGTCCCCCTACTAAGGTACCATCCTTCTGAGGATTCCACTGGATGATCTGTGTATTCGGAGATCTTTCTATTCTGGCTGGTTAGGACATGGAGTGTTACCAGCCTTATGTGAGCTCCAGGAATTATTCTAATTACTCTTTTCTGTGGGTTTCTTTCCCTGGCCCTGGGTATTTTTCTCTCACATCTGTGCAGATCAATACTCAGCCGAAGACTTAAGGGGACCCTTCTGCATATCTCTAGAGCTCTTTCTCTGTGTAGCTCCTTCTTTTCTGATAGTCTACCCTAAAAATTATAGCTGCCTTGGCCCCCCTGAACACCAGTCTCTCTGTCTACTCAACTCAGTGAGACTGCTGGGCTCTGTTTGGGTTCCTTCTCCTTGCAATGCATCCTGGAAACTGCCTCAGTGCAGTCACCTGGTGCAGTTGTAGGGCTCACTTTGTTTCTACACGCTTGGGACTTGCAGTCTTTCACTGCTTGTTGCCCAATGTCCGAAAAACATTCTTTCATGTATTTATACACTTTCGTAGTTTTTAAGGTGGAAGGGTATCCAGCTCCTGTTAATCCATCTTGGCTGGAAGCAGAATTTCATTAACTCAATTTTAACTTTTGTTTTTCTTACCTTGCTATGCTTAGCTTTTAGGAGAACGAAGCAAAGAACACAAAAATAGGCTGTATCCGAAATTTATTTTAAAAATTAATTTGTACAGCACGTCCTAGGCTCAGTCCACACTCAGCTGATCTGAGAACTATATGCCCTAGATGTCCCTAATTTTTCATAATTGATAGCAATGACCTTTAGGCTCTTGGCCAGTAGAAAAATACTGTGTCTCACCCAGAGTCTGCTTACTAAGAAAGGATGAGCTCAATTTTATAAAAAGGCTTTCTAAGGGGTGTGTGCTTGGTTGTGGGGAATAATCCAAAGGGGTTTCTGCTTAACACTTAGTTGCTAGAATATTCTATTGCCCAAAAGAATTGCTCCAAACTTTCCAGTTAGTACAGGCTTTTCCTGTACTTGACATTTATTACCTAGTTTATCATCTCCACATACAGTTGCTTCTTACCCTCTACTGTTCTTCCTCACCATTAGTGGCCCTTCCCTACAGACACCAACTTTTTCCTGGCCCCAACATGTCAGAAGCTGAGCTATGTATCCCCAACTCCTGTTAGGCATTAATCTTAATATAACCCTAGCTGTACTTTATGCTGCCCTCTGCCATGGTCCCTCTACAGGCTGGTTTTCTCACTGAGTTTCTTTTTTTTAATTAATTTTTATTGGAATATAGTTGCTTTACAATGTTGTGTTAGCTTCTACTGCATAGCAAAATGAATCGGCCATACATATACACATATTCCCTCCATCTAGGACACTACAGTGCATTAAGTAGAGTTCCCTGTGCTATACAGGATGCTCCCATCAGTTGTCCATTTTATACATAGTATCAATAGTATATATGTGTCAATCCCAATCTCCCAGTTCCTCCCACCCCACCCCTTTTCCCCTTGGTATCCATACATTTGTTTTCTATGTCTCTGTCTCAGTTTCTGCTTGGGAGTTAAGGTCATCTATCCCATTTTTCTAGATTCCACATATATGCATTAATATACGATATTTGCTTTTCTCTTTTGGACTTACTTCACTCTGTAGGACACTCTCTAGGTCCATCCACCTCTCTACAAATGACCCAATTTTGTTTCTTTTTATGGCTGAGTAATATTCCATTGTATATATGTGCCACATCTTCTTCATCCATTCATCTGTCGATGGACACTTAGGTTGCTTCCATATATCCTGGCTATTGTAAATAGAGCTGCAATGAACATGGTGGTACATGACTCTTTTTTTTTTTTTGCGGTACACAGGCCTCTCACTGTTGTGGCCTCTCCGGTTGTGGAGCACAGGCTCCGGACGCGCAGGCTCAGCGGCCATGGCTCACAGCCTAGCCGCTCTGTGGCATGTGGGATCTTCCCAGACCAGGGCACGAACCCGTGTCCCCTGCATTGGCAGGTGGACTCTCAACCACTGCGCCACCAGGGAAGCCCATGACTCTTTTTGAATTATGGTGTTCTCAGGGTATATGCCCAGTAGTGGGATTGCTGGGTTGTATGGTACTTCTATTTTTAGTTTTTTAAGGAACCTCCCTCCATACTGTTCTCCATAGTGGCTGTATCAATTAACACTCCCACCAACAGTGCAAGAGGGTTCCCTTTTCTCCACACCCTCTCCAGCATTTATTGTTTGTAGATTTTTTTTTTTTTTTTTTTTTTTTTTTATGCGTTACGCGGGCCTCTCACTGTTGTGGCCTCTCCCGTTGCGGAGGACAGGCTCCGGACGCGCAGGCTCAGCGGCCATGGCTCACGGGCCCAGCCGCTCCGCGGCATGTGGGATCCTCCCAGACCGGGGCACGAACCCGTGTCCCCTGCATCGGCAGGCGGACTCTCAACCACTGCGCCACCAGGGAAGCCCCCTGTTTGTAGATTTTTTGATGATGGCCATTCTTACTGGTGTGAGGTGTTACCTCATTGAAGTTTTGATTTGCATTTCTCTAATGATTAGTGATGTTGAGCATCCTTTCATGTATTTGTTGGCAATCTGTATATCTTCTTTGGAGAAATGTCTGTTTAGATCTTCCACACATTTTTTGATTGGGTTGTTTGTTTTTTGATGTTGAGCTGCATGCTCTGGCTGCTGGCAGTGGCTGGGTATGGGCCCAATGCTCCAGCACCGTCCATTTTCAGGGCTAGTTGATTTGGCATGTGTGTTGTTACACACTCCTTAACGGATTCCGACTTCCATGGCCACTGTCCTGCTTCTCACTGACTTTGGAATATGTTTTACTCATTTGGAATTTCAAGTCTATGCCCATGCTATTGCCACTTTCTGCAGTGTCCTTTGCCACCACAACTTTTGGCCATCCTTCAAAGGTCAACACAAGTTGCTCGCAGCCATCTTTGCCTTCAACTCCATCAAGTGTACCCTTTCAATCTGAATCATTCACTTAGGGACTTAATGCCTTGCCAGGGTTCCTGACAGTATTGCTCATGCATACAGCTTGTCTCCACAATTACAATGTAAACTCCTGGCGAGTAGAAACTTTTTAGAGGTGTTCTTATCTTTCTTTGTACTCCAACTCCAGTATCTAGTATTTTGTTATGCTCATGGTAAAGTAAGCCCCCAAACAATAATTTTTTTGAATGAGCAAATGAATGGAGAAATAAAAGAGCGCTCTGAAATCTTTAAAATGAATAATAACAAAAGCCAACATTTATTGAACACTTACTCTGTGCCAGGTTTTTGCTAAGGACCATACATAGACTATCTTACTGAATTTCTCTCTCTTTTTTAGAGGGATCAGCATTTCTTTCTTTTTTATTGAAGTATAATTGACATACAATATAATATTAGTTTCAGGTGTACAACATAATGATTTTATATTTGTATACATTTTTAAAATTTATTATTTTTTTTATTGAAGTATAGTTGATTTACAATGTTGTGGCAGTCTCTGCTGTACAGTAAAGTGACTCAGTTATACACATACAGACATTCTTTTTTTATATTCTTTTCCATATGGTTTATCACAGGATATTGAATATAGTTCCCTGTGCTATACAGTAGGACCTTGTCGTTTATCCATTCTAAATGTAATAGTTTGCATCTACCAACCCCAAACTCCCAGTCCATCCCTCTTGGATACATTTTGAAATGATCACACAATAGATCTAGTTAACATCCATCACCATACAAAGTTACAAAAATTTTTTTATTGTAATGAGAACTTTTAATATTCTCTTAGCAACTTTTGAATATACAATACAGTATTATTAGTTATAATCACCATACTGTACATTACATCCTCTGACTTATTTATCTTATAACTGGAAGTTTGTACCTTTTAACTCCCTTCACCCACTTTGCCTGCCCCCAGCCCCCACCACCAATCTGTTCTCTGTATCTGTGAGATTGGTTATTTATCTACTTATTTATTTATTTAATTATTTGATTCCTAAAGGGATCAGCATTTATTTATTTATTTATTTATTTATTTTTATTATTTTTTTTTATGCGTTACGCGGGCCTCTCACTGTTGTGGCCTCTCCCGTTGCGGAGGACAGGCTCCGGACGCGCAGGCTCAGCGGCCATGGCTCACGGGCCCAGCCGCTCCGCGGCATGTGGGATCCTCCCATACCGGGGCACGAACCCGCGTCCCCTGCATCGGCAGGTGGACTCTCAACCGCTGCGCCACCAGGGAAGCCCAGCAGATCCCACATGCCGCGGAGCGGCTGGGCCCGTGAGCCATGGCCGCTGAGCCTGCGTGTCCGGAGCCTGTGCTCCGTAACAGGAGAGGCCACAACAGAGAGAGGCCTGCGTACGGCAAAAAAAAAAAAAAAATGTTACAGTAAAGTCAAGTGGGATAGAATGGTTTTAGCAGTTAAATATCTATCTCTATATCTATTTCTATCTGTACATCTACATCTTTCTAGCTATATCTGTACCATCTATTTCTGTATCTATCCAGGGTTTGCCATTATATGTTAATTGCAACAAGGGGGGAAAGAGATAACAAGAAGTTGTTTTACATTAGATACTTTCTTGCCCCTTCCCCAAAGCCTAACCATGTCCCTATCATGTCTAAAAGGAACACAGAGTTGATTTTCACAGTCTGGAGGCATAAACTTAGTGATGGCCAGTGCTCTAACTCAGAGACCCTGGGAATAGCACAAGAGGCTAAAAACTCAACATGGTGTGGAGCGTGTGGATGCTCAGAGTCTAGGCACTCTACTGGCTCAGGGGCTTAGTGGGCAGGGTAAACAAAACTTAACAGGAATAGAAGTAGGGAGGAGAATCGGAAATTGACCTCTGCAGGTATAGAGCCAGAGAAGGAGGTGGGGACACAGACAGGAGAATTTTACATCCCTAAACTCACTTGGGAAACTGGGAGAGACCATTTTCAACTGTCCTTGAGGAAGGAAGGCCAGATGGATAATGGGAGATGCCTCAGGAAGGAGAAGGGGGTAAACGTGGCTGGGAGGGGTCAGCATGAGGAGAAAGCCAGAGCACCAGGTTTGGCCAGCGACTGTACAACTATAGGACAAATTGTTGCAGCTTAGAAATCAACTGTGTGACCCCACCCAGCTCCCTGGCTCTTGGTGCCGGTGCTGGTCTCCGGCCTGGACAGCTCTTGGCCTAGATCACTCTTTTTTTGTGTCTCTGCCACTACTGGCAGAGGTCACCTCTGCCTGGGATTCCTGGGATGGGAGTGGTGGTGGTGGGCTTTTCTTCCTGGAAGACTGCTTAATACTACCAGCCTGACCTCCTCCTTCTCTTAATTCCCTTGGTGAGTGAGGCAGGAGACACAACATCTTCAACCCCTTTCTGGTTTCTTTTGAAGGATGGGCCTCTATTTGAAAGGCTCCTGTAAGGGAAATTATTTCTTCTTCTCTTCCTCCTCCTTTCCATCTCTCTTCCCTTCTTCTTCCCCTCATCCTCTTCCTTTCTTCTTCTGAGTCTCTTATGGGCTCTCTCATGGACTCAAGACTGGGAGATACTGACTCAGTGGGACCTCTGGTGGTCTGGGCTGCCTCCTCTGTCCTATTCAGAGTGAGGAGACTCCCCTTTGCCTATAGATGTTAATCTTTATTGCTTTTCAGGTGGCCATTCTCTTGTCCTTTGGCCTTGGTAGTGGGGTGGGGGTAGAGTAAGTGTTCACATTGCCCTAGGGCACCTAAGAGCTCTGGGTGCTCATACTGAGGCTCATGCCCCGGAGGGAGTCCAGTGCTAGTGGAGTGGTGGGCCTGCATTCTGGGGGAGTGGCATGCCAGGGGAGGAGCTGCACCAGAATCTCTCATTTAATTCTTACAGCAACTCTAGGAGATACATAACTATCGTTATCCCGATCATGAAACAGTCTCAGAGGAGTTAAGTAACTTGTCCAAGGTCCCACAGCTACTGAGTAAGAAGAGGTGTCTTAAATTAAAACTCACGTTTGTCTCCAGAGCCTGTGTTCTTGACCAGGATAGGTTAGGTTAATTTGATTTTAAATCAGTAAACTATTTGAATGCTGCTACTGGCAAATAGGACTTTTTTTTTGTTTTGCTGCTGACTGTGGGCGTAAGGTTTATAAAAGGTATTATTGTCCCCTGCGAATCGTGTACCTTTGTGGACAGGGGCTGGACCACCTACTGTTCAGATGTCGTGGCAGATGTAACTAGGGCATCTGAAGGGAATTGGAGTTGTTGTTGGGTAAGTTCAAGTCACTGTGTCATGGTCAACAGAGCTACTGGAAGTGCTAAAGGAGGCACAGTTAGTAGCGAGTGAGGGAGAAGCACACATTGAAGCAGAGTTCCTCTCATTTGCCAAGCTTCTTACCAAAGGGTTTCCTGATATAACTTGTCTGGACTTTGCTTCTTTTCTTGAATGAGTCAGAAGTTTAGAATGCGGGCACCTGGCTGCCAGCAGAGTCCTTCAGACCCCTATTGGAAGGTATCAGTCGGAGCTCTCCTGTGAGCACAATAATTACTAAGCTGTTATTGGAACAGGCTTTGGAAGAAAACATTTAAAGGGTTATATCCTGGGAATTTTTACTCCTCCAATGTTATTAAAACCCAGTTGCTGTTTTCCAAGTTAGGCAAATGTTAGAGGAAATGAAATATACACAGAAATTGATTTCTTCTCTCTGACATTTGATTTGCATTAGTTCCAAGTTATACTGTGTTCCTTTTAAAGCTCTGTTTTACAAAATTAAATATATATGTTTTTCTTTTGAGATTGATAATAAACTTTAAAACTCATGTTTCTAGGAGAGAGCTTTCATGTGACCTGCCTTGTTGGATTTGCCCAAGTGGTATATTCTTGAATTTGTTTTTGGGGGCAGAAAATAGCTACCATGTAGATCCCTCCATGCAGGGCTAGGCAGAGTTGTGAAGGAGGAGGCAAAAGCTGCTGTTGGTGGCTACCCCCCTTCTTCAGCCATTTCTCTCCACTCCCTCCATTCCTGCCTCAGCCAGCTTGTGCCCAGATACTGTTCAGCCCCACCTCCATTGTAGTGTGCCCACCCTCTTCTCCCTCTCTCTTTTAAGAACTTAAATCTCATCCAGATGTCCTCCCTCAAGACCTCTTACTCCATCCCTTGGCTTCATCCTGCCATTCTCTGGCTTTTATTCTGGACTGGAACTGATGCCTCCTTACTGTTTCTCCTGGTCTGACCCCTACGTGAGTCTGGTTTTAGCCTCTGTAGACTCTACACTGTGCCAGAGGTAACAATAAGTATTTATTGACTGAATAGGTAAATGAGTGAATTTCAGGAATTGTGATACCCAAACAGCATGTGAGATCCTCTATTTTATTTATTACTTTGAAATCATTTTAGTATGAAAAATTTCAAATATACAGAAAAGTGGAGGGAGTAGTATAAAGAACTCTGATGTACTCATCACCCAGTTTCTGTAGTTTTCAACACATAGCCACTCTTCTTTCATTTTCACCCCACCTACCTTTTGCCAGGCCCTTTAACTGAATGCAGTTCAGCCAAACAAGTGCAAGATGGGAACACTTAAAAAGCCACTATAGGTATCTGCTCTTCATCATCTGAATTCATTTAGAACTCCTTCTCGCCCCTTCTGTGACTCTTTGTTCTTAACTTTTCACCATTTCTTCTTTGGTCTCCTATTTTTCACTTCTCCTAAGGGTTCTTTTTTTTTTTGCGGTCCGCGGGCCTCTCACTGCTGTGGCCTCTCCCGCTGTGGAGCACAGGCTCTGGACGCACAGGCTCAGCGGCCATGGCTCACGGGCCCAGCCGCTCCGCGGCATGTGGGATCTTCCCGGACCGGGGCACGAACCTGTGTCCCCTGCATCGACAGGTGGACTCTCAACCACTGTGCCACCAGGGAAGCCCCTCCTAAGGGTTCTTAATGTGGGTGCACAAGTTCCCAGGGAGTCCATGGATGAAAATCAAGGGGTCATTAAATTTGCATGGGGAAAAAGAATACAGTTTTGTTTTCACTAACCTCTAACTGATTTTTTTTTTAATCTTTTGGCCGCACCTCGCGGCATGTGGGAGGATCTTAGTTCCCCGACCAGAGATCGGACCCGCACCACACCCTGTGTTGGAAGCACGGAGGCTTAACCAGGGGACCACCAGGGAAGTCCCTCTGACTGATATTTAACGTTTTCTTCTGTCATGAATGTAAGCAATGAACCACAGTAGTATATTCACAGTACCTGCAACTTTGAAACCAGTAGGAATCCTTTTATATCATGACAGAAGTTGTAGAGATTTCCAAATACCTTTTATGCCCATCACTGCTTTTGAAATTATGGTAGTGATTACACCCACCACTAGATCTTATTATTTAATGTGTTAATGAGAAAATGCACATATTACTATATCATGTATAAAATAGTCTACAATTGTATAGCGGCATATTTGGTTTCCTTTGTAATTTATTATGTTTTATTTCACGCATTTAAAAATATTATTCTGAAAAGAAATCCATAGGTTTCACCAAACTGTCACAGGAGTCTATGGGTCAAAAAAGGTTAAGAACCTCAGGTCTAAACACTTTGACTGACAGCATATTTGAACTCCCTATTCTAACTTTGACTTGCTGTCTTCCTCCCCACCCCATCCCTCTCCCCTTGCCACCATACTGTTTATTTATTGTTTTATGCCTAATACAGGAAAGAAGAACCTCTCTTCCAAATCCTGCCCTCAGGGCTAACTGCCTAGGGCCTGCTCCTTTTACTCTCTGTCAGAAGAGGAGCTTGAGCAACCTTGGCTGGCAAGCCCAGAAAATGGATTCAGCCAATTATCATTTACTAGCAATAGGAGGGCCTGATGGATGACTTTAATATATTTCAGTTTTCTACTGCTCAAGTAATTCTCATAAATCAGCTAGTTTCACATTATAATCTATTTTAGCCTCTGACTGATGGGTAAATATTTAATCCTTGACTCTTCTGGGATTCTGGCAAGCCACCCCCACCCCCAGCCCCCAGCCCCACCCCAGCCCTTGAAATTGTAACGGAAGAAGCAGGCTGGGTTCTATACCCCACCACACTTTATTTTATCAATGCTTCCCCTCACTTTTCTATACCTTCTCTGCCTCCTCTCTACATTCAAAGACGTTTTCATTCCTTCTGGGCCCAGCTCTCTGCTAGGTGGCAATAGAAGAATCTAGTGAGCCTCATGATTTGATAGTCCCTGCACTGAATCGATAAGCATGGGCTGTAGGAGCACTGCTGAAGTTGAAAGGGGCAGCCTTCCCAGTTGTGTAATAAGTCTCCTCTACCAGAGGTTTTGTCTCCCTCTTTGCCTCAGCTCCACTCAGCTGTCCTCATTTTCTCTACCTCTTACCACTCTTAGCCTTTAGCACACTGATCTGACTTGGACAACTAGCTTGTGGGTTTGGTCACTCTGGGGGTAGGGCTTCCATAGCAGGTACTAACATCCCAGGAACATCTGTTTCATGTAGTATCCACTTTCCAATATCCAATATCCAATTGTCATGCAATAGGCAATTGTTATCTCTTCCATTTTTAAAGTCCCTGTGCCTACAATGAAATGTCCTCTACATTCTTTTATTGCATCTGAAGGATGCCGCTATTTCTATAGATCATTTGCAGAGGAGAAAAGATTTACATACCCTGATTCTTCTCTTCTCAGGCTAACAGCTCCTGTCAGTTTCCCAGGTAACTTCTCTTTTTAAAAGGGAATGTTCTTAAAAGAATCTAATAATTGTTTATAATGTCAAAATACCTTCAACTTCCTGTTCTTTTAAGGCCTTTAAATGCAAAATCAGGCATGAAAATCCTATAAAATCTGAGGCAGACAGCTCAGGATTAATTTAGGCCCACCCTAACTCACTTCCTGGGTTAGCTTCCTGGCATCTCTCCCATTTTTGCTTTCATATCATGATTCTACATTTCTGCTAGGCCCTCAGACTGGGTGATCTATGTTTTGGGCTCTATATCAACTTTCATCGTGGCATCCTCAGGACTCTACATTTGGAATCTTCTCCTTGGTTCTGTGCCATGTAACCCTGGGCAGCAAACATGTTGGCTTCACCCACAGTTGTTGGAGCACCCCACCCCATCCCTGCGTAACACAAGTGTTGAGATCATTCAATTTCCAGGGCCTCCAGAGATCTCTTGTATAGAGTCATGGATCATGCATCCTACCTGAAGCTCAGCAAAGCAGCATCTGATGAGAATGGGGATGGTTGAACCAGCACACTGAACTACCACCATCCTTGTGCAAAAGCAAGGTTGGAATTGCTGGCATGGTCCTCTCAGGCCCCCTGTCAAAGTGCCCTTGAGCTGCTTCTGCTTCTGTTATGGCTTCTCATTTCAAATATAAACAGTGACATGAATAAAGTAATTGCTTTTTTAAAATTGTCGTAAAATATATATGATATAAACATTGCCATTTAAACTTTTGTTTTTAAGATTTTTTACCTTTTTTAAAAAAATATTTATTTATTTATTTATTCATTTTTGGCTGTGTTGGGTCTTCGTTTCTGTGCGAGGGCTTTCTCTAGTTGCGGCAAGCGGGGGCCACTCTTCATCGCGGTGCGCGGGCCTCTCACTATCGCGGCCTCTCTTGTTGTGGAGCACAGGCTCCAGACGCACAGGCTCAGTAGTTGTGGCTCACGGGCCTAGTTGCTCCACAGCATGTGGGATCTTCCCAGACCAGGGCTCAAACCCATGTCCCCTGCATTGGCAGGCAGATTCTCAACCACTGCGCCACCAGGGAAGCCCTAAACTGTTTTAAGTGTACAATTTAGTGGCATTAATTACATTCACAATGTCGTGCAACCATCACCACTATTTCTAAAAAGTTTTGTCACCCCCCCAAAAATTCTGTACCCATTAAACAATAACTCCCCACTCTTTCATCCCTCCCATTCCTGGCCCCTGGTAACCTCTAATCTATTTTCTGTCCCTATGAATTTGCCTATTCAAGATATTTCATATAAGTGGAATTATGTAAAATTTGTTCTTTGTGCCTGGCGTATTTTGCTCAGAATAATATTTTCTAGGTTCATCCACGTTGTAGCGTGTATCAGTATTTAATTCCTTTTTGTGGCTGAATAATATTCCATTGTATGGGTATACCACATTTTATTTATCCATTCATCTGTTGATGGACACTTGGGTTGTTTCCACCTCTTGGCTATTGTGAATAAGGTTGCTATGAACATTGGTATTCAGATATCTGTTTTTTGAGACCCTACTTTCAATTTAGAAGTGGAATTGCTGGATCATATAGTAATTCTATGTTTAACTTTTTGAAGAACTGCCACACTGTTTTCCACCGTGACCTCACCATTTTACATTCCCATAAGCAATGCATGAGGGCTCCAGTTTCTCCAACTTCTCATCAATACTTGTTATTTTCTGATTTTTAAAAGATGATGGTTGTTCTAGTAGGAGTGAAGTAGTATTGTTTTTTGGTTTTGCTTTACATCTCCCTAATGACTAACAATGCATCTTGTGCTTATTGGCCATTTGTATATCTTCTTTGGCAAATGTCTTTTCAAATCCTTTGCCCATTTTTAAATTGGGTTGTTTGTCTTTCTGTTATTGAGTTGTAGGAGTTCTTTATATATTTTGGATATTAAACCCTTATCAGATATATGATTTGTGAGTAGTTTTCTCCCATTCTGTGGCTTGTCTTTTCACTCTCTTGGTGTCCTTTGATGCACAAAAGCTTTCAATTTTAATGAAGTGCATTTAATTAACTTTTTTCTTTTGTTACCTGTGCTTTTGGTGTGATATTTAAGGAAACATGCTTCAAACCGTGGTAATGAAGATTTGCCCTTATGTTTTCTTCTATGAGTTTAGGGCTTTGATCCATTTTGAGTTAATTTTTGTATATGGTATATATTAAGGTCTCTACTGCTTTTGACAGTCTTGATTCATAAACTCTTTTGGCTCCTTCTCCAAATTTGGCTTCATACCATTGTTCCTACCATTTAAAAAAACCTGGGGCTTCCCTGGTGGCACAGTGGTTGAGAATCTGCCTGCCAATGCAGGGGACACGGGTTTGAGCCCTGGTCTGGGAAGATCCCACATGCCGCGGAACAACTAGGCCCGTGAGCCACAACTACTGAGCCTGCGCGTCTGGAGCCTGTGCTCCGCAACAGGAGAGGCCGCGAAGAGGCCTGCACACCGCAATGAAGAGTGGCCTCCACCTGCCGCAACTAGAGAAAGCCCTCGCACAGAAACAAAGACCCAACACAGCCAAAAATAAATAAATTTTAAAAAATCTGCACTGTTGTATTGGTTACGCAGCTAGGACATTGGCCCCATCAAGTCTCTGCAAGTAAGAGTCACTTAACTTATGTGCTCTATGCCACTGTGTCAGAGAAAGATATCAGATATAAACATAGAGTACCAGAAGACTGGTCACCAACTCTAGGAGAAGGATGCTTTCTTACATTATTATGCAGGAGAACCATGTACCTACCACATGCCTAATCTAATATAAAAGAATAAAAGTATAAAGAGTATAATATATATAATTGTGTAATAATATCATTTATTAAAAGTATAGAAGGATATTATAATACAGAATTCAGAAGGCTTGAAGAATCATAGGTTGCCCACAAAAGAGCTATAAGAGCTGAGATCTGGCTCTCTCCATGTTAATCAGATAACCCAATCTCTGCTGCGTTTTTTAGAAAAACATTATTTATTTATTTGGCCGTGTGGCATGTGAGATCTTAGTTCCCTGACCAGGGATAGACCCATGCCCCCTGCAGTGGAAGCTCAGAGTCTTTTTTTTTTTTTTTAGAATTTTATTTTATTTTATTATTTATTTATTTATTGGCTGCATTGGGTCTTCATTTCTGTGCATGGGCTTTCTCTAGTTGCGACGAGCGGGGGCTGCTCTTTGTTGCAGTGCATGGGCTTCTCATTGCTGTGGCTTCTCTTGTTGCGGAGCATGGCTCTAGGCACCTGGGCTTCAGTAGTTGTGGCTCGGGGGCTCTAGAGTGCAGGCTCAGTAGTTAGGGCCACATGTGCTCCGCGGCATGTGGAATCTTCCCAGACCAGGGATCGAACCCGTGTCCCCTTCATCGGCAGGCGGATTCTTAACCACTGGACCTCCAGGGAAGTCCCTCTGCTGCATGTTAATCCTTTATAGTATAAAGTATATACCCTACAGTATAGGAGAAAGTATAAAGTATACATCTTAACCCTTTAAAGAGTGAAGACTGTACTGAGAAGATAAGGCAGCATGACAGGCCAGTGTGCGGGATCACTTTGGTTAGGAAGCACTTTCAGAGCTGCACTTTCAGAGCTGCACTTTCTGTTCACAACACCATGCTGCTAGTGGTTGATGGTGACAACACAGGAGGCTGAGGCCATCTCGAAAGAGTAATGAATTTGCATCTAATGTAAGAGAAAGTGACTCTGGAATGAAGGTCTTGCCATGTCCCCACTCATGCTGTGGGTGACAGTATCTCCCTCTCAGTTCGTCTACTGCCTAATGCTGTGATACCTGCTAGGGAAGGTTGAGAACTGCTTCTTCCTTCTCTTCTCGTGCAATTCAATGAAATTTCACTGAGCATCTACTCCAGACCAGGCTCTGCACTGGACTGAGGATTGACAGATGAAAAAGACTTGGTTCTTATTCTTGGGAGCATTCTCATCACAGTCGTGTTTCATTGCTGCCTTGCCATATTACTTTATGGAAACTTGAGTGCTTTGGTCTATATTGGTAAATGAGGATATTTGAAGGGGCCTACATGGCAAAGAAACTCAAGATTTCACACTCAGGTTTCCACAGAGGAAATGTGCTTTGAGGATGCATGTGAGAAAGGTATAGATTTGAATGAAGGAAATAGGGCATGCTCCTATAAGAAAATCTTCCATTTGCCAACCACTGTATGGTTGGATCTTGATAGATTGTTGGGCTTTGATAATATATTCCATTAACAACAAAAACAACAATAATAATGGTAAAAATAGTCAACAGTGAGCACTTACTGTTGTCAGGCATTGTACTAAGCATTTTACATATATGAACTCATTAAATCTTTGCCTCAATCACATGAAGTAGGTGCTGTTATTATCCCCATTTTATAGATGAAGAAACAGAGGCACAGACTGATATGCTGGTTTTGCTGTGTACAGGTTTTTAAAAAAATTAATGAATTAATTTTTAACATCTTTATTGGAGTATAATTGCTTTGCAATGCTGTGTTAGTTTCTGCTGTATAACAAAGTGAATCAGCTATATGTATACATATATCCCCATATCCCATCCCTCTCATGTCTCCCTCCCAGCCTCCCTATCCCGCCCCTCTAGGTGGTCACAAAGCACCGATCTGATCTCCTTGTGCTATGTAGCTGCTTCCCACTAGCTATCTATTTTACGTTTGGCAGTGTACATACGTCAATGCTGCTCTCTCACTTCGTCCCAGCTTACCCTTTCCCCTCCCCATATCCTCAAGTCCATACTCTACGTCTGCATCTTTATTCCTGTCCTGCCCCTAGGTTCATCAGAACCTTTTTTTTTTAGATTCCATATATATGTGTTAACATACGGTATTTGTTTTTCTCTTTCTGACTTCCTTCACTCTGTATGACAGTCTCTAGGTCCATCCACCTTGCCACAGATAACTCAATTTCGTTTCTTTTTATGGCGAGTAATATTCCATTGTATATATTTGCCACATCTTCTTCATCCATTCATCTGTCGAAGGACACTTAGGTTGCTTCCATGTCCTGGCTATTGTAAATACTGCTGCAGTGAACATTGCGGTACATGACTCATTTTTTTTCCTTTTTTTTGCGGTACGCGGGCCTCTCACTGTTGTGGCCTCTCCCGTTGCGGAGCACAGGCTCCGGATGCACAGGCTCAGTGGCCATGGCTCATGGGCCTAGCCGCTCCGCGGCATGAGGGATCTTCCCGGACCGGGGCACGAACCCATGTACCCTGCACTGGCAGGCGGACTCTCAACCACTGCGCCACCAGGGAAGCCCCATGACTCTTTTTGAATTATGGTGTTCTCAGGGTATATGCCCAGGAGAGGGATTGCTGGGTCGTATGGTAGTTCTATTTTTAGTTTTTTAAGGAACCTCCATACTGTTCTCCATAGTAGCTGTATCAGTTAACACTCCCACCAACAGTGCAAGAGGGTTTTCTTCACACCCTCTCCAGCATTTATTGTTTCTATATTTTTTGATGATGGCCATTCTGACTGGTGTGAGGTGATACCTCACTGCAGTTTTGATTTGCATTTCTCTAATGATTAGTGATGTTGAGCATCCTTTCATGTATTTGTTGGCAATCTGTATATCTTCTTTGGAGAACTGTCTATTTAGGTCTTCTGCCCATTTTTGGATTGGGTTGTTTGTTTATTTGATATTGAGCTGCATGAGCTGCTTGTAAATTTTGGAGATTAATCCTCTGTCAGTTGCTTCATTTACAAATATTTTCTCCTATTCTGAGGGTTTATTCATCTTGTTTATGGTTTCCTTTGCTGTGCCAAAGCTTTGAAGTTTCATTAGGTCCCATTTGTTTATTTTTGTTTTTCTTTCCATTTCTCTAGGAGGTGGGTCAGAAAGGATCTTACTGTGATTTATGTCATAGAGTGTTCTGCCTATGTTTTCCTCTAAGAGTTTTATAATGTCTGACCTTACATTTAGGTCTTTAATCCATTTTGAGTTTATTTTTGTGTATTGTGTTAGGAAGTGTTCTGCTTTCATTCTTTTACATGTAGCTGTCCAGTTTTCCCAGCACCACTTATTGAAGAGGCTGTCTTTTCTCCATTGTGTATTCTTGCCTCCTTTATCAAAGATCAGGTGACCATATGTGCATAGGTTTAACTCTGGGCTTTCTATCCTGTTCCATTGACCTATATTTCTGTTTTCGTGCCAGTACCATACTGTCTTGATTCCTATAGCTTTGTAGTATAGTCTGACATCAGGGAGCCTGATTCCACCAGCTCCGTTTTTCTTTCTCAAGATTGCTTTGGCTATTCAGGGTCTTTTGTGTTTCCATACAAATTGTGAAACTTTTTGTTCTAGTTCTGTGAAAAATGCCATTGGTAGTTTGATAGGGATTTCATTGAATCTGTAGATTGCTTTGGGTAGTAGAGTCATTTTCACAAAGTTGATTCTTCCAATCCAAGAACATGGTATATCTCTCCATCTGTTTGTATCATCTTTAATTTCTTTCATCAGTGTCTTATAGTTTTCTGCATACAGGTCTTTTGTCTCCTTAGGTAGGTTTATTCTTAGGTATTTTATTCTTTTTGTTGCAGTGGTAATTGGGAGTGTTTCCTTAATTTATCTTTCAGATTTTTCATCATTAGTGTATAGGAATCCAAGAGATTTCTGTGCATTAATTTTATATCCTGCTACTTTACCAAATTCATCGATTAGCTCTAGTAGTTTTCTGGTAGCATCTTTAGGATTCTCTGTGTATAGTATCATGTCATCTGCAAACAGTGACAGCTTTACTTCTTCTTTTCCAATTTGGATTCCTTTTATTTCCTTTTCTTCTCTGATTGCTGTGGCTAAAACTTCCAAAACTATGTTGAATAATAGTGGTGAGAGTGGACATCCTTGTCTTCTTCCTGATTTTAGAGGAAATGGTTTCAATTTTCCACCATTGAAATGATGTTGGCTCTGGGTTTGTCATATATGGCCTTTATTATGTTGAGGTAAGTTCCCTCTATGCCCACTTTCTGGAGAGTTTTTATCATAAATGGGTGTTGAATTTTGTCAAAAGCTTTTTCTTCATCTATTGAGATTATCATATTGTTTTTATCTTTCAATTTGTTAATATGGTGGATCATATTGATTTGTGTATATTGAAGAATCCTTGCATTCCTGGGATAAACCCCACTTGATCATGGTGTATGATCCTTTTATGTGCTGTTGGATTCTGTTTGCTAGCGTTTTGTTGAAGACTTTTACATCGATGTTCATCAGCGCTATTGGTCTGTAGTTTTCTTTTCTTGGTGACATCTTTGTCTGGTTTTGGCATCAGGGTGATGGTGGCCTCGTAGAATGAGGTTGGGAGTGTTCCTCCCTTTGCTATATTTTGGAAGAGGTGTTAGCTCTTCTCTAAATGTTTGATAGAATTCACCTGTGAAGCCATCTGGTCCTGGGCTTTTGTTTGTTGGAAGATTTTTAATCACAGTTTCAATTTCAGTGCTTGTGATTGGTCTGTTTATATTTTCTATTTCTTCCTGATTTAGTCTCGGTAGGTTGTGCTTTTCCAGGAATTTGTCCATTTCTTCCAGGTTGTCCATTTTATTGGCATATAGTCTCTTGTAGTAATCTCTCATGATATTTCATATTTCTGCAGTGTCAGTTGTTACTTCTCCTTTTTCATTTCTAATTCTAATGATTTGAGTATTCTACCTTTGTTTCTTGATGAGTTTGGCTGATGGTTTATCAATTGTGTTTCTCTTCTCAAAGAACCAGCTTTTAGTATTATTGATCTTTCCTATCATTTCCTTTATTTCTTCTTCATTTATTTCTGATCTGATCTTGATGATTTCTTTCCTTCTGCTAACTTTGGGGTTCTTCTGTTCTTCTTTCTCTAATTGCTTTAGATGTAAGGTTAGGTTTTTTATTTGAACTGTTTCTTGTTTCTTGAGGTAGGATTGTATTGCCATTAACTTCCCTCTTAGAACTGCCTTTGCTGCATCCCACAGGTTTTGGGTTGTCTTGTTTTCATTGTCATTTGTTTCTAGGTATTATTTGATTTCCTTTTTGAATTCTTCAGTGATCTCTTGTTTATTTAGTAGTGTACTGTTTAGCCTCCATGTGTTTGTATTTTTTACAGATCTTTTCCTATAATTGAAATCTAGTCTCATAGCATTGTGGTTGGAAAAGATACTTGATATAAGTTCAATTTTCTTAAATTTACCAAGGCTTGATTTGTGACCCAAGATATGATGTATCCTGGAGAATGTTCCATGAGCGCTTGATAAGAAAGTGTAATCTGCTGTTTTTGGATGGAATATCCTATAAATATCAGTTAAGTCCATCTTGTTTAATGTGTCATTTAAAGCTTGTGTTTCCTTATTTATTTTCATTTTGGATGATCTGTCCATTGGTGAAAGTGGGGTGTTAAAGTTCCATACTATTATTGTGTTACTGTCGATTTCCCCTTTTATGGCTGTTAGCATTTGCCTTATGTATTGAGGTGCTCCTATGTTGGGTGCATAAATATTTACAATTGTTATATCTTCTTCTCAGATTTATCCCTTGATCATTATGTAGTGTCCTTCTCTGTCTCTTGTAATACTCTTTATTTTAAAGTCTATTTTGTCTGATATGAGAATTGCTACTCCAGCTTTCTTTTGATTTCCATTTGCATGGAATATATTTTTGCATCCCCTCACTTTCTTTCTGTATGTGTCCCTAGGTCTGAAGTCGGTCTCTTATAGACAGCATATATATGGGTCTTGTTTTTGTATCCTTTCAGCCAGTCTGTGTCTTTTGGTGGGAGCATTTAATCCATTTACATTTAAGGTAATTATCAATATGTATGTTCCTATTATCATTTTCTTAATTGTTTTGGGTTGTTTTTGTAGGCCTTTTCCTTCTCTTGTGTTTCCTGCTTAGAGAAGTTCATTTAGCATTTGTTGTAAAGCTGGTTTGCTGGTACTGACTTCTCTTAACTTTTGCTTGTCTGTAACGGTTTTAATTTCTCCATCAAACCTGAATGAGATCCTTGCTGGGTAGAGTAATCTTGGTTGTAGGTTTTTCCCTTTCATCACTTTAAATATGTCCTGCCACTCCCTTCTGGCTTGCAGAGTTTCTGCTGAAAGATTAGCTGTTAACCTTATGGGGATTCCCTTGTGTGTTATTTGTTTTTTTCCCTTGCTGCTTTTAATATTTTTTCTTTGTATTTAATTATTGATTGTTTGATTAATATGTGTTTTGGCGTGTTTCTCCTTGGATTTATCCTGTATGGGACTGTCTGCACTTCCTGGACTTGACTGACTATTTCCTTTCCCATGTTAGGGAAGTTTTCAACTATAATCTCTTCAAATATTTTCTCAGACCCTTTCTTTTTCTCTTCTTCTTCTGGGACCCCTATAATTTGAATGTTGGTGCATTTAACGTTGTCCCAGAGGTCTCTGAGACTGTCCTCAATTCTTTTCATTCTTTTTTCTTTATTGTGCTGTGGTAGTTATTTCCACTCTTTTATCTTCCAGGTCACTTATCTGTTCTTCTGCCTCAGTTATTCTGCTATTCATTCATTCTAGAGAATTTTAAATTTCATTTATTGTGTTGTTTATCATTGTTTGTTTGCTCTTTAGTTCTTATAGGTCCTTGTTAAACATTTCTTTATTTTCTCCATTCTATTTCCAAGATTTTGGATCATCTTTACTATCATTACTCTGAATTCTTTTTCAGGTAGATTGCCTATTTCCTTTTCATATGTTTGGTCTGGTGGGTTTTTACGTTGCTCCTTCATTTACTGCATATTTCTCTGCCTTCTCGTTTTGTTTAACTTACTGTGTTTGAGGTTCTTTTCACAGGCTGCAGGTTCGTAGTTCCCATTGTTTTTGGTGTCTGCCCCCAGTGGGTGAGTTTGGTTCAGTGGCTTGTGTAGGCTTCCTGGTGGAGGGGACTGGTGCCTGTGTTCTGGTGGGTGAGGCTGGATCTTGTCTTTCTGGTGTGCAGGGCTGCATCCAGTGGTGCATTTTGGGGTGTCTGTGAACTTGTTATGATTTGGGGCAGCCTCTCTGCTAATGGGTGTGGTTGTGTTCCTGTCTTGCTAGTTGTTTAGCATGGGGCATCCAGCCCTGGAGCTTGCTGGCCATTGAGTGGAGCTGGGTCTTAGCATTGAGACAGAGATCTTTGGGAGAGCTCTTGCTGATTGATATTATGTGGAGCCGGGAGGTCTCTGGTGGTCCAATGTCCTGAGCTCAGCTCTCTCACCTCAGAGGCTCAGGCCTGACACGAGGCCGGAGCACCAAGACACTGTCAGCCACATGGTCAGAAGAAAAGGGAGAAAAATAAGAAAGAAAATAAAATTTAAAAATAATAATAAAAATTTAAAAATTATTTTAAAAAAAGTAATAAGAAAAAAAGAAGAGAGCAACCAAACCAATCAAGAAATCCACCAGTGACAACAAGTGCTAAAAACTATACTAAGATAAACATAAAAATCAGAAAGAAGTTACTCTCAGACGGCAAACCCCACGTCTACAGTTGTTCCTAAAGTCCACTGCCTCAATTTTGGGTTGATTCATTGTCTATTCAGGTATTCCACAGGTGCAGGGTACATCAAGTTGATTGTGGGGATTTAATCCACTGCTCCTGAGGCTGCTGGGAGAAATTTCCCTTTCTCTTCTTTGTTCACCCAGCTCCTGGGGTTCAGCTTTGGTTTTGGCCCCACCTCTGCATGTAGGTTGCCCTCAGGCTTCTGTTCCCACCCAGACAGGATGGCGTTAAAGCAGCGGCTGATTAGGAGGCTCTGGCTCACTCAGGCCAGGGGCAGGGAGGGGTATGGTAGTTATAATTGGAATGCCGGGCGAGCTTGCGGCGGCCGAGGCCGGCGTGACGGTCCACCAGCATGAGGTGCGCTGTGTGTTCTCCTGGGGAAGTTGTCCCTGGATCACGGCATTCTGGCAGTGGCAGGCTGCACAGGCTCCCAGGGGGGTGTGGAGAGTGACCTGTGCTTGCACACAGGCTTCTTGGTGGCTGCAGCAGCAGTGTTAGCGTTTCATGCCCGTCTCTAGTGTCTGAGCTGATAGCTATGGCTGGCGCCTGTCTCTGGAGCTCGTTTAGGTGGTGCTCTAAATCCCCTCTCCTCGTGCACCCCGAAACAATGGTCTCTTTCCTCTTTGGCAGGTCCAGACTTTTCCCCAGACTTCCTCCCAGCCAACCGTGGCGCACTAACCCCCTGCAGGCTGTGTTCACGCCGCCAACCCCAGTCCTCTCCCTGTGCTCCGACCGAAGCCCGAGCCTCAGCTCCCAGCCCCGCTCTCCCTGTCGGGTGAGTAAACAAACCTCTCGGGCTGGTGAGTGCCGGTCGGCACTGATCCTCTGTGCGGGAATCTCTCCGCTTTGCCCTCTGCACCCCTGTTGCTGTGCTCTCCTCTGCAGCCCCGAAGCTCCCCAACTCCACCACCCGCAGTCTCCGCCCGCGAAGGGGCTTCCTGGTGTGTGGGAACCTTTCCTCCTTCACAGCTCCCTCCCACTGGTGCAGGTCCCGTCCCTATTCTTTTGTCTCTGTTTATTTTTTTTTTTTTTGCCCTACCCAGGTACGTGGGGAGTTTCTTGCCTTTTGGGAAATCTGAGGTCTTCAGCCAGCGTTCAATAGGTGTTCTGTAGGAGTTGTTCCACATGTAGATGTATTTTTGATGTATTTGTGGGGAGGAAGGTGATCTCCACGTCTTACTCCTCTGCCATCTTGAAGGTCCCCCCCCACCCCTGTGTATAGGTTTATATAGAAAGTGCAGCAGCCTTGGGGATAGCTGTTTCCTTTCAAGGGGGTGGCAGTACAGTCAAGCTCCACCGGAATTGGGGCTGTATTTATTGCCTAAGAATCTCTGGCTACCATGTTGATACTGTTGGTATGGATGATGTCCTGAAGGCTGCTGGAACCCTCTTGGGAAACCACATTCTTCTGCCATCACCAGGGACTGCTTCTGCTAAAAGGGGCTATGAAAAGTCAGAAACGTGTTGGTTAATTTTAAAATGTGACCAGAAAGGTGATGTTAATGTCAAATCTTGGGAGAACAATCTGAACTCCACAACTTGTTGTAACTGACTTAACATCAACTGAGAGATCCATGACATGAGGATTTTTTTATACATCTTTATTGGAGTATAATTGCTTTACAGTGTTGTGTTAGTTTCTGCTGTACAACAAAGTGAATCAGCTATATGTATACATATATCTCCATATTCCCTCTCTCTTGAGCCTCCCTCCCACCGTCCCTATCCCACTCCTCTAGGTGGTAACAAAGCACCGAGCTGATCTCCCTGTACTTTGCAGCAGCTTCCCACTAGCTATCTATTTCACATTTGCATGACATGAGGATTTTAAAATCATGGGGACTGAATTCCCTGGTGGTCAAGTGGTTAGGTCTCCACGCTTTCACTGCCGAGGGCGCAGGTTCAATCCCTGGTCAGAGAACTAAGATCCCACAAGCTGTGCGGCCAAAGGAAAAATAAATTATGGGGACTAACTCTGTAAACTTTGATTAACCAAGCAAAATTTCCCCTAATTGTGCTTTGGAATTTCTTACCTCAGTCAGATTTCTCTGGCTAGTGAACTTGTTAACTGTTAATGTTGAGTCTTTTTCGTGTAACCATAACACTGTAAACTATAGAGATACCATGAAAGCTTTGGGGAGGTGGGCTGAGTAACAAATCAAAACATCCCTGGGATAGAGTATTCTTTCTTTATCTTCTTCCTCCCTCCTCTCTTTCATACAAAAGCTCTCAGTCCAACACTCTCACCAAAATATACAATCTGTCTTGCAAGTAGATAAAAAGAAACTTTAGATAACCCCAATCCCCTCTTCAGTTGCAATGTGAACAGTAAATTAGTTTTGCAAATTGTGCTAATTATATTTAAAAACACCAGGTAAACTACTTTTAAAGTGGAACAGAAAAAATTAATTTTATTAAATCTCTAGTGTTTGGAATATAGTAATGGTCAGCAAGTATGTATATTTCCCTCATATGCAAAGCTCTTTGCTAGATGCTAAAGTGTAGGCGATAAAAGAGGAATAAGACACAGTTTCTGCCTTCCTCCAGAAACTTAACCCCAATCCCCCCTGTTCTTCTTCACATAGTCTCTTGATTTGCCAGTTCCACTTAATTCTCACTGCCCAGGTGGTAGTGTGGGCTGCTATTCCACTAGACCTGCTTTGCTGCCCATAGTCTCCCAGCCCACTTTCATCTCACTTCCGCCTCACCTGTACACCATTGCCAGATTAACAGGACTTCCTAAAGTCGTGTTTCCCAAATTGTGCTTTGAGGAACGTTAGCCCCCATTAAAAAGAGGATTTTGTGCTAACGCAAGTTTAGAAACCAGGGAATGTTCAAATTTGAAAATTCACGATGTACATGATTAGCATGTTAAAGGGTCTGAGAAGTTCTGTGGTAAACATTTTTAACTTTCTTTAACCCAGCATTTCCCATGCTTAGTTGACCACAAAACTTCTTTTTCATGAAACATCAGTTAATATTACATACAAAACTTCTTCAGAAATGTTGCCCTGAAGCATTGCTTTGATCATGCCATTTTCCCAGTTTAGAAATCTCCAGTGGTTCCCCATTTTCTCCTTGGGGAGGGAGAAAATTTCTCCTTGCCAGCCTTCTTTCAGGGACCTTTGCAACCTGGTCCTAAGTTAATTGAGCCTGATTTCATTTTCCACTGCTTCCCTACATGGCCCATTTCCCCCTAACTATATTCCCCCTAACAATAGATTGCTCTGCTCATCATTCTGTGCTCCTCAGCTATTAAGGACCAAGGGAGGAAGTAGGCCAAGAATGGGTGGGGACCAAGATCTGAGGCTTCAGATAGTGATCATTTGTGAGCAGGGAAGGCCCAACAGCAGGAACCTGGGAGTGGGGCAACTCAAGCAGGATGAAGTGGAGGTAGAGTTCAGGATGAGTATGTGTGGGAATACTAATGGCTGAAAATGGCTTACAACTTGAGATATAACCCTGAGTATGCAGTGCAAGGCCTGATAGCCAGAGAAATGAACACCAGGACAGGGCAGATTCTAAAAGTAAGTGCCAAAAAAAAAAAAAAAGAAGAAAGAAAGAAAAGAAAAGAAGCAGTGGTGAGATCAGGTCAGCTATTTTTCATATGCAGAAATAGCTATGGGGTCTACCAGCATGGGATCAAAAACTGAAACATCCCTAAAGACAGGATGTGTGTGTGAATGTGTGTGTGTGTGTGTGCATACGTGCACACGTGCACACCTTTGTTTAAGATAGTGATTGTTAATGTTCTTTGAGAATCTGATGGAAGTTGTGAGACTTCTTAGAAAAATGCACACACACAAAGAATTTTGCATAGAATTTTAGGGGTTTCATAGACTCTGAAATCCATGGGCCTAAGTTTACTGAAACCATCTTATCTAATGTTTAAGAGGAGAGATAGAGATAGACAGAGAACTTTCCAAACAACAGAGATGCTACCCAGGCTGATCTCTTAGGTGTGTTTTTCTTCTTTATTTCTCCAAAGCAGCCCCAATTTAAAAGCTAGCCGCGTGACATCAACCAAATTGTACTTTGCTTCTGCTTATTGACTTACTGATACCACTTCTGGAATTGATTCAGTGACCTGTTGTTCTCTTGTTCTCTCTTACAGTTTTCTATGTCCCTGGGAAATCTATTCTCTGTGACCTTTCGATCTGTGAAACACACATACACACATGCTCACACAGAGTTGCTTAGATACCTCCATGTCCATTTAGTATCCTGGAGAGAAGGAGACACATGAAAGAGGACAAGGGGGTGTATAAATCAAGATCTCCAGAGGCTTTAGGACAGGGAGATTTAGATGTATGTGAGGATAGGGCAGGGTGTGAATGAAGCTGTTGTGCTGGGTGAGTGATTATAGTGGTGGTACTTGCTTCAAGGAACAAGTGGGCTTTGAGTGCTGTTCACACTAAATCGTGAGCCTTGACTTTCTTATTACAATTCTCCCAAAGCAATGGTTGTCAACCCTGGCTATATACTAGAATCACCTGAGAAGCTTTAAAAATATGCCCATGTCCAGGCCCCAAACCCCAGAGATTCTGATTTAATTGTTCTGAGGTGTGGACAGAGCATACTTATATTTTATAAACTGCAAAACATTTAATTTAAAAATGCTACTCTACAATATATTAAAAATAGCTCTTATATAAACACCTATAATGTTTTCTTTAGCTACCAGATTTCCTTTGCTTAAAAATATTTTATCTATCTATCTATCTATCATCATCATCATCATCATCATCATCATCATCATCATCTATCTAAGGAAACTGTAAATTTCACCTATGGAAAAGCCCATATTCTATCACAAATGTGTATGGCCAGATTTCTCAGATTCCATTTTTTGGGGTCGGTATATTATAGATTTTGATACAGTAGTAGACAGAACAGTATAAATAACCCCTATGTTTCCATCAGACATTTAAAATAATTAATAACCCATGGTCAATTTTGTAACATCTATATCCCCATTACTCCTTCTATACTTGTGTCTTAGTCTGTTTGGGCTGCTATAACACAAATACCATAGACTGAGTGGCTTGAACAAGAAATATTTGTTCCTCACAGTTCTAGAGGCTGGGGAGTCCAAGATCAAGGTGTTGCTAATAGATTCTGTGTCTGGTGAGAGCTGGCTGCTTCCTGGTTCATAGATGGCCATCTTCTCACTGTGGCCTCACGTGGCAGAAGGGCCGAGGGAACACTTTGAGGTCTTTTATAAGGGCACTAATCCCGTTCACGAAGGCTCCTTCCTCATGACCTAATCACCTCCCAAAGGCCCCACCTCCAAATACCATCACATTGGGGATTATATTTCAATGTATGAATTATGAATTTTGGGGGGACACAAGCATTCAATCTATAGAAACTTGGCAATTCTATTCCTTTAAAAAATATATTTATTGAGGGACTTCCCTGGTGGTCCAGTGGTTAAGACTCCATGCTCCCAATTCAGGGGGCACAGGTTTGATCCCTGGTCAGGGAACTAGATCCTGCATGCTGCAACTAAAGATCCTGCATGCTGCAACTAAGACCCAGAGCAGCCAAATAAATAAATATTTAAAAATACATTTATTGAGGGATAATTTACCTTCTTTTAGTGTGCAGGTCTATGAGTTTTGAAAAACTCATACAGTTGTATAAGCATCACTGTGATCAAGATATAGGACATTTGCATCACCCTAAAATGTTCCTTTATGACACTTTATAGTATATAGTATCACATGGTATGGATGTACCACAATTTGTCCATTCACCCATTGAAGGACTTTAGGGTTGTTGCCAAATTTGACTGTTATGAAAAAAGCTGATATGAACATTTGTGTACAGGTTTCTGTGGAAACGAATTTCAATTTCCTCTTTGGTGAAATGTCTGTTCATACCTTTTGCCCATTTTTTTCCACTGGAATGTTTTTTTTCTTACTGTTGAGTTTTGAGGTATAGACAGATAGGTAGAATACAAATCCTTTATCAGATATACAGTTTGCAAATATTTTCTCCCAGTCTATGGATTGTGTTTGCATTTCAATAGTGTCTTTTCAAGAGCAGAATTTAAAAATTTTGATGTTCTAATTAATCATTTTTTTTCTTTTATGAATCATGTTTTTTATGTCATGTCTAAGAATTTTTTACTGAGTACCAGATCAAGAAGATTTTCTTCTATGTTTTCTAAGATTCATTTTGAGTTAATTTTGTATAGTGTGTGAGATTTAGGTCAACATTTTGTTTTGTTTTTCTTTGCATATGGATGTTTATTTGATCCAATTTCATTTGTTGAGACAACTATACTTTCTCCTTTGGATTGCCTCTGCACCTTTGTCAAAACTCAATTGGGCACTTATGTGTTGGTCTACTTCTAGGCTATATTCTGTCCCATTCATCTGTCTGTTTATCTTGACACTTCTCTTGATTACTGTTGCTTTATAGAAAGCCCTGAGAGCATGTATCATGAGTCCTATGACTTTGTTCTTTTTCAAAATTGTTTTGGCTCTTCTATTTCTTGTGCTTTTTCATATAAGTTTTTGAATTAGCTTGTTAAGCTCTACAAAATATCCTGCTGGGCTTTTGATTGGAATTATATTTAAAGTATAGATTGATTTGGAGAGAATTGACATATTAACAAATTATTTATTTATTTATGGCTGCATCAGGTCTTAGTTGCAGCACACAGGATCTTTCATTGCAGCATGAGGTCTCTTCGTTGTGGCACACGGGCTTCTCTCTAGTTGTGGCATGCAGATTTTTTCTCTTCTCTAGTTGTGGTGCACGGGATTTTTTCTCTTCTCTAGTTGTGGTGCATGCAGCCTCTCTAGTTGAGGCGCATGAGCTCAGTAGTTGTGGTGCATGGGCTTAGTTGCCCCGCGACATGTAGGATCCTAGTTCCCTGGCCAGGGATCGAACCCATGTCCCCTGCATTGGAAGGTGGATGCTTTACCACTGAACCACCAGGGAATTCCCACGAATTAAGTATTTCAACGCATTAACATGGTATCTCTCTCCATTTATTTAGCTTCTCTTTAATTTAGCACTATCAACACAATGTTGAATAGGAGTGGTGAGAGCAGATCCATTCCTGTATTGTTTTGAGTCAAATAAAAGATATTGTATAATTTCATCTGTAACTATGACTGTGTATATTTGTAAAAGAAAAAGGATAAAAACCCACAAAATATTCATAACACATCTAAATTAATGTCTTTAATTATAATAAAATATTCGTTCATGTATAAATTTTCAGTTGTCTCATAAATGTCTTGTTTTTCCTGTTTATTTGAATCAGGATGCAAATAAGGGCCATACACTGTAGTTGCTTGATATGTCTTTTACATTTCTTTTAATTTATACGTTCCTCTCATACCTTTTTATTCTTTGCAATTTATTTATTGAAGAAACTGGGTTGTTTGTTTAGTAGAGTTTTCCACAGCCTGGATTTTGCTGAAAGCTATCCCATGGTGTTTAACATGTTCCTCTGTCTTCTGTATTTCCTATAACTTAGTAGTTGGATCTAGATGCTTACTCAGGTTCAAGTTCAATTTTTTTTTTTTTAGGAATAAGAAAATTATTTTATTTTAGTATATTAATAATTTACACAGTCTTATTTTATGGTAGTAATGTCATACATTCCTCCAATAATACTAATTTGAATTAATATGATTTTAAGCTATTACATGGAGTTGTTCTGAGTTCCTGTAGAATTGTCTTTTTTTTTTTTTTCCCCAGAAGGGAATTAATAGAATTGAGACATAGCAAGAGCAGAAATACTAGGTTTTGGACATCCGTTGTGGTACAAAATAAAAAATTAGCAGTCATTGACTCCTTGTTAGAAATTTGACTCCTAGTCAAAGATTTATAAACTTTACCTTGTGTAAATAAGTCTGTAGTCATAATCATTTATGATGCTCAGAATTCAAGTTCAATTTTTAAAAAATAGTTTCAACTATTAACTACTTGGATCAAATCATAAGCAATATTATTGCAAAAGAGCCCACTACATGTTCTAGTATTGTAATTGCTACCCAACAACTCATTAATATACAGAAACATTCATCATGAGGAGAAAGAACTACCACGCATCCATTCTATAGATTAGCAGTTTGCCACCATTGAGCCATAGTGCTCCCTTCATTAATCTGGATAGTCACTCTTTACACTCATCTTGAGTGAATGATGGGATGATGTAAGCTCAAATGCAACGTATAAACATTTCTTTGTAAAAAAAAGTCATAAGTTGAAAACAATCTTGCATAATTTACTATTAAACACATAAAAACTGCCTTAACTTAAGGTCTTTCTCTATCCAGCAGGCTAACAGGGCATCTTAGGGCCTGACAGAGACTCTCTTATCACAGATGACTCACAGGTTAAAATCTTCAAATAAAACCACCCTGTATGCTTCACTGGCTTTCTGAAGTACACTAAGGCTGTATTCTGGAAACTCAAACCTATTTCGAAGTCCTGGACAATTTCCCTTACCACCTTCTGGAAAGAAAGCTTTTGGTTCAGGAGCTCTATTGATTTCCAGCTGGTAAGACAAGACTTTTAAGCCATTAGCAGCCTTAGTAGCCAGCTAATTTCGTGGGGGCCTTCCAGTCAGTGGGTTTGCAAGCAGAGTGCTTTGTGTCACCCATTTCCTTTAACCCAATATCAAAGTCTTTAGTTGCTTCTGTGTCTGTCTCTGCTGTTACGACACTAATGTGCTCTAGCAATCAAGCAAAGAAAAAAAAAAGCTGCTCTTTCAACCAGTACTTAACCTTTCTACTCTTAGAGTCAAAGTCTTTTTAAAAATTTACATATATATATGTATACACACACATATGTGTATGTATGTATACACACAGATACATATATAATTTACCCCACTTTTTAAAAACTAAGGACTTATTTAATATATAACCACAATGATATTATTACTTCTAACAAAATTAACAGTAATTTATTAATACCCAGCTCATATTCGAATTTCCCTGTTTATCTTAAGAAATGGTTAATTTGAATCAGGATCCAAACAAGGGCCACACATTACATTTTGTGGCTGTGTTTCTTGAGTCTTTTTTATTCTGTAACAATTTCCCCTCCTCATTTTCTTCCCATGTGTTATGTGCTGAATGTTTGTGTCCCCACCCTCCCCAAATTCATATGTTGAAATCCTAACCTCCCCTGTGATGGTCTTTGCAGGTTGGGCCTTTGGGAGGTGATTAGGTCATGAGGGTGAAGCCCTCATGAATAGGAGTAGTGCTTTTATAGAAGCACTTTTATAGAAGCCCCACAGAGCTCTCTTACCCCTCCCACCATGCGAGGGCAAAGCAAGAAGATAGCTGTCTGCAACCAGGGAGCAGGCCTTCACCAGGAACCCAACCATGCTTTCACCCTGATCTTGAATGTCCAGGCCCCAGAAATGTGAGAAACAAATATCTGTTGTTTATAAGCCATCCAGTCTGTTACATATTCTGTTACAGCAGCCTGAATCGGCTAAGGCACTATACTATTGGAGAAATTGGGTCATTTGTTCCTTAAAATGCTCTACTTTCTGCATTTGGCTGATTACCTCCTGGTACCATTTAACTTGTTACTCTATCTCTTTTATTTCCTGTATACTGGTATTTAGATCTAGACTAGAGGATTGATTTGTTTCAGGTTATTTCTTTTGGCAAAATACTTTGTAGGTAGTTCTGTGTACATTTTATTGCATCAGTCAGAAGGCACATTGTGTCTGTCCCAGTTTTAGCCATGAGATTGATTTCATTATGAGGTGTGTTTGGCCTGTTCCTTGTTAAGCTTTCACCTAATAGGTTTAGAATTCATTGATGATCTTTGTCTAAATCCATTATTTCGCTTGAAGTTGTGAAATGGTGATTTTATCATCCTATCATTCCTTTTGCATTGATTAGTGGCATTCTCCATGATGAAGAACTTTCCTTCTCAACTATTTTAGTGACCCTGAAATACTGTTTGACCAGGAAATGCAGAATCAATGCTTAATTCTTTACCTTTATTAATTTTTAGCTAATGAGTTGTTGCTCTAGAAACCTCCAATGATAATCAATGGGTTTTTTTCTTGAGTATAATAATGAGGTTGTAGAATTTTATATATTTGATGTGCTTGAATCAACCACAGTCATTTTTTTAATGCTCAATGAATTTGACAATCTTTGGTCGGTAGAAGCCCTTTCAAGTTGGCTCCTCCGTCTTTTTGACGTGTCTTCAGTAGTCTTTGATAGCGTCCTTGCTTTCTGGTATGACAAGATGCCCCAGTCTCATCTTGAACATTTTCTACTTTAGATCTGGAAACAGCCATTTCTCCAGGGAGCCATGGATCCTTTTTTTTAAAAACTTACTTATTTTATTTATTTATTTTTGGCTGCACTGGGGCTTTGTTGCTGAGCGCGGGCTTTCTTTAGTTGTGGCGAGTGGGGGCTACTCTTCGTTGTGGTGCGTGAGCTTCTCATTGCGGTGGTTTCTCTTGTTGCAGAGCATGGGCTCTAGGCACGTGGGCTTCAGTAGTTGTGGCTCGCGGGCTCTAGAGTGCAGGCTCAGTAGTTGTGGCACACGGGCTTAGTTGCTCCACAGCATGTGGGATCTTCCTGGACCAGGGCTTGAACCTGTGTCCCCTGCATTGGCAGGCGGATTCTTAACCACTGCGCCACCAGGGAAGCCCCCATGGATCTTTTTTAATGAGAAATGCAATCAGCATAAGTAATTTTTTTTTGTTTTTTAAACAGACTATTTTTTAGGGAACTTTGGGGTTTACGGAAAAACTGAGTCCAAGGTACAGAGTTCCCATATGTCTCCTCTCCCCGTCTTTCACAGTTTCCCCTTTTATTATCATCTTGCATTACTCCAGTACATTTATTACAATTAACTAACCGATATTGATACATATTATTAACTAAAGTTCATTAGTTAATGTTCATTGCCAAGTTCATTGCCAACTACTTAACAGGCTGCTGCCATGAACCAGAAAGTGGTAGCTTCCTCCCTCAGCTCCTGTGATAACTAGGATTAAGAATGACACAGTTGCTGTGAACTCTTCCAGGAGGTGTGTCTAGGACAAGTGGCTCATAGACTGATGTCTAGGTCTGGCCAGTGCAAGTTGGGTAGGCTGGGTAGGAGAACCATTTTGGAAGGAAGTATCTGAGTAGAAGCACATTGAACTCCAGGTCAGGCTGGGATGAGAGATGTTCAAAGTGTTAGTGAGATGGGGATCTAAAGTTAACCCTGGGATATCAGTCTGCAAACTTAGGTTAGGACTCCATTACAGGCCTCAGAGTGATGGTCTTCTAGTCTTAGGTCTTTATCGCTCTCTAGACTAGAGACTTTGTGTTGCTTCAGACTAGAGAGGGGTCAGAGCTGAAGGTCAAGGGACCAGGCTACCAGGATTTAGAAATCTATAGGGAGGAAGCTAGGTAGGCCTGAACCTAATCTCTTTGGGCATGCTTCAAGCATTTAAGTGGCCCAACTGGAATCCTGAAATCTAGACCCCCTTCTGTTACCATCTCTCCTCCCTTTTCTGGACTAGTTATTTTGCAATTAACAACAGGTTAATTGATTGGAAATGTTTACTTGACTGAGCTAAGATTTAAACTTGCTTCAGGGAAACTATCTTGGAAGGGTCAGAAGCCTGCAATGGGTAGTTGGTTGCAAAATGGGAATTAGATGGAGAGAGGATCCGTCTCTATTAATCTCCACTTAGGTAGTGATTAGATTTCTGAAGAGAGCTGAGAACTTAATTGTTCAGTGTCATCGGGAAGTCAATTATTTTAATCTTTCTTCAATAGTTAGCTATTAACTGGGAATAAAGAGGAGAGTAATTGGAGATGGATTTGCTCAGACTAGCTTGTGCCTTGTAGAGTCAATATTCTTGGTTGTTAATGAGATCTTGGATAAAATGAAGTTGGCACAAAGGGAGGCAACCAGCTAGAGGTGATGCTTGGCTAAGAGCAATATGATGGACTAGATGGATTCAGAGTATCCTGCACCTTCTCCCAACTTTTTCAGCAATCTTTTCCCCAAAGCTGTACACAGCAGTCCCAACCCTGGGTCTATGCCACTATAGACAGAACCCCAAGGTTTCACATGTAATGATTAAGAGTTTGGGTTTGGAGTTGGATCTGATCTAGAATCCCATCATGGCCCCTTATCACCTATGTGACCTTGATTGAGTTACTTAATCTCCTTCTGTTTCCTCAGCTACAAAATGGCAGTAATAATAATACCACATGATTGTTCAGAGAATTATATGAAATTAATGCACATAAAGCACTTAGTGTAATGCCTGAAAAAAAGGTACTCAACAACGAATATTTGTTTCCTTTCATGCTTTTCCAGACTACGAATCTTTTGTGGTCGAAAATCCCAAGTGCTCTGTTATTTTACACATACTTCTTCCTATAAGGCAGCTACCAGTGAAGGCTTGATAAACCCTTGGTCTCTGCTCAGGGCTGTGGCCTGGCAGCCCCTCTGTCTTTGACAAGCCCACCTCTTACCCTTTCCAATGTGGTGTAATGGTTTTGAGTGTGGGCTCTGGAGTGTGGACAGATCTGTGCTGGAATCTACAGCTCAACTACTCCCTGACTGTACAACTTTGGACAAATCATTTAACCCTTCTGTGCCACACATGCTTTCCTTATCTATAAAATAGCAATAATAGGGCTTCCCTGGTGGCGCAGTGGTTGGGAGTCCGCCTGCCGATGCAGGGGACACGGGTTCGTGCCCCGGTCCGGGAGGATCCCACGTGCCGCGGAGCGGCTGGGCCCGTGAGCCATGGCCGCTGAGCCTGCGCGTCTGGAGTCTGTGCTCCGCAACGGGAGAGGCCACGACAGTGAGAGGCCTGCGTACCGCAAAAAAAAAAAAAAAAAAAAAAAAATAGCAATAATAATATTGTTATCTCATGAGATTGCTGGGAGGATTCAATGAGCTGATATATGTATAGTGCTCAGAACAATGTCTGACACATGGTAAGTGCTCAAAAAGTGGTAGCTATATTATTATCTATATTGTTCTCTCCATCCTGGCTACCATTCTCTCAGGAACCTGAGGGGTATCAAGAGTTCACCTGACAAAATCATATAAGTGGACACTTAATGGCTTAAGTGTCCCCTATTCCACCACCATGAAACCAAAGACACCATTACCTAGTGGCAGCTTGTGGGTTCTAAGCTGTGTCGTTCTAAAACATGGCCCCCAAATTTTTGACACTCCTCCCATTGAGAAGTGACGTCTAATCCCCTCCCCTTGAATCTGCATTCTGTGAATGATTGACCAATAGAATATGGCAGAAGTGGCACTGTGCCAGTTTCTGGGCCTATGTCTCAAGAAACTGGCAGCTTCCACTTCCTATCTCTGGGGGTGTTCACTCTTGGAACTCGGACATATTCTGTGACAAAAGCCAACCAGCCCATTTAAAGGTCCTTGTGGAGAGGAAATGAGGCTCCTGGCCCTCAGCCCTGGTTGAGCTCTCAGTTGACAGCCAGCATGAACTTGCCAATCAGTGTGAGTGAGCCATCTGGGATGTAGTTCCTCTAGCTCCCCATTGATCCACCCCAGCTGATGTCACATGAAGCAAAGATCAGCCCGCTTTGCCAAACCTTGTCCATTGTTGTGACCAGCATAAATGTTGTCTTTTTAAGCCACTAAGTTTGAGATGATTTGTTACACAGTGATAGATAATCAGAACATATATTGCGGGCAGCTGGCCAATAGGTGGGGAAGATCTTCTGGGGCAGGTGGGTCCATGTATTCCCAACTACATCATGCAAGTTGTGACTGGTCCTATTCATGTGTAGGGCTGGCCTTTGAATTATGGAATGGAATTGTCCTGGGATGTGGTTGTTAAGTCTAATGCTTCAGTTTTAAAAAATAAACACAAAATGTTTTTGATCAAAATGTCGACAGTATTACACTAAATATCACTCCCCTCCTTGACAAATCTACTCCTTCTCCATATTCCATATCTCAGAGATGATATCTTGTACTATCCAGTTATTCAAGTAAAACATGTAAGGGTCATCCATGAATCCTTCCTTTCCCTGACCCTTCACATCCAGTTCATTAGAAAGTACTGTTGACTCTATCTTCAAAATGTACCCTAAATCTGTCCTCTTTTCTCCATCCCCAATGTCACTACTCTAGTCCAGACTATCCTTTGGTCTTACTTGGGCTAACCTATATTGGACACAAGCTTATGTGCCTTCTTGGATTCTTTTCTGAGATGCTGCCCACTTCCCAAATTGTGCTGCCGTCATTCCATTTTGGGAGCATCCCTCCTGAACTTTCAGAGCTACAAGGTAGTCTAAGTTGATGCCCTACACCTGCATGACCTTCATGTTCTACCCATTTACCTGTGAGTGCCAAGTTATCACTCCACTTCCACACCTGGGGAAAATGCCATACCATGGGAATGGGATCTGGCTTCGTGAGAAGCTGCCAAGGGACCAGATGATGCAACTGGAAGTGAAGGGGAATGAGTACCCTGGGGTAGGGGACTGACTAGTGGAAATGAGGAGGCAGGAGGGAGCCAGGCAGATCAATTTCTCCTAATTTCTCCCATTGTGTACAACTCTGAAACGTGTATGCGTGTTTTCCTTTGAACCATTGTGAGCAAACACACCTGGCAAGTGACCTGCAGTTTCTGACATGATGGCCAGTGAAGTAATGCATTGTGTCACATTGTTTTACATCGTTCCTTGCCTCACTTGCCTTTTTTCCTCATCCTTGTTGCCTTAGGCTTGCACAACTCCCATATGGTTAGTACTTGATTTTCTGACTGAGGCTCTGTTTTTTCTTTTTAAAAAGATAACAAATTTATTTATTTATTTATTTATTTTTGGCTACATTGGGTCTTCGTTGCTGCGCACGGGCTTTCTCTAGTTGTGGCGAGCAGGGGCTACTCTTCGTTGCGGTGCGCGGGCTTCTCACTGTGGTGGCTTCTCTTGTTGCGGAGCACGGGCTCTAGGCATGCACCCTTCAGTAGTTGCGGCACTTGGGCTCTAGGCGTGCGGGCTTCAGTAGTTGTGGCTCGTGGGCTTAGGTGCTCCGCGGCATGTGGGATCTTCCCAGACCAGGGCTCGAACCCGTGTCCCTTGCATTGGCAGGCGGATTCTGTTTTTTTTTTTAACATCTTTATTGGAGTATAATTGCTTTACAATGGTGTGTTAGTTTCTGCTTTATAACAAAGTGAATCAGCTATACATACACATATATCCCCATATCTCTTCCCTCTTGCATCTCCCTCCCTCCCACCCCCCCTATCCCACCCCTCTAGGTGGTCACAAAGCACCGGGCTGATCTCCCTGTGCTATGTGGCTGCTTCCCACTAGCTATCGGTTTTACGTTTGGTGGTGTATATCTGTCCATGCCACTCTCTCACTTTGTCCCAGTTTACCCTTCCCCCTCCCGTGTCGTCAAGTCCATTCTCTAGTAGGTCTGTGTCTTTATTCCCGTCCTGCCCCTAGGTTCTTCATGACCTATTTTATTTTATTTTATTTTAGATTCCATATATATATGTGTTATTATACAGTACTTGTTTTTCTCTTTCTGACTTACTTCACTCTGTATGACAGACTCTAGGTCCATCCACCTCACTACAAATAATTCAATTTCGTTTCTTTTTATGGCTGAGTAGGCACGCAGATTCTTAACCACTGCGCCACCAGGGAAGCCCTCAGGTTCTGTTTTATAAGACCCTGGCTAAGACATTTGATATTAGAAATGGTTCTAGAAAACAGACTATCAGGATGGGGTTTGGGAGCTGTGTTGTTCTCCTGTCTAAAAGTAGTAGGTATCATTTCTTTTTTTTAGATTCTGCATATAAGTGATATCATATGATATTTGTCATTTTCTGTCTGACCTACTTCACTTAGTATGATAATCTCCATGTCCAATCCATGTTACTGCAAATGGCATTATTTAATTCTTTTTAATGGCTGAGTAATAATCCACTGTATATATGTACCACATCTTCTTTATCTGTTCATCTGTTAATGGGCATTTAGGTTGCTTCCATGTCTTGGCTATTGTAAACAATGCTGCAACGAATATTGTGGTACATGTATCCTTTCGAACCATGTTTTCCTCCCCATATATGCCCAGGAGTGGGATCTCTGGATCATATGGTAGCTCTATTTTTAGTGTTTCTTTTTAACATCTTTATTGGAGTATAATTGCTTTACAATGGTGTGTTAGTTTCTGCTTTATAACAAAGTGAATCAGTTATACATATACATATGTTCCCATATCTCTTTCCCTCTTGTGTCTCCCTCCCTCCCACCCTCCCTATCCCACCCCCTCTAAGTGGTCACAAAGCACCGAGCTGATTTCCCTGTGCTATGCGGCTGCTTCCCACTAGCTTTAGTTTTTTAAGGAACCTCCATACTGTTCTCCATAGTGGTTGTACCAATTTACATTCCCACCAACGGTGTAGGAGGGTTCCCTTTTCTCCACACCCTCTCCAGCATTTGTTATTTATAGACTTTTTAATGATGGCCATTCTGCCCAGTGTGAATTGGTACATCATTGTAATTTTGATTTGCATTTCTCTAATAATTAGCAATGTTGAGCATCTTTTCACATGGCTCTTGGCCATCTGTATGTCTTCTTTGGAGAAATGTCTATTTAGGTCTTCTGCCCACTTTTTTGACTGGGTTGTTTGTGTTGGGGATATTGAGTCGCATGAGCTGTAAAAATGATACAAATGAACTTATTTACAAAACAGAAACAGACTTACAGCTTTAGAGAAGGAACTTACAGTTACCGGGGGAACGGTTGGGGGGAGGGGTAGACTGGGAGTTTGGGATCGACATATACACACTTCTATATTTAAAATAGATAACCAACAAGGACCTACTGTATAGCACAGGGAACGCTGCTCAATATTCTGTAATAATCTAAATGACAAAAGAATTTGAAAAAGAATTGATGCATGTATATGTATAACTGAATCACTTTGCTGTACACCTGAAACTAACACAACATTGTTAATCAATTATACTCTAATATAAAGTAAAAATTAAAAAAATAAAATAGAAACAAAGGATAAATTATCAAAAAAAACCCAAAGGGTAAATTAAAAAAAAAATAAAAGCAGTAGGGACCCTATTGCTGGTGTTAAGTGTGTGAAGATAACCCCCTGCCATGAAATGGCATTGCAATCGCTCGAGCTTTCACCTGTGCTATGTGGTATTTTATTGGTATGATATGTAGGCACAAGGCAAGATATGGGGAGGTCAAGTGACTGTGGCACTTAATCGATATATGGACAATGTTATTTATAAGGATCTTGGAGTAGAATTGTTGCTTTTGACTGCAGGAGGAACTCTGCCTCTGTGGAAGATTTAAAGGAGATCCTTATCTCCTGCAGCTGCAGAACAGACTATACTAAAAATCAGGCTCAGGATCCGATAATAAGGGTAGCAGAGGTGCAAAAAAGACTAAATGTACAACCTTGTCAGAGCATTTTTTCAAGATCAGATAGGGAAAAATTGGAACATGGAGATCTGGAGTGGTTATTTGGATAGATGAATCCAAGTATTATGAACCTCCAGTTTCCCCGAGCTTTTCTTGGTGGCAGAAGCAGCTGCTTTTCCCTTGCCAGAGGAGAGTAAGTTTCCTTTTCATGGAGATTATGTAATGATTTCACCTGAAGCAGCTGCCTTGCGAGATGACCTTTTTTCTCAAGATGCATCTCACCATCCTCACTACCTCCAGTTAATAACCAGAATTACATCTTGAAACAGCTTTGAAAGAAAAGTACACACCCTGCTCTAGAAATTTTTTATGCTCATTCATAGGGAGAATTGAAAGCAGTTCACAATCTCAAAAACATTATTTGCATGCAAGAAGTCAGATATACCCCAAAATACATACTGCATGATTCCATTTAAATGACTTCCAAGAGCAGACAATACAAATCTATGGAGAAAGAAAATCAGAAAGTGGTTGCCTCTGGATGGGTGTCGGGATTAACTGGAAAGGGCAGGAGGGAACTTTCCAAGGTGATGGAAATGTTGCATATCTTATTTTGAGTGGTGGTTACATCAGTATATACAGCTGTCAAAACTAAGAATTGTATAGTTTTTGTATGTAAATTATACATCAATAAAGAATTAACAATCAGTTCACCTTTATATGGCAAGGACATGCTCACTGTCTTACCTCAGGGCTATTTTAGCTCTCATACTTTCTATAATATTGTATTCAGGGCTTATACATCTTGACACTGAAGAATATCACACTAGCCCACTATACTGATGAATATATTTACATCATGAATTTCTGCAGGTTTGAGGGTCTGGGGCAGAATATACTCTCAAAGGTAAAGGACAAAACCCTGTACTTTATACCTCCTACCACTAAGAAGGAGGCACAGCACTGATAGATCTTTTGGGATTTTGGATACAACACATGGAACACACCTCTGACTCATTTATTTGGTAATCTAGAAGGCTGCTGGGTTCACGTGAGGCCCAGAGCAAGAGAGGGCTCTGCAGGAGGACTAGACCACCTGACAAGCTGATCTGCCTTCTGGGCCTTATGATGTATCAGATCCAGTGGTGCTAGATTAAGCCTTTGGCAAACCCTAGGAAAGTCGCAGTGCAGATCTCTAAGGTTCTGGAGCAGGGTCATGCCCTTGGTGGTTGGCGTACAATATTATGTTAGTTTCAGGTATACTACATGGTGATTTGACATTTGCATGCATTATGAAATAATCACCATGATAATAGTAGTATCCATCTGTCCCCATATAAAATTATTACAGTGTAATTGACCATATTCCTTATGCTGTATATTATAGCCCCATGGTTTATTTATTTTATAACTGGAGGTTTATACCTTTTAACCCCTTCACCTATTTTGCCCCACTCCCACCCCCTCACCTCTGGCAACCACTTGTTTGTTCTCTGTATCTATGAGTCTGTTTTCATTTTGTTTTTGTTTGCTTTGTTTTTCAGATTCCACATATAAGTGAGATCATACGATATTTTTCTTTGTGTCTTATTTTGCTTAGCATAATACCCTCTAGACCCATCCATGTTGTCACAAATGGTAAGATTTCATTTTTTATGGCTAAGTAATATTCGTGTGTGTGTGTGTGTGTGTGTGTGTGTGTGTGTGTGTGTGTATGCCACATCTCCTTTATCCATTTATCTACCAATGGACATTTAGGTTGTTTCCGTATCTTGGCTATTGTAAATAATGCTGCAATGAACATTGGGGTACATATATCTTTTTGAATTAGTGTTTTCATTTTCTTTGGATAAATACCCAGGAGTGGAACTGCTATATTGTGTGGTAATTCTAATTTTTAATTTTTTGAGTACCCTCCATACTGTTTTCCATAGTGGCTCTACCAATTTGCATTCCCACCAGAAAACTGTTCTTTTAAAAACATCATCTAGTGTGCTAGTAAGACCGAGCAGCTCATCATGGGGCACTGTATTAGTTATCTCTTGCTGAGTTACACAATTGTCAAAAACTTAGCAACTTAAAACACCACACATTTATTATCTGGTAGTTTCCATGTGTTGGGAGTCTGGTCTTGGCTTAGCTGAATCCTCTGCTCAGGGTCTCACAAGGCTGCAATCAAGGTATTGGCCAGGCTGCATTCCTTTCTGGAGCTCAGGGTCCTCTTTCAAGCTCATGTGGTTGTTGACAGAATTAAGCTTCTTTCAGCTGTAGGACTGAGGTCTCTGTTTGCTTGCTGGTTGTTGACCAGGCACCTCTCTTAGTCTCAGGGACTGACCATGGTTTCTTGTCACATGGCCCTCGCACAGGTCCTCCTACAACATTGCCGTTTCGTCCTTCCTCTTCTTCCTCTTTCTCTTCTTCTTCTTCTTCTCCTCCTCCCTCTCCCCCTCTTTCTTCTTCTTCTTCTTCATATACATTGTAGAATGATTGCCAAGATCAAGATAATTAACACATCCATTACCTTACATAGTTAACTTTTTTCTTTTTTTTGGTGAGAATGTTTAAGATCTACTCTCAGTAACTTTCAAGTATACAATACCATATTATTAACTATAGTTGCCATGCAGTTTAGTTCTTAGAGGCCAGGAGGAGAAGCACTCCAGTCTGCCAAGGTGGAGTTTATATAATGTAACATAATCACTGCAGTGATTGTCCTGTCACCTTAGCCATCTTCTGTTGGCTAGAAGCAAGTCACAGGTTCTGCCTACACATAAGGGGAAAGCATTATATAAGCATGTGACTCATTGGGAGTCACCTTAGGTATGTCCACCGCAGACACCGACTGTGAAAACAAGCTCCTTATAGTAAAATGGGTGTTAACTGACATACCGAGTTGTAAGGTTGGGCATGAACAGCAACAGTCTATTGTGTGATGGAAGTGTTACAGTTGGGACTGGGCTCAAGCAGGTCCAGCAGGCATGAACAAAGCATCAGAGCAGATGGCCCAGACAGGTGTCACCTGTTTCTGCGGCACCACCCCTTTCAAGCCACACCTGTGTTGCCTGATGTTGTTGTTGGTGGTGGTGGTGTGCTGTCTGCTGCTATTAACTGACAGAGGAGGAATGGATTCTGGCCTGATTAGCAGATGGGTCAGGGCAATATGTTGGCACCATGTGGAAATGGATTGCTGTCCCATTCTCTAGCTCCACTCAGCAGGGGCTCTGAAGGACAGTGGAGAAGGAAATACACCCAGTGGGTAGACTTCCTTTCACTAAAGCTGATCTAGCATCTGCCACAGCGAGGTGCCCAAACGTGTGGCAGCCCTCATACAGCACCGTTCTTCAGGGAGACCAGCCAGCTACCTGGTGTCAGATCAATTACTTGGATCTCGTCTGTCCTGAAGAGGGCAGTGATCCTTCCTCAGCTGAATGGTTTTCTACTCTAGACTCACCTTCTCTGCCCACATTGCCCACACTGGCACCACTGTCTGAGGGCTTACAGAATGCCTGATAGAACAATAGAACGGGCTGTTGAAGGCTCCGCTAAGGTTCCAGAAAGAGGGTTGGCTGCTGTATATTATATGGTAGGATGTAGTATATGCCTTGATACTCTGATTGATATAGAGTACTACATCCCTTATAGTTAGAATACACAGATCCAGGAATCTGAGTCAGGATGCTTGGAAAAAATCCTGTAAATACTGCAAGAGGTGGGAGTCTCCTTCTCACCTTGCTGGCATAACAGCGGTGATAACATTGTTTGTGCTAATGGCAGCCATAGCTACTGCCAAAGACAACCAAGGGTTTTAAACAAAGAATGCCATGGTCAGAAGCAGCTGGAAAAGCTCAATGACAGATAAGGAACGTGGAAGAATCAGGTAAATGAAAAGAATTTTGGAGTTTTGGCTGTGGTGAAATAAGTTAGAGTTCTGAGATCATAGAGACCTAACTTTAAATCCTGCCTCTACAACTTATCTACATGACCTTGGGCAAATAGTTTTATCTTCTGAACCTCACTTCCTATATCTGTAAAAGAGATAATAATAGTATCTGCCCACAGAGTTATGGTGGGAATTAATTCATGCTTGTAGTAGTATTTGTAAAATTCCTAGAACAGTGTCTGGCAAAGATCAAGTATTCAATAAAATTATGTGTGCAAAGAACATACTTCTCATTTTAAGACAGACATGGTATGACTCTAAAAACAATGAGGTGGAACTGTCCCAAAAGCTACTTGAAGGAGCTTCTTTGATGGTACCCTCAGAAAAGTGCCAATGCCTGTGCCAAAGATAGATTTGCCTTGACACCAATGAAGCTTGAGCTACAGGGTCCTGTATTTCCACCAGCCCCTTCTGAAGCTCTGAGTGTGGCCCTAGGAATGTGTTCATATAATCATGTGAACTGTATTTAAACTATATATAGTTAACTACATTTAACTATATTCTAAATTTCCTTTTAATACATTTTCTCCAGAAATTCCCTTAAAATAACCACTGATCTTTTTCTTTTTCATTTCTGCATTTTGTTTCTGGTGTTCAATAGGAAAGGATCTTTCAGTGAGCTATCTGCAACACTTTTCTGCAAATGATATATTGGTTTTATTTCCACGTTTCGAGTAGCCCTGCTCTGGCCTCATGCACAATTGCATTCTGGGATCTCTCTCTGCATCTCTTCTACGTTCCGTTCACTGTTTCCTGGATTTCATACGTTCCTCTCAAGATGTTTCCTAAGAAAAGATGCATCGGAAGTAAATTGAGAATTTGAATATCTGAAAATGTCTTTATTCTTTTCTAGAACTTCTTGTTGTTTGGCTGGGTGTGTATTTCTAAGTTGGAAAAAAAATCCCCAGTGTTTAATTTCCTGTGTTGCTATTGAGGAATTGAATGTGATTCTGATTCCCAATCAGTATTCTTGATCTCTGTTTGTGTCCTGTTATGATTATTCCCCCTCTGGAAGCTTAGAATAACTTATCTTTAGCACTGATTTTTCCAAAATGTAATGATGATAAGCCTTACTGGGGCTATTGTTTTCATTCATCGTGCTGGCCACTCAGTGGGCTTTTCTAGCTGGAGACTCATCTGGAGGCTCATGTCCTTTAGTTCTGGGGAATAATCTTGTATTCTTTCTTTAATATTTTCCTTCTCTCCTTTGTACTGTTGTCTCTTTCTAGTACACCTAATAGTCAGATATTGGATATCATGGACTGGTGCGTTGATTTTATTTTTTTATCTCTTTCTTCTCCATGTTTGATGAAACCAGGCTTCATCAGTAACTCCTAACCTCAGTATATGAGGAGGAAAAGCATATGGATGACTGGTAAATGACTGAACAGAATGGAGGAAGGTCTCATCCCAAGTGCTCACAAAAGAAGACCAATGAAAAGTAAGTTGATTCTCCCTTCAAAATTCCAGATAGGCTTGGGAATTGGAGAGACCATGTAACTTTGACAGTGAGTACAGGGTTGAGAACTTGGAGGTAATTTAAAAGTCTGTTTATGACTACCAAATGTAAAATAGATAGTTAGTGGGAAGCTGCTGCATAGCACAGGGAGGTCAGCTTGGTGCTTTGTGACCATCTAGGGAGGGTGGGAGGGAGACGCAAGAGGGAGGGGATATGGGGATATATGTATACATATAGCTGATTCACTTTGTTATACAGCAGCAACTAACACAACATTGTAAAGCAATTATACTCCAATAAAGATGTTAAAAAAATAAAAGGTCTGTTTATGGAACAGTTTTCATGTGCCTAATGCACAGTGAGGCCAAACAAACTGGAACATCAGAGTTTGGAGCAGAGAAAGGTTTATTGCAGGGCAAAGCAAGGAGAATGGGTGGCTCATGCTCAAAACGCCCAAACTCCCGGCAGGTTTCAGGGAAGCATTTTTAAAGGCCAGGTGAGGGAGGGGAGTCGCAGGGTGTATGACCAGCTTGTGTACAATTCTCTGATTGGTTGATGGTGAGGTAACAGGTTGGTGTCACAGGGGTTAACATTATCAATCCTTAGGCTCCAGTAGGTCTGGGGGCTTGTGCTCATGGTCATCATGTAGTTAACTTCTTCCATTTGGTGAGGATTTTAGCATCTGTAAAACAACTTAGGAAATGTGCATCAGATACTGTTATCTAGGTATTTCAGGGAGGAACTTAAGATTCTGTGACTGCCGTATGTCTGATTTACCATTTAAATTCTTATCCATTCTCCTGGCCCAACTGCTACTTTTGTCACTACATGTTCACATCCTTTCAATCATTAATTCTTGATCCAGGCTTTTGTGACTCAGGAGAGGCCTGGGAGACTACAGCTTTTCTACAAACAAGAGGCAGGCAGAGGACATGGTGGTGGTGGTGATGGGGGGGTCCTGTCTCCAGAAGGCCCCATACAGTCCTGCTCGGTTACAAGGTGACTTTGGAACTCATTCTAGAAGACAATTTTGGTTTTGTCTTCCAGTTGTACATATCATGATGGAAGGTAAGAGTGCACAGTTGTGAGCCTGAGTAGCATACTAAAAATAGGGGAGGTGAGTGGCCAAAATGTATACTGAATGTGATATGAAAATACATTTCTATGTTTTCTCATGTCACAAACAATCCACGTTGTTTAATTTTCTTTACGTTATATAAGAAAATGTATACATTGGGGGACTTCTCTAGTGGTTCTGTGGTTAAGACTCTGCGCTTCCAATGCAGGGGGTGTGGGTTCGATCCCTGGTCGGGGAACAAAGATCCCATAGGCCGCGCGGCGTGGCCAAAAGATTAAAAAAAAAAAAGAAAAGTATACACTGTCAACCAGATATAGCACTTAGGGCCTTCTCAGCTGTCTTCTGAGTATGCGCCCGGTCCTGGGCATGCGTGTGGCCTTCTAGATTCCCAGGAATATGTGGAAGCTTTTCAAAGCCCTTATTCCCCAAAGCATCTCATTGCCCAGCCTTTCCTCCCAAGATTTTTGCTTAGTCTATTGTTTCCCCAACTGTTATGCCTTACCCCAGGTGGCAGCTACTAATGTTTGCCTTCAAATGATTTTAACAATTGCCCCCCTGGGTAGTCACCTCAGCCCTGGGAGAGTTCTGAGTTAGTCTAAATAAAGGTAGGCCCTTTGAGTTGGTCTTTCAGGAAGTCTCCAGGCACATTAAAATAAACAGACACAATTCTTTGAGAATAAAGTCTGTTCTGCTGTCCTGGGTACTAGGTACTTATACCAGGAATGTGGGCTGCTGTTGTCTTCAAGGTCACTGCCAAGTTGGGGAGCAAGGAATGGGTCCAAGGTAAATTAAAATGCCACAAATCTCTCTTAGCAAGATCCAGCTGCTTTCTCTTGATTGAGTACACCCCTGTTTCTGTAAGCTTTTGATTGGTATCCAGAGTTCTGAAAAAGTTAATTCTGATGGTTTTTGGCAGTTTATTCATAGCTTTTGTGGAGGGATGAACTTTTGGAGTTCCCTACTCTACCATTTTCGCAGATGTCACCTGGATTCTTCCTTGTTTTTGATGGCCTTGACAGTTTTGAGGAATACTGGTCAGGTATTTTTTCAAACGCCCCTCCAATGATATCTGTCTGATGTTTCTGCTCATGATTTGCTGGGGCTATGGATTTTGGGAGAAACAACACAGAAGTAAAGTGCAAGTCTCACCACATTGTATCACAGGTATATACTATCAGAGTGACTTATTACTGGTAAGAAGAGTGTAAGTAGAGTGTAGTGCTTTCGAGGTTTGGGCTCTCAAGTCAAACACAACTGAATTCAAATTCTGGCTCCTCCAGTTGCTTGAGTAAGTGACGGAATTTTTCTAGGCCTCAGTTTTCTCATATGTAAAGCAGGAGTAATAATAGTAGCTACCTCATAAGGTTACTGTGGGGAATTGAATGAGAAAACTCATGTGAAGTAATTAACATGATGTCTGGCACAAAGTGAATGCTCAATATATGTGAACTAGTACAATGAGAAGATGTGTGTGTGTGGGGGGGTATACACAAGAGCAATTTTAAAGATAATATCAAGAGAATCCGAAGCACTTTTCATTATATAAAGTGCCATAGTTTTTCTTAAAGATTTGATGGGAAACCCAGAGTTCAATGGGGTTAGATATATTTGGATAAATGGGAAATTTCATGCATGAGGCATTAGTCCTGAAGGCAGGCCAGATAGCTACGGTAGCTAGAGCTCCTAGGTAGCCAGGAGCTAGTATAAAGCCTGGCATTTGTGGTCAGGGACGGACCCTAGAAGAAAAGGAAGGGGTGAAAACTATGTAGTCATTAAAAGCACTACTGTTGGAATCATACAAACCAGGGATCAAATCCTGGCTCTCTTTTCACAGGCTCTGTGACCTTGGGTAAAGTGATTAAACTTCCCTCGGCTAAAGTTTCCTCATCTGTAAAATGGGTATGATAAATTGAGGTTAAATGAAATAACCCAAGCAAATGGCCCAGAACATTCCCTGTCATGTAGTTAGCTGCTCTTTATTACCTACCAATGGTGACTTGGTCGGGAGACACACCATAGCAGTTATAAGTCTTTGAGTCAGGGAGGACATTTTGTGCCAAGAGGGGGCTTTAGGAAACTTTACCTTTCAATATGGAGCTTGTTTTGGGCTCCTCCCCTTCGTAGTGGGCTCAGTTCCTTGCTCAGGCCTGCTGCAAGCTGCCCTAAGGAGCAGGATGCCTTTGTGATATTTGTGGTGTCTAAAAAAATCTTAAAAAAAGAGATTTTCAGTGTACAATCAGAAAGAAAATGAAAACCACATGGAAAATTCAGCTCCTTCCAATGTGTTCTTAGTCTCCCATTCTACATCCTGCTAGGCCGTCTTCTGCAGATGATGACTGAGAATATCCTCTTTAGAGTAATAAATCACAGGAACATTAAATGCGTCCTTGCAGCTGCATGAGGGCTAGTTAGAGGCCTATTCAAGAAAAGGGCTTATGTGGAGGAGTTTTTCCCCCCGCCTTTTAAAAAGCCACCTGTACCATTTTTGTCTTGGTTTTTAAGTGGAAATGATTTTAAGATGTAATTTTCTTCCTCTACTTGTGTTTATGATGTACAAATAGTTCTTTGTTAATAGGGAAAGAAAAAAAGAAAAACCCAAACCCAAATGCTAAACCTAATTAAGTCTCTTTAGAGAAAGTGTGCCTCTTTAACTTTCCAACTTCCTTTCTGAGTTAGTAATTTCAGGGCTGGACAAGATGCAGGTGGAAGGAATTTCTTCACTGACAGCTGGCCCTGGATCTCTCACATTCCTGGAAGTGCACCAGTTCAGGGTACAGAGCTATCTGGGAGAACTAGGGCTAGTCTGCAAAAAGCACGTACTGTAATCTAAATCCTTTTCCTGTTCATTGGCAAAATCCCAAAAGTTCTTTGAGGCTAGGAGAGATAGCTTTGAGAAGAAAATTGGGACCAGATCATCTAATCCAGATGTGGAAAACCAGGCCTTGAGGAGGGAAGAAACCTTTTATTATAAACTAGGCCTTGAGGGAAAAAAAAATCTCTTCTTTATAAACTAGACCTTGAGGAGGGGAAAATCTTTTCATTGTAATCATATCAATTCTAGTTAGTTTCACATAATGAGATTAGCCATGCAGTTTGGCAAAGATGATGATCAGCCATGTAGAATGATTTAAAGAGTTCCAGAAAGGCTCCCACTCCCATAAAATCATCCCTAGTCAGGTTCATAATGCCTGATAGCCTTTCATCAGTGATTCTTAGCCCTTTTTTGGTCAAGGACTTGCTTTAGGATCTGGTGAAAGATCTTTCCCTGCAGAAAGGCACATGTGTGTGCACATGTCAGCCTACATTTTTATAGGGGTTCACAGACTCCTGTGAACTACTGTGGGGAGTCTTTGGATGGTCAGTGTTTCTCATTGTTGATTTTCAAGAGCCACGTAATGGGCAGCCCCCCTACACATAGACCACTGTTGAGGTAAATTGAAAAGAAACCCTATCGCATTTTTATCACCATTATATTAAAATATTATTTAGAATAATATATTTAATAATAACTTAATATAAGGGAGAGGGATGAGATTTAGGGGCAATATTTCACCAAGGTGTATAGGTCTACCTTGGTGATGCACAGCTTGACCACAGATCAACTTCTATATTGAACTGGTTTCTTTCCTTCCTATTTCTACTAAATTAAAAAAAAATCCAAACTTTAAAATACTTTAAATGCTTTAAAATACCACAGGATAGATGAAATAAAAATCGTATAATTTGATAACTTATTTGTCTTAGTTAGGTTTCTCCAAAGCAGAGTCTGAGGCAAGGACTTGGGAGTAGTTGGGTATATTTGGGGTGTTGTCCCAGGAAGCAGAAGTGGAGTATTTGGGAGAATTAGAGAAGGAGGAAAAGTCAACGTGAGAGTGCATTGTGAGGTTGCTACATTGCACCACAAGGGCTTGATTCTGGTTGGGCTTCCTGAGAAGGATACCGAACATCTCCCAGAACTGTCCCCCTGATGGATGAGCGGTGGTAGTTCTCATCCACTCGTTCCTATCCCCGCCCCTCCCCCCATTCAAGGTTATCCCCAAAGGGATTAGCATTCCCACTCTTCCAGGCTGTGCTTTGATGTGGACTGGCTTTGGAGAAGGCACTGGGGCAGAAGCAGAAAGAGAGAAGCTTGATCTTGAGGTGAGATGCTCTTGGGGTGAGCTTGCACAGAACTGTCTGAGCTTGCACAGAACTGTCCATCACAGCTCTGGCTGAAATCAGAGGTGGATGGAGAGACTGTGATGTAGGGCCCCAGAGGCATTTGCACTAATACTGAAGCTGAGTAGTGGGTACACGGAAGCTCATAGTCCTATCCACCCTACTTTTGTATATGTTCGAGAATTTTCATAATAAAAAGTTAGAAATCCTAACTCAGAATCATAGGTCATTGGGAACTGCCTTAAGTATTTAGTGGCTTCCTTGTATAGATTTGGGTGTTTGGAACAAACATGGGCCCAGAAATTACAATGAAAGCTCCCTGCTGACACTTTGAAGCACTCCATCAGATGCTGAAGTCCTTGAACAAATCATACTGAAAGGCTGGAAGGCTGAATAGTTAAACCAGGAAGTAGCTGGGTGTGGATTCACTGATCAATTCTTTGATTGATTCTGTTCTACAAAGTGTGGTAGCAAGTTCTACTGAAAGACTTGGATGTGATGTTTAAATGTCCCCAACAATATGTAGTCTATTTCTTTCTGTGAGAAGTGAAGAAATCTCCACATGTTGGGGCAGAGTCAAATTCTTAGTGATAAAACTGCCCCATAGTTTCGTCTTTTTAAAGAAATCCTGCTCATTTCATCTTTAACATTAAGCACAGTGATACTTCATCACTGAAGTAATTACTTGCAGCCTCTTCGAGATTCTGAATATATGGCTATGAAATACCTCTTGAGCAAGGCATTTAAAATTTGAGAAATTATCCTTAGTGTCATTATCAATGTCAGAGTCTTCCCCCCTGCCACCATCCCTTGTTTTAATAACTTGCAGGAAAGTGATTTCTCTCAACAGCTGGCATGCTTAGAGTAGAAAAGTGGAGTTGGTATTTGCTGCATTTCTTTGTACAGCATGCTGGGAAGACATACCCTTAGGGGCCACAATTTGATTATATTCACAATTTTTATGGTTTTTTTCAATACTGAATGTGATCAAGGGACATGTTACTGATTGCTAACTGTTATCAGCATATCAAGCAGTGAGTGGCTTGGCATTTGGGTGCCACCTCTTTTATTTGCTTAGCAACATATTTCTGGACTGTGCTTATGGCTAATGCTCTTCAGAATTGATCCCAGTGCCCTTTTTCCAGTCTACTTTGTGAGTCACAAAAAACACTTGATAACTGAATTAAAAATCTTTCTTCTTAAAAAAAATGCTGTATAATTGACATTTAACGTTATACTAGTTTCAGATGTACAGCATAATGATTCAAAATTTGTATACACTGCAAAATGATCACCACTATGAGTTTAGTTAACATCTGTCACCATACAAAGTTAAAACATTTTTTCTTGTGATGAGAAAGTTTTAAGATTTATTCTCAACAACTTTCAAATATGCAATACAATATTATTGACTATAGTCACCACGCTGTACATTACATCCCCACGACTTATTTATTTGATAACTGGAAGTTTGTACCTCTTGACCCCCTTCACCCATTTCATCTACCCCCAAACTCCCTCCCCTCTGGTAACCACCCATCTGTTCTCTGTATCTACGAGTGTGGTTTTGTTTTGTTTTGAAAACCTTTCCTCTTATGTGGAGAAACTGGATCACTCTTACATTGCTGGTGGAAATGTAAAATGGTACAGATTCTGGAAGAGAGTTGGACAGTTTCTTATAAAACTAAATATGCAACTACTCTACAAGCCAGCAATTGTACTCATGGGTGTTTATCCCAAAGAAGTGAAAATTTATGTTCACACAAAAACCTCTACACAAATGTTCACAGCAGCATTATTTGTGATAGCCCAAAAATGTAAACAATCCAGATGTCCTTCAACAGGTGAATGGTTAAACAAACTGTGGTATATCCATGTCATGGAATACTATTCAGCAGTAAAAAGGAACAAATTATTGCTTTACACATACATCTTGGGTAGATCTATAAAGAATTACACTGAATGAAGAAAAACAATGCCTAAAGGCTACATACTGTATGATTCCAAATGTATAACATCCTTGAAATGACCGACTTACAGAAATGGAAAACAGATTAGTAGTTGCCAGGATTAAGGTGGGGGTAGTGGGTGTGGCTATTAAAGGAGCACATGAGGGATCCTTGAGGCGATGGAAATGTTCTGTGTTGTGACTCTATCAATGTCAGTATCCTGGTTGTGATATTGTACTACAGTTTTACAAGATAATCTTATTGGGGAAACTGGGTAAAGGCTACCTGGGTTTCTCTCTGTATTATTCTTCTTTTATAGACTTTTTAAAAAAAATTATCTATTTCATTTATTTATTTTTGGCTGCATTGTGTCTTTGTTGCTGCGCGCAGTCTTTCTCTAGTTGCAGTGAGCGGGAGCTACTCTGAATTGCAGTGAGCAGGCTTCTCATTGCAGTGGCTTCTCTTGTTGCACAGCATGGGCTCTAGGTGAGCAGGCTTCAGTAGTTGTGGCTCATGGGCTCTAGAGCACAAGCTCAGTAGTTGTGGCCCACAGGCTTAGTTGCTCCGCGGCATGTGGGATCTTCCTGGACCAGGGCTCGAACCTGTGTCCTCTGCATTGGCAGGTGGATTCTTAACCACTGCACCACCAGGGAAGCTCTCTCTCTGTATTATTCTTAAACTGCATGTAAATCTACAATTATCTCAAAATTACAAGCTTAATTTCAAAAACTCCTTTCCCCTTATGGCATGGGATTTCAGGGTCAAAAATGCAAAAGCGTCATGGAGCACTTCTCCCTGTATATATACCACTGCTATGCCAAGAGTCTGCATATCAGTGGTTTTGTCGGACTCCATAGTAAAAAAAAAAAAAAAAAAAATCTGCTAGCACCCACATGTGTTAGTAATTGCCCTTCTCCATTGTGTGCTATAGCTATTATGGATGTCCGCTTATGTTGTTTGTTACAGGAATTTTGCCAATAGCTCATTCTGCTTTCTCTAAGTCATTTGTCATTAAAGTTGTGCCTGGTTTTACAAGCTTCTTGACAGTAAAGTGACTTGTACTTGTTTTGCCAAGAGGCCTAACAACTTTGAAAGATACTCCTATCACTTCAGTATCTTCTCTGCCTTAGTCACAATATTCATCAATTTCATACAACAAGGAATTACTTCATGCTTGTTCTCAAAAAATTCAATTGGTTTATCACAGGGTTCACTGTACTTTGTTTAATAATTATGTAAAAGCTTTGATGACTTCATGCTTCAATTTGATAGATTTTATTACAAACAGCATGCTGGAAACTAGGAGCAAAGGTAACAAAATCAGATATTCAGATATTTATCTTCTTACTTCACATTTGCATTTTGGCTGCTTGTGTGCTATTGTCACACGCACAGATTTATTTGTCCCAGCACATACAGATTCATATTTTGTATTCATACTGGAGTCCTGTTCACTATTTATGTTCATGATCTTAACTGAGTTGTAGCATTTAATTTACTATTTTTATTGCTACTTTAATATTCAGTGAACCTCTTTTGAGTGGTTGATTAGGTTGGGGATGTAATGGTACATGAGAGCTATAACATAAAATGCAAATTTAACAAGCATAAGCAATAACATGCAAAAGGCACAAATATATGTTAACAGAGATGAATTGTACCCTGACAAATGAGTGTTGACAAATACAGCTCTTATTCATGCCCAATCTTGAAGAACATAAAGATTGTTAAGAATGTAATGTGATTGCTGTGAAAAATCATAATTAGCCTTACATCTCAAATAAGTGGAAGGTATGTGAAGAAATAATCTCATTGCTTTTTCCTCTGCCACTTGCTAGATTTCTGGGGAAATTAGTGACCTTGGACCACCCAGAGTCTATGCACCATACTTTAAGAAACCATGCCTAAGGGAAAGGTGTATGGTACATATTAAACACATTTATTTATACATTAAGTTTTAATTCTATTTAAGTTGGTTGAACTTGATTGAACTGAATTGTCAAGTTTCTACTCTGGGTAGGAAATTGTGACAAAACAGATGCTTTTTCCTGACAGGAAAGAAGGTATGGCATCTTCTATAATAATGGAATTGTAGCTGGGATGAGGCCGTCCAGCTGGGAACTACATTTCCCAGCCTCCCTTGTGGTCAGGTGTGTCTGTGTGAGCAATGGAATGTGAGCAGAAGTGATGTGTGCTTATTCTCAGACCAGCCCTTTACACATGTTCTCCTCTATGCTTTCTTCCTGTTTCTGTGAGCAGAAACATGGTTGTTATTGGAACACAGCTTCAATTGGGCAGATGACACTGTTGCCCTAGAGGAGGGTGGAGAAACATGATGGGATGGAATGAACCCAAGTCCACGAATGACTAAATGGAGCCAAGTAGCTCACTTATGTGCCTTGGACTGTCATGTGGAGAGAAACTTCATTGTTCTTTTTTCGCTGCATTGTTGGGTCTTCATGTTATAGCAGCTTAGCCCTTTAACCCTGATAAAGAAGGGGAAACCCTGGCGGTCTGAAAGCCCTAGTTGGTAGGTTGTGGAGAAGAGTGGCTCTTGGTGGTACAGGGCAGGTAGGAGAACATGAGAGCCAGGACTTGGCACAAGACTAGTCACTATGGTAGGTGGGTATTGGCAGGTGAGTGCCCCCCTGATTTCTAATGCCAATTCTGATGGTACTGCCAGGTTGGAGAGATGAGAAGGAAGGAATAGGCTTGGTCATGAGTCATGCAGAAATGTAGTAGTGTTCCTATAGTAAAGATTAACTGACTCGGGAACTGGTGGCACTCAGAGTCACCCTGTTTAGGATTAGAAGGAAATGAAACCAAGGGAGCCGTGTTAGGCCTAGGTCATCCCTGGGCCATATGATGCTAGATCCAGGAGAGTGGCAGTTCTAAACTCCCCAAAGGGTGACGGAATCTTGATTTACTTCAGTCATGGTTGTTATAAGAACTGCTGCAGATCTTAGTCTACAGGTGTGGCTTTGTTTGTGGCTTCAGCTCTAAAGATTTGGAGCTAGGAGAAATCAGAGCAAAATCTCATTTACCTCACAATTTGACCTACAGCTGATATAGTGCCTTGGCTACGGCTAGGGCACTTTTGTGTGAACTAGAAAAAGTGCCCTCTTTTCTGGGCACATGGCCTGGCAAACACACAATGTACCAAGTTAGGAAAGAAAGCATGGCTTGGTGAGTCCAGTACATTTTGGATTTCAGCTCCCATTTGCCTCCATGACTGAGCATCTTTGTGCAGTGAACAACATGCACAACTGTACATGACGGCCTTGCAGACTACTAGAAGTACAATGAGAGTGAAGAGTGAAATTGGAGAATGAAGGACCAATTCAAATGTGACCCACTGACTTGGAAATGCAAAAGGAAACTATTTTGGAAAAGTGCTACCAAATGAATGTAAGTTTGTGTGCCCAATGCACAGTGAGGCCAAACAATACCAAAACGTTGGAGTTTGGAGCAGAGAAAGATTTATTGCAGGGCCAAGCAAGGAGACGGGTGGCTCATGACCCCCCAAACTGCCCTAAGGGTTTCAGGAAAGCATTTTTAAAGGCCAGGAGAGGGAGGGGAGTCACAGGATATGTGATCAGCTCATGCACAATTCTGTGATTGGTTGATGATGAGGTAACAGGGCAGTGTCACAGGGGTCAACATTATCAGTCCTCAGGCTCCAGCAGGCCTGGGGGCTATACTCAGATTCATCAAGTAGTTAACATCTTCCATTCAGTGGTGGGCTTTCATATCTGTAAAACAACTCAGGAAATGTGCATCAGATACTGTTATCTAGGTACTTCAGAGAGGAGCTAAAGCAGAGGACATGGGGGAAGGGCCTGCCCGGGGCGGGGGGAGGCCACACAGGGTCCTGCTCTGTTACAGAACCAAAAGGCGAAGGGTGATTTAACAAGTTTTAAACTTGATATGCAAAGGGCTATACTCAAATATACAATGTATTTTCTTGTATCAATACCTTTTGCTCATGCTGTTTCCCATCTGAAGCATCTGCTCTGGTTATATAATTCTTATACATGCTTGAAGGCTCAGCTCTAGCCTTAACTCTCCAAAAAGCCTTTCATGACCTCTGTAGAGATCCCTCCCTCCCTCTTGCTGCATAATCATATGGGTAAGCCATGCTCAAAAAGACTTCTATTTGTTTGAGTGACTGAGAGTCTGGAAAACTCCTTCTCCAGTCCAAAACAATGTTAAATTCCACGTAGGAAACCTCCAACTGTTAGACCCAAACGGTCTACGAGGGATTCCAACTCGCCCAAGAACCGCCAAGAGTCGAGAGCCGCTGCAACACGCAAGAGGTTTATTAGGAGCCGATGCACCGGGGTTCCCTGAACCTCACGCAGGAGGCCGATGGGGAACCCCTAAAAGCGGAATCACATACTTTTTATAGGTTTATTTACTCATAGGGCGGGTATATTCTCACAATGATTGGGTAAATGTGGTGACTTTTGAATTCATTGGCTTAGGAACTTTTGTCCCACCTTCTGGCCGTTATAGTTGTCTGTTCATTGTGGCGGTTAGGGCGTATACCTGTTACGGGCAACTGGAAAATTACCCGCTGTCTGGCAAGTCCCCGTCAACTGAAAAACTCCAAGAATTGGTTTCGATAGGGAGAAGGAGTGGCGCACGATAGGGAGAAGAATTGGTTTACGGGAACAAGTGAGGGGGTGGAAAGTCCCTAAAGGCCCCACACAACAAGCTCCCCATGGTAGGGTATGGGGACCACGTGGGACCAATCAACTTAAAGTCTTTCCCCTGTTCAAACAGTATTTTAACAAATTCTTGTAGTGAAAATAGCACTAGGCTCATTGCCTAGTTCTAGTTCTAGTCCAGTTTTGTTATTAATAGCCACGTGACTTTGAGCAAGGTGAACCACCTCTCTGGCCAGCCTTAGTTCCCTACCCTATAAAATGAAGAAAGAGCTTTATTGGTCTACCATGTTGTAAAGCAATGCGATAAACAATGTGGTAATTGAGCTGAACTGTGAAGATGTATTAATATCTATGTTAATACCTCACTTCTAGCTCAGCCTGAAGCGACTTTTCTTTGTTGGTGGAAGGTCACAAGGTGTTTTACGTGTCTGATGACCAACAAACATCTATACAAAACTCAAGGAAAATATAACTCTCCCTCTTAGCGTGTGTAATTTTACTTACCTTGTTGTTATTAATGGGCTGCCACCACATCTTTCTCCTGTAGGAAGTTCATTCATCCATTCTATTTAGGGTTGCTAGATTTATCAAATAAAAGTACAATAAGATTCCTCCTTATTTGTTTAGTACTTCACAGGTTATGAAGAGGCAGGGCAATGGAATGGAATGGAATGCACTATAGCAGCAGGAATAGCCTTGCTATCTAAAGCGTGTCCCTCCACTGGCTGCTCCAGGATTACCTGGGAGCTGGTTAGAAATGCAAACTCTACGCCCCACCACAAACCTATTGAATCCAAATTTGCATTTTAACAAGGTCCCCAGGTGATAAATTGTATGTTAAAACTTGAGAAGCCCTGGGCTAGCTGCTAATTTCCTCCCACATCTGCTCCACAGCTGTCCCTAAACTCTGGAACAGGGAAAGGGGAGGAGGGTTGCCTAAAATGGGAACTTTCCGTTGGCTCCTGCATCGTAGGGACTGTAGCAGATTCAGTGGTTTTGTAGGGCAGTGCTGCATAAATAGCAGGTAACGTTGAGTTTTCTGTCTGGGCCATGTGCTAAAATGAAGTCAGAAACCATATCCACAGTATGATGAGAGCACCATGTCTAGGCAAGCCTTGACCTGGGTCAGGCTGTCATCTCTGCCTGGTTGTGACATCTATGCCTGTGAGTACTCTTGGCTCCCCTTCTGGCTCCATTTCCTCACCTATGAGGCCCTCTCCCTTTTCCTTTCAGGTTCTAGGTGTGCCTCCCCCCACCAACCAAAGTGAACACCTGGGAAAGAAGGCATGTACTCTGCTGTGCGGCCTGGTTCCTAACAGGCTGCGGACCGGTACCGGTCCGCGGACCAGGGGTTGGGGACCCCTGATCTAGTGTGAAATTAAGTACATGTTTCTCTTCCCCTGGGCTTGTTGCTTTCTCAGTTGCCTTCTTCTTTCTGAACCCCCTTTTTAAAGGGATATCAGTCCTCAGCTAGCTGTTGGACTAGGGTATTGGGGGAGCGGCTGGGTCATACATGCCTTCTTAGAATAAGGACAGCTCTCTTTGTAGGCTCTTGACCCCAGCCCTACCCACATTCCTTAGTCTCTCCACTTGGCCAGCCTCTCACACAGTTGCCCTTCCTGCCCCACCCCACCCCTCCCAGTCTGAGCTTTGTTGGGCTATGGGTGAGGCTAGACTGGGGATGGCTGTACTCCAGAGACCAGTCAGAGACACAGAGACACTAAAGCAACCTGGGGAGGCCTAGGAAACCAGAATAGGAAGGAGCACAGAGAAGTAGGCATAGTATGGTACCTGTGGGTCTGATAAGAGGGGACTGGGGACTGGGATTCAGAGTCAAGAAAGGCTCCAGTTTTCAGAATAATTAGGGAGTTGGCCTCAGATCTGGGAACCTGACATGCTGACCAAGGATCCAGGGAACAGAGAGAGTCATGACTGGGCACAAGTTATTGGCAAGAAACCAGGGACTGGACAGAGGTCCTGAGGTCACAAAGGGCCAGAAGCTGGGAGAGATTTGGACCTCTAAGTGGGGTTGGTGGCTTTAGGAGCAAAGGTTCAAGTCCTGTGCCAAAGTCCCACCATTTGCTTTATTCATCTGTGTTAGAGACTTGGGCATTATAGAGTGGGGGTTAAGAATGTGGGTTCTGGATCCAGACGACTAGAGTTTAATTCCTGGCTTCACCACTCACCAGCCGTGTATCTTTGGATAAGGCACTTAATTTTCTTGTGCCTCCGTTCTCCATTGTCTCATCTGAGGGACACTGTGAGCATAAACTGAGACAACGCACAGCAAACACTTAGCACAGTACTGGCACTCAGACAACCTAGATAAATGCTGTGTGTTATTATGATTAACTTTTTTTTTTAAGCTATTATTTTAAATTTATTTTTGGCTGCGTTGGTCTTCGTTGCTGCATGCCGGCTTTCTCTAGTCGTCGCAAGCAGGGGCTGCTCTTTGTTGTGGTGCGCGGGCTTCTCATTGCGGTGGCTTCTCTTGTTGCAGAGCATGGGCTCTAGGCGCGTGGGCTTCAGTAGTTTTGGCACGCCAGCTCAGTAGTTGTGGCTCACAGGCTCTAGAGCGTAGCAGGCTCAGTAGTTGTGGCGCACGGGCTTAGTTGCTCTGAGGCATGTGGGATCTTCCCGTACCAGGGATTGAACCCATGTTCCCTGCGTTGGCAGGTGGATTCTTAACCACTGTGCCACCAGGGAAGTCCCTATTATGATTAACTTTTGTCAAACTAAATAAGGAGGTAAACTGAGGCAAGCTCAACTTACCCAAAATTTGGGTTTGTTTATTCAGGAATAGCAGGGGAAAGTACAATAGCAAGTTACAGGTGAGTCCCTTGAGTGTTTGGAGCAGGCTGTATTTATAAGCAAGGAGCGCAAAGAGGGGGAAGTCCAGCCAGAGTCCAAGCAGTAAGTTCACTGGCTTGAGGATGGGGAGAGATGTTCATTGATTAGGAGATAAGTCTCCGTCCTCTGTAAATCAGGCATTTAATGGAAATCCATCTCTCGGTTAAGTTCCGTTCTTCTAAGGGTACATGCATGAGATTCTCCACTTCCTATCTTCTGGTTCCATTTTAAACTGAAACCCTCTCACACCCTCAAACTCCATGCTTCCATCCCACTGCTCCTCAAACTGACCTGTGGTCATCGGTACATGTTCCCTCTGCTTGGAACACCCTTTTTTGGTTAATTCCTTTTCATCTTTCAGGCCTCAGTTCAGAAATCACTTTCTGTGTGAATTTCTAGGAGAAAAATGCACTGTGTTTTCTTTTGTTCTCACACTAACAATACTTTTGACATCAGATATGTGGATTTTCCACACCTAACAATTCTCTGACATCAGCTGGGTGTCCTACAAGTCACTTCTTTTCCAACACTAACCGGAGTTATCGCAGACCTCACAGGTTAAGGGCTCATTCCCACAAGACTGCCACCCACTGAGATGCCAGTTGAAAGTCCAGATTGTCACCTGTGCTTCTCACCGACTGTCTGTAAATTGGAGGTTCCCATGACCCACTCCTCAGGTTTGATCATATGCCGGAGCAGCTCACAGAACTCAGGGAAACACGTTTATTGGTTTATCATGTAATAAAGGATATGATAAAAGATAGAGATGAACAGCCAGATGAAGAGGTACATAGGGCAAGATCTGGGACGGTCCTGAGCACAGAAGCCTTTGTCCCCATGGAGTTGGGGTGCACCACCCTCCTGGCATGCAGATGTGTTCATCAACCTGGAAGCTCTCTAAACCCTATACTTTTGGGGTTTTTATAGAAGCTTCATCACATAGGCATGATTGATCATGAACTCAACCTCGAGCCCCTCTCCCCTTTCCAGAGGATGGGGGGCATGGCTGAAAGTTATGAGCTTCTAATCATGGCTTGGTTTTTCTGGTGATCAGCCCCCATCTGGAAATTATCCAGGAGCTCACCCAGAGTCGCCTCATTAGGTCAAGAGACACTGCTATCACCCAGGAAATTCTAAGGGATTTATGAGCTCTGCATCGGGAACCAGGGTCAAAGATCAAATGTTAGAACCAAAGATGCTCCTACTGCTCTTATCACTTAGGAAATTACAAGGGTTTTAGGAGCTCTGTGCCAGGAACCTGGGGGAGGGGGAGTGGCACGCAGAGACCAATGTATATATTTCTATTATCTCACAGACCCTCTTGGAATGGGTGAGATGCCCTCCTTCATTCTCTCACAGCACTTGCTCTTTCACATCATGCATTGTAATTGCTCATTTCCTTGTCTGTATCTCCCATCAGACCCTCGGCTCCATGAGTTTTTAGATTACATCGTGTTTTGGTTTTTTTTTTCCATTGCTGTCTCAGCAGTGCTGACACATGGTAGACATTCATTAAATGTTTGTTGATTAAATGAATAAATGGTGAGAGACTCCAGGCTTAGATCCTTTGGGGAGCCATAGCCAGACAGAATTTCTCTGTTAAAGCTTAATCTACCGGCAGCTGAACAATGTAGAGCCAGAGCCCCAAGGCCTGAGGTCCCTTTCAGATGAAGTCCCACTCAGGGGGTGGCAGTGAAACCCACCTGGCCCCGTCCTCCTTACCTGCTTCCTGTGTATTGTATGGGCCACAGGGGCGTTGAGAGGAACAGCTTTCAATTTGAGGGGGGTCCCTACACATCATCCAAGCTGCTTTGGCAGCCACCATCTTTCCCAATCTGGTCTGTGTAATGATGCCTCAAGGCTGGTAAACAAAAAATAGTCTAATACCATTCAAAGCATTCTGGGAAGTACAGTATGTGTGCTCCTGCTTGTGGCATATGAATCTGTCCTACATCATTAAGATGCTGCTTTTCCAAGTGTCCATAAACTCTTAAATTTATTTTCTTTTAATAGACCTCTCAGTCTGTCTTTGTGAGGAAAATGATAGCCTCCACCAGCAGAGCTGCTGGAGCCAGGACAGGGGTTTAAAAGCTGCGGGGGCCTGAAGAGATGGGCTTAGAAGTTGCAGGGGACAGGCTGGACGATGGGCCCCTCCTTCCTCCTCCTGAGCTCTGCCACTTTCCTGGGGAGCAATCACAGAACATTCTCAGGGACCTCTATGTGACCATAAGAACTGCCTAGACACTTGTAGAGAAATTCTACACATTTCTCCAAAACTTGCAGGTGGTAGAGTTCACCTGGGGAGAGTTCATTTTGTGTGAGAAAAGTAGACAGGTAACAAGTGAGAGCAAGTGAGAATTGGAGCCAGGGAGGTAGCTGCCAGCTGCTCTCAACATGGGCAAACTAGCCATGTGTACTGATTGCAGGTTTGGGGCACTGGGGTTAGGACTGGAGAGTTTGGCCCCCTTTAGATAATGTGGAAAAAAGCACATTTAAGCTTCGGAGACCCTGATTTCTTGCCCCATTATCAAAGGGCAATTTAGAGTCACATTGCTGTCTGTGGGGTTCCAGGGTAGGGTTTTGCTAAATCTGCTAAATTTTCTCCTTGGTGTATGCCTTGAAAAACCCTGCTATAGTTGGCCTTCCAAATTGGCAGTTTCCACATCTGTGGATTCAACCAACCATGGATCAAAACTGTTTTGTTAAAAAAAAAATTCTAGAAAGTAACAAAAAGCAAAATTTGTGGGCTTCCCTGGTGGCACAGTGGTTGAGAGTCCGCCTGCCGATGCAGGGGATGCGGGTTCGTGCCCCAGTCTGGGAAGATCCCACATGCTGCGGAGCGACTGGGCCCGTGAGCCATGGCCGCTGAGCCTGCGCCTCTGGAGCCTGTGCTCCGCAACGGAAGAGGCCACAACAGTGAGAGGCCCGCATACCACAAAAAAAAAAAAAAAAAAAAAAAGCAAAATTTGAATTTGTTGTGCCAGTAACTATTTACATAGCATTCACATTGTATTTACAACTATACAGTGTATTAGGTATTATAAGTAATCTAGAGCTTATTTAAAGTATGTGGGAGGATGTGTGTAGGTTATATGCAAATACTATACCATTTTACATAAGGGACTTGAACATCTCTGGATTTTGGTATCTGGAGGGTTCCAGGATTAATCCTCCATGGATACTGAGGGACAACTGTACTTCAGTCTACTTTAAACCACTTTTCCCAACAGGGAACCCAAATCAGTTAAGGCTCTTGACACTTTTAGCCTAAAGTCAATTTATCCTCATAAACAGAAACTATAGGATTCCAAAGGAAGCCACTGCTTGTGGAATATTCAATAGGAGAAAAACCAAAAAGGAGACTTGCTTAGAAGCCCCATGCCTATTCACATGGGAAAAAGAATCCAATTCTGGGGATCTGAGAGGACCACCAGGGCCTTCCTCAGATATTTAAGTGAGAGAAATGATGCAGATTCAAGTGAAAGACAACTTGAACTGGAAGCAGCATTGGTGTTTGGCTGAGTGGCTTTTGGACAGTGAGCTGTAAGGAGTTTGTTTCCCTGCAGATGTCTTGCAGGCACCTGTAAGGAAAGAGATGTTCCCAGGTGTTTCGGGGAGTAGGGACTGGGAGGGTTTTTTGCTAAGTGACCCACCCTATAGCCTGTTCACAGCACAGAAGGGCAACTTGGCCCACTTGAGACTGTACTGTCTATACTAGTATTTCCTTAATGTATATATATTTTATAAATTTATTTGTTTTTGGCTGTGTTGGGTCTTCGTTGCTGCTCACAGGCTTTCTCTAGTTGTGGCGATTGGGGGCTACTCTTCACTGTGGTGTGCGGGCTCCTCATTGCAGTGGCTTCTCTTGTTGCAGAGCACGGGCTGTAGGCACCCAGGCTTCAGTAGTTGCAGCATGCGGGCTCAGTAGTTGTGGCTCATGGGCTCTAGAGCGCAGGCTCAGTAGTTGTGGAGCATGGGCTTAGTTGCTCTGCGGCATGTGGATCTTCCCAGACCAGGGCTCGAACCTGTGTCCCCTGCATTGGCAGGCGGATTCTTAACCACTGCACCACCAGGGAAGCCCCTCCTTAATATTTTTTAAATATTTATTTATTTATTTTGCCATGCTGTGTCTTAGTTGCGGCTCGCCAGCTCTTTAGTTGTGGCTTTCTGGCTCCTTAGTTGCGGTACGCAGGCTCCTTAGTTGCGGCATGTGAACTCTTAGTTGTGGCATGCATGTGGGGTCTAGTTCCCTGACCAGGGATTGAACCCGGGCCCCCTGCGTTGAGAGCGTGAAGTCTTAACCACTGCGCCACCAGGTAAGTCCCCTCGTTAATATTTTTGAGTCAACTTTTTTTATATTTAAACAAATTTTCATTAAAAGGAAACTTTATAGCACTATCGTACATTGAAATCCAGTATCAATACCCTAAATAAAAGTGTAATAACTAGCCCGTAACTGTTAATTAGAAATGTTTATCTGGGCACGACTAACAATCATCTCGCATCTCACTGGTGGTTTGCCTCACACACTTCGGGCAAAACTATATTGTTCTAAGCAATTTCTCCATCCTCAGGACTACAACGGGCCTTGAAGGCCATCTAATGATCCTCTCTCCCCCATCTCATCCTGAGATAGTCTACACAGTCTTTTGTCTGATAGCCTCCTGCTTCAGCTTGAACTCTTTTTTTTTTTTTGGCCACACTGCATGGCTTGCAGGATCTTAGTTCCCTGATCGGGATTGAACCCAGGCCCTGGCAGTGAAAGCGCGAAGTCCTAACCACTGCACCGCCAGGGAATTCTCTTGAACTTCTCTTATGAGGACATGGGAAACCTTTTGCTTCTGACCAGAAACTGCCATTGCACATTCTTCTTTGCCCTCTGTTGTTGACATAAGTATATAGCCTTTGAAGGACTTTTCCTGCTAGTGGAAACCTGACATAAGGCCACTTGGGTGTCCCCACCTTTGCACTCTCCCTCTTTCTCTCTTCTCTTTTAACTTAGCCCTTGTAGGGAGGAGGACCAAGGAGCACATAGGTGATGCTGGTGTGTTAGGGAGAATACAGAGGATTGAGGTTTGATTTATGTGCATTACTCTGAGGGAAACAAAAACCAAACACAGTGAGCTGGTTCCAGTAAGAAATCCTTAGTCTTGGGAGGGAAGGGGAAAGTACTGAATGCAGATGTGTGCATCTCCTGGTCCAGCTGCCTTTCAAATCATTTTGGAATCTTTTCAGAAAAAGAAGGTGGAAGAGAAGCAGTGGGTGGGGGGGGATGTCTCTAAATAAAAAAAAAAAAGCCTTGGTAGGACATCAGCACTTAAGCCTGCTTGGCTGTTCCTCTAAGAAAGGGTATCACAAAGGGAAGAGGCGTTATCTCCATCCATAACAATACATGGCATGGTGACTTTGGCATCCCAAGGGCCTCCGTGCCTCAGTGGTAGCTGCAGATAGGAGTGCGCAGCAGACAGAGTTCCTTAGCACAGGTACCAAAGAATAAACAGGGGTGCAGTGGCAGCGGCCCCTGGCAGGAAGCAGCTACTCCTTATGCATTCAATTATTATTCAGGGGTCTTTTGTTCAAGGCTAAGTTCCGTGTGAGAGATAAAGGCAAGAGCTGGTAAAATTTGGGAGAGAACTGGTAGTGTGGCCTGGCAAGGCCTGGGGGAGCTCAGGTAACAATCAGCTCAGAGGAAAACTGATGAAACCAGTTCCAGCCATCACAGAATAAGGGGTACATGCCCTTCTAAAGAAGGTCTTTTTCAAAACTCTCAGAAAGGCCTTTAAAATATAATACATGGAAGCAAAGTCTGCAACAAAAACAGGAGGTGTCCTGCCCCATCATTATTGTGAATTAGCCACTTGATCACTGACCATCGCTTGAACATACAGGCACCGCAGCAGCAAATGGGTCTGGGTGATTGGAGGCCAGCTATTTGTCCTCTAGAGAGACAGAGCTATTAGGGCGATGTCTGGGTGAGTTATTGAAGGGGAGGGAGGCACTCATAGCGCAAAATGGGTCCTTGAAATAGTTTCTTGTGCGATGGCTCAGAAAGAAAAATGGGACTTCAGCCCCATTTGCTAATGTCTGCTGCATCTAGGCGGGGAGTGGGGTCTGTCCGTGAGCTTCATGTTGACACAGGTGCTGGGGAGACGTTGGAGAGGAGAAAACAGGCTGGAAACGCTGCTGTGGGGATCAGCACTGGGGTGGGGAGCGGCTGCAGGGGAAGCAGCTGCATTTGGGTGGTGGAGGTGGGAGGAGGCTTGCTGAGTTTCGACCATCCAGCCCAGCTCTGTCTGCCCTTAGGGCCCTGGATCAGTGCCCTGGGCAGCGACTGGGGGGAGGGAGGAGGGAGGGAACTCCTGGGGTCAGAACCACTCATCTGAGACTGGCTTTGCAGTGGATACCTTCATGTGTGAGGGGTGCACCAAGGTGATAGACTGGTGTAATGCCAAGTTCTTTTTTGTTTGTAATATTTCAAGTTCCTGGTTCCCAGGTACTGATCACCAAAACAATCAGGTGGCAAGGACCTGTTTACCTCATATCTGCTTAGGAAAGGAGGTTTTTGCTGGCCTCTGCCCTCACAGGAGCTGCAAGAGCCTCTTCTCTTCTCCTGCAGCTCTCTCTTCCCTCAGCTCTTACAAAGCATGCCAGGAAGTCACTTTCTTGCCTCCTTTCCATGGGAGAAAGAAGGAGGAATAATAATGAAAGTCCATATTTGTTGAAGACTTTACATGAGCCAGGCATTCACAATGATCCTGAGGTGTAGCTGTTAATACTGGCCCCATTTTACAGATGAGGACACTGAGGTTCATTCACCCCTGCTTATTTCCTTCACAACGTGGATCACCACCTCTATTCATCTGGTTTATTTGTACCTTTGTCTGCCTGCCCACATAGAGCACATACTCTATGAGAGAGGACTTCTGCCTGTTTTGTTCACTGTGTAATGTCCAGGGCCTAAAAGTATGTGTGGCATATCACAGCTTCTCAATAGGTTGTATCTTTCGTCACGTCTGGGATTTGATTTTACCCTACTTACAAGCTCATAATTTAGCCTGTTATTGTTTTGTGGGTGCTGGAAGGAAACACAAGACTCCCGGATCAGAAACAACAAACTGTATGACTCACAGCATGGCAAGTAGTATGAACATCAACATGTTTGCCTCAGTTCCCCATATCCCCAAGTCCCACAGGGCAACACAGAGGGATGCAGATGCATGCTTTATACATACTGGGTTTACATCACGGCTGAGGGACACTGAGCTTGGGGAACCCAGCATTTTGTAGCAGGCAGTAAGTGTGCCTACTCTTTGTCCCAGAGGTGCCATTAATTCATCCCTCAAGATTCCTCGCTGCAAACGTAACCTTGAGAAATGTCCCAGATAAAGAGCACTCATGGTCTTGCATTCTTAGCATGGCCAGCAACAAATACAGGTGCACAAGAGACCCATGGAGGAATGTCTCCCAATATCCTCCCCTCTCTGCACTTTTGAACTGCACCTGGGTACTTGGCAGGGCTACTTTGTATTAGTTTCTCTTTAATGCATAGGCCTTGCCTCCTTATCTGATCTAGACTATGAACTTAATGGGGACAATCCCTCCTGCATAATTTGTGGTCCTCATAACTGTCCAAGTTTGATGCACACAGCAGGTGCTTAGTAAACAACAAAGACAATGACAATGACAGCAGCAGCAGGCTTTGAAGTCACAGATCTGGGTGTGAATGTCAGCTCTGATTCTAACTCATGTTGTGACCTTGGGCAATTTGCTTGACCCCTCTAAACCTGTTTACTTGTCTGTAAAATGGGCACAAGACAAGGTATTTATTTCCGAGGGTTCCTGTAATTTAAGTAAATTAATCCAAATGTGGCAAATAGAAAAGTGCCTGGCATGTAATAAATATTCAATAAATGTTAGCTATTTATTATTGCAATTATTATTACTGAGCCCCTATGTGCCAGGCACTTTAATAATCAGTTTAAAAAATATAATCCTCATCTTATTTGAGCATAATAGGTGTCATTATCCGTTTTTTGTACAACAGGAAACAGGTTCAGAAAGATTAAAGTAACTTCTATACAAAGTGGCAGAGTGGAGTTTTGAGTACTCTGTGCTATTTCTGAATGGTTTCATCCTTTCTGAAGGAGTGGAATTGGTGACACCACTTTTTTTTTTAACATCTTTATTGGAGTATAATTGCTTTACAATGGTGTGTTAGTTTCTGCTTTATAACAAAGTGAATCAGTTATACATATATCCCCATATCTCTTCCCTCTCGTGTCTCCCTCCCTCCCACCCTCCCTATCCCACCCCTCTAGGTGGTCACACAGCACCAAGCTGATCTCCCTGTGCTATGCAACTGCTTCCCACTAGCTATCTATTTTACATTTGGTAGTGTATATATGTCCATATACACACTACCACTCTCTCACTTTGTCCCAGCTTACCCTTCCCCCTCCCCGTGTCCTCAAGTCCATTCTCTAGTAGGTCTGCGTCTTTATTCCTGTCTTGCCCCTATGTTCTTCATGACCATTTTTTTTTTTAGATTCCCTATATATGTGTTAGCGTACGGTATTTGTTTTTCTCTTTCTGACTTACTTCACTCTGTATGACAGACTCTAGGTCCATCCACCTCACTACAAATAACTCAATTTCTGGCGACACCACTTTTAAATGAAATGCTTGGAGACGCTCACAGCCACCAAGCCAGCGAGAATCTTACTTTGACTTTCCCCAGAAACCTGGCCTGAGGGAGTGGAGCGGGGAGAAGCTGAAGGGGAGAGCTGGGGTTGGGGCTGGCTTTTTGAGGAGCTGAGGGTGAGAACAGTGTGTTGAAGGAGGACCAAAGCAGAATTAAATCCAAATGCAGGTGATTTCACTGTGGTTGGGAAAATAACAGCTTTCTGGCCAGAGAATGGAAACCCCTCCCACCAGAGGCAGTGGGGCCCAGGCTCCCAGCAGCTGGGAAGGCTCCTGCACTCACTACAGCAAGCAGGTCTCCCGGATCCAGTGTTTGCTTTCCTTTCTCCTGGGATTTATGCAGAGAGGGCTGCAGAGCAAGAAACCATCAGAGACCAAATAAAACCAATTTAAGGCCAAACAGATGCTCTCTTCTTAAAGGTGCTCAGGGTGACTTAATCTGCAACAGAGCTGCTTGTCACCGCTCCCTAATTTGGGGGCCTCCTGTTGGGGAGAGTTCATCCCCTTCTCTTGGGATATGAGCCAGCTGGGACAGATGCTTCACTCAAAGACACCTGTGCATTTTGTCCCTGATCTGAGCTCCCTGCGAAGGGTCTGTGAACTCATCAAGCAACTCCAGGAAGTGGAAGAGGATCAAAGAACACAAGAGAATCGTCATTTAAGGGTCTTTGAAAGTCTAGCTGGATGTGCTGTGAAGAGGGAAGAGGCAGCTTCCTTGCCCAAGGGCTTCGTACAGAGAGAAGAGCTGTGAGGCCTCAAAAAGGACCACTTGCACCATCGTTCCTGGGCACAGGAGTGGGGCTTTTAACATGCAGATTAGTGGGCCCCCTCTCAGACCCTCCACATCAGAATCTCTGGGGCTGGGTCCCCACAGTTAGCATTTTGAACAGGCTCTCCAGGTGAGTCACACATGGGTTCTAGAGGGCTTTAGCCTTATCTCTACTACATACTGGCTGTGTGATCTTGGGTAAGCTATTTAACTCTCTGAGCCTTAGTTTCTTCCTTATAGAATGGAATAAAAATAGTACCTCCTTCACAACACTACTGGGAGGATTAAATGACATTTTTTATGTCTCATTCAACATGGTAGTTTTTATTAAACTTCTTGTCCCCCTGCCATGCATTTTTTTTCTGCTGCTTCTTTTCAGTGGGAAATGCAAACTTATTTTTCTCTATTTGATGCACCCCTTTTCTTCTCACTGACAGGTGTTTGGCCCCTCTAAACACTTGTTAAAAACAGTGTTAAAAACCTTGGCAAAGCAGAGGCTGTGTGTATAGTGGCTACAGATGGCTACCACATGGCATGCTTCTCTTGAGAAGTGGCTACCTGGCAGTGCCCCCTTTCAGATTGCCTTCTCATCCCTCCCCACAGTTAGAACTTAGGCATCCAGCGTTGCGTCTCTGTGTGGCCCTCCTCTGTCAAGGCTACGGACCCTGGGTTAGTCTTGTGGCTGCATAATGTTGCAGCCTGTGTTATCAGCCTCTTGTGAGTTTGGTGAATGGGAGTTAATTCCTCAAGAATATTCCCCCCTGTGTGGGCTGACAAAATACAGTTTGTTAATTTCTGAAACAGAAAGCCAGCTCCCAGACCCAAGTTGACCCCACGGAGGAACAGGTCCTGTCTTCGATGGTCATTTGAACACGATTTCATCCAGATTCTTTCTTTCGAGGTAAGAGGGTTGCAAGTGGTTCCCTCTGCTGTGGTGTTGTCCCAGACATTGCTGTTACTCATAAGACATGAAGAGTTATTTGACTTTTGGAAGCAGGGGGTAATGGTGGCTGCACATTAGGATCACCTGGTTAGTTTTAAAACAGATTCCTGGGCCCTGCTCACAGAGATTCTGATATAACTGGTATCAGCAGGTTTTAAAAGCACCCCGCCCAGGCGATTCTAAAGTAGAGTCAGGGCTGGGAACCACTGCTTTAAACTATGTGAATTTGCACATTCCACAAATATAGGCATACCTCATTTTATTGTGCTTTGCAGATATTGTGGGTTTTTTTTAAACAAACTGAAGATTTATGACAATCCTACATCAAGCAAGTCCATTGGTGCTATTTTTCCAACAGCATTTGCTCACTTCATGTCTCTGTGTCACATTTTGGTAGTTCTCACAATATTTCAAACTTTCCCATTATTATTATATTTGTTATGGTGATATGTGATCAGTGATCTTTGTTACTGTTGCAAAAACATTACAACTTGCTGAAGGCTCAGATGATGGTTAGCATTTTTTAGCAATAAAGTGTTTTAAAATTAAGATATGTACATTGTTTTATAGACATAATGCTATTGCATACTTAATAGACTACAGTATACTGTAAACATAGCTTCTATATGCAGTGGGAAACCAGAAAATTAATGTGAGTGACTTTATTGCTATATTTGCTTTATTGCAGTGGTCTGGAACTGAACCCACAGTATCTCCTAGGTATGCCTGTATTGAGTGCTTATCATGTACCAGGCACTCTTATAGGCCCTGGGAATACAGCCATGAATAAAAGTGACAAAAATCCTTACCCTCATGGAGTTTATGTTTTAATGGGAAAGACAGATAATAAATAAGATAATTATATATATTATATATATAAAATGTTAAATGATGGTAAGTACAATGGAGAAAAATAAAGGAAGTTAGGAGGGAATGGCAGGAGTGATTTGTGAGGCACTTTGAATTAGGGTGGTTGTTTTAGTCTGCTTGGGCTACTATAACAGAAATACCATAGACTGGGTGGCTTAAGCAACAAACACTTATTTCTCACAGTTCTGGGGTCTGCAAAGTCCAGGATCAAGGTGCCAGCAGATTTGGTGTCTGGTGAGAGCCTGCTTCTTAGTTTAGAGATGGCTGTCTTCTCCCTGTGACCTCACACAGCAGAAGGGGTGAGAGAGCTCTCGGGTGTCTCTCTTATAAGGGCACTAATCCCATTCATGAGGACTCCACTCTTAGGACCTAATCACCTCCCAAAGGCCCCACCTCACTATCATCACATTGGGAGTTAGAATTTCAACATATGAATTTTGGGAGGACACAAACATTTCCTTGACCACAACAGTGGTCAAGGAAAACTTCATGGAGAAAGGGACAATTAAGGAAGACCTGAAAGAAGTTCCTGGGTTGAGCCATGCAGATTTCTGGAGGAAGAGTCTTCTTGGCAGAGTGAATAGCCAGTGCAAAGAGCTCAAGTCAGGAGTGTGCTTGGTGTTCTAGGAAAAACAAGGAGCCTGGTGTGGCCGGAGGGAAGTAAGGGGAAGAGTAGTAGATAGAGAGCTCATGGTGGCAGTGGTAGCAGCTGGACAAGTTGCTCAGGGCCGTGTAGGCCCTTGTAAGATAGATTTTTACTTTGAGTGAGATGAAAAGACATTGGATGGTTTTGAGCAGAGGAGTGGCATGATCTGACTTATGAAGGTCACTCTGGCTGCTGTGGGGAGGCTAGACTATGAGGAGCAAGGGTGGAAAGAGGGAGGCTGTGTGGGGGGTTAGGGGAGTGTTCGGATTTGTCTGGGTGTTCTTGTCCCCTCTTATTGTCTCCCCTTGGTGGAATGGCAGTTGTCGGGGGAGTTCGTAACCCTGGACTTTGTGCCACAATGTTAAAGGGAGAAATAGATATGAAAGTGTGCCTAACATTTGCAGATGTGGCTTCTCTGGATTAAGAGCCAAACAAACACATCATGACAATTTCTCTTCCTCTTTTGTCTCTTATTCCACTTCAGATTCCCCTCCCAACCTATTCCTTGAGGATTCCTAGACACATTTTTTTCCCTGCAGTGACCTAGGTCTCTTATCCTGCTTTACCTCCCGCTTTTTTTTTTTTTTTAACATCTTTATTGGGGTATAATTGCTTTACAATGGTGTGTTAGTTTCTGCTTTATAACAAAGTGAATCAGTTATACATATACATATGTTCCCATATGTCTTCCCTCTTGCGTCTCCCTCCCTCCCACTCTCCCTATCCCACCCCTCCAGGCTGTCACAAAGCACTGAGCTAATATCCTGTGCCTTGCGGCTGCTTCCCCCCAGCTATCTACCTTACTACGTTCGTTAGTGTGTATATGTCCATGACTCTCTCTCACCCTGTCAAAGCTCACCCTTCCCCCTCCCCATATCCTCAAGTCCGTTCTCCAGTAGGTCTGCGTCTTTATTCCTGTCTTACCCCTAGGTGCTTCATGACATTTTTTTCCCCTTAAATTCCATATATATGTGTTAGCATATGGTATTTGTCTTTTTCTTTCTGACTTACTTCACTCTGAATGACAGACTCTAGGTCTATCCATCTCATTACAAATAGCTCAATTTCATTTCTTTTTAAGGCTGAGTAATATTCCATTGTATATATGTGCCACATCTTCTTTATCCATTCATCCGATGATGGGCGCTTAGGTTGTTTCCATCTCCGGGCTATTGTAAATAGAGCTGCAATGAACATTTTGGTACATGACTCTTTTTGAATTTTGGTTTTCTCAGGGTATATGCCCAGTAGTGGGATTGCTGGGTCATATGGTAATTCTATTTGTAGTTTTTTAAGGACCTCCATACTGTTCTCCATAGTGTCTGAACCAATTCACATTCCCACCAGCAGTGCAAGAGTGTTCCCTTTTCTCCACACCCTCTCCAGCATTTATTGTTTCTAGATTTTTTGCTGATGGCCATTCTGACTGGTGTGAGATGATATCTTATTGTAGTTTTGATTTGCATTTCTCTAATGATTAATGATGTTGAGCATTCTTTCATGTGTTTGTTGGCATTCTGTATATCTTCTTTGGAGAAATGTCTATTTAGGTCTTCTGCCCATTTTTGGATTGGGTTGTTTGTTTTTTTGTTATTGAGCTGCATGAGCTGCTTGTAAATTTTGGAGATTAATCCTTTGTCAGTTGCTTCATCTGCAAATATTTTCTCCCATTCTGAGGGTTGTCTTTTGGTCTTGATTATGGTTTCCTTTGCTGTGCAAAAGCTTTGAAGTTTCATTAGGTCCCATTTGTTTATTTTTGTTTTTATTTCCATTACTCTAGGAGGTGGGTCAGAAAGGATCTTGCTGTGATTTATGTCATAGAGTGTTCTGCCTATGTTTTCCTCTAAGAGTTTGATAGTTTCTGGCCTTACATTTAGGTCTTTAATCCATTTTGAGCTTATTTTTGTGTATGGTGTTAGGGAGTGATCTAATCTCATACTTTTACATGTACCTGTCCAGTTTTCCCAGCACCATTTATTGAAGAGGCTGTCCTTTCTCCACTGTACATTCCTGCCACCTTTATCAAAGATAAGGTGTCCATATGTGCGTGGGTTTATCTCTGGGCTTTCTATCCTGTTCCATTGATCTATCTTTCTGTTTTTGTGCCAGTACCATACTGTCTTGAATGCAAGGATTCTTCAATATATGCAAATCTATCAATGTGATAAACCATATTAACAAATTGAAGGAGAAAAACCATATGATCATCTCAATAGATGCAGAGAAAGCTTTCGACAAAATTCAACACCCATTTATGATAAAAACCCTGCAGAAAGTAGGCATAGAGGGAACTTTCCTCAACATAATAAAGGCCACATATGACAAGCCCACAGCAAACATCATCCTCAATGGTGAAAAACTGAAAGCATTTCCACTAAGATCAGGAACAAGACAAGGTTGCCCACTCTCACCACTCTTATTCAACATAGTTTTGGAAGTTTTAGCCACAGCAATCAGAGAAGAAAAGGAAATAAAAGGAATCCAAATTGGAAAAGAAGAAGTAAAGCTGTCACTGTTTGCAGATGACATGATACTATACATAGAGAATCCTAAAGATGCTACCAGAAAACTACTAGAGCTAATCAATGAATTTGGTAAAGTAGCAGGATACAAAATGAATGCACAGAAATCTCTGGCATTCCTATATACTAATGATGAAAAATCTGAAAGTGAAATCAAGAAAACACTCCCATTTACCATTGCAACAAAAAGAATAAAATATCTAGGAATAAACCTACCTAAGGAGACGAAAGACCTGTATGCAGAAAATTATAAGACACTGATGAAAGAAATTAAAGATGATACAAATAGATGGAGAGATATACCTCCCGCTTTTGACAGAGAGATAAAGGCTTCTGCATTGATGTGAGTGGAGATCTTACTATAGCGCCACCTGTGAAACAGCAACGGGCAGTAGAGATGCTTAACCTGTAAAATGTTCGTTGCACTGGGAAAAATCAATACAATAAATGTTGACTTAATGGGACCCCTTGGGGAAGGGGACTCTGGGCAATGTAACATTCTAGTTGATTGAAACGTAACCCACTCCTCACCCCTGCTTTTTTTCCTCCCTTTTTTTTTCCGCATTAGTTCTTGTTTCTGAGTCTAAAAATAATGGGTTTTACCATGTGCTTATCAGGTGCCAGGCACTGTGCTAGGTGTTTTACAGACCATTATCTTATTTAATCCCAGCAACAACTGATGATATAGACGTTATCATTATCCCCATTTTAAAGTTGAGGAAATTGAGGCTCAGAGAAATTAGTCACCTAAGTCACAAGACATTGTGTGACTACCTTGCTCACTGCTGTACTCTCATGAGCACCCAGCCAATAGACTGGCAAATAGTAGGCATTCTATAAATATTTGAGTGAATGATTGTATACAAGATGATGAAAGAATATGCTGACCAATGCACAAAGAAGTTAGGGGGTTACCTTAGGGAGAATCCTATCCCAAGTAGGGAGGTCAATGTTTGGAAATGAGAGCTGTAACTTACCTTCCTTGGCTATAAGAGCCTCAGCCACGCACTGCACACAATCCTTTGGGCAAATTAGCCTACCAAAGCCAAGGACCAGAACCCATGATCAGTATGCCCACTGCAAGTTTTTTTTTTAACTTTTTATTTTATACTGGAGTATAGTTGATGGACAATGTTTTGTTAGTTTCAGGTGTACAGCAAAGTGATTCAGTTATACATATACATGTATCTATTCTTTTTCAAATTCTTTTCCCATTTAGGTTGTTACATAATACTGAGCAGAGTTCCCTATGTTATACAGTAGGTCCTTGTTGGTTATCCACTTTATTTTATTTTTAAATATTTATTTATTTGGCTGTGCCGGGTCTTAGTTGCGGCATGTGGGATCTTTTAGTTGCGGCATGTGGGATCTTGTTCCCTGACCAGGGATTGAACCTGGGCCCCCTGCATTGCGAGTGCAGAGTTTTAGCCACTGGACCACCAGGGAAGTCCCTGGTTATCCATTTTAAATATAGCATGCCCACTGCTAGTTTTAAATAGAGAAGATTTTGTGAAAATGGGGATCTGATTTGACAAAGATTTTCTTGGAGCTTAAGTAGCTATTTGAAAATGCAGGGAGATTTTTTTCTACTGAAAACAAAATGTGCCCGTAAGGTCTCTTTTACTAGAAACATGGGGAATGCCTTTTTCAGGCATTCTTGTCGAAGAACACAGGGTCACGTAAAAGATCTAGTGGCAAATCAGTGCATTATAGTTCTGTTGACACTTCCGCTGTCAGGGCTAATAGTTTTACTTAAGAGTACAATGTGCAAGTGGAATGTTTTAGGTTTTAAAAGTGAGTCTGTATGTATTTAGGGGATCTTTGCTTTATCATTTCTCCCTAGACAGGCCTCCCGAGGACTTCTACCTGGCAGTGATTGATGGGGAGGAGGGCAATTAAAGTCAAACTCTGTGCTTTCAATTAAGAAGACAAGTTACAGCTCTGGAAGGCTGGGTGTTTGGGATATATCAGATCATTCATCTGGGGAGCATTTTCAAATTTACAGACACCTGTACCTCCCAATCCCATGTTGATAACAGTCAGTTGGGAATCACCAATTTACACTTTGTATCATTTTGAACCAGGCTTTCCCCTTCCAAATATCTGAAATGGGAGATTAGCCTGAATTCCAAGAAAAGCACGAACAATGGTGTGGGAGAAGTTGGGTCAGTGAAGTTTTAGGCTCAACCAATGGTAATGGATTATGGTGATCCAGAGTGAATGTCCTCCTTTCCACTCAACCCCTGAGCTTTTAACATTTCAGGTCAGCCTAGGCACCTGGAGCTGGTGGGAGAGAGCACCTTCACAGCCCTGCTGAGCACCAGCAGACAAAAGAAAAAAATGAGGTCATGCCTTTCTTTTACACAATTTTAATGTAATCCTCACCAGTATTAGTGAAAATTGCTTTTTGGTGGCTGGAGGGAAGCAAAGAGCACTTGACTGTCTTAACATCCTCATCCCTGACAGCCTCTGTTAAAATGGAAAATTGTTGAGATGGGAAGATCAGCTTCAGAGACTGACGGGGCAGCAGGTTCAAATCTTTGAAAATTGGTTGTGTAAAATGGTCAATGTCATAAGGAGACACTTCTGTCCCCAGATGCTGTTCACAGACTGATGGTTCTGTCTCGTTCATGTAGACACTAAATGTGCCATAATTATGGTGGGGGGAAGGGATTCAGAAAAGGAAAAGGAAGGTACAGAAGGCAGGGAGGGAGGGAGAAGAGTTTAGAGAGCAGGGATGAAAGTAAAAGAGGGAGGGGGTGGAAAAAAGTGAGGAGAAAAGAAAGGGGAGGTGGGGGAGGTGGGTTATAATTCAACCCCAGCAGGTGCTGTTAGAGCCACAAGGGCATGCTGGGAGCAAGCGCTGGGGAGCTGAGGAATAAAACCTAGATTAGGAGGAAGGGAAAACGGCATAAAATCCAGGAGTTTTGTGGGGTGGGGGCACTGACAGTCCAAATACCAAGTCCCAACAAGAAGGGAGCAGCTTTCATTGCACGGAGGCTGTGGGGCTCTGTACTTATGGAAAGGATGACAGGAGTGCAATTGTGGGGTGCATGGCAGAGATGGTGACAATGGCGACTTGTATACCTGCCTGCCTAGGAGTTCCTCAGAACAGGGCCCACTGTAGCCCCAAGATTAGCATCGTATAGGTTGGGGCCTAGTGGGGACAGAAGCTGCCAGCGCCCACAGGGCCTGGGTAGACGTGGAGAGGCCAGTGGCACAGCTGTCTGTGCTGTTTAGGAGGCCTTCCTGCTGAAGGGCTGCAAAGAGGCCTTGCTCTGGCCCCAGACAGGCTGAGTGATTCCCAACATCCTGGCAGCTGTGTGGGCCGCACCTAAACAGCACTGGCCCTGCTTTCCCCTCTTTTGCCAGGAGAGGGAGGCACAGCCTGCTGACTTCACCCAAATCTCAGGCTCTTGCCTGGGCCTGGGACAGCATGAGGACTGCAGTTGGAGGAGAGGGAGCCTAAGAAACAAGGGTGGGTGGGGCAGAGAGGAGAAAGGCTGGAAGAAGGAAAAAAAAACAAGGTATAAGCAGAAGTTGTAGAGTCACAGATTTAGGAAGTTGGAGAAACGGAAGGATCCTTATGGCAAGAGAAGGAAAGAACAAGAGTCCCTCCTTCTGCATCTCTCCCACTTTGAACCTATTATCAAGTTCTGAACAAGAGTCTTACTCTCGAGTGATGATTTATGAGCAGAATGGTTTTATGGATTCTCTGCTAATTTGACCCTGAGTAATTTCTTGTGCCTCAATGATGGTAGATGGCATACTCTAGTTGTAATTGTTCTAAAAACGCTAACTATTTCTCAGATCCATCCCATGTGCGGCATCTAGGATTTTTCTGGATCGTGGTTGTAGTGGTGATGGTACTGGAGTGCTGAAGACATCAAGTGAATGATTTCTGAAGCCTCATCCTTTCACATACATTAATCCGTTTCAACATGATCAAAGGCAGTGGGCTGCCCAACCAGCCTGGCCCCGCCTGTATATGTGGGTCCCCAGCTGCTCCACTAATCAGGATCATTTTAAAAGGTCTGGCTACTCAGTTACCCTGTTCTCCAAGGTGGGGAGGTGTGGTTGGCTTCTCTTGCCAGATGTGCTAGCTGCTTCTTGTAGTGCCCCAGGGAGCCAGGCGTCAGTGGCTCTATTTACTGTTTCAGAAAGGATTGGATACGTCTGTGCTCTGTGCTTTGCGTGTTGCTTCTGGCTGACTGCTTGCAGCAGGCTGAAAAAGCCAAACACCACAAATACTTGTCTGAGGTGGTTGTTATTTAGAATCTCTGATGTCAAGGGAAGCAAAATTAATGCTAAAAGCAGGAAGAGTCTCTCCTTGGCCTTGGGAATGCACGTGGCTGTACTTGATTAATCCCACATGTTTGGTAACCATCCTGAGTTTACTGGAACACTTAATAACATTTTAAGCTCTTTCTTAGTAGAAAGAAGAGGTTACTGCCCTTTCCATTGGTAGGCAACAAGCATGTGTCTGGAGCTACGTGGTATATTAGAAGGAGCACTGGACTGAGGGTCGGAGCACTGGTTCTATCAGGTATCAACTTGGTGAACTTGGACACCTGGGTCTTAATGTTCTCATCTGTAAAATGGCATTGTTGGTCTAGTGCAGTTTCTCAAACTTTCACATGCATAGGAATCACCTGGAGGGCTTGTCAAATTGCAGATCTTTTTTTCTTTTCCATTATGGTTTATCACAGGATATTGAATATAGTTCCCTGTGCTATACAGTAGGACCTTGTTTATTTTATATATAGTAGTTTGTATCTGCTAGTCCCAAACTCCTAATTTATCCCTCCCCCACCCCCTTTCCCCTTTGGTAACCATAAGCCTCAGAGTTTCTGATTCAGAAGGTGGAGCCTAAGAATTTGCATTTCCATAAACTCCCAGGTGATGCTGATGTGGCTGGTCTGGGGACAACACTTTGAGAATCACTGGATTAGATGATCTCACCAAGATGGTCTCTTTCTGAAACGTTGCGATTGTGTGACTGTGTGGAGTGTGGAGCATGGTGGGGAATAGTCAGGAGATGGAAGCCCAGCTCTGGGCCACTATTTTAGCCAGAGTTAGAGCTAGCATCCAGTGTGTGACCCAAGGGGCACAGTAAATGAGTTCCTTTCCTAGGGTACCACATGCCTGAAACCTTTACCACAAGTCTCTTGCTTGGCTTAAGGTCCCTGTTAGAATATAAATATGCTCCCTGGGAAGACAAGGCATATACTGTCAACAGTTATTAGTTTCCTGAATCCACTCCCATTGTTCAGCAGATCCTGGAGGCCTGGGATATAGGACAGACAGGTTTTGCATAGGTAAGACAAGGGCTGTAGCAAGGCTTGCTTCTTGGAGAAGGTCTGCCTAGATAAGGTATCATAGTGGGGGCTCTGACTAGCATGAGGACAGTGGGTACCTAAGACCTTGAATAGTGATAAAAACCAACCTTTTTAAACCAGATAATCTTTGAAGCAGTGTATATTAGGAGAATATAAATGCTGCTAGGCATTGGCAAAGGAAACTAACGATTGCCATACAGTATGAAAAGTTCTAGGAGACAAGAAAACACAGAGGCCACAGGGAGTGACCATAGGAGCTACAGAGGGCAGAGACTTTACTGCCCTGTATGGCAATGGGATACAGGGACTACCCGTGACAGAACTGTTTCAAAGTTAAAATTTGTCATCATTGCTGTCTTTACCCTCTTTTATTTATTGAAAATTCAATACGTGGCAGATATCATACTATACTATATGCTTCATGTGAGTCATTACATATAATATTCATGAAAAATATACAAAGTATTAATGGACTTTTACTTATGAGGAAACAGATTCAGAGAGGTCAAGTGGCTTGCTCATTGTCACACAGCCGATAAGTAGCAGAATTGAGATTAAAACCTCTGCCTACCTAATACCAAAGATAGCACTTAGGAAATCAACTTTATTTAGTAACAATTTGCATACAATAAACTGCACCCATTGAAAGAGTGCAATTCAATGAGTTTTGACATATGAATATACTTATGAAACCAACACCATGACCATGATATAGAACATATCCATCACCTCCAAAAGCTTCCTCCTTCCCTTTTGCTGTCAATCTTTGCCTCCTGCCCAGCCTCAGGCAACCACTGATCTGCTTTCTGTTGCTCCAGATTAGTTTGCATTTCCTAGACTTTTATATAAACGGAATCTTGCATTACGTAGTAATGTATCATCTGTCTTCCTTCACTCAGCAGTCTGAGATCCATCCATACTGTTGCATGGATTAGTAGTTCATTCCTTTTTATTGCTGAGTAGTATTCCATTGTAGGGATGTATCACATTTTTAATTCATTCACTTGTTGATGGACTTTTTTTTTTAGTTTTTGGTTGTCATGAATAAAGCTCTGTGACTATTTGTGTACAAGTCTTTGGGCAGACACATATTTTCATTCTCTTAGGGAAGTGACTTTTGATTTCAGCTCTGACATATAAAGAGATTGGAAATCACCACTCCCGTCAGAAGGCAAACTGCCATCCACAAATCTGCAGAGACAGGTACACAACGTGTACAACATGAGACAGGTACACAACATGTGTACAACATTGACACAACATGTCTGGTGGTCAACAAAAAATTACAAAGTATGCCAAAAGGCAAGAAAAAAAATCTGTAGAGATATAGCATTTGAGATTTGCTGACATGGAGCAGAAGTCACTGGACTCCATAAGCAGTAGGATCACTTACTTGGCTAGTAATTTGGACAAATTACTAGAGGCTGTATGTGGGCTAGCATGAGAGTGAGAAACTCCTGGGGGCCACAGTCCAAGTGGGTCCCCCCCGACGTCTACAGGTTTTTCCTCCAGGAACTCCACCAGGCTCTCAAAGTGAGGATCTGAGAAAGATGCTCTCCTGGCCCTGACTGGGTAAGGGGAGGAGGAGCCATTGCAACACACACCTGAAGCTTGATCCATGACAAAGGCCTCCTCTTTTGGGAAAAACATCTACCATTGGGTGATACTGAAACTTTATCCCACTTGGGAGAAGGGGGTTACTTTCTACCCCCATTCCAGCCAGCTCCAGCATTCCTATCACACTTTAAAACAAAACAAAACAAAACCCGAAAAGAACAAAATAGCCAAGAAGGGACAGGGTTTTAAGGAAATAGATTGGGAATGCTGCAGCTAGGGAAGGGAGTTGGGCACAAGAAAGAGTGCTATGCCCCTGGAGGAAGGACAGAAATACTTGTGAAGGCCACATCCTAGAGATGCAGGCCCACTAAAAGACTGAGACTTAATCAGGAGATTATAGAATGCTCCCTTCCCCCACAAACTACCACCACACCGACCAGTCTCTGGCATGCTATCAGTGGGTTATAGCTGAAAGAGCTGTGAGACACAGACATTCTCTAAGGAGGCATACTTGGGGAAGACCAAGGTCAAAAGGAAACAAAAACAAGGACACTAGAGGAATTTGAAGCCCCATAAATACACTAATAATCTATTTACTTTAGTTTCTATTGACACAACATGTCCGGTGGTCAACAAAAAATTACAAAGTATGCCAAAAGGCAAGAAAAAAAAGTCTGAAGAGACAGATCAACCATCAGAACCAGACTCAGATATGACACAGGTATTAGAATCATCAGACAGAGAATTTAAAATAACTATGATTGATATGTGAAGGGCTCTGATGGAAAAAGTAGACAGCATGCAGGAACAGATGGGTAATACAAGCAGAGAGATGAAGATTATAAGAGTCAAAAGGAAGTGCTAGAGGTAAAAAACAGTAACAAATGAAGAATGCTTTCAGTAGGCTTGTTGGCAAAGTCAACACAGCTGAGGAGAGAATCAGTGACTGTGAATACAGGTCAGTAGAAACTTACCAAACTGAAATGCAAAGAGAAAATAATTACTACTAGTAGTAGTACTACTAGCACTACTACTAGTACTACTAGTAGTATTATTACTAGAACAGAACATTCAGGAACTGTGGTACAATATCAAAAGGTGTAACATTTCTCTTAGGTAAGTACCTGTGGTAGGCAGAATTCTAAGCTGGCCCTCAAGATTCCTACTCTATGGTCTACATGTCCTGTATAATTCCCTCCATTGAATGTGGGTGAGAACTGGGAATATGATGAGAGATCACTCCTATGATTAGATCACATTATATGGCAAAGGTGAAGGGATTTTTCAGATGTAATTAAGTTCTCTGGTTGACTTCCAGTTAAGCAAATGGAGATTATCCTGGGTGGGCCTGACCTAATCAGGTGAGACCTTAAAAGAGAGTCTATAATAGAGAGGCAACTGCAAAGATATGAATTCTGTAGACAACCATATAATCTTGGAAGAGAACCCCAAACCTCAGATGAGACTGCAACCCTGGTTAACACTTTGATTGCAACCCTCTGAGACCCTGAAGAGAGGACAGTTAAGCCACATCCAGACTCCTGAACCATGAGAAATGTGAGATTATAAATTTGTGTTGTTTTCAGCCACTAAGTTTGTAGTATGCAGCATAGAAAGATTAATGCAGTACCTATGGATGAAATTCTGGGTTCAAAGGATAATTGTATATTAACTTTGTAAGAAACTGCCAAACGATTTTCTAAAATGGTTATATCTTTTCACATTCCCACTAGCGATGTATGAGAATTTCACTTGCCAACATTTGGTATCATCAGTCTTCTGAATTTTAGCCATTCTAGTGGGTATGGAGTGATACCTCATTATGTTTTTTTTCCCAAATTAATTAGTTAATTAATTTTTGGCTGCGTCGGGTCTTTGTTGCTGCATGTGGGCTTTCTCTAGTTGCGGCGAGCGGGGGCTACTCTTCGTTGCTGTGTGTGCGCTTCTCATTGTGGTGGCTTCTCTTGTTGTGGAGCACAGGCTCTAGGTGCATGGGCTTCAGTAGTTGTGGCATGCAGGCTCAGTAGTTGTGGCTCGTGGGCTCTAGAATGCAGGCTCAGTAGTTGTGGAGCGTGGGCTTAGTTGCTGCGTGGCATGTGGGATCTTCCTGGACCAGGGCTTGAACCCACGTCCCCTGCATTGGCAGGCGGATTCTCTTTTTTTTTTTAACATCTTTATTGGAGTATAATTGCTTTACAATGAATGGTGTGTTAGTTTCTGCTTTATAACAAAGTGAATTAGTTACACATATACATATGTTCCCATATCTCTTCCCTCTTGCATCTCCCTGCCTCCCACCCTCCCTATCCCACCCTTCTAGCTGGTCACAAAGCACCGAGCTGATCTCCCTGTGCTATGTGACTGCTTCCCACTAGCTATCTATTTTACATTTGGTAGTGTATATATGTCCATATACACACTACCACTCTCTCACTTTGTCCCAGCTTACCCTTCCCCCTCCCCGTGTCCTCAAGTCCATTCTCTAGTAGGTCTGCGTCTTTATTCCCGTCTTGCCCCTAGGTTCTTCATGAACTTTTTTTTTCTTAGATTCCATATATATGTGTTAATATATGTGTTAGCATATGGTATTTGTTTTTCTCTTTCTGACTTACTTCACTCTGTATGACAGACTCTAGGTCCATCCACCTCACTACAAATAACTCAATTTCGTTTCTTTTTATGGCTGCGTAATATTCCACTGTATATATGTGACACATCTTCTTTATCCATTCATCTGTTGATGGACACTTAGGTTGCTTCCATGTCCTGGCTATTGTAAATAGAGCTGCAATGAACATTTTGGTACATGACTCTTTGAATTATGGTTTTCTCAGGGTATATGCCCAGTAGTGGGATTGCTGGGTTGTATGGTACTTCTAATTTTAGTTTTTTAAGGAACCTCCATACTGTTCTCCATAGTGGCTGAACCAATTCACATTCCCACCAACAGTGCAAGAGGGTTCCCTTTTCTCCACACCCTCTCCAGCATTTATTGTTTGTAGATTTTTTGATGATGGCCATTCTGACCAGTGTGAGATGATATCTCATTGTAGTTTTGATTTGCATTTCTCTAATGATTAATGATGTTGAACATCCTTTCATGTGTTTGTTGGCAATCTGTATATCTTCTTTGGAGAAATGTCTATATAGGTCTTCTGCCCATTTTTGGATTGGGTTGTTTGTTTCTTTGATATTGAGCTGCATGAGCTGCTTGTAAATTTTGGAGATTAATCCTTTGTCAGGCAGGTGGATTCTTAACCACTGCGCCACCAGGGAAGTCCCTCATTATGGTTTTAATCTGCATTTCTTTGTTGAGAATCTTTTCATGCGCTTGTTGGCCATTCATATATCTCCTTTTGTGAAGTGTCTGTTCAAATGTTATGGCCATGTCTTAACTGAATTTTTTCTTACTCTTTTTATACTTTGGGTAAATGTCCTCTGTCAGGTTTGGTTATTGCAAATATTTTCTCTCATTCTGTGCCTTGAGTTTTCATTTTCTTAATGGGGCCCTGAACCATATGAGAGTAAGTTATATATATCATCATGATCATGGCCTCTTAATACTTCAGTGGATACTTCCTAAGGATAAGAATATTCTCTTACATAACCACAGTATAATTATCAACTTCAGGAAATTTAATACAGGTACAACATTTTATCTAAGCCACTGATTCTATGCCAATTTTTTCAGTTGATTAAATAGTGTTTTCACAGCATTATTTGACCCTCCAGTACAGGATCCAACCTAGAGTCAGATATTGCTTTTCATTGTCATGTCTCTTTAGCTTCTTTTAATCTGGAATATTTCCAAAGCCTTTGTCTTTTATGACACTGACATTTTTGGAGAATAAAGTCCTTTTTAAAAAATATAACATTCCTCAGTTTGGGTTTGTCTGATGTTTCCCCATGGTGAGATTCAGGTGATGCATCTTTAGCTGGAAAACTACCTGAGCGATGCTGGGTCCTTCTCAGGGTGTCACAGAAGCACATGATAGCTATCTGCCCTTCATTGATAGTGCCAATCCTGATCACCTTGACCAGGTGTTATCCATTTTTCTACTGTATGCTTACTGTTATTTCCCTTGCAAATCATAAGGAATCCATGGGAATAGTGTTCCACGTGCAGGGCATAGAAAGTACAGAGCCCCGAATCAAGAATATACCTGGAGTGTTGGCAAAACAGCATGGAAGCAGTGTGGCAGCAGTGGAGTGGATGAGGGTGAGGCCAGTAGGAGAAAAGGTCAGAGAGGTAGGAGGTGGCAGACTGTGAGGGCTTCCAAGGCCATTGTAAAGAATTTGGCTTTATATTGACCCAAATGGGAAGTGACTGAAGGTTGAGAAGGAGCTGCCTGTCATTATTTGTTTTTTTGTTACTTTTATTATTTAAAGGCCCCAAGTTTGGAGGACCTGGGTTTCAGTTGAAGGAACCCATTCCCAGAATTGGGCAGCAAGTGGGGACTTAAATTAAGGTACAAGGCAGAAGCCTGAAGAAGTGCTGGGGCCCAAGATCCTTAGTAGACCAACAGGATGTGGTGGTGAACCCCCGAGCACTGTTAGAGGCCCCTTTGGACTTCCTGCCACTGGTCTGCATGAGAGTTAGAACCTAAGTGGGGCTTAGCCTGGTGATGGGGGCAAATGAGCCATTTGTGAGGAGAGAGGAGCTGCAAGGATCCAGAACCAGGCAGGTCCCAGTCCCTAGCAGCTGACTCTCTTTTCCACGGTGAGAACTCAATAAATTTGACAAATAAATCCATCCTCATGGTAGAAGTCCAACCACCTCTCTCATGTCAGGCACCCGTTCCCACTTTCCACTCCCTCCCTCAATTGCCAAATGTGTAATAAGTACCACTTGTGTACCAGATGACACCTACCCATGGAAGCAGGTCCTTGGAAGCAATGACTTGCAGTTGTTAGTTAACCTTAAGAAGTGATTCAATGATACTAATTCCAGGATCAATTAATAACTAGTGACAGTCATATTTTTGGGTGGAGTAGGGGGTGAGAGGGGTGGGGGAGATGAGGAGTTTTCAGTAGATATATTGATAGTATAGGGTGAAGATTAAGATTGTAAGCTCTGGAGTTAGACTGTGTTCAAATCCCACCTCTGCCGCTTACTGGCTATGTGATCTTGGGCGAGACACTTAACCATTTTGTTCCTGTGTTTCTTCATCTGTAAAATGGGGCCAATAATAGTACCTGTCTTATAAGATTTTTGTGAGGATTAAATGGGTTAATATATGTAGTACACATAGAACAGAGCCTGACATAGTTACTACTCATTAAGTGTTAGCTATTAGCATTATCATTATTAGTGCCCATCTTTGAGGGAATGGTTCAGATGAAAGTGATCCCCAGCTATTCCTTGTCCCTCATTTTCTTCCATTATACTGAATTCAGATTCTTGAATCTTGAATGAGAGCAATGAAAATCACTCTTCCTCTTCATGCATTTGAGGTAAGTTTAGACTGTTTTAAGAGACAAACACAATAAAACAAAGAAATCAGACCTTGTATGGAGTACATATTTGCTAACATTATCATTCTAATAATTATTCTTTGTGTTTAGAATAATTTATGGAATCCAAGTGCTCATGTTTATAATTTGATTAAATATTCACAAAATCCTGTGAGTTGGGCAAGGCAGAGATAATTAGCCCCATTTGACAGAAGGGAAAACCAAGGCCCAGTAAGACTGTACCTTGTAGTATCCCAGCTCTAAATAGAACAAAAAGAATAAGAACTTGGACCTTTTAGTTCCAAGCCTGTGTTCTTTTTACTGTACTAGGCAATATCTAGCCAAAACAAATTTTGGCTCCTTTCTGTTGCCAGAATCCTATTCCAGAGTCCTGTTTGGGACACTTGACACCATCTCTTTCCTTTATAGGTCCCTCTATTCCAGGTGAAAGGCTAGGTTGAATATTCCTGAGACACTTTTTAAGGCTGGGGGAACAAGACAGTTAAAGAGTCATTCTGGGTTGAAGAAAGCATCAGCTCTGCATTCCAGGGCCAATGTGCGTCTTGGGCACCCAGTGCCCACTTGGCTGAGTGAGCCCTTAGGAGTAATTGTATGGTAGGTTCAACTGTACCATAAGGGTGGCCATCTACTGTGTCTATCCTTAGGAAGAGTTCTGGGGCCCAAGAGCTGGTGGACTAGACTGGCAGGTCCCTCAGTCTCAAGCTGTGTGGAGCAGCTGGGGCCACTGAGGGTGTGCAGTGCTCAGGAAGCCTTGCTAAGGATGCAGACAAAAGAGATGTCAGTGAAACCATCGTTTGTAAATTACATCAGCTGTAGATCACTGGGTGAGTTCAAAGGGGAAAAAAGACTCCATCCATTTGACTGCTCTCTCAGTCTACTCAGATGCAGTAATCTCACTTCTCAGCACAATCACAATGCATTTGTATCTCTTTATAGCTCAGTCCTAAGGAAGTGAACTTGGCATTCCCAAAGCCCCAGAGACCTTCATGCTCTTGTAGTCAAACCCAAGGCCAAACTGAGGAAGGCCTTCTTCCCTCTGGCTACCCTTCCTGGATGGGATAAAGATGGAGGAAGATATACTTTATTGGGCTTCCCTGGTGGCTCAGTGGTTGAGAATCTGCCTGCTAATGCAGGGGACACGGGTTCGAGCCCTGGTCTGGGAGGATCCCACATGCCGCGGAGCAACTAGGCCCATAAGCCACAACTACTGAGCCTGTGCATCTGGAGCCTGTGCTCCGCAAAAAGAGAGGTCGCGATAGTGAGAGGCCCGCGCACCGCGATGAAGAGTGGCCCCCGCTTGCCACAACTAGAGAAAGCCCTTGCACAGAAACTAAGACCCAACACAGCAAAAATAAATTAATTAATTAATAAACTCCTACCCCCAACATCTTCTTTAAAAAAAAAAAAGATATACTTTATTTTTTGTTTAAGTTGTTATCATGGAAAATATCAAATGTATACTGTAGCAGATGATACTCCATAGCATATCTTTGGTCCATTTCTTATCTTAGCCACAGCTCTAATGGACAGTTCCATGCAAGCTGAGACTCAGCTCACAGTGAAAGTATCCTACCTTTAATGTGTTCCTCTTGTCTTTCTACTTTTTGCCTCAGGAACTTTTCCCATCCTCTGGGTGGGGAAAGTTGAGGATGGATGAATGAATGTGTTTTTCTATCATATTTTAGGCAGTCAATTTTGGGAGGCATTCTGTATGCATCTCAGGTCATCCTGGCAGATTTGAGCTCCCAATACCCATAGTGGTGACCTGAATAATATTCTTATATTGGAGTTTCTACCTTCTCTATTTTATTCTTCCAATTTCCTTAATCCTGCTCCCTGGAATTGATTCCCAAATAGACTACCAGCACACACGTCTTTGTCTCAGGCCTTGCTTTTAGGGGACCTAAACTAAGAAATATGCAGAAGTAGATGGAAATGTATCATGAATCCTCATGTACCCATCACTCAGCTCAACAATGATCAACTCAGGGCCAATCTTACTTCATCCATACCTCACCCAGCCCCAGATTATTTTGAAGCAGATCCAAGACACAACATAAAGATGCACTTTAAGCTGCCTTGAACCCCCTTTCCACTCTGGAAGGTGAATTTTAGAGGGTAAAATGATCAGATTAAGTTGTAGTCTTGTATTTGTCTTTTAGTTTGCAAATATTGTCACTATACCCAGATTTTATTCTTAGTATAGAATAATAATAACCATCTCCTAGCTTAAGATTCTGAAAACCTTAACTTTATCTAGTTGCTCCACTATTCACTGATTTCCGTGGTTCTCCCACTGTCCACACCACAGTTTAAAGCCCAAATGCCTCAGCCTGGAGATACTCTGGTGTAATAGAGCATTGAACCAGGGGCCAGAACATGTCAGTTTCTAATTAGCAGTGTGTCCTTAAGCTAGTTACTTGATGGATCAGAGAATCCACTTCCTCATCTGCCTGCCCTACCAACTTTATAGGGTTGTTGGAAGATCAAACGAGATCAGTATTTGAGGGCCTATTAAACTGTAGGACACTCTAATAAATGTAAGGGTCCTTACTCAAGGCTCTCTATAGTTTGGCCCTACTCAGCTTTTCAAGTCTTATTTCCCATTGTACTCCAATAGAAACTTTCTGCCCCATACCTGCTGGAGCATTCATTCATTCATTTGTTCATTCAATAAACATTCACTGAGTGGCCAGACACTGAATTTATGGGTATGAATTAGAAACAATTCCTGAATTATAGGAGTATACTGACTGGGAAGGGAGGCAGACAAGCAAACAATGACAAGAGGGTGTGTTAGTACACAACGAGAAAGGTAAGCTGAAGGTGCTGCTGAGCGTAGCTAGCTCAGGGAAGCTGAGCTGAGGAATGGATCCGGGAAGGCTTCTTGGAGGAGGTGATAGCTGAGCTAAGAATTAAAGAAAAGTAGGAGTTCACCAAGCAGATTGGGGAGGGAAGGCATTACAAGCAGAAGAAACAGTATGAGTAGAGGCACAGAAGTGTGAAACAGCTCCATGTATTCAGGGGAACCACAGCTGGTTTGGCAGAGCTGGAGCATGGAGTGTGGGTGGTTGGAGTAGAGTGGAAAGTGTCCAGTGATGCAGCTAGAGCAGTAAGCAAGGGTCAAATTAGAAGGGCCCTTCTTGTCAAGGACTTTACCCTGAAGGCAATTGGGAACCTTTGGAAGGTTTAACCCTAGGTGTATCATCAGGGCCTATTGGACGCAATTTTATTTTTTAAGTGTCTATTTTGAACAGTTCTAACTTGTAAGAATTATTTTTTTAAGAACAGAATACAACTTATTCTGTCTTGCAATTACTAGGTGAGTCCATTGAACCCTTTTATAAAGTTAAGATACATTATGGTATCCTACTGATCTTATTTTTCTTATACAGACGGACGGTCCTTGACTTACGATGGTTCGACTTTACGATGGTGTGAAAGTGATATGCATTCAGTATAAACTGTACTTCAAATTTTGATCTTTTCCTGGTTTAAGGATATGCTGTAGATACTCTCTTGTGATGCCGGGCAGCACAGTGAGCCGCAGCTCCCAGTCAGCCACGCAGTAACAAGAGTAAACCACTGACACACTTACAACCCTTCTATACCCACACAACCGGTCTGTTTGTCACTTTCAGCACTGTATTCAATAAACTACATGAGCTATTCCACACTTTACTATAAAATAGGCTTTGTGTTAGATGATTTTGTCCAACTGTAGGCTAATGTAAGTGTTCTGAGCACCTTTAAGGTAGGCTAGGCTAAGCTATGGTGTTTTGTAGGTTAGGTATATAAAATGCATTTTTTACTTAATATTTTCAGCTTGCGGTGGGTTTATTGGGACATAACCCCATCATAAGTTGAGGAAGATCTGTATCTTGAAACACTTTGCTATTTCAGTGTCCCAGGAATTATTTCATTATTACTCGTCAGTTATTCTCAACTATGGTGGAAAAAAGCTATAAAATAATAAGAATATAATAGAATCCTGGAATAGCCTAGAAGGATAATGCAATTCTGGAGTAAATCATCACCATTACACCACTTTCAGTTTTTTTTATTGTGTTGCCCAAAGTCGTGCATCGTCCTGCAAAAATGTATAAAGAAGTCTGAAAACACATCTTTGTAGGTTTTTATAGGCTTTTATTAAACACAGATGAAAATGCAGAAATTTTAATTTTCTACTAAGAGAAGAAAATTGACAGAGGATGATGTTTCCCAATTATTAGATAAATCAGAAGATGAATCGAAAGAGACAGCAGCACTCTAGACTAATGGTGATGGCGAAATTGATTATGTAAGTGAAATCTCAGACTGTGAGTCTACAGATGTAGATATCCTGGATATCCTAGATACAATTTTTCAAACTCAAGCATCTATGAGGAAGCAGTGTATTTCCAAGGACAAAAAGGAAACATGATATTCTTACCCAGCTAGTCATTCAATAGGAAGGACTTCATCAGGCAATATTTTGTGACATGAATCTGGACTACCCTGTTTTGCTAAAAGGACATGTGGCACTATTCTTTTTATCTTTTATAATATTTCTGCATGAAAATTTACTTGATGTAGTTCATAAGTGGAGACATGCTGAAAGCAGATGTAATGTATATCCAAAGGTGAATGGATGGAAAAAGATAATGTAGAAATGAAAAATAAAACATCATTGAATTGGTCATTCTAATCAGTGTCTAGAATTCTAAAAATGAAAATGTTAAGAGCCATCAAAGTTTTCAAAAGTATTACATTTTGACATTTTAAGTGTATGAAGAACCAGAAGCAACAACAAACCAGAACTTCTTAGAGATGTGTTTGAAATCTGGAGTCAGTATTTATAAGGTGATATGTTCCAGGTTTGTGCATGACAGTTGTTGAGCAGTGAGTTACATTAAAAGAATATTGCCCATTTGGGGTAGATATACCTTCAAAACCAGGAAAATATGGAATAAAATTTGATTTACTTGCCTAAATTCTTATTAAGCTTGCTAATCAAATTGTTTTTCATTACCCCTTTATCCTTACTTCTGTTACTTATTTGTAAAATGACTTAAAATATAAAACTATAAAAGGTCCATTAGATCTAGATGGTAAGTGGTTATAACTATTTTTCCTGGTACGTTGAGGGTTAAGCAGGAGAATCATCTGGTTTCAAAGTTAGTAAATGACATGCATGGGGTTTAACTCAGATTCACCAATCTCCACTTAAAAAAAAAATTTTATTTATTTGGTTGCACCGGGTCTTAGTTGTGGCAGGCAGTCTCCTTAGTTGCAGCTCGCTGGCTCCTTAGTTGCAGTATTTGGGCTCCTTAGTTGTGGCAGGTGGTCTCCTTAGTTGCGGTACACGGGCTCCTTAGTTGAGGCAGGTGGGCTTCTTAGTTGTGGCATGCGAACTCTTAGTTGCGGCATGCATGTGGGATCTAGTTCCCTCTCCAGGGATTGAACCCAGGCCTCCTGCTTTGGGAGCGCGGAGTCCTATCCCCTGCGCCACCAGGGAAGTTCCCCAATCTCCACTTTCTGTGTTATGATATCTTTGAATAATCCTGAATTGCTTACAGTCCCTGTGAGCTGGGCAGCCATAACAGCACTCTCTGAATGGATGAGTTGGTCCTAAGACTTGCATTTGGGAGCTGAGGATAACTGGTACTTCCCAGTATTTCTATGTAACTGTGTTGTGTGCCTGTGGTTCATCTTATCTCCCAATATGGATGTAAGCCCCTGGAGAGCACGAACAATAGTGTCAATTTCTTTTTTTTTTTTTTTTTTGCAGTACGCGGGCCTCTCACTGTTGTGGCCTCTCCCGTTGCGGAGCACAGGCTCTGGACGCACAGGCTCAGCGGCCATGGCTCAAGGGCCCAGCCGCTCCGCGGCGTGTGGGATCTTCCCAGACTGGAACATGAACCCATGTCCCCTGCATCAGCAGGCGGACTCTCAACCACTGTGCCACCAGGGAAGCCCTGTCAATTCCTTTTGAATTACCCTCTGTCTCTAGCATGTAGCAAATATATCTGAAATCTTTCCTGAATGGACAACAATAAGCCTAAGCAGAAAACAAAATCAAGTGCCTCCTTGTGATAGAATAGGTAGAGGTTGGTTCAACCAACATTCATTGAGCCCTAGTTCTGTGCCAGGCCCTGTGCTAGAGATTGGGGATGTGCTACTTGTTCCTGTCCTCAAAAAGCTCTTGGTCTAGCAAATCAGAGAACACAGGGAGAGCAACAGAAATACATGTTCTCTAGCTGTCCGTGGCATTGACATATACATGGGCTGGAAATCTCAAAGCACTAGGTTCTATTATGCTATGTGCTTTATACATAGCAGGTCTTTGGTTCAGGGTTCAAGGCTAACTATGTACTCAGTTTCCTAGCACTGCCAGTGTCAGAGTTCCTTCTTGACTCCCATTTTCTTGTCTTTTGGCTCTACCTCCTGACTATAGATGATCTTTTATGTCATGTTTTTCGCTCTCTGAGGTGTAAATATTGCCAAGGATCTCCTAATTAGCAAGGGCCTGGAGCTCTGGCCTTGGACTCATCCACACATCCTTGACCTAATATGTGACCAGAAAACAAAGCAGCCCGTCATCTGCATAGAGATTTGAGTGAATGCATGAATGAATGAACAGATGGAGAGGCAGTATTTCTAGGTATCTGGTCCATCTCTGGCTCAGAAATTTATTATGATTATTATGATTTTGGTTCAAAGGCTCCAAGCCATAGAATAATATTCATCCATTGAAATTTAGGCAAGCTATGGAGGATTCAGCTCTGCTTTGCTTCAGGGCTCAAGTGTGGACGGAGAAGCAATAGCTGCAAACCTTGAGCATTGGCACCGCAGTCAGATAGATCTGGATTCAAATCTGTCACTTATTGTACGACCTTGGGTAGGTGTCTTTAACTTTTCTGGTCTGTCTCATTTTCCATATCTGTAAATGGGGTAATAATTGTACCCACCTCAGGGTAGTTATGAGGATTAAATGAGATCATGTATATAAAGCACTTAGTACAATACCTGGTATGGGGTAAGCTCTCAAATGAGAGCTGCTGCTATTAGTATTTTGGGCAGCCTAACCCCTGAGCCCTCCTCTGAGGGTCAGAGTGGCACGGTGACCTAGAGCTTCACTGGGGCTTCTGGCCAATTCTGGCAGGAGTTTTCCTCTCCAGGTGTTCCCTCTAAGGTTGATGGAAGCTCCATGCTCAGAATCAGGACAAGGGCAACGTCGTCGTGTTGTGCAGTAGCTCTGGGCTAGAGGCTGCAGGGCTGAGGGAGCCTGGGAGGAAACCTGCAGCAAGGCAAAGACATTGCTAGGGCCAGAGGGGCTGAGGCATTCGCATTCCACTGGCTTTGACTCTTTCATATGCAACACCAGATGCCTGGCCAGAGGATGACTTGCGTCCTGCTCTGCCTGTGTATGCCATCTGCCATCTGCCAGGCATTTGAAATACACTTGGGATTTTACTTAAGAATCCGAAGAAGGTATTTATTTTCATCAGAAATTGTTTCCTGTTATACCTCCGTTCTTACTGAATAAAAAAATAATAAAATTAGAAGTGTACAACATAGGTAACATCCACCCTCCCCATTTCTACTTTCCAGAGATAACTCCAGTTAAGTTTGGTATATAGTCCTCCAAGTGTTCTACCTACCAGTATTCAGGGCATCTGTGTTTTATGCAAGGAATGTGTTCCCAAGGGCCCAACATAATTAGAAATTTGCATAATTCAAGACCAGTCTTGACAAAGGAAGACCAGAATTTCTGTTTATCAGCTAAAGTGGCGCCACCATGTGGCAACAGTGGAAATATGCCTTACAATTCACTTGGCCTTCAGGTTTTGAAATTATGTGATTCTTGATGATGTTTTAATTTGGGGAGATTTGCATTATTTCAAATGTGCATAAACCGGGACTGAAATATTTTTATATCAAAATACAGTAAGTCCCGTACATATGAACCTTCAAGTTGCAAACTTTCAAAGATGCGAACGTGCATTCACATGTCCAATCACGTAAGTTAGTTCATGTGTGTGGCATACATTGTCACGTGTGTGCATCCTCTGCAAGTTGTTGTGCTTTTGTGTACTTTAGTGTACAGTACTGTACAGAGTACAGTAGTACAGTATCTTTATTTCAAGCCCAGGATGGCTGGAAGAAGTGTAAAAGCAGCGGTGATGTAGCTGGTACAGTACTACCTAGACATCATGGATTGTTTTTTCAAGAAGGTAGATAGAATTGAATCCAGCAAGGAACCAGAACCTGTGCCATCAACATCAGGCATGAGTGAAATTGCAGCTTGAGCTGTGTCCCCTATTGCTGACGATCCTTCAGCTCTACCATCTCCCACCTCCTCTCCCTCTTCCAGTCAGTAACTCTTCTTGCCTGTTCACTCGATGCCAGCCCCTGTATGCCAGCTGTTGTACTGGACTACTGTACTTTTCAAGGTACTGTACTGTAAGATTAACAATGTTTTCTTTATTTTTTTCTTTGTTTTTTATGTAATATTTGTGTGAAAAGTATTCTAAACCTATTACAGTACAGTACTATATAGCTGATTGTGTTAGTTGGGTACCTAGGCTAACTTTGTTGGACTTGCGAACAAATTGGACTTACGAACATGCTCTCGGAATGGAACTCGTTCGTATGTAGGAGACTTACTGTATTTCAAATTCTTATAATCTAAATTTATTTAAAATGGGACTACACTGTGTTAACTTTAAAATGGCATTGTATTACAAAAGCTGTTCTAAAACTTGCTTTTTAAAGTTCAGATAACAATGTATTTTGGACACTAATGCAGCAAATATACTTTTTACCTCTTTTTTATCATCTTTATTGGAATATAACTGCTCAACAATGGTGTGTTAGTTGCTGCTGTATAACAAAGTGAATCAGCTACACGTATACATACATCCCCATATTCCCTCCCTCTTGCGTCTCCCTCCCTCCCACCCTCCCTATCCCACCCCTCTAGGTGGTCACAAAGCATCGAGCTGATCTCCCTGTGCTATGCGACTGCTTCCCACTAGCTATCTATTTTATTTTTGGTAGTGTATATATGTCCATGCCACTCCTCCGCCATCTTGAAGGTTCCCTCCACCCTTTCTTTTTAAGGGCTGTGGATCATTCCAGGATAGCAGTGTATCCTAATGCATTTAACCAGTCCTCTATATTGATGGCTAATTCTCCCCAGGGATAAGGCTTCCTCCCCCTGCCTTTCTGCCATCAGATTTATCCTCAGTAACAGGGACCTGGACAAATCTATGTACATAGTTCTGAGTGCCAGAGATTGACTTGAAGCCAGAGCAAAGCAAACTCCTGCATCTTGGGGACCACCAAGGTAGTGGCAGCCCTGACCAAGGGCCCCAGAAGTCCCTTGCTTTTTTCTCTTCCAAGTACAGTTGGCCTTGTCACTGAACTGGCCTGGCCGGGTGTCACAGGATGGATTCTCTGGAGGCAGATGCTGAAACAGTTTGAGGTGCAAGCTATTTGTTAGGGATTTAATACCCATGAAGTGAAAGGAGAGAAGCAGGATTGGACAGAGGCAGAAGTTGAACTGGGAGATAGGCTGGTCAAAGTGTTGGCCAACTTGGTGGGGAATTTCTGTAATAAGGATTGTCCATCAGAGCTGTCCTATGTAGACCTGCAGTGGCTTGGCCTTTTTCCACCACTGCCTTGCTCAGTCATTGGATGCAGGTTGTCCCTGGACAGATGTGATCTCAGGTGAGGCCATTCTGCAGCTGAGGCACAACTGAAAGGCGCTGAAAGCTGGAGGTTGTCTGCTGACCTCCTTCTTGGGAACTGGGCAGTAGGTCCTTCTTTGAGGCAGGAGCTGGGAAGTCCATCTCTGTGACCAGCACATCTGGTCTCCCGTCTCCTACAATGCACATAGCAGGCTCCCCTGGAGGCCTGGCAGCCTCAGGGATTTTATATGTGAGGTCCAGATAGGATTTTGGAGGTTTGCAAGCAGAAAGTGCTTGCTGCCATGTAATGTAAGGGTGGCCAGGCAGAGTGGCAAGCAGTTCTCTACTGGGACACAGACACTAGACTAGGGACTCGGCTTGGCAGCAGGGTACCTACCTGTGTGACGTGTGTGGATGACTCTCCATTTGTGCATGTGTGGGAGTAAACGTGGGTATTAACTTCTACCGCCTGTGTGAGGCATGTGGTGGCACTCAAGGAATTCTACTTGATCAATTCTTCATAGGATTGCAGATAGATTATTAGGGTTAGTTTCTGTCACTCACTAGTCCTTCCAGGTTTGTTTCCTCTGCAAATTGGGTGAATATGCCCTCTTTATTGGCTCGTGATCTGCCATGTTTGCCATTTGGCCTTGCTTTGAAAATGAGGTGTTCGGAAACCATAATCTCAGGTTTTGTCTACAGCATTAATAAGCCCTAAAAGTTGAAAGTTATGTTTTATTTGGCGGAAATTTTTAGGACTTAAAGCCCGGGAGGCAGCATCTCAAGTAACCCTGAGAGAACTCCTCCGAGGAGGCAAGGGGGGAGCTAGGATATATAGGAGTTTTGCAACAAATGGCATGTAGTTGGGAGCATCAAAAGATTTTTGTTAATTAAAGAAAACCAGATATGTCAAGTTAAGGAATTTAGCGCTTTTCTATGTGTGGGAAGATGCAAGAGTCTGGGCTCACCGAAATCATTCCTTTGATATGCACCTCAGCTATCTGGGGCCAGTGTCCTGTATTTTCACATTCTGAGTTTCCTCAGGGCTCACCATAGGGAGTGGCTGCAGTCTGATGGCTGCTAGATGGTAGGTATTCTTTCCTTCCTGAGTTCCCTCAGGGCTCACCAGCTCACTGTCTGGTGGTGGCTGCAATTGCTGATAACTGTGACATCCTTTGTTTACTGATTTGGCAGGAAATATTCCCTTTCTCACTAGTCAGACTCCTTGGAGCAGCCAGATCTCCAGAGATGTGGCTGGGGTACCTGCATTTGAACAAGTTCCCAAGATGATTCTGATGAACAGCCAAAAGAATTGACCATTGGGTAGCACTTGTTGCTTTAAGTGTTCCCTCAGCTCTTCTTGTGTGAGTTTTATTTCTCCAGTCAGATTGTTTGCTCCAGGAGGAGTATTATGTGTTCTAATGTCATGAGCTTGTGGGCACATAGTAGGGGCTTAGTTTGCTATGGGTTTACTGTTTGTGTGTCTGTCTGTGTGTGTGTGCACTATCCCGTAAGCCCTGGTGGGAATCTCTAAGACCAGAGATGAGGGAATGTGTGTGTGTGTGTGTGTGTGCGTATGCATTGGAGAGGAGAATCAACTATAGCAATGATAACTTTTGACTGCCTTTTGATATGTATAGAATCTCACAACTTTTCCATGCAGTTTGAAATTTCAAAATATAACTACTGAGCCTGAGCTCTAGAGCCGCGAGCCACAACTACTGAGCCCACGTACCACAACTACTGAATCTTGCGTGCCTAGAGCCCGTGCTCAGCAACAAGAGAAGCCACTGCAATGAGAAGCCCGTGCACCACCACGAAGAGTAGCCTCTGTTTGACACAACTAGAGAAAGCCCGTGAGCAGCAACGAAGACCCAAGGCAGCCAAAAATAAAAGTAAATAAATAAATAAATAAATATCATGACTTAAAGCAAATCACAGCAATTATAAGAATATGCTTTTTCAAATTACAATTTGGATGTTTCTCATCCCTCCAAAATGCCAGAACTATAATAAAGTATCACTAATTCAGTCAAAATGTGGGGATTTTGGAGGAGTGAAAAATCTAAATTGATTAATACAGAAATTCAGTTTTATATCTCATGGTAACTCAGACTACCAATAATATTTCATCTAGAGCACCTCCCCAATTTTTATGAGTAGGTAAGAATTATTTTTAATTGATAACTGTGTTTAAAAAATGAATTTGCCAGGGCTTCCCTGGTGGCACAGTGGTTGAGAGTCCGCCTGCCGATGCAGGGGACACCGGTTCGTGCCCCGGTCCGGGAGGATCCCACATGCCGCAGAGCGGCTGGGCCCATGAGCCATGGCCGCTGAGCCTGTGTGTCCAGAGCCTGTGCTCCGCAGCAGGAGAGGCCACAACAGTGAGAGGCCTGCGTACCGCAAAAAAAAAAAAAAAAAAAAAAAGAATTTGCCAAATTTCTAAAATGTAGTTTATTTTCTTAGACAGGTTAAACATATCCCAAGACTTATTAACTGTATGGCCTTGGGCAAGTTGCTTTATTTCTCTGAGACACTGTTTTTCATCTGTAAAATGGGAGCGATAATAATGCCTAATCTACAGGCTGACTATATAAATTGAATTCAGTAACGCATGTAAAACAGTTAATAAAATACCTGTTACATAATTACTGGTCAATACATACTAAATGCTATTATTGTTTATAATAATAATGATGACGATGATGTCTGTGTCCTTATTTACAACCCAATCTGTGTAACCTGGAGCTTGTCACCTTACTTTCTGAGCCCCAGTTCCCTTGTCTGTAACACAGGGACAATAAAACCTGTTTCATAGGATGATTATGAGGATAAAATGAGGTGTGTGTTGAGGGAGCTTTTTAAACTGGAGCTCATGAAGCCCCACACCCAACTTACTTGTGTAATAAACTTACTATTTATTTGCTCAATAAATCCTTCTTCCAAAATAGCAGCAACAGGTACTCCATTGCAGTTTAGGTCAAATCAATGTAGATGTTGACTGAATAAAAGGTTTAGATGGAAGAAGAGAGAGAATTTTCAGAATGCTCAGTAGGGACATTATTGTGGGGCCCTTGCTCTGTAGGCTCTAAGGAAGGTCTGCTCTTAAGCTAGTAAAGATAACTTATCTCAGTTGTTGAGCAAATACTCTAACAGACAGGAAGGGGATAAGCTGTGACCTGCAAATTTGACAAGGTCACTCCCTGGGAGAGAGGATGCTTTTCCTCATCAGGAGGAGACTAGCCTCTTGTCTTAGATGGACTTGGGCTGGGTGGCCAGTGGGCTTTGGCCGAAAAGCCATTCAACATGAAGATAACCTCCATGGTGACCCTCAGACAGCCCCTAGAAGCCTGTGAATACAAATCCTCCCAGTTTTCTTTTAGCGTTTTGGGGTTCAGAGTTTCCTGTGGGGAAATGAATGAAACTTTTGAAAGGGTAAGTGAATGATTGGCAGCAATATTCATCCAAAGATAAAATGTCAGGCAATTCATGCTTCAGAAGACATTTAGATCTATAGATCAGCCAGGGACATGTGCAGTCAAGTTGGTTCAATTTCATTATTTATTCATTTAATACACATTTCTAGCAAAGCCTCTTTTAAACAAAATGCTCACAGAATGGAATTTTCTGGCTAACTGCAGGCTGACCATGTATACCTGTAACCGTGAAAATGCAACTGTTACAGCTGATTTTCAGATTAGAACCTTAAAAGCCTTAAGGAAAAGGATGTTTGTACATTTAAAAATGATCTTTTTAAGCTACAAATTGGTATTGCCAATATTTTTCTCCCTTCTCAGAGAAACCTTAAGTTTTTAAAAATCCATGGCAAATAGGAAAAAAGTAACAATTGCAGGAATTCCTCAGCTTGCAACTCCTATACATACATGTCTTAAATATTTTCATATTTTTCTGGAAATATTTATTTTTTAAAACGGGATTTAATTTACAAAAGAAAACACCACAATTTGTATTGTAGATATGATTTGTCGATATTTTGCACTTTGGAAGGTTGGGGTTTGCATCTCGATGGTTCTTTATGAGTGCTTCTGGTCTGTGTTCCCTTAACAGTAAAATGTGTCAAGGGGACTCTGGCTTTTTTGGCTGGCTTGTTGGTGGTTGGCTTCTCACATTTTGGTTAGAATAAAAATGAGATTCAAGAATGCTCCATACCTGGAGGCTTTGACACAGGATGAAAATCCAAGCTTTATGGCTCATAATGGCTGTAATCAAGATATGTCATTATAGCTTTCAAAGTGACTTGCTCATGCTTTTTTGCTCTAGTCTGAAACCTTCAGTCAGGCAGCTTTTAGCGTGAGGAACTTCACTTCTTCCTGTCTTCTCCAGAGCGTTAGTTATCTTTTCAGGCAACTTCTGCTCTAAAAACAGATGCTATTTCAGGGAATTCGTATTACTATAGATTTTGCTCCTTAAGCATCTACTTCGTGAAAAGCCTTGTACACAGCCTTTTGGAGAGGGAGCAAAGACAGTAACTACCACCACCTGACTTGGCCCTTCTTCTGTCCTCACGGCCTGGTTGAGACTACCAGGGATCACTAATGTCTGTGTCTCTTCTTCCTGAGCACAGCACCACACTGCCCTTCCCTGCCCTCCTGCTCTAGATGGGGCTGCATCACAGTTCTCACCAATGGAATGTGACCTGAAATGATGAGTGCCACTTCTAACCCTGGCCCGCCGAACCCTCCCTCATAACCTTCCATTCACTCTCTTTTCAAAATCTGCCTGCTGGATGAATAGGATCTAGTGGAGGACTCAGAGGCCCTAAAAGATGCCACATAGTGGAAGGAGGCTGGATATCTGAATAACTGCCTAGAGCAGAGCCCTCCTCCCACCCCACCCCACCATCCATATCAGACCCCACAATCCATGTCACTCATGTTTATTTCTCACCATTGAAAGAAACCATTAAATCCTTTTATGTTAAGCCACAGAGATTTCTTTTAAAGTAGTCAACCTACCTTTACTAATAAACTTCAGACCCGCTTCTCCTTATTGGGCCAGGGACGAGTACCTGACCCTTCAGGCACAGCAATATCCTCACTGGCTCATGACCCTATGGCCTAGCATGTAACTGGGGCCATCAGATTCCTTCCTTTATGAAGACCCTCAACTGGAAGCAAATATAGTAGGTGTGAATCTCAGTCTGTTATAGAACCAAACTTGGGTCTGCTTGCCCATGCGCAGTAAAGCCAATCTACTGACACCAGGTTGTGGTGAAGGAAAGTGTAGGGTTTATCACAGGGCGCCAAGCAAGGAGTTCAGGGCAGCTAATGCTCAAAACACCCAAACTCCCCAATGGGTTTCAGGAAAGCATTTTTTAAAACATCTTTATTGGAGTATAATTGCTTTACAATGGTGTGTTTCTGCTTTATAATAAAGTAAATCAGCTATACATATACATATATCCCCACATCTTCTCCCTCTTGCGTCTCCCTCCCTCCCACCCTCCCTATCCCACCCCTCTAGGTGGTCACAAAGCACCGAGCTGATCTCCCTGTGCTATGCGGCTGCTTCCCAGTAGCTATCTACCTTACATTTGGTAGTGTACATATGTCCATGCCACTCTCTCACTTTGTCCCAGCTTACCCTTCCCCCCACCCATATCCTCAAGTCCATTCTCTAGTAGGTCTGTGTCTTTATTCCCGTCTTACCCCTAGGTTCTCCATGACCTTTTTTCTTTCTTAGATTCGATATATATGTGTTAGCATACGGTATTTGTTTTTCTCTTTCTGACTTACTTCACTGTGTATGACAGACTCTAGGTCCATCCACCTCACTACAAATAACTCAATTTCGGTTTTTTTGTGCCTGAGTAATATTGCATTGTATATATGTGCCACATCTTCTTTATCCATTCATCTGTTGTTGGACACTTAGGTTGCTTCCATGTCCTGGCTACTGTAAATAGAGCTGCAATGAACATTTTGGCACACAACCCAGCAATCCCACTACTGGGCATATACCCTGAGAAAGCCATAATTCAGGGAAGCTTTTTTTTTTTTTTTTCTGGTTCGTGGGCCTCTCACTGCTGTGGCCTCTCCCGTTGCGGAGCACAGGCTCCGGACGCGCAGGCTCAGCGGCCATGGCTCACGGGCCCAGCCGCTCCGCGGCATGTGGGATCTTCCCGGACCGGGACACGAACCCGTGTCCCCTGCATCGGCAGGCGGACTCTCAACCACTGCGCCACCAGGGAAGCCCCAGGGAAGCATTTTTAAAGTCCAGGTGAGGGAGAAGAATCGCAGGGTATGTGATCAGCTGGTGTACAATTCTGTTATTGGTTGATGGTGAGGTAACAGGGCGCTGTCACACAGGGGTTAACATTATCAATCCTCAGGCTTCAGTAGGCCTGGGGGCTATGTGGTCAGGGTCATCAAGTAGTTAACATCTTCCATTCAGTGGAGGTCTTTCAAATCAGTAAAACAACTCAGGAAATGTGCATCAGATCCTGTTATCTAGGTACTTCAGAGGGGAGCTAAAGCAGAGGATATGGGGGAGGCGCCTGTCTCCCCCGACTCCTGTCTCCCCCGACTCCCGCCCAAACGCCCCATGGGGTCCTGCTTGGTTACAAGTCCATATTACTTACATGTGCTAGAAATGTAAGATTTTTTCCTGTATTTGTTTTCAGCTTCCATTCAGCCAGTTGGCAGAAACTTATTTTCAGTCTTCAGTCTTTTTTTCTTTAAGCAATTTCAGTCAATTCAGGGTTTCCTGAGTGAATTCAGAGTACCAACTCCCTCCACCCCAGCTGCAGATGACATCTATGTTTGAGGTGTTTCTTCTTTCCACTGTGGTATCCATCACTGTTGAATTCTTCTTGTCCTGATCACTAAGTCTCTCCAAGTTCAGCTCTCTCTCAGCTACTTCTTTGCTCCTCTGGATACATGGGAAACATCTGGCTGCATCTCACAGCACTCTGAGGAAGTCCCACAGGGCTATCCCAAGGTTGTTTGTGTAGATTCATCACACAGCCATCTCTATTTCTCCTTTTACATGTTGGTGAGGAATAACTCTGCATGGCTTGCCACTTCTCTGGGCTGCTCCCAGGAAGTTTGGCACAGGCCTTGTTTACTTTTGAGCCCCCAAATCTATCTGTTGGGTTCTATGGTTGTCCCCAAGAAATTGGTTCAGGCTGGTAGGACACAGGGATTCCCATTAGCATATAATTCTCTTGCTTCTCATCTGATTCATCCTCTCTGTGGCCCAAGGAGTCCTCTAGTATGGGTGGGAGGGATGAGAAAAACAAAAGAATAATAGGAAATAATGGGGTGGGAACCACTATGATGAATATGTCAGTATCATCCTGCTTCCACAAAGAAAGAGTCTGCCACTGGTCACATGACAAAAAGAATCAGACTTGAAGAATAGAACTGAGTTGGGTGAATGGCGGAATGGCCAGCAACAGCACATCAAGTCCGTGTATTTCAGAATCTCAGACTTAAAGTCTCATGTCATAGGTCAGGCCCACTCAGATAATCTCCTTATTTTAAGATCAACTGATTTGGAACCTTAATTATATCTGCAAAATCTCTTTACAGCAGCACCTAGGTTTGTGTTTGAATAACTAAGAGAAGATGTATGTACACCAGGGGGTCATCTCAGAATTCCACCTAGTACACTGCCTTATGCTTTATATGTGAAATCTTGTCTTCACATGTATTATTTCATTTTTTATTTATTATTTCATTTTTTCAACAACCATATTAAACTGGCAGGATGGTATTATGACCACTTAAAAAAATACATATGAGGAAGTTGGAGCAATGAAAAGCAGTCAGTTGATGATAGAGAAGGAATTAAAACTCTTTCTCATTCAGTGCTTTGTCTTTTAATGCCATACCCATCATTGCGTTCAAAAAAAATGTATAATCCAATTTGGATATAATAGAAATGAAGAGCAATCACAGTCTAATGTAAGTAGATTTGCTTCAATGTAGGAAGACTTACATTGTATTCAATGCATTCTAATCCATTTGTATAAATGTTTACATTAAGGAAGGATTAATCATGTTATAATAATGGTTTACAGCAGAACCCTTTAAATTGTACCCATTATCACCCCTACCTGCTTAGTGAATAATGATGATAAGTAGTATTTGTTAATGTTTTACAGTTTGCAAAGTATTTCCATCCATGCTTTTGTGTCCACTGTCAGTGAAAATTATATTTATTGTAGTAAATGCTTGTATGTGTGAAAATGATTTAGGAAAGTCATTTGTTTTTATTTGTTTATTTTTTAAAACCATTCTTTTATTTATTTATTTAGGCTGCTCTGGGTCTTAGTTGCGGCACGTGGGATCTTCATTGCAGCATGCGGGCTTCTTAGTTGTGGCATGCATGCGGGATCTAGTTCCCTGACCAGGGATTGAACCCAGGCCCCTGTATTGGGAGCATGGAGTCTTACCCACTGGACCACCAGGGAAGTCCCAGAAAAGTCCTTTAAATTAAGTTTAAATTGATTTTCATCTATAAAAATTTTCATATTTACTGAATTTTCAGGACTACCCTTTTGTGAAAAGTGAGATGTCCCTGTAGGAGGTGTAGGTGTAGATGTATGTGTGTTTGTGTGTGTGTCTGAGTGTGCACATGTACAACAAATGCAAATGTATGCAAATGTAAGCCATATCTATGGTATTTCTTTGTAGTTGCACTGGCACATTGGAAGTCATATTGACATAGTGGAACCAGGGACAGAAGCTGTGGAGCAGGACGTGTATGTGAGCCTGTGTGTGGTAGGGGCACAGAAAATGACTAAAAACAGTGAGAAGAAAAATTGTAGAGTGAGAGACCAAAATGGAGAGAGCACTTAAGTATCTGGTTGCAATGGGCATGAATTCTCCTTTGCTTGACTCTGATGGGAAAGCTAGTTTTTTCATACCTAGCCCACCTTCTGCCTCCCCTTCTCAGCTCTGATAGCTCAGCCACTTGAAGGAGAGTAGCTTGAGAGGGAGGTGTTTCTATGATGCTGAGAACTCTCTGCCTCTTTCCTATCTATCTCTCAGAGAGGCCATATCTGGTTTCCCACTACAAAGAGAATCATTGGCTGCAAGGGCACAGATTTTAGGCTCTTGCATTCCCTTCCAAAAGTAGTAACATCTACTGATGAGGGCTGTTTGTCACTGACAGCAATTTGATCATGGGTGGTTGGGAAGAAGGCTTTGTATTTGGGGGGACTAAAATGTATTTGGGGGAGTGTTTTCAAGATGTATACTGGGGCTTCCCTGGTGGCACAGGGGTTGAGAGTCTGCCTGCCGATGCAGGGGACACGGGTTCGTGCCCCAGTCTGGGAAGATCCCACGTGCCGCGGAGCGGCTGGGCCCGTGAGCCATGGCTGCTGAGCCTGTGCGTCTGGAGCCTGTGCTCCGCGACGGGAGAGGCCACAACAGTGAGAGGCCCATGTAACGCAAAAAAAAAAAAAAAAAAAAAAAAAAAAAAAAAAAAAGATGTATACTGAAAAGGAGGGGAGAGGACTGAAGGATCTCTGAGTAGGGCACAGACTATCAGCATTGCTGATCTCTCTGTCATTATTGGGGCTAAAAGATAGAAATGTGGGCTTTGGAGATGATACCAAGAGTGAGATTCCACCTCTGAGAAGGAAATGGGTGCTGGGTAATCTCTTCAGATGTTCACTTTAGAGGGAGAAATTACTTCTTTATACTAGTTGATAAAAAGACAATAGTTCTAACACACTGATTTGTGATTTTGACACACATCAGTTAGCCAGGCCAGAAATCTACCATGCCTCTAATTCACAATATTTGCTTCCTGAGGCCAAATAGACTGGAAAATAAAACCCTCTTCTTTTTTATAGACAAACAAACAAAAAATCCCCCAAACCCACACATAACACAAACACAATTAAATACAAGTCCCAATTATACCTCTTCTTTTGGTCTTGACATTAGAGACTGAGTGGTTAAGTATATCAACTTTGGAGTCAGGACAATTTTATTGTCCTGTCTGTCAATTAATAGCTAAGTGATCCCTGGCAAATCATTTTGCCTTTCTGGCCTCAGTCTTTTCATCCATAAAATGGGAGATAAGAATAATAATTGCCTTACAAGGTTATATTGAATATTAAATGAGATAATGAATTTAAAGTATGTAGTACAGTGCTTGGAACATAGTAAAGTGTTCAATAAATGTTAGCTGTTATTATTATTACAAGCAACCTGTTGAGGAGGTTGATGTGTATTGCTACTTTAAGAACAAGAAGACCCCTTTGCCTTCAAAAGACAGTCTCACGGCCTCTGCCTTTCCCCTATTGAATGCTTTGCCCATGAAAAGAGAGAATTTCTTTCCAGATCTAATTTTCCAAGCAGTCTCCCTGTGAGTTCTATAGGACATTAAGCAAGATAGGGAAGCAGTATAAGGCACGCAGGGCTGTGGGCTTGGATCTTGGATCTTGGGCTGAGAAAAGGCTTTTATTTCCACCAAGGAAGCAGTATCATAAAATGGGTAAGCTTAGGAGAAAAAAAAAAACCCAACAATTTGGGCCACGCACAAGAGCATTTGTGGGACCTCCCTGGTGGTGCAGTGGTTCACACTCCATGCTCCCAGTGCTGGGGGCCCGGGTTTGATCCCTGGTCAGGGAAATAGATCCCATGTGCATGCCGCAACTAAGAGTTCACATGCTACAGCTAAGGAGCCCGCAAGCTGCAACTAAAGGAACCTGCCTGCTGCAACTAGGACCCGGCACAACCAAATAAATAGATAAATAAATATTAAAATAAAAAAAGAAGAGCATTTGTTTTCAAGCGGATTAAGGGAGGATACTGAAGAAAGATGCTTAACAAGGAGCACGGTGAAAACAGTCATGGACCTTTGTATTGATAAATGTTGGTAATAGTAGTATTGAACCCTTATGAAGGTTGTTGTGAGGATTAAATGAGATAATACACGTAAAATGCTTAGCATGGTGTCTGGTACACATAGCAAGTTCTCAACAGATATTAGCTATAATACTTATTAATATCATACAAGCTCTGTTACCACTCCTTGGAGATTCTGGCTCAGTAGATTTGAAGAGGGACCTAGGGATCTTCTTTTTGTGAAATTTTCTGCAGTTGATTCCTAGGCCTTAAATGGAAGCATGTTGTCACATGTCCCTGCTGTGACATGTGATCGTGTCTCCTCTACTTCCACAAGGCACTCTAGTCACCCTACTGCAGGGTAATGCCCAATACTTCAGTAGTGACTCTTAACGGGGTAGTCTGTACCAGAGAACTGCATACTGGAGTAACATAGCCATGTCCTGGAAGCTATGTTACATCTCTGGAAATTTGCGCCATTCTAGCTTAAGAAGAATGTCTTCTGTTTGCTTACCAACAATAGGCATCTACTTGGACCAAAATTGAAAACAAATCCCTTAATGAGATTATTTTCTCTTGATAGCAGACTAACTTTTTTTTTTCTGGAAGTATCCAATCAGTGCTTTCTTTTCACTGGCCTCTCTTTTCTTTACGCTTAGACCAAAGTGTTTTTGTACGTTGTAGACTGCTAAAGAGAGTGGAAGTTCATTTAGAACGGCAAGGCAGGTGGATTAGTTTTGGCACCCTGGATTTAGAGCATGAATGCAAGAGAAGGGTAGAAAGGGCAGCCTGGCACTTAGGACTTTTCTGGCCAGCTGTGTGGAGGTTTGCCCAATTCTCAATTCATTCCATACCCTTCTTCTGCTCCGACATTAGGCAGCCAAGCAGGCCTTTTGATACTCAAGGAATTAAGGGCAAATAGTGTTTTACAGTTATTCATCACCCCCAAAGTCCTAGAAGGACTAGAAAGACAGCTTCTCTTGAATGGCCCCATTTTGAAGCAAAGTAAAGGCAATAGAGACGGTTGTGGAAGCAACTGAGGCTTCAGTGAAACAATTCTCATTATTACCATTTGTTAATTTCAAATCCATAGACACAACATGATTATTTACTCCTACTCCCATCTGGAAATGTGAGATGATGGATCAGAGCCGTCTTTTCCTTTACTTTACCCATTGAATCAAGTTCCAGGAAGGATCACCTCTTGCCAAAGCCTCCTTTTTTCCTAGTTCTCAGAAAAGCAGGCTTTACAACAGAGCCACCATTTACAGAGGAGGAAACTGAGGCTTAGAGAGGTCAAGTTATTTTTCCTGTATCTTGCCCAGTGGTGGAGATATTCAAACCCATGTAATCTGGCTCCAGAACCCCAACTATTAAGGTTAAACTGCCTCTATGTGTATTTTGCCATAAGCTCCATAAGAAATGCCTAGTTAAGAACTCGATTTATTTTTTGAATCTTTAAAAATTATTTGAAGTATTTTAGTAAAAAAGTAATACATAAACACAGTAACAAGTTCAAGTTATACAAAAGATCATATAGTGAAAAGTGAGTGTTCCTCTCCCACCTACCCCAGTTCCACAGTTCTCAATCTTCCCCTCTATAGAGGCAAATGTTATTTTTTTACATGTCCTTCCAGAAATAATCTGAGCATATACTACTCCATATATACCCTTAAAAGATAAGTGGAAGCATATGATACATACTGATGTTTCCAGTCTAACTGAGAAATCCTGCCTTGGCAAATAACACCGTCTCCAAGATCCAAGAAAGTCTACTAGCCAAACACAGGTGAGGACAGGATGGATATGATGTTTTATATACCCATGAAAAAAAAACCTGGTGATGTAAAGAATTCATCCTGTAGTTTCAAGCAGTTAATCTGGATAGGAAGTGACTCCATCTGGAAATGTCTGTTTTGAGGAGCTTATGCTCACTTGGGTTCATGCTGGATGGCATTGCTCCCTGGGTGCAGGGATCTCCTATGTGTTATAGAGGGTTGTATCCTGCTCAGTATCTAATGAGCTTAATTCCTTGTGTGTATACACTGGGTGCTCAGTCAATGATGGCTATATGTATGCCTGCAAAATTTGTTTTGTTTGCTTAAAAAAATATCCTTGCAATGGAGTGTGGGTTACTCGTATGATAACTCCTTTTATTCTCCACATTTGCTTTTCAGTATCAAAGTGCTCTGCACTCTTAATGTGTACAAATTTTGAATCATGCTGAAAATCTTGTTTCCTACACACTGGCAAAGAATTGCTGGTATGGACCAGAATTGTACAGAAAAGAAATCCTGACTAGTATTTTTACTTTCAGAAAAGCATTGACAAAATATTACCTAGCACCTGAGGACCACAGGCAAACAAATAAAATATCACCTATTTATTAAAAAAAAAGATGTTTTGCTCTAAGTTATAAAGAACTGGTGTTAAATTTCTAAACAACAACTACTGTCAGTTTGGGAGGGGATAAAGTTTATGGTAAGGATTATGGGTGTGGGAGATAAAGGTAGGATATATATGTGCATAATCAAAAGTAAGGCATTGAGCAAAACTAAAACACGAACACTAAACTGGAACAAATCACACTAATTAGCTAAATATGGGGGGCAAATGGTTATAGCAGAAAAAGCAGAGATTTTGGAGTTGAACAGACTTGGATTTCAATCCAACTTTGCTCTTAAGGACCCTGAGCAAGTTCTCTCAGAGCCAGTTTCCTCATCTATAAAATGGGTATGATCATGATTAAAATCTTCCTTTTTTAATACATTTTAAAAATTGAAGTATAGTTGATTTACAGTGTTATGTTAATTTCAGGTGTACAGCAAAATGATTCAGTTATACATATACATGTATATATATACACACACATATATTTATGTATGTATTCTTTTTTAGATTCTTTTCCATTATAGGTTATTATAAGATATTGAATACAGTTTCCTGTGAAAATCTTCTTATTATAAAATGAACTTAAGCAAGCTAAACATTAATCAAAGAAAAAAAAACAATCCTTTTATTATCATTGAGGGAAACAAAACCTCCAAAACACCTAGTAATATTTTTCCTTATTAATTGTTCCCTTAATAGCCTATACTTATTTTCACAATTCACTTTGAATCTTAATTTTATACACCAAAGCCCTTTAAGAGTTTCTCCTTGACTCTTTTTTTAAAAATATTTTAAAGAGACCATGAAATTTATTAGAATTCCTAGTATGAATGCACAAACCTGAAGTAGCAAAAAGAGTACATCTAAGTGTGAAGAACCATGTTTTATACATTTTGACTCTTGATTTTTTTACCTTTCTCAGTGTGGAAGGCAAACTTCTAAGGTGACTCTCAGTGATCCCCACCTCCTGGTAGTCATGCCCTTGTGTAATCCTCTTTGGGCTGGATCCAGTGACTTACTTCTAAGGAATAGAATACAGCAAAAATGGTGGAATATCACTTCTGTGACTAGGTTATAAGACTGTGACTTCCATCTTGCTAGCTGACTCTCTCTCTTGCTGGCTTTGCAAGATGCCATGTTGGAGAGGCCCATTTGGCAAGGAACCAAGGGTGGCTTCCAGCCAATAGCCAGTAAGGAACCTCGGGCTGACAGCCTGTACAAGACCTGAGTCCTGCCAGCAAGCACACAAATGTGCTTGGAAGAGGATCCTCCCTCAGTCAAGTCTTGAGATGTGACCCCAGCCCTGGCCAACACCTTAATTATAGCCTGTGAGAAACCTTAGAGCAGAGGACCCCATTTAGCCATGCCCAGATTCTTGACCCACAAAAACTGTGAGATAGTAAATGCGTTATTGTAAGCTGCTAAATTTTAGGGTAACTTGTTATGCAGTGGGTAACCAATATGCCTAGAATGGACTTTCTAGTACTATTTCCTAGAAGTCAAAAGAATGATCCACGCTGAACTTTCAATAGAAAAATATAACAATAGTATCATTTATTGAATATTTCATATGTGCTGGGTATAGTATTAATTGCTTTACTGTACTAAATTCATTAACTTATTTAATTCTCATGACAACTCTCTGAGGTAGGCATTATGATCTCCATTTTACAGATTAGGAAACTGAGTCTCAAAGCGCTGAATCAACTTATCCGATGTAAAGTGGCTTGTGTTACTTCAAAACATGTGCTCTTAATCAGATAAATACAGTTGGCTTCATCACAGTATGATGACTTAAGATGTACTCTGTGCTTAGCTCAGTGCTTGGCACATAGGAGGTGCTCAGTATAGGTAAGCTATAATTATTACACCTTGAACTCACAATAAAGAGCCTCTGTGTCAGTCTGCATTCAAAAACCAGCTCCTCACACCCTGCTGGGGTACACGGTCTTGCCCATAGTGGTCACAGTGGTCCACACATCCTGAACAAGTTCCGGCTTCACCAAGTGATCTTAATAATCCATCCCAATATGTCCTCTCAGGAGGCTCATCCAGCACGTTGCAACGTGCTGAACTGTTTTTCATTCTGCTTGGATGCTGCCGTTGAGCTCTGGGGGCTCTCGATCTGTTCACATGGGTTACCCACGCCCATATACAGATGCTGGGCTATTTAGAATAGTGACTGAATTTGAGGCACCAGTTGCCTTCCAATGGTCTGTTGCAGCTGAAATTAAATACTCCTTTCTTTTATACCTCTACAAGGCTTGGTTAACTCCTATTTACAGATGGAATTTTACAGCTAGCATATTTTATAGAGCACTTACCCTAGTGATAATAACAGAAACACCTTACAATTGTGTCAGCTTGACTGTTTATAAAACACTTTCATAGGCATCTCATTTGATTCCATGGCACTTCACCTATGCCTTATGAGATGAATGACTTTCTATCTTGTATTATAGCTATTTATATACATGAGGCAGTATGGTCTGGTGGAAAAATCACAGATTCTGGCATCAGATAGACCTGGATTTGAATCCCAGTTCCACCACTTACTAGATGTGTGGCTTGAATAAATTTATGAACTTCCCTGAGCTTCTGTTTTCCTCATTTATAAAATGTGCTTAGTCATGCTCATAGGGCTATTGTGAGGAATAAGATAACATGTAAAGTGAAGGACAATTAATAAGGACTCAACAAATATTTTCTCAAAAAAATGTTAGTTTGCATGCTGATACCTGGCAAAATCTGACTGTTCTTTACATCTGCAACAGGCCTGGCACTGTGTCTTCTGTCTTTTAGAAAGAAGCTCAATGCATACTTCTTGAATGGGCAAGCCTGGGGGTAGTCAGGAAAGTTATTGTTATCCTAGTAGGTGGAGGTTAAATGGCCTTCCCAGGGCTCACATGGCTGATAAATGATAGAACCGGAATTCGAATTCTGGTCATTTTCTGCCTAGTCCAATGCATCTTCCTATGGTCTTTTGGATTGGTTTGCAAGAATGATGTACTGGGAATAAAATCTCTTGTAGAAGAGAGCCTACAGAGAGCCTATGCTGGGTTCTGCACTAGGATTCAGATCTCTTTGGGCATGGTGTAGAGAGCCTCCCATCCCACGCCTCCATGGGTTACCAAGGAGACTTCTGAGAGTCATGTTCACATGCTAGGTCCAACAATAGTGCGTTAGTTGTTAGAAGGTTTGGGCAAATCTGAGTATAGTCTATTGCCTACCATTCAGATTTACCCATTGGCCTAGTTCCCCAAGGATTTGTGTCTAAATAGACACAAAGGGTTGAGGATAGTGAAAGTAAAAACAAGATACAAGCAGGAAAAAAATAGTTTCTCTAAAGAGCTTTGTGAGACGATGGAAAGGAGATAAGGCAGCACAGCTTTTACGCCGACCTAATTGAGAGTTGGCTCAGAACATAGCCAACCCTAGCACATGGGGTTTCCAGGGAACAGAACTCAGCTTTGGCACTTGGAGGGCTGTGGTACATCAGAGACACCAGGGGCAGCACAGAGCTGTAGATGCTACCTGGCTTCCAGTCATTGGCACAGCAGTAGCACCTGGGGCCTTTTTTTTGTTTATTTTTGGCTGCATTGGGTCTTCGTTGCTGTGCACGGACTTCTGATTGTGGTGGCTTCTCTTGTTGCAGAGCATGGGCTCTAGACGCATGGGCTTCAATAGTTGCAACATGCGGGCTCAGAAGTTGCAGTGCATGGGCTCTGGGGCACGTGGACTCAGTAGGTGTGGCTCTTGGGCTCTAGAGCACAGGCTCAGTAGTTGTGGTGCACAGGCTTAGTTGCTCCGCAGTATGTGGGATCTTCCCGGACCAGGGCTCGAACCCGTGTCCCCTGCATTGGCAAGCGGATTCTTAACCACTGAGCCACAAGGGAAGTCCCGGCCATTTTGTTTTAAGAGTAGTGCACGGCAGCATCAGTGGCTTGATGTAGCTCTGGAGGCTTTGGGAACAGGCGCAAGCAGTATCCTTGGTACAAGCATTAATGCCCTTGTTATTCATGGTGAACACTGGTAGCAGTGATGAGATGCCTGTGATGTGGCTTCTATAGGTAGCGGAAGCCTAAGAAGTCCATAAGGTTGAGAAGGCTTCCTTATGAATAGACTTGAGACAACCACTGGGGAGTATGAGAAATAGTGGAGGACCTAGAGGTATCATAATAATGGGTTTGGGTGAAAACCAGAGAAATGCTATTTATGACGATTAATTTTATTTTAACCTGTAGCTTGATATGATTTGGGGAATTCCAGATTAGACACCAAAAGTCAGATGGATAACAATTTACCCTGTAATCTGGAGCCCTTCCTGCTCCTGTTCCCCAGTGTGAGAGGTGCTAATTGTCAAAGGTAGAATCCTCCCTCCCTCCTCCTGCTTCAACACCCTACAAGTTCAATACTCTATGCTATCAAGCAGAATTCCTGGGAGCACAGATATTTGAAAGAGAGGTTTCTGAATGTCGCTCCAAATCTCCATCTGACTATTTGGAGTAACTCAAGCTAATAGGCTAAAACTTCCAGGATGATTTGGATGAAGGTGGTAAGCACTCTGGAACTTCTGAGGTGGTTGGGTGGGGAAACTGCCCATCATTAACAATGTGCACAGAGACTGCTAGCCATTTGTCTTGCAGTGGGTGGCATAGCTGTGCTTCCCTCTTACAAAGTGTTGCCCTCGCAAAGGGCTGAGATGGTGGCATCATGCCTTTGCTGTCAGTGATGCAAATTACATCTGCCTACTCTAAGAGAAATAAAACAAGCTTCTTTCCCTCATGATGACCTAATTGTCTTTCTTGTCCTTCAAGGTTAGCCAAAGATGTGGTAAAGGCATTAGGTACGTGTCAAGAATGACATCACCACCACCAGCAACAAAAGTAAACGTACATGTTCTATGGTACACACACACACACACACACACACACACACACACACACACACACACTTTTTTCCCCCATTAGTCCATCTGCCTTCTCACAGTGGCTTAAAGATTGGGTGAGAGAATTGTCTTCCTGACCAAACTAGGTTTTCCCAAAATGTGTTTCTAAGACCAGTTGTTCCGGGGAACTTTAGTATGTGGTAGACAAAAAAGGGTTCCCTGATCAAGTAAGTTTGGGAGACACTGGGTTATATGATGGATTATACAATGCAATTGGGTTATACAGTTTCTGTACTATAGGACTTCCCGGTGGGCTAATGTATGGAGACTGGGAGGGGGAAATAATAGGTGATATATGAAGAATTTCCCAAAGAGAGGCAGCAAAACATGGTGTTATGTATGTGGGGCTCTGGCAGCAGACGTTCTGGGTTTAGAACCCAGCTAGGATCTGTCACTCGCTACTTATGAGACCTTGGAAAAGTTTATTTCACCTTTTTGTGCCCCGATTGTTTTTGTCTGTTGAATGGGGATGATAATGATGATACTTATGTCACAGGGTGGTTGTAATATATAAAGTGCTTAAAAGAGTTCTTGGCTCTTAGGAGATGCTGAATAAATACAAGCTAATATGATTTGACTCTGTAACTTTTCCTGCAAACCTGAGCTGGGTTCTTCTGATATAAAGACTATAGGGGGATGGCATGAGGGAAGAAAGCAAGTAAAGGAGGTCAAATCAAGCCTGAGCTGAAGGACTACAGCTCTGAAGTCCAAATCTCAAAGATTATTTCCTTCCCCCCATCTCCAGATTTTTTTTTTCTTTTTTAAGAGATAATCACTTACCAGCCTCAAATTGGTTATGTGTATATTTCTGGAGGAAGGAGGATGGACTAAATGACAGAGGTTTTGTCAATTATCCAATGACTTGAATGGCTTTGATTTCTGCATCTAAAAAATGGATCTACTGTTACTGAACTGTGTCTTGGAATTTTGGTAGGACTAAGGAATGATAGCAAAACATCCAAGATTAATCCAAGCCCACAGTCAAATTGAATTACCTTCTCACAGTTCAGTTTCGTCAGAAAATGGCAAGTGGCAAGAAATCAAGCTGCACCCTGACTGGGCAGAGTGTTCTCTGTGAGCTGATGTTCTACACCTGCAACTAACTTTGAGAGACAGGTGCTATCATATAGAACAGTAGTTCTCAAGCTATCATGTGTATCAGAATCACCTGTGTGGCTTGTTAAAGTACAGAGGGCTGGGCCCCAACCTCAGAGTTGTTTCGGTAGGTCTGGTCGGGGGCAGGTGTGGAGAGAGAAGGCTGAGGATTTTGTTCCCACGTAATGCTAATACTGCTGGTCCAGGGACCATACTTTGAAAACCACTAATATAGAGGTTAAGGGAATGGGCATGGAAATTGGACAGACCTGGGTTTAATTTCTAGTCCCACCACTTAAAAGATGTGGAATCTTGGTTAAGTTACTTACTTGTGTGCCTCAGCTTACCCATCTGTAAATTGGGGATCATAGCACCTACCTCATGGGGTTGTGAGGATTAATGAGTTAATATACATAAAGCCCTTAGAATAGTGCTTACTGTATTAGTGTTAGTTGTTACTATTGTTGTTATTATTGTTATTAAGAGGTCAGGCCACTGAGTTGGCACAGGATCCGTAGAAGTGGGATAAGAGCATTGACATGGCAAGCTGTATCACTCCCTTTTAATTTGCCATTTTAAACGGACATTAACGGTAGGATTTGACACCTTGGTTTTCTAGAGATGGAGCTGCTTTGGGGCAGAGTGATCTAAACCCCAAGGGTTGACTTGCACTCCCGGTTGTCTGGGTGACTGGTCTCTCTTACTTCCTATCTTCACCCCACAAAATGCTTCAGTTCCTCTCCTAGCAAAGAGGTAACAGTACAAGTTTGGCCACAGGCCTCTAAGGCAGATGCTCCATGCCTCTTTGGGAATCTCATGGCAATATTTTCATACCAGAGAACATTTATGAAGTGCTCACTTGTATTCAAACCTTCATGGTTTGATCTCTCTTTTTTAGAGTCCCAGCTAATTATCCTGTTTTAAAAAAAGTCCCAGTTTAAAATTCTGAAGCCTTTGGTAAGTTGCCCACAGAAGAAATGTATAAGTTTACAACCCATTCATCATGCCCTCAAGTGTGCCTCCCCTGTATACCTCTAGTTTTGATGATAATTAGGAAGCTTGATAGCGTCATCAGGATGCAGCTCTGTGCCCTGGTTGGGGGAAGGTGCATAAATCTGGGCATAAGGTAACCAACTCTCAAGCTCTTTGGATGACGGTCCAAGGTGTTTGTAAAGATCAACCCCTGCACCCCAGCCACTGTGGTGGCTGATTCTGGTAGGCTGGAGGGGAAGGTTAATAATGCCTATTAGCTTCAGCCAAGTCTTTCTCGATGGACTAAAATGGAGTGCGGCTATCATTCACTGTGGCTTTCTCCCTCTGCTCATTAATGTCAGGGCTTTAACAGTGCAGAGCAAAAGGAAGGGTGTGTGTGTTTGTGTGTCCCCATTTGCCTTTTCCCTCACCAGCTGAGAGTAATTTATTTCTTTCCACAAAGGGAAATATGCCTTAAGGATAAGAATTCTGGCCTGTAAATTGGAAAACTTTGATTCTAGAACTAGCATCACCTCTGACTTGCTCTATGACCTTGGATGTATTAGTTAGATTTTCTGGGCCTTTGTGTCCTTTTCTGCAAAATAGAATGATCCTGATTCCCCCCTCTCAGAGCTGTTGAATATCTAAAGAGGTAATATAACTGGTCATGCTTTGGAAAGTGATTAGTGCTTTATGGATATAAGAGATAATTATGACACCCAACAAATTCGGATAAGAGATACTGTGCTTTTTTCACACACAGGCCAAGTCTTTTTTTTTTTTTAATTTATTTTATTTTTGGCTGCGTTGGGTCTTCGTTGCTGCGCGCGGGCTTTCTCTAGTTGCGGCGAGCGGGGGCTGCTCTTCGTTATGATGCGCGGGCTTCTCATTGTGGCGGCTTCTCTTGTTGTGGAGCATGGGCTCTAGTTATGCAGGCTTCAGTAGTTGTGGCACTAGGGCTCAGTAGCTGTGGCTCACGGGCTCTAGAGGCAGGCTCAGTAGTTGTGGCATACGGGCTTAGCCACTCCACGGCATGTGGGATCTTCCCAGACCAGGGCTTGAACCCGTGTCCCGTGCATTGGCAGGCAGATTCTTAACCACTGTGCCACTAGGGAAGCCCTGCCAAATCTTATTTAATGAGAATGACAACCCTTATAAATTTTTTAAACTAAAAATATAAATTGAATAACTGTATTTTTACAGAAATAAAAATTAAATTATAGTTCAATATTTTCCAAAGGAAAAAAGAAGAAACATCTTTCACAATAAAAAGCATAGAGAGGATTTATCTACTTGGTGCTTCCAATGGAGCATTTTCAGAAATAAAAAATACGTTTCAGAACTGACCACTAGATGTCAGTGTTGGACAAGCACAGAGTTCTTGGCAGAGACTCCTGCATTAGCGTCTGGCTCCATTTCAGCTATCAAGTTTCTCTGCAAAGGAGAGGGAGTTTGTGTAACTGAAGCAAAGATTTTGCTTTCTCACTTCTCACCCCGTCTTGCGGAAAACAGCCTGATGCTCTGGGTAAGTCGCCGTTATCTTCACTTTCAGTGATTCCCTTTATAGATCTGCAGTCTGCTGAGAAGTTTAAAACACAAAATTAAACATGTACTTAGCTCCCTGGAGGCCACATACTTATTTTTCTTCACAAAGGTGCTTTTCTTTTTCCAGACCAGCCTTCCTGGCCTACCCTTTGTGTAAAATTAATCACATCTAACAAGGAAGTACTGCTCTGGGGCACCCAGGTTCCAAAGCTCTCGAATCAGGGTCTTTATTTTTTTGCTACAGAATGACACTTGCTGTGATTTCAGATCGCTCTCTAAAAATGGCAGCTACTTGGTGTGTCACACCAAGAAAACATTTCAAGAAAACGTGGTCGCATTGTAGCTGTGCTAAACAGCCTCTTTCAGTCCTCTTTCATTTTACACTTTTACTGGAAGTCTTGAAAAGAGGCGATGTAATTAGGTTCCAGTTGTCTCTGTTGAGCTCAGAGATGCTCACCTTTCCTTGGGAGAAGATGAATTCCTGTTATGTTGGTTTCTTATCACATCCTGGATTATGGAGGAAATGTGCAGCGAATTCAGACTAAAGCTAGTGATAAAATCAACTTAGCTTTTTGAAAAGGCCACCTGCTCTGGGGTTTTAGAATTCACACTTGCGGGGCTACTCCTCTTGAACAATTTTCAAGGGTGGGTAGTCAGTTTTTTGTGCCCCTCTTGCCCTTTATAGGAGGCCGGCTCAGACGCATTTAGAAAGCATTTTGTGGAGGAATTTGGAATTGCAACATCCCTTCCTTGGTTTACTTTTGTCCCTTTTGCCCTCCAGTTGGCCAACAGGAAGAAAATGGTTTGGTGACACAAAGTCAAAGGTGGCTTTCTTTTTTGGCCACACTTACTGGAGACCAGTGGAGGGGGGCTGGATGTGACAGCACTTCCTGGTGCAGAGTACTGCCCTGCTGCAGCATCCTGAGTGGCTGCTGGCCAGGAGCTGACCTTGTCCTGGGGAATGAGTCATCAGGCATAGCCTTGCTCTTGGAGGCAGGCCTGGCGTTGGTTTCAAGGTCCTCTTGGATCTGGTGCCTGTCTGCTCCCACTTCACTGCGTCTCAGCATCCCTGGGTCTCCTCAGCGGTGTTTGGAGTCTTGGAGGAAGAAAGGCCCCTCACCCTCTGGCAGGCTCATTTTCCATCACTTTGCCACTTCCCTGCTTGTGCCTGAGGCCTTGTCCCTTCCCAGCTCCTGAAGGACCTTGTTCCTGTACACCTCAGCTTCCAGCCTGGCACTTTCAACCTCTTCCTCTTCTTGCTGCTTCCCCTCTGCCTTCCTGCAAATGAGGGAGTTAAGAGCAATAGTTTTGAGGTCAGACATACCTCAGCCACTTGCTACCTGTCTGACGTGAGGCAAGTTCCTTTGTTTCTCTGAGCTCTGGTTTCTTAATAACAGTACTTACCTTGCTGTGTTTCGTGAGGATTAAATGAGGTAAAGTATGTATGTAAAGCAACTAGCACTTTGTTGGAGTTAGGGGATCCATAGTTGCTGCTGTTAATTTTCTTGTTTCTGACTATGCTACTAATTGTCTGCCTGCTCTCTTTTCTCTCTTCTCCCTTTAACTGTTCAGTATTTCTAATGACTGGGTTCTCCTTACCTTTGCTCATTTACATTTACTCACTGTTCATTGCCTCTTGTTTTGGCAATTATATTTTAAATTCCCAAGCTTTTTCTTGTTCTCGGCTTCTTGCTTGTAGTAACCTGTCCATATTTTATAGATGCAAAGGTCATCTCCAATCACTCTAAAGAAAACAATTAAATTTAAAAAATTCTCTTTTGTTTCCAGAATTATCTGTATTCCAAGGTCTTTTAGTTTTTCTTGTTTGCTCAATTATTATCCCTTCTGTGCTTAGTGAAATTTTATCTGTTTTTTTCTAGGCCCACCTCAAATGCCACATCCTCCATAATGTCATCCTTAATCCCCCAAATTAGAAGCAAATTTTCCTTCCCTCCTTCATTTCTATAACCCTTGGTTTGAATCCTTTTATTACATAGCACCATATATTGTATACCTAAGTGCTTGTTTCTTGTGGCTCAATTTGACTTTCTTCTTGGAGTATAAATCCCTGGAGGTTAAGGACTGTACTATACATGCTAGCCTCCCTGTGGGTATTTTGTATGGGGCTCCTTGCCTTTATGGGGCAGGGGGGTACTATACTGGTCACCACCGCAGTGTGAGAATCATATAAGAATGAAGTAAGAATGTCCTGGTAGATCAAGGATTGCAGTGGTTGATGGAGAAAGTGGTAGATCTTTTCTAGAAATCTTTACAAGTGGCTGTGTCCTCATTGGACTGAGATGAGTGAAGTGGAGACTTGTCACAAATGAACTGTAGCGATTCTCTAAGGATAATGTCTGTGGGTCCTGAGCCTGCATTGCTGGGATGCCCTGCCCCCCTGTAGCAAATGGCCAATAGCTTCAAAGTACATGTGTCAGAAGGGACCTGGCTGACTAAGGTGTCAGCAATGGGTTTGGACCACATCAGGTTCTCTTCAGAGGGGATTAACACGTATCTGAATGTTTTCACCCAAACTACCCCACAGGGAAATCCTTCACAACAGACATCATAGTACAAATGACAAGCTTGCCTTTTTTTTCTGTCTGAGGCCTGTCAGTCTCACACATACAACACAAGGCAAGGCCAAGGCCAAGACCTGACTGATTTGACTGCTAAGAATACAGTGAGCCACTTTTAGATTTAGACAGTTTAGTACTTACATGGGCAGTGAAAAGAAGAATAAGCTTATAGTGCCAGCTTTCTGTGGTCATCGCTCCACACGCTAAAAAGGATGACCCGGAAACAAAAGGGGGCCGGATGACTGCAGTGCAAGTTGGGACACCCCATTGCTGAGAAGCCCGATCTAGGCTGCCACAAAGTAGTTTTATATTCTGCATAATATATATTTATATACATTTATATTAGAAATTATATTTTGGGACTTCCCCTGCGGTCCAGTGGTTAACACTCTGAGCTTCCACTATAGGGGACGTGGGTTCAATCCCTGGTCAGGGAACTAGGATCCCACGTGCCGCATGGCATAGCCAAAAAAAAAAAAAAAAGATTTTAGAAATTATATTTTATATTTATATAAAATTTATATTTTATAAATTTATGTTTATATATTATATATTAAAGCAGTTAGATATTCTGAGAAGGCAAGGCAGAAAACTCCATACCTCACTGGTGCCCGGGAGGCAAAAAGAAATTGTCTCCTAATAGCCTCCAGGGCAGGGGGTAGGGTGGGAGGGGAGTGTGGGGGTGAGGGGTGAGGGGGAAGGTACACCAGTGGGAGACGGCCTCATAGTAGCTCCTTACAGGCCTCCTCCCATCCTCTCGTGTACCAGGAGGATCACAAAACATTGCACAAGACTCAGGCTGCAGTTCCACCCTTTGCCTGCATGATGTTTGTGGATGTGCCCAAGGCCACCAGGGTGCTGTGGCAGAGCTGCTCCCCAACACAGCTCATTGGTGCCTTCTCTGGAGCCCAGTCACATGTTGGCTGATAGTAACTTTGGTTTCTGCATATATAAAAGTTCTGAAGAGCACCCACCCACCTCCCACTGCAGCCGACACATACACACACACGCGCGCGCACACACACACATACACACACACACACACACACACACACACCTTTTCTAGATTCAGAGTTTAGGTAGTTGCCAACAAACCTATCTATACATTATGCCCTCATTCTTATTTTTCATCCTGACCATTATGCTCCCTACTCAAGTTAGGCTGATTCACTTCCTTGCCTCCTCATCCAGGGTTCTTTCATCATAAGAAACATCTAAGAATCTTCCTAATCAGGACAGGGATTGGCCTCTGAATCCGGGTCTCCTTGAGCCTGGCCTCTCCGGTTTGCTTTCTTGCTCACTTTATCCTGAACATTTGCTTTCCACACGTCTTCAGGATTCTGAACACACATGTGGATTTTGACCAGAGGCCTTTCCCTACACTTTGTCACAGATGTCCTTGTTGTTCCTGACTGCTTTGCCCAGCCTTGGAGCCCCAGCTTGACTGGGCTGTCAAACTGAGATCCTACAGCTTTTCACTCTCCTGCCTGGTTACTGTTCCATTGTTCTACCTTGACCTTGGGTTCACATGTGCTTCTTTTTAAATTTTATTTTATTTTATTTTATTTGTTTTTTTATACAGCAGGTTCTTATTAGTCATCAATTTTATACAGATCAGTGTATACATGTCAATCCCAATCCCCCAATTCTTCCCACCACCATTCTCACCCCCCACCACTTTCCCCCGCTTGGTGTCCATACGTTTGTTCTCTACATCTGTGTATCAACTTCTGCCCTGCAAACCAGTTCATCTGTACCATTTTTCTAGATTCCACATACATGCATTAATATACGATATTTGTTTTTCTCTTTCTGACTTACTTCACTCTGTATGACAGTCTCTAGATCCATCCATGTCTCTACAAATGACCCAATTTCATTCCTTTTTATGGCCGAGTAATATTCTATTGTATATATGTACTACAACTTCTTTATTCATTTGTCTGTTGATGGGCATTTAGGTTGCTTCCATGACCTGGCTATTGTAAATAGTGCTGCAATGAACATTGGGGTGCATGTGTCTTTTTGAATTATGGTTTTCTCTGGGTATAGGCCCAGTAGTGGGATTGCTGGGTCGTATGGTAGTTCTATTTTTAAGGAACCTCCATGCTGTTCTCCATAGTGGCTATATCAATTTACATTCCCACCAACAGTGCAAGAGGGTTCCCTTTTCTCCACACCCTCTCCAGCATTTGTTGTTTGTAAATTTTCTGATGATGCCCATTCTAACTGGTGTGCGGTGATACCTCATTGTAGTTTTGATTTGCATTTCTCTAATAATGAGTGATGTTGAGCAGCTTTTCATGTGCTTCTTGGCCATCTGTATGTCTTCTCTGGAGAAATGTCTATTTAGGTCTTCTGCCCATTTTTGGATTGGGTTGTTTGTTTCTTTAATATTGAGCTTCATGAGCTGTTTATCACATGTACTTCTTGATCCCCACCCAGATGCCAACCTATTGCCTTGTCTAGAGACTCATCTTGATGTATTGATGGTTCTCTGGATCTTGGCTTTCTGCCCTGGGTCTTCCTGCATGTGCTCTTAGATTAGCAGCTTTCATAAAACGACATGTTGAAAGAGTCTAATCTAGTACAGTGAGGCTATGAACCATGTGTAAGTCCTGGCCAAAATCTGTGCTCTGATAAGACACCACTGTATTTGTATTATTGCTTCAGCATCAGTCCTATGATGTAGGACTTCCTCTTTCTGTTAGATACTGGAGTTAGGGCTGCTTAAAATAAGTAGGGTATATTCCAGCTCTACTCCCTTGGAGGTCATACCCTGGCAGACAGTACTTAGTTAGGACAGGGGAGTTTGGTACGAAGACTCACCAGCTTTTCACTCCCTCTACTATGAATGAATGGATTAGTGGTGATTCTTTCCAGGGATGGCTATCTTTTTAAAAAGACTTAATTTCTTTAGAGCAGTTTTAAGTTCACAGGAAAATTCAGAGGAAAGTGCAGAGACTTCCCTTCCCATAGACCCCTGTGCCCCCACACATGCACAGCTTCCCCCCCCGTCAGCATCCCCCACCAGAGGGGTACATTTGTTACCTCTGATGAACCTACACTGACACATCACAATCACCCAAAGTCCATAGTTTACCTTAGAGTTCACCGTCAGTGTTGTTCATTCTGTGTGTTTGGACAAGTGTATAGTGACATGTATCCATCATTAGAGTATCAAACAGAGTATTTTCACTGCCCTAAAACTCCTCTGTGCTCCACCTATTCATCCCTCCCTCCTTGTCTCCCTCCAACCCCTGGAAACCACTGATCATTTTACTGTCTCTATAGTTTGGCTTGTCCAGAATGTCATATAGTTGGAATCATACAGTATGTAGCCTTTTCAGATTAGCTTCTTTCACTTAGTAACATGCATCTAAGTTTCCTCCATGTCTTTTAATGGCTTGGTAGCTTATTTATTTTTGGCCCTGAATAGTATTTCCTTGTCTGGATGTACCACAGTTTATTTATCCATTCATCTACTGAAGGACATCTTGGTTGCTTCCAAGTTTAGGCAATTATGAATAAACCTCCTATAAACATCTGTGTGGAGGTTTTTGTGTAGACATAAGTTTTCAACTCCTTTAGGCAAATACCAAGGAGCACAACTGCTGCATTGCATGGTAAGAGTATGTTTTGTTTTGTAAGAAACCACCAAACTGTCTTTCAAAGTGACTGTAGCATTTAGTATTCCTACCAGCAGTGACTGAGAGTTTCTGCTGTTCAACATCCTCACCAGCATTTGGTGTTGGCAGTGTTCCAGATTTTGGCCCTTCTAATAGGTGTGTAGTGGTATCTTGTTGTTTTAATTTGCATCTGTCTGATGACATATGATGTGGAACATCTTTTCATACACTGAGCAAATTATTTAAAAACAATCTTGGGGGCATCCAGTTATGGTTGGGGTTGAGAGCAGTGACTCATTATTCATCTATCCATCCATTCATTTATTCAACAAATATTTACTGAGTATTTTCAATGGACCAGGCACTGTTCTAGGCCCATAAGTGAATGAAACAGACACTATTTGAGATTCTCATGAAATTCTAGTTGGTGATATGGAGGGAAGAAAGCATTAAACAAGTAAACAGAAATAAATCAGATGAAATCAGGTACTGACACGTGTTATAAAGGAAATAAATTGGTGATGTGCTAGAGTAGACACATGCTACATAGGAAAGGCCTGTCTGAGAAGGGGTTATAGGATTTATGTAAATTTCAGGAGGAATAGCATTCTAGGCAAAGGGAATAGCTAGTATTGAGGCAATGAGCTGGGACTCAGCATTCTACGCAGAATATAAATAAAGCCATGGTGTCTCAGTCTTCACAGAAGGCTGTGGTTGTGGGTTTTGGAAGGGGAGGAGATGGCACTGTGAGGGCATCTCAAATAGACTTCCTTTCATCAACATCCCTCCAAACGTATAAGGACTCAAATAGCTGGCAGGCCCCTTGCCCAGACACAGAGGAAACTGAAAGTGAGGCTTTCAGTTTCCGACATCCATTCTGATGTTCAGGAGTTGGCAGAGATGATTGTGAATCCACTTTTAGGAGTTAGGAAAGCATAACTTTTATTCCTTTCCTCCATCTCTCTTTCTCTCTCACTCCTCCCTTCCCTCTTCTCTCTTCTCTCTATATACATTTAGTGAAAGAATTTGACAGACTAATTCACACTAAAATGTTAGTGGTTGTATGTGATTCCTCCTGTGGGTATTTGCCTTTTTTAAAGAAGACTCCTGGGGAAAAGGCAACAAATACAGGAATGAATGAATGAAATGACTGTCATTTTCTCAAAACAAGGTATGTTGGAATTTCAAACCCTGGGTTGCCTGGGTAAAGGAGAAATCCCCTTTAAATCTATTAACATCTCTCATGTACATTTTCCAGATTCAAGATGTCTCATGTCTGTACCTCCATCTAGACTCCTTGCTAACATGCTGTCCCTGTCCTAGATCGGGAGGCGGTTCTAGATGTGTGCATAGCAGCCTCTGGGGATCATCCACATTTTCCATCTGCTGCTGGAACCCTTTTTTTAAAAAAAATTATTTATTTATTTTTGGCTGTGTTGGGTCTTCATTGCTGCGCACGGGCTTTCTCTAGTTGTGGCGAGCAGGGGCTACTCTTTGTTGCGGTGCGCGGGCTTCTCATTGCGGTGGCTTCTCTTGTCGCAGAGCATGGCCTCTAGGCGCACGGGCTTTAGTAGTTGTGGCACATGGGCTCTAGAGCGCAGGCTCAGTAGTTGTGGTGCACGGGCTTAGTTGCTCCACGGCATGTGGGATCTTCCCCGACCAGAGCTCGAATTCTTAACCACTGTGCCACCAGGGAAGCCTGAGCCCCTTTTCTTGCACCTTGGTTTCCTGCTTGAAGAAAGGAACAGTTTCTACCCTCTCCCCATGAGGTTGGAAAGCTGACAGAGAAAATTAAGATCATTGCCATCAAGTTTTTATCTGCTCTAAGCAAAAACAGGAAACCAAGAAATAAAGGCACAGCTCAGCAATAGCTTCTGAGTGGGTAACATGGGAGTTTTTCTTAAATCCTCTTCCCATGTACCTTCCCACCCACATGTTCTTAGTCAGATTTATTTTTTGCATATCAGTTTCTGAGGATGACAAGAAACTTGCCCTTTTCTTAACTATGGTTTTCAGAAGCAGATTATGCTGCACTTAGTGGAGACCTCTTAATGGAACCCTCGGAATAAATAATACCCTCAGCTCAGGGAGTGGGTGTTGAATAGAGATTTTGAGACTCATAACGGAGTGTCAAAATAGCCATTGCTGATGTATGGGTCCTTTGTCAATTTTGGAAATGACACTGGGTAGAGCCACAGTCTCCTCTTGTATTAAAATGCCATGATTGAGAAAAGTTCTAAGAAGAACGTTCAGCATCTCTTGATATTTAAAAGTCCCACATGGAATGGTGGCCTTTTTCAAAGGTGACTTGGGTTTAGCCTGGAAAGGCAGCTGTCCTCAGAGGAGGGGAGCAGGGCATTTCTCTGGGGGGTGGGTAGGGGGCAGCTCCAGGATGAAAGGAGGAAAAGATTGGCATTTCCCTGGCCTGTGTCTTGAGGTGCTTGTTCCCAAAGGAGCATAGAGTCAGGGTTTTATGATTTCCCTAGAGTAGCTAGAGAGACCTCATGACATCAAGCTGTCAGGCTACATTTCCAGGACTCAGGCCTTTGCTATTCTCTCTCTCCTGTTGGAGGAAATAAAAAGTGTGGTCCTCTCACTAGGCCCATGGGTCTGAGGGCAGCCTTGCCTTGAGCTGAGCCCCTCTCTTTGGATATTATCTCAATGGCCACACTCTCAGCAGAGGCCCCCTTAGTGCAACCTTCTCATGAGCAGTGGTTTTGTAGTAATGAGGTTCTATGATGTGCCTCTTGCGCTATTTAGTGCTCCGCGTAGATCCCCTTTGAACAACAGATACTTATGAATACCCACTGTGTTCATGATACAGTGGGCTAGTTGAAAACCATACGAAATCTGTTCCTGCTCCTCATGAATTCAAGAGCCTGTTGGGGAGATTAAAAAACGTGGAATAAATAGAGAAAAATGCAGGTCGGCATAAAATGGGGGGCTAGATCACACGAGTCAGACTATAGGGCTTAGTAGGGAAGATGAGGGAGAAGTGATATGGGCTGGCGAGGCTAGGCAGGTCTTTCCAGAGGATGCAGGCTTTAAAGCAGGAATAGAACCTGGTTGGGTGAAGAGAAGTGAGTGCATGTGAGGCAGAAGGGCCAGCAAAGGCACGGAGGACTGGCCATGGTGTATATATGCATGGGGGCAGTCCGTGGCGGTCCAGCGGGGTTGATGTTTCTGAAGTGGAGTGTCCTCATTGAGGCGTTGTGGGACTGGATACGCATAGGTGTGGCCAGATTATGAGCATCTCAGAAGCCAGAGAAGCTTTGATTTGAACTGTGTTCATTAGGTTCTTTTGTTTGCAAGGGATAGAGACTCTTTCAAATGATCTGAAGTAAAGAGGTAGGGGATATTGTAAAAGAACTGTAAGGAGAAAGAGACTTTAGGGGACTCAAAGATCAGGAAGCAGAATGCAGTGGAACCTCATGGGAACTGTACTTGGATCCATGGCAGCTTCGGCGACCTCAGCAGCAGGATTTGAGACTTGTCACAGGAGTGCTGTACTAGTAACACCACTCAGCCCTATTCCCCTCACTCCTGACTGCCTTCCTTCCCCCCTCAGCTCAGGTTATTATCCTTTCTATAGTTCCCAGTTTTATTTTACTCATCATCTCTGCTTCCTTATAATTTTGGTTTGTATAGCCCACCAAGGCTCCAGCTTTCTACTTTTCCCCTTAAAGTTCTGACTCTTCCTCATGCCTTCTCTCCAGGCATCCTTTCAGCCTCAACTCTTGCTTCTCTCCCCACCCCCTCCCCTTCCCTTCCCCCTCACTCATCACTCTCTCTCCCTCATCCCCCTCCCTCTCTCCCTCTCCCTCTAGTATTTTTAGGCCACGTTTCTTTTTTATTTTTAAGGGAAATATCCAGAGATTTTATTCACATATGATTGCATAATCCTTTGAAAAGGAATGTGGAGCAAGGTTAGAGGTCAACATTGTTAGGATTACATGCTACTTCAAAAATTCTTGTTAGGCCAAATTTCTGAGAGAGAATCTGACTGTCCTAGTTCATATGTTTGTACCAGGCTCTGTCAGCAGCCCTTGGACCAGGGGCCTATCCTTGGTCCTTTCAGTCCAGGCTTGGGGAGGGGAGGTGATGTCAGAGAAACCATATAAGAGATTGGTCAAGCAGGAGGTGATGGATCCTGGATATGGGTTCTGGCAGTGAGAATGAAGAGGAAAGAATGACTAGAAAAGATATTTCAAAAAAAATTGGTAGGAATCAGTATCTCACTGACTGCGGGGTAGGTAGAGAGAGGGAAATTAATGATAAATCCCATGATTTCAGGGTCTGGGTGACTAGGAGAATGATAAAGCAAGGAATACGTGAGCTGGGCCAAGGAGTTCGTTTAGGGGAAGACAGTGAGTTGTTTTTGCCATGTTGAGTATGAGTCAACAGTGGACTCTACTTGCCAACTCGGTGACCTGTGTTGTGTCCTGTGCTTGGTGACCTCCTTTCCTCCCTAACTTGGACACCCAGTTAGGGTAGAGTCTTGAGTGGCTCAGGTGACTTAAGCCAGGGGCTAGAAGGTGTGTGGAGAGCTTCTCTGAAAAGGTCTACTTTACTCATTTTCTCCTTCACCCTTAAGTAGCTAATTGGTCCCATGGAGCAATGGTTTTTGCTAGGAGGGCAGAAAGGAAGGCAGATGTGAGACCTTTCCAGTCCTGTGTGAAACCTGATTCGGTTCCAGTTGCTGTTTTCTAAGTCTCCAGAAGGGATAAAATGAGTAAAGATGTAGAGAGATGAGGTGAAGAAATGGAGAAAGCCTTGAGCAAGTTGGAAACAAGCTACATATTCATGGCTGTCCCATACCCATTTTGAGCAAAGCAGTTGAGAGGAACATGCCAAGTAGAGAGCACACAAGCATGTGACAGAGACCCAAGTGGAACGAGCTGAAATTAGTTAGGAAGGGTACCCGGTGGCTCACAGGTTTGGAGAAAATGCTGAGCAGCCAGGCCTTGGGAAGGGCAGGAAATAGGGCAGCCTTGGTGTTGGCCTTCAGGACTGAAAACTAGAGGCTCAAAAGCTGTCAGGATTCTCTCGGCTTCTTGTCTCTGCTTTGCTCTCTGTGTTGGCTCCATTATTATACTGAAGACAGGATTCCCTCTGTGGTGGAAGACATGGCCACGCTAGCTCTGAGCTCACATACTCACAGCTCTTTGACCAGAGAGGAAGGGATCCTTCCTTGCCAGCTCTAGTCCAGCAAGACTCAAGGAAGTGCTCTGATGGATTTGTCTTGAGTTACGTGCCTAATACCAGATTAATCCCCATGGCCAAGAGTATGGGACCCTATCCATGACCAGTTTTGGAGCAAGCCAAGTTCACTTCTCAGCCGGTTACTATGGCCAGGGATATTGAATCATGTAAAAAGAATGGCAGCTACAGTTTGGGCCACATGCCTAGAGCTGGAGGGGAGGAGGAGTGTTTCTCCAAAAGAAGTGAGGAGAGAAGCAGCACAGACAGGGCCACGGGGGCATCTTTGTGAACCAGCTCGTCACCCCAATTTGTGTTTTTCCATTGCAATTTGTGTTTCTCCATTTAGTAACCTGATGATAATGAAACAAAGTTATAAGGTAAGAAGGCTCACACAGAAACGAAGGTATTAAGGAAGTAACGTACATTTTTTCAGTATTGTCACTTGCCTTCCCTTCCATTGGTGGTCCCACCCCACCAGCACATGCTATGCTCCAGTTATACTGAAATTATGTCAATTCCTTAAAACCACTGTGTTCTTTCTGTTGTTCCTGCAGCTTTACTTCATCTTTCAGGATTCATTTTGGGTGATACTTTCTTTGGGAAAACTTGGCTGTCTACCCCCATCTTCAAATCTGGATTGGGTGCTTCTTGTATGTGATCTCGTTGCACCCTGCATGACTTCCTGTATTTTGTAATTGCTCTGTTACTTGTCTGTCTCTCCCACTAGACTGTAAGCTCCACGTGGGTGAGGCATTGTCTTTCTCAATCACTACTCTACTTCTACTGCCTAGTGATGTTATCAGATGTGCTGTTGATGCTCAGTGAACATTTGCTGCATGAAATAAGGAAAGAATGACTCCAGTTTCCAGGCTCAAGTGGCAGGGCCGAGTACCCTGAAAGGATACCAGAACAGTCCAGAAGCAACTAAGAAAGAGAATGGCCTTTTTGAAGATGTCTCTTCTGAAATAAAGAAGAGAAAGGAAGGAAAAAAGAAAGTCTTTAGGTGAATAAAGTTTATTGCAGCATTTCAGTAAAGGCAAAGGTACTTAGGAGTTTCTAATTCTTTTAGCTTTTGCTTTCGCTAAGTAATGATTTCTTATAATTAAAAGTAAGGGTTAAACTAAATATTTTAATTTTCTTGCTAAATTAACAAGTTAATAATACATTTTCCCAATAAAACAATTATATCACTGCTATTAGAAAGTGAACCTGCAGGTGAATTGTGTTACAACCCTTATTTTAGTTTTCTACATCTGAAGAAAGCTCATGCGTTGGGTCTAAGTTAGCTTAAGCACCAGTTTTTATGTGGTGGCAGTTGACTGATGTGTCCAAGATGACAATATATTGAAGTGCGGGACACAGACCGTCTACATCAGGGGTGGGGAGAAGCTGATTGCCATGCTGATACGAATGCCATGGGGACACTGCCTGTGAGACTCTGGAGATGGTCCAGCAATCTGTGTGCAGCAAGTCCTTCAGGTGAGTGCTGCAGATTTGGCTGTCTTGGTGGTCTCGGTCATGCCCTCATAGGGTTTGTTCAGTCCTGCATGAGTAAGATATGGCACTGGGGTGCCAGGTAGAAGTGAGGTTACCTATGTCAAGGGTTGTGTCTAAATGTGCAAAAGAATTTGAAAAGAGGGCTTCCCTGGTGGCGCAGTGGTTGAGAGTCCGCCTGCCGATGCAGGGTACACGGGTTCGTGCCCCGGTTCGGGAAGATCCCACATGCCGTGGAGTGGCTGGGCCCGTGGGCCATGGCTGCTGGGCCTGCACGTCCGGAGCCTGTGCTCCGCAACGGGAGAGGCCACAACAGTGAGAGGACTGCGTGCCTCAAAAAAAAAAAAAAAAAGAATTTGGAAAGAAAAGGTTAGTTCTGCACCCCCACTAAAATGGCCAGGGGAACCCCCCTGATTGTTTGGCTGACATTAGGCATTCTTTAGAAAGCTAGATTGCATGTGTAGACACAGGCATTGTTTCCAGAAAAGCTCCATGACTAGGCCCATTCCAGGCTGAGGAGCTACTGTCGAAGAGAAGCATAAGGTCATCATTCTAGAAGGTACCTTTTGTCACGAAGCCTCTTAGTTCCTTCTTGATTTTTGAATTTCCATTTGTGTATTAGATTTCTAACGGAAACATTTCAGCTTTAATTTCAAGTCTAGTACAATCATAGCTGGCATTTTTTTGAATTTTTAAATTTAATTTTATTTTTTTATACAGCAGGTTCTCATTTATCCATTTTATACATATTAGTGTGTATATGTCAATCCCAGTCTCCCAGTTCATCCCAGCACCCCCCCTACCCTGCCCCTTTCCCCCCTTGGTGTCCATATGTTTGTTCTCTACATTTGTGTCTCTATATTTCTGCCCTGCAAACTGGTTCATCTGTACCATTTTTCTAGGTTCCACATATATGCGTTAATATATGATATTTGTTTTTCTCTTTCTGACTCACTTCACTCTGTATGACAGTCTCTAGATTCATCCACGTCTCTACAAATGACCCAATTTCATTCCTTTTTATGGCTGAGTAATATTCCATTGTATATATATACCACATTTTCTTTATCCATTCGTCTGTCGATGGGCATTTAGGTTGCTTCCATGTCTTGGCTCTTGTAAATATTGCTGCAATGAACATTGGGGTGCATGTGTCTTTTTGAATTATGGTTTTCTCAGGGTATAGGCCCAGTAGTGGGATTGCTGGGTCATATGGTAGTTCTATTTTTAGTTTTTTAAGGAACCTCCATACTGTTTTCCATAGTGGCTGTAACAATTTACATTCCCACCAACAGTGCAAGAGGGTTCCCTTTTCTGCACACCCTCTCCAGCATTTATTGTTTCTAGATTTTCGGATGATGCCCATTCTAACTGGTATGAGGTGATACCTCATTGTAGTTTTGATTTGCGTTTCTCTAATAATGAGTGATGTTGAGCAGCTTTTCATGTGCTTCTTGGCCATCTGTATATCTTCTTTGCAGAAATGTCTATTTAGGTCTTCTGCCCATTTTTGGATTGGGTTGTTTTCTTTTTTAATATTGAACTGCATGAGCTGTTTATATATTTTGGAGATTAATCCTTTGTTCGTTGATTCATCTGCAAATATTTTCTCCCATTCTGAGGGTTGTCTTTTCATCTTGTTTGTAGTTTCCTTTGCTTTGCAAAAGCTTTTAAGTTTCAGTAGGTCCCATTTTTTTCATAGCTGGCATTTTAAATTTAGTTAGGGAAAGGTCATGGAGCGCTTTGTGAAGCTCTCTAATGATGCTCTTTGAAACATTCTTGGGATCTCCCATGATCTCTCAGGATTAAGGACAAGCAGTAGGTAGAAATGATAGCACATTCTAATAAATAGTGATTAAAAAAATAGCCCTGTACTGTGTATCTCTGTGAAGCACTGTTTCTCAAATGATGTTACATTAGGTGTTCTACAAAATGGAAACAGTGGTTCTGCTAACAAAAAGCATTCTGTTGTTAAAGAAGTTTGCGATGCTGCATACTAGAAGGCCCGTTTAGAGATTTATGATTCATTTTAAGGCTCTGATAAGTCCTGCCATAAAGTCATTTTTAACTTAAATTTTTTTTAAGTTTTAACTTTAAAAATTTTAAACTTTTTAACATAAAGTCATGTTTAACTTTGTGTAATCTGTTTTTTTCCTAAATTTAATTAGCCTCTTTCAGTTGACCAGCTTCTTCAAATGGAAGCAAAATGTGCCAGAGGATCAACTAACCCAGATAGGTTTATTGAGCTCAGTGTTTCACTTCAGACATACAGATCAGGAGGCAGTGGCTAACCTGGGCAGCTCTCCCTCTTACAAGGTTTATGAGCCCGGATGCTATAACTACAGAATCTTCCTTAACCATTGGGGCCAGCTTGAAGGATATCACATTATACTCAGACATGGCCTTGATTTCCAAAGCATCCTTGTAGTAAATAATACCTAACTTTGGTAGAACTTGAAAAAAATTCATTATTACATATAATCCTATCAACATTTATTTGAGGAAGGTATTATCATTCCATTTTAGAGGGCTAAAGAGCTTAAGTATCTGCCCAAGCATGGTAGATATAAGGGATGGGATTTCCCTCCATAATGTGGGTGAGCCTCATCCAATCAGCTGAAAGCTTTAAGAGCAAAAACTGAGGTTTCCCTGGGAGGAGGAAATTCTGCCTCAAGACTATAATATAGAAATTCTGCCTGAGGATATTCTGCCCTATAAGTTTTGGACTTGCCAGCCTCCACAGTCACGTGAGACAATTCCTTTAAATAAATCTCTTAATATACATATACATGTATATCCTGTCCTGTTTCTTTGGAGAACCTTTATTGATATAGTATCTAAAGTCAAGCTGCTGTCATGCAGTCAGTTTGTATCAGCAGGCTTTCTGTCTGAGGCCTATAGGCTTTAACTACTCTAGGGAACAGTCTGGTGATGAGAGAAATTTTCCTTATGACATGAGTTTTGTTTGGAAAGGCCTACATTCCCCTTAAAGGGGATTTTCCCAGGGACCCCTACCAAACACTACTTCACCTACACATTCTTATTTGGGAAAGAGAAAACAATGGTTTGTCAGATAGAGTTTTCCTACCCCAATTCAGGAGAAAATGTCCCAGAATTCCCAGAGGGTTACCTAATATTTCTCTGGGGACTGACAGGGCAACTTGCTCTACCTGCATTATATATATACTGCTTTTTACTGTATTTCAAAGTGCTGTCACAGACGTCATCTTGAACTTTTGACGTAGGTGTGGCAGAGGCTGCTATTTGTGTTCTAATACCATTTTCCCCTTTCTTCCCTAGTAAAGCCCCTCAATATATTGCTGAGTTAATTGCTACCCAGTTAAAAGACTACTAGTCCTCCTTCGAGCCAGGTGAGGCCTAGCTTGTTTTAGCAGTGTATGAAGCACTGTGGTTAGGCACGTAGATTCTGGCATCAGGCTATGTAGGTTTCAGATCTCTGCCTCATTTCTTACTAACTGCTAATTTACTTCTCTGTGCCTCAGTTTCTGCATCTGTAAAATGATATGATAACAGTACCTACTATATTGAGTTTCTATGATGAATAAACGAGTTTGTATTGGTAATACCTTTAGAACAGCGCCTAGCACAATAGTAAACACTCTATTATTTGTATTGTTATTTTGGCCAACAAGATGTAGGTGGAAGTGTTGTGTGAGATATCTAGGAAGTGGTGCTCCTTCCTGCTTCCTCACAGCTGGAATGTGGTTGGAGCTTGAACAGCGATCTTTGGAACAGGAGGCAACAAGCTAAGGATCATGGAATAACAAGACAGAGCCTGGTGCCCTGATGGATGTGAAGGTACTGCAACAGTCCTGGACTGCCTTTCTCCAGACTTCTCTTCATGAGAGAGAAACTTCTACTTGTTTAAGGTACTGTTGTTGTTATTTTTTGTTGTTATAAGCAGGCAAACTTAATACTGATTCTGTAAGTGTGACAGGAGGTGCTACCCTCTTTTTACTGTTGAGAGATTATATACAGTAAAGTTCCCCAGTAAGAGTCAGAATACTGGATTGAGCAGAAGGCAGTGGTTAACTAACCCTTATGTAGTCCAGCTTGTGACCTGGTATGAGGGAAATTTGCCAGGCCTGCTTTTGGGGAAAGGTGTCCCTTTTTATCCCAGTCCTGTCCTCACCTTCTTCCTCTAACCCAAGCAGAGCTGCTGGGTCATTAGCTGCCTTTTCCTTCTGTGTGGAAGTCATAAGAAGACTGGGACCACATTGATAATTGTATTGAAGAGGAAGTTAGCGCCCTTTGTTTTCCAAGGCAGAGTTATTTTCTAGACTCATTAACCATCCCTACTTCCATCTTTCTTCCTGGAATCTTTCTTTCCCATTTCCCACTACACGTTGACTCTAATTGACCTTGTCAGGTCCAACCTCCAAATCCATGTCCTTCAGACAACCCTCTCTGATTATTCTAGCTCTTTTTTTTTTTTTTTTTTCTTTTTTTTTCTTTTTTTGCGGTATGCGGGCCTCTCCCATTGCGGAGCACAGGCTCCGGACGCGCAGGCCCAGCGGCCACGGCCCACAGGCCCAGCCGCTCCGCGGCACGCGGGATCCTCCCGGACCGGGGCACGAACCCGCGTCCCCTGCATCAGCAGGCGGACTCCCAACCACTGCGCCACCAGGGAAGCCCTATTCTAGCTCTTTTAAACAGCTTATTCTGTGGTTCTAGCAGGGAGATCCAGCTTCTTGCTGCTCCCTGATGGAAGGAAACATGAGCCTTCATTACCTGGGAAGGTTTGAAACCAACATCTGTGAAGCAATGAAGAAAGAAGGGGTCTCTCCTATGCAGCCAAATTAGCTGAATGAAACATGATGATGAGTGGAGTGATGTGGCACAGACCACCTCCCATCTTAGCTGCCCTTCTTTTTTGTTGTTGTTGTTAGTTTCTGCTTTATAACAAAGTGAATCAGTTATACAATACATATGTTCCCATATCTCTTCCCTCTTGCGTCTCCCTCCCTCCCACCCTCCCTATCCCACGCCTCTAGGTGGTCACAAAGCACCGAGCTGATCTCCCTGTGCTATGTGGGTGCTTCCCACTGGCTATCTATTTTACGTTTGGTAGTGTATATATGTCCATGTCACTCTCTCACTTCGTCCCAGCTTACCCTTCCCCCTCCCCATATCCTCAAGTCCATTCTCTAGTAGGTCTGTGTCTTTATTCCCGTCTTACCCCTAGGTTCTTCATGACATTTTTTTTCTTAAATTCCATATATATGTGTTAGCATACGGTATTTGTCTTTCTCTTTCTGACTTACTTCACTCTGTATGACAGACTCTAGGTCCATCCACCTCACTACAAATAACTCAATTTCGTTTCTTTATATGGCTGAGTAATATTCCATTGTATATATGTGCCACATCTTCTTTATCCATTCATCTGTTGATGGACACTTAGGTTGCTTCCATATCCTCGCTATTGTAAATAGAGCTGCAATGAACATTTTGGTACATGACTCTTTGAATTATGGTTTGCTCAGGGTGTATACCCAGTAGTGGGATTGCCGGGTTGTATGGTAGTTCTATTTTTAGTCTTCTACGGAACCTCCATACTGTTCTCCATAGTGGCTGTATCAGTGTACATTCCCACCAACAGTGCAAGAGGGTTCCCTTTTCTCCACACCCTCTCCAGCATTTATTGTTTGTAGATTTTTTGATGATGGCCATTCTGACCGGTGTGAGATGATATCTCATTGTAGTTTTGATTTGCATTTCTCTAATGATTAATGATGTTGAGCATTCTTTCATGTGTCTGTTGGCAGGCTGTATATCTTCTTTGGAGAAATGTCTATTTAGGTCTTCTGCCCATTTTTGGATTGGGTTGTTTGTTTTTTTGTTATTGAGCTGCATGAGCTGCTTATAAATTTTGGAGATTAATCCTTTGTCAGTTGCTTCATTTACAAATATTTTCTCCCATTCTGAGGGTTGTCTTTTGGTCCTGTTTATGGTTTCCTTTGCTGTGCAAAAGCTTTTAAGTTGCATTAGGTCCCATTTGTTTATTTTTGGTTTTATTTCCATTTCTCTAGGAGGTGGGTCAAAAAGGATCTTGCTGTGATATATGTCATAGAGTGTTCTGCCTATGTTTTCCTCTAAGAGTTTGATAGTTTCTGGCCTTACATTTAGGTCTTTAATCCACTTTGAGCTTATTTTTGTGTATGGTGTTAAGGAGTGATCTAATCTCATACTTTTACAGGTACCTGTCCAGTTTTCCCAGCACCACTTACTGAAGAGGCTGTCCTTTCTCCACTGTACATTCCTGCCTCCTTTATCAAAGATAAGGTGACCATATGTATGTGGGTTTATCTCTCGGCTTTCTATCCTGTTCCATTGATCTATATTGCTGTTTTTGTGCCAATATCATACTGTCTTGATTACTGTACCTTTGTAGTATAGTCTGAAGTCAGGGAGCCTGGTTCCTCCAGCTCCATTTTTCATTCTCGAGATTGCTTTGGCTATTCGGGGTCTTTTGTGTTTCCATACAAATTGTGAAATTTTTTGTTCTAGTTCTGTGAAAAATGCCAGTGGTAGTTTGATAGAGATTGCATTGAATCTGTAGATTGCTTTGGGTAGTAGAGTCATTTTCACAATGTTGATTCTTCCAATCCAAGAACAGGGTATATCTCTCCATCTATTTGTATCATCTTTAATTTCTTTCATCAGTGTCTTATAATTTTCTGCATACAGATCTTTTGTCTCCTTAGGTAGGTTTATTCCTAGATATTTTATTCTTTTTGTTGCAGTGGTGAATGGGAGTGTTTTCTTGATTTCACTTTCAGATTTTTCATCATTAGTGTATAGGAATGCCAGAGATTTCTGTGCATTAATTTTGTATCCTGCTACTTTAGCAAATTCATTGATTAGCTCTAGTAGTTTCTGGTAGCATCTTTAGGATTCTCTATGTATAGTATCATGTCATCTGAAAACAGTGACATTAGCTGCCCTTCTTATGTATGGTATCCAGATGTCAACTCAAGATTTGGGTTGATGGAGAAGTATTATATTGCCATGTTAACTGAGAACAATTTGGCTTTCCACTTCTTATTGCCTAGGGCCTCCTTTCGCATATCCAAAATATCTTTTATGTTTCGTAGCCCATCTTTTCTGGAGTCCCTTACTTTAGTAGCTCAAAAGAACTGGCAGAGTCTATGAAATGTATTTTTCTTCTCCGTCCCCACCAGCCTCTGAGTGGAAGGGAACATATCGTTACTGGTATGAAATATGCCTCCTTCTTTAGAATGCAGAAACAGAAAAATTAATTTTGCGTTTAAAAAGGTAACATAAAATCAGTGTTATACTAAGAACGCTTGCTATTTCTTGTTTGCTATGGAAAACACTACGTGAAATCCTTTATGTATATTATTTTGTTTCATCATCTCAGCACCATGGGTAGATATTATTACTGTACCTACTTTGCCGATAAGGAAAGAAGCTCAGGAAGGTTAAGTAGCTTGCCCAAAGTCACACAGCTGGTATTTGAACCCAGGTCAGTCTGACTCCAAATTCCATGATTTTAACCATATGCTGTAATGCCTCTATTGTTAGTATTCCTTTCTTAATCTGTATGATTTAATTAATCATTTGGCAGTGTGATATAGTGGAAACAATAGCTCTGGCATCAGACCTGAATTTGAATCTGAACTTGTTCTCTTGCTAGTGGTTTGACCTCGGGCACACCTACATCATTTAAATAAATGGGTGAATGAATGAATGAATGAATAAACAACATATCTTGCAGCAGAATGGTGAGGATTAGATGTGAACATGCCCAGCACATAGCAGATACTAGATGAAAGTTTTCTCCATCTGTTCTTCCTTCTCTCACGTGGCTAGCTTGTGTTTTTCCAATGAGACTCCAAATACCTTCAGGACAGAGGCCATGTCTTTTGTGTCTTGTATAGACTCAGTATCATATACAGTGCTAGGCACACTATAGGAAGTCAATTAATAATTTTTTGTATTAACACTTTTTGTATTTATGTAATACTTTAAAAAATGAATTATATAAAATATTGTATTAGTTTCAGGTGTACAACATAGTGATTCAATATTTTTACACATTATGAAATAGTTACCACAATAAGACTAGTTACCATCTGTCACCATACAAAGTTGTTACAGTATTATTGACTACATTCCCTATGTGTACATTACATCCCTATGACTTATTTATTTCATAGCTGGAAGTTTGTACCTCTTAATCCCCTTCACCTATTTTGTTCTCTCTTCCTCTCTGGCAACCACCAATTTGTTCTCTATATTCGAGTCTGCTTCTATTTTGTTTTGTTAGTTCATTTGTTTTGATTTTTAGATTCTGTGTGTAAATGAAATCATATGGTATTTGTTTTTCCTCTGTCTCATTTATTTCACTTAGTATAATACCTTCCAGGTCCATCCATATTGCTGCAGATGGCAAGATTTCATTATTTTTTATGGCCGAGTAATATTCCATTGTATATATATGCCACATCTTCTTTATCCATTTATTTATCAATGGACACTTAGGTTGCTTCCATATCTTGGCTATTGTAAACAGTGCTCCAATGAACATAAGGGTGCATATATATTTTTGAATTAGTGTTTCTGTTTTCTTCAGGTAAATACCCAGAAGTTAAATTGCTGAATTGTATGGTAGTTCTGCTTTTAATTTTTAAAGAATCTCCATATTGTTTACCATAGTGGCTGCATCAGTTTACATCCCCACCAAACGGGTTCCCTTTTCTCCACATCCTCACCAACACTTGTTGTTTCTTGCCTTTTTGTTAATAGCCACCCTGACAGGTGTGAGGTGGCATCTCATTGTGGTTCTGATTTGTATTTCCCTTCTGATTAGCAATGTTGAATACCTTTTCATGTGCCTGTTGGCCATCTGTATGTCTTCTTTGGAAAAATGTCTATTCAGATTCTCTGAGCATTTAAAAAATTGGGTTGTTTGTTTTTTGATATGGAGTTGTATGTGTTCTTTATATATTTTGGATATCAACTGCTTATCAGATATATCATTTGCAAATATACTCTCCCATTCAGTAGGTTGCCTTTCCATTTTGTTGATGGTTTCCTTTGCTGTGTAAACACTTTTTAGTTTTGCTTTTGCTGTCCTTGCCTGAGGAGAGAGATTCAAAAAAATATATTGATAAGACTGATGTCAAATAAATAGTGTATTGCCTATATTTTCTTCTAGGAGTTTTATGGTTTCAGGTCTTACACTTAAGTGTTTCATATATTTTGAGTTTATTTTTGTGTATGGTTTAAGAAAGTGGTCCAGTTTCATTCTTTTGCATGTAGCTGTCTAGTTTTCCCAGCACCAGTTATTGAAGGGACTGTTTTTTCCCTATCATATATTCTTGCCTCTTTTGTCATAGATTAATTGACCATATGAGCATGGGTTTATTTCTGGGCTCTCTATTCTGTTCCATTGATTTATGTGTCTGTTTTTGTGTCAGTACCATACTGTTTTGCTTACTATAGATTTGTAGTATAGTTTCAAGTCTGGGAGCATGATACCTCCAGTTTTGCTCTTCTTTCTGAAATGTTACTTTCGCAATTCAGGGTCTTTTTGTGGTTCCGTACAAATTTTAGGATCATTTGTTCTAGTTCTGTGAAAAATACCATTAGTGTTTTGATAGGGATTGCATTGAATCTGTAGATTGCTTTGGATAGTATGGACATTTTAATGATACTGATTCTTCCAATCTATGAGCACAATATATCTTTCCATTTATTTCTGTCATCTTCAGTTTCCCCCATCAGTGTCTTTTAGTTTTCAGTGTATAGATCTTTCACCTCCTTGGTTAAATTTATTCCTAGTTATTTTATTCTTTTTGATACAATTGTAAATGGGATTGCTTCCTTCATTTCTCTTTCTGATAGTTTGTTATTAGTGTATAGAAATGCAACCAATTTCTGTATGTTAACCTTATATCCTGCCACTTTACTGAATTCATTTATTAGTTCTAATATATATATATATATTTCTTGGTGGGTCCTTTGGGGTTTTCTATATATAGTATCATGTCATCTGCAAAAAGTGAAATTTTACATCTTTCTTCCCAATTTGGATGGCTTATGTTTGTTTTTCTTGACTAATTGCTGTGATTAGGACTTCCAATACTAAGTTGAATAAAAGTGGTGAGATTGAGCATCCTTGTCTTATAATACTTTTTAAAAATTAATTTCTATTGGAGTATAGTTGCTTTACCATGTTGTGTTGGTTATCTATTTTAACTATAGCAGTGTGTACATGTAAATCGCAAACTCCCAGTCTATTCTTTCCCCCCATCCTTCCCCCCCAGTAACCATGAATTCATTCTCTAAGTCTGTGAGTCTGTTTCTGTTTTGTAAATAAGTTCATTTGTATCAACTTTTTTTAGATTCTGCATATCATATATTTTTTTCTGATTTCAATTTTTTTAACATCTTGATTTGAGTATAATCGCTTTACAATGTTGTTTACAATGTCAAAATTGTTTCTGCTTTATAACAAAGTGAATCAGCTATATATATACATATATCCCCATATCCCTTCCCTCTTGTGCCTCCCTCCCGCCCTCCCTATCCCACCCCTCTAGGTGGTCACAAAGCACCCAGCTGATCTCCCTGTGCTATGCAGCTGCTTCCCACTAGCTATCTACCTTACGTTTGGTAGTGTATATATGTCCATGCCACTCTCACAAGCTTTAAATGATACATTAAACAAGATGGACTTAATTGATATTTATAGGACATTCCATCCAAAAACAACAGAATACACATTTTTCTCAAATGCTCGTGGAACATTCTCCAGGATAGATCAGATCCTGGGTCACAAATCAAGCCTTGGTAAATTTAAGAAAATTGAAATTGTATCAAGTATCTTTTCCGACCACAACGCTATGAGACTAGATATCAATTACAGGAAAAGATCTGTAAAAAATACAAACACATGGAGGTTAAACAATACACTATTTAATAACGAAGAGATCACTGAAGAAATCAGAGAGGAAATCAAAAAATACCTAGAAACAAATGACAATGGAGACACGACGACCCAAAACCTATGGGATGCAGCAAAAGCAGTTCTAAGAGGGAAGTTTATCCTACCTTAAGAAACAGGAAACATCTCAAATAAACAACCTAACCTTGCACCTAAAGCAATTAGAGAAAGAAGAACAAAAAAACCCCAAAGTTAGCAGAAGGAAAGAAATCATAAAGATCAGATCAGAAATAAATGAAAAAGAAATGAAGGAAACGATAGTAAAGATCAATAAAACTAAAAGCTGATTCTTTGAGAAGATAAACAAAATTGATAAACCATTAGCTAAACTCATCAAGAAAAAAAGGGAGAAGACTCAAATCAATAGAATTAGAAATGAAAAAGGAGAAGTAACAACTGACACTGCAGAAATACAAAAGATCATGAGAGATTACTACAGGCAACTCTATGCCAATAAAATGGACAACCTGGAAGAAATGGACAAATTCTTAGAAATGCATAAATTGCCAAGACTGAATCAGGAAGAAATAGAAATATGAACAGACTAATCACAAGCACTGAAATTGAAACTGTGATTAAAAATCTTGCAACAAACAAAAGCCCAGGACCAGATGGCTTCACAGGCGAATTCTATCAAACATTTAGAGAAGAGGTAACACCTATCCTTCTTAAACTCTTCCAAAATATAGCAGAGGGAGGAACACTCCCAAACTCATTCTACGAGGCCACCATCACCCTGATACCACAACCAGACAAGGATATCACAAAGAAAGAAAATTACAGGCCAATATCACTGATGAACATAGATGCAAAAATCCTCAAAAAAATACTAGCAAACAGAATCCAACATTAAAAGGATCATACATGATGATCAAGTGGGTTTTATTCCAGGAATGCAAGGATTCTTCAATATACGCAAATCGATCAACGTGATACACCATTTTAACCACTTGAAGGAGAAAATCCATATGATCATCTCAATAGATGCAGAGAAAGCTTTCAACAAAATTCAACACCCATTTATGATAAAAACCCTGCAGAAAGTAGGCATCGAGAGAACTTTCCTCAACATAATAAAGGCCAGATATGACAAACCCACAGCCAACATCATCCTCAATGGTGAAAAACTGAAAGCATTTCCACTAAGATCAGGAAGAAGACAAGGTTGCCCACTCTCACCACTCTATTCAACATAGTTTTGGAAGCTTTAGCCACAGCAATCAGAGAAGAAAAGGAAATAAAAGGAATCGAAATTGGAAAAGAAGAAGTAATGCTGTCACTGTTTGCAGATGACATGATAATATACATAGAGAATCCTAAAGATGCTACCAGAAAACTACTAGAGCTAATCAATGAATTTGGTAAAGTAGCAGGATACAAAATGAATGCACAGAAATCTCTGGCATTTCTATACACTAATGATGAAAAATCTGAAAGTGAAATCAAAAAAACACTCCCATTTACAAACAAAAAGAATAAAATATCTAGTAATATACCTACCTAAGGAGACAAAAGATCTGTATGCAGAAAATTATAAGACACTGATGAAAGAAATTAAAGATGGTACAAATAGATGGAGAGATATATACCCTGTTCTTGGATTGGAGGAATCAACATTGTGAAAATGACTCTACTACCCAAAGCAATCTACAGATTCAATGCAATCCCTATCAAACTACCACTGGCATTTTTCACAGAACTAGAACAAAAAATTTCACAATTTGTATGGAAACACAAAAGACCCCAAATACCCAAAGCAATCTTGAGAATGAAAAATGGAGCTGGAGGAACCAGGCTCCCTGACTTCAGACTATACTACAAAGGTACAGTAATCAAGACAGTATGATATTGGCACAAAAACAGCAATATAGATCAATGGAACAGGATAGAAAGCCGAGAGATAAACCCACATACATATGGTCACCTTATCTTTGATAAAGGAGGCAGGAATGTACAGTGGAGAAAGGACAGCCTCTTCAGTAAGTGGTGCTGGGAAAACTGGACAGGTACCTGTAAAAGTATGAGATTAGATCACTCCCTAACACCATACACAAAAATAAGCTCAAAGTGGATTAAAGACCTAAATGTAAGGCCAGAAACTATCAAACTCTTAGAGGAAAACATAGGCAGAACACTCTATGACATATATCACAGCAAGATCCTTTTTGACCCACCTCCTAGAGAAATGGAAATAAAACCAAAAATAAACAAATGGGACCTAATGCAACTTAAAAGCTTTTGCACAGCAAAGGAAACCATAAACAGGACCAAAAGACAACCCTCAGAATGGGAGAAAATACTTGCAAATGAAGCAACTGACAAAGGATTAATCTCCAAAATTTATAAGCAGCGCATGCAGCTCAATAACAAAAAAGCAAACAACCCAATCCAAAAATGGGCGGAAGACCTAAATAGACATTTCTCCAAAGAAGATATACAGACTGCCAACAAACACATGAACGAATGCTCAACATCATTAATCATTAGAGAAATGCAAATCAAAACTACAATGAGATATCATCTCACACCGGTCAGAATGGCCATCATCAAAAAATCTAGAAACAATAAATGCTGGAGAGGGTGTGGAGAAAAGCGAACACTCTTGCACTGCTGGAGGGAATGTGAATTGGTACGGCCATTATGGAGAACAGTATGGAGGTTCCTTAAAAAACTACAAATAAAACTACCATATGACCCAGCAATCCCACTAGTGGGCATATACCCTGAGAAAACCGTAATTCAAAAAGAGTCATGTACCAAAATGTTCATTGCAACTCTTTTTACAATAGCCAGGACATTGAAGCCACCTAAGTGTCCATCATCGGATGAATGGATAAAGAAGATGTGGCACATATATACAATGGAATATTACTCAGCCATATAAAGAAACGAAATTGAGTTATTTGTAGTGAGGTGGATGGACCTAGAGTGTGTCATACAGAGTGAAGTAAGTCAGAAAGCGAAAGATAAATACCATATGCTAACACACATATATGGAATCTAAGAAAAAATATGTCATGAAGAACCTAGGGGTAAGACAGGAATAAAGACACAGACATACTAGAGAATGGACTTGCGGATATGTGGAGGGGGAGGGATGAACTGTGACGGGGTGAGAGAGTGGCATGGACATGTATAGACTATCAAACGTAAAATAGCTACCTAGTGGGAAGCAGCCGCATAGCACAGGGAGATCAGCTCGGTGCTTTGTGCCCACCTAGAGGGGTGGGATGGATAGGGTGGGATGGAGGGAGATGCAAGAGGGAAGAGATACGGGAACATATGTATATGTATAAGTGATTCACTTTGTTATATAGCAGAAACTAACACACCATTGTAAAGGAATTATACTCCAGTAAAGATGTAACAAAACAAAGAAACAAAAGAAACATATAAACTGCATAGCTCTTATCATGAAAAAAAAGAAAAATCAATGTTGGCTATTATTACTCATGTGATAAGTACATGTAATAATTTTACTTTATGTAGAATTTGTTTGGGGCTTTAAATATTTAATGGTTTCAGGAGAACTTTAATTTTTTAAAAAATCTTTTGCTCACAAATGCTATCACACAGTGAACATTCTGTTCTTTACTTCGATCTCATTTGAGACTGGAAGAGTGACTTTGACCTTGTTTAGAGACACGTTGCACCCTTGGGCTCCATGCTTTCTCTCCCGCACCCCAAGCTCCATTTTGTGCCAACAAAACATGACTTTATATTTCAAATATAAATATCTTTGAAAAGGCTCATTAAAGGGTTCATAAGATGTGTTGGTGTTTGAAATGAGTCTAAGGTGTATAAATGAATCAGGAACACACAGATTAAGTTTCCCTTGAAATAGAGTTTTCAAAAGAAAGGAATCCTTGAGAGAAAATAGTTATAAGGATTGCTTTGTTTTGTTTGCTTGTTGTTTCATTTTGTTAAACATTTGGAAGACTGTTGAACTTTTTCTCTTCAATAAAAATACCCCTGAATTCTCTTTAAAAAAAAAGTAGCCAATGTATTTGTCTGAGTGATTTGTCTCTTTCACTAGGTTAATTCACAGAGTGTTTAAAGTTACTGAGGGCATACATCTTGATATTTTAGCATCTTGTGTTTATATCAGTAATATGAGATCTTTAAAGAGAGGTTAAGAGACATGGAGGATAGATTTAAGGAAACCATAAACAAAACGAAGAGACAGACTACAGAATGGAAGAAAATATTTGCAAATGATGTGACTGACAAGGGGTTAATCTCCAAAATATACAAACAACTCATACAGTTCAAAAAAAAAAAAAAAACCAAACAACCCAATCAAAAAATGGGCAGAAGATGTAAATAGACATTTCTCCAAAAAAGAGATGTAAATGGCCAAAAGGCACATGAAAAGATGCTCAACATCGCTAATTATTAGAGAAATGCAAATCAAAACTACAATGAGGTATCACCTAACACCGGTCAGAATGGCCATCATCAAAAAGTCTACAAAAAATAAATGCTGGAGAGAGTGTAGGAAAAAAGGAACCCTCCTACACTGTTGGTGGGAACGTAAATTGGTACAGCTACTATGGAGAACAGTATGGAGGTTCCTCAAAAAACTAAAAATAGAGCTACCATATGATCCTGCAATCCCACTCCTGGGAATATATCAGGAGAAGAAGCATAGTTTGAAAAGATACATGCACCCCAATGTTCATTGCAGCACTATTTATAATAGCTAAGACATGGAAGCAACCTAAATGTCCATAGACAGATGAATGGATAAAGAAGATGTGGTACATATATACAGTGGAATATTACTCAGCCATAAAAAAGAATGAAATAATATCATTTGCAGCAACATGGATGGACCTAGAGATTATCATACTAAGTGAAGTAAGTCAGACAGAGAAAGACAAATATATGATATCACTAATATGTGGAATCTAAAAAAATGATACAAATGAACTTATTTACAAAACAGAAACAGACTCACAGACTTAGAAAATAAACTTATGGTTACCAAAGGGGAATGGGGGGAGGAGGGATGAATTAGGAGGTTGGGATTAACATTATACAATACTATATATAAAACAGATAACCAACAAGGACCTACTATATAGCACAGTGAACTATACTCAATATTTTGTAATAACCCATAAGAGAAAAGAATCTGAAAAAAAAATGTGTGTGTATAACTGAATCTCTTTGCTGTACACCTGAAACTAACTCAACCTTGTAAATCAACTATACTTTAATAAAAAACTTCAAAAAATTTAAAATTTTAAATAAATAAAAGGTCCAAATTACGTCTAAAATGAGTTCTAAAAGGAAAACTAGAGAGAATGGGGGGAGAGGCAATTTTTAAAGAAAATGATTGAAAAATTTCCAGAATTGATGAATGACATGAGCCTTTAGATTCAGGAGGCATGAATCCTGAGTAAAATGAATAAAAAGAAATTTGCTTTCTAGACACACCATGGTGAAATTGCAGAACACCAAAGACAAAACCTCTTAAGATTAACTTGCTCAAGATCATAGAGCTAGTAAGTGGTGAAGTTAGTATTCAAATCGAGTGTTTTCAATCACTATTACCAGATCGTTTATTCACAAGCTCTCATTTACAGATGAGGTAATGGAGGTCAAGAGATGGCAGAGATTTGCCTTGGGAGTTTAATGGTAGTAGGTTTTGAAGTTACACTGGCCCCTTTACCTCAGAAGTCGGAGAATCCTCGTTGTGAGTGGTAAGAGGAACCATGCTGTTCCTTGCAAACAACAAATCATGAATTTTGTACTGTTGTTTCCAGTATGATCAACAGACGCTACACAAGATAGTTAACAAGAATGTCTGGATTACATAGTGCTTACCACGTGACAGACGTTTTTCTAAGTTTTTAGCATATATTAACCTGTTTATTTCTCATACCAACTCAATGAGTCAGGTACTAGTTTTATGACAGTTTTGGGGATGAGGAAAGTAAGGCTCACAGGGGAAGTGATTTGCCAAGGTCATAAGGCTAGTAAGTAGAAGAGCCAGGACTTACATGCTACATTGTCTGGCTGCAGAGTCCTAAACCTCTACACAGTGTAGCTCAACAAAATAAATAAACAAAAAATAAGTCAAGAAATGTCTCTCTCTTGTTCACTGCTGAATCCCTATCACCCAGTAAAATGACTGGCAGACAGTAGATACTCAATAAATATTCATTACATTAATACAGGAATAAATAAGTGAACAAACATTGGTTTGCAGTGAATATCCAGTGTGGCTGTATGGACTGAACTGTCCCATTACCAGCTAGCTAATTAGTAATGGTGAAATTTCTTGAACATAGGACCAGTTTGTTTCGTGTGATGCCAAGAATCCTGGCAATTAGAGTTGTACTTTAATACCCTTGCTCACAACATCAGCTTTACCTGGCTTTGTTGATCTGCTAAAGTGGATCCCCTGGTTCTGAGTCCCAGCTCTAAATTGTAGCTGAACCCTAGATGCCACCTGCTGACGTGTGACTGTTTGGGCCCAGAGGCAGCAGGACCCTAGGTGGAGAGAATCCCAATTATGATTTTAAAAATCTGTATGATTATCCATACAGATACGGATCTGTAACACAAAGGCAACAAGAAGCAGCTGGAAACTATCCATATCGTGCATGTTCTCTGGAGAACTGCCTGATCATGTGATCACAGAGCATACGGATTCTTAGCAGAATGAAATAATCAACATGCTTATAACATAAAAGCATCTGAGAGGCAATGAGAAACCATCTGTCTCTCAGCTCTGAGACCAAACTCAGGGCTAGTATTAGGCCTCTTGTGTGTTACAGCTCCATTTTATTCTTAATTCAAACCAGATTCCTATTAAAACAGACTCCTAAAAATGCCTAACAGCCTAAATGGGTAATCACTCTCTTAAAAATGCAATCTCTCTGCCTTCACTCTGGGGCCCTTATGTGGCATTAAACAATTTTTAAAGTTTTAAGAGAATAAATTTTCACTTAAAAGATGGCAGGGGCTTCCCTGGTGGCACAGTGGTTGAGAGTCCGCCTGCCGATGCAGGGGACACGGGTTCGTGCCCCAGTCCGGGAAGATCCCACATGCCGCGGAGCGGCTGGGCCCATAAGCCATGGCCGCTGAGCCTGCGTGTCCGGAGCCTGTGCTCCGCGACGGGAGAGGCCACAACAGTGAGAGGCCCACGTACCGCAAAGAAAAAAGAAAAAAAAAAAAAAAAAAAAAAAAAAAGATGGCAGAGACCGGCTTGTCTGTCTTATGCCTCAGAATACAGAGCTACATCTACAGTTTAATCTTTGGAATTCTCAGGTTGATAATGCAACTTGATAGAACTAATGTATCAATACATGTATACAATTATACCTACTCAGGACCCCTGGTCTGAGCATTTCACTTGAAGTGATGGGTCTCTTCAGTAAAGTAATTAGTAAAAGGCTAATTTAATAATGCAGCTGGCTTTGTTAATTTCTTTCTACACTGGACAAACCAGTTGCCTTTTTCGAATTGTTTGCCCCAATCAGTTGTTTTGGCATTCTGTATTGAATTTTGTCTTTGATAAAACCTGTCTACGAGTTGGTCAAAGAAGTGTAAACAGTTGAATGACTACAGGCATGACCTTGTGCAAACATTGGCATTCTGTTCTTCTCTCTTGCTCAGAAGTAGAAAGATTTGGCCATTCAACCATGCTAAAAAAAGATAATGGCAGTGTAAGTTGTTAACAAATGTTGTCAACACATACCACTTCCCTCACTAAAATGTGACTATTTGTCAAGAGTCTAGTTACCTAAGAAATCAATGATGTGGGAGGCAAATTAGTAATAATATATTCATCTTTTTCTGAACTAGAAGACTTCAGCTAGGTTTGGGCATGACTGATAAATGCTCCTTTTGCTCTGAATGAACCCTCCAGTTTGCATCCATCACCACATATTTCCTAAGACAAGAGCTGGTGATCTTTTGATTTCATGAAATATTCTCATTCATAATTGTCATTAATTGAATAGAGCTGGACCTATCCTCTTTTCTCTGGATTTCTCTTACCAAAACATGATTATTCTGCTTTCTTAGGTATATAAGTGAAAAACGGATAAATCGAAGAGATAGAAGAATTACCTTTGATTGAAGGAGGTGGAGGGGCTATAAATACATGTCTAGACATCCCTTTTTTAACTTCCATCTCTGCATCATTAATAACTTCATTAATGAGGGCCCTGTTCAGAAATCTATTATCAACTCTAATCATTTGTGTGTTTGAATCAAGGTCTTCTGCCTTCATTAGTGTCATTAATGCATGTCAGCAAATGATAATGTGGGAGATTCTCACAAATTTATATGCATTCCTAGAGTGGAGACCCAAACCCAGTCAGTATTCTTGCATGACAGCAGCTGTAACAAATGGCCATCCTTCCCAGGAGAAGTGTAAACAGGTCGCTAATTAATGCATTTACCATTAGCCTCTGTTTAGTCTTCAGTCATAGCATATTCATTCATTATGTTGGGACACCAAGTACAATGTTGTTATGGAAATGAGGTATTTGTACAGTCTTCTTAGATCCACATGATGGATTGAGTTATCTACCTGTTTTTCTCTCGGCAGTTTCCCAGATATCAGAGTATACAAATGACCTTGAAGAAGGTCCTTCGGATGTAAATTGCATAATGGGTTGACAGTTTACTTAAATACATGCAGTGAAAATCAATGTGTGTGGGAGGATAAAGTTGGGGGATATTAAAGAGGAAAAGGGAAAATAAATTCTAACTTTTAGGAGATGTGATATAATGGGAGGGAATTGAAATCAAAATTAGAAGTGGAGTGGTACAATGAGAGGTTTGTTGCTGCTGAAAGACTGAAATATAGACTGATGGTCAATCCCTTTCCCTCATATCCACAAAACAATCAACAGTTCTCAAAGGAAGATATAGTTAGGACAAACTTTTCTTTCTTCCAGCTGGCAATTCTGAATTCCCTAAATCCTTAGATAAAAGCTTCAAATAAAGAGTGGGGGCATCAAGGAAGCCTAATCATGCCTTATTTATTGACCATATAGGCTGTATGTTGACCATAAATAGTAGTTCTTATCATAAGCCATCCATTCATTTATTTAACAATATTTATTGAGCAACATTTGGGGCCAGGCACTGTGCTATATATTTGTGATACAAAGATGAAAAAAATTACAGCCCTCCCTTCAAGAAACTCAGGAGATAAACTGACAATACAGTAGGGTTATCATAGGGAACACAAATACTATGATGATTTTATGTCCAGGATGCTATGAGAGCATATAGGAGGGATTCTTCATGGAAAGCTTAGTGATGTTTCACAGAAGAGGTAACATTTGATCCGAGTCTTATAGGATAAGTAGGAATTTTTGAAAAAGGAAAGGAGGAGACATATATGTCAGGTAGAGGTAAAAAGACATTAAACATTATACTGTGTTTATAGAATGGTAAGAAATTCAAGGTGACTGAAGCATTGTCTGCATAGGAGATAGGCTATCAGGAGGAGTGATGGGAGCTGTTAAGCTGCATAAGAAGTAGATGTTGATTAGGAGTATGGGATTAACATATACACACTATATATAAAATAGATAATCAAGGACCTACTGTATAGCACAGGGAACTGTACTCAATATTCTGCAATAACCTATATGGGAAAAGAATCTGAAAAGAATAGATACATGTATCTGTATAACTGAACCACTTTGCTGTACACCTGAAACTAACACAACATTGTAAATCAACTATACTCCAATATAAAACAAAAATTAAAAAAAAAAAGTAGGCGACGGCCAGACAGAGTAGAGTCTTATTTGTCATACTAAGAGGTTTTGGACTTTTTCAGGGAATAAAGAGTTAATGGAAGCATGACATAGCTAGGTTGGGTGTTTTATAGATTACCTTGGTGGCAATGTGGAGGATGGGCTGGAGTGGGGAGAGACTGGGGGCAAGGAGAGTGGTCAGGAGCTTGATGAAGTAATCTAAGCAAGTGATAAGGAGGGTCTGAACTAAAACAGGAACATTAAAGAGGGAAAGGAGGTTTGAATTTAAGGGATATTTGAGAAATCCAGTTAACAACACTAGTAACTAAGTAAATGGCAGGGTGGGGGGTAATGAGAATTAAGAGTCAAGGTGTCTTTATGGTTCCTTTTCAGAGATGCTTGAGAGCAATAGTACTATTGTATGTAGTTATCAATGTGAAGATGGAGAAACTGAGGCATGGGGATTTTATAATTCGTCTAAGTCAAGTCAGGATTAATAACTGTCAGGATATTAGGGCCTTTAATAGACCTACTTCTTTCCTAGAAGAGCTGCCTTTTCTAGGGTTATGAGGGAAACTTATTTTTCTTAAGGTCGTAGACCTACATCTCAACTTATAGGTATGAAATGGGAAATGCCTATGTTATTTCGTCTTTTCTGTTATTCTTTTCTTTCAGGAATAGGGCCATTTTTCATGTTTCCTATTTTAGCCACATCTGCCTGATGACCAAACATACAATTAAATCGTGATAGATTCAGCCAATGAAGTGGAAAGAGCAGTGGCTTGGGAGTCAGGGGACATAAAGTCTAATCCTAGTTCTTTCACTAAATAGCTGCTTGAGTTTAGGAGGTCACTTAACCAATCTGAGCCTTAATATTCCCATCTCTAATATAATAATCAAGCCTTAATATTTGGTTTATTTCTGTCTCTATGATTCATTCTGTGATCTGTGTGATGTAATGCTAAATAACTTGCTAGACAAATATTCACCCACCAAATCATCCATCCAAGAAAATAGCCCTGTTGTTTTACTGAAATGACCAAAACATCCAGTGATTTGGGTGACGGCAGTTCAGAGTTGAGGTATTCCATCACTCTGATATAGAAGTCCTCTCCTGGTTTTCAATTCTTAATCCCAATTTTTATCTCCAGATTCAACCTGCTGCCTTTTTCATATTGACTTACTATTTTTTTTTTTTTTTTTTTTTTTTTGCGGTACGCGGGCCTCTGACTGTTGTGGCCTCTCCCGTTGCGGAGCACAGGCTCCGGACGCGCAGGCTCAGCGGCCATGGCTCATGGGCCCAGCCGCTCTGCGGCATGCGGGATCCCCCCGGACCGGGGCACAAACCCGTGTCCCCTGCCTCCGCAGGCGGACTCTCAACCACTGCGCCACCAGGGAAGCCCTTGACTTACTATTAAACACGGGGAGGTTGTTAAGAAGAAATCTGTGGATTGGCCTAGATCCCTGTGCTCCCTCCAATCAGCTGCTCCAGCCAGTAGAAGGGTAAAGAAAGCTGAAATAGTACGAGCTATCCCCTGGCTACTTGTAGGCAAAGACTTGGTGCCATTTTTCCAGTTCCAGACAACTTTATTCCTGTTGTCTCAAGGACAAAAATGGTGCCAAACCCTAATTATCCAGGTGCTTTTGAGACAGTTGCTTCCGTCTTTGGGTGTTGGTTTATCTTATCTGTATAAGAAAGATAGTGATACATGTCTGCTCTTTGTTACCCTGACAAGGTTATGATGTTGAAAGAGATCATATGATGAAGAAATGAGAGTTGAAAACAGGAATGGTAAATGGATTTCAATTCCTGTGCCCCTTGGTTCTCTGGGCTCAGTTGGAAAGAGTAACTGCTGTGGGGATAGGGTGGGAAGTTGCTGAGCACAGCTCCTGTAGTAGAACAGGTAAATTATTGGAAGTGAGGAAGTAAGCTTCAGGGGGTCTAGAAGCCCAAAGGCAAAGGGTACTTAGCCTGCTCCCCTTTATCCTCTCCTTCACAAATTGCAGTTCAGTTTAATCACCACTCAGCATTTTGCCCTCAAGAGTCAGGTGCTGTGTGAAAAAGCTAGTTTTGACTGCATAGCTTCCTCTGGTCAATAGGAAAGACTTTCAAAAGGGTTGTTAGAAAAATGAACTACAGTGTTTTTTTTTTGGTGGGGAGGGCACGGGATCCAGTCTATAGAGAACCAGTCAGAGCACTTCTTACCCTTTGGCTCAGAGTAAGACAGGGCAGCAAAGGTGTTAGGGATTTGCTGACCCCATAGTGTCCTCATGAGAGAGAGACAAATGTAAGGTGGTAGATGGTGGTTTAGGAAGGAGAACTCCAAAAGGGTTTGCAGGTGAAAAACCATACCTGTTTGACCCTAGGGCATAAAGGCTGAATGCATGGGGCCTGCAAAGTCTGAGGGTCAGTCTACACAGGAAAGCACACTTTCAGGACAGTGAGGGGAGAAGGGTTTTTTGAAAAACTTTTATTGAAGTATAATATATGTACAGAGAGAGTGTACATGTCATAAGTATATAGCTTGATAAACTTTCACAAACTGAAAACCAGCAAGCAGAGTTACTGTTTTGGATTCATAGAGTGCTCTTTGGGAACCATGCTGAGTCAAGTGACTTAATTCACCCTAGCATCCCCCACTGTGGAGTTCTATGGCTGGTCTTTGAGTGTTAAGGTGTTACACAGTTGAAACTAAAGTGGGATTTGGTATCTAAGTAGGAATTGATTTATGTGTGTATTTGCCCCCCTACTCTGTGAGACCAAGAACTTGTTTCATTCACTGCTTAGAAATTTTTCTGCCATGTAATAGATACTCAGTAAAAATAAATAAATAAATAAAGTGGGATTTGGTGTCAGGAAACCAGGGTCCAGATTCTGGACCCACTACAATGTTGCTTTGTGACCTCGGGCAAGTCTTTTTCACTTCTCAGGGTCTTAATTTCCTTATTTTGTATAAAACAGTCAATGACAATTCCTATATTATCCAGGAGGTCAAATGTAGTTACAGTTGTGAAAGCACCTTTTAAAAATTTAAAGTGTCATTTCCCCAGTGCCTAGCATAGTACCTGCCACGTAGTAGCAGGTACTTATGCTACTTATATGAGTAGCATATAAGAAGTCTCAAAAATGTTTGCCAAACATTTTTGCCAAAATGTTCGTGCCAAAGGATTCAACACAGTGTACACCTAAGGCTGTCTTTAAGGTAATTTCCCTCAAGAACATTAAGGTCAATTCAATCACCCTGGATCTTTCAGCTTTAGAGTCCTCTTTGCTTAAAGGGGAGGAAATTTATTCAGTGGGAATAATAATAAAAGCACAACAAGGCAAGATCATAGAATCCCATGGTGTTATGGTAGGACTATAGTTTGAGATGGCTGGACATGTTTTTCTTTTTACTTTATAGTATTCCCCTGTGGCCCCTGATGCTTATCTGTAATACCTTGTAGTATAATGTTTAGATAGTTGCTAGACCCCGCTGTCTCCATGGAGACAAGGGTAGATTTGTGAGTGTGCTGGTCGTTCCAAGTGACTAACCACAGCAGACAGTTTAGCCAACATTTTCTCTCTCTCTCTTTTTTTTTTTTTTGCAGTTCAGAAGTCTTGAAAAAGCCTACTGGACTGCATGACTTGTATGGAATTCACTTTGTAAAATATCTTCCTTCCTGAATTTAGTTTACTTTGCCTTAGGGAGAGTGCAATTTGTTTATAGGAATTATAGCTTCTTGCCTGGAAATACTCTCTTGGTAAAATGAAACTATTTGCATATAGGAGGATTTCTAAGCCTCACTGCCCCTCCAAGCTCCTCCAAGAAGATGTTCAGTAGAACAAAGGCAAATGAGAAATGTGCTTGACTAAGAATTGCCCCAGTATGCAAGCTACTCTGTAGCCTGGAAAGTCTTTCCCTCATTAGAGTAAAGCAATGAACCAAAGCCATAGTCCCCCATGGGTTCTCCATCTAGCTGAGCTTATTCTGTCCACGAGAAAGTGGCCTACTTATGATGGTGGTTGACAGCACCAAAGCAAGAGAGAGAATGTAGGACAATTTCTCTCTATGACAAGCCCCTCTGAAAGTGGGAAGCTGACAGCAGGTGATGCCATCAAAACAGCCTTTGGCTTTCAAAGGTAGCCCTTCATCTCCTGGCCCAATACCTTCTCTTTCCCTTCTCCCAGGCTTCCCTTCATATTTTCACAAGAAGCAGAACAAGTATGGCTCTGTCGGATCCCAGTTACCCTTGCCTTGAGCTTGAATATAGGCAGGCTGAATTTGGGAGAGTGAAGTTCAAGGGTCTGGGAGCTTTGGTAAAAATTTTTAATAGAGTCAAAGCTCTAATATTAATCCCAGTAATTTCAAATTTGTAATAACTCAAGAGGGCTGGCTTGAGAGTTACCTTTGTTCAGCAATGTATTAAAAAAACTTTATTATGGAAACTGTTAAATATGTGCAAAAATAGTGAGAATAGTATAATGAACCTCCATGTGCCCATCACCCAGCTTCAACATTTATTACCATTTTGCCCATATTAGCAAAATGTTTCTTCATGCAGAGTTTCATCTTGGTTTCATATAGGACTGTTTAATGCCCTTAAGACTTTAAACTATCTTAAGAAACTGTAAATACTGTAGTATTTACATAGCAGTAACTGATCTATCAATTACAAGTAATTCCTAATTGTTCATTAGATAGGTCTCTTGGGGTCATTCTGGAACAACACTTCCTTAAAGCATTTTGAGTCCAGCTCAAGTTGTTTTTCTTTGAGAGTAATAAAACTGCGTTTCTTTTAAATGTTCCTATTTGGATTTCCCCCTGGTTCACACTGACCTTATCCTTACCATCTTCCCTAGGTAATAGCAATTACCAAAGAGGGCTGATAAATTTAAGGAAGAAGGTGTTTGCAGCCCTGAGTTTTGTGTAATAGCTGAGCTCTTCCTGTGGAGGCACAAAATCACTTAAGGCCAGCATTTCAGGCTGGATCACAGGAGGCCATTGGCTTGTTTGTCCATGAATAAACAAAGAGGATTATGAATGGGACCTAAATGAGATAGTGATTGTCCATTAGCCCTCCGAGAAAGGACTGAGTCAGGCTGTCCAAAGGGCATAAAATCAATCTGGGTTTGTTGGAGTGGATGATTCACTTCCAAGCTGCTTAGAGGAACAACATTATTATTTCTCTGCCATCAGCCAGGCTTATTATGCTTTGTGTGAAGCAAGACTATTATGCTTGAAAGCACTTGAAAGTGCTTGAAGCTTTCCAAGCTCCTAAAAATGCATATACAACCTGGTATAAGTGCTTGGTCTATCTGAGAGCTATTAACTCTGCCTATAGAAGAGAAAATGTCACCTCCCATCTTTTGCTTCATTAGCAAAGTGGCAGAAATAAACTAGGCAAACAAAGCATTTTATCAATTCATTTGACTTTTCCAGAGTTCCACTCTCTCTGGCTATCATAGGCTGCTGTATCACATTTCTAATAGAGTCAGTTTCCCTAAGCCTGCATAAACAATGAGAGAACTGTGGTGTTCCCCTGTCCCTCTTGAAGGAGGAACTTTGGGTTATTCATAATACTTGACTGTGAAACCCATCTACAAATCTCAGGGGGAAAGTCTGCTGCCCATGGGCCCTGGGTATGATGGGATATATAATTGGTGCCTCTGGGGTCTGAGTTAGTGCAGCTGCAAATCAATTAAGCTCAACACTTTCAAAACCATTTTCTCTCATGCAGGTGAAAAAGAATCCCAAGTGTGATGTGACTTTGAAGGAAAAAACATCTGTGTAAATTGGGTCTTGGAGGGTCCTCTAAGACCATTGTTTTGTGGAGATAAATTATTCTGTCATTGCTCCCTACCCTCTCATCCTTTCCCTTGTTTGGTACTGGCTGAATGTGGAAATAAGACAAGGCTATCAATCAGAGACATGTAATTCCCTTCTGTTTGAATGTGTAAGTCTTGAGATAAGAGCAATACTCAACTGGAATGCTTGCAGGTTTCTTTCTTTCATTTTTTTTTCTTTGAAAGAGTTTGACTAGTAATGACTGTTGGATTCAAAGCCATGTTTTACAGCATCTCTCTGTTCAGATTTCTTTTTTTCTTTCTTTCTTTTTTTTTTTTGATAAGTAAGAAGTGGACTTATTTAGACAGAAACACACTCCACAGACAGAGTGTGGGCCCTCTCAGAAGGCGAGAGGCCCAGAAATGTGGCGTGGTAAGTTTTTATGGGCTGGGTAATTCCATATGCTAATGAGTGGGAGGATTATTCCAACTATTTCAGGGAAGGGGTGGGAATTTCCAGGAATTGGACCACTGCCCACTTTTTGGCCTTTTATGGTTAGCCTCTGAACTGTCATGGCACCTGTGGGTGTGTTATTTAGCATATGCTAATGTATTACAACGAGCATATAATGAGGCTCAAGGTCTACTGGAAGTCGAATCTTCTGCTATCTTGGACCTAGTTGGTTCTAACCAGTTTTTGTCGTGTCCTATGGCTATGTCATTCTTTTAAAGGTTGTGCCCTGCCCCCTTCCCTCCTGTTTCATTCCCCCCTCAGAGATTTTACTCCCATATTCTTATGGGAGGCAGAGGGGTGAAAGTCCATCTTCTGTAACTGCTTCCAGGCTGAGTAGGGGCATAGACCCTGCTTGTCAGGGAGCAAATATGTGGATGCCTGATCTAGGGGCCCCTGGGGCATGACAGCTCCTTGTTTCAAGTCGGTATGGGCTGGAATCCTTGCATGGCCATCATCTTGACGTGGAACTGTTGTATGTTCAGATTTCTTGATGGGCTTCATCATTTTGATGCGGCAATTGTTCCCCATCTTCAAAAGATATTTTTAGGTACCTAGGCCCAGACACTTCTTATTTCAGGGACTGGAAAGGGAGGGGGAAAACATATTGGGAATGTGATGGTCCTGAGCTTTTATTTTTCAGGTCTGAGATTCTCTTCTACTTCCTTCTCTCCATTTTCTGACAACCTCCAAAGGGTGGCTGAGACCCACAGGAGGAGGATCAGGCCAGGCCTCATTCCTGTACTTCTTTGTTTGCCCATGTCAAGTGCTGTCTGTGGCCCACAGGGTGCCTTCTACTTCTCCTCCACTGCTGTACAGGATGAATCAACATTTCCCCATCCATCCCATCACATGACACAGCCCCTCTGAAGTGAGAGAGAGTCTTGGGAATTGCACTTGTAAATTTATATTCTGTAACAGCCTCAGTGCATCAGTGTACATTAGCTGATGTATGGTCTATTGGTGGTGGTGGAAGAATACCCCTAAAGGAAGGGATGTTTCTTTTAACATCAGGGCCTCTCTCATTCTTTACATATTGTGCTTCAGTATAAATTAATAGGGTTGTTCCCAAAGAGAGCAATCCAACACAATTGTCTTGTTTTTCCTCCAAGCTGGAGGTAGGTATTGGTATTTGTTTATGTTGGGGGTGTGGGATGAGGGAGGAATGTAAGGAAATCTGGAAGTTCCTTTAATGAAATCCAACCCATTTATTTTCCAGGGTTAGTACTGGAGGGAGGATTTCCATGTGGGGTGGGCCACCTGGGTCTTAACACCCTCAATTTTCTTTCTCTTAGGAGAGCTTTTACTCTCTTAGGATCTCTCTTGTTCCTACATTGACCTGAATCTTAGGTTCTCAAAAGTGGTTCAGAAGCCTGGATTGCAGTTTCAGTGCTCTCATTAACTACCCATTAGGCCTTGGGTAGCTTCCTTTTCCTCAGATGAGCAATCTGTAAAATTAAGGGGTTGACATAGATTCCAGATCTCTAAGATTCCTCCAAGCTTTCTGGCTCTGGCTCTCTGGTTCTAAATTCATGAGTCTTCTGATTATGTCCCATGGAGGGCATCACTGAGTCCCCAGAGACTGGTGCAACAGGTATTCTGTATCATTCATGCAAACAGTAAGGCCTTTTGAGCTTGTTTTCTCTATTTTGGGGTTTTAAGATATAATAAGCAGAACTAATTATTTCAGGTCCCTAACTGTAAACTTAGTTTCCTAAATGAAGAACAAACAACCAAGTTTTGGAGGAAAAGGGGAAAAGCACTGGGGCCTAATAGTGTGAATCTGATTCCTTGGGGAATGGCATCCCAAGGGAAATGTCTAAACCCAGCACTGAAATGAACAGCAGCTCAGAAATCACTGTGCTTTCCTTCTGGGACTGAATGGCTTTACCTCCAGGAAGTCCTGGGAAGAGGGAGTCCTCATCTTGGGCACATCAGGGTGTTACCCCGTGAAACCATTGTTCTGCCGTAGTAGCTGTGGAGTAAGTGGAATTGCGTTGGGAAAGACAGGCTAGGAAACATTGAGTGAGCGGCACCTTCCTTTGTGCTTCCACAGCACACTTTATGTTCAACCTTTTTCCTTGGTGTTATTGGGTGGATATGTCTCCCTTGAGTCCCTCATGAGCTCCTAGAGTTCCTAGAATGTGAGTGAGTGTCGCAGGCACCTCTGTAACTCCAGCATCCCACACAGGACGTGGCACACGGTGGGTGTTCAATGAGTCTCTTCTGAAACATTTACTCTGATTTGGCAAGCTGGCATCCCATGGCTCCCACAGCACCCTGCCCTGCCTTTCATCTGTGAGAGTACTGATCACACTGTATTCTAGGTGCCAACTGAACTGACTTACATCTCTGCTCCACTACCTTGAGGAGATATTATATATCACTTTGGTTCATATCCATTGGACAAAAATCAATCATATGAATACAGCTAACTATAGGGGATATAGTAAATATGGTCTAGATGTATGCCCAGGAAGAAAAGGAAACGTATTTTCATGAGCACATAATATTTATAACAAGTACCTCCAGGGAGACCACTAGAAAGCTAAACCATTCCTTCTATACCTGTCTTATTCTACTGGTGCAACAGAGCCACTGGGGAACAGATACTTTGTTTCCCACTTCTGTCATCTTTTGAGATGTGCCCTTAGCTCTCAGGTGCAAGGAGCTAGACCCTAACCTGATTGATTGTGATTATTGATCCAGAAGTCAAGAATCATTCACTGAATGCCATCTTAGGGAATGATAAATCTCTAAATGAAATTATGCCACCTGCAGTTTTCCCTTTACCTTTTCCTCACAGGTTTGCCTAGAGGTGAGGAAACTGGGATCCCTCTCTGGTTCTTGCTGAAAGGAGACACCTAGATGTGTTCGTAATGATCAGCAAGGCAGAGCCAGGACCTATAGGTGGCATAATCAGAAATGTTTACCAAGCGATTAATATGTGCCAACTACTTGCTGGTAGCTGGGTACCAGCTCTATAGAGATGAATAAAATGGTCAGAAACAGCAATGAGATATCCTTTTTCTCTGATAGAATTTGCAAAATTTAAAAGGTTGACAGCAGCAAGTGTTGGTAAGGATATAGGGAAATGACAACTCTTGAACAATGCTGATGGGCATCAACATTGGTACAGCTACAAATTCCCATACCCTACAATCCAGCAGTTCTACTTCTAGGTCTCTTTATTAAAGTAACACTTACACATATACACCAAGAGATATGTAATAAAGCATATTTGTTGTGACTTTTTGTACTAGCAAAGTCTTGGAAACAACGTAACTGTTCATCAACAGTGGAATGGTTAAATAAAATGGGGGTACATCTATATAGTGGATTATTATACAGCAATTAAAACGAATTAACCAGATATATGCATCAACATGGATATATTTCAAAACCATTTTGGAATGAAAGAAGGAAATGACGGAATGATGCACACAGCCACATGACATTTGGAATACGATGTTCAAGCCAATACTGTATATTTTATATGGATACAGGTATGTCTCTAAATGTATAAAAAAGACTGGAAGGATACATATCAAACTCATGTTAATATTTGGTTGCCTTTGGAAAGGCAGGGAGGGAATAGAGCTCTGGAAGTGGAGGTCAAGTGGACATTTGGCTTTACCTATAATATTTTATTCTGAAACAGTGGACCATATTCTCATAAATTATTTTTTAAAGGAAATAGAAAAATATTGGAAGCAAAAGTGCCAAAATGTCAATAACGGTTACTTGTGGATGTTAGAAACATAGATGATTGTTGTATTATTTTTGTACTTCTCTGGATGTTTTAAAATTACCACTAACGGGCTTCCCTGGTGGCACAGTGGTTGAGAGTCCGCCTGCCGATGCAGGGGACGCGGGTTTGTGCCCCGGTCCGGGAAGATCCCACATGCCGCGGAGCGGCTGGGCCCGTGAGCCATGGCCGCTGAGCCTGCGCGTCCCGAGCCTGTGCTCCGCAACGGGAGAGGCCACAGCAGTGAGAGCCCCGCGTACCGCAAAAAAAAAAAAAAAAAAAAAAAAAAATTACCACTAACAACTAGAGAAACAACCACAAAATCCCACTGTCCATGACTTCAAAGAGGTTGCTCTCGAATGGGAGAAGACAGACAGATAAACAAACACATAAACGGGTAGAGTTCAGGGCACTGAGAGAACAAAGAGGAGAGGCTCCTAACCTACATCTAGGCGTCTAATGAAAGAATCCATGAGAAGAAGCCAATGATTTAAGCCTTGAAGATCAAGCATGAGCTTTCTAAGTCAAGAAGCTGCATCCTGTGACTTTCCAGGCCAAGGAAAGAGTATAAGCAATGGAGTGGAGATAAAAAGTAGCATAGTGTATGAGGAAACTCCAATTGGTTTTGTTTGTCTTGAGTACAAATTGTCAGGTGGGGCGGGGGGGTGTGGTTGGAGATGAGGTAATATAGTTACATAAGGTAGGTACTATTATTACTTCTATTTTAGAGAAAGAAAACAGAAGACTTACTGAGAGGCTCAGGTCTGTTATCTGGGCAGCAAAATACTTTTTTGATGGATTACTTGAGATCTAGTTGTGGGGATGAGTTTGCAAAAAGCTAGTGATTCCCAAATGTTGGTAAGCATCAAAGTCACCTGGGGGAGCTTAATAACATATAGGATCCTGGACTCCAACCTATAGATTCTGATTTAACAGATCTGGGGTGGAACCCAGAAATCTGTAGGTTTAATATTCATCTCCAGGTGATTCTGATGTAGGTGAGCCTGGGATCACACTTTGAATAATCCCCACACTATTGCCTTTCTTCCTTGAGAATGTTGGACCACTGGTGTCCATTTTAAGCATAGCCACCTAGGGGCAAGGCAAAGCTCTAACTGCTCATTACAAGAATTGGCCTTATTACCTTGGGACTCTGTTTCACTTAGATAACCAGTCACTGACATAAATGATAAAAGCCCACCTTCAAAAACCATAGAGTGAACCAGGGGCCTTTAGTTTCTCACCTGAAGTCTTCCAGCTCCTAGAACTCATTAGATCCAGAGCTGAGCACTTGGTGTATGCTTAGTATAAACCCTGCTGGGTGGTCAGTTGATTAGGCTCAGTATGACCATAAGTAAGAGCAATAAATCGTAGGTAAGTCATCAGTTTTGAATTTTACAGTAAGTCCCCTACATACAAATGAGTTCTGTTCTGAGAGCGCATTTGTAAGTTCAATTTGTTCGTAAGTCCAACAAAGTTAGCCTAGGTACCCAACTAACACAATCAGCTATATAGTACTGTACTGTAATAGGTTTATAATTCTTTTCACACAAATAATACATAAAAACTGGGACTTCCTTGGTGGTGCAGTGGTTAAGAATCCACCTGCTACATATATGCAATGGAATATTACTCAGCCATAAAAAGAAACAAAATTGAGTTATTTTTAGTGAGGTGGATGGATCTAGAGACTGTCATACAGAGTGAAGTAAGTCAGGAACAGAAAAACAAATACTGTATGCTAACACATATATATATGGAATCTAAAAATAAAAAAAGGTTCTGAAGAACCTAGGGGCAGGACAGGAATAAAGATGCAAACATAGAGAATGGACTTGAGGACACGGGGAGGGAGAAGGGTAAGATGGGACGAAGTGAGAGAGTGGCATGGACATATATACACTACCAAATGTAAAATAGATAGCTAGTGAGAAGCAGCCACATAGCACAGGGAGATCAGCTGGGTGCTTTGTGACCACCTAGAGGGGTGGGATAGGGAGGGTGGGAGGGAGACGCAAGAGGGAGGAGATATGGGGATATATGTATACATACAGCTGATTCACTTTGTTATACAGCAGCAACTAACACAACATTGTAAAGCAATTATACTCTAATAAAGATGTAAAAAAAAAAAAATCCACCTGCTAATGCAGGGGACATGGGTTCGATCCCTGGTCTGGGAAGATCCCACATGCCGTGGAGCAACTAAGCCCGTGCACCACAACTACTGAGCCTGCGCTCTAGAGCCCGTGTGCCACAACTGCTGAAGCCCAAGAGCCACAACTACTGAGCCTGCATGCCACAACTACTGAAGCCCGTGCTCCTAGAGCCTGTGCTCCACAACAAGAGAAGCCACTGCAATTTATTTTTTGTGTTTGTTTGTTTTTTATGTAGTTTTTAGTGCTTTTTTTAAAAAATTAATTTTTTTGGCTGCGTTGGGTCTTCGTTGCTGCGCATGGGCTTTCTCTTGTGGCAAGCGGGGGCTACTCTTCGTTGTGGTGTGCAGGCTTCTCATTGCAGTGGCTTCTCTTGTTGAGGAGCATGGGCTCTAGGAGTGCGGGCTTCAGTAGTTGTGGCATGCGGGCTCAGTAGTTGTGGCTCATGGGCTTCAGCAGTTTTGGCACACGGGCTCTAGAGCGCAGGCTCAGTAGTGTGGCACACGGGCTTAGTTGCTGCGTGGTATGTGAGATCTTCCTGGACCAGGAATTGAACCCATGTCCCCTGCATTGGCAAGTGAATTCTTAACCACTGCATCACAAAGGAAGTCCCCCCAACCCCCAAGATCCTTTTAATAGTTCTTTTGTCAAAATAATATCTTCCTCCTGCTACTGAGATTATATCTCTTCACGCTTTCCAGTCTTTTGTAAGTTGTGTCCTTTTCAGACCAAAATGTGTTCATAAGCTCCATTTGTATAACATCCATGTGACTTGAAGTAAAAGATCCAAACAACTCATGTATTTTTGTGTGTGTTTCTCCTCCCCTTTGGAGTCAACTTCTTTTTTTTTAAATATTTGTTTATTAATTTATTTGGCTGTGTCAGGTCTTCGTTGTGGCACGTGGGATCTTTGGTTGCGGCATGCAAGATCTTTTTGTTGCGGCATGCAAACTCTTAGTTGTGACGTGTGAGATCTAGTTCGCTGACCAGGGATCGAACCCGGGCTTTCTGCATTGGGAGTGCAGAGTCTTAGCCACTGGACCACCAGGGAAGTCCCTAGAGTCAACTTCTTTACTTTTTCTTTCCTTCTTTAACAGATTTTCTTCATTGTAGACATATTCTATGTGGATTAGGAAGAAACATTAGTATGGGCATTAAAAATGTAGTCATTACAAACTTCCTGTTATAAAATAATTAAGTCTCGGGGATGTAATGCACAGCATGGTGACCAAAGTTAATCGTACTGTATTGCATTTTGGAAGTTACTAAGAGAGTAGATCGTAAAAGTCCTCATCACAAGAAAACAAATTTTTTTGCAACTATGTATGGTGATGGCTGTTAACTAGACATATTGTGGTCATCATTTTGCAATATATAAAACATTGAATCATGTTGTACACCTAAAACTAATATAATGATATATGTCAATTGTACCTCAATAAAAACTTATGGAGTTGTGAAGGTGGTAGGACCTAAAGATATCCTCTGACACAGCCCCTACATTCAGGCAGGTAAATATTTAATCTACTTGAATAAGTAGTTATCTCATCTCTTCTTCAAGACTATTTTGATAGTTTAGTCACATTTTTTCTCCACAGTCAAGATGTTCTTCCTTATGCCCAACCATGAGTTTTCTTACAAAAAGAGAATTAATGGTGGCCTTCCCTTTTATCTCCCAGACAATGATGTATGTATGAGTATTGTATGCCTTGACATTAAACTTTGAAATTGCTCTGAGATTCCCATGCATTATAAGCTGTAGACACCTCAGCAATCTCTCAGGTTTCTATTCTTTTGGTTCCTGACCTTCATCTTTCACTTCTCTTTCCAGTCCTGTTCCTGCCCTTTGAACCCTTGAGGCATGTTTTAGACTTTTATGAATCTACATACCAAAGTCTGGGAGCCCTTGTTACAGCTTCAGGTCTTATATGGTATGGATAAGATCATGAATATCATCATCACCAACATTTACTGAGCACTTATTATGTGTCAGGCATTGTTCCAGGATCTTTATGTTTATTTATTTATTTATTTTTAATTTTAAAAATTGAAGTATAGTTGACATACAATGTTATATTAGTTTCCAGGTGTACAACATAGTGATTTACTTATATACATTACAAATTGATTACCACAATACTCTAGTAACCATCTGTCACCATACAAAATTATTGCAATATTATTGACTATATTTCCTATGCTGTACATTACATCCTTATGACTTACTTATTTTATAACTGGAAGTTTGTACCTCTTGATCCCCTTCACCTATTTCACCCAACCCCCAACCCCTTCCCTTCTGGTGACTACCAGTTTGCTCTCTATATCTATGAGTCTGTTTCTGTTTTCCATTTGTTGTGTTTTTTAGATTCCACATATAAGTGAAATAATTTGGTATTTGTATTTCTCTGGCTTATTTCATTTAGCATAATATTGTATAGGTCCGTCCATGTTGTTGCAAATGGCAAGATTTCATTCTTTTTTATGACTAATATTCCATTGTGTGTGTATGTGTGTGTGTATATGTATATACACACATACCATATCTTCTTTATTCATTTATTGATGGACACTTAGGTTGTTTCCATATCTTGACTATTGTAAATAATGCTATGCAATGAACATAGGGGTTGCATATATATTTTTTTCAAATTAGTTTTTCATATTCTTTGGATAAATACCCAGAAGTGGAATAGCTGAATCATATGGTAGTTATATTCTTAATTTTTTGAGGAATCTCCGCATTGTTTTTTATAGTGGCTGGACCAATTTACATTCCCACCAACAGTGCATGAGGGTTCTCTTTTTCTCTGCATCCTCGCCAACTCTTGTTGTTTCTTGTCTTTTTGATGATAGCCATTCTGACAGGTGTGAGGTGATATCTTTCTGTGGTTTTGATTTGCAATTCCCTGATGATTAGTGATGTTGAGCATATTTCTACATGCTGGTTGGTCATCTGTATGTATCCTGTGGAAAAATGTCTATTCAGATCCTCTGTCCATTTTTAAGTTGGATTGTTTGTTTTTCTGACATTGAGTGGTATGTATTCGTTATATATTTTGGCTATCAACCCTTTATTGGATATATCATTTGCAAATATATTCTCTCATTCAGTAGGTTGCCTTTTAGTTCTGTTGATGGTTTCCTGCACTGTGCAAAAGCTTTTTAGTTTGATATAGTCCCACTTGTTTATTTTGCATTTGTAGCCCTTATCTGAGGAGACAGATCCTAAAAAACATTGCTAAGTCCAATGTCAAAGAGCATACTACCTAGGTTTTCTTCTAGGAGTTTTGTGGTTTTGGGTCTTATATTTAAGCCTTTAATCCATTTTGAGTTTATTTTTGTATATGATGTAAGAAAGTGGTCCAGTTTCATTCTTTTGCATGTAGCTGACAGGACCTTTATGTTTAATCCTATTTACTCCTCACAAAAATTGTATGATATAGGTACTGCTGTTATCCCATTTTATAGAAGGAGAAGTGGAGACTTGGCATGGCCAAGGAACTTGCTCTGTTTCACTCAGTCAGTAAGGTTTAGAGCCAGAATTTGAACTTAGGTCTTATATTTGAGTCTTTGCTTTTAGTCACTATGCTCTACTGTCTCCCTAGAGAGCTTTGGATAGAAGGTATAACTGTTTCATTCTAAAGGTAGAGACACACACACAGGAGACAGAATTAAACATGTCTTTCTGTTTACCAACATGGGCAAAAGGTAAACCAGGTTTATGTGAGGTTGGCATAAATTGTCAGATTTTCTTTTGCTACCTCTTTGGAATCAATTTTCATTGGACCTTGGTGATTAGGACTTTTGACTAAAAGTTCCACAAGACCCTATGAAACCATATATATGCAACCATCTATATGAAAAAAGAGAGTACAACAGTGCTTAAGTGTGGTAACACAGGTTGTATAGGGTTCATATGAAATGTCTCAGTTGTCTCCTAAAGGGATTTTTGAGGTGTGTCTGATAAGTTTTCACAGAATGGCTCCAATGACTTTACTTTTGTGTTAAAGCAGAGGTTCTCTCCTTGCTTGCATTTTGTGCAAATTCTCAAATTTCCCCTCTCCTGACCCTATCTTAGTAGAGCTACAACTTTGCAGTCTCTGAAAGACTCTTGAATCCATAAACTGAAAAGCACTTTGAGATCAACATTCACAAAGATAAGCCATATGCAGGGTCATAAAAACACATCTTGGCAAATTAATTTAAATTACACAAAGTATACTATCTGACTATAGTGAAATTAAACTAGAGATCAATAACAGAAAGATAGCAGGAAAATCCACAATCACTCAGAAATTAAGTAACATATTCCTAAATAATCCATAGGTCAAAGCAGAAACATCATGGAAATTTAGAAAATATTTTCAACTGAATGAAAATGAAAATACAACATATTAAAATTTGTGGCATGTATCTAAAGCAGTACTTAGATGGAAATTTACAGCACTAAATGCTTAAAATAGAAAAGAGAAAATATCTGAAATCAGTAATCTAAGCTTCTACCTTAAGAAACTTGAAAAAGAAGAGCAAATTAAACCCAAAGAAAGCAGAGGAAAGAATAAGGTTCACAAACTGATAAAATTGAAAACAGAAAGTCAACAGAGAAAAATCAATAAAACCCAAAGCTGTTTCTTTTAAGATTCATAAAATTGATTAACCTCTAGCATGAATGATAAAGAAAAGGAGAGAAACACAAATGACTTAACATTAGGAATGAAAGAGGGGGTTTCACTACAGACCACGTAGACAATAAAAGGACAAAAGGTGCATAATATAAATAACTATGTTATTCTAAATTCAACAATTTAGATGATATGGACCAATTTCTCAAAAATCACAAATCACCAAATTAACCCAAGAAGAAACAGATAACTCGAATAGATCTATAGATATTAAATAAATTGAATCTGTAATTAAAAGCCTTTTGAAAAAGAAAACTCAAGATCTGGATAGTTTCACTGGAGGTTTCTACCAACCATTTAACAAAGAAATGACACCAATCTCTACACAATCTGCTCCAGAAAATAGAAGAGGAAATACCTCCCAACATATTTTATGAGGCCAGTATTATCCTGATATCCAAACCAGATATAGATATTATAAGAAAACTACTGATTAGTATTCCCCATGAACATAGATGTAAAAGTCCTCAACAAAATATTAGCAAATTAAATTTAGCAATATAAAAAGAGTAATACAGCATGACCAAGTGGGGTTATTCCAGGAATGCAGGACTGGTTCAATATTCAAAAATCAATCAATATAATCCACCATATCTACAGTCTAAAGAAGAGAACCCACATAAGCTTATCAATTGATATTCTTTTTTTCTTAACAAAATCCAGCATCCATTCGTGATAAAAACTCTCAGCTGATTAGGAATACAGGGAACTTCCTCAATTTGATAAAAGGTATCTACAAAAACCCTACAGCTAACATCATACTTAATGGTAAAAGATCAAATGCTTTCCTCCTAAGAGTGAGAACAAAGCATGGATTTCTACTCTCACCACTCCTATTCATCCCTATACTATACTGGAAGTTCTGGCTAGTACAGTAAGAAAAGAAAAAGATGTAGAAGGCATTCAGATTAAAAAGGAGGCAATAAAAATTTTCCTATTTGCAAACATGATTTTCTGTGTAGAAAAACGTTAACAAGTTGACAATAAACCTTCTAAACTAGTAACAGACTTTAGTAAAGTCACAGGATACAATGTTGACACACAAAAATCAATTGTATTTGTGTCTATCAGCATTGAATAATTAGAAACCAAAATTTAAAAAATATAATACCATTTCTAATAGCTCCAAAATGAAATAATTTTATATAAATCTAATAAAACATGTATAGGGTCTATATGCTACAGTCTACAAACTGCTGATTAAAGAAATAAAAGAAGACCTAAATAAATGGAGAGATTGACCATTCTCATGTATTAGAAGACTAAACATAGTTAATTTGTCAATTCTACCCAAACCCAGCAGTATTTTTGTGTATATATACAAGCTGATTCTAAAATTATATAGAAAGCAAAGGAAACGTTGTAACCAATTTTCAAAATAAAGAACAAAGCTGGATAAATCGTACTACTCAGTTTTAAGATTTACTATGAGCAGTTCTCAGCAGTTTGATTATGGTGTGCCTGCGCATAGATTTCTTTGGATTTATCTTGTTTATGATTTGCTGAGCTTCTTGAATCTGTAGGTTTATATCTTTTGCTAAATTTTGGAAGTTTTCAGCCATTATTTCTTTAGACATTTGTTCTGCACCATACTGTACTATTGAGTCCATCTAGTGAGTTTTAAAAACTTTTTTACTTTTGTATTTTTCAGTTCTATAATTTCTATTTTTCTTTACATTTTCTGTTTTTTCCAAGATGCTCTATAGTTCCATTCATTTCAAAATCTGTCTTTTCTCATGCAAGTTGAGATTTTCCTAATTCTTCATATGCTGAGTATTTTTGAATTCTATCTTGCGCATTTTGAATATTATGAGCCTCTGGGTCTTGTTTAAATCCATGGAGAAAGTTGATGTCTTTGTTTTAGCAGGCAATCTACTCAGTTGGGTTTGGGCTGCAAGTTCTGACCAGATTTCTGTGGATTTTGCTTTCAGTGTTAGATCCATTTTTCAAAGCCTTTGCAATGCTGTTTATATCTATCCTGCCCAGTGGCCAGTATGGGACTTGGGCAGTGGTCTATCCTGGAGTTCAGTTTTCAGAATCTTTGCTATGCACTTTTGGGTCAGATCCAATATGGACACCTTAGTGGTGAGCCCAGAAATTTATAAACAACAGGTTTTGGGGCCAGGCCATTTTGCCAAGCTCCTCTTTCTCTGCTGTATCCCTGGTACTTTCTGGTTCTTTGAGACTTCCCTCTTGGTCCTCTGGCCAGAAAATTGGCCTTTGTTACTCCAGTCTTTTGTGCACTTCCCATAGTTGTGCTCACATCTGGGGCCAGGTGATGGGAGGACAGAGAGAAAAAAAAAACAGTGGGGTTTTCCCCACTCTCTGGGGACCACTGCTTCGCTGAACTTCCCTCTGTGTTTAGCTGCCTTTGGGCCCCCACTGCTGCCTTCTTTATGGAATTGCCTGGGGGCTTGGCTATGAGAGAACACAGAAAAGAAAAGGGAAGAGAGAAAGAAGAAAAAAAAACAGAATAGGAAAAGGGAATTTCTTCCATTCTGTCCAGGTGTTAGGAGACTCATTTCCCATGCCTTGAACCCGAATTAGAGGGCTTGGAATTCTCTCTGTCCTGACCTGGTGCCCAATTCTGGATTTTGGGTTTAGGTCAGAGGGTACTAGTGGAAAAATGGGAAACCCAGCACTGGGTCAGTGGTACTTTTGATTGTGGTCTTCTTCTCCAACTGCCTGTTACTTTTTACTTTTTCTTCAGATAGCTGTTTCATGCTTTCTGTTCAGGTTTTATAGCTGCATTTAGTAGAAAAGGCAAGTTGGAATGTGCTTACTCCATCTTACCCAGACCTGGAACCTGTTCACTGCCTTTGGGACTCTTAATAATCTGGTTCCCACATTCTTTTCCAGTCCTCAAAAAGCTGATTTTGAAGTGCCTCTACCCTTGTGGGTCATATGGCCTGGCTAGTTTGCTCAGGGAAGTGAGCAGAGAGCCTCTAGTTGGGATATTTGTTGAAAGCAGCTTTTAAACCTGTGTCGAGATTAGACTAAAAGGGGTTCCATATTCTCTACAGAGTGTGTATTGGGTAGCTGATGTAAGAAAAATGGGAAAGTACATTTCTCCCTTACCTGTGAAATAGACATAATGAGATTCAAAAATATAAATATGAATAGGGTCAATGTCCTCTCTCACATAACTGGGAAATTCCTCTGGTCAATGTCCTCTCTCACATAACTGGGAAATTCCATTTTGTAATTATCAACCTCCATTGCAGAAACAGTGTCATTATTGGATTTCCCACCCTTCTAATCAGGGGAATACAGACTTTGGGGTAGAGATAACAATAAATTCAAAGTTAATTAATTGCCTCTGAACAAGGGGACCTGCCACCTTCCTCCCCTTGAGTCATCTCAGCAACCCCCTGTGTGGGTCATGGAGTGGCCAATGGCACTAGAAGCCCCCATGCTGAGATGAACTTTGTAGCTGATTTGAAAACTTGATATGGACACAAAAGGTCGTATGGCATCTACACTTTCAGCCTGCCTGGTGTTGCCTGAATATAGAATTCTAGAGTCATTTGTCCAAGCTGAAAGGGCTCATAGGGATCCTCAGATCCACAGAGAACCTTAGATTGCGGTCCCATCCCTTTATTATACGAATGGAAGAAGTGACCTGTTGAAGGTCATATGAAAGGCAGTGGCAGCTCTGAGCATAAAACACTTTCTTCTGACCTCCTGTATGTCCTTTGCTCTTTCTATTACACTTTCCAAAGACCTTAAGGTGAAACCAAGTGCTGTAAGAGTGTGTGACCTCTGGAGTGATGGGTGATCAGTCAGTAGCAAGAGCAGATAGTGGCCTAGGCTTAGGACTTCGCAACATTGAGGAGAATCCCATCACTCTTCAGATGAGAAAGATGACAGAGGGTGTCAAGCTGTAATAATTCTCATGGCCCCTGAGTAAGATAGGAAATTGTTGTTCCTGTTTAAGGAGGAAACTGAGGCTCAGTTTTCTCAGTTGCATTGAGGTCCAAGACATAGAATAAAATGCAAAGTCTGAGTTAGAACTTGACTCTCGTATTTCCTTCATGCTCATTTCTGATTCTTATGGTGAGGTCAGGTTTTATTAAAAGAACCAAATACCACAGCTGGTCATAACCAGGGTAAAAAAAAAATAGTTTTATGGACCCTTCTACTATACACAATGTTATTCCTAATTTGTTTAATAAACACAAGTCAAATTACCTCTATGAGCTTTTTTATTGACCTTGTAAGTAATTTTTTGGATCTGTGTGTAGACAAAACTAAAGAGTACGAATGGAGTGAACCTGCCTGATGTTGTTGAAAGAGCATTTAAGGTTTGTGATCCTAGGTGAATCAGTTAATCTCTCTGGGTCTTAGGCTCCCGTCTGCACAATGAGGATTTGGGACCAGATGATCTTTAGGGTTTAGTCTAGCTTTGAAATTTTGTGCTGCCTTGAGATTTTCCTCTAAACTTTTAAATTCTTCTCCCTTGCTGCATAATCTTCCCCTTCCATTAAATTGTGTGTGTGTGTGTGTGTGTGTGTTTGTAGGGTATGTAGGGAATAGGGGAATAATTTAATGAAATTACTCTTCTGTGTTGCTTAACTAGGTATGTCACAATTTAACAGAAAGACTTCTAAGAATTCTGAATGACTCTTTTATTGAGAAGGCTATTTCCTGGAGGACAGATGTGGTAATTGTGAACAAATATTAGGCAAGCAGTAATTTACAAGCCATCTCCCCAAAACAAAGCAGAGCCATATATAACCCTGATCCTGCTCAGTGCTCTAGTAATTCCTAATGGATAAGTAGGAATTGTTTTGTATTCTTTTTTACCTCTAATTTTCTTCTCCTACCAATGGAGAGAGGTCAGCTTTTTCTTTAACATTATCAAGATTTGAAAGTACTGTGTCTGAAAAGATCAAGTGTTTATAAAACCAGCACCTGTAGGAAATCACTTGAAAGAGAGAATTCTGATCTGTTTACACATGGGGAGCAAGGTAGTAATGGAGTGAGATCATGCATTGTGTGTGTGTGTTTGTGTAGTTTAAACATCTTTTTATTTTAGAAGTTTTAGATTTACAGAAAAATTGCAAAGATAGTATGAAGAGTTCCTATGTGTTCCACACCTAGTTTCCCCAGTTATTAACATCTTTCATTAGCATGGCACATTGGGCACAACTCATTAACCAATCCTGACACACTAGTATCACCTAAATATACTGTATTCAGATGTCCTTAGTTTTTATCTAATATCCTTTCTCTATTCCAGGATCCCATCCAGGACACCACATTATACTTAGTCACCGTATCTCCTTAGGTTCCTTATGGTTTGAGAGTTTCTCAGACTTTCCTTGTTTTTGATGGTGTTGTAGGGGAGGAAAAATAATTTTCCCTCTACCCTTCTAGGGCCTTGGCTGAGACTCCCGCACCCCCCCATAATAAAAGACAGATTAACAGGAGGAAAACAAACAGAAGTTTAATAATATGTATTCCTCCTGTATATATGGGAGAGATCCAGGAAAACTGAGTAACTCCCTGAAATGGCCCAAACCACCACCTTAAATACCATCTCCAGCTAAAGACAAAAGGTTTGGTCGGGGTGGGGGGAGGTGGACAAAGCCAGTTATGGGAGGTTTTCATGCAAAGCACAGTAAGCGAGGGCATGGTTGTTTTGCAGATTTAAGTCCTTGCCTTCTCCATTGACAAGAGTTTCTAGAGCTTTGGTCATCCTCCTCTTCCTGGTACAAAGGAGACACCCTTACAAATGGAGGTTTCCCTTATAGATGTAAGTGTCTCTTACAAAAGGGTACCTCCTACTCAGTTTTCAGAGCTTCTTCTATGTCTGCTGTTTCTTAAAAATAACCAGCTCAAGATAATCCTTATGCCAAAGAGGCATTTTGGAGTGGCACATTCTGCTCCCTTTCAACTTGACTGTTTTAAGGAGTAAAGTCCAAAATTTTGTAAAATCTCCCTCAATTTGTAGTTTTTCTTTTTTAATGGCTAATGTAGTTTTAGGAGGTGTATATGGTTAGCTATGGTGGGTGGTGTTAGAAGGAGGAGGGGAATGTGGCCCCCTGCCAGGTGACACAGTCATTTTAGATCAGTCTTCCCCAGTAGAACAGGGTCAAGTCTAGTCTTTCTTTTTTTATTGTTTTTGTTTTTGTTTTTTTTTTGTTTTTGGTGGGGGGGTACGTGGGCCTCTCACTGTTGTGGCCTCTCCCGTTGCGGAGCACAGGCTCCGGACGCGCAGGCTCAGCGGCCATGGCTCACGGGCCCAGCCGAGCCGCGGCATGTGGGATCCTCCCGGACCGGGGCACGAACCTGTGTCCCCTGCATCGGCAGGCGGACTCTCAACCACTGCGCCACCAGGGAAGCCCAAGTCTAGTCTTTCTGATGGTGGCTCTGTAGTAACCTCTACATGTATGATTCTATTACACAGAAATGCTATTTTAGGGTCCTTAACAAAGCATATTTGAAATAGTATGCTTGCTAGAAATTTGTTGGGAAATACTGTACAAGAAGATTCTGGTATGTAACCTGGGAGTCATCCTTAACATTCTTCCCCCTTTATCACCTGCTACATCTAATCCATCATTGTCTTATCAATTTTACCCCCTCCCCCCAGTATCTTTCTAAGAACTTATTTATTCTCAGTACTTCCTCCATTACCATCCCAGTTGAAGCTCTCTTCAGCTGTCATCTGGAATACCATAACTGTCTCCTAACTAGCCTCCTTACTTCCACTCTGGCCCCCTTTCAATACATTCTTTATAGTTCATTCATTCATTCAATCAAAATATATTTATCAACTACCCACCATGTGCCAGGCACCATTCTATGTGTTGGTAATATAGCAGTAAACAAAACAAAGCCCCTGAACTCATAAAGTTACATAATATTGGGAGAGATGGGCAATAAGCAAATATTTAATCAAATGTTAGGTTGTGATAATGCCATGAAGAAAAATTAAACAGGCAAGGGAATAGTGTCAGGGGGTGCGATTTTAGATGGAGTTGGCAGAGAAGACTTCTCTGAGTAGATGGCATTGGAGCACAGGCCTGAACCAGGAGAGGGGGTGATCCATGCAAATGTCTGGGGAAAGAACATTCCAGGTAGAATAAACAGCAAGCCCAATGGCTTTTGGGTGGGAACAAGGTTGGCATTTTCTAGGAATAGCAAGGAAGCCAATGTGATTGGAGCAGAGGTAACAAAGGTAGAGTAGGGGAGGTAGTCAGGGGCCAGAGCTCTGCAGATCATGGTGCAAGGACTTGGGTTTCTCTCCCAAGTGTAATTGAAAGCCTTAGGAAGATTTACAGCAGAAGAGTGGCATGACTGAGTGATTTTCCATAATATTAATCATATGACATTCTCTCTCCTACTTAAAAGCTTTCAAAAGCTTTCCATGGATTTTAGGATAAAGATCAAATTATTTACTGTGATCTATAAGGCCCTGTATGGTTGTGCTCCACCTGAGTCTTCAGCCTCATATTGTATTATGTCTTCAAGTCTTTGTACTTATCAATCTTCATCTTGCCACTGGGCCTTGGAACATGCTATTTCCTCTGTCTGGAATGCTCTTCCCTCCCCTCTTGTTTCATTAATGCCTATTCATCCCTTGGATCTCATTTTATTGTTCATTTTCACTGACTAGGTAAAAATCCTCCTATTATGGAGGTTTATAGCACTATATCCATCTCTATCATAGCATTTGTCATAAGTGCAATTCTGTATTTGTATAATTATTTGAATAACATACTCTGCCATGCAAAATTGGAAGCTTCGTCACCATTATATCCTTGGCAGCCAGAGCACTTGGTATCTTTACAGAAGATACAAAATCAGCATTTATCGAATGAATGAATAAATAAATATATTTCCCTGAGGTCTAACTTGTGTATTTTATATTGGGGCAGGCATGGGGGCTTGACAAGAATCTACTATCTGCTATGTGTTTGGGACACCCAAGAAATGTGTCATATACCTTTTATTCTGTACCTGATGGCACTGTCGATTCACTAGATACAGCTGTTCTGAGTATTGTATTTTTCACAGATCAACTGGCTCACTGGATACTGTCACTGCTCTGCTGGTATGGTAGTGTCACCTTATATCAAAGCCCTGCTCCATCAGGCACCGTAGCCTCTTTAGTGCACTGATGGGTATAGTGGGTCTTGCTGCTGCTTTACTGAGTAGAGAAGTACCCTGTTGATGGATGCCATTGCTCTGATAGGTTCCCTTATGTTACCAAAGTGGCCTATGATAAAGTTAAGGATGTGTGTATGTGGTGGGGGGATCTTTCTGTATCATGTTATCCTCATTCAGAGGAGCCCTAAATAGTGTTGCTGGGGCCACTGATGTTTGAGTTCAGTGAAAAAACTCCTTTCCTTTTCACTAGGACACACACATGCACACGAGGGACCATGCTGCTCTCGAATATTATGTGAGCTGTAGAATCGGACCTATAGACTTGGGTTCCTCTCACAACTCCACACATTACTGGCTGGATGACCTTGTATGTTGTTAACTTTGAGCTTCAGTTGTTTCCTCATCCGTGCAATGGTACAATGACAACTTCCTTGCAGGGTCCTTACAATAAGTAAATTAGATAAATGCATATAAAGCTTTTACCACAGGGTCTGATATAATAAGGATAGCTGATCAATTTGTGAGTTAGGAACTATTCTAAGTGCTATACAAATATTGCCTCATTTAAACATGCTCACAAACATCCTGTGAAGTAGGTACTATAATCTCCATTTTATAAATGAAGAAACTGAGGTATAGAGAGGTTAGGTAATTTGTCCAAGATCACACAGCTAGAAGTAGCAGAGCTGAGAGGGAGGAGCTGGTCTAAATGAGTTCTAAAATCCCTTTCCCCTCCAAATTCTAGGATTCTATACATTGAATTAGTCCAAGGTCATTGGATTACATCAATAGATATATTCATTAACCACCCCACTTCCCACAGCAGTGCTTCTGTAAACCCGTATTAGGGCTAACACTAATGAGGAGATAAAAGCATAAGTAGCTGCCTGACTTACTTTTATCTGAGAATAATTGAATATTCCTGGCAGCCAAAGGCTCTGAGCAGAGTGGCTCTTTAAGATTACTGACTTAAAAGAGGGCTTCATTGCAGCCCATCCTATCCCAGCGGTTTCCCCTGATGTTTATATCCTCAAGAAGGAGCAGGGCACTGGAAAGTAAATTCAAATTGGTCTTCTCTCTATGTGAGAGCTCTTGTGGCTTGCAAATGTCTGGTTTTGGACAGATAATTTGCTCACAGGTGTATCTAGTTTTTTTGGGTGTGTGTGTGTGTGTGTGTGTGTGTGTGTGTGATCTTATTAACATTGATAATGAAAATAAATGCTAAAGAATAAGGCTAATCATAGTGCAAAGAATGAAAAACTATATATTCCTATCAAAAAATATGAACTCACACACACACACACACACACACACACACACCCTAACTGCATATGATTACTAAAGCCAAAGCAGGACAATTTCAGAAAATACACAGAAAAAACCCTGATAATCTTGAGGATTTACCCCAGGGGTTCCCAAACTTTGGGATTTCTCACCTGGGGAGATTTAAAAACTGCTGATACTCAAGTTGCACCCCGTACCAATTAAATCAGAATGTCTCGGGCGGGGGTGGGAGCCAGGCTTTTTGTTTTTTTAAAGATCCCCTGGTGAATGCAATGTGCAACAAAATTTGGGAACCACTGGTTTAGCTTATCTATACAGAAGTCATCATCTTCCTCTGAAGGCTCTACTGAAGAGTCGACAAGGAAGCCTTTGAAGATCTGACATTATTTAGTAAATGAATCTCCAAGTATTCCCAAGTATTAGAAAAGGGTGGGTCTTCCTTGAGATCATGGGCTTTGTTCTTACTTGGACAGCATCTCTTCATCAGATTTAGCCTCAAATAAGAAGAGATGAAAGTGGCTGAAGAGAGGCAAAAGAAAGGGCTCCAGATTTTTTTTTTTAATAGAAGGAGCTTGAGGAGGGTGATTTGGTTTTAATTTGTGTGACTGTTTGCAAGAAGCACCCAATGTCTATAGGTTTGTTTAGGATGGCTGATGAGATTGTGAGGGAAAATAAGGTCATCAGTTGTTACCACCATGGAAGAGAAGAGGAATTTACACTTTCTTTTGCCAAGGTGTTTTTCAGCAAAATGGTGAGGAAGGTAAGGTTCTCAGCAAAATCTGCAACCATGTAGCACCATCTTCTTTTCCTGTCTCCATCATTAGTGTTTCTAACTCCAGTAAGTAGTTTTAATAAACAATCACTAATATTTACATAGTTTTTACCTTGTGCAGATGCTGTTTAGAATCACTTGTTACATCAACACACCGTGTCTTAACCCAAAGAAATAGCTCATTGAGAGCAATATCAGGATCCAATGACTAGAAATACTCATTGGGTTCAAAGAAATATTTTGTGAAACTCAGTCTCACCAGTCTCTGAAAACTTGAGTCTAGTATCTTTCAGATGCTCTAGAATGGCTCATCACGTTTCTGAACTATGTCTCCAAACATCTGTATATTCTTAAACATTCACCAAAAATGAGGAATTCCTTTAGGGTAGCTTTTACTTCAGAGTTTGTTGCTTCCTGGAGCTGTCTTCTCCATTTCTTTAAGTGCCTCCTTAACATCTGTTTGCATTTGCACATATTTTCTGTAAGCTCATAAATTGCACTGATGATTTTGAATCTCTTATCAAATAGAGGTTGATAGAAGCATTTTTAAAAATATCATGAACTTCTCTATGAAATTTAGCTTTCGTTTGAGCAATTTTAAACTGAACATTTTTGAGGGAGTTAGATAACTGCTGGGCATCCTAACCGTATTCTACGTGGGCTATGGGTGTTCTTTCGCAAATCTTTCTTGGGAAGCTTGAGGAATTTGCCTCCCCTCAAGTTTTTTCCTTCCTGTCCTCAACAACAGAAAACAGAGCCTCCTGGGCAGAGATTGAGGGTCTTTTGCTTTCCTACCTGAGGGCCTTTATCTTCCTCCTCATTAGCTGTGAGGCCAAGTTGCTCAAGTGTCCTCCATCCCCTAATTAAGACAGGTAGCCCAGGAAGGTGTGGATGGTGAAAGATGATGGGCAGCCCTCAGCACCATAGTCTATCTTTCTGGCGCCTTGTTGTGGGATTCCCTCCTCTTGGCCTTCATGAGCTGCCTTCTCCGCATCAAGGTTAATGTCGCCAGCCCTCCCCTCCTCCGCCTCCATCCTTCATGGCAGCCACTTCTGGCCGGGCCAGTGGAGCTGGCTTTATGTCGCTTTCATCAAACATAAGACCTCCTCAGTAGCTCTGGCTGGGAAGTGGGGGCACAGGTGAAAGCAAACAATGAAAGTGCCGCAGGGGTGCTGCTGGGGTGAGGGTGCTGGGCTGTGGCCGAGGCGACAGCTGCTACTGCTGGGTGACCAGGATTAAGCAAGGCTGGCTGAGGAGCAGAGACTCTGCCCGCGACAGAAAGTCTGGGTGGCCTCAACACAGGACAGGACCTCAGTGTCAGACTAGCGGGTTCTCTCCGTGTCAGCCAGCCTTGAGCTGGCATTTAAATCTGGCCAAGGTCAGGGCAAGTCGGAGGGGAGCAGCCAGCATCAGGGAAGGCCAACAGTTGGCCCCTGCTATTCCCTCCAGCAAGTTTCTCCAGTGGGTCCTGGAGGCCTCTAGGTCTAAGAGAATTTGCTGGGAAAAGGTGATTGACACATTTCTTCCTCGCCTCCCGCCCCGCCACCCGCCTCCACATTGCTTTTGTGAGGAGGGGCTCATTGCTCCTCTCTCCACCGCAGACCCCAGAAAGAAAGGCTGGTTTGAGTGCCAACATGCCATATGCAAATGACTTAAGACTGGTAGCTTTTCACAAACACAATTCCACCAAGGGGAAGGAGTGTTTCCTCCCACTAATACAAACTCCAATCAAACTTTTCCTTTTTTTACCCTTTGGTCCCAGGTCAAGAAGACACCATGGTTTTGTGCCAAATGCCCTGGAGGTCAATGCTCAGATATTAATGAAAATGTTTTAGGTCTGGAAGGGGCCTTAGGAATCATGGAATCCAGTGGTTCTCCAAACTTTGGTGCGCGTAGGAAGCACCTGGAGGGCTTGTTGGACCACAGATTGCTGGGCCCCACCCCAGAGGTCAGGACGCCAGGGTCTGGGGTGACCTGAGAATTTGCATTTCCAACAGCTTCCTGTGGGAGGCTGATGCTGCTGGTCAGGGCACTGCACTTGCGCTTGGAGAACCACGGGTCTAATCCAACTTCCTCATTTCATAGATGGGTCAACTGAGGCAGAACCCCAGCTGGGTTCCATGATTGGTTTTAACGCTTACCAGTTGTTATGACTTTGCAATCTCATTTAGCTTTTCTGGGTCTCAGTTTTCTTATCTACAAAATTAGGTGATAACCTCTGGCCTGCCTACCCCAGGGAGTTTAATTTACAGGTTGCTGCTATTGGGTAGTTACTCAGGCTTTTAGCAACAACCCTCTGGTTTGGTGTGGAGCAGTCACGTGGTTATCAGGTCTACGAGCTTAAACAGCTCCCCTCTGGTTAGTGGGTCAGAGTTTACTCTCTGCCTTCCCTTTCACTGAGGACCGAGAGAGGAAGAGGCTGTCAAATTGGGGGTAGGACATAAAGCATTTGTTCTTTTTGTTGTGTTTCTCTCATCCTGCATGTTCCTCTTATGTTTGTTAATATTTCTAAGTATATTGGTTTTCCTTTTTTGTGTAGAAAGTTTCCCAATGTTTTCCTTTTCTGTTTCTTTCATGTTCTTTAAAAATTCTTTACCGTCTGATAAGACTATTCAAGGATATATTTTCTTCTTATTTTCCTCGTGAATTTTTACCTTGTATACCCATATCCCTCTGGAGTTATATTGGCACGTGTTCTGAAGTTCGGATCTTGGTTGACTTTACTTTTTTCTAAACAGCTAACCTCTGGCATCATTTGTTGGGTAATCCCTTTCCTCTCTCTTTTTTTTTTTTTTTCGGTACGTGGGCCTCTCACTGTTGTGGCTTCTCCCGTTGCGGAGCACAGGCTCCGGACGCGCAGGCTCAGCGGCCATGGCTCACGGGCCTAGCTGCTGCACGGCATGTGGGATCTTCCCGGACCGGGGCACGAACCCGTGTCCCCTGCATCGGCAGGTGGACTCTCAACCACTGTGCCACCAGAGAAGCCCCCTTTCCTCTCTTTTGATGTGTGGCTGTGCATCCTAGGAATGTAGTATAGGTGGGAGTGAGATTTGTGTCCAAGCCCATTTTTTTTCCCAGGTGGGGATGCTAAGGCCCAGAGCAGCTAACTGATTTTCCTAGGGTCATGTTAGTTAATGGAGAAGCTGTGATTAAAACCAACATCTCTGACTTCTAATCTGAATTTGAGATAGGTCTGCTTCTTTTCTATAGAGCTCTAGGGACATTTGACAGGAGGAGGTTATTAAGAAGCCAAAAAGTAAATGAGCATTACCCAGGGTCTCTGAAAGATACAGACCAGCCTTCCTTACCCATCCCACAGAAACCAGTAAATATTTACTGCACACCTATGTTCAATGACTCGTATGAGACATTGCTGGGGACAGAAAAGCAGGTGTCACTATCTCTAGTGACAGAGGCTTAAGTCTAGTTGGGAGAAAGATTGCATGTGAAATATTTCCATCTTCACAGTCTCATGTATTGACTCACTCACCTCTGCAACAGAGTCAGGAAGTCAGACAGTGTGTGGGCTTTTCCCAGGAAATGTTTCACAGAGGAGAGAGGACTTGAACTCAAAAGATGACAGTATCCCCTACCTGGGTAGGGCAGTAAAGGCAAGAAATTGTCTACACAGTATCTGTGTTAAAATTCACACAAGGCCTGAGAGGGTCCTAAGGTGTTAAGTAAAGCCTGACTCAAGGAGTGGGGGAAGGAACAGCATATTGCTTCTGGCCGGAGGACAGACCTGGGTGATGTGATGGAGGTTCCTGTGGTGAGGAAGATGCCTAATAGGGCACCCCCATTTCCTACCACGTGCTATGACCAGGGCTGTCTCTACTTGCTACTTTTCTGTAGCAGAAATCAATACTCCCAGATAGATTTTTTTTTAATACAAAAGAGTGCACTCATTTTTTTTACCTGCTTCCTGTCTCTGTCCATTTTTTTTGCATTGAATCTAATTATAGACCAAAGACTAAAAGTTTGGGATAAAGGTGATAAACAATTCATAACTGAAATACATATTGATAATGTATAAATAGCACAACTAAAAATGGAAGAGAGGGAAGGGAAAAATAGAATGAGCTCGTGGATTATTACATAGGCATATGGGAGTCCACGGATTTTTTTTTTAATTTAGTTTATTTATTTATGGCTGTGTTGGGTCTTCATTTCTGTGCGAGGGCTTTCTCTAGTTACGGAAAGTGGGGGCCACTCTTCATCGCGGTGCGCGGGCCTCTCACTGTCGCGGCCTCTCTTGTTGCGGAGCACAGGCTCCAGACGCGCAGGCTCAGTAGTTGTGGCTCACGGGCCTAGTTGCTCCGCGGCATGTGGAATCTTCCCAGACCAGGGCTCGAACCCGTGTCCCCTGCATTGGCAGGCAGATTCTCAACCACTGTGCCACCAGGGAAGCCCCCGGATTTTTTTTTAATAGACTTTATTCTTTAGAGCAGTTTTAGGTTCACAGCAGAGTTGAGCAGGAGGTACACAGATTTCTCACGTACCTCCTGCTCCCACACATGCACAGCCTCCCCGACTATCAACATTCTACACCAGAGGGGCACATTTGTTACAATTAACCAACCCTACATTGACAAGTCATTATCACTCAGAGTCCATAGTTTACATTAGGATTTACTTTTTCATTTTTTTAACATCTTTATTGGAGTATAACTGCTTTAGGGTTTACTCTTGATGTACATTTAGGTTCTGAGAAATGTATAATGACATGTATCCACCATTACATATCATACAGAGTAGTTTCACTGTCCTAATAATCCCATGCTCAGCATATTCATCCATTCCTTCCCCCAACCCCTGGCAACCACTTATCTAGTCTCCATAGTTTGCCTTTTTCAGAATGTCATGTACTTAGAATCCTACAATATATAGCCTTTTGAAATTGGCTTCTTTCACTTAGTAATATGACTTAAGTTTCTTCCATGTGTTTTCATGGCTTGATACCTCAGTTCTCTTTTTTCCCTACCTTTACTGAGATATATTTGGTGTATAACACTGTAAGTTTAAGGTGCACAACGTGATGACTTGATAGTCATATATATTGTGAAGTGATTACCACATTAAAGTTAGTTAACACATCCATTACCTCACATAGTTACCTTTTCTGGTGGTGGTGGTTGTTGTGAGAACTTTTAAGACCTACTCCCTTAGTAACTTTGAAGGATACAGTATAGTATTGTTAACTATAGTACATTAGGTCCCCGCGAACTGGTTCATCTTACAATTGGAACTTTGTACCCTTTGACCAACATCTTCCCATTTCCCCTATCCTGCAGCCCCTGGCAACCACCATTCTACTCTCTATTTCTATGAGTTTGGGTTTTTTTAAATTCCACATATAAGTGAGATCATACAGTATTTGTCTTTCTCTGTTTGACTTATTTCACTTAACATAACACCTTCATGGTCTACCCATGTTGTCATAAAATTCAGGATTTCATCCTTTTTATGACTGAATAATATTTCATTATATATGTGTGTGTGTGTATATGTGTGTGTATGTGTGTATATACACATCACATTTTCTTCCATTCATTCATGCACAGGCACTTAGATTGTTTCCATGTCTTGGCTATTGTGAATAATGTTGCAGTGAACAAGGGGGTGCAGATATTTCCTCAAGGTAGTTATTTCATTTCCTTTGGCTATATATCCAGAAGTGGGATTTCTGGATCATATGGTAATTTTACGTTTAATTTTTTTGAGGAAACTTCATGCCATCTTACATAGTGGCTGTACCAATTTACACTCCCAACAGTGTAAAGTGTTTCCTTTTCTTTATATCCTCACCAGCACTTGTTTTTTTGATAATAGTCATCCGAACAGGTGTGAGGAGATACCTCAAGGTGGTTTCAATTTTCACTTCCCCGATCATTAAACATGTTAAGCACCTTTCCCTCTACCTATTGGTCATTTGCCTATTTAGGTCCTTTGCCCATTTTAGAATTGGGTTATCTGTATTTTTGGTATTGTATGAGTTCCTCATATATTTTGGATATTAACCCCTTATCAGATAGAGATTTGCAAGTATTTTCTCTCCCTCTAGGTTGCCTTTTCATTTTGTTGATTGTTTCCTTGGCTGTGTGTAAACTTTTTTGTTTGATATGGTCCCACCTGTCTATTTTGGCTTTTGTTGCCTGTGCTTTTAGTATAAAGTCCAAAAACTATTGCCAAAACCCATGTCAGGGAGCTTGTCATAGGGAAACTATGTTTTCTTCCAGGAGTTTTATGGTTTCAGGTCTTACATTTAAGTCTTTAATCCATTTCAAGTTAATTTTTGTGAGTGGTATAAGATGGGGGTCCAATTTCATTCTGCAAGTCGACAACCATTTTCCCCAACACCATTTATTGAAGAGTCTACCCTTTCCCCATTGAGTATTTTTGGCTCCCTTGTCAAATATTAGTTGACCAATTATGCAAGGCTTATTTCTGAGCTCTTGATTCTTTTTCATTGTTCTATGTGTCTGTTTTTATGCCAGTATCATACTGTTTTGAATACTATACCTTTGTAATATAGTTTGAAATCAGGAAGTGTGATGCCTCCAGCTTTGTTGTTCTTTCTCAGGATTGTTTTGGCTATTTGGAGTCTTTTGTGGTTCCATACAGATTTTAGGATTATTTTTTCTATTCTGTGAAAAATGTCATTAGAATTTTGCTAGGAATTGTACTGAATGTGTAGGTGGCTTTGGGTAGTATGGACATTTTAACAATATTCTATCTACAAAATAGGGATGTTTTTTCCTTTGTGTCTTCTTCAATTTTTGTCCTCAGTGTCCTAGTTTTTGGTATATAGATCTTTTACCTCCTTGGTTAAATGTATTCCTAAGTATTTTATTGCTTTTGATGTATTGTAAATGAGATTGTTTTCATTATTTCTTTTTCAGATACTGTGTTCTTACTGTATAGAAATGCAACTGATTTTTGTATGTTGATTCTGTATCTTGCAAATTTACTGAATTCATTGATCTAACATTCTAACATTTTTTGGTGGAGTCTTTAGGGTTTTCTATATATAAGATCATGTCATCTGCAAACAAAGACAATTTTACTTCTTACTTTCTGATTTTGATGTCTTTTATTTTTCTTGCGTACTTTCTCTGGCTGGGACTTTCGGTTCAATCCTGAATAGGAGTGGTGAGAGTGGGCACCCTTATCTTGTTCCTGTTCACCATTGAGTATGATGTTAGCAGTGGGCTAATAGCAAATGGCCTTTATTATGTTGAGGTACAGTCCTTCTATACCTAATTTGTTGAAATTTTTATCATGAAAGGATGTTGAATTTTGTCAAATGCTTTTTTTCCCCATCTGTTGAGATGATCATATGATTTTTATCTTTCATTCTATTAATGTGGTGAATGACATTTATTGATTTGTATGTTTTGAACCTTCCTTGCATCCTAGGGGTAAATCCCATTTGATCATGTGCTGTTGAATTCCATTTGCTAGTATTTTGTTGAGGAATTTTGCATCTATCTTCATCAGGAATATTGGTCTGTAATTTATTTTCTTATAGTGTCCTTATCTGATTTTGGTTTCAGAGTAATGCTGGCCTCATAAGGTTGGGAGTGTTCTCCCCTCTTCGATTTTTTGGTAATTGTTTAAGAAGGATTGACATTAATTTTTTAAATATTTGGTAAAATTCACCAGGGAAATCATCTGGTCTTGGAATTTTCTGTGTTGGGAGTTTTTTGATTACTGATTCAATCTCCTTATTTGTTGTTTTGTTCAGATTTTCAGTATCTTCATGATTCAGTCTTGGTAGCTTGTATGGTTCCAGTGATTTATCCATTTCTTCTAGGTTATCCAGTTTGTTGGTGTATAATTGTTCATAGTTGTCCCTTAAAATCCTTTGTATTTGTGTGGTATGAGTTATAATGGTTCCTCTTTCATTTATAATTTTATTTGAATCTTATTTTTCATGGTTTAGCTAAAGGTTTTTCAATTTTGCTTATCTTTTCAAGAAACCAACTTTTAGTTTCATTGATCTTTTTTCTACTGTTTTCATATTCTCTATTTCATTCATTCTCAAATCTTTATTCCCATCCTTCTGCTAACTTTGGGCTTAGTTCTCCTTTTTCTAGTTCCTTGAGGTGTAATATAAGGTTGTTTGAGATTTTTTTTTAAATTAATGTGGGCACTTATTACTATAAACTATCCCTTAAAACTGCTTTTGGTACATCCTGTAAGTTATGGTATCTTGTTTCCATTTTTATTTGTCTCAAGATATTATTTCATTTCCCTTTGATTTCTTTGATCCATTAGGTGTTCAGGAAATTGTTTAATTTCCATGTATTTGTGAATTTTAAAATTTTCCTCCTGTTACTGATTCCTAGTTTTATAACATTGCAGTCAGAAAAGATGCTTGATAAAATTTCATTTTTCTTGAATTTGGTAAGACTTGTTTCGTCTATTTGCAATAACTATCACCATTAACAGTTTTTGTTGTTATTTTAACCTGCCTAGGTCTTGACTGTCTACATACGGCCTTCACGTCCTCTTTTTAATTTGAATCCTCACCATGGCCTATGAGATTTCTGCTCTCAGGAAAGGGCCATGATGCTGGATGCACTGTTGTAGATTTACTTATAAAATGGTTATCTTTGGACGATGTGCTTTACAAGGGAGGATGCAAAAATGTTTTCTTGGGGTTACTAAGAGGTTGTCATTTTCCTTGACGAAGAAAAAAAAAAGTATTTCTAATGGAAAAAGTCCAGATGATTTAGTCCAAGGATTGTCTTAGGCTTTATGAGCTTAGTTAAATGTTTCACTTTTTGGTTGCTACTCCATGCTTTGCAAAGACTAGTTCCCCAATCAGCCCACCACCCCTTGAAACACCTTCCCTGTGTCCCTGGGGCACCCCAATTCATGCAAACTGGGTGACAGTAACTTATAGAATACTTATACAGAGCCTTTTCTTTACACATGCCCCATGTCAATCTGTTTCAGATCTGACAACAGTAAGCACCTCCCTATGAGACAGAACATTTCTTGGGGATTATTGTACTCCTCTGGATGGTTAGTCCATTAGTGTTTGGCATCTTGCCCCAATTCCACTGTGACCCTCTCCAATTGCCCAGAAACGTACTGCACATCATACATATCCTATTGTTGGAGCACTTAAGACTCTGTTAAAATTCAAAATTCTACAGAAGCCAAAAGCTGTACTTCCAATCAGGCAGACAGCAAGCTCACCACAGTGAAGAAAGTCTGGGGCCACTGGAGAGCTGTCTTATTCCCTCACTCCTGCCTTGAGGTGGAGAACTCCACGTAGCCAAACTTCTAATTCCTTCCCCTCAGTAACTTCTGTTTCACAGGTTTTAGCCCAAAGCAAGGCTGCAATCCCAAAGCCATAGAACTGACTTTCTGCTAACGGGAAGCCTGAAGTGACTGAAGCAGCCTTTCCCTGCCCTCATTCCTAGAGGCACACACACCTCAACAATCACTAGGCTGGACAGCCCCCACCTCCCCAGTGAACCATTCCCCCCGAGTCACAGGGAAGAGGGAAGGTCAAAAGGGGGAGTGGGAAAGGAGGAGTCAGGATGAGAGGGATGGTTAGCTGCAAGGGGCGGGGACAAGTAGCCCAGCAATTTTTGACTCCTCCCTTCCCATCTTGCCACACAGTCTTTTTCTTTTGTAGCATCGCCTCCATTAAGAACTTCTAGGCAGAGGAGTAAAGATATAAGCTCACTTACCATAAGAGTTAGTTGGTTAATAGGCTGGCTCTCCAAGGCACCAACCACCCTAGATTTTCATCTAGGTTCACCGGAAGTTGGTTAAAATTTCCTCTCCAAGTCCTTCCCCTTTATTCCATTCCCCAAACACATCAAACACCGTGAGCTCCCTTTGGATGCCTGGAGAGCTCATTTTCTTAGGGGACCCAGAGGTGTCTTTTCAGTACTATACCTTTCACTGTGGGTGCCTCTGTCACCTTGGGGCTACTTTGCTTAAATAGAAATGCAGACCTAGACACAACTGTGCCTTTTCAGTTCTGAGTGTAATGGCTGAGAAAAACCAATGGCTGCTTGGTTTTGCTGATGACGGAATAATGTGATACCATACAACCACATGCTGGATTTTGCATTTTCTCTATAAAACATCTACTGTCCCAGATTCTGTATCTTTACCTTTTTGATAATGCTAGGTTTTTGATTGATTGGATTTTATTTCCTTTGTATTCCCATAATGAAAGTTCATTTAGGTGGATGCCCTTTACCCATAATTACCGAGGTAATTCTAGTAGATTAGCAGTTATACCTTTCTTCTCTCTCTTCTCAGTGTGGACTTCTATCAGGTTATTCTTATTCTGAGAACTCCCCATTATTGATTTTTTTCCCCCACAGTTAACAACTCTGTTTTTAAATAGAGGTTATTTTTTTAATGCCCAGAGGCACATTCTTAAAAATATTCAGCTTCTTTGATCTTTGCTGTATGAAAACAAATACAACAGAACCTGTTCTGTAGTTTTTGTCACAGCAGGGAGGGAAATCAAATAGGATATTGACAATTCAGACCTGAAGGTTGTCAGAGAAGCAAAATGTTCTTAAGAGGTAGTGCGGGGCATAAAGGGCCTCTACTCAGGTGTGCCTGACCAAGCTCATGGCATGCAGTGGGTATTTGTATGTGGGAGAGGTAGTACTGAAGAGAAGTTTTGTATATAAACACCGGCGGAGCAAAGAAAGAGACCAGTGGGAGCGTAGTACAGTGGGGGGTGAGTAGAGGGGGCAAGATGGTTCGTATTTGTACTCCAGCCTGGACCAGGGGCTAGATCCAAGTATTATAGCAAGATGGGCTATTAGGATAAGGCAGCTTCAGAAGCAAGGGGCCCACTATGCTCAGGTAACAAAGTGTAACACAGAGTGAAGAAGGGAAAGGGGTGATATTTAATCTGGCCTGCCTGTAACATTTGTAATATTTGCAGGGTTCAGAAGAAGAGTTCCGTTGGGAATCCACATAAGATCTAAATATTTGAAATGTTTAAATCACCTAATAAACCATTAAATAAAACATGCTGGATCTTCTTCCAAGACAAATGTACTTTCATAATGACCTGAAAGGCCAGGTTGGGATTTCGAATTCTCCAACTTCTCTAAGTTCTGCTCCAATGCTGTGGGAACAGCTGCCCCCTCTCCCCTCCCCCTGCCTATGCCCTGGCTCTTAGGCCAGGCCCCATCCCCTGTTCTGGGCATACAATCCCCCCTCCCCTAGGGCCTGGGAGCACATACCCAGGCAGTGCAGTCAGTCCTCCCCAGGAGAGCTCTAAGAGGAGCACACAGGCCCTGGAAGCAGGTTTGTGACGGTTCAGGGGTGCCAGGTACCTGGAGCATGGGCTAGCAGGGACACACCCCTTGTTCCCATGGGCTGGGTTCCTGGCCCTATAAGAAGGGGTATGGATGGAAGAAGGCCAAAGTGGGATCTCTAAAGCATAGAGCTCAGGACAGAGGTCCCTCTTGCCTGGGCCTAGAAGCAATACTATATTTACAACTAGCATGGCATAAACACTAACAAATCAGAGCCAGTTTGAAGGTCCTCAAATCATACTACTTGGCCTGCTCTTTCAGTTTAAATAATGGTGACAGGGAGTGCTTTGCCTTTTGTCTCACCATGGGGTTCTAGCCCTAAGGAATAATATGTGATAATACATTTTAAAATGTCAACACTGGTGACCAAAAAAAGATTGTGGGGATGTTAAGTTTACTTTACTTTAATAGACATTAAGTACCTACTAAGAGGAAAACTCATTGCCCAGGGCTTTGGGAAAGAAAGATAAATAAAACCCTTTAAGGTCCCAACCATTTAGAGGTTCAGTCCAGGGGCTGGTGTTGGTGGAATGTAGTGTGTGTGTGTGTGTGTGTGTGTGTGTGTGTAGTTAGAATATAAGACATGCCACCACAGAATATGAGGTTATCAGCTATCTATAAGGAGGCCAGGAGACAAGCCCATGGGAACAAAGTGTACCCCAGGTAGACCATATTTCAGGTACCTAGGAAGCCTTAACTAACTGCAGAAATGAGGCTGTCTGGTCTCAAATCCCCAGGCCCTTCGCCTTCTCTGATCCTCTACTCTGGTCATCTACAACTTTATCTTTCTATTTCCTTAAACAGAGTTCAGAGATTAAGTCCATTTTCTCCCTTTCCTCTTTTTATTTTTACTCATTATTTATTGAAATACTTCAGATCTACACAAAATTATAAAGAATACTACTGTAAATGTCTATTTACCCACAACCCAGCTTAAGAAATGTAACATTACAAATATAGTTGAAGCCCCCTGCGAAGCCCTTCCCAATAGAATTCCCCTCCCTTTCTTTTCTCAAGAGGTAACCAATATCCTAAATGTGGTGTTTATCTTTCCATTGCATGCCCTTCTGTATGCTACATTTGTATATATCTTTCACATGCATTGCCTTTTACTCTCTGTATGTATCCACAATCAGTATATGGTGGTTGAATGTTTTCTTAGACTTCATATCATGTTTGCATCCTTCTGGAACCAGCTTTTTCCCTTATGTATTTTTTTCCTGCCATCACCCATTCTTAGCCTCTCTGTGTCTCAGCCCCTGTGAGTTCTAATCTCCTCCCCAGTCCAGCCCTTGCCATCCTGTTTAGTTTACCTATAACAGTCCCAAGCCAGTGAACGAAGGCTGGTCCCACCACAGGTGGGTCTCAGCTTCTCCCCGTGTGGCTCTAAACCAGTGCTTCTCAAACCTTAGCTGCATCACAGTCCCCTGGAGGGCTTGTTACAATACAGGCTGCTGGGCCCCACTCCCAGAGTTTCTGATTCGCAGGTCTTGGGTGGAGCCTAAGGATTCCTGGGTGATGCCGATAATGCTATTTTAAGGACCAAACTTTGAGAACCAGTTTTCCAAATTAGTGTCTGGGCTCAGGCTCTGCAGCACCATCTGGCCTCTAGGCAATCTGGGCCATCCATCAGGTTTCCTTCAAAAGCTCACAGCAGTACTATGAAATACACATATAACACAAGTCATGTGTAATTTTAAATGTTCTAGTAGCCACATTAAAAAAGTAAAAAGAAACCGGAGGAAGTAATTTTAATGTTATATTTAACACTATATTATCATTTCAATGTGTAGTTATTAATGAGACTTTACAGTATTTTTTACACTTACAGCACATCTCAACTCAGACTAGCCACATTTTGAATGCTCAGCAGCCACATGTGGCTAGTGACTAATGTAGTAAACAGCACAACTCTAAAGGCTCGACCTCCATTTCTGTCTTCACAAAAATTGTTTTAAACTTGAAATTTTAATTTATTTTGGGCTGCAATAAAAGAATTTCAAACAGGCTTACCAAATGGTAGAAAGTGAGGCCTTTCAATGAAGGTAAAATTGGTCAAACAAAGGTAAAAGAGATTCGAATCAGGATTATTTATGTAAATAAAATCTGCCTACATTTCAGTTTATTAACTTAAAACAAACATATCTGACAGCATTTGTTCTAGTTAAAAATAACTGTAAGAGAAAAAAGTCATATGTTATTGGATATCGCTTTTTGGGTGATGAATTTTGGAATGGAATCAGTGTTAATAACATTCCCATGGGCTTCGAAAAAAATGAAAAACCTAAAAATCGTGAAAAACAGATCCTTTATTCTTTCTTCATCTTCTTTCCATTCCTCCCAACTGCAGGATGAAATGAGAGAAAATTAACAATTACACAGCACTAACCAGCACCAGAGACTTTCTAAATCTAAGAAAATGGTCAGCCCTTTGTGTATGTGCTGCATTTGAGGGCTCTATCTAAACAAGTAGAGAAGAACAACACGTTTTCCTCTTGTAACCTGCACCTTGGATACAGGGTGCTTGTACAACCGATGGCTTCAATCATGTGATCATACCAACCTTGTCTCCCTCTTGCCCAACACCATAAATGCTTTTTTCCCCTTTGAGAGGTGATTCTGGAATTTAAATCACTCTCTCCACCTTAAAAGCCTATGCTCATTCCACAAATGATACTCCCTTACTCTCCCAGACCTTCAGTTTCTATATCTACCATATGAGAAAGAGGCTATTACCATGAAATACACAGCTGTGAAAATGCAGAAAAAATGTTAATCATTTAAATATACTCAAAGACAAGATACACCTTAAGACTTCATTACCAATTCAGTGATAAACAAGAGTCATACTGTGACTAAACTGCACTTCTTTTGACTGTCACATAAAATACAAAAATCTACAACCGAACAAATTGTTAGGTATTAATTACTAAATGTGGTCCTACCTGAAATTCTGAACGTTTTGCTATTTGTAAGTAGTCAGATTCTAAAAGTTGTCATCTCTTAGTACAGGAGACTGCACTTCTGTGGCCAAGTAATGAAGGCCCCACTAGTGCCCAGCCCAGCTACTTTTGCTGCTGCTGATTTATATTACTAGGTGCATGAATGTTCTATTAACATTCTGAGTAGGTAAATTTGAATTGTTAAACTAATTTTAAACAAATTTTTTCTCAATTCACTGGGAGAATTAAAAAACGAAAACAAAATTGGTAAGTGCCTGGGAGCCGCTGGGTTATTTTCAAAGCTATACACAGCTACCTGGACTTTCTGGGTCTGTCCTGCTGGGTTCAGGTTCTTGTTTTTGTTAAACTTCTCTTTCCCCCTCACTTTCAGCACCTTGGGCCTCTTCATTGGCGTTTTCATCCTGGTATTAAATTGTTTCTTTAGTGAATAATACAGACTTTGGGACAAGACATTCACAGAAAAAAAAAAATCCCAATTCAAAAGACTACTCTACCCTTAGGAGACGCAGAAGGATAGGAGCAACTAAGAAAACAGTAGCTGGGCACCTTCCTTCTGGTTGCTGTAACACTTCCATGGCCCTCACTTTTCTCCTGCTTGATCGTTTTCACAGTGACATTATTTCTCTTTTTCCAGTAAATCTGTCACCCTGTGCTACTGATTGCTTCTGGCCCTTTAGGGAATGGATCAGAATCGTCGGGGTCTGATGCATTCTGTGTTTTGGTCAGAACTTTGTTGCAAAAACATGTTTTGCCTCGATGACAAAAATCTATGGTGAAGCTCATTGGTTCCTCACCCCCCTGAATATTTCACCGTGACCAAGTGCTCCCGTATCAGCTCATAATGTATTGGGATCTACTTTCTAAGAATCTTGACATTTTTAAAAGCCAGGATCCAAAAGCCGTTTGCTTGTTCTTTTCTCTTCCATCTCCTCCCAAGCTCCCTCCCGAACACCTGCCTCCACTGACCTTCACCTGTGGCCTCATAAATGGCACCGATCATCTCAGATCTCTTACCAGGGGTTGGCAGAGGGCAGCTTATTTCCCCCCTCCAAAACTGGAGCGGTCGTTATGGAGGTGGGCTTCAACTGGGCCCCTCTGGCCTTCAGCTCCTGGAGGCCCCGACTCCCGGCTTCACCTCCCGAGGCCCCCCTCTGAGCCTGGGTCCCTCGCTACCCGTGTCTCCCGACCGACCCGCCCGCCAGCCGCTCACCCTCAGGGGTGCTGAGCTCCTCCGCCTCCTCGGGTTCCTGGGCTGCGGGCCCCGCCCATCGGGCGCCTGGGGTTCGGGGAGCCTGGCCAAGGCTTCGCGCGAGCTCGGCGGGGGCGGGACGAAGACGTGGTTGTTGTAGGGGACGCGGGGCAGCAGTAAGTACGCCAGTTCCAGGAGCACTAAGTGGAAGCTCGCCATGGGGAACTGGTTCACTTCTACCGGGCCCCCTGCTGCCGCCTCCTCCTCCTCCTCCTCCTCCTCCTCCTCCTCCTCCTCCTCCTCCTCCTCCTCCTCCTCCTCCTCCTCTGCCGGCCTGATGTCCGAGTCCTCCTCAGCGCCCCCGCCTTCCGGGGCCGCCTCCCCAGCATCTCCCCAAGCACCCGGCACCGCGTCGCGGTCCACCTGGTCGCCGGCTCTGGCCGCCTCGGTCTGGGCCCCAGCTGCGCCTGCGGGGCCCTCTGGGCCTCCCGAGGCTGGGTCTCCATCCCCCGTGGCCGACATGGCACCGGGCAGTTACCTCTACCAGGCGGGCGTCGATTGCGCAGGCGGTGGCCGCTGAGGTGGCTGCCCTGACGGGAGGCTGAGGGCTGTGGCTGCCGGACGGGGAGGCCGCTGAGGGGACAACAGAGGAGGCCCCACGACAGGAAGGGCAGGGGGCGGATGCCGGAAGCGGCCCACTGAGGCTGGGCCTCAGATAGCAATAGGCCAGGCCGTGAGGGAAAGATTCTTCTAGGCCACAGACGGGGGGCGGGGCCGGAAGAGTAGACAGTGGGCCGTGCCCCCTCGTCACGAGCTCCAAGCTTATTTGCTGACAAGCGAGGATTGACGTGCCCTGTGCCCAGTGAACGACCAAGGCCCTTCGGTTGTAGAATTGCTCACAGTCGCCTCCCTGTTCTTTGGCGCCTCAGGTTTTACCCTATGTTCAGGTTCACAAGGCTCCTGTCCTTTTAATTTTATGATTGTCCAAAAAATTATTTATGGAGGCACCCTCGGCCATGTGAACTGTGAGGAGTTCCCACTTGGGAATTTCCACCTGGTAATGGCTCATGTGAGTAGGGACAGGGTCATAAAAATGTTGTATAGCTCAGACGTTAGCAGTAGTAGAAACCTCCCAAGAAGAGAAAGAGAAGAATTTGGACGATTTAACGTAAAGATACTTGGAAAAGAGTAGTCAAAATTGAAATGGATGCAGTCAGAACTGAGTATTGAAGAAATGGTAAACGTAAGGAGCTGGAAGGTGTGTAATGAACCCAGACAAATTCACTTAAAGCCTCTAAAGACTGAATAAAAAAAAGGATGCTTCTTTTAAAGGACTAGGTCATCTCCTAAGAGCTAAGCATGACAATCATTAAAAGGACAGGCTCCCTAGGATGGTTCTGAGGCAACAGTCCAAGACTTTTTATTGATTTCAGGATCCATGTAATCAAGATGTCAAGTGTAAGTAATTCTGAAAGTTATGGAGAAATTAACTGCTATTTTATACTCATTCTGTAAAAAAAAAAATTTTTGTAACACTAAAAATATTTTTTGGAAAAAAACATCGCAAATAATATCTGGATGTTATATTTATGGAAAATAATACTAATCTCATAATGGTAAAGGGATGTTTTTCCTTTCACCAAAAGGAAAACCAAATTTCAATGTTTTGTTCCCTCTGTCTCACCACAAGAATGGAGCATGGTGTTGCCATAAATCATTGGTTTAAATTTGGAAGGCAATGTCAAAAATCTGTAGTCCAAAATCCTCACTATAAAGACAGCAAAAATGAGGCAGAATCCCAATCTGAGGTCTAGAGTTGGTTTTAACATTTGCCCCCCGGTGATCTTGGAACAGTTACTTATCATTTCTAGGCCTCAGTTTTATCATCTGTATAGTTGGAGTTCATCCCCTACCTTTAGTAAAGGTTTGTTAGATGGAATGAGATGGGATTATATAATATTTAGGATATTAACCATTTGTTGAAAATGTTTTCTTAGTTTGATTTTGCTTTCTAAGTTGGTTAATATTTCTAAGTATGTAGTTTTTCATTTTCATGTTGTAAAATGTAATATTTCTTTTTCTTCATTTTAACATCATAAGTTTACAAATCTTCTCTCATCCAGAGATAAATTTTATACTTTCTTCTTTTTGGAAGTCTTCTGAATGTTTACATTATACTCCTTAATCCATTTGGAATTAATAGTGACACGTGGTGTTAAGATTAAAATCTTAGTTGATTTTTAAACAGGTCACCTATAACACCATATGTTATGTAATTATTCCGCTCTATAAGGATGTGTGGCTATGTACCCTTTAGCGCTTTCTATAAAGGTAGAAGAGATGCAAGAGAAACGCATATTCTCCCATAATTTCAGAGCTGGAAACGCCTTTAGATATTGAATCTAAGACCATTCTTTTTTATTTTAAAAATTTTATTATTTAATTTTATTTTTAACATCTTTATTGGAGTATAATTGCTTTACAGTGGTGTGTTAGTTTCTGCTTTATAACAAAGTGAATCAGCTATACATATACATATATCCCCATATCTCCTCCCTCTTGCGTCCCCCTCCCACCCTCCCTATCCCACCCCTCTAGGTGGTCACAAAGCACCAAGCTGATCTCCCTGTGCTCTACAGCTGCTTCCCACTAGCCATCTATTTTACATTTAAGACCACTCTTTCCACTCTTTTTTTTTTTTTTTTTTGCGGTACGTGGACCTCTCACTGTTGTGGCCTCTCCCGTTGTGGAGCACAGGCTCCGGACGCACAGGCTCAGTGGCCATGGCTCACGGGCCTAGCCGCTCTGCGACATGTGGGATCTTCCTGGACCGGGGCACGAACCCGCATCCCCTGCATTGGCAGGCGGACTCTCAACCACTGTGCCACCAGGGAAGCCCTCCACTCTTTTTTAAACTGGGAAACTAAGGCCTAGAGCTGCTAACTGGCTTCCCCAAGGCCATGCCACTTAATGGAGGAGCCAGGACTAGGACCAATCTCCTGACCTTTAATCTGAAGTTGAAACAGACCTTATATATGCAACTTTGGCCATCTTATTTCCTACTGGACATAAACAATATCATAGGACACCAACATCAGACATGGTCATTCCAAGACCATGTTGAAAGGAGACAAAACAAGGCAACTTTAATTTTGTTTAAGCAGGGACAAAGAGAAGGTCACACATTACTAAAAATCCCCCTCTCTTGGCTAAAATGAGTGTCTACCACTTCTTTACCAATTACATCCTTATCCTGGTTCTAGTCTCCTCTCCCTATAGATAAGATTTATTCAAATACCAATCACAGAATTGCCCCTGCTATCTAAAGGCATCTAATCTAGAGCAAACCCGTTTCCTTGAAAACTTCCCAAAATAACTCAACCAAACCCCAACTCCTATAACAGGTTCTTTCTGACAGTTGTTATCGAGACATCACATGGTTCCCCCATGGTGTGTGTTCTCCCTCACTGCAATGAATAATAAACCCAACTCGCTCAACTGCAGGCATGTTCTTGTGATCTTTGGCTGGAGGACACTGACAATGTAAAATATTCCCATCTTTACATTGTAATATATTGACTCAACCAAGTGAGTCAGGAGGCATTGCAATTTGTAGGCTTTTCTCAGAAAAGGCTTCTCAGAGGAGGGAGGACTTGGACTCAACAGATGGGCAACATGTCCTGACTGAGGACAGTAGATGCAGGATGTTGTCTCCATGTGGCCCTTGTTAAAATGAGCTCATAACCCCGGCGGATCCCTGGCTGTAAAAAAGCCTGAGCCTTGGGGTAGGCTAAGGAAGCAGATGTTGCTTCTGGCCAGAGGGCAGACCTGGGTGATGTGATGGAGGTTCCTGTGGTGAGGAAGGTGCCTAATAGGGCACCCCCATTTCCTACTGCGTGCTGTGACAGGGCTGCCTCGACTCTTCCTTAGCAGAAGCACATGCTCCTGGGTAGCTGGGTTTTTTCCACCTATGAAAGCAGAGTATTTCTGTTTTCTTCACCTCCTCCTATCTCTGTACATTCTTTTTTCAGAACTCTCAACAGGACCATCACTATTCACTTTAGAGGAGATAGCATGTTACAAAACAAACAAAAAATGAAAACAAAACAAATCATACAAGTGTCTTTCCAGGTCATGAAAAACTGGGCTGTCCACTTGAAGCTATAGGACAGACACTCCAGACCCTGCTTATAAGCATTCGCAGAGAACATATTAAGCACCTACTATCTGCCTGGAATTGTGTTAGGTGCTTGGGGGCTCACAGGTATCTAAGACCCATGGCCTGTTCTGGTTCATGATCTAGAGGGTTTGACAGACACTTGGACAATGATGACACAAGCTGCCAAGTGCTATAACAGGGGTAAGCACAAAGTGCTAAGGAAGCATGGGAGAGTGAATGATTAGCTGGGGCTGGTGGGTGGGGGGGAGGAGAGGTGAAGGAGGTGGGCTGGTGCCTGGGAAAGTGCTCAAGAGGGGGCATTTCAGGGGGTCCTGAAGCTAGAAGTTCAAATGGCAGTAAAAAGGGGTGGGAGGGAGGTTACTACAGGCAAAGGAAGCAGCATGAACAGTGGCAGAGGTGTGTGAGTGTGTACCTATCCAGGGAATAAAATGGCAGGAGCACTGGTTAGAGTGGCAGAAGGGCCTTTAAAGTAGAAAGGACCATGAATGCTTTGGTAAGGAGTTTGCCCTTTGTCTTGAAAAGTAGGTCGGCCTCCCAAACAAACAACCATTGAGATGGTGGTAGAGTTAGCAGAAGAGTTTGTGGTGCATGTAGGAATGAGTAGAGTCAAGAAAAGGTCTGCTAAGGCCCTCCAAGGTCTTTCCAGCAAGTTTTAGTATCCACACTCTTCCTCTTTATAGAAATACTACGTATTTTTTGTACAACAGATTAATAAAACAGGTAAGCCTAAACAGGGAATCAAAAATCATACATATCTTGCCCATACAAATTAATAAGATAATAAGTCAATAGGAAAATAAGCAAAGGACATGGATACATAAATCACAGACAACTACAAATGGTTTTTAAACATATGGACAAATGGCTTTTGAACATATGGACATATGCTCAAACTCAATGTAAGTTAAAATTATATTAATCATTAGCATTTATTAAATACTTATATGTTGGGCACTATTTTAAACATTGACATAGATTAGTTTATTTACTCCTTGTAACAACCTTATGATGTGAGCACTATTAATTATCCATCTTTTGCAAGTAAGTAAACCAAAACATGGAGAGGTTTAGCAACATTCCCACGGCTACACATCCAGTAAGGAGCACAGCCTGAATTAAGAAAATAAAAATCACCCTTAATTTCACTAACCAGAAATGATCACTCTGCTACTTAGTATATAGTTCAGTTTCATTTTTCCAGGTTGGTAAGAAACTGTAATTCTTTTTTTAAGTGTTAATTTAGGGCCATTTTAGTTTTGTTTTTAATATTTATTTATTTATTTATTTGGTTGCACCAAGTCTTAGTTGCGGCAGGTGGGCTCCTTAGTTGTGGCTCACCAGCTCCTTAGTTGTGGCATGTGGGCTCCTTAGTTGTGGCATGCAAACTCTTGGTTGTGGCATGCATGTGGGCTCTAGATCCCTGACCAGGGATCAAACCCAGGCCCCCTGCACTGGGAGCAAGGAGTCTTATCCACTGCACCACCAGGGAAGTCCCAGAAACTGTAATTCTTAATTCCCCTCTTTGATTAGAGTTTCCCAGTCCCCAACCCTTAAATAGGAAGTTGGCTGTTGATTGCAAATAAATATACTTTATCATGTTAAGAAAGCTTTCTGTCCCTCTGTTATTAACAGCTGTGTGGCTTAGGGTAAACTTTCTGTATGGTCCTCAATTTCATCTTAAAAATGAGAATAGTTACCACCCCACAGGATATTTGTGAGTATTTAATATGATAATATACAGTGAACATTATCAGAATTAAGGTTTATTAGTGAGGTTTTTCAGGGTCTCCTCACTTTCTAAGCATGCAGTTTAAAAGAAAATTTTTTTATACAGCAGTTTCTTATTAGTTACCTATTTTATACATATTAATGTATATATATCAATCCCAATCTCCCAATTCATCCCCCCCCACTTTCCCTCCTTAGTGTCTGTACGTTTGTTCTCTATATCTGTGTCTCTATTTCTGCCTTGCAAGCCAGTTGATCTGTACCATTTTTCTAGATTCTACATATATGCATTAATATACGATATTTGTTTTTCTCTTTCTGACTTGCTTCAGTGTGTATGACAGTCTCTAGGTCCATCCACGTCTCAACAAATGACCTAATTTCATTCCTTTTTATGGCTGAGTAGTATTCCATTGTATATATGTACCACAGCTTCTTTATCCATTCGTCTGTCGATGGGCATTTAGATTGCTTCCATGACCTGGCTATTGTAAATAGTGCTGCAATGAACATTGGGGTGCACGTGTCTTTTTGAATTACGGTTTTCTCTGGGTTTATGCTCAGTAGTGGGATTGCTGGGTCATATGGTAATTCTATTTTTAGTTTTTTAAGGAACCTCCATACTGTTCTCTGTAGTGGCTGTATCAATTTATATTCCCTCCAACAGTGAAAGAGGGTTGCCTTTTCTCCACACCCTCTCCAGCATTTGTTGTTGGTAGATTTTCTGATGATGCCTATTCTAACTGGTGTGAGGTGACACCTCATTGTAGTTTTGATTTGGATTTCTCTAATAATTACTGATGTTGAGCAGGTTTTCATGTGTTTCTTGGCCATCTGAATGTGTTCTTTGGAGAAATGTCTGTTTAGGTCTTCTGCCCATTTTTGGATTGGGTTGTTTGTTTTTTTAATATTGAGCTTCATGAGCTGTTTATATATTTTGGAGATTAATCCTTTGTCCACTGATTCGTTTGCAAATCTTTTCTACCATTCTGAGGGTTGTCTTTTCATCTTGTTTGTAGTTTCCTTTGCTGTGCAAAAGCTTTTAAGTTTCATTTGGTACCATTTGTTTATTTTTGTTTTTATTTCCATTACTGTAGAAGGTGGGTCAAAAAAGATCTTGCTGTGATTTATGTCAAAGTGTTCTTCCTATGTTTTCCCCTAAGAGTTTTATACTGTCCGGTCTTACATTTAGGCCTTTAATCCATTTTTACTTTATTTTTGTGTATGGTGTTAAGGAGTGTTCTGATTTCATTGTTTTACATGTAGCTGTCCAGTTTTCCCAGCACCACTTATTGAAGAGACTGTCTTTTCTCCATTGTATATCTTTGCCTCCTTTGTCATAGATTAGTTGACCATAGGTACGTGGGTTTACCTCTGGGCTTTCTATCCTGTTCCATTAATCTATATTTCTGTTTTTGTGCCAGTACCATATTTTCTTGATTATCGTAGCTTTGTAGTATAGTCTGAAGTCAGGGAGTCTGATTCTTTCAGCTCCACTTTTTTCCCTCAAGATTGCTTTGGCTATTCTGGGTCTGTTTTGTCTCCATACAAATTTTAAGATTTTTTGTTCTACTTGTGTAAAAAAAAAGATGCTACTGGTAATTTGATAGGGATTTCATCAAATCTGTGGATTGCTTTGGGAAGTATAGTCATTTGCACAATATTGATTCTTCCAATCCAAGAACATGATATATCTCTCCATCTGTTTTTGTGTCATCTTTGATTTCTTCCATAAGTGTCTTATAGTTTTCTGAGTACAGGTCTTTTACCTGCTTAGGTAGGTTTATTCCTAGGTATTTTATTCTTTTTGTTGCAGTGGTGAATGGCATTGTTTCCTTAATTTCTCTTTCTGACCTTTTGTTGTTAGTGTGTAGGAATGCAAGGGATTTCTGTGCATTAATTTTGTATCCTGCAACTTTACCAAATTCATTAATTAGCTCTAGTAGTTTTCTGGTGGCATCTTTAGGATTCTCTATGTATAGTATCATGTCATTGCAAACAGTGATGTTTTACCTCTTCTTTTCCAATTTGTATTCCTTTTATTACTTTTTCTTCTCTGATTGCCGTGGCTAGGACTTCCAAAACTATGTTGAATAATAGTGGTGAGAGTGGACATCCTTGTCTTGTTCCTGTTCTTAGAGGAAATGCTTTCAGTTTCTCACCATTGAGAATGATGTTTGCTGTGGGTTTGCTGTATCTGGCCTTTAGTATGTTGAGGTAGGTCCCTCTACATCCACTTTCTGCAGAGTTTTTATCATAAATGGGTGTTGAATTTTGTCAAAAGCTTTTTCTACATCTATTGAGATGATCATATGGTTTTTCTTCTTCAGTTTGTTAATATGGTATATCACATTGATTGATTTGTGTATATTGAAGAATCCTTGCATCCCTGGGATAAATCCCACTTAGCATGGTGTATGACCCTTTTAATGTGTTGTTGGATTCTGTTTGCTAGTATTTTGTTGAGGATTTTTGCATCTATATTCATCAGTGATATTGGACTGTAATTTTCTTTTATTTTGTAATATCTTTGTCTGGTTTTGGTATCAAGGTGATGGTGGCCTCATAGAATGAGTTTGGGAGTGTTCCTTCCTCTACAATTTTTTGGAAGAGTTTGAGAAGGATGGGTGTTAGCTCTTCTCTAAATGTTTGATAGAATTCCCCTTGAAGCCATCTGGTCCTGGACTTTTGTTTGTTGGAAGATTTTTAATCAGAATTTCAATTTCATTACTTGTATTTGTTCATGTTTTCTGTTTCTTCCTGGTTCAGTCTTGGAAGGTTATACCTTTCTAAGAATTTGTCCATTTCTTCCAGGTTGTCCATTTTATTGGCAAAGAGGTGCTTTTAGGGCTTCCCTGGTGGCGCAGTGGATGGGAGTTCGCCTGCTGATGCAGGGGACGTGGGTTCGTGCCGCGGTCTGGGAAGATCCCACATGCCGTGGAGCGGCTGGGCCCGTGAGCCATGGCTGCTGAGCCTGCGCCTCCAGAGCCTGTGTTCCGCAACGGGAGAGGCCCGCGTACCACAAAAAAAAAAAAAAAAGAGGTGCTTTTAGTAGTCTCTCATGATCGTTTGTATTTCTGCAGTGTCAGTTTTTACTTCTCCTTTTTCATTTCTAATTCTATTGATTTGCATCCTCTCCCTCTTTTTCTTGATGAGTCTGGCTAATGGTTTATCAATTTTGTTTATCTTCTCCAAGAACCAGCTTTTAGTTTTATTGATCTTTGCTATTGTTTTCTTTGTTTCTATTTCATTTATTTCTGCTCTGATCTTTATGATTTCTTTCCTTCTACTGACTTTGGGTTTTGTTCTTCTTTGTCTCTTTCCTTTAGGTGTAAAGTTAAATTGTTTATTTGAGATTTTTCTTGTTTCTTGAGGTAGGCTTGTATTGCTATAAACTTCGCTCTTAGAACTGCTTTTGCTGCATCCCATAGGTTTTGGATCGTCGTGTTTTCATTGTTATTTGTCTCTAGGCATTTTTTGATTTCCTCTTTGATTTCTTCAGCGATCTCTTGGTTATTTAGTAACATATTGTTTAGCCTCCTTGTGTTTGTGTTTTTTATGTTTTTTTCTCTGTAATTGATTTCTAATCTCATACCATTGTGGTCGGAAAAGATGCTTGATGTGATTTCAGTTTTCTGAAATTTACCAAGGCTTGATTTGTGACCCAAGATATCTCTTCTGGTGAATGTTCCATGAGCACTTGAGAAGAAAGTGTAATGTGCTGTTTTTGGATGGAATGTCCTATAAGTATCAATTAAGTCCATCTTGTTTAATGTATCCTTTAAAGCTTGTGTTTCCTTATTTATGTTCATTTTGGATGATCTGTCCATTGGTGAAAGTGGGGTGTTAAAGTCCTGTACTATGATTATGTTACTGTCGATTTCCCCTTCATGGCTGTTAGCATTTGCCTTATGTATTGAGGTGCTCCTTTGTTTGGGTGCATAAATATTTACAATTGTTATATTTTCTTCATGTATTGATCCCTTGATCATTATGTAGTGTCCTTCATTGCCTCTTGTAATAATCTTAATTTTAAAGTCTCTTTTGTCTGACATGGGAATTGCTACTCCAGCTTTCTTTTGATTTCCATTTGCATGGAATATCTGTTTCTATCCCCTCACTTTCAGTGTGTATGTGTCCCTAGGTCTGAAGTGGGTCTCCTGTAGACAGCATATATATGGGTCTTGTTTTTGTATCTATTCAGCCAGTCTATGTGTTTTGCTTGGAGCATTTAATCTATTTACATTTAAGGTAGTTATCGATATTTATGTTCCTATTACTATTTTCTTAATTGTTTTCGGTTTGTTATTGTAGGTATTTTCCTCCTCTTGTGTTTCCTGCCTAGAGAAGTTTCTTTAGCGTTTGTTGTAGAGTTGGTTTGGTGCTGCTGAAATCTCTTAGCTTTTGCTTGTCTGTGAAGGTTTTAATTTCTCTGTTGAATCTGAATGAGATAGTTGCTGGGTAGAGTAATCTTGGTTGTAGGTATTTCCCTTTTATCACTTTACTATGTCCTGCCACTCCTTTCTGGCTTGGGTAGTTTCTGCTGAAAGATCAGCTATTAACCTTATGGGGATTCCCCTGTATGTTGTTTGTTTTTCCCTTGCTGTTTTTAGTATTTTTTCTTTGTATTTAATTTTTGATAGTTTGATTAATATGTGTCTTGGCATGTTTCTCCTTGCATTTATCCTGTATGGGGCTTTCTGTGCTTCCTGGAGTTGATTGACTAATTTCTTTCCCGTATTAGGGAAGTTTTCAACTATAATCTCTTCAAATATTTTCTCAGTCCCTTTCTTTTAGTCTTTTTCTGGGACCCCTATAATTCGAATTTTGGTGAATTTAATATTGTCCTAGATGTCTCTGAGACTCCTCAATTCTCTTCATTCTTTTTTCTTTATTCTGCTCTGCAGTAGTTATTTCCACTATTTTATCTTCCAGGTCACTTATCTGTTCTTCTGCCTCAGTTATTCTGCTATTGATTCCTTGTAGAGAATTTTAAATTTCATTTATTGTGTTGTTCATCATTGTTTGTTTGCTCTTTAGTTCTTCTAGGTCTTCTTAAGCGTTTCTTGTATTTTTTCCATTCTATTTCCTAGATTTTGGATCTTTACTGTCATTACTCTGTGCTCTTTTTCAGGTAAACTGCCTATTTCCTCTTCTTTTGTTTGGTCTGATTAGTTTTTACCTTGCTCCTTCATCTGCTGTGTGTTTTTCTGTCTTCTCATTTTGCATAACTTACTGGGTTTGTGTCTCCTTTTTGCAGGCTGCAGATCTGTAATTCACATTGTTTTTGGTCTACCTCCAGTGGCTAAGGTTGGTTCAGTGGGTTTTGTAGGTTTCCTGATGGAGGGGACTGGTGCCTGTGTTCTGTTGGATGAGGCTGGATCTTGTCTTTCTGTTGGGCAGGACCACGTCTGGTGGTGTGTTTTGGGGTGCCTGTGACCTTATTATGATTTTAGGCAGCCTCTTTGCTGATTTGTGGGGTTGTGTTCCTGTCTTGCTAGTTGTTTGGCATAGGTTGTCCAGCACTGTAGCTTGCTGGTCGTTGAGTGGAGCTGGGTCTTAGTGTTGAGCTGGAGATCTCTGGGAGAGTTTTTGCCATTTGATGTTATCTTGAGCTGGGAGGTTTCTGGTGGAGCAGTGTCCTGAACTCGGATCTCCCACGTCAGAGGCACAGACCTGACACCTGGATGGAGCACCAAGACCCTGTCTGCCCCCCGGCTTTTGGGAAGTCTGAGGTCTTCTGCCAGCGTTCTGTAGGTGTTCTGTAGGAGTTGTTCCACATGTAGATGTATTTCTGATGTATTTGTGGGGAGGAAGTTGATCTCCACGTTGTACTCCTCCATCATCTTGAAGGGCTTTATCGTACCGTATTCTTTTGATGACTGTAGCTTTGTAGTATAGGTTGAAATCAGGGAGTGTGTTACCTTCAGCTTTGTTCTTTCTCAGGATTGCTTGGGTTAGTGGGAGTCTTTTGTGTTTCTATACAAATTTTAGAATTTTTTGTTGTAATTCTGTGAAAAATGCCTTTGGTGTTTTGATAGGGAATGCATTAAATATGTAGATAGCTTTGGGTAGTATGGTCATTTTAACAATATTAATTGTTCCAACCATGAGCACAGTATATCTTTCCATTTATTTATGTCATCTTCAGTTTCTTTCATCAGTGTCTGTCTGAAAGTTTTTAGAGTATGGGTCTTTTACCTCTTTGGTTAGATTTGTTTCTAGATATTTTATTCTTTTTGATGCAGTTGTAAATGGGATTGTTAATTTTTCTTTCTGATAGTTTGTCGTTAGTGTATAGCAATGTGACCGATTTCTGTATGTTTTGTAACCTGCAACTTTACTGAATTCATTTATGCTAATATTTTTTGGTAGTGTCTTTAGGATTTTTTATATATAGTATCATGTCACCTGCAAACAGTGCCAATTTTACTTATTCCTTTCCAATTTAGATTCATCTTATTTCTTTTTTCTTTTTGTCTGTTTTCTCTGGCTAGGACTAGGACTTCTAATACTGTGGTGAGTAAAAGTGGTGGAGTGTCCTTCATTGTCTTGTTCCTGATCTTAGAGGAAATGCTTTCAGCTTTTAACCGTTGAGTATGATGTTGGCTGTGGGTTTGTCATTTTGCCTGTATTATATTGAGGTATGTTCCCTCTATATGTACTTTGTGGAGAGTTTTTACCATAAATGGCTGTTGAATTTTACCAAGAGCTTTTTCTGCATTTATTGAGATGCTCATATGATTTTTATTCAACTTGTTAATGTGGTTTTTCACAATGATTTTTTTAAATAGATATTGAACCATCCTTGCGTCCCTGGGGTAAATCCCTCCTGATTATTTTACTGTATTGTTGAATTTGATTTGCTAATATTTTGTCGCCATTTTTACATTTATGTTCATCAGTGATAATGGCCTGTAATTTTCTTTTCTTTTTTTTTTTTCTGGTGTCTTTGTCTGGTTTTGGTGATGCTGGCCTCATCGAATGAGTTAGTCAGCATTCCTTCCTCTTCAATATTTTGGAATAGTTTGAGAAGGATAGGTGTTGACTTGGGAGACTGTACATTCCTAGGAATTTATCCATTTCTTCTAGGTTGCCCATTTTATTGGCATATTAATTGTTCATAATAATCTCTTATGATCCTTTGTATTTCTGTGGACTCATTTTAACCTCTCTTCTTTTGTGATTTTATTGATTTGGGCCCTCTCTTTTTCTTCATGAGTCTGGCTAAAGTTTCATCTATTTTGTTTATCTTTTCAAAGTACCAGTTTTTAGTTTCATTGATCTTTTCTATTTTTTTTTGGTATCCATTTCTGCTCTGATCTTTATGATTTCTTTCCTTCTATTCATCTTGGTTATGGTTTGTTCATTTTTTTAGTTCCTTTAGGTGTAAGATTAGGTTGTTTGAGATTTTTCTTGTTTCCTGAGGTAGGTTTGTATTGCTATAAACTTCCCTGTTAGAACTGCTTTTGCTGCATCCCGTAGATTTTTGGATCATTGTTTTCCTTTGTCTCTAGGTATTTTTTAACTTCCTCTTTGGCTTCTTCAGTGACCCACTGGTTGTTTAGTGGCATATTGTTTAGCCTCTGTGTGTTTTGTGGTTTTTGCAGGGTTTTTCTTGTAGTTGATTTCTAGTCTCATAGTGTTGTGTTGGAAAAGATTCTTGTGATGATTTCAATCTTCTTAAATTTACTGAGACTTGTTTTGTGGTCTATCATGTGATCTGTCCTGGAGAATGTTCCATGTTCACTTGAAAAAATGTGTATTTGGCTGCTTTTGGATGGAATGTTTTATATTTATACACACATACATATAGATCTATTAAGTCCATTTGGTCTAATGTGTTGTTTAAAACCAGTGCTGCCTTATTTTCTGTCTGGGTGATCTGTCCATTGATGTAAGTGGGGTGTTAAAGTCCCCTATTATTATTGTGTTATTGTCAGTTTCTTCATTTGTGTCTGTTAATACTTGCTTTGAGTATTTAGGTGCTCCTATTTTGGGTGCATATATATTTACAGTTGTTATATCTTTTTGTTGTATTGATGTTTTTATCATTATGCAATGTCCTTTGTCTCTTGTTACAGTCTTTGTAAAATCTATTGTGCCTGATACAAGTATTGCTACTCCAGCTTTCTTTTTTTTTTCCATTTGCATTGGATACCTTTTTCCATCCCCTCACTCTGTACCTGTCTTTGGATCTGAAATGAGTCTCTTCTAGGGAGTGTATAGATGGGTCTTGTTTTTTTCTTACATTCATACACTCATTGTCTTTTAATTGGATCATTTAGTCCATTTACATTTAAAGTAATTATCGATAAGTATGTGCTTTATGCCATTTAAAAATTGTTTTCTGGTTATTTTTGCAATTACTGAAACAAGAACAAAGGATTTAGAATATTACATAAACTTGATTGATGAAGCAGTAGCAGGGTTTGAGAGGATTCACTCCAATTTTGAAAGAAGTTCTACTGTGCGTAAGTGCTATCAAACAGCGTTGCATGCTACAGAGAAATCCTTCATGAAAGGAAGAGTCAATCAATGCAGCAAACTTCATTCTTATTTTAAGAAATTGTCATAGCCACCCCAACCTTCAGCAACCACCACCCGGATCAGTCAGCAGCCATTAACATTGAGGCAAGACCTCCACCAGCAAAAGATTACCACTTACTGAAGGCTCAGATGATGGTTAGCATTTTTTAATAATAAAATATTTTTAAATTAAGGTATATACATTGTTTTTTAGACATAATACTGTTACACAGTTAATACATCACAGTGTAGTGTGAACATAACTTTCATATGCACTGGGAAACCAAAACATCTGTGTGACTTGCTTTGTTGCAATTTTCACCTTATTGTGGTGGTCTGGAACCAAACATGTGATATCTCCGGTATGTCTGTATCTATAAATGCAATGTTTGTACTCTTATTTTGAGCAAACTGTTATCCGAGAATAAGAAAGTATTTTACCTTCATTTATTCCTTCTTTGATGCTCTTCCTTTCTTTATGTAGATCTGAGTTTTTGACCTCTATTATTTTCCTTCTCTCTAACGAACCTCTTTTAATATTTCTTCCAAGGCAGGTCTACTGGCAACAACTTCCCTCATTTTTTGTTTATATGAGAGAGTCTTTATTCTTCAAATATCTTCTCCATTCTCTTCTTGCTTGCCTGTTTCTGAGGAAAAATAAGATGTAAACTTTTTTCCCCCCTCTTTCTGGGTAATGTGTTTTTTCCTCTGGCTTCTTTCATGATTTTTTTGTCTTAGGTGTAACATCTTCAAACTACAGAAAACCAAGGTGTAGGGATTTTTTTTGAAATTTATCCTGCTTGATGATCTCTGAATTTCCTGGATCTGTGGTTTGGTGTCTGACATAAATTTTGGGAACTTCTTGGTCATTATTTTTTCAACTATTTCTTCTATTCTCTGTCTTCTCCTTTTAGTATTCCCACGATGGATACGTTATCCTTTGTAATTGTCCCACAGTCCTTGGTTATTCTGTATTTTTTTTGTTTTTCAGTCTTTGTTCATTTTTCTTTTCAGTTTTTGAGGATTCTATTGATGTATCCTCTAGGTCAGATTCTTTCCTTGGCTGTGTCCAGTCTACTAATAAGCCTGTCAAGGCAGTCTTCATTTCTGTTAGTGTTTTTGATCTCTAGGATTTCCTTTTTGGTTCTTAGTATTTCCATCTCTCTGCTTACATTGCCCATCTGTTCTTGCATGTTGTCTACTTTATCCATTAGAGCCCTTAGCATATTAATCATAATTGTTTTAAAATTCTTAGTCTGATAATTCCAACATCCCTGCCATGTCTGATTCTGATACTTGCTCTGTCTCTTCAAATTATGTTTTTTGCCTTTTGTTATGCTTTGTAACTTTTCCATGATAATCAGACACAATGTACTAGGTAAAAGAAGCTACTGTACATAGACCTTTAGTAATGTGGTGGTTGAGATGTTGGGGGAGGGGATGCATTCTATAATCCTATCATTAGGTCTCAGTCTTTCAATGAGCCTATGCCTCTGGACTGTGAAATTCTCATGGTATTTTTCTCTTGCCTTAGGTGGGACTAAATGACTAGAGTGGGCTGGAGTTGGGTATTTCCCTTCTCTAGGTCAGTTAGGCTCTGATAATAGCCCAGCAGGTTAGACTCTTGTTAGTTTCCCCTGAGGGCAGGTCTTTCCAAGAAGAGTTCTCTGGGTATTTCAAGATTGTTCCTTTTCCCCTTCCCTTCTCAGAGCCTGAGTGGATTTTTTTCCCCTGATATTTACTGTGGGAACCTGGTTGAGCTGCTGGAGATAAACCTCACCATATTGTGAGCCCGCCTATGACTGGGACCTCTTGGAATTTTTTTTTTTTTTTTAAATGATATTTATTCAATTGTTTCTGAAACTCTTTAAATAATTCCCTAGTGGTTTGAATACTCCAGAGTTAAATGATCCTTGAGGTTCCTTGCAGCTCTGTGAGTTCTTGATGCCAATTAATCTTTTTTTTTTAATGTTTTAAAATTTTATTTATTTGTTTATTTTTGGCTGTGTTGGGTCTTTGTTTCTGTACATGGGCTTTCTCTAGTTGCAGCGAGTGGGGGCCACTTTTCATCGCGGTGCGCGGGCCTCTCACTGTCGTGGCCTCCCTTGTTGCGGAGCCCAAGCTCCAGATGCGCAGGCTCAGTAGTTGTGGCTCATGGGCCTAGTTGCTCCGCGGCATGTGGGATCTTCCCAGACCAGGGCTTGAACCCATGCCCCCTGCATTGGCAGGCAGATTCTCAACCACTGCGCTACCAGAGAAGCCCCCTCTTGGAATTTTTAACTCAAAGTTTCCCACACTGAGACTTCAGCAGTTCATTAATTGTAGTTCAGATTTTCCTACCCTGGCACTGGTTCCCAGGGAGGGTGGTTTCTGCTCATGAGTCTCTGCTCTAGTAAGCTACAACTCCCTGTATTTGCCTGTATGTCTTTCCAGTCTTGGGGGCTGAAGTTTTCCCTGTGTCCTCCCCTCTCTCATGGATCCAAGAAGAGTCATTGCTCTTTTAGTCTGTTCAGTTTTTACTTGTTGTTAGGATGGAGTGGCAACTTCCATGCTCCTTGCATGTGAAACCAGAAGTCTGAAATAGAACCTTTACAGAGGTAATCAAGTTAAAATGGGACATTATTCCAATGTGTCTGATGGGTGGGCCTTATTCCAATGTGTTTGATGTCCTTCTTAGGTTTTTTTGCAAAACAATTTTTTTGAACTTCACTTGACTCCTTTGTTTCCATATCTCTATTGAAATTTTTCATTTCTTCGTGCTTATTGTCTTTTTCACTTGTTCCTTTCATATATATCATAAATGATTTAATGAGTTCTTTAACATCACATAAAATAATCATAGTTACTATAAGTACCTCTCTGGTAGCTTCAACATCTGAGCCATCTCTGATTGCTAAATCTGTTGACAGTGGCCTGATTTTACTTCTGTTTACTAGTTTTTGATTAAATGGTGGAGATAATGTAGAAAAAGTATAACTTTTTAGGAAGAAGAGGAATGGGCTTCCTCTTCTTCTTTTGAGCCATTAATGTATGGTTGAGTCAACGTAGTGAGGAGTAAGGTGGATTTAGGTTTTCTCATTTATTTTTACCTTCAGGGCATCACAGTCTTCAAATTCTTCTAGCAGTGGGCTGTTATTATCTTGTACTTAGAGTAGTGGCTGGATTACCAGATAGTTTTTTCTCAGTGTTTCAGTCATCCCTGGATGCCTTCACCAAAGGCGGGAGGGTCTCTCTCCATTCTCTTTCCTGTCCCACAGTGGTAAACTACTGTTTTTTATTGCTTGTGCTCTGCTAATTGTGTTTGGGGGTAGTTCTCTGTTGTTCTGATCCAGTCTAGTCTTAAGCAGACCCTGTTAGTTTACCAGTTTACAGCTTTTATAACAACTTCAACTCAAATCTGCAAGCTCGGGAGAAATCTCGATTAAAATTCAAAGCTCTCCTTCCATCTTTATGCTGGAAACTGCATCTCAGTGTTCCCCACATTCACACGAACTCTAGTTTTTTTGTCTTCTCATATTCTCTGTCTCATAGCAACAGGAGTAGTTACATCTTTTTAGAAGTATGTTCTTGAATCCAAGAAGGCTTCATGGAGGTAGTTTTACTTGAGCTGGCCAAGGTTTCTATAGGCAGAAATGGGTAGACAGCGAATTCCAGAAAGAGCCATAACTGAGAGCAAAATATAGTCAGCATTGGAAGAGGTATGGTGTGCCCCTCTAGGAGTGTAGTGATGTTTGAGGGTATCATCTAGATGATCACAGAATTCCCTGATGCATAAATGCAACTGTTTTGTGAGACTTGGGGCCATATTTGTTTCCCATGCTGGTGAAACAGACCATACTATTTATCTAAGTGTAGTGTTTGGGGATATGAGCCTATCATATCATACTCTTTCTTATTTTCATCTGCCTGCAGTGCCCCAAAGGAATAGCCCCATATTCCAGAGAGGAATAATTCTGGGAAAAATATTCATAAGAGAACATGAATTCAGTTGCATAGATTGTGAAACACCAGTCATTGTCCTGTTTTTTTGTTACAGTGTAAAATATTGTACCCATTTAAATCTGAACTAGAAACCAAAACCCAAGAAAAATTATGAGCATCAGTTTGTGTAGAGGCTAATCACTGCAGTACCGTATTGTGTCCCATTCTTTTCCATGTCACCTCCACCCATCTGCCCATCTATGTCTATTGGTAAGAACAGTGAAGGGGGAATGAAAACTCTACTAAGGTGAAGAGAACAAAACTCTTGTTCATTTCTCCTCAGCTGCTCAAAAACAAAACAAAACTTCAGAAGATGGAAATAATTCAGTATCTATGTTTCCTGGATTTATTTTTTTTATCCAAAGCAATTTATCCAGATAAACCTTCCTTATACTTCTGTCGTAGTTGATTATACCATCAGGAAAAAATGCTAAGTTTTAAGAAAATATTTGTTGTTTAAAGCTTATAAGAAGTAGGCTTGAGAAAATAAATTATGGTTGTAACCCAAATCAAACTACTTCTTTATCACCTGGCATTATTACCATTTTTGTTTTAATGCTTTTAAATTAGTTGGTAGGTGAAGAGAGTGGGTCACCACACCTTGGTGTAATGATATTGCTGGGAAGGTGTCACCTTGATGCAAACAAAACCTCCTCATCGAAGCCGAAATGGAGCTATGATATGAGATTAGGGGAATTCCTGCAGCTTGTATGTATTGAAGCACATTATATATTTATGTCCAGATCTAGGTTTGTTTCAAACCTCTTTTGCTGTTCTCTCTTTGGCTCTGCCAACTGAATGGGTGAGGGATTCAGTCTCCCATGCTAGGGCTTCTCCTAAGGGAAAGAGATGGCACACTTCCATTTTGATATAAATAGGCTGACTTTCTGTTTCTCTAAGCCTCCATTTTGTGTACTGAAAGAAAAACAAAAGGATACAGCCTATGAGGTCCATCCCTCTAGCATATGGTACAGAGCCAAAGATACACTGTGTCTGATTGTTTTTGTTGATACTTGGTGTGCTTATAAAAAAACAATAGCAAGCTTTCATTAGGTTTTAATTTTGTAACAGTTGTAAGCACCTTACATTTCATTTAATCTTTCCAATAGCCCTGTGAAGTAAATACTTTTATTTTCATTTTATAAAGATGGGGAAACTGAGCCTCAGAGTGGAAGTGAATTGTCCAAGTCACACAATGTTGGAGCTGGAATTTTAGCATAGGCAGTCTAACTATAGATTCCATGCTCTTAACTGGGGATTGGCAAATTTTTCTTTAAAGGTCAGATGGTAAATGTTTTAGGCTTTGCAGGCCATGTAGTCTCTGTTGGAACTACTCAGCTATGCTGTTGTAGCACAAAAGCAGCCATAAACAATATATAAATTAATGGGTATAGCTGTGCTCCAATAAAACTTTATTTATAAAAACAGGTGGATAGCAGGATGTAGACCGTGAGCTGTTTGTTGTATTGCTTGTTGAATTCTGCCCTTTAACCACTATGAAATACTGTCACATTATTAAGGATTAATAAGTCATGAGTAACCAAGGTATTTTCCTTGTTCTTTTATGGAGATATACAGTGCTCTTAGTCTTGTAGAATAAAAAACCAAAAGGATACTTAGCATTTGTATTCTTTGGTTTATAAAAATATTTCCATGTTTATATCTACATATACATCTATCTATATAAATGTATATACATAGATGTGGAGGTGCACATATACGTAGATGTGCGGGTGCATGCAGGGGTGTGTGTGCATATGTGTGCGTGTGTTTGGGATATATATAGATATACACACTATATATACACACTTTCTATATTTTTATATGTGTAGAAGGACATCCATTAAAATGTTAATTGTGGTTATCTCTTGGATTGAGTTGGGTAATGTTCTGAATTTTCTTCTATAAAAGTGACTTTCCCAAGTTTTCTATAATGCATATTTATTACTGACTGGAATCAGACCAAATTAAAATTACAAAAATACATTTATCAAGTTTTTTTTCCTGGGCAGGAGGCAGAGGAGAAAAGCAGAGAAGGCATAGCATTGGGTAGAAGCTAGAACCAGGAGAAATAGGCTGCTCAGGAACCTACCAAGGTTTAACAGATCTGACAGTATGAGTTTTTGATTTTCAGCTCCATATATATCCTTACTGTCTGATCTGTGAAAATGAGTAAGGGCCTTTAAAATGGTTTTCTTTTTCTACTTATCATGATATCAAGTTTCCTTTTCAGCAGGCACTGAGAGACATTAGAAGAAATTTTTTACTTTCTGGTTCATGTATAACGCACACAGTAGGCTCCTGCAGGACCAGTAGCTTCCCCGGCGTCCAGCTCCTGTAGTGTGGGGTGGCTTCTGCAGTACATGGGATCCAGCAGCTCCCAGCTGCTGAAAGCTTCCTTTGGTAACCTTCTCTTAGGTGGTTTCGTAGTGAAGTGTCTATGATGAGATACTTCCCATGAACCCACATGAGAGTGAGTTTCTGACAAGTTCCAAAGAGCAGATTTCTAGCAAGTTTTACTGATGTGGCACCACAGCAACCTCTCTGTCATTTGGTTAGCCATAGTTAGCTCCTCTCCATCAATGTCTGGATCTCAGACCTGTTAGAGGTGGGTTATGGGGGTAAGGAGGAACTCTTCCTTGGGCATTCTGTGTTACCCTTGGGATAGTGATTGCTTCTAATATGTGCTATTTCTATACTTAGAATTGTCTTTACTTCTTCCTAGCGAATCCCTAGTTACTCCAATCTCCTATTATAATTATAATTCTTTATATTAAACTTGTTAACATTACTATGTCATTTATTTCTCCTTTGTGGACCTGGGCTGATACACCGGCATACTGAATATGGCTGCTTAGGATGTCTAAGGACCAGGAGACATTCTTCTTAGGTAACCAAGAGCGAGCAAATGAAAATGGGAGAGTGAACATTGACCTTTCTGACAGATACAGAAGGGCTAAATCAGGAGTGGGTTTATAATCCAGAACCAGGTGCTGTTGTTCTTATTTTCTGAGTTGGATGAAACTGCTCTCAGTCTTTCCTTGATACCTTTCACATTGCCTAACTGATATGGACTTTATATCTTAAAGTTAGTTTCATGCATGTGGTTAAATACCTTTTCCTAGAATGGGAATGTTATAGAATGGCAAATATAAGTTTGGAGCCAAGCAGATCTATTTGAGTCCTGGCTCCATTATTTACTAGCTATATGACCTTATATAAATAAATTAGTCTGAGTCAGTTCAGTTTCCCCCTTTGTAAAATGGGGACAGTACTACCTACGTAACTTGTTATTGAAGGATTAAGAACAATGAGTATAAAAGCCATAATATGGTGCTTCATACATAGTAATTGCTAAGTAAATGGTAGCTAGTAATTATTGTTGTTATTGTTCAGTGTGCACAGAAAATGACCCTTTAAGTAGATGCAGAGAAAACGAGGAAGCAAGAGTTTTGATCTCAAAGCTGGACCCACACATTTGTCAGGAGCAGATTGTAACATGGCAGTGTGAAAGACTTTCCCTTAGCCCCTTTCCTTTCAGGAAGACCCACATCTATAGCCTATAATTGGACAGTGAAGAGTCAGGATGGAGTCCAAGGGCAGATGTTGGAAGTAGCACTGGTCCTGTTAGGTCCTGACTTAGCTCGGTGTGTTTATGTGCAAGTGAGAGGGGCTGGCTCTCAAAGGGTGATAGTGATTGAGTACCGATCATATGATACCAATAGCTATGACTCCTACTGCTCTCTGCATGAGTAGGCTTGCTCTTGATACAGATTCCCCTGATTTCTCGGGAATAAGAGAGGGCTTATTTGATATGCATACCAGGATGTGTATATGTGTTGCGGTGGTGGTGAGTATCTTTTAGCTGGGCTCCTGCTGTGATTGACTCTTCACAGCTACAACAAAATGTGCATGTTGCTTGGCTCCCTTCCATGTCTCTCTGAAACAAGACAGATTCCCATTCTTCTTGCTTGGGACCACGTCCTGGCTGAGCTTCTGGTATGTCACATCTGCCTCTCTGTGTGTGTCTGTCTGTCTCTGTACTTGTCAGCAACATTCATCAGTGGAAGGAAGAGCAGAAATGAAAGTAGCTTCTGCAGTTGCAGCTCTGTGGATGACTTTGGCCGAGCCTGGCTAAGTAGACTATGCCTGGATTAGGCTGGTTTTCCATGGAGGTAGAGTAGGTGATTTTTTTGGATTAAGTTATTAAGGACTCCTGTTAACATTTATTGACTACTTCATCTGTGCAACATTCTACACTACATGTAAACAGATTATCTAATTTTAAACCTCAGAAGACTACTATGAAGTAGGTGCTATTATTTTTGTTTTGCTTTTCTTTTTAAAAATGTTTTATTTCTCTTTTTATTCATGAGTTGGAAAGGCTTTAAAACTTCTCCCTGAGAACAAATTGTTTGCTTAAAAGTACAACTCGCTACAGAGATCTGGTTTTTATTACTAAATCAAGTAGGTTCTGTTATCCACTTTTATAGATGGGAAAACTGAGGCTCATGTCAGGTTATTTATCCAAGGTCACACAGCTAAAAAGTGGCCTTCATTCACTGACTTTTTTGAGCATCTCTTATGTACACGGTGCTGTTCCAAGTGGTAGAGAAATAACAAAACAAAAGACAAATATCGCTGCCCTCATGGAGCTTATACTTCTAATGGTAAAAGACAAATAAAAATTGCAATCTTATACAGATGACCCTTGAACAACACAGGTTTGAACTGCATGGGTCCACTTATATGTGGATTTGTTTTAAAAAAATATGTGCTACAGTACTACATGATCCATGGTTGGTTTAATCTGTGGATATGGAACCACAGATGTGGAGGGCCAACTGTAAAGTTATAACGTAGATTTTCTTTCTTTTTTTTTTAATTATTTGGCTGCACTGGGTCTTTGTTGTGGCATGCAGGATCTTTAGTTGTGGCATGCTGAGTCTTTAGTTGTGGCATGCGAACTCTTAGTTGTGGCATGCGGAATCTAGTTCCCCAACCAGGGATTGAACCTGGGCTCCTGAATTGGGAGCACGGAGTCTTAGCCACTGGGCAACCAGGGTAGTCCCTATATGTGGATTTTCAAGTGTGCGCAGAGTCAGTGATCCAATCCCTATGTTGTCAAGGTTCAACTGTATAGTAATAAGTGTTGAGGAGAAATATAAAGCAGAGAAAGGGGTACAGGGAATGTGTGTGTAGGATTGCAGTTTAGAGAAGGTGGTCAGAAAAGATGTCATTGAGAAGGTGACATTTGAGTAGAGCTTTGGAGGAGGTGAGAGAGTGAGCCATGAAGGTATCTGTAGGGAAGAGCATTCTAGGCAAAGGGAACAGAATATCAAAGGCCTTTATGCAGGAATATTCATGGAATGGTCAAGGAACAACAAAGAGGCCAGTGTAACTGGAGCACAGTGAGCAGAAGCGAGAGTAGGAGGTGAGATCAGAGCGGTAACAGGATCTGGGCTGTATAGATCCTTAGAGCCATTGTAAGGATTTGGCTTTTACTCTGAGACTGGAGGGTTTGGGCAGAGGAGTGATATGTTATGATAGGCTGATCCTGTTTTAAAAAAAAAAAGCCATATCTGTTATATTGAGAATAAACTGAGGAAAGGGGTTCTAGTAAGGAGGAAATAACTAAGTGATTTGTCTAAACTTTGAGTTTAATAAACTCTGAATGTAGGACTGGATCCAGTGTTTTGTGGGGTGTGAGGTTTTATACAACTTTGGGAGCCTTCTTTAAGTGAAAGAATTCAAAAGTAGGTGTGAATGTGAGCTTTTTAAATTGAAAAGAGAGAGGGACTAGGAAAGGGTCTGTGTAAGTAAGGGACTCTGAAGCATAAGCTTCATTAGCTTCACAAGTAACTCTGCCTCTAAGTGAATTACTATGTACCAGACTCTATGCTAGGCCCTGGGAACAAAGGGATGGATAAATCAGTGATTTAGACTTAAGACCTGGACTATTGTAAAGCCATCTATCTGGCTTTCCTTATCTCCTTCTCCTTCAATCTGCCCAGCATACAACTAGAAGATTTATTTTCCTGAATCACTTCTTCATCACTATATACTCCCCTTTTAAAAAGCCTCTAATTGTCTTTCCATTTTGGTTTTCCATTGCCTGAAGGAGTTCTTTACATTCTATCAGGCATCAGAATCGGTTTGCCGGGTGGGTGGGTGGGGTACTTGTTCAAAATGCAGATTTCCTGGCCGCAACCGTAAACCTACTGAATGAGAGTTATGAAAGTTGGGGCCTATAATTCATTTTAAACAGTCTTCCCCAGGTGATTATGATGCAGATGGCTATACTTTATAGTTAATGAGCTAAGGCCAAAGCTCCTTACTATGGAATATCATCCATGATCTTGACCCAGCTGCATCTTTCCTATTCTTAACATAGACCCCCGCATTCTAGCTATTGTCCCCCAAACATGCTTTACACACTCTCGACTCTGTAGAGCCTTTGATCACTTTGTCCCACCTGGCCGGAATGCCTTTATCGCCTCTCTGCCTCTCCAAACCTTAGCCATTCCTTGAGTCCTAGTTCATATCTAGTCTTTCTTGGTGTCTTCTCTGACCCAAGAATTCACATCCTCCAAGCTCCCAGAGTACTCATCAGCAACCTTGTCATATTTATTGCATTGTTTTACTTCTCAGACATGTCTTTTACCTTAACCAGACCGTAAACTCCCTCAGGGTAAGGTCCGTTCCTTTACCTTTTTGTATCTCCCAAGGGCCTTACCCAGTACTGAGTGAGCAGAAAAACAAGAGGAGGAGGCAAGAAAGAGTGTTTATGTTCATAATGGACCATATTTTTGTCTTTATATTCTCATTTAGTAGAGCATAACAAATTCCCAAACAACTACTTTTTGATGAACAACACAGATTTGGTTCATAAATACAGGTTCCAAAAATACATTGAGGATGAAAACTTCTTTCACTCACATTCTCTCATTACAGGAAGATACTGGGTGATATACTACTGGATACTGGCTGCTGTTTTAGTAAATATTTCAGAAATGTGCTATTATTTTTACATTTTTATCCAAGGTTGTATTTCATGATTTGTTGCTCTTAAAGGAGTTGATCTGCATGCTGAAATAGTTCAGTCCTAGGCTATTTGGAAAAAGGAACACCACCACCAAAGTATACCTAGACATTGCACTGGGATCTGCTAAAGATTGACATCACATTTATTAGTGTTTAAGGTAAGGTGATGGTTCTAGAGTCATTCTCATTAAGATGTTCAGGCAAATGAGTATATGGTCATCCCTTAAGTATCCTAGCGGGATTGGTTCCAGGACCCCACATCCCCCACCATAGATACCAAAATCCATGGATGCTCAAGTCCCTTATATAAAATGGCATAATATTTGCATAGACCCTATGCACATCCTCCCAAATACTTTAAATCATCTCTAGATTACTTATAGTACCCAATATAATATAAATATAATGTAAATGCTATGTAAGTAGTTGCCAGCATGTGGCAAATTCAAATTTTGCTATTTGTAGCTTTCTGGAATTTTTTAAAAAAACATTTTTGATCTATGGTTGGTTGAATCCACAGATGAAGGACCCGTGGATATGGAGGGCCAACTGTAATATCTACATTTTTTTAAAGGAGGGCAAACCTTAGGCACAGGTTAATAAACCATGGTCAGGCAGTGAGGTTGTAATATTGCTGCAAGTAGAGCTTATGGAGCCTTGGTTTTTCTATTTCTATAGAAGAGGCAGCATAGTTTAGTACACTGATTTTCAAACTTTTTTAGAGTCTTAATGTTCTAAAAAGTTGCTCTGAGGGCCACTGAGGGCAAGGGTCTGGTGGTTAGGGCTGATATTGTTGTGAGAGAGAGAAGTATTTAAGTTTCATTTGGCTTCTGTCTGCATCACAAACGGTAGAGCTAACCATGGTAAGAAGGAATCCAATGTCAAGATAAGAGTGGATATATGCATATGTATAACAGATTCACTTTGCTGTACATCCGAGACTAACACAATATCGTAAATCAACTATACTGCAATAAAAATTAAAAAAAAGAAATAAAACAGTAAGATGAGCTTGTGACCTTAAGTTTCTTGGCCCAGACAGTTTATATCCCAGGAGACTGAACACAGATGGGATTATGGCACTGCTGTTAGAGTTCTTTAAGGAATCATGAAAGTGGACTAGGTCCATAAAGAAACTGGGAGAGGAGCAGATACTGACCTGATTTTCAAAAGAGAGAAGGTAGAGTCTGAACTATAGGCTCATAAGCTCAAATTCTAGAGCAAGTAATATTTTAGAACATTACTAATGTTTTCGAACCCAAGTTTGTGTGCCTGTCGCACAGTGAAGCCAAACTAATTGAAATGTTGGAGTTTGGAGCAGAGCAAGGTTTATTGCAAGGTCCAAGCAAGGAGAACAGGCAGATCATGCTCAAAAGACCTGAACTCCCCAATTGTTTTCGGGAAAGAGTTTTTATAGGCAAAATTTGTGAGGAGGGCTGCAGGGTGTGTGACCTTCCTCTGATTGGTTGGTGGTGAGGTAACAGGGTGATGTTCCAGGAATCTCAATCATCAGCCTTCTGGTTCTGACCATTTTGGGGTCCAGTGCTTGTGCTCAGCCTGAAGTTACCATCCTCTACCTGGATGGGGCCTTAGTTCCTGTAGAACAACTCAGAGACGTGTACCAGATTGTTATGTATAGCCCTTGAGGAGGAAGTAGGACTCTGCTCTATCGCTGCTGTACCACTGTTTCCTTCTGCATTTCCTCACTCTCCTAATTAGTAACTTTTTGAAACTGCCCTTTGGAACTCAGGGAAGGTCTAGGAGGCTGAAAGTCCCTTTCTTACAAACAAGAAACGGAGGACACGGAAAGGCTCTTGTAACCAGGAGGGCCCCACAGGGTCCTGCTTGGTTTGACTAAGAAGACAGTTATCAGTCAGGGTTCCAACAGGAAATGGATGAAACATTCAAAGGGATTAGGGGAGAGAGTTTAATGAAAGAACTATTTACAGACATGTGGGACAGAGTTAACTACAAAAAAGGCAGTTTCATATGGTTTAACTTAATAGAACCAAAGCTAGTGTAACCAGAGCAGAATGAGTAAGGGGTAAGAGGTATGCAGGACCTTGTGGCCATAAAAAGTCATTGAAAGTAGTTTGGAAAATGTAATAGAAAGCCACTGTTTGGTTTTTAGCAGTGGAGTGACATGATATGGTTGCTGAGTGGAAAATACAGTTGCCCCTTGAACAACATGGGGGTCAGGGGTGCTGATTCCTATGCAGTCAAATCTGCATATAATTTATAGTTGGCTCCCCATATCTATGGTTCTGCATCCATAGGTTCAACCAACCACAGATCTTGTAGTACTGTAATATTGAAAAAAATCCGTGAATAAGTGGACCCACGCAGTTTAAACCTCATGTTGTTCAAGGCTTAACTGTAGATTGTAGTGGGGAAAGAGTGGAGGCAGGGAGACCAATTAGGAGGATTTTGAAGTGAATTGTGTTTTATTTAGTCTAGGGTTGTTACAGAAGAAGAGATAGAAGTAGAAAAATTCAGCATATAATGTGTAGGTAGAATCTATAAGTCTTTTCAATTATTTGTGTGTGAAGAAGGAAAAAGATGATAAATTAAGGATGCCTAAGCTTTTTGCCTTGATCGGTCAGATGGAAGGTGATATCATTTATCAAGAAAGGGAAGATGAGAGAGGAGCATGTTTAGGGAGAATTCAAGTAGTCATGAAATAACTCACAACAGTATCTTTTACTTCTGTGATAAGGTTTCTAGATTCAGGTATTAGATAAATGGAACTCTGTAAGCCAGCATTTCTATGTTCCATGAATTGGCATTCCACATAATAAAGGAGTTTTATGGTCCAATAAGTTATAAAATACTGTGCTAAACAAAGTTGTCTTTTTTTCTTTAACTGGAGTACTTTTCAGAGACTTTGATAGGCTATCATAGATTGTGAAACTCCCAAAGGGGAATATTACTTAGTCATGGAACTTTTTATTTTTAAATGACAATTTTGAGGGTTCTGGAAATGTTACTGTATATATGATTTATCTGTGATGTACCCAGATCTCAGTAGAGAATCTGACAGTCTTTCATGACCTTTCTGTGGAGAAGGTGGACAATTATAGATTAGATGATATACATTTGGACACTTGGTTCGTGATTAAAATACCAGGAATTATGAAAGTTTAATGCAGTGGTTCTTCACATCAGCATTACTTGGGGAGCTTGTTCAAAGTACTGTCTCAGTCCAAACATACTGACTCAGTCTCTGGTGGTGAGCCCAGGAAAACATACTGTGAAAAAGTTTCCTCAGATAATTCCAGTGCAAGGCCTTGGTTAAGACTCAGTTTTGGAAAGAGCATGAGCCCAAAGCCAAAAATTCAGGTGAGAATATTGACTTTATCATTTGTTGATTCTATGATCTTAGACAAGTTTCTTAACTGATCTGAACCTAAGTTTCCTCAGCTGTAAGATAGGAAATAATAATGCCTACTTAGTAGGATTGCAGTAAATATTAAATGAGGTAAATTATAATTTAAAAAATACTATTTGTTGAGGGGATTACTATTGCTAGGCACTTTCATACATCATATCATTCTTTCCATGGGTGGCCCCCAGGATGAGACTTTGGGTCAAGGGACTGGCCAGAGCAAGAGGAGTGGTAGAGAGTGAAGTTGTAGGTTGAGGACTGAGTAGCTGGAGAGAGCTGTGACTTGAGAGGAAACATGGAAACGTAACAGTCAGCACTAGAGAACCTTGTGGTTCTAACAATAGAGATCATAGCTTTAGGATCTGGGTTTGAATCCCAGTTCTGCCACCAATTTTCTGAATGTCCTTGTGCAAGGAACTTGTTCTCCATGATTCTGTTTCCTCATCTGTAAAACAGGGATAAAAACAATACTTCACTCATAGAATGTTGTGGTGAGAATTAAATGAATTAATGTATATAAAGCATCTGGCAAGCAGTAGAATTTTAGGAAAGTATAGCTAGTAGTAGTATTAGCAATGGGGTAGAAAGATTCAAGACTTTGTAGAGTGACTATTCTCAAGCCTCACTGGGATGAGTGGACAAGTGGAAAGAAGAGGAAAGGAATAGATGGACCAAGGTGTTTAATCCTGCTTGCTTCCAGTCCATATAAGTCTAAAGTAGGGCAAGACTGAGCCTAGAGATGGGGCAATCAATGAGGCTAATAATGTGGTGGTAGGGAAGATATAAGTAAGAGGAGATGAAACAGAGGTTGACAATCCTAGTTCATGGTTAAGCCAGCTATGAGGTGGGACATTTTGACAAGGCAAATTTGATACAGGGAACTTTATTTTTTCTACTTTTTATTCAGAAATAAAGATTCACAGGAAGATTTAAAATTAGTACAGAAAGGTCTTGATTGTTTTCACCCAGTTTCCTCCAATGGTTACATCTTAAATGACTACAGTAAAATATTAAAACCAGGAAATTGGTATTATGTGTGTGCATAGTTATTGCTATTTTTTCACATGTGTAGATTCTTGTGATCACAACACAATCAAGATACAGAACTATTCTAGCAACACAAAAATCTCCATTGTGCTACCTCTTTATAGTCACATGCACTCCCATCTCCCATAATGTCTCTAACCTCTGGAAACCACTAATCTGTTCCCCATCTCTATAATTTTGTCATTTTGAAAATTTCTTATAAATGGAATTATATGTGACCTTTTGAGATTGACTTTCTTATATGCAGCATAATTTCCTTGTAGTCTATTAAGTTGCATGCATCTATTTCATTTCTTTTTATTGCTGACTAGTCTTCCATGGTATGAATTTACCATTGTTTGTCACTATTCACCTATTGAGGGAAATTTTCTGTTTTTCTGTTTTTTGACAATTACAAGTAAAGCTGCTATGAACAGTCGTGTATAGGTTTTGATGTGGACCTAAGCTTTCACTTCTCTCAGATAAATGCTGAGGAGGAGTGTGATTGCTGGGTGTTATGGTAAACATATGCTTAGGTTTTTTTGTCTTTTCCTAAAGAAACTGCCAACTAGTTTGGAAAGTAGCTGTATCATTTTTACATTCCCAACAGCAAAGGATGAGAGACCAGTTTCAACTTATCCTTACCAGCATTTGGAATTATCACAATTTTGAAGGGGATGTTGCTTGATTTTGTTTATTTTCAAGGCTTTGCGATAATTCACTTGCTATAAAATTCACTGATTTAAAGAGTACAACTAAATGTTTTTAGTATACTCATAGGTGTGTAGTTATATCTCATTGTGGTCCTAATTTTCTTTTCACTAATTCCTAGTGATGTTGAATATCTTTTCATGTGTTTATTTATCCATATTATTCTCTTTGAAGTATCTTTTTTTTCTTGTCAGTTTTGCTAGAGTTTAGTCAATTTTATTGATCTTAAATAACCAGATTTGGTTCATTTGTTTTCTGTATTGTTTTTGTTTTTTATTTCACGACTTCACTCTTTGCTTCCTTCCTTCTGCTTTTTGGATTTGTTTCCAGTTTAAGTTAGAACTTTAGGGTATTGGTTTGAGGCTTTTTCTCTTTTCTAGTACAGTAGTTCCTCTTTATCCATAGTTTCACTTTCTGTGGTTTCAGTTACCTGTGCTCAACCGAGGTCCAAAAATATTAAATGGAAAATTCCAGAAATAAACAATTCATAAGTTTTAAATTGGGAGCTGTTCTGAGTAGTGTGATTATTTCACACCTTCCCGCTTGGGACCTGAATCATCCTTTTGTCCAGCACATCACGCCCATTAGTCACTTAGTAGGTGCCTCAGTTATCAGACTGACTGTCATGGTATCCGAGTGCTTGTGTTCAAGTGACCCTTATTTTACTTAATAGTGGCCCCGAAGTGCAAGAGTAGGGATCCTGGCAATCTGGATATGCCAAAGAGAAGCTGTAAAGTGCTTTTTCTGAAAGCACTTCAAAAGAAAAGTGAAAAGGTAAGTTTTTGATTTGATAAGAAAAGGAAAAAGTCATGTGCTGAGGTTGCTAATGAGATCTACAGTAAGAATGAATCTTCTATCTGTGAAATTGTGAAGAAAGAAAAATTTGTGCTAGTTTTGCTGTTACAACTCAAACTGTAAAAGTTACGGCCACCGTGCATGATAAGTGCTTAGTTAAGATGGAAAAGGCATTAAATCTGTAAAATAAGATACTTTGAGAGAAAGACCACCTTCATACTTTTATTACAGTATATTATAATTGTTCTATTTTATTATTGTTCTTCTCTTGCTGTGCCTAGTTTATAAATTAAACTTTATCATAGGTATGTATGTATAGGAAAAACATATATAGAGTTTGGTACTATCCATGGTTTCAGGCATCCACTGAGGGTCTTGGAACACATCCACCACAGATAAGGGGGGACTACTGTGTAAGCATCTAGTGCTATAAATTTCCCTCTCGGCACTTCTTTAGCTGTATCCCTCAAAGTTTGATATGTTTATTTTCATTCAACTCAATGTATTTTAATTCCTTTGAGACTTATTCTTTGACTTAAGGATTATTTAGCAGTATGTTGATGAGTTTCTAAGTGTTTGGAAATTTTCCTGTTAATGTTTCTGTTACTGATTTCTAGTTTGATTCTAGAGTGGTTGGGCAGCATACTCTGTATGGTTTCAATTTAAAAAATTTTGTTCACATTTGTTTTGGCACAGGATGTGGTCTATCTTGATATATGTTCTATGTGCATGTGATAAGAATGTGTATTGTTGACTGGAGTGTTCTATAAATGTCAGTTAGACACTGGTTGATAGTGTTGTTGTATTCTTCTATATTCTTGTTGACTTTCTGTCTAGTTTTGTCAGTTTTTCAGACAGGTGTGTTGAAATATTCCATTATAATTGTCTATTTCTTATTTCATTTCAGTATTTGCTTCAGATATTTTGCAGCTCTGTTGTTTGGGGCATAAACATTGTCATTGTGTTATGTCACCTTGGTGGATTGACATTTTTTCATTTTATAATGTCCTCTCTATCTCTGATTAAGTAGGATACTAGCTGCGGGGTTTTTGTAGATGCCTTTTATCAGATTGAGGAAGTTCCCCTCTATTCCTATTTGAGTGTTTCTGAGATGAAAATGTGTTGAATTTTTTCAATTTTTTTCTGCATCTATTGAGATGACCTTTTTAAAAAAAATTCTGTTCATATGGTATAGTCATTTTTTTTTGAAGTTAATATATCCTTGTATTCCTGGGATAAATCCCAGCTAGTCATGGTGTATAATTCTTTCTATATGTTGATGGATTTGGTTTGCAAGTAGTTTTGTTGGGGACTTTTGAGTCTATATTCATGAGAGATATGGGTCTGTAGATTTTTTTTTCACATGATGTCATTATCTGATTTTTGGTATCAATGTAATAACAGTCTCATAGAATAAGTTGGGAAATGTTCCCTCTTCTATTTTGGGAAAGTTTTTCAAGAATTGGTATGAATTCTTTCAGTATGTGATAGAATTTACCTATAAAGTCACCTGGTCCTGGGCTTTTCTTTAGTGGGAGGGATTTGATTACAGATTCAATTTCTTGTTAAAAGTCTATTCATATTTTCTGTTTTTTTCTTGAGTCAGTTTTGGTCATTTGTGTTTCCTAGGAATTTATCCATTTCATCTGTTATTTAGTGGCATGCAGTGGTTCATACTATTCATAATCCTGTTTACTTCTGCAATATCACTGTCTTAGCTTGGGCTGCTATGACAAAGTACCTGGCTGGCTTTATAAACAGTGGACATTTATTTCTCACAGTTCTAGAGGCCGGAAGTCTGAGATCAGGGTACTAACACGGTCAAGTTCTGGCAAGGCCCTCTTCTGGATTGTAGACTGACATCTTCTTGCTGTGTCCTCACATGGCAGAAAGGGGCAAGGGAGCTCTCTGGGGTCACTTTTATTATAAGGGCACTAATCCCATTCATGAGGGCTCTGCTCTTATAACCTAATCGCCTCCCAAAGGCCCCACCACCAAATATCATCACACTGGGGATTAGGTTTCAACATAGGAATTTGGGGTGGGGGGACACAAACATGCAATCTATAGCAGCTACGTTTTTTATTTCTGATTCTAATACCTTGAGTCTTGTCTCTTTTTTCTTTCTTTCTTCCTTTTGATCAGCCTGGCTAAATGTTTGTCAATTTTGTTATCTTGTTAGAGAACCAAATCTTGGTTTCATTAATTTTTTTGCCGTTTTTCTATTTTCTTTATTTTTGTTCGAATATTTATTTATTTATTTATACCTCTGTTTAGGTTTAGTTTGCTCTTCTTTTTCCAGTGACTTAAAGTGGAAGGTTAGCTTATTGATTTGTGATCTTTCTTCTTTTTTAAAACTAGGCATTTACAGCTATAAAGTACTCTCTAAGCATTGCTTTCACTGGATCCCATAAGTATTACATTCATCTCAGATTTCCCTTGTGATTTCTTATTTGACCCATTTGTTATTTAGGTGTGTTTTGTTTAATTTCACATATTTGTGAACATACCAAATTTCTTTCTGTTACTGATTTTATAATTTTGTTCTGTTGTGGTAGAAAAAATACTTTGCAGGATTTCCATCCTTTTAAAGGTATTCAGAGTTGTTTTATGGCCCAGCATATGGTCTATTTTAGAGAGTATTCCATGTGCACTTGAGAAGAATGTATACCCTGCTGTTGTTGGGAGACGTGTTCTATATATGTCCTTTAGGTTTAGCTGTTTCATAGCGTTGTTCAGTTCTATTTCCTTGTTAATGTCTTTTTGTTCTATCCATTATCGGATGTGGATGATTGACGTCTCCAAGTATTATTGTAGAATTGTGTATTTCTCCCTTATTTTTCTGTCAGATTTTGTTTCATGTAATTTGGTGTTCTGTAATTAGGTGTATATAATTGTCATATATTCCTCATGGACTGTCCCTTTTATCATTATAAAATTACCCTCTTTATCTCAAACACTTTTTGTTTTAAAGTCTATTTTGTCCGATATTAGTATAGCCACTCCAGCTTTCTTACTGTTGCTTTTTGCATATCTTTTTCCATCCTTTTACTTTCAATCTATTTATACCTTTGAATTTTAAGTGTGTCTCCTGTAGACAGCATGTAGTTAGATCTTCTTGTTTTATCCATTCTGACAAACTGTGCCTTTTGATTATGTTGTTGATATAATTTGCTTCATGTAAATTATTTTTACTTTTTTATTTTCTATATGCCCCATGCTTTTTTTGTTACTCTATTCCTCATTTTACTGCTTTCTTTTGCATTAAGTGGATATTTTCTAATGTAAAATTTTAACTTCTTTAATTTTTTATACTTTTGCATTATTTCCTTCATGGTTCCTTAGTGGTTTCTTAGGCTTACGTATAGATCTTAACTTAGAATCTGCTGGAGATTTATACTAACTTAATTCTAATGAGATATAGAAATATTATTCCTGTGTAGCTCAGTCCTCTTTTTCCTCTTTTTGTGATTATTATTGCTATACCTATTAGATGTTAAAAATACAACACAGTGCTATAATTATTACTTTATACAATTTTGAATCTTTTAAAGTAACTACAGTGAGGAGAACATGTATATATTTATAGCTTTTGTTATGTGAACCTTATTTCCCATTTCATTTATTCTTGTTGATCCATGTTGCCATCTAATTTCCTTAATCTAATACAGCTTTGCTCCCCACCACCTCCTTTATGTTATTGGCAAATATATTACATTTCTATATGTTATAGGTCCAACAGTGCAATTACATATTTTAAAATTGCTTTTTAAACTGGTTAAGAGAAGAAAGGAAAGAAATATGCATTTATACAGCTTTTTATAATAACATAATTACCTTTACAAGTGGTTTTTGCTTTTTTGTGTGGATTGGAAATACTGTCTGTGGTCACTTGCTTTCAGCCTAGTATTTCTTGTATGGTAGGTCTACTAGCAACAGATTCTCTGTGTTGATCAAGGAATGTCTTTATTTCACATTTATTCAAAGATAGCTTTGAGGGATATAAGATTCTTGGCTGACAGTTTTTTGTTGTTATCTTGAGCACTTTAAATATGTTTTTCCTTGACCTTCTGGCCTCCATTGTTTCTGATGACAAGTCAGCTATTAATCTTATTGGGGTTTCCTTATAAGTGACAAATTTTTCTCTTACTGCTTTCCTGATTTTCTCCATGTTTTTTGGCTTTCAGCATTTTTACTATGATGTGTCTTCCTGTGAATCTGGTTGCTTTTATCATACTTGAAATTCATTGAGCTTCTTGGATGTGTAGATTAGTTTTTCATCAAATTTGAAAATGTTCAGCCATTATTTCTTTGAATATTATTTTTCTGTTCCACTCTTTACAATTTTTATTGGAGTATAGTTGCTTTACAATGTTGTGTTACTTCCTACTGTACAGCCAAATGAATCAGCTATACATATACATATATCCCCTCTTTTTTGGATTTCCTTCCCATTTAGGTCATCACAGTACATTAAGTAGAGTTCCCTGTGCTATAGTGTTCCATTCTTTCTTGTCTCTTCTGGCATTTCTGTTGCATGCAGGTTTGTGTACTTTTATGGGGGCCCATATTTCTCTGAAGCTCTTTTCATTTTCTTCCTTTTTCCTCTCTGTTATTTGGATTGCAAATAACAATGGTCTATATTCAAACTTGCTAATTCTTTTTTCTGTCAGTTCAAATCAACTGTTGAGCCCCTCTAGTAAAATTTTCCTTTTAATTATCATACTTGCAGTTTCATAATTTCATTTGATTCTTTCTTATAGTTTCTGTCTTATTGAGAGTCTCTATTTGATGAGACATTTTCATCATACCTTTGCTTATTAAAGCATGGTATCCTTTAGTGCTTTGAGTATGTTTCTAATAGCTACTTTGAAACCTTTATCCATGAAATCTGACATTGGTTCACTCTCATAGACAATTTCTGTTGCCTGTTTGTTTCTCCATATATGGGTCAGACTTTACTGTTTCTTTGCATATCTTGCCCCATTCCCAAGGAACAAAAATACATTTTAGGTAATATATTGTAGCAACTCTGGTTACTGGGCCACATTCCTCCCCACCCTTGAGGGTGGCAGCTTGTTATACTTATTTGTTGTTTGTTTATGGCTAACAGGATCATTTGAATGAAATGTATTTCCTCCCCATAGTATGAAGCCTCTGATACTCCTTAAAGGACACAGCCTTGAGCACAGACACAGGCACCCTGTAATAATAGTTGTTTTGGCAGGGCTCTCTTTGTCTCTGAAGGATAAATTGCTTCACAGACTGACCCAATTAAAATCAGATCCTTTGTTAGGATTTTTTTTTTTAACTGTTTCCTACAGATTCATCTCTTGAAATTTTTTCTCTTTTCTCCCTCCCTCCCTCCCTCCCTTCTTATGCTTTTTCCCTCAGCTTTACTGAGATATAATTGACATATAACATTGTGTAAGTTTAAGTTGCATAACATGATTTGATACACATATATATTGTGAAATGATTACCACAGTAGGGCTACTTCATACTTCTGTCACCTCGCATAATTACCATTTTTTTTTGTGATGAGAACATTTACTGCCTTAGCAACTTTCAAGTATATAATACAGTATTGTTACCTATAGTTACCATGCTTCACATTAGATCCCCAGAACTTGTTGATCTTATAACTGCAAGTTTGTACCCTTTGACCAATATCTCCCCATTTCCCCCACTCCTCAGACTTGGCAGGAACTATTCTACTCTGTTCTATGGGGTTGGCCTTTTTAGATTTCACATATAAGTGAGATCATATGTTTGTCTTTCTTTGTCTGACTTAATTAGCATAATGCCCTCAAGGTCCATTCATGTTGTTGAAAATGGGAGGATTTCCTTCTTTCACATGGCCAAATAATATTTCTGTGTGTATATGTGTAAAATATCACACCTTCTTATTCTATCCATCCATAGACACTTAGGTTGTTTCCATATCTTGGTTATTGTGAATAATGCTGCAACGAACATGGGAGTCCAGATCTCTCTTTGAGATCCTGATTTCATTTCCTTTGGATATATACCCAGAAGTGAAATTACTGGATCATATGGTAGTTCTATTTTTAATTTTTTGAGGAACTTCCATACTGTTGTTTATAGTATACTGCTGTGGCTGTACCAACTTACATTCCCACCAACAGTGCACAAGGGTTCCCTTTTCTCCATATCCTTGCCAACACTTCTTAACTCTCGTGTTTTTGATGGTAGCCATTCTAACTGATGTGAGATAATATCTCATTGTGGTTTTCATTTGCATTTCCCTGATGATTAGTGATGTTGAGCATCTCTTCATGTACCTGTTGTCCATTTGTATGTCTTTTTTGGTCCAGCCTATTTTTAAATTGGATTGCTTTTTTTTTTTTTGCTATGGAGTTGTGAGTTCCTTACATATTTTGGATATTAACCCATTATCAGATAGATGATTTGCAAATATTTTCTCCCATTCTGTAGGTTGCCCTTTCATTTTGTTGATCGATTTTTTTTGCAGTGCAGAAACTTTTTAGTTTGAAATTCCACTTGATGATTTTTTTGCTTTTGTTTCCTGTGTTTTTGGTACCATATCTAAAAAATTATTGTCAAGGCCCATGTCAAGGAGCCTTTTCTGTTTTCTTCTAGGAGTTTAATGGTTTCAGGTCTTACATTTAAGTACTTAAATGTATTTCAAGTTAATTTTTATGAGTGGTATAAGACAGGGGTTTGGCTTCATTCTTTTGCATTTGGTTTCATTCTTTTGCATTTTGGTGTGTTTTTCAAGTACCATTCATTGAAGAGGCTGTCCTTCTCCCATTGTATATTCTTGGCTCTCTTGTCATGTATTAGTTAACCATGTATATGTGGGTTTATTTCTCAGCTCTCGAGTCTGTTCCATTGGTCTGTGTCTATTTTTGTGCCAGTACTGAACTATTTTTGATTACTACAGCTTTGTAAAATAGTTTTAAATCGGTAAGTGTGATGCCTCCAGCATCGTTCTTCTTTCTCAAGATTACTTTGGCTCTTTGGGTTTTTTGTGGTCCCATACAAATTTTAGGATTGTTTTTTCTATTTCTGTGAAAAACAGTATTGGAATTTTGAGAGATTGCATTGAATCTACAAATGGCTTTGGGTAGTATGTACATTTTAGCAATATCCTGATTTGTGAACGTGGGATACCTTTTCATTTATTTGCATTTTCTTCAGTTTCTTAAATCAGTGTTTTATAGATCTTTCCCTTTCTTGGTTTAAATTTATCCCTATGTACTTTATTGCTTTGATATTGTAAATAGGATTGTTTTCTTTCCTTTTCAGATAGTTCATTGTTAGTGTATAGAAACTCGAGAGGAAAAGGAGGGTCTGTTGTATTTACTGAACTTTTTGCTTTTCTAATTATACTTCCTTCTTGATGTTCTAAGATTTATCATTTCCTTTCTGCTTCATGAATTTCCTTTAGCCATTCTTTTAGGGTAGGTCTGCTGATGGCAAATTCTCTTAATTTTCCTTAAAAATAGTCTTGATTTCTCCCTTTTTCATGAAGGATATTTTTACCAGATGCAGAATTCTGCCGCATTACTGCCAGTTAGGGATGGAAGTCCATGTTTTCCACTTGGCCACCCTCAGCATTCCAAGCGGGGGAGCCTCTTGTTACTTCTGGGCAGGGATAGAATTTCAAGTCCCCACTAGGCTTCTGTTGACACCACCCTGGCTGGAAGGGGAAGGGGTGCCTCGTTACTGCACTTGACATGGCTTCCACTGTCATCACAGAAGGGGGCCTCCTTACCATTGGGCAAGAATGAAAGTCCTGGCTATCTGCTCAGCCTTCTCTGTTACCACCCTGGCAGAGGGGAAGAGGTGCCTAGTTATAGCTTTGTAAAGCTAGAAGTCTAGGTCTCCTATTTAGCCTATGCTGTCATGGATTGGGGTGAGAGCACAGTTTTTGCCCCATGGTATTTGGCTGGAGTAGGGTGATTATTGTCTAAAAGTATTCTGTCTTACTAGGCTGCCTTTATCCTGGTCCTTTGGCTAGAGAGAGTAGGTTTTTCTTGGAGCATTTTTAGTCTGCACACATTGATGTGTCCTGGTTGCAGGCTTCTACTGCACTCAATCCAGGGTGTATTAGGCAAAAATAAAACTCAGGGAGGGAATTTAACACCATGCCATTCCTTGAGTCTCAGAGTCCCTACGGTCTTTCTCCTCTCCACCTTCCAGAGTCGTCCTGTGTGGGTTGTTGTTTTTTTTTTTTTTTTTGCTGCATTGGGTCTTTGCTGCATATGGGCTTTCTCTACTTGTGGCGAACGGGGGTTACTCTTTGTTGCGGTGGCTTCTCTTGTTGCGGGGCACGGCCTCTATGTGTGTGGGTGTCAGTAGTTGTGGCATGCAGCCTCACTAGTTGTGACCTGTGGGCTCTAGAGCACAGGCTCAGTGGTTGTGGTGCATGGGCTTAGTTGCTCTGCAGCATGTGGGATCTTCCCGGACCAGGGATCGAACCCGTGTTCCCTGCATTGGTAGGCAGATTCTTAACCACTGAAGTCCCTGTTTTTTATATATAATGTCCAGGGTTGCTAATTGTACTAAATGCATCTACTCCTCCATCTTATCACAGAACCAAAAGTTCAGGGAACAATTAGATATAGCTATTTTAGGTACTGGATACATTTTTGATGCAGATGTAGCTTTAGAACAATTATGATAAACAAGAATATTTTTTTACTAGGTAATAAATACTCTTGTTACTAGATAAGAATCATTCCTGCTTCTCACTTCATCCTATCCCTGACCTCCTTAGAAGTGGGAAGTCCTTTATCTTGCTGAAGGAAGAGCAGAACTGCTTAAGATTAATGAGTTCTCTAACGCTAGTGGGTGATTGCAGAAGAGGCCTTGTGTTGTATTTCAACCTTTGGTTCCTCCTGAGGTGGCACCCATTAATGGCTTATATGATTATCTCAGGAGAAAAGATACAGCATTTAACCAAGGTGGAAATAGAAACAGAAGTCGGAAGCCTGTAGCATCTGAGTTATCCTTACAGCAAATGAAGACGTAAGTCTTGTACTTATCCTGGAGTGGTTTCTATTAGAGTGGAGATACATACAGTGATTAGCTTTGAGGTCAATAATAAACTGTATTCCAAGGCTACAAAAGTTACTGAAATAGTGTCTTAACTGGCAGACTTTATGACCACAACAAGGGTATGACCATAACCTAAGGGTAAATGATTTGCTACTTTCCTGGAAATGTGATCACTATTTTATTGTTCATAGAATTTTCTCCTCGTCTCTTTCAACATGAAATTATGGTTTTTTTCATCAGCATCTTAACGCCTGTTGCTTGGGACTTTCAGTTGGAAAAGGGACCGAAAAGTAGGGGTAGGACTACCTAGTGTCTGTACATATTAAATAAACCAGCTGAGTGAACATTGACACATTAAGATACGTAATCCATATCCCCTCTATTTTTAAAAATTTAATTTTAATTTATTTATTATTTTTGACTGTGTTGGGTCTTAGTTGCGGCATGCGGGCTTCTCTCTAGTTGTGGCGCAGGCTCCAGAGTGCATCGGCTCTGTAGTTTGTGGCACACGGGCTCTCTAGTTGAGGTGCGCAGGCTCAGTAGTTGTGGGACGTGGGCTTAGTTGCCCCGTGGCATGTGGGATCTTAGTTCCCCAACCAGGGATTGAACCTGCATCCCCTGCATTGGAAGGTGGATTCTTTACACTGGACCACCAAGGAAGTCCCCATATCCCCTTTAAATAATACTATTAAGGACCATGAAGAGAACTTTCAGATTTAAATGGCATTGAATAAGGAGAGTCAGGATGTTGGTTCGATAAACTTATTCAGAAATTATGTGATTTTTGAGATTGCATTCTCAATAGAATTTCTTTTTCTCTAGATAATTTTTTCCTTTGAGCATTATGGCCTAACTGTTAATAGCTCTAACCTTGGAGTCAGACTACATGGCTTCAACTTCTGGCTTTTCCATTAAGTACTTGTTAGCCTTTGGCAAGTTATCTAACCTTCCAGAGTCTTGATTTCTTTAGTGGTAAAGTGGGCATCATGGTAGCACCTACCTCTTAGACTTATTGTGAGATTTAGATGCAGTAAAATTTACAAATGCCTAAAAAACCCTGGCCCATTGTAAGCATTCAATACATGTTAGCTATGTGGATGGGTCCTAACTGCTATTTAGCTTTTGGCAACTTCATAGTAGTACAAGTACCTCAACTCAATTTTGGGGTCATTTTTTTATGAGACGTGGGATTGTAAGACATTTGTCCCCAAATTCTGGCCATTAGATGATTGTGGGTAACAATTTTTAGAGATCTAAATTGGTGTTTAAAAAATCAGGCAAACCAACTTGATGAAGCTGTTACCCTTTTCTCATTTCAATGTGGTCTGGGTCTCCTGTGAGAATGTAGACTGAGAATACACCTATATCTTGGACTGATATGCCTATATGTAACATTCAGGCAGTGCCTTACTATTCAGTATCTCCCTTCAGGGAATACTAATACATGTGTACTGTTACTTATTAATAGTATCTAGAATGACTTATTTATCATCATAAGTTTATGTTCAAATAAAGCATTAGTAGTTTGGTCTTTTTTGACCTTCTTAAAGGGAATATGGTATTTGGTTATCTAGAGTCATGCCAAAGGATACTATTTAGCTGCAGTTAGAAAAAGTCATTCTTCATCTTAAATTTTTAGGAGAATATTTAATCTATATGTTTAAAAGATTGGAGAAAGATGGAACACATCAGGGATGAATATATTTTAGTTTGCTGAAATATTAACTCAAAACGTAGTTATTTCTTGTGCCAAATTTTCAGTCACTGGTTATACAATCCTTAGATATTAAAGTATTTTCTTTATTAATTCACCAGAATTTGCTGATTGCCTGCTGTTTGTTAGGTACTTCATTAGGCTCTGGCTATACAACTGAAAATAAGATGAACAAGGCTTCTGCCCTCAGGGCACTTCAATTTAGTGGGAAGGGAGACATAAGATCAAAAGGTAAACAGATAAGGAAGGTTAATTTCAGTATAAGTGCTGAAATAAACAGCATACTGTGACAAAGAATAAGTAGAGGGGATCTATTAGCATGATTTGGGAAGGCCTCTATGAAGGAGAAACATTAAGCTGGTTATTTAAAGATGTGGGAGAAGAGGATTCTAGGAATCGGAATGCATGACAGGAGGGAACTTTGTATGTTATTGCAACTGAAAGATCACTAATTCTTGAGTGAAGAGGATACTGATACATGTTAATTCTTCTTTAAATGTTTGGTAAGTCATCTGGTCCTGGACTTTCTTTTTTTTTTTTTTTTTTTTTTTTTGCGGTACGCAGACCTCTCACTGTTGTGGCCTCTCCCGTTGTGGAGCACAGGCTCCGGACGCACAGGCTCAGAGGCCATGGCTCACGGGCCCAGCTGCTCCGTGGCATGTGGGATCTTCCCAGACCAGGGCACGAACCCGTGTCCCCTGCATCGGCAGGCGGACTCTCAACCACTGTGCCACCAGGGAAGCCCTCTGCACTTTCTTTGTTGAGAAGTTCTTGATTATTGGCTCATTCTCCTTACTTGTCATAGGTCTATTAATATTTTCTATTTCATTTAACTTTGTAGCCTGGTAATTTATTGGCATAAAATTGTTTATGGTATTCATTTATAATCCTTTTTATTTCTGTAAGTTTTGGAATAATGTCACCTCTTGTATTTCTGATTTTCATTATTTGGATTTTCTCTGCTTTTTTCTTAGTCTAGGTAAAGGTTTGCCAATTTTGTTGATCTTTTCAATAAACTAACTTCTGGTTTAATTGATCCCCTCTTATTTTCTATTTTGTATTTCACTGATCTGTGCTCTATTAATCCCTTTCTTTTGCTAGCCTTGGGTTTGGTTTTCTTTTTTTAACATCTTAAGGCATAAAGTTAGGTTATTGGTTTGAGAGAGATCTCCTGTTTTAATGTATGCATTTAAAGCTATACATTTCCCTCTGAGCACTGCTTTCACTGCCTCTTATAAGTTATGGTATGCTGTGATTTCATTTTATTTTGTATCAAGTATCTTCTGATTTTCCTTGTGATTTTATTTCTTTGACCCATTGGTTGTTTTAGAGTGTGTTGTTTTAATTTACCCATATTTGTGAATTTTCCAGTTTTCCTTCTGTTATTGATTTCTAGAATAATTCCATTGTGGTCAGAGAAAATACTTTGTATGACTTCTGTCTTTTAAAATTTATTGAGGGGCTTCCCTGGTGGCGCAGTGGTTGAGAGTCCGCCTGCCGATGCAGGGGACACGGGTTCGTGCCCCGGTCCGGGAAGATCCCACATGCCGTGGAGCGGCTGGGCGCGTGAGCCATGGCCGCTGAGCCTGCGCGTCCGGAGCCTGTGCTCCGCAACGGGAGGGGCCGCAACAGTGAGAGGCCCGCGTAACGAAAAAAAAAAAAAAAAAAAAAATTTATTGAGACTTGTTTTGTAGCCTAACATATGGTCTGTCCTGAAGAATATTCCATGTGTACTTGAGAAGAATGTGTATTCTGTTGTTGTTGGAAGGAGTGTTCTGTATGTCTGTTAGGTGTATTTGGTTTATACTGTTGCTCAAGTCCTCTATTTCCTTATTGATCTTCTGTCTAGATGTTTTATCCATTATTGAAAGTAGAGTATTGAAGTCTCCAACTATTATTGTAGAACTATTTCTCTCTTCAGTTCTGTCAGTGATTGTTTCGTATATTTGGGGGCTCTTTTGTTTGTGCACATATGTCTGTAACTGTAACTGTTATATCTCCTTGATGAATTGACCCTTTTACCAATATATAATGTCTTTTTTTGTCTCATAGTAATTTTTGACATCGTCTATTTTGTCTGCTATTCGTATAGTCAAATCAAGTTCTTTTGTTTACTGTATGCATGGAATATATTTTTTCCATCCTTTTACTTCCAACCTATTTCTGTCTTGGATCTAAAGTGAGTCTGCATATAGGTGAATCATTTTCAAAATCCACACTGCCAATCTGTTTTTTAATAGGTGAGTTAAACATTTACATTTAAACTAATTATTGATAAGGAAAGATTATTAAGGAAAACTTCTGCCATTTTGCTATTTGTTTTCTATATTGCTTCTATTATTTTTATTCCTTAATTACTCCAATACTTCCTTCTTTTGTATTTCTTTCCTGTTGTACCATTTTGATTCCCTCCTCATTTCCTTTTTTTTTTTTTTTTTTTTTGTGGTACGCGGGCCTCTCACTGTTGTGGCCTCTCCCGTTGCGGAGCACAGGCCCCAGACGCGCAGGCTCAGCGGCCATGACTCACGGGCCCAGCCACTCCGCGGCACGTGGGATCCTCCCGGACCGGGGCACGAACCCGTGTCCCCTGCATCGGCAGGCAGACTCTCAACCACTGCGCCACCAGGGAAGCCCCTCATTTCCTTTTCTGTATGTATTTTGGTTATTTTATTAGTTACCCTGGGAATTGTGATTAAGTAGGCCGTTGAGCATACAGATCTGGAGGAAGTCAGGTCTGGAGAAATAAATTTGAGAATAATTGGTGTGTTGATGGTGTTTAAAGCTGTGGGACTAGATGAGGTCTTTTAGGAAGAGAATATAGCCAGAGAAGAGCAGAAAATGCAGGACCAACGCCTGAGAACTTGAAAGCCTAACTTACTTATTGGTGGAAAAGTTTATATTTATCCTTGAAGTCTTATGAACAGGTGACATAACTGTCATTTGGGTACCTTCATTGGATCTCATTGCTGAAGTTACTAAGCTGAGAGCTACTTTCCTGTGTTAGCTGAGTATTAGAACAGGATGAGTCCCATTTTTTCATTTCTGAGGTTCTCTTTCAACTTTTCCTTTTCTTGCCTATTTCAATTCATTATTTACCAATTAATTTAAAAGTCACCTTTTTTTTTTCCCCAGAGCTACCATTGACCTCTTTAAGTTTCTCCCTGGATATCATCCCTCTCTAGCGAAAGTAACAAATCTTATGTTTGCATTTGATTCCTCAGATGAGGCTGATGAGGACAGACTTGTGCTAATGAGGTCAAGGGCATGCATATAAACCACATTACATAGCATACGTGAGCCACATATGTCTTGTTCTTTGGCCACAAATTGCACTCCTAACTTGACCATTGTTCTCTTAAAAGCATATCTTTAATCACAAGGGTTGAAGGAGTGGAGATGATTCTTATGGAGGAGCAACTCTTCATTCATGTTTCCTTGGGAGAAGGCCAAGATTGTTATCTTTATATCTGAATGATACTGCATTCAGACCCTTAAAACATACCTCTCTGTAGGAGGCAGGGTTATGAATAACCATGCCATGCCTACACTGAAAGTTTAAAAAATATGTAATAATAGAAGTTAATTGAACATAGTTTACATTTGCTTTATGCCTGATGTCTAATTCCTGTTATTTACTGTATGCTGCCTGTTTCATCCTTGCCTCCCCCAGCTGCTTGTCACCCGAAAAATAGAACTCTTACTGTTTGACTCTTGATACCTGAGAATCGGAGCACTGGCAAGTTGATATTCTGAAATCCCCGTTAGAAAAAGCAGAATCGGGAAGGTAGTGGGCAGTGCCTGATAGTGGAGCAGAAGCATTTTTCGAGCATAATTGCTATATGACTTAAGCACTGTGGATAACATGACCCTTAAAGGTTGGATGAGGCCTTTCGAGAAAACTTTGTTTTCCTTGGACTATTCTCCCCACCCTGCCTTCCGTCTTTGCCTGATTTACAGAAGCTGGAAGACATTTTTGCTAAACTATGAAACTGAATTCTTAATCACCTCACCATGGCAACCTCATCATTGCCTAGACATATGCCGTATGTAGTCCTTTTGAGAACCCAAGTGTCTGTTAAAGGAGCCCACACAAATCTTCTGTGGGGTTTTAACAGCCTTCATAGAGAAGTTCCCATGTTATTCTCAGGATTAGGGGGTCTTAGGCTCCTCTTTTACTAGATAAAGAGTGGTGAGTGATGATATTTATATCAGGGCTTCTTAGCCTGGGTTTCATTGATGGTCTGTGGGGAGTCTGTGAACCTCCATAAACTATGAAATTTGATGTGTATGTATATTTTTTCCCAGAGGAAAGAGTGAGGATTCATAGCATTCATCAGGTTTTCAGAAAATTGCAAAGCCTCCCTTACACTGTTGAGAGCCCGTGCCTTAATTGATTGGTAAATACAGCATTTGCTATATATAATTTTTAAACTTCATTAATATACTGTGAAAATAAGTGAGTCAAAATGGAATTTTTAAGGAAAAGAGAAGAATTCTCAATTAGCATTAAAATCTATTACCTGCTTGCTACTCTGTCACACTGGTAACTGACAACCACACCCAACTGTTGTTCTTAACTGCTAGACCATAAAATCAACTACATTAAATGGCATATAGTGTCCATTGGAAAAGGGTGCTGCCCTGAGCTAAATGGTGGCTGGGAATACTCACTGCCATTGAGGGATTGGTGTGGCATTGACCCCAGGCCAAATTATGCGGTAGGAATGAAAAAATAAATGTTGCAGTGGTTTACTGTCAGGTACTATGCTACATATTTTCATAAACTAAACTTTTTGCCACCATCTTGGGAGGTAAACACTACCATCCTAATTCTATAAATTCAGAGCAGTGAAAGACTTGCTCAGGGCCGTAGAGTCAGCAAAGTGTCAGAGCTTCGATGAATTCTCATTTCTGTCATTGCCTGGGATCTTATGAGAGCCTAGAATTCGGAGTAGGAGAGCATCCCATGGAGTGTTTGAGCCAGATTCTGGTGTTTGAGCCTGAGAAGTAATTTACTTCCTACACCTTTAAGAGAGCTGGGCAGTCTGTGCTCCATGATGACTCAGTGGCTCCAGCAAGTGCAAGTCCCTATTGCTGGGGAGGCCACGGTTCTGTCCTCTTGAACAGCTCTGTCTTGACTCTGTTTGCATGTTCTCTAAATAACACTGGTATTAGCCTACACTGAAACTACCTCCTCAGGATTTTGAAGTGCTGTACAAACAGTTAAAAGAGAGCATTGTCTAAAGCCATATGAAAGGACTAGAATTTGTCTGGTGAACACACATTTTGCAATCATAACACCTTTTACTCCCACGGCAAGCAGAACTTTTTCTTTGTGAAGGAAGCAAGCAAACATTCCATTTTCAGCATAGCGATGCTTTTTAAAGGGACAGAGCCAGCAATATAGCTCTTGATTTCCTTCTCTTTGCATTTAATGCCATCAGAGGGGAAAAGCAGTCTTCTATGTACAATTCTTCAAAGTACTTGAAAGGAGAATTTGTGTTCCTATTACTTGAGTGGATCCATGTGGGCTTTATTGACAAGCTAGTAAGCATGGTGTTTCAAATTGTGGTCCACAGCACCCCTGACATTAGAATCACCTGAGTGCTTAGATAAATTGCAGATTCCTGGACTTCACACTATACCTACTGACTTAATCTCTTGAGGGGGGATGCGGCTCAGGAATATGCATTTTAGCCACCCCTATGGAGATTCTTATGCACACTAAAGTCTGAAAATCACTGCAGTGGAAGTACAAACCCCATGATAATCCAAGTTAGAGTATTTTTGTTATAATGGTATTTGGTTAAAATGAATCCAGTAATTACATTCCTTGAAAGAAAGCCAAGTTAAATGCAGCTTTTCTGTAGTGAATTCACACATGAAAAAGAGTTGAAAAAAATCTGTGGATAGGAGTTGATTGTCTTTAAGAGCTTGAAGGGCTAGTAGATATATTCTGCAATACCACAGAGGTCAGAACTAGTGTTATATCTTTAAAACAGGAAGGGGCAGACTTGGAAAGACTGAGATCTGCAATTAGACTGGCATAAGGGGGTTGAGGCAGGCACAGACTCAGCTGCAGAGTGTAGGAGGAAGTTCACAGTGCAACAGGCAGAACTGGTTACCTCAAAATATGGGAAACATAAAGAATGTTGAGAGCCTAGGCCAGTAATTGTGTGTGTAGGTGTGTCTGTGTGAGATGGGGTGAGGCATTGCAATGGGAAATTGAAAGGCCCTCTTATCTGATATGATCAGGACTAGGGTTAGCTAATCAAAGAAAATTAGTCACATCAGGGAATCTTAAAGATACACATCTAAGTATTTCATTTTAACTTAAAACGCTCATTTAAGAGCTTTACTATCATTCTCTATCAAATGAAAAACCCCCAAATATCCTGATATTAGCCACACTTCCTCTAGTTTTCTGTCTGAAGGTGGGACTCTTCAAATTGTCTTGATGGTACTGAACTCCACAGCTGGAATTACTCATTTGATTAAAGGGCCTCCCCCACTCCCTCCTGCCCCCAGTTGAGAGCCAGACTTCTGTGGGGAGCTTAAGATAAAAATTATAGCTAGGGAAAGTGTTCTCTCTTTTTATTTCTTCCCCCTAGGGAGGAAACTATATCAATGAAATCTAATTACAACTTCCTTTGCCATTTTTGGAATACAAAGGGATAGATTTCTCCCTAGTTTATCTGTGGAGACACACATATATCAGAGTAAGCAAACAAGTAAGCAAGTGAGCAAGCAATGTTTCCAAATTAAGGGGATGTAATGAGGAAACCACCAGATGTTACTCATTTTCCCTTCATGAAGATATGCAATTTTAGGAACAGAGCTCAATGACTTTGGCCTACCTTCTTAAAAAACAATAGTAGTAATTTATCAGTCTCCTCTCTTCTGAGGAAAAGAGCAGTTGGATTTCACATCTCCATTGGTTTTCCAGTTGTTCTCATACCATTTGCTGCAATGGCTATTCTTTCTCCAGTCAATTACCTTGGCAATTTCATCAGAAATTGACTGAACATATGTGTAGGTCTATTTCTGGACTCTCTGTTCTGTCTCACTTCTCTAAGTCATAGTATACTTAAGGACAAGGGATATTGCCAGGAGCATGCTGGTAAATGTTTACCAACAGGCACTTTGGGAGCATGGGTGCAAACGAACAAACAAAAAACCCTGATTTGTAGCGTTTGCTGATTGCCAAGGTATAAATTCTCCAAACATGGTCAATTTCAAGATACTCTGCACTACAAACTCCAGCTGCCTTAGACTCCCCAAACTATGTTCTCTAGCTCCTCAACTCAGTGAGACTTCCGTTTCTTTGCTTGGGTACCTTCTTCCTATTCTGAGTTCTGAAAAGTGCCTCTAGGCAGAAAGCTGAGATGATCATAAAGATGACCTTGTTTCCCTTCTCTCAGAGATCACAGACCTGTACTGCCTCTAGTCCAAAGTCTGAAAAACAGTTGTTTCATACATTTTGTATGATTTTCTAGTTGTTTATGGCAGGAGAGCACGTCTGTTATCAGTTATTCCATCATGGTCAGAAGTGTTTCCCAATTAGCTTTAAATGCCTCACTCATAAATACGAATATATAGTCACAAACCACCGTATTTTTGAGGAGAGCCTCTAACATGAAACATAAAAACAAGCAAACAAAAGAATTTGGTAGGAAACAGATAATACAGAGAACAGAAGGAAACATTTTTTTAGAACTAGGATATCTTTAGAGAGTTAAGATATATAATCCATGAACAAGGAAAAAGGATGCTGTAAGAAAAGGAAAAATCAGAGATGTCTTAGAAATGAAATATATGCATATATGTGTACATGTATATGTAATTATGTATATACACATATACATACACTCATATCTATATATAAGATAAAATAATACGTTATGGATTGGAAGAAAGTTCAAAATTTTTTTCCTAAAACTTAGAACAAAAGGACAGAGATAGACAGTAGGAGAGAAATAATTAAATACAGGATCAATCCAGGTCATTCAATAGTGCTTTCACAGAAGAGAGGAAATAAAGAGTAGGAAATTAAAAGAAATAATTGAAGAAAATTTCTACATTTAAGGGTCATGTCTTCACAGTTTTCAAAGGCCCAGCACAATGATTAATGCAACGCACAACAAAGCACAAAACTTTGGAACACCCAGAATGGACAGAAGATTTTAAAAGCCTTCAGAGAGAAAGAATGTGAAACATACAATGAATTACAGAAGAGAATACGATTAAACTTCTCAACGGCAACATTAGAAGGTAAAAGAGGAATGAATGCCTTCAAAATTCTGAGGGAAAATTATTTTTGACCATGAATGCTATACTTTATACTAGTCGAATATGAAGATAGACTAAAGACACTGGAGACACATAAGGTCTCAAAAATAAAGGATAAGCTCCACCAGAAAGAAGGGAGTAAACCAAAAAGATGGCACCAGGGGATCCAGAATACAGAACCAGTACAGAAGAGAAAGTGTTTTTTTGTTTTCTGTTTGTTTGATGATAGTGAAGGGAAGCTCCAGGATAACAGCTATACAGCAGAACTAAAGAGCAACTGGTCTAGACTGAAATGGCATGATGGGAAACTTTAGGAGGGATGTCTCCAAGAAAAAAAGTAGAATAGACAAATTCCTGTGCCTTCCTGTATTAAGAAAAGCTTACAACTCTATAGAGGGACTATGAAAGTTACATAGAAAACTAAAACAAATATGAGCACATTTTTAATTCCAAAGAAAAACAAAATTTGTAACAAAGTGCCTTGGTTCATTCAGGCTATAACGAAATATCACAGACTGGGTAGCTTATAAACCACAGGCATTTATTTCTCACAGTTCTAGAGGTTAGAAGTCCAAGATCAGGGTGCCAGCATGGTCAGGCGAGTGCTCTCTTCTGCATTGCAGACTTCTTGTCGTATTGTCACATGACAGAAGGGGCTAGGGAGCTCTGTGGGATCTCTTTTTACAAGAACACTAATCTCATTCATGAGGGCTCCACCCTCACGATGTTGTTATCACCTCCCAACGACTCCTACCTACCAATACCATCACCTTTAGGTGTTAGGATTTCAACATATGAATTTTAGGGAGACACAAACATTCAGACTATAGCAAAAAGAAAATAATAATATAGTACATAGTTCAGCTGGCTGTGCACAATATTTATAGATGTAAATAGTAATTACTGATTTATCCATATATTGGGATAATAGGAAAAGAAGTGTGCGCGTGTCCGTGTGTGTGTTTGTGTCTGAGAGGAGAAAGATTTTGATAACTAAATCTTCATACTGAATAGTATGAAATCAATAGATAATGCTAAAAGTTAAATATCAAGAAAAACCAATAAAACATTTTAAAATATGAAGGTAATAGAAGAAATAACTCTTGGGAATAGGAATCAGGAGTGATGAGGGCAGGTAGGAGGACTGCTGCTTTTATATATGTGCCTTGCAGTACTAGTAGTTGACTTTTTAAATCATGAGCACATATTGCTTTGGTAAAATTTTTAGATTTAAAAATAATTTCTTCCTGGCACTATTTCTAATTTTGCCTTGGATGCAGTAACTCAAAAATGGAAAGGTCAAGGCATGATTAGAAGAAGGAAAGGGATGGCATCTAACACACCTGCGTTGAATTATTACCCAGCAGTCTACCCTCACTATTCACGCTTATTCAGTTCCTTCCAATGCTAGATCTTTAATCCAGACTCACTGGGTTCTGGAGTCAGACAGACATGAGTTCAAATTATGTATGATGCGAAATCCAAATGCTCTTTTCCTCAGAAGAGAGGAGACTGATAAATTACTACTATTGTTTTTTAAGAAGGTAGGCCAAAGTCATTGAGCTCTGTTCCTAAAATTGCATATCTTCATGAAGGGAAAATGAGTAACATCTGGTGGTTTCCTCGTTACATCCCCTTAATTTGGAAACACTGCTTGCTCACTTGCTTACTTGTTTGCTTACTCTGATATATGTGTGTCTCTACAGATAAATTAGGGAGAAATCTATCCATTTGTATTCCAAAAATGGCAAAGGAAGATTTCATCAATATAGTTTCCTCCCTAGGGGGAAGAAACCTCTCCACAAAACGTACAAAATAATAAAACAATACTATTCTTGAATAAGCATTAAACCAGACTGTGATGCATATCACAGGCAATCCCCTAAAGAGATTGTAAAAACAAAAAAGAAATCTTACTCTTTTTATATAACCAAGCAGATACAATCCATTATATACATGATAACTGTCTATCCAAAGGAAAAATTTCTCATCTTTTTGACAAGTAGAAAGTTGCATCTTGGAGCTAAATTGCCACAGACATGGAAATAGGGCACTACCCTTCTTGATGTTTTTCAAGGAGATGGTCCCTTGGCCTCCAAGAATGATATTCCTGGGATGTAAAACTGGCAAGAAACTTTATTTCCCATCTAAAAATACATACATCTCAAAGAGGCAGAGAGCATTTATAATCTCAAGTTTTCTTAAGGAAATGCTAAAAGAAAAGGGAGAGGGAAAAGTTCTTTCCTTTTTTGCACTAAGGAAAAATTAAATTTTTTTAGATTTTTATTTACCCTTACAATTTCCTCGTTCTGTTGGTATTTTCTAGTAAAACTACGGTTTCTAATTATCTACAATGCCGTTTGTAAGGTCGGATCTTAACAAATGGCACCACGAAACAGAGGAAAGCTTCAAGTGAGCTTTATTAGGGAGCGCTCCTGGGCGAGGTTCACTGGTCCGAGAGAAAGGGGCCAGAGAAGTCGTACCTGGGCAAGGGTTGGGCAAGGTTTTATAGGGGAAGAAGGGAAAGGGGTGTGGTGAATCTGGGAGGGCGCAGGGTATTCCTTAGTAGGTGGTCTTTTCGGGTATCCTAGGGGACCGTTAGTCCCACCCCTCGAAAGGCGGGAAGGCTGGGCCAGGTGCAAAGTCCCCAGGTCAGTTCCTGGAACTGGGTGGTCCGGAATGTCTCCAGGGCAGTTTCTGGAACTGGGTGGTCTGGAATGTCTCCAGGGCAGTTTCTGGAACTGGGTGGTCCGGAGAATTTCGGTCTGATGAAACCTGTGAATCTGATTGTGTTCCCCTGCCTCAGGCCAGTTGGCCTTACACCGTTTATATCCTTCTCCAGAAACAGTCTAAGTATACATTGTAAGGCCATAGTAAAATACAAAAGCAATTACCAGAATTACAACGGAATGAATTGAAAAAACTAGTATAATATTTGCCTTGGGGAAAAAATTTTAAGTTTATCATACTAATGGTGAATGGTTAAAGCAGATTCTTGAAAAACGGCACAAAAATTCTCTTTTGTCATACATTGTTTACAAACTGTTATATCTTTGTGCTTTTGAACAACTATTTGAGTATTATTTTGTAGTTTTTTATAATATTCCATCCAATCTAAGTCTAATGAGTAGTTTAACTATGGAGCCTGATAATCTAAATTTTTAACTGAGTTTTTCTTAAGGCCCAATAAATCTCCCCTGAGTTCTCATCAGTCATAGAAGTAACATTATAATTACAGAATAAACTAGACCCTTCTGTAATTATTCTATCTTCCCAAATATTTCTCCCAGATATAAAACACAAAGACACCTATGGCCATTACCTAGTATCAAAGTCCTAGTATGAGCCAACCATTGAAGGGTATAGATTAAACTTCATAGGAGAGGAAAAATAACTTTCCCTCTACCCTTCTACGTTCTTGGCTTAAACCCCCCTGTAATAAAAGATTAATAGGAGAAAAATAAACAAATTGAATAACATGTATACCACCCATACACATGGGAGAGACCCAGGAAAACTGAGTAACTCTCCAAAATGGCCCAAGTCTTCACCTTACGTACCATCTCCAGCTAAGACAAAAGGTGTTGGGGTGGGGGTGGGGCAGTTATGGGAGGTTAGCAGGCAAAACACAGAAAATGAGGGTATAGTTGTTATGCAGATTTAAGTTGCTGCTTTCTCCATTGATAAGTTTCTGGAGATTTAATCATCTTCCTTTTCCTGGTACAGAGAGGGAGACACCTTTAGGAATGGAGATTTCCCTTATAGATGTAAATATCTCTTACAAAAGGGGAACTTCCCCTCTACTAATAGCTTTTCCTATATCTGCTATTTCTTAAAAGTAAGCAGCTCAAGATAATCCTTACCTCAAAGAAGCATATTTTGGGGTGGCAAATTCTCCCCTTCAACTTCCAGTGTTCAGTGTACATGCCTCTAATCATTTTAAGTCTTGCGGACAAACCCAACCTATGGGCCAGTTTTCACCTCCGTCTAAGTCGGTAGTTATCCATGGGTACTTAATTAACTACTATAATAGTATAACAGGCATGTTTATCCACACTAGGACTGGAAAAAACTTGTATCCCAAAGTGATTAACAACGACATTATACCTGTCTTCTGTAGTCTTTATCCATAAATGCCAGATTTCTGTTTTTCTATTAATCAGATGCTCTTGTATACCACCCTTCCAATCAAACTAGTTAACAAAACATTATTTGTGCCAAACTTGGGGCTTGAGTCTCTGGATGCATATTAGTTACTTTCACTTTAATATTATAAAAAGTTAGTAATGAATATGGTTCTATGTTTTATGTCACTAAATCAGATTGTTGGATTCATAAGTCCAGGCCATGTCCATAGTGGGAATACAATTTAGAGCTGATGAGAAATGTGTAACTGTAGGAACCATTATGGGTGTACAGAAAAGAGAGTGGTATAACAAATAACCTGTTTGCTTTCTAGTAAAATGTGATTCTTACAATAACTGAAATAACAACTAATTCACTGTTATACTACTATTCACTAATACTTTGAATAAGACAACAAGGCAGTCTGAGAATAGTAATAAGTTCATTAGAATACCTCCTTTCAGTTGAGTTCAGTACCAACACCATTTATTCTAGAAAATGTCAGTACCAACACCATTTATTCTAGAAACTTTAAGTTTCAAGTTCTTTGTGGGAACCACAGTCCAGTCCTCTTGAACAGTTGGCTTCATGTGAATCCATCTGGGTTTTCTTTCACTTTGATGGCCATTTGGGTGATCAGCAGTACTTGAAGTGGTCCCTCCACATGGTGACAAAACACATTCCTCCAGAACACTTTTATGTAAACTAAATTGCCCAGTTTGATAAGAGTGACAGACTTCTTCCAGTAGGTCCCTCTAGGCCTTTCTGACTTTGTCTCAGGGCTTCTAGGGAAGAGAAAAGCCATTTAGGTATCGAACATGATTATGAGAGATTTCAGTTAAATCAAAGCAGAGGAAGTGATTTCAGACCCAAATTCACAGACCTGCCAGACGTAAGTTCAAAGAGAGAACATTATTGCTTGCAAGAGTTGCTCTAATTTTTAACAAAGCTACTGGTAAATCTCTAGGCCATTTTACCCATAGATTGCTGAATTGTAGCCAATGAGTTTGTTAGAGTTTGAGTTTTTCATTCTACTTGGAGTATGATAGCTTTTAGGAATCTGCAAACATTTGCACAATTCCTGAACAACAGTAGACATAAAATGATTTTCTCCATCTGATTCAGTAAGCTCTGGGGTCCCAAAAGTGGGGATTATGTGCATGGAGAGGGTCTTTACCTCACTGCCTGAGCATTTGCTTTTGAAAAGGGAAAAGAGTAGGCCATTCAGACAGCATACATACCACAACTAGACAAAATCTCTTACCTTCCATAGGCATGAATTCTATGAAATCTAACTGCCATTGGGTTCCTGGTAAAGTAGGTCAGGGTAACCTTTCTGCACCTACCTTGGAAGTGGTCCCTAATTATTCTACTGGCAAATAACAAAACTCTTTAATATGTTTTGAATAATTTCATCTTTTTGATAGACATAGTATTAGTCTAGTGGCTTTAAAGAAATCCCTTTCAGTTTGATTTTGTTGATAACAGAACAATAAACTAATCAAGCAAATAAAAACTGTGATATAGGAATTATTTTGTTAGTAATTCCTATAGTCCAGTTGAATTTTTTTTAGCCCCCCCCCTTTTTTTTTTTTTTTTGCGGTACGCGGGCCTCTCAATGTTGTGGCCTCTCCCGTTGCGGAGCACAGGCTCCGGACGTGCAGGCTCAGCGGCCATGGCTCATGGGCCCAGCTGCTCCGCCTGCATGTGGGATCTTCCCAGACCAGGGCACGAACCCGTGTCCCCTGCATCGGCAGGCGGACTCTCAACCACTGCGCCACCAGGGAAGCCCTTTAGCCCCCCCTGCCTTTTTTTTTTTTTTTTTTTTTTGATCATTTGTTCATTTCTCTTTATGAAGCTTGTTTTTGAAAATGGACAGAGGTTTCTAGTATTAGAAGTGGGGCTTCTAAATTTGGAGTCTGTCATGTTTTAATACTGGCTTTTGCAGCTCTTTCAGCAAAATCATTGCCTTCAGAAATTGTCATTTTGCCCTGTGTGGGCTCTGTAATAGACTACTGATAATCTGAGTAGGCATTTGTAAAGCCTCTAACAAATCAGCTTTTAATTCTCCATGACATGTTTCAGTTCTCATAGAAATCAAGAATCCTCAATTTTTCTAATTTTGCCCTGTTGCATGACAGACACCAAACACATATTTACCAACAGCATATATACTTACTTTTAACTCTAGAACCAAGAATTTCAGCTCCAGTAATGGCTATTAACTTACCTTCTTGTGACAACTTAATTGCAGGCAAAACATAAGCTTCATGATAAGTCACCACAGCACAGAAAGCCTTAAATTGGCCACTTTTGTCTCTAGTAAATGACCCATAAGTAAACATTATAAAATCTGCCTTTAAAAGGATTATCAGGCTTCCCTGGTGGCACAGTGGTTAAGAGTCTGCCTGCCAATGCAGGCAATACGGGTTCGAGCCCTAGTCTGGGAAGATCCCACATGCCGCGGAGCAACTAAGTCTGTGCGCCACCACTACTGAGCCTGTGCTCTAGAGCCCGTGAGCCACAACTACTGAAGCCCGTGCGCGTAGAGCCCGTGCTTCGCAACAAGAGAAGCCACCGCAATGAGAAGCCCGCACACCGTAACGAGGAGTAGCCCACGCTCGCTGCAACTACAGAAAGCCCATGTGCAGCAACCAAGACCCAACGCAGCCAAAAATAAAAAAATAAAATAAATTTATAAGAAAAAGTTCTTCCATGTTTTTTTTAAAAAAAGGATTATTAAATAAATCAGATTGGGGCCTAGCGTTTTCTTCTGTTACCATTGTACAATCATCATCTATATGATTAGGATCTGGTAAAACAGTAGCAGGTTTAAGAGAGTGCATCTTCCAAGCACAATACTAGAATTGGATTATAATGCTTGCTCATAGCCAGTCTGACAATGTACCAACAAATGCTGGGTCTTATGCACTTGTAAGATAAATATCACCACATATGGGATACTCAAATCAATCAACTAATGCCAGGGCTTGAGCCTTTTCAGTAAGTGTGGTTCCCAGTGCCATGGCATCTAGATTGGTCTAGTCTAATCCCAACTTTAGAGTTGAAATTCTACTAGCAGCACCTGTATTTTCAGGACAAAAAAAATGGAAAGGTTTTACAAAATGTAGAATCGCCAAATCTGGGGAAGAGACTGTAGCCAATTTCAATTGTTCAAATGCCTCTTGAGATTCTAGGGACCAAACTAGAGGATCTGAAGAATTATCATGCAATTGCATTGTCAGAGGTTTTGCCTGCTCTGCAAAAACTGGAATTCCCTGTCCATAGTACCTTACTAGTCTCCAAAACTCTCTAAGTAGTATTTTTTTAAAAATTTATTTTATTATTATTTTTTGGTAGTAGGTCATTTCATCTACATAATTGGCAGACTCATTATCACTTTGTGTCCTTTAGCTGATAACAGATGCCTCAAATATTTTTTTTTCAGTTTGGCAATATTGCAAATTTTCTAGTGAGCCCTTGAGCTCCTGTGAAGCCAAAGGATCAGTTTTGCATTACTCTTTAATTTCTGAAACTATCAGAAAATCATCTATAAGTTTAATAATTATAGATCCTCCTGGTGGGACAAAGTTTTGTTTTCTTATAAGCAACTAGGGAAAACAGTGTAAGAATCCCCAAACCCTTTTGGAATCCTCTAACTTCATTAGACGTCATAAGTAAAAGCAAACGAAAATATAGACTCATCCACTAGAAGAAAAGAAAAAAAAAGTAGAATATGGATCAACTACAGTGAAAAACTTTACAGACAATGGTACTGAAATCAGAAGAGCTGTGGGGTTAGGAACTATATAGATCAAAGGAACAGAAAATTTATTTAAGAAATTATACAAATCTGTATAGTAGTCAGCTATATCAAATTTATTTTCCTTCTTTACTAAAAGTATGGTAGTATTACAGGGTGAGTACATTTGAAAATTATCCCTCCTTTTTTCCTCGTAGTTTTTTATAACTAGTTTTATTCCTACATATTGAGTTCTACACAAAGGATATCTTGTTTTACACATGGCTATGGCTTATCCTTTTTGTAAGCTATTTTTCCTGGTTCTCTATCTCAAATTAAACCAGTATCATTATTCCAAAGTAATGGCCCAAAGCAATGCATCAGTTTGTTTCAGCTCTGGCACATAGTAACCAAATCAGGTGCCGTCTTCCAAGGGAGCTCAGCAAACACTCCAGCTGGAGTGTAGAATATGATAGCCTTTAATTTGCATGGCAGGTCTCTCCCCAGTAGGTTGACAGGCGAATCAGGAGAAAGTAAGAAAGCATGTTCCTCAGTCAGAGGAACAATTTGTATGGGAACTACTGAAGAAAAGGAACAATTAGAAGGCTGACACAAAATACTAACAAACTTTTTTTGTTTTTTAACAACAACCTGTATCGATCTATCACTAGATGCAAAATGAGAAATTTCCAAGTTAATTGCAGAATAAGTAGCACCAGTATCTACCAGAAAAGGCAGGGATAGGTTAGCCTGAGTGAAAGTTATTGAAGAATATGGTTTGCCAGTTCTTACCTCTGAGATTCCCACAATCTGTCAATTTTGAGCCATTTGACAATTATCTCCCAGCTAAGGATTTTGTCCTTCTGGGTTTTCTTGATTCCCTTGTTGGAATTTTTCCATTCTCTGGAGTCTCTTCCTACAATCTCTCTTCTAGTATCCTGGCTTTTTGCCATAATAATATGCAGTTTTCCCTTCTTCCTTTGCTCCCTGCATAGATTGACCAGAGTAGGGTTATCCCCTTTAGTAAATAGCTGCTCAGTTAAACCAACACTGTGGGTTTTATTTTTTTCGCTTTTTTGTCTTTCTCTAGATTGCCACAAAACTGTGTAGCTGCTGCTAAGTTTTGAGAAATAGTCTGTCCTTGCCAACCTATCACCTTTTCCCTAACTTGAGTTTGGATAGTTTGCGAGAGAGCCAAGACAAAGGTGAACAGGACTAGAGAGTGATTTTGATCCGCCCGTGTATCCATGCCAGTGAATTGTGAGAAAGCAGCACATTGCTAGTGGAAATCAAGTGGGGAGGCACCTGTTTCTGGGTATACTGTGGCAGGGTCTCCCAGCTCACCATTACCAACCCTTCTTGATGGGTTTTAAAAGCCCTTAGTTCTTCCGCAGCAGTGGTGGGTTCCCTTGGCCACTATACCCATCGTAGTGGGCCACCTCTAGTCCCCAACATGTTTGCTCCACAACCTGAGTGAAGTCTGCTGGTTGCAGCATTCCCTGTAGCAGCCAGTGGACATCCCCATTTACGGGGCTACAAACTGGAAACATGTTGCAGAGTACTTTTGTGAGTCTTTTCAGGCACAGGAAAAGAAGTCTTTAAATGACTGATATCAAGTGGTGAGAGAGGCACATGGCTTACCTGGGAGGCCTGGATAGCTTCTCGATGGTATTGGCTTCACTGGTGATCTGAATAGGAAGGTCTAGTTTTCCTTATATTGAGACAAGAAAAATGTAGGATTATATGGCACTTTGGTTTCTTTTTCCAGTGTGAATATTTATCAGGCCTAACACCTTTGTCTTTCCCCATGTGGCCTGTGCAGCTACTCTGTCCTGTTGCCTTCATACAGGGACACAGTCTTTTACCCAAATTCTCAGTTATCCCCCGATGACATCTTTCTATCATGTCTGCTTTTTTGTGACGTGGTGAGTGTTTGCTAAGTGACTCTTGGAGGTGGATTCAAGGGCTGAGATGTGAAGTGGAGTCAGGCTAGGACATGAGGCATACAAACATATGCCTTCAAACAGGGCAAATAATTCATTAACAGCTGGAGAAGTTGTACCCTTGTCTCTCTCTGCAGGGAAGTCTAATGGAAGGAACCGCCCATCTAAAAGATCACCTGCCTTCTTCCCAGGAGTTGATTTGAAATAGGGAAAGATAAAGACACTCAGAGAGAAAGCTGGGATAGCAGAGAAGAGAGGGCAGTTCTGTGTAAGAGAAAGTGACTTTAATTCTTGAATTTCTTAGTTTTTCTCAATCTTTCTTCCTAGTTATCAAATAATTTTTCACTCCTTAGAATGATAATCATGATAAATACCAGTAATTCATATGCTTAGAATGAGGTACTTCTAAGAACCCCTGTAAATATGTTAATCTGTCCGAATGAAAAGAAACAGTCCTCAGGCCACTGTAAGACTGGATTCTCGTATGTATACTCATTCCAAATGTGACAGAAAGGTATTGGCAATTTGAGTGGGAGACCTGCAGGCAACATTTCCGGCTTCCCATATTTTTCCACCAGCAAAGTCAATGGTGACCCTGACGGGATTTTAGAACTGGTGTCACCTATACTTAGTCAATAATATAATCTTGAATTTGGAGAGTGTGATCCACATCTGGCTAGTATTCCAAAAGAGCAGAGAGCTAGAAAGAATTTTTATAATTCAGGGTCTCTCACATGACTCTTGTGTGGCCACCAGACTTTCAGCCGATCCACCCAATTAAGGAATTGCCGGATGGATCCTATCCTTATTGCCAAATTGTTGGGGAAATAGCAAACATAAAACTTCCTGCCAACCCAATAAGACCTCTCTATAAAACATGGAGAAGAATGAAATAGTTTTATTAATTGATAAACATTAAACCAGACTGCGATGTGCAGCATAGGCAATCTGCTAAGGAGATTTGTAGGGGAGCAAAATTTGCCACCCTAAAATGAGTCTCTTTGGCATGAGGATTAATTTAAGCTGATTAAGACTCTTTGGGCCTTAAAAGAAACTTTGACCTTCCCTCGAACTGCCTAAAAGAATGTAGATAGTGGGTTTGTTCCAGAATAGAGTTATCACCAGAGCTATCTGCAAAGAATATGGGCTAGGTGTGCTGTGGGGAACTCTAGGCAGGGCCTAAAGATCAGAGTCTACTCTGTGTCCCATTGTCTCTGCCTGCCTGGCCCAGCAAACATTTGTTTACCCAACATTTGCTTTTCTATCTCCATGTGAATTGCCTTCCTCCCCTTGAAGTCCCAAACCACTACCCCATCCTCCTCTGTCTTTAGCTGGAGATGGTATTTAAGGTAAGGGCTTTAGCCATGTTGGCCAGTTACTTAGTTTTCCTGGGTCTCTCCCATGTAATTAAACTTTTGTGTGATTTTTCTCCTGTTAATCTGTCTCATGTCAATTTAACTCTTAGACCAGCCAGAAGGGTACAGAAAAATTTCTTCCTCCACAATAGATTGCAGAGACAAAAAAGAACTCTTACCCTTTTATATACTTGATAACCCATTAACATGTACATATGTTTTACATATATATATATGTTAATCTATTACATACACATTAATTGTATCCAGAGGAAAAATAAAATCTCACCCTTTTTACAAGCAAGAAGTTACATCTTGGAACTAAAGTTCCCACAGACAGGGAGATAGGGTACCACTCTTGGTGTTCATTTTTCAAAGAAATGGCTCCTTGGCCCCAGGAATGACATTCCTGGGATGTAAAACTGCAAGAGGCTTATTTAGCTTTGAAAAAGATTTACATATATTTCAGAGGCAGAGCTAGCATTTATAATCTCAAGTTTTCTGAAGGAAGTGTTAAAAGAAAATGGGAGGAGGAAAGTTCTCTACTTTTTGGCACTAGGGAAAATTTAATTTTTAAGATTTTATTTACCCTTACACTGGCAAGAAAAAGTCATAGACGGCCTATACTATCTAATATATTACTTGGATAGGGACTCACACATAGGAAGAAGAAACAGCCTTAGTAACTGGAACTTGAGTATGAGGTGAGCACTGGCTCTCAGGTGTTAGAAACAAGACAACAAAATGGAGTCATTTGTACAAGACAACAAAATGGAGTCATTTATGTTAAGTCCCAGGTCACCAAACTGAGACTTGACTTAATTACAGCTTTGGCTCTCCCAGAAATGGAATCTTAACCCAATCAGCCAAAAAAAAAAAATCACCTTATCAGCACTAGTTAGGCAACCTGCCTAACTAATCCCTGCCATCCCCTAAAGGAAAGTAACCTTGCAATAACCAATCTGCTTTTTTGCCTAGGGTAACTTCCTTGTTCCTGTTCCCTTCTGCCTATAAAAGTTGCTCCTTTTATACAGCTCCTCAGAGCTCCTTTCTATCTGCTAGATTGAAGCTGCCTGATTCGAATTCATAACTCTTAAAAATTTTAATATGCCTCAGTTCATCTTTTAACACAGGAAAGGGGCAATGGCACATTAAAACTGGGGCATAAGATCGGGGTTGGAGTAGTAAGGGGGATTTGATGCTGGATTTGACAGATTTGGGCTAGAACTGCTTAAATACTTCTGGTTTGTGTGGTGTCTAGAATCCAGGGCAGAGCTCAGCCTGCAGGTGGTTTGGGCCACAGAGCCTAAGCTACGGTAAAGAAAAAGCAATTTGGGCCTAGAAACAAGAACGTTGGAAGTTACAGGGAGACAGATTTGTGTACAAAGGCCTTATTGTTCTTTTGCAACCATATTGAAATTTACTCTTTTTACCCAGGTTAACAAAATGTATCACAAAAAAAACTAAACATTGGATTTAATAAAAACAACACTTTTGAAAGCGGAGCACAGTCCCCACCCAGGATATAATATTGCAAATGGTCACTTCTGGGATCAATTTACCATACTAGAGGAACAAAGTTGTTAAAGCATAGTTAATCTCAACTGAGCCACTTATCTGCACTGTAGTAAAGTACTTAAAATCACTCCCAAGATCAAGGTTTAAAACCATTTTAAGAGATAAGACTTTAAATGTTTTATAGCCATTTCTGTAAGAGGTGCTTTTCCTTCCCCAAATGGTCAAAGCTTAATGAGAAGGTTGACAATACTTTTTTTCCCCTCATCGTATCTTCTGTTTAAAAATATTTACTATTACTACTGGTAATATGGTTTATATCTTGTCTGATCTGGGAAGTGTACTCCAAGAAGTGAGGTTTGAGAAAGGAAGACGCTGCTTCGTGGAGGAATGGGTGGTCCTCTGGGTGCAGGCCACATAACATGACTTATTTTCCCTAGTTATATAAATGGAGTGCCCAGAGTTCCTTGATTTTCAGTAAACTGGGGTAAAGAGTGAGTATTATAATGGTAAGAAGTACGTGTACTTACAGGTGGATTACCCTGTTGAGGTGAGGTAGGTCCTGGTGGAAGATATTTCATATAAGGTGGCATCTGAGCAATAATAGGTCTATGGAGAGGGTGGTGGAGTAGAAGTCACTGATGCACCTGAGGCGTGGCTATGAATCAAGTGAAAAGTACCTGTGGTCTGGGAAGGATGTGGCCTTTGATGACTTATTGATTGCAGAGGAGGTAGCGTGGTAAAATATTGCTGTGGAGGCATAGTTCCATGAGAGTTCAAAACCACTGGTTGACCCTGATATTCAGGATGATGGTGAGCAATTGCAGAGGCAGGAGGTAGTGGTTCTCAAGTACCCGAATTTGAGTCATTCTGAATAGGGACAGTTACTAAATTGCTATGTTTTCTTGTTGAAATGTAAAGGTTTTCTGACTCAGCTTCCTGACTCACTGAAAAATATAGAGGTGAATTCATGGACAATGAACTCTGCTGGAGGAGCACTAATATCTTCTTGTGGCAGATTATATGGCTTGTGCGAACACTTTGCAAAGGAGGTAGTAGTATCATAAGGTATTGCTTTGGCGGAATATGGTTCATATGATGCTCATCTGGCGGCGTTATAAGATGGTCAGATTTCAGTCGGTGGTGGGACAACATGCAGAATGAACATTTTCAAGTTGAGTACGGGCAACAGAATTTTCAGCTCTTGTATGGCCATGGTTGATATGAGCCTTTAAGTCTCTTCGAGACAAACACGGTCTCTTGCATCCTTGAACAGTGCCACACGTAAAGAGAGAATCTTGCGTATGCTTCTCAATTCATTCCACAGGATTACTACAGCCTGGGAACATCTTACTGCCTTCTTTTCCATGTAAAATAGCACAGGCATAGCAAAAAGCATGCTTGCATGGAATCATCTGCCCATCGATTTTAATTGGCAGTTCGCATTTGTCACAGAAATGTACTGGGGTATCATCCTTTTCACCTAAGATGTTTATTTAAAAGTCCCAAAAAACATCTTCAACAGATCCTTGCTCATTTCTAAAAGCTTTACCCACTGGAGTCATACCGGTCCTCTGCACTGTGATCGAATCCTTGGGCGCGCTCCGTGATTCAGCTCTCAGAGCACGAGGGGAGCGGAAGTCAACCTTACTGACCCAGGGCGCGCGTGTGCCGTACTCTCTTGAGTTCAGGAAGCGGAAGTACGTCCAGGTCACCGTACCTTTGACCTCGTCTTACCAACCTCCTTTCCAGTGAGAAAGTCGGGCAGAAGGAGAGTGAATATTTGAAGAGTTTTGGTGCCGAGGTTGCTTAGGCTGCTCTTGTTATGCTTCAAGAAAAAAAATAGACTTTAACTGGAAAAAGAGACTAATCCGGAATGGGGGAGGGGAGAGCATGTGTGTATGTGCTGGCACGGGCAAGCGCAGTAGTACATGAAGGCAGAAGCCCGAGCAGGTAAGGCAGCCAGCCCATCCTTAAAGGTTTTTTGTTTTGTTTTGTTTTGTTTTTAACAATGCAGTGCTTTGCTTTTTGGAGGTGAAAGCTCACCCATCGTTTGAAATGTTCAAATAGAGACTGGAAAGCTTCTTGTCAGAGATGCTGTAGATCTAGCTTCTCAAACTTTTCTGACAAAGTACCCCAATGGTAGAGAAAACTTTACTAAAACTGTGAGGGTAAGGGGGGACAGAGTTCTAAGTACTTCTGAAAGCAAGATATTTCTCTGAATAGTTGTACTTTAAGTTATAGGAATATTATGTGAATATAATTTCCTTTTTCAGAATGTTTGTTTTAATAAAAAATAATGCTTTTGATTACTTAGTTAAATTACTTGAATCTCTCCCTGCCCCTAAGTCTTTGAGTAATAGTGAAATCCCAGGAAGTTGTGCCAGGATATGTGTCACACACTGCTGGATTTCCCCTCAGTGTTGGTACACTAGTTTGTGATGCACGATAAAGAGTGGCTCCTTTACTGAGTATCAATACAAGGTCATCCAGTAGGACTTGGAAACCTTTTTTATACAGGATCCTTTATAATGGTATTTGTATATAAGAGTATTTATCTGTGCGTGAAAGTTCAAAGTTAAAAGCCCCAACAAATTAGGGAGGTGATTAGTCACATTATAAAATGCCTTCCCATATCCCCAAATTTCTCATTTTGGTTCTTTAAATGTTATATTCTTTTGGTATATTTGATATATGTTTATAGAGTATTAACAACTTGGAGGAGAGACCTTAGTAAATCAAAAATTAAGGGGCAAATAATCAGTAGTGATGACTACTCCAAGATGGATATGAAGCATATTAGAAATGATCATATTCGTTTATGGAAAGATAAGGCTGGTTATACAGAAATGTCATTTGTACCCACCTTTTGGGAACCTAGTCTACTGTAAAGTGAGGCTCACCCTCCCTGTGGTAGCTTCATTTCGTACTGTACAGAATAAGTGCTCTCATTCTTATTTACAAAGCAACTTTGCAAAGGAAGCGATGAACTATCATGACCAAATATGCCAAATACATGATTAAAAAATAATTAAAGGGTAGGTCAGAACAGGAAATTGCCCTCATTAAGCAGATTATTCATTTCTGCTGAAACGCCAAGGCACAGTCAAAGCTGACCTTTGCCAAACAAAAAAAGTCAGCAGGGATGTTGCACCAGGTTGAAAATGCTGCAGAGAAAAGAAAAAAAGATTAAAAGCCATAAAAGCATTTTTTGATGGTCTCCGTTTAGATATTGGAATTGCCGAAGCATACAGCTAGATCAGAATATTTTTGCAATAATACTCCATGATTGGTGCTGGGGAAAATTTCACATTTGCTGATACACTTTGTAAAAGAAAAAATGTATAGCCACATGGGACATTTTATCAGAGAGAGTGAGTGAGCAGCAGAGATAGGGTTAAAAAGAATAATAGATCCCCTTTTGATGTTGGAAATGATGATGAAGCTTACAGGTGGTAAAAAGAAGGAATCAAGGGCAGAGGCTTAGGGAAAAGTTACTTTGTCCATTTCATTATTGATGAATTCTTGAAAAGTTGCGTGTAAGTAGGCACCAGTTTTCTCATCCTGACCTATAATATCATTTCACGGCTGTTTTGTCTTTATTTTGAATTTGTCACCTGTGGGCAATGGCTACTGGTGCTTAAGCTTTTTTAAAAATTGAAATACAGTGGATACTGCTACTTAGGCTTTTGATTTCTTTGGCCTTCTGCCAAATAGCTAATGCCATACAAGCAAATACATGTGTACCAGGGTACCTTGTGACTTAGTGTACACCCTTCTTTTTGCAAAATAATCCTGCTTGAAGTGGTTTTCAAACCTTTTTCTGTATTCAGAAGGGTGCAGCTGCTCTGAGTGAAGTCACAGTAGGGGAGCCCAGAGTGTTACCTCCTTAACACTCCCACAGCTCTGACATCCTTTCACCCCCTCTTATAGTTGTCTTTTAGGCAGTTCTGTGAAGCACAGTTTCAATACCACTCCTCAAATACATGTTTTCTCAGCTGACGTATAAAATGTTTATAATGAACCATGTCGTATATCCAAAAGAATAATAGATGAGCACCCATATGTCTACCACCTAGCTTAAGAAATAGAGCATTATCAGCCCACTTGAAAGCTGCTGCACTCTCATGAAAGGAAAGCACTATACTCAGTTGTGTGTTCATCATCCTCTTGCTATTTTCAGTTTTAAAAATCACATATGTATATATATTTATACAAAATATTGTTTACTTTCGCATGTCTTTCACTTTGTGGGGATGGAATAATATTGTGACTTTATTCCCTTAACATTATATTTCTAAGATATTTCATGTTATTGCATGTATTTTATTCATTTTCAGTATTCTGTTGTATGAATATATTATAAATTTTTCCTATAGATGAATACTTGGTTTGTTCTCAGATTTATAAGTGCTGCTATGAAACATTCTTGTACATGTGTCTTGTAAATGTTCAAGAATTTTTCTAGGGTATGTATACAGGAGAGGAAGTACTAGATCATAGAGAATAAGCATATTCAACTTTTCCAAAGAGTTCATATCAATTTATCAGCAGAGTGTAAAAGTTTTTGTTGCTCCTCATCTTCACCAGCACTTCTTATTAACAGACTTTTTTTTTTTTTTTTTTTGCGGTACGCGGGCCTCTCACTGTTGTGGCCTCTCCCGTTGCGGAGCACAGGCTCCGGATGCGCGGGCTCAGCGGCCCTGGCTCACGGGCCCAGCCGCTCCGCGGCACGTGGGATCTTCCCGGACCGGGACACGAACCCGTGTCCCCTGCATCGGCAGGCGGACTCTCAACCACTGCGCCGCCAGGGAAGCCCCCTTCCGCCAGGGAAGACTTCTAATTTATTACAAATTTGGTGGTTGTAAACTTCATATCATTATGTTTCTGTTTTGTGTTTCTCTGATTACAAGTGAGGTTGCACAGCTTTTCATGTTTTATAGGCCATTTATAATTCCTCTTTTGTCAAATACCTGTTCATATCATTGGACCATTTTTCTGTTGAACAATTTGTATTTTTCATTAATAGTTTGTAGGAGTTTTTTATATCTTTTTGATACTAATTCTTTGCCAGTTATATGACTTAACAATCCTTTCCTCTAAGCTTGTAAGTTGCCTTTTAATTTCTTTATGTTGTCTTGTGATACGCAACTTGTCAATTTTGATGCTTTAGAATTCTCAATCTTTTTCTTTATGATTAGCGTTTCTCTGATATGCTTAAAATGTTTTCCCTAACCTGAGATCGTAAAAGATATTTTCCCTTACATTTTTTTTTAAGTTTGGTCTTTCAAATGGAGTCTTCTTTAATTGACCTGCAACTGATTTTGTATGGTGTAATGTAGGGATCCATTTTTTTCCCTCCATATAAATAGTTATCCCAGAACCATTTATTAAATAACCCATTCTTACTCTTCTTATCTTCAGTGGCTAACTCTGTCATATATCTGGTTTTCATATATGCATAAGTCTGTTTCTGGATTCTCTATTCCATTCCATTGGCCTATTTTCTTATCGCATCTTAATTGCTGTGGCTTTATAAAGTTTTAAGATTTTGGAAAAGGGAGCAAATCTCCCCAACTTACTTTTCAGGATCATTTTGCTTATTCTTGGCCATTTGTTCTGTGAAGATATTTTAGGTTGGTGGGATATTGGAGAGAGGGATGAAGGAGTTAAGGAAAAGAAAGGGAGAGAAGAAGGGTTACAAATAAACATTTGCTCATGCTACAGTTATTCTAAAAGTCAACGCTGCTTTTGAAGTCAGGTATTTTCAAAGCTCAGAAAAGCTGCCTGCCTAAATTTACTGGCATTGCTGTCAGTACTCTGAGATGCACAGGGTTAATGTAATTTTTATTTCTTCTAAGACTTATTTCTTTGGGGTCTCACTGTTTCTTGGGATGGGCAGTATACCATTGTGATTAAAAAAAACATGGCCTTTGCTATCAGGCATGCTTCTGTTTAAATTTCTGCTCTGCTACCTACTACCTATGTGACCTTAGGAATAATACTTAATTTTTCTGAGACTTATTATTGTCTTTTTGGTCTGTCGATGGTGGTGGTGGTGGTAGTGGTGGTGATTATGATGATAATAATAATATAACTATTATAGTTATTATTATTTACCTACTGTGTTAGTTTTCTATTGCTGCTGTAACAAATTACCACAAACGTAGTGCCTCAAAACAACACAAATTTATTATCTTATGCTTCTGTAGGTCAGAAGTCTGACAAGGCTCTTAGTGGACTAAAGTCAAGTTTTCAGAAGGGTTCCTTTTTGGAAATTTTAGGGGAGATTCCATTTCCTTGCTCATTCAGATTGTTAGCAGAATTCAGTTTCTTGCAGTTTCTTGTTGGCTGTTAGCTGACAGACGGTCCCAGCTTGTGGAGGTCACCTGCATTCCTTGGCTTTTGGCTCCCTTCTTCCATCTTCAAAACCAACAATGGTGGGTTTGAGTCCCTCTTACCTTTCAAATCTTTCTTGCCTCTTTTTCCATCACATCACAGAGACACAAAAGAGAAACACAGGGAGAAAGGCCATGTAATGCCCGAGGCAGAGGGTGGAGTGATGCAGCTGGGGAATGCCAAGGATTGCTGGCAACCACCAGAAGCTAGGAAGAGGAAAGGAAAGATTCTTTCCTAGAGCTTTCAGAAAGAGCATGGCCCTGCTAACACCTTGATTTTGCACGTCTAGCCTTCAGAATTGTGAGAGAATACATTCCTGTTGTTCTAAGCCACCTAGTTTGTGGAATTTTGTTATGGCAGCTCAGTAAACTAATATAATAGCTTACCATGTTTTCCCAAATTGGTTTTTCTTCGAAGTAGCATATGAAAAATGGTCTTGTTAATTTCCAGTGTATAAGACACCTACATTCAAATATATGCCCTAAGGTATGGGCAGTACCCTAAGAAAGACTTGTTTGGCATAGCCTCTAATGGTAGAATTAAGATCAATGAGTAAAAGTTCTGAGGAAACTGATTTTTAGTTCAATATATAGAGTTTTCTAACAATTACAATAGTACATAGCAGTAAGAACTGTCCTAATAGTCAGACCCCAGACGTTTGGTTGAGGTAGTGGAACTAGTTTTTCATGAATGTTTTGGATAAAAAATTCATTTTAAAGAGAATTAGATGGGGGAGGGAAGGATTGGGAGTTTGGGATTAGCAGATGCAAACTGTTATATAGGATGGGTAAACAATAGAGTCCTACTGTATAGCACAGGGAACTATATTCAGTATCTTGTAATAAACCATAATGGAAAAGAATATGCAAAAGAATATATATATAAATATTTAATATATATTTACATATATGTAACTGAATCACTTTGCTGTACACCAGAAACTAACACAACATTGTAAATCAACTATACTTCAGTAAAATTTTAAAAATAAAAAATACCATGAGAATATCTGATTCTCTTTAAACAAGTAAGAATAATTTTTTACATCGTAACAGAAAAGTCTGAACTGGTGCTTGCTAACTTAGATCTATTGGATTGGGCAAAAAGTTTCTTCAGGTTAGTTCGTAACAGAAAAACCTGAACGAACTTTTTGGCCAACCCAATATAAGAAAACTACAGAACACTCTTAGCAACATTTTTTGCATGAAGTTCAAATAAGTGGTTGATCAAGAACAAAATTTGGTTAAGTGATTATCCAGTCTACAAGGATACTTCCAAATCAATTGATAGAATTATTTTTTAAAAAGCAATAAATCATCCATTTATTGAGTGTTCCCTGTGTGGTATAAGAGATATAGATGATACCCTAGTTGGTTTTATACTCTGGCTGAGTTGTGTAGTAGACGTTTGCTGGGTGCCTTTATGGGATACGTTCTCTTCCTAATAATATTCAGATTTTCCTTCTGATATCCACCCCTGTCCTTCACAGGCCACTTGCTTCAGGCTACCTAATCAGGGTGAATTTTAGTTCTCTTGTTTGGAATGCTGCTAAGATGTTCTGTGTGTCCCTCTGGATATTAGTAAGAAATATGTAGTCTTAGTTGTGGTTGGCAACTGTATTATTGCCAAGAGAGGAACCAGTTTTAGGATAAAGCTGCCACTGAGGATGTCAGAGCAGAAAGATGTAAGGAAATTGAGTCCTTGAAGATATCACTGAATTACTGGGTCAACCAATATCTGGACGATCCAGTTAAGTGAGAAAATAAATCCACTTTTTGTTTAAGCCAGTTTGCATTGGGTTTTCTGTTCTTTCCAGCATAAAGTCTTATCCGGTATGTTCATAAATCAACTGAAGAACAATAAATGACAGTATATAAAGTATGTAGTCAAGTGCTAGATACACTGAAGATAAACCACCAGCAGCATCAGCATTATTCCAGGGAACTTGATAGAAATGCAAATTTTCAGGCCTCAGATTTTCTGACTCAAACTCTGCAAGTGGGGCCTAGTAATCTTTGTTTTAACAAGCCCTACAGGGGATTCTGATGTATGCTAAGGTTTGGAAACCACTACCCCAGAAGTTCAGGAAAGGAAGACTTCATGGAGAAGGTGAGACAAACTAAATATAGGAGCAGTATAGACTTTTGAAAAGAAGATGTATAAACCAGAATGAATAAAGGTACAGAGGTAGGAATGAATGTTATTTATTGGGCAGTATCTGGCTAACTGTGACTTTAATAAAATAGTGAAAGATTAAAATTGCATGGGTAGTAGGGTAGCAGAGAGTTGGTGGCTGAGATTTAATTTTTTGTCCTGTTACTCTCATTTTACCTGAACTCATTAAAAACCTGAGCAATAGAATGAAATATTGGTATTCTCCATTTTAGGCAATATATGTTGAGATCAGCCTGTTTGGACTATAGCCATAGAATATTAAGAGCATCAAGTCATAGCAGGAGGATTGTGTAGTCTTACTTGTATTGGTATCAGGTAGATAGAGAAGCCTCCTTCCTGGACTTCAAAAATTTGTTTGAAGGGAGTTACTTTTTTTTTTTTTTTTTGCAGTACATGGGCCTCTCGCTGTTGTGGTCTCTCCCGTTGCGGAGCACAGCCTCCGGACCCGCAGGCTCAGTGGCCATGGCTCACGGGCCTAGCCGTTCCGTGGCATGTGGGATCTTCCCGGACCGGGGCATGAACCCGTGTCCCCTGCATCGGCAGGCGGACTCTCAACCACTGCGCCTCCAGGGAAGCCCGAAGGGAGTTACTTTTATCTTGTAAAAATCTGACACGAGCAGGGTGACACCAGCAGTGAGAATTTAACCTGCCCTGGCTTTATGAGATATTTGGTATATTCTTTGTCTTCCTCCTCCTTCCTTTACATATTTTGTGGGAGAAGTTTCCACCTGAAATACCGATGTCATGTCCAAGGTTGTACATCACCACTCACACTGCCTGCTCTGTTTGATTATGTGTGCTTGGATGGAACTGTTTACATTCCACCTTTTCCCTAAAGCACTGTAAGCCATGCATAATGATGCAGCCTGTGGAATTATGGAATGGGAGCTGACTTTGGGTTAGAGAGAATGCTGGAAAATGAGAGAGAAGCATTTTAAAGGCTAAAGTGCTAATGGCTGCAAGAAACCAAACACTAGACCTTAAAGTCTACCTATTTCCCAAACTTGTCTAGACCTAAGTTTATGGTGGTAGTGGGGGTGTGTGTAAATGACACTGGCATTGAAGGCGGAGAGGAAAGGTTTTAACCTAATGGTGCAAATAACTTTCCCATATTGACAACTAGCTTTTTGCTAAGGAGTGCCAGAACAGTGAATAAGTATTTCTAAAGCAGAGGCAGTGCTTAGTATTAGTCATTATTTAATTCCCCTTGATAATGGGGCTTCATTTTAGAGAGGATTTAATGGTCTTGATATTGAGTGACCTTGGTATGGCAAAGACAAGTGTGTGTGTGTGTGTGTGTGTGTGTGTGTGTGTGTGTGTGTGTGTGTAAAATGCAAATAATGGAAGTGGCTTTGGAGTTGGGCCAAAAAGCCATCAGCACCAAGCTAAGGTTACTTTAGATCTGCTTGCTTTGCAGGTCAGATTGAAGGATGCCTGAGACAAGCAATAAATTCTTCCCCTCTGCCACTTTGGGAGGACAAATCAGCCAATGAATCACCTCTTGTTTGTTCGGATAGACTGACCCATCATTTCACTTGCTTTGAGGGTCTAAAGTTTAATTTTTTCCTTTCTTAGGGGATAAGGGGGTGATTGTGGGAAGAAAATGGTCAAATCATGGGACACTAGTGAGTTGTAGGGCTAGAGGAGTCATTTCGACCTCACTCTTTGCTTGGAGGAGCAACTTGGAGCTATGCTAGCTTGTTCCCTGGTAGGGCGATTTCTTCAGGCAGAATCGTTTCCATGGGTACGGGCTGGTGGAGACTTGGATTTCTAATGTTTTTTTGTTTTTTGTTTTTTTTAAAAGGTGGTGCTTTGATAGCCTTAACAAAGGACTGATGACTGCTGCACATTATCCTAGAGTCTAACCAGTTTTTGCTAGTTCTGGGCTGTGAAGCTTTGGCTGTTTTGGGGGCATGAATATGTGCATTGCTTCCTTTCCTTATTCTGGAGGTTTCAAGCTCTGGCATGTTTCTAATGGAGCCTTTGAAATGCTCTGCTTCTGGGTTCATTTTCAATCATGAAATGCGTCTCTGACATTCAGTGTGAGTTGTTTGAAGCTAAAGGAAGATATATAGTTTGACAAACTCCACAGTGTCTATTGTGAAGTGCTTAACATGAGATAAGGCCTTACTGCAGCCCTGTTGGTGAGTACAAGGTACCCTTAGACTGCAGTTCTGCCTCTCTGCTTTCTTAACAGTGTGGCTTTGGGTAAGTCTTACCCTCTCAGTCTCAGTTAACTCAACTGTAAAATAGAGATAACACTTGATCTTTGTCATACATAGGGTTATTGTAAGTGTAGTGAATGATCCCAGTTGGAGTCTAAGCTGGTATTACTCTACTAATTGGGCATCTCTGGGCACATCTGGAAGGACTATGAGGCACATTTGCCAGGAGTCAGTTCTTATAAAGGACCACAGAGTCTCTTGGAAAAGAACTCCAAAGCAAAAAAGCTTCAGGCACATGAACTTGCCATAGGAGTAGTGCTAGGAAGCCACAGTAAAAGAAATAGCAGAGTCTTGATAAAGATAATCAAGTCCAAAGCAAAAAGACAGTTGGAGCACTTTCGCCTAAGTAAAAAGATAGCTGGAGCACTTTAGTCTAAGCAACAGACCAAAACAGCCTATATTGGAGTTTTAGGGAAATGTAGGAGATGAAAATCATATTTGGGAGGGCTAAGCAAAAGCTGTGGCAAGAAAGGAAAAGACAGGCACTGGAGTACTGGGTTCCACAGTCCTTCTAACCATTAGGAGAGAGGTAGTGTCCATTACCTATTCCTGGACTATGGGGTTTACCCACTGGATGGTACGCTAGTTTTACATTTCCTCTTCGCTGTGTAGATGGTAATTCAGAGATCTTGATATAAATAAAATTTGATCAAAGAAACTGATAGATACGTACAAGTTCCTAAGGTAAATGAGTCTCTGTTAGTCCACTTATTTCCCAGAGGTTGTGTTCAGGGTATAGGGACAGAATGTGACTGGCCAGTCAAGGCTCAGCTAAACTCTGTGGACGAGAAGGTGGTGGTGAGGTCTGGTGTTTTTACTTTAGTCTCGTTAGTTTGGTGGGCCTGGGAAATTGAGCTGATCAACTAGGTACTGTGAGTGTGGCACGTGCAACCTGGGCAGGAGTGTCTTTGTGGGAAAGATGTTGGCTATCGCTGTTAGGATAGCTGAGGTACCTGAGAACTGGCTTCTGCTTCACAGAGTAGGTTGAGGAGGCAGGTAGGTAGGAGCCTGATCAGAGAGGAGCTTACACAAAGTTTGACCATATGTCCCAGTCTGCCACAGATAAACCCAGTATGCACCTGTAGTTCTGGCATAATTATTAAGAGCACCCTCTTTTCATCCCCCAAATTCTCCTGATTTAGATGGTAAACTGTATGGCAAGGAGCTTGGGGGAGGTTGCTTTGTCCTTTTGAATTCCTATGCTGCTTTGTTGTCTGGCCCTTCAATTGGCAATTACTTCACTTTGCCTGAGGCATCCAAAGATCTCTACTCCCATTCTGTTAGGTTCCTCTTCTTCTGTCTGCTCCCTTGTCTTCCTCCCTTTTCCCCATCCTAGGCTCTTGGGAAATTCTTTATGTTTGTGGCTTTTCTGACCATGGGGATTGTGTAGCCTGAGCCTGGCTTTGTACCAAGCTGCAATGGCCCTAATGCTTGATTCATTTTTGTCTTTTTGCCATTTTTGAATTTGATGACCAAATGCACAAACAAGAAGAATTGCCTCTTTGTTCTATTGGGGAGTCAACCTTGCCTGTCAGTTACATAATACTTCTAGAGCCAAGGCTTTGTAAAATGTGGTATTACCTACCTGCTACCATGGTCCTGGTCTGAGAGATGGTTAACTTTCACTGCAGCAAATACTGATAGCAATTTTTCCGAAAACAATGTGTACCACTGTCCCTGAAAGAAATGTAAGAGAATAAACATAGAAAATAAAAGTTCCTCGGGGATCACCAGGAAAGCCTAGTCATCTTACCCGAACTTCTGCTAAGAGAGCCCAGTTAGCTAATGTCAGGCTTTGGCCCACTCACATTCTTCCAGCATAGGACAGTGCAACCAATAGTCTTATGAAGTCTATAGATTTCCAATTCATCTTTATATCATTCAGTTTTTATATTTCTAGGGTGTGAAGACAGTTAAATCTATAAACTTGTTCTTGTGTTTATCAGGGCACTGATGTCATATGGGGATAGCATACTTCACTTATGAATCATGTGTGAAAAACAAAATCAGACATAAATCACAGAGAAATGCAGTTAATGTTTTATGACTTTGTAAATCCAGAGCTGTGACTAACACTGGGACCTCCAATGGAAGCCTACAGCCTTATAATTCAGCAGCTCCAAGGATTAATTTTATCATACAGAGTTTGGGTTGGAAGCTAAAATACATCCACATGCAAATTCAGACTGTGGAGAATACCTGAACACATTTCTGCTTGAAGATTTGTGAATGTGCACTGGTGAAATAACCTCATAAGGGGCCGGTGCTAGTTCCACATACAGTGTGAAGTATCCGGGACAGTAAACCTTCTGTTCAAATCAATCCTCTGTGTAATTAAATTGTGATTGACAGTTATTATCTCATGTGGTTATGTAGACTTGTGTCCCTATTTTATAGAGAGAAAATTGAGGTTAAGCTGTGTTAAATTGCTCAAGATCATGATGTCACAAAGTTGTAGAACTGGGCTTTCCGGTTCCATGGCCAATTCTCTTCCTGTAACATCACACCATCTCTAACAAGAATCCAGTGAAACTGACCCATCTCTTTTGCTCTTTCCTACAGATGGGCTTCATGTATGGTGACATATACATCCAGCAAGATACAGGGATGAGGATGGTTGTGGGAGGAGGTCCCCATGTAATACATGTCATGTTCACTAGGAACGAATTTGATCAGAACTGGAGCTCCCCCATCCACTACACATCAATGCTAAGGGAAAAAGTTAGGCCCCTGTTTTCCATCTAATGGTCTACTTTGTACAACCACAGTGGATTTCTGGCAGCCAGGGTGGACCTTATGTGGAAGCAGAGTTGATGACCACCTTTGTGATGTGAATTAAAGGGACTGGGGGGCCTACCTTCCCCTCAACACTAGTAGAGGTTCATTCTTAATTTTATTTTATTTATCTCTACTGAGAGGTGTTTTTTAAGTTTTTATTTTGAAATAATTAAAGGCCACGGGAAGTTATAAAAATAGTACAGAGAGTCCCATGTACTCTTTGCTCAGCTTCCTCTAATGCTAATCTTACATGAAGTGTAGTATAATTTCAAAGCCAGGAATTTGACATTGGTGTAATACGGTTAACTAGACTACAAGCCTTATTCAATTTTCACTATAGTTTCTACATACACTTATTTATGTCTCTCTGTGTGTGTATAGTTCTATGTAATTTTATCTCTAGGTTTGTTCTTTTAGTTTAAGGCTCTTGTCCCTATTGTAATACAACCTTCACCACCTTGGAGAGAGGTAGTGTGTTGTAACAGAAAGAACATGGGCTTTGGAACCTGACAAGCTTGAGTATAGATCCTAACTATGCTATTTTTTATCTGTGTGACTGTGATTTTGGACAAATCATTTCATGTCTTTGGGGCTCAGTTTTCCCCTTGGTGAAATGGGGATAATAGTTTCTAATTCACACAGCTTTTGTGAGGATGAAATGGGATAATATATATAAAGTGCCTGGCCCAGCAAATGTTGTTTCCCTTCCGCATTTCTCCTTTCTTGAATGAGGTAGCATTTAAAGCTGTTCTCATTTCTTTATATCCTTGATTCTTTCCTAAGAAGAGCAGATTTTAATGGGAGGAGGTGAGAAATGGATGAAAGCATTCATTGTGAGTAGTGACACCAATGAAAGATTTCAGTGATTTAATAATTTTGCCTGGCAGTAATCCTCTTCCCGGGGCCCTGTGGGTTGTTCCTGCATAACATGAATGTTAATAATATTCTTACCCCTATACTTTTGCTTGTCATAAATTAGTATTTAATAAACATCATAGTCATCACTTCATATCTGTCTTATCCACAAATTCTACTCTTACCATTCTTACCACAAATTCAGAATCACTGGGCTGAGGGGAAGTCTGAGAGATTGATGGTGTAAAAGTCAAACATTTCCATAGATTTGACTGTTAAACAAATAGCCACTAATGGATGTGAGGACTAGCCTGAATATGTGATTAGGTTGTTTTTATTGCTTTTTTCCTGGGTAGAAGTGGTAACCACAAGGATGGAGAGACCTCTAAGAGTGGGAGGCTGATTTTGTTTTTTTTGAAAGGGGAAGAAGGAGGCTACTGATTTTTTAAAACTTAATTAATTAATTTATTTTTGGCTGCGTTGGGTCTTCGTTGCTGCGCGTGGGCTTTCTCTAGTTGCAGAGAGTGGAGGCTACTCTTTGTTGCGGTGCGCGAGCTTCTCATTGCGGTGGCTTCTCTTGTTGTGGAGCACAGGCACTAGGGGTGTGGGCTTCAGTAGTTGTGGCACACGGGCTTAATTGCTCCGCGGCATGTAGGATCTTCCCAGACCAGGGCTCCAACCCACGTCCCCTGCATTGGCAGGTGGATTTGTAACCACTGCGCCACCAGGGAAGTCCATGCTTTTAAAAAAAACTTAAGGTTTTGTTACCTTTCATTTGCGTATTTTAAAAAGTCAGGTTTAGTAATCTTTTGAGAGAACTAGCCTTTGGTTCCATTGATTCTTTTCAATCGTTTTTCTGTTTTCATTGACATTTGTATTTTCGTTGTTTTTTCTTATTGCATTGGATTTAATTTCTTTTTCTAGTCTTAAGATGAAATTTACATCATTGATTTAAGACTTTTCTTCTCTAATTATAGCCATGCAGTGCTATATAAATTTCATCCTAAACACTGCTTTAGCTGCATTCCACAAGCTTTGATATAGGCATGTGTGTTTTTATTGTTATTCAGAAGTTTGATTTCCAAATACTTGGGAATTTTCCTGATTTTTTTAATTAGTTCTACCTTAGTACCTTTTCCGTCAGAAAATATACTCTGAGTTCAATTTTATTTAAAAAATTGAGGATTATTTTTTGATCCAGAATGTAGCCTATTTTGATGAAATTTTCCATGTGTATTTGTTGAGTGGAGTGTTCTAGAAATTTTAGTGAAGTCAAGTTAGCTGACAGTGTTGTTTAGGTCTTGTATATCCTTAGAGATTGTCTACTTGTTTTATCAATGATTGAAAGAGGAATATTGAAATATTCAACTATAATTGTGGATCTGTCCAGTTCTCTTTGAAATTCTATCAGATAAGGGTTGGGTTTATGGGTTTTTTTTTTTCTTTTTCTTTTTTTTTGTTCCTGCATCACCCTTGGCTTTCAGGCTTCCCTGTGCACCTGTACCTTGGAGCAGTGGTGGGGTGGGGTGTTCCTCCCATGTTCTTGCCTGCCATGCCAACAGTAGACTGCTGTTGCTTGTGACTTAGTGCTTGGTAGTCTGGTGCTGGGGCCAGAGGAGGTTCTCTGTTGTCTGGTTTCATTTTTAGACCTGTGTGTCTGGGTCTCATGGGGTGGAGCTTTCTGTTATCCTGCCATTTCTAGCCAAACTCTGCCTTGTATCTTTGATGGATCTTGTGCAGGAGAATTACCTGCCACCCCCAGTTGTAGGAGACCACTAATGGTACTTAGCATAGGATTCAGAGCCCTGGACTATTTTCTGCTTCTCCCCTAGTGGTGGAATAGTTTTCTTTCACACTCCCCTCTGTCATAATGGGTCTTCACCTGTGCCCTGGGAGTGACAGGGTTTGTTGCTCCTCTGCCAGTGGCTTAAGACTGTTGTTCTTTGGGGATAAGAGTCTGGGAGGAGTTTGTGCCTTGCCTGCAGTGGCAGCCTCACCAGGTCTGTACCACTGAGAGAGGCTCTTTGCATTTTCCCTCCCGCTCAATCTTTCTAGTAAGCATCTGACAGAAGTCTGTGGAGAGGAGTCTGTGAAGAGGTGTAAATTTCTCTTGTGTCTGAGGTGCCCAGGAGTTCTGCTAGCCAATTCTTGGTTTTTAACAGTACATTAAAATTGTAGCTAAATTCTTCTTCCTCAGTTGTATGATACTCAGTGTCTCTTCCTCCTGTGCTCTACCACAGGTAAGCCAGTGTTTGTGACCTATCTCTGCCTTGGGAGGTACCTGTCTTTCCTTGGGTTTCAGATTAGTTGTTTTCCCTGCCATGTCAGCTCTCTGGTGACAGCAGAAAAAAGTATGATTTTGTTGTTTATCTGGATTTTTCTTGTTAAGGTGATAATAATGCTCTTTCTACATGCAAGATGAAATGCCTTCTGATTTCTCGAGCTATTTTTTTTTAATTTATAGAAGTAATACATGAACAGGGTAAACAATTCAAAGGGTATACAAAACGTTAGGTAAAATTTCTTACAAGCCCCACTCGCTAGAGGCAACAACTATTAAGAAGCTATCTGTTTTTAGTTCTTCCATTTCCAGTGGTACCCTGGAACAGGATCATTATGAGAACCCATCACTAACTTTTCAGGAATTTTACAAGCTCACTGGTGTCACTTTGGTGCTTGAAATTGGCTGTAGTGGGAATATTATGCCACGGAAATCAGTAAATGCTACAAATTAGACCTTCCCTCCCGGTAGCTGGCTGGGAAGCATTGACCAATACACCACTGATTATAACTATAAATACCATACATACACCCCTGTTTCTTGATTTGTTTTCTTTAAATAGTAACTGTGGACTCCTCACAATGAAATATAAAAAATTTAACACATGATCAAACACTCTTCCTTCCCATGTTTTTATTTTTAGATCTTCTATTCTTTGCCTTTATGATAGTAAATAAAAACCAAATGTTCTCCCATTTCCCATCTATTCATCACTCCTGGTCTTAGTCCCATAGTAGCTACTTTAAACCATTTCATTTTTTTAATGTCTTTTTGGTAATTACCATAATTCTAAAAATATTTGCCTCCATCTTTTGATTTAATGTTAAACAATATATGGACTCCTTAGCTGTGATGCATATCTACTTCTCTTATCTCCTCCATTTCCAAAGTTTTAAGTCCATTATTACTTTTACTTTGTTCAGAATTTTTAAACTTTACGATCTCTTACGTACCTACCTATAAACAATTTTTCTGGTTTTTTCTGTATGTTAATTCTAAAACCATGTTAAACACCATAAGACCACATTTATAATTATAGAATTAGTGAAATATTATTCATTGTGGAATCATAGGGATTTTTCCAAAGAACAGAAAATATGTTATTAAACCCTCGCCTCCAGCAGGAAAATTAGAGGTGTCAAAGTGTATTGTTTACTCATTTCTTTTTATGTTTCTTGACTTCCTCTGGATTATGCTCCTCTGCCACTGTTCCTTGTATCCCATGCTTTCCTCCTTCTTGCATTAGATTTTTATTTTATTGATGAACCATCTGATGTATTTTAATATATTATGAGTGGGCATTAAACTTTGAGTTCTTGCGTGTCCCCCAATTTTTGTTTTGTCTCATCCATGGTCAGTACTTGGTAAGGTTTACAATGCTGCGTACAAAGCCATTTTCCCTGAAAACTTTGCAAATTCACTTCTGTTGTATTTTAGCATTTTGTGATGCTGATGAAAAGTCTTATGCTGGTCTGTTTATTTTTTGGGAGGGAGGTTATTTTCAGTTTTTTATTATATGCTATTTGATACATTCTAAGAATAAATATAACACATGTAAGTATTGAATTTTGATAAAATGAACATCTGTAAAGCCACTACCCAACTAGAACACTACCATATTCCTGCCATCTATCTGTGTGTTCCTGCCATTTCCCACCCTCCTTATTTCACTCCAGGTATGATTATGCTGAATTTTGTGTTTACTGTTCTTGTTAATAATGTCTGTTGAATATGTATGAATTCCCCACACAATATATTACTTACTTTTTCTTGTCTTTTCTGTTTTTTTTCCCCTGGTTTTAGTTTCTTTTATTGTGGCAAAATATACATAACATAAAATTTGCCATTTTAATAATTTTCTGGTGTACAATTCAGTGGCATTAAGTACATTCACATTGTTTTACAACCATCACTGCTATCCATCTCCAGAGCTTTTTTTCATCATTCCGAAAATGTCTCCATTCCCTTCTCTATCCATTCCCTGGTAACTTCTATTCTACTTTCTGTCTCAATGAATTTTCCTATTCTAGCTATCTCATGTAAGGGGAATCATGGAATATTTGTCCATTTGTGTCTGGCTTTTATTTAATTTACCATAATGTTTTTTCAGGGTTCATCTATGTTGTAGCATGTATCAGAATTCATTCCCTTTTTATTGCTGAATAATATTTCGTTGTATGTATATACCACATTTTGTTTATCCATTCATCTGTTGGTGGGCACGTGGGTGGTTTTCACCTTTTAGATATTGTGAATACTGTTGCTGTGAACATAGGTGTATAAGGATTATCTCTTTGAGTTCTTCTTTTTAACTCTTTTGGGTGTATACCTAAGAGCAGAATTGCTGAGTCATGTGGTATTTCTGTTTAACCATTTGAGAAACTACCAAACTGTTATCCACAGTGGCTACAATATTTTACATTCCCACCAGCAGCACACAAGTGTTTTCTCCATATCCTTGTCAACAGTTGATATTTTCTTTTTTTTTTTTTTTATATTAGAGCTATCCTAATTAGATGTAGTATCTCACTGTAGTTTTTTTTGTGTGTTTGTGGTACGCGGGCCTCTCACTGTTGTGGCCTCTCCCGTTGCGGAGCACAGGCTCCAGATGTGCAGGCTCAGCGGCCATGGCTCATGGGCCTAGCCGTTCCTTGGCATGTGGGATCTTCCCGGACCGGGGCACGAACCCGCGTCCCCTGCATCGGCAGGCGGACTCTCAACCACTGCGCCACCAGGGAAGCCCTCACTGTAGTTTTTGGATTAAATTATTTTTTAATGCAAACATTTCTTCTGTAGCTATGCCTTTGTTTTTTGTAAAACAGTTTTCAAAGTGGGTTTTCTGTTTCTTGTTTTTAATTTTATTTTTTATTGAAGTTTAGTTGATTTACAGTGTTGTATTACTTTTAGGTATACAGCAAAGTGATTCATATATATATATATATATATATATATATATATATATATATAATATTCCTTTTCAGATTCTTTTCCCTTATATGTTATTACAAAATATTGAGTATAGTTCTCTGTGCTATATAGTAGGTCCTTGTTGGTTATATATTTTATAATATAGTAGAGTCTATATGTTAATCCCAACCTTCTAACTTATCCCTCTCCCCATTTCCCCTTTGACAACCATAATTTTGTATTCTATGCTTGTGGGACTATTTCTGTTTTGTATATGAGTTCATTTGCATCATTTTCTTTTTAGATTCTGCATATAAGTGATATCATATGATATTTATCTGGCTTACTTCACTTAATATGATAATCTCTATAGCACATCTGCTTTATCCATTCATCTGTTGATAGACATTTAGGTTGCTTCCATGTCTGCGCTATTGTAAATAGTGCTGCAATGAACATTGGGGTGCATGTATCTTTTTGAATTATGGTTTTCTCCGGATATATGCCCAGGAGTGGGATTGCAGGATCATATGGTAGCTCTATTTTTAATTTTTTAAGGAAGCTCCATACTGTTCTCCATAATGGCTGTACCAATTTACATTTCCATCAACAGTGTAGGACGTTTCCCTTTTCTCCACAACCTCTCCAGCATTTATTGTTTGTAGACTTTTTGATGATGGCCATATTGACTGGTGTGAGGTGATACCTCATGGTAGTTTTGGTTTGAATTTCTCTAATAATTAGCAATGTTGAGCATCTTTTCATGTGCTTTTTGGCCATCTGTATATCTTCTTTGGAGAAATGTTTATTTAGATTTTCTGCCCATTTTTTGATTGGGTTATTTTTTTTGATATTGAACTGCATGAGCTGTTTGTATATTTTGGAGATTAATCTCTTGATGCTGGCATCATTTGCAAATATTTTCTCCCATTCTGTGGGTTGTCTTTTCATTTTGTTTATGGTTTCCTTTACTGTGCAAAAGCTTTTAAGTTTCATTAGGTGCCATTTGGATTTTTGTTTTTTCCTCGTAATTTTCATTACTCTAGGAGGTGGATCCAAAAAGATATTGCTGCCAATTATGTCAAAGAGTGATCTGCCTGTGTTTTCCTCTAAGAGTTTTACAGTATCTGGTCTTACATTTAGGTCTTTAATCCATTTTGAGTTTATTTTTGTGTATGGTGTTAGAGAATGTTCTAACTTCATTATTTTACATGTAGCTGTCCGGTTTTCCCAGCACTATTTATTGAATAGACTGTCTTTTTCCATTGTATATTCTTGCCTCCTTTGTCGTAGATTAATTGACCATAGGTGCATGGGTTTATTTCTGGGCTTTCAATCCTGTTCCATTGATCTATGTGTTTGTTTTTGTGCCAGTACCATAGTGTTTTGATTACTGTAGCTTTGTAGTATAATCTGAAGCCAGGGGGCCTGATTCCTCCAGCTCCATTTTTCTTTCTCAAGATTGCTTTGGCTATTCAGGGTCTTTTGTGTTTCCATACAAATTAAAAAATTTTTTGTTCTAGTTCTGTGAAAAATGCCATTGGTAATTTGATAGGGATTGTATTGAATCTGTAGATTGCCTTGGGTGATATAGTCATTTTAAGCAATAATGTTTCTTTCAATTCAAGAACATGGTATATGTTTGTGTGATCTTCAGTTTCTTTCATCAGCATCTTAATAGTTTTCAGAGTCAGGTCTTTTGCTTCCTTAGGTAGCTTTATTCCTAGGGTATTTTATTCTTTTTGATACGATGGTAAATGGGATTATTTCCTTAATTTCTGTTTCTGATATTTAGTTGTTAGTGTGTAGCAATGCAAGAGATTTCTGTGTATTAATTTTGTATCCTGCAACTTTACTGAATTCATTAATGAGCTCTAGTAGATTTCTGGTAGCGTCTTTAGGATTTTCTGTGTATAGTATCATGTCATCTGCAATTCCCTAATGATTAGTGATGTTGAGTATCTTTTCATGTGCTTATTTATTACTGACCGTTTGTATATCTCTTTGAATAATGTCTCTTCAAGTCCTTTGCCCATTTTTGAATTGTTTATCTTGTTGTTATTCTTTATGTTGAAATACAGGAGTTCTTTGCTTTCTGGATATTAATCTCTTATCAGATATAAGATCTGCAAATATATTGTCCTGTTCTGTCAGTTGTTTCACTCTCTTGATAGTGTTTTTTGATGTATAAAAGATTTAAATTTTGATCAAATCTAACTTACCTATTTTTTCTTTTGTTGGCTGTCATGTCCTAGAAATAATTGACAAATCCAATGCCATGAAGATTTTCTCCTATCTTTTTTCATGGGTTTTACTATTTTAGATCTTAAATTTAGGTCTTTGGTCCATTTTGAGTTAATTTTTGTATATGGTGTAAGGTAAGGGTCCAGTTTCATACTTTTGCAAGTGGATATTACGTTTCCCCATTCTTATTTGTTGAAAGACTCCTCCCCATCAAATGGTCTTGGTACCTTTGTAAAAACAAAACAAAACAAAACAAAATCAATTGATGATATATGTGAGGGTTTATTTCTAGGCTTTCTATTCTAGTCTGTTTGTTTATACATCTGCCCTTAGGCCAGTACCACACTGGTTTGATTACTGTCGCTTTGTATAGTAAGTTTTGAAGTCAGGAAGTGTGAATCCTCCAATGTTTTCTTCTTTTTCAAGATCGTTTTGGTTTTTCTGGGTCCCGTGAAATTCCATGTGAATTTTAGGATAGCCTTCTCTATTTCTACTGAAAACACCATTAGGATATTCACTGAGATTGCACTGAATCTTTAGATCACTTTTGGGTAGAACTGTCATTTTAACAATATTAAGTGCTTCCAATCCATGAATATGGGCAGTATTTTTGTTTATACCTTCTTTCATTTGTTTCAGCAGTGTTTTGTCGTTTTCATTGTATAAATCTTCCACCTCCTTGGTTAAATTTATTCCTAAGTATTTTATTCTTTTTGATGGTATTGTAAATGGAAGTATTTCCTTAATTCCTTTCTGGATATAGAAATGCAACTGATTTTTGCATGTTGATTGTGTGTTCAGAAACTTTGGTGAATTTGTTTATTAACTGTAATGTTTTTTGTGTGGAATATTTAGGGTGTTTTACAATATGATCATATTGTCTGTGAACAGAGATAATTTGACCTCTTCCTCTCTCATTTGGATGCCTTTTATTTACCTCTCTTGCCAAATTGCTCTGTCTAGAATTTCCAATACTGTACTGAGTAAAAGTGCAAAAGTGGGCATCCTTCTCTTCCTGATATGAGGAGATCCTGTCATTTTAAAAATGTGTTATTTTCTGCAAGTTCATTGTTTTATTTGCAAATATTCTAGCAGTTTCATTCAAAGCTTCTAAGATGCTTTTGTTTGTGTATCTGTAGCAAACTCAATTTTATTGATATGTAATATTCTATTGTAAGTATAATTTATCAATTCTTTTCACTAGACATTGTGGTTATTTCCATTTTTCTGCTATTACAGTGTTACCATGAAGATTCTTCAACATATCTCTCTGTATGCCTCTGCAAAGTTTCTCTAGAGTATATACCTAAGAGTGAAATTGTTGGTCAAGGGTGAGCAAATTTCCAATTTTAAAAGATAATACTAAATTGTTTTCTGAAGTGGTTCTTCAAGTTTACATTTCCCTTGCAGTAGGTGAAAGTTCCTATTCATCTGCATCATTGCCACCATGTGGAACTATCAGACTTGTAAAGTTGTGCTTATTTCGAGGGTTTAAAATAGTATCTCATTGGGTTTTAATTTACAGTTCCCTGATTCCCAGTGGAGTTAAGAATCTTTCCCTCTGTTTATTCAAAATTTATGTTTCTGTGAAATGCCTGTTCATGAGCTTTCATATTGATTTGTAGGAGTTCTTTATATTTTCTGGATATTATTTCTTTATATAAGATGCACATATATTCTTCCATTGGCCCACTTTCCTTGTCTGTTTTTTAATTGAAGTATAGTTGATTTCCAGTGTTGTATTTCTGGTGTACAGTGCAGTGATTCAGGTGTGTGTGTGTCTACTTTTCCATTATGGTTTTTTATAGAATATTGATTATAGTTCCCTGTGCTATACAGTAGGACCTTGTTTATCTATTTTATATAGAGTAGTTTGCATCTGCTAATGCCGAACTTCGAATTTATCCCTCCTCCATCCCCTTTCCCCTTTGGTAGCCATAAGTTTGTTCTCTATGTCTGTGAGTCTGTTTCTGTTTCATAGATACGCTCATTTGTGTCATATTTTGGATTCCAGATATAAGTGATATTTGTCTTTCTCTCTCTGACTTCACTTAGTATGATAATCTCTAAGTCCATCCATGTTGCTGCAAATGTCATTGTTTCATTCTTTTTTTATAGCTGAGTATTCCACTGTATATATGTACACCACATCTTCTTTATCCATTCATCTGTCCATGGACATTTACATTGCTTCCATGTCTTGGCTATTGTAAATAGTGCTGCTATGAACATTGGGGTGCATGTATCTTTTCGAATTAGTTTTCTCTGGATATATGCCCAGGAGTGGGATCGCTGGATCATAAGAAAACTCTATTTTTCATTTTTTGAGGAACCTCCGTACTGTTTTCCATAGTAGCTGCACCAATTTACATTCCCACCAACAGTGTAGGAGGGTTTCCTTTTCTCCACACCCTCTCCAGTATTTGTTATTTGTAGACTTTTTAATGACAGGCATTCTGACCAGTGTGATGTGGTACCGCATTGTAGGTTTGATTTGCATTTCTCTAAATAATTAGTGATGTTGAGCATCTTTTCATGTGCTTATTGGCCATTTGTAAGTCTTCTTTGGAGATATGTCTATTTTGATCTTCTGCTCAATTTTTGATTGGGTTGTTTGATTTTTTTGTTACTGAGTTGTATGAGCTGTTTGTATATTTTGGAGATTAAGCCTTTATAGGTTGCATTGTTTGCAAATATTTTCTTCCAGTCTGTAGGTTGTTTTTTTGGTTTGTTTATGGTTTCCTTTGCTGTGCAAAAGCTTATAAGTTTGATCAGGTCCCATTTATTTATTTTTGCTTTTATTTCTGTTGCCTTGGGAGACTGACCTAAGAAAACACTGCTACAATTTATGTAAGAGTGTTTTGCCTATGTTCTCTTCTAGGAATTTTATGATGTCACTTCTTATAGTTAAGTCTTTAATCCATTTTGAGTTTATTTTTGTGTATGATGTGAGGGAGTGTTCTAATTTCATTGATCTACATGTGGTTGTCCAGCTTTCCCAACACCACTTGCTGAAGAGACTGTCTCTTCTCTGTTGTATATTCTTGCCTCCTTTGTCAAAGATTAATTTATGTCAGGTGGATGGGCTCTCAGTTCTTTATTTCTGGGCTCTCAATTCTGTTCCATTGATCCATATGTTTTTGTGTTAATACCAAGCTGTTTTGATTACTGTAGCTTTGTGGTATTGTTTGAAATCTGGGAGGGTGAATTATCCAGCCTTTTTCTTCTACCTCAGAATTGACTTGGCAATCCTGGGGCTTTGTGGTTCCATATAAGTTTTAGGATAATTTGTTCTTGTTCTGTGAAAAATGTCAGGGGTAATTTGATAGGGATCGCATTAAATGTGTAGATTGCTTTGGGTAGTATGTCCATTTTAACAGTATTCTTTCAATCCAGGAGCATGGACTATCTTTCCATTTCTTTGAATTATCTTCAGTTTCCTTTATCAATGTTTTATAGTTCTCAGCATATAAGTCTTTCACCTCCTTGGTCAGGTTTTCTCCTAAGTATTACTTATTAGCTCCCAAAGCTAATAGAGGCAGAGCAACACTCACTGAGAATGAGGCCACTATAGTGGGCCCCACCCCTCCCTTTGGGTGCACACCTTAACAATGGGGATTCAGTGGAGGACCTGGGCCCCTTACTTTGTACACCCCTGGTTGCGGCTTGGACCACACTCCAACCCCTTCAGGCTGTCTCTGTGCAGCCAACCCCAGTCCTCTCCCTGGGTCTGTCCTCTGAAGCCCATGTTTCAGCACCCAGCCCCCGCGTGCACCAGCAGATGTGAGTTATGGGGTGGGGAGTGCAGGGAGGTGGCCAGGACCCTTTGTGCTGGTCTCTCTCTGTTCTGCCTGCTGCAAGCTGACTGCTGCACTCTCCTCTGAGCCTCTGAAGCTCCCTTTCTGTCCCAGCTGATCTCCCTGCTGGTGAAGGGGCTTCCCAGGTGAGGGAACATTTCTCCTTTCATAGCTCCCTTCCAGAGGTGCAGGTTCCATCCTGATTCATTTTGTTTGTTTGTTTGTTTGTTTCATCTTACTTTGTTACATGGTGATCTTTCTTACAATTTTGCTTTTATGAGATCTTCTGCCAGCACTCAGCAGGTATTCTGTGAGAATTGTTCCACATGTAGATGTATTTTTGTGTTTTTTTTTTCTTTTTTGCAGTACGCGGGCCTCTCACTGTTGTGGCCTCTCCTGTTGTGGAGCACAGGCTCCGGACGCACAGGCTCAGCAGCCATGGCTCATGGGCCCAGCCGCTCCGTGGCATGTGGAATCTTCCCAGACCGGGACTCGAACCCATGTCCCCTGCATCGGCAGGCGGACTCTCAACCAGCGAAGCCCTGTAGATGTATTTTTGATGTATTTGTGGGAGGAGGTGAGCTCCATGTCCTATTCTGCCATCTTGATCCAGACTCCCTCCTTGTGTCTTTTAATGAACAGAATTTCTTAATTTTAATATCCAGTGTATTAATCTTTTCTCCTATGGTTAGTGCTTGTGTTGTAAGATACCTTTCCTTAACTTGAGTGTAATAATATTCTTTTATGTTTTATTATAATGGAACTGATTTTCTTCTATTGGAACTGATTTCTGTGTCTGGTATACATTAGATTCAGTGTCATCACTTGTTTTTTTTCTATATGGACACTCGGTTGTTCCAGCACCATTTATTGAAGAGATCCTCTTTAATCCTCTGTTATTCTTCCTTTGTAGAGTATCAAGTGACTGTATTTGCCTAGGCCTATTTCTGGGGTCTCTAGTGTGTTCCATTGACCTATTAATTGTTCCTTTGTCCATCTTTAATAAGCTAGTATTATACTGGTGAGGAAAAAATTTTCCTCTGTTCTTCTAGTGTCTTTGGCTGGTCTAATAAATTGATATAAGAAAGGTTAACAAGAGGAAAAACAAACAAAAGTTTAGTAACATGTATACTTCCTGTATACATGGGTGAGAGCTAGGAAAACTGAGTAACTCTTCAAAATGGCCATAGGCATTGCTTTAAATACCATCTCCTGCTAAAGACAAAAGATGTTGGGGGTGGGGAGTCAGTTATGGGAGGTTACCTGGAAAAGCACAGTAAACAAGGCTATGGTTGTTATGTAGATATAGCATTTCAGGAGGTGAGTGATGCACCTGGGTCCCCAAAGTTAGGACTATATTGTGCAAGAAGTCAGGTATTTAACAAGAGGAATTTTGATAGAAACAAAAGGAAAACAAAGGTTAATTTTTTGGGAAAATTGTAAACCCATTGTATGAGTCCTGAATGTTGCTAGTTGAGAAGATTTCTAGGTGGATGTCAAGCTCAAAACATCTTCAGATAGATTGAGGGCAGGCAGTGGCAATCTGACATATTTTCCTGGTTTGCAGTTTGAATGTCTCTCATGATGTCATTGGGTGTACTTGTAAACTTTTTGAGTGGCCCATTCAGGAAAAGGCACAAAGAAGAATGTCTAAACATGAGCTGTTGTGGCAATTTCTCTGAAGTTTATATCAAGTCGTTCACATTCAGTTTGCAGGGTTTCAGGAAAAAGGGCAGATTTAGTTCTCCATGATTCCAAGCCAAAAGGATGGGAGAAAATTGGAAACATTCATTTGGAGAGTTGTAACCGGACATTGGAGGAAACTAGACCTTACGATCCAGTCCACTTTATAGGCGAAAACATACACTCAAAGACAAACAGAACTAGATCTAATATTCACAAAAGTGTTACTGAAGCATAATTTTTTTCTCTAAAATCACCCTCATTCTCACCTAAGATAGCCAAATTAATACTAATTTGTTTGCAAAATAAGTCTAGTCTCGTCAGACTTTGCCTGATTATTTGCATAAGTGAAGCAAGAACAATCATTGACCATACAGGCTTTTTAAAAATCTGCTTTGCTGGAACTTTTCATAAGGAATCTCAGATTGGACTTTTAAAACCCTCAAAGCCAGGAAGTCAAAACAAGGGATTGTCATCAGACTTTGCCTGCAGTACCTATAGATTTAATTCCTCTCTTCTCGAGGTCCCTCAAATATATGAAGGTTCCTGTTCTTGGCAGGAATTGACCTTTCTTACTCACCTGGTAAGGGTTCTGGGGACCCTGTTAGCAAGGTACCAGACTGGTTTTCCAAGGGGCTTTATTGGCTCTATAAAGTCAACCTTGGTTACTTAAAGCTGTTTGGTCATATCCAAGTCTAGGCACACCTCTCCCAAGTATGATATTCCACTTAAAGCCTTGGTAGTATACCCAGTGTTTCCAATTCTGTCCTGTTACAAAGTGAACAGATGCTTAGTGAACGTAGGCAAATAACTATATTGCCATGAAAATAAGAATACTAACTTAGAGTCTGTGAATTCTGGGAGGGATCAGGTACGAAGAAAAAGATAAATGTTTCATCTTTTTTCACAAAGATGTGTTTTACCAAAGTGCTGTAAGTCAGAGGTAGCTTAAGAGAAAAAGGTTTCCTTAAATCTGGAAAAACAAAACATTTAAAAAATCAGCAATATTTTTAAAAAATCAGCAATATTTCAAACAAGAAGTCATAAAAATGTATAATCAAACTTCTCAGCCCATTTAGTCCCATGTAATTAATATTTGTTCTGCTTGTATCATTTTTCCAGTAGTTCTGGAAATTCTTACCGAGTTCAATTGTATGATGTTAAAGTTATCAGAAAGCTGTACTCCTCAAAAGGCTTTTCATTCAGTCTCTTTCAGGATGAAGCACTTTTGCAGGAAGCTTTTGTAAAAGCATCAGAGTAAAACAATAACTCTGTAAATGACAAAAGACTAAAATGCTGATGGTTAAATATCTGATGAGAGTTCATTATAATGGAAATTGCAGGGAAATGGTTATTTCTGTAACATATAACATTTTAAGATAATAACCAGAGTTATGACTGATAATATTACATGAGGACATATCAGATTTCTAGGTATATCACACAATTTCTGGAATACTTACTGACTTATACATACACAACATAAAGAATACCTAGTATTGTTTCTTATTTGACAATGCTTCCCATGTAGTTTAACATATCAAATAAGCCTAATTAGTGTAAAATCTTCCTTTTTTATAAGGAGAGAGAACAAATCTTTGGAAATGTTCCAGGACCCTCTGGGGAATTTCAAAGTTAGTTTGAGGTTAAAAAATAAAACAAAACAAAAAAACACTTCATTTAGATTTTAAAAAAAATTTTTCTTTTTTTATATTTATTTATTTATTTGTAAAAACATAGTTGTTTTAATATAAATGCTTTACAATGGTGTGTTAGTTTCTGCTTTATAACAAAGTGAATCAGTTATACATATACATATGTTCCCATATCACTTCCCTCTTGAGTCTCCCTCCCTCCCACCCTCCCTATCCCAACCCTCTAGGTGGTCACAAAGCACAAAGCTGATCTCCCTGTGCTATGCAGCTGCTTCCCACTAGCTATCTATTTTACGTTTGGTAGTGTATATATGTCCATGCCACTCTCTCACTTTGTCACATCTTACCCTTCCCCCTCCCCATATCCTCAAGTCCATTCTCTAGTAGGTCTGTGTCTTTATTCCCGTCTTACCGCTAGGTTCTTCATGACATTTTTTTTTCTTAGATTCCATATATATGTTTTAGCATACGGTATTTGTCTTTCTCTTTCTGACTTACTTCATTCTGTATGACAGACTCTAGGTCCATCCACCTCACTACAAATAACTCCATTTCTTTTTATGGCTGAGTAATATTGCATTGTATATATGTGCCACATCTTCTTTATCCATGCATCCGATGATGGGCACTTAGGAGGCTTCAATGTCCTGGCTATTGTAAATAGAGCTGTAATGAACCTTTTGGTACATGACTCTTTTTGAATTATGGTTTTCTCAGGGTATATGCCCAGTAGTGGGATTGCTGGGTCATATGGTAGTTCTATTTTTAGTTTTTTAAGGAACCTCCATACTGTTCTCCATAGTAGCTGTACCAATTCACATTGCCAGCAACAGTGCAAGAGTGTTTGCTTTTCTCCACACCCTCTCCAGCATTTATTGTGTCTAGATTTTTTGATGATGGCCATTCTGACCGGTGTGAGATGATATCTCATTGTAGTTTTGATTAGCATTTCTCTAATGATTAATGACGTTGAGCATTCTTTCATGTATTTGTTGCCAATCTGTATATCTTCTTTGGAGAAATGTCTATTTAGGTCTTCTGCCCATTTTTGGATTGGGTTGTTTGTTTTTTTGTTATTGAGCTGCATGAGCTGCTTGTTAATATTGGAGATTAATCCTTTGTCAGTTGCTTCATTTGCAAATATTTTCTCCCATTCTGAGGGTTGTCTTTTTGTTCTTGGTTATGGTTTCCTTTCCTGTGCAAAAGCTTTTAACTTTCATTAGGTCCAATTTGTTGATTTTTGTTTTTATTTCCATTTCTCTAGGACGTGGGTCTTTTGCTGTGGGTCTCTTGCTGTGATTTATGTCATAGAGTGTTCTGTGTATGTTTTCCTCTAAGAGTTTTACAGTTTCTGGCCTTACCTTTAAGTCTTTAATCCATTTTGAGCTTATTTTTGTGTATGGTGTTAGGGAGTGATCTAATCTTATACTTTTACAGGTACCTGTCCAGTTTTCCCAGCACCACTTATTGAAGAGGCTGTCCTTTCTCCAGTGTACATTCCTGCCTCCTTTATGAAAGATAAGGTGACCATATGTGCGTGGGTTTATATCTGGGCTTTCTATCCTGTTCCATTGATCTATATTTCTGTTTCTGTGCCAGTACCATGCTGTCTTGATTACTGTATCTTTGTAGTATAGTCTGAAGTCAGAGAGCCTGATTTCTCCAGCTGCATTTTTCGTTCTCAAGATTGCTTTGGCTATTCGGGGTCTTTTGTGTTTCCATACAAATTGTGAAGTTTTTTTTTCTAGTTCTGTGAAAAATGCCAGTGGTAGTTTGATAGGGATTGCATTGAATCTGTAGATTGCTTTGGGTAGTAGAGTCATTTTCACAATGTTGATTCTTCCCATCCAAGAACATGGTATATCTCTCCATCTATTTGTATCACCTTTAATTTCTTTCATCAGTGTCATAATTTTCTGCATACAGGTCTTTTGTCTCCTTAGGTAGGTTTATTCCTAGGTATTTTATTCTTTTTGTTGCAGTGGTAAATGGGAGTGTTTTCTTGATTTCACTGTCAGATTTTTCATCATTAGTGTATAAGAATGCCAGAGATTTCTGTGCATTAATTTTGTATCCTGCTACTTTGCCAAATTCATTGATTAGCTCTAGTAGTTTTCTGGTAGCAACTTTAGGAATCTCTATGCATTGTATCATGTCGTCTGCAAACAGTGACAGCTTTACTTCTTCTTTTCCAATTTGGATTCCTTTTATTTTCTTTTCTTCTCCGATTTCTCTGGCTAAAACATCCAAAACTATGTTGAATAAGAGTGGTGAGAGTGGACAACCTTGTCTTGTTCCTGATCTTAGTGGAAATGCTTTCAGTTTTTCACCATTGAGGACGATGTTGGCTGTGGGTTTGTCATATCTGGCCTTTATTATGTTGAGAGAAGTTCCTTCTATGCCTACTTTCTGCATGGTTTTTATCATAAATGGGTGTTGAATTTTGTTGAAAGCTTTCTCTGCGTCTGTTGAGATGATCATATGGTGTTTCTCCTTCAATTTGTTAATATGGTGTGTCACGTTGATTGATTTGCGTATACTGAAGAATCCTTGCATTCCTGGAATAAACCCCACTTGATCATGGTGTATGCTCCTTTTACTGTGCTGTTGGATTCTGTTTGCTAGTATTTTGTTGAGGATTTTTGCATCTATGTTCATCAGTGATATTGGCCTGTAGTTTTCTTTCTTTGTGACATCTTTTTCTGGTTTTGGTATCAGGGTGATGGTGGCCTCGTAGAATGAGTTTGAGGGTGTTCCTCCCTCTGCTATATTTTGGAAGAGTTTGAGAAGGATAGGTGTTAGCTCTTCTCTAAATGTTTGATAGAATTCGCCTGTGAAGCCAACTGGTCCGGGGTTTTTGTTTATTGGAAGATTTTTTTTTTTTTTTTGCAGAACGCAGGCCTCTCACTGTTATGGCCTCTCCCGTTGCAGAGCACGGGCTCCGGACACGCAGGCTCAGCCGGCATGGCTCACAGGCCCAGCCACTCCACGGCATGTGGGATCTTCCTGGACCGGGGCACGAACCCGTGTCCCGTGCATCGGCAGGCGGACTCTCAACCACTGTTCCACCAAGTAAGCCGTGTTGGAAGATTTTTAATCACAGTTTCAATTTCAGTGCCTGTGATTGGTCTGTTCACATTTTCTATTTCTTCCTGATTCAGTCTTGGTAGGTTGTGCATTTCTAAGAATTTGTTCATTTCTTCCAGGTTGTCCATTTTATTGGCATAGAGTTGCTTGTAGTGATCTCGCATGATCTTTTGCATTTCTGCAGTGTCAGTTGTTACTTCTCCTTTTTCATTCTGTTGATTTGAGTTGTCTACCTTTTTTTCTTGATGAGTCTGGCTAATGGTTTATCAGTTTTGTTTATCTTCTCAATGAACCAGCTTTTAGTTTTATTGATCTTTGCTACCGTTTCCTTCATTTCTTCTTCATTTATTTCAGATCTAATCTTTTTGATTTCTTTCCTTCTGTTAACTTTGCGGTTTTTTTTGTTCTTCTTTCTCTAATTGCTTTAGGTGCAAGGTTAGGTTGTTTATTCGAGATGTTTCCTGTTTCTTAAGGTAGGATTGTATTGCTATAAACTTCTGTCTTAGAACTGCCTTTGCTGCATCCCATAGGTTTTCGGTTGTCGTGTCTCCATTGTCATTTGTTTCTAGGTATTTTTTGATTTCCTCTTTGATTTCTTCAGTGATCACTTGTTTATTAAGTAGTGTATTGTTTAGCCTCCATGTGTTGGTATTTTTTACAGATCTTTTCCTCTAATTGATAGCTAGTCTCATAGCGTTGTGGTCGGAAAAGATACTTGATATAATTTCAATTTTCTTAAATTTACCAAGGCTTGATTTGTGACCCCAGATATGATGTATCCTGGAGAATGTTCCATGAGCACTTGAGAAAAATATGTATTCTGTTGTTTTTGGATGGAATGTCCTATAAATATCAATTAAGTCCATCTTGTTTACTGTACCATTTAAAGCTTGTGTTTCCTTATTTATTTTCATTTTGGGTGATCTGTCCATTGGTGAAAATGGGGTGTTATAAAGTCCCCTACTATGAGTGTGTTACTGTCGATTTCCCCTTTTATGGCTGTTAGTATTTGCCTTATGTATTGAGGTGCTCCTATGTTGGGTGCATAAATATTTACAATTGTTATATCTTCTTCTTGGATCGATCCCTTCATCATTATGTAGTGTCCTTCTTTTCTTGTAATACTCTTTATTTTAAAGTCTATTTTGTCTGATATGAGAATTGCTACTCCAGCTGTCTTTGGATTTCCATTTGCATGGAGTATCTTTTTCCATCCCCTCACTTTTAGCCTGTATGTGTCCCTAGGTCTGAAGTGGGTCTCTTGTAGACAGCATATATATGGGTCTTGTTTTTGTATCCATTGAGCCAGTCTGTGTCTTTTGGTGGAAGCATTTAATCCATTTACATTTAAGGTAATTATCGATATGTATGTTCCAATTCCCATTTTCCTAATTGTTTTGGGTTTGTTATAGTAGGTCTTTTCCTTCTCTTGTGTTTCCTGCCTAGAGACGTTCCTTTAGCATTTGTTGTAACACTGGTTTGGTGGTGCTGAACTCCCTCAGCTTTTCCTTGTCTGTAAAGGTTTTAATTTGTTCATCAAATCTGAATGAGATCCTTGCTGGGTAGAGTAATCTTGGTTGTAGGTTTTTCTCCGTCATCGCTTTAAATATGTCCTGCCACTCCCTTCTGGCTTGCAGAGTTTCTCCTGAAAGATCAGCTGTTAACCTTATGGAGATTCCCTTGTGTGTTGTTTTTTTCCCTTGCTGCTTTTAATATGTTTTCTTAGTATTTAATTTTTGATAGTTTGATATATATGTGTCTGGGTGTGTTTCTCCTTGGATTTATCCTGTATGGGACTCTCTGTGTTTCCTGGACTTGATTATCTGTTTCCTTTCTCATATTAGGGAAGTTTTCAACTATAATCTCTTCAAATATTTTCTCAGTCCCTTTCTTTTTCTCTTCTTCTTCTGGGACCCCTATAATTCGAATGTTGGTGCGTTTAATGTTGTCCCAGAAGTCTCTGAGACTGTCCTCAGTTCTTTCCATTCATTTTTCTTTATTCTGCTCTGCAGTAGTTATTTCCACTATTTTATCTTCCAGGTCACTTATCCGTTCTTCTGCTTCAGTTACTCTGCTATTGATCCCTTCTAGAGTATTTTTCATTTCATTTATTGTGTTGTTCATCGTTTCTTGTTTCCTCTTTAGTTCTTCTAGGTCCTTGTTAAATGTTTCTTGCATTTTCTCTATTTCCAAGATTTTGGGTAATCTTTACTATCATTATTCTGAATTCTTTTTCAGGTAGACTGCCTATTTCCTCTTCATTTGTTAGGTCTGGTGGGTTTTGATCTTGCTCCTTCATCTGCTGTGTGGTTTTCTGTCTTCTGATTTTGCTTATCTTATTGTATTTGGGGTCTCCTTTTTGTAGGCTGCAGGTTCGTAGTTCCCGTTGTTTTTGGTGTCTGTCCCCAGTGGCTAAAGTTGGGTCAGTGGGTTGTGTAGGCTTCCTGGTGGAGGGGACTAGTGCCTTTGTACTGGTGGATGAGGCTGGATCTTGTCTTTCTGGTGGGCAGGTCCACGTTTGGTGGTGTGTTTTTGGTTGTCTGTGGCCTTATTATGATTTTAAGCAGCCTCTCTTCTAATGGGTGGGGTTGTTTTCCTGTCTTGGTAGTTGTTTGGCATAGGGTGTCTAGCACTGTAGCCTGCTGGTCGTTCAGTGAAGCTGGGTGTTGGTGTTGAGATAGAGATCTCTGGGAGATTTTCGCCGTTTGATATTATGTGGAGCTGGGAGGTCTCTTGTGGACCAGTGTCCTGAAGTTGGCTCTCCTACCTCAGAGGCACAGCACTGACTCCTGGCTGGAGCACCAAGAGCCTTTCATCCACATGGCTCAGAATAAAAGGGAGAAAAAGTAGAAAGAAAGAAAGAAAGAATGAGGATAAAATAAAATAAAGTAAGATAAAATAAAATTATTAAAATAAAAAATGAAAAGTATTTATTAAGAAAAACAATTTTGTTTAAAGTAAAAAAAAAAAAAAAGGACAGACAGAACCCTAGGATAAATGACGAAAGCAAAGCTATACAGACAAAATCTCACACAGAAGCATATACATACATACTCACAAAAAGAGGAAAAGGGGAAAAAATAATATATCTTGCTCTCAAAGTCAGGCTCCTCAATTTGGGATGATTCGTTGTCTATTCAGGTATTCCACTGATGCACGGTACATCAAGTTGGTTGTCGAGATTTAATCCGCTGCTTCTGAGGCTGCTGGGAGAGATTTAACTTTCTTTTCTTTGTTTGCACAGCTCCCGGGGTTCAGCTTTGGATTTGGCCCCGCCTCTGTGTGTAGGTCTCCGGAGTGCATCTGTTCTTCACTGAGACAGCATGTGGTTAAAGGATCAGCTGATTCGGGGGCTCTGGCTCACTGAGGCCGGGGGGTGGGAGGGGTGCAGATGCGGGGCGAGCCTGTGGCGGCACAGGTCAGTGGGACACCAGTCTGAGGCGAGCTGTGTGTTCTCCCGGGTTAGTTGTCCCTGGATCCCGGGACCCTGGCAGTTGCGGGCTGCACAGGTTCCTGGGAGGTCAGGTGTGGATAGTGACCTGTGCTTGCACACAGGCTTCTTGGTGGCGGCAGCGCTGGCCTTAGCGTCCCATGACCGCCTCTGGGGTCGGTGCTGTTAGCTGCGGCTTGTGCTTGTCTCTGAAGCTCCTTTAAGCAGCACTCTTAATCCCCTCTCCTAGTGCACCAGGAAACAAAGAGGTAGAAAAACGTCTCTTGTGTCTCTTGCCTCTTCGGCAGGTCCAGACTTTTTCCTGGACTCCCTCCCGGCTAGCCGTGGTGCACTAACCCCTTCAGGCCGTGTTTACGCTGCCAGTCCTCTCCCTGTGATCCAACCGAAGCCCAAGCCTCAGCTCCCAGCCCCGCCCTCCCCGGCAGGTGAGCAGACAAGTCTCTTGGGCTGGTGAGTGCCGGTTGGCACCAGTCTTCCGTGCGGGAATCTCTCCGCTTTGCCCTCTGCACCCGTGGCTGTGCTCTCCTCCGTGGCTCCTGAAGCTTCTCCCCATCGCTACCTGCAGTCTCTGCCCACGATGGAGCTTCCTAGTGTGTGGAAACGTTTCCTCCTTCACGGCTCCCTCCCACTGGTGTAGGTCCCGTCCCTATTTTTTGTTTCTCTTTATTCTTTTGCCCTACCCAGGTATGTTGTGAGTTTCTTGGCTTTTGGGAGGTCTGAGGTCTTCTGCCAGCATTCAGTGGGTGTTCTGTAGGACTTCTTCCACGTGTAGATGTATTTCTGATGTATTTGTGGGCAGGAAGGTGATCTCCGCGTCTTACACTTCCACCATCTTCCCCTCCCTTCATTTAGATTTTGACTTTGGAAAGTTTGTCAAAAATAACAAAAAGTTTATAAAACACTTAGTCAAAAAGGATCTTGGGTCACTGTGAAACAATGCTTAGCTATTCATTTAACCAAATCGACAATAGAAGATGTTAAAGGCAAATATAGAAAAGTAAAGAGTTGTAAAAAACCAAAAAACCTTAGCTATTTTAATAGCAAAGTTTCAGTTTTTTGAACACAGGTAATTATTTTGACAAAATACAGAATCCTTGTTATTTTAGGCAGATTATTTTAAAAGGTAAAGCAGTACAAAAAATCCCCAAAGTTTGCAGAAAGGAAGAAATCATGAAGATCAGATCAGAAGTAAATGAAAAAGAAATGAAGGAAACAGTAGCAAAGATCAATAAAACCAAAAGTTGATTCTTTGAGAAGACAAAATTCATAAACCATTAGCTAGACTTATCAAGAAAAAAAGGGAGAAGACTCAAACCAGTACAATTAGAAATGCAAAAGGAGAAGTAACAACTGACACTGCAGAAATACAAAGGATCATGAGAGATTACTACAAGCAATTATATGCCAATAACGTGGACAACCTGGAAGAAATGGATAAATTCTTAGAAAAGCACCACCTTCTGATACTGAACCAGGAAAAAACAGAAAATATAAACAGACCAATCACAAGCAGTGACATTGAGACTGTGATTAAAAATCTTCCAGCAAACAAAAGCCCAGGGCCAGATGGCTTCACAGGTGAATTCTATCAAACATTTAGAGAAGCGCTAACACCTGTCTTTCTGTAACTCTTCCAAAAAGCTGCAGAGGAAGGAACACTCCCAAACTCATTCTATGAGGCCACCTACACTCCGATACCAAAAGCAGAAAAAGATACTACAAAAAAAGAAAATTACAGACCAATATCACTGATGAATATATACAAAAATCCTCAACAAAATACTAGCAAACAGACTCCAACAGCACATTAAAAGGATCATACACCATGATCCAGGTGGGTTTTATCCCAGGAATGCAAGGATTCTTCAATATACACAAATCAATCAATGTGATACACCATATTAACAAACTGAAGGATAAAAACCATATGATCATCCCAGTAGATGCAGAAAAAGCTTTTGACAAAATTCAACACCCATTTATGATAACCCTCCAGAAAGTAGGCATAGAGGGAACTTACCTCAATATAATAAAGGCCATATATGACAAATCCACAGCCAACATCCTTCTGAATGCTGAAAAAAATGAAACCATTTCCACTAAGATCAGGAGCAAGACAAGGTTGCCCATTCTCACCACTATTATTCAACATAGTTTTGGAAGTTTTAGCCACAGCAATCAGAGAAGAAAAAGAAATAAAAGGAATCCAAATCAGAAAAGAAGTAAAGCTGTCACTGTTTGCAGATGACATGGTACTATATAGAGGGAATCCAAGGTGCTACCAGAAAACTACTAGAGCTAATCAATGAATTTGGTAAAGTAGCAGGATACAAAATTAATGCACAGAAATCTCTGGCATTCCTATACACTAATGATGAAAAATCTGAAAGAGAAATTAAGGAAATACTCCCATTAAGCATTGAAACAAAAAGAATAAAATATCTAGGAATAAAACTACCTAAGGAGGTAAAATACCTGTATGCAGACAACTATGAGACATCGATGAGAGAAATTAATGATGTTTCCAACAGATGGAGAGATATACCATGTTCTTCGATTGGAAGAATCAACATTGTGAAAATGACTCTATTACCCAAAGCAATCTACACATTCAGTGCAATCCCTATCAAACTACCAATGGCATTTTTCACAGAACTAGAACAAAAAATTTCACAATTTGTCTGGAAACACAAAAGACCCCGAATAGCCAAAGCAATCTTGAGAACGAAAAACTGAGCTGGAGGAATCAGGCTCCCTGACTTCAGACTATACTGCAAAGCTGCAGTAATCAAGAGAGTATGGTACTGGCACAAAAACAGAGATATAAATCAATGGAACAGGATTGAAAGCCCAGAGATAAACCCACACTTATGGTCACCTTATCTTTCATAAAGGAGGCAAGAATATACAATGGAGAAAAGACAGTCTCTTCAGTAAGTGGTGCCGGGAAAACTGGACAGCTACATGTAAAAGAATGAAATTAGAACACACCCTAACACCACACACAAAATTAAGCTCAAAATGGATTAAAGACCTAAATGTAAGGCCAGACCCCATAAAACTCTTGGAGGGAAACATAGGCAGAACACTCTAAGACATACATCACAGCAAGATCCTTTTTGACCCACCTCCTAGTGAAATGGAAATAAAAGCAAAAATAAACAAATGAGACCTAATGAATCCTAAAAGCTTTTGTATAGCAAAGCAAAACATAAGCAAGACGGAAAGACAACCCGAATGGGAGAAAATATTTGCAAGTGAAGCAACTGACAAAGGATTAATCTCCAAAATTTACAAGTAGCTCATGCAGCTCAATATGAAAAAAACAAACAACCCAATCCAAAATGGAAAGAAGACCTATATAGACATTTCTCCAAAGAAGGTATACAGGTTGTCAACAAACATATGAAAGAATGCTCAACATCACTAATCATTAGAGAATTGCAAATCAAAACTACAGTGAAGTATCACCTCACACCAGTTAGAATGGCCATCATCAAAAAATCTACAAACAATAAATGCTGGAGAGGGTGTGAAGAAAAGGGAACCCTCTTGTACTGTTGGTGGGAATGTAAATTGATGCAGCCACTATGGAGAACAGTATGGAGGGTTTTTCAAAAACTAAAACTACCATACGACCCAGCAATCCCACTAGTGGGCATATACCCTGAGAAAACCATAATTCAAAAAGAGTCATGTACCAAAAGGTTCATTGCAGCTCTCTTTACAATAGCCAGGACATGGAAGCAACCTAAGTGTCCATCAAGCGATGAATGGCTAAGGAAGATTTGGCAACTTTATTTTGAAAGCTGGGCATCTGAGAAGATGGTGGATTACATCCTAGAGTACCATCTTATTGGGGTTGGTTACTAGTTTCTTTTATAGAAAAGAGAGGGGGAGGAGGTGAGGAAGTATAGTAAAAAGGCCATAAGTCTTTTTTTTCTTTAAATTTTATTTATTTATTTATGGCTGTGTAGGTCTTTGTTGCTGTGCACGGGCTTTCTCTAATTGTGGTGAGTGGGGGCTACTCTTTGTTGGGGCATGCGTGCTTCTCGTTGCAGAGCATGGGCTCTAGGTGCGTGGGCTTCATTACTTGTGGCTTGCGGGCTCAGTAGTTGTGGTGTGTGGGCTGTAGGGCACAGGCTGAGTAGTTGTGGTGCACGGGCTTAGTTGCTCTGCGGCATGTGGTATCTTGCCGGACCAGGGATTGAACCCGTGTCCGCTGAACTGGCAGGCAGATTCTTAACCACTGTGCCACTGGGGAAGTCCCAAAAAGGCCATAAGTCTTGCAGAATATCTACTGGTTTTGGCCAGCCTCAGGAAGGGGCTGTGTTAATTTTTTCTTTTTTGCAGCCATTCACAGGTGGGCAGGGTCAGGGTGTTTCCCTGTGAGCTGAAGAAAGGCACTTTAGTTTAACATTCAGGCAGAAGGACAGGGTTCCCTGAGGTAGGCCATTGTGTATGATTATACCTGTAGACAGAACAAAAGCAATGGAAAGCAAAGGTCAAAGTGAAAGAAACAGATTCAACATGGAGTCAGATGTTTTTCTTCTCTTTTACAATATACCCAAATGTCTTTAGTTTTTCTGTAAGAGGAAGCCACAGAGGATAAACCTATATTTAGTAAACCTATATTTAGTGATTAATGTTTTAGTTATTTTATCTTATTTGTGGATGATATAGGTATTCAGTAAGTTTCCATCATTTAACTTAACTTATCAAAACTGTAAAGTCTCAAGTTACCAAAATTCACCTAAAATTCTTTTCTCACTTAAATCTATCTAAATCCCTTGTTCCTAACAGTTATGTTTTGATTACCTGTGAAAACTGCATGAGACATTAGACAAAGTCAGGTATCATCCCGAGCTATTTTTCTTGGTGACAAATTTTGTGACAGAGATAACATGAATTTATTTGACTAATAAATTCAGGTAGAATAAAAGTTGGATGTCTGCATTATATTCAGTGTTGATGACTCTAAAGACATATCTATTTTAATTTAACCAACAGACTTAAATTAGCCCTTTCATGTTGGGGACTGACGTGGGGGTTCCCTTTTGGCCCACCCAGCCCTTGATAGTGCTAGTAAGAGTCCCTTTGACACTTCCCTAGGCCCCTTCCCATTCTCTTGTTAATTAACATCATATAATTATTGGCATTTTTAAGACCCATGGGGGGAAGCTGAGACAGAAAATTTGTTAAGGCTTCCTGAAGTGTTTTTTTTTTTTTGCGGTACGTGTGCCTCTCACTGTTGTGGCCTCTCCCGTTGTGGAGCACAGGCTCCGGACGCGCAGGCTCAGCGGCCATGGCTCACGGACCCAGCCGCTCCGCAGCATGTGGGATCTTCCCATACCAGGGCGCAAACCAGTTTCCCCTGCATTGGCAGGCGGACTCTCAACCACTGTGCCACCAGGGAAGCCCCCTGAACTTCTTTTTTTAATCCAGTTTTCAGCAATAAGTTTATATGGGTTGTCCAGTGGGTAAGGGGGACCCTTAATCCCAGCATTTACCATGATCTGGATAGTAAACTCTAGGGTCTGTATCAACCCAAACATGCTCTTCCACTCTGCAACACTCAAAACCGAAGACACAGCCCCCCAAATAGTCACTCTTCATAATCTGTTTCAGTAAAAGTTCCTGAAGAAGCTGATGATTCTGATTTACAAAATGAAATAACTCCTTCACATTATACCCTTTGGTTTCAATGGTTTCTTGAAGATCTGATGCTGTCCAAGGGACATGAACTCTTTACAGTGGGGGTTCAGGTTATATCCACAAAGGACATTACATAAAAAGGCCTGAAGCTGATAGAGCCTGATTATGGAGCCCTGGAAAGTAGGAAGAATTGTAAGGGATAGCGATGTATCCCCTGCTACCCATCTTGAGTGCTTCTACTAAATTCATTTCCTGGCTTTCAGTATTTACATGAGTAACCTGTATACTCTGGGCCTTGAGATTAGGCTGAAGTGCTGTCTGAAAATCTTATAAAGAGAGGGAAGTCAAAAGAGGCAGTTGGGTGTTTAAGGGATTTTTCTGGGGAAGTTGGAGGAGTTTTGGGATCTGAAGAAATTTGATGAGGTGATGGGGCTGTATTTTGAGAGCGAATTTACGTTGGATGTAGACATTATTTTTTGTTCTAAATCCAATTTCTGTTTTTTTAATCTTATTAAGGGGGTCCCTAAGGCTAACTGTTATACTTCTTTGTGTCCTCTTCTTAATTTGATGTTTTCATAGGTACTAATGAGACAGTTGTTTAGGATGAGAGTTCTCTAAGAAAAAGTTTTTTCCTTTAAATATAGCCAGTTCAAAGGATTCATCATCTGGCCATTAATGAGAAGGATTTTATATTAATCTCAATAGTGACTCAAACCAATAAGCCTTTTCATGGCTTAACCAAGTATGCAAGGGGCATCCCTAAAGGAGAGTGCAAAAGATGCAGGCCTCACAATATTCAGAAAGTTCGCTCCCAGTTAGTCTAAGAAAGCAAAGACTGTTGTCACAGGCATTAAGACTGGTATAGGGCAAATGATGTCTCCACTTTCCCGTGAGAATGGGAGACACCTCCAGGTATAGACCCACTAATGTGACACTGGGCAGGCCCTACTGGAATGGGACTTTTCCAGCACTAATGAGACAAAGTTGACACGAAAAAGGCCCCTTATGGACTGGGACCCCGTATGACAAACTCTCCTGAGAGCTGGCACAAAGAGAATGCTGAGATACCAGTCACATGCCCAGGTTGTTACCTCTTCTTCTGACCAACTAGATTAGTAGTTCCACAGCTTACTCAATTGTCTGCCAGATGCATGCCAGTACATACATCCACCAGTTGCCAGAGACCAGAGATACTATTCTCACTGACCATAAAGCCAAGCTCTCAGAACATAGACAACAGACAAGAGAAAACAATGACCATCTATGGGAGGAAAGGGATCAATAGAAAACAAGAGTACTCATAACAAATTTTTACCAAAGTTGCTATACCTGAGAAATTAGTTCCACAAATATTTTCTTCAGCTAATCTAAATTTAGAAAAATAAAGGGACTGTCACTACTCTTGCTTACATCAGACCCTGCGGGCAAAGGGCTCTTTGTCAGAGGTCCCAGGATTTCTCAGCTACAGTAGCCTTGGAGGGAGCAGAGTCCAGCCAGGGAAGTTTATCCTGCTGACTACTACATCAGCTGTTGCAGAGGAAATATTTTTCCTTTACACTTCTAGGTTCTTTGGCTAGTCTAATAATTAAGTTGATAAAAGACAGATTAACAGGAGAAAGACACATTTAATGACATGTATATCTCATGTACACATGGGAGAGACCCAGGAAAACTGAGTAACTCTCCAAAATGGCCCAAGCCATCACCTTAAATACCAGTTTTAGCTAAAGATGAAAGATGATGTTGGGAGTGAGGAGTCAGTTATGGGAGGTTACCAGGAAAAGCACAGTAAACAGGGTATGCTTGTTATGCAGATTTAAGTGATTGCCTTCTCCATTGATAACAGGTTCTAGAGATCTTGTTCTTCCTGGCACAGTGAGGGAGACATCCTTACAAGTGGAGATTCCCCTTATAAATGTGAATGTTTCTTAAGAAAGGGTGATTTCTACTCAATTTTCAGAGCTTCTGCTGTGTCTGCAGTTTCTTAAAAATAATCAGCCTAAATTAATCCTTATGCCAAAGAGACATATTTTGGGGTGGTATATCTGATCCCCTACAATTATTTGTTAATATTATATAATTATGAATTAATATTACATAGTATGGATATTAATATTTATGGTACATATAATGTATGTACAGTAATTATATATATATATATTTATACATATATATATAATTTTTGGCTATGTTGCACGGCTTGTGGGATCTTAGTTCCCCGATCAGGGATTGAACCCTGGCCCCCAGCAGTGCAAGTGTGGAGTCCTAACCACTGGACTGCTGGGGAATTCCCAATACATTAATATAATAATATTGTTATATTAATACATTTTATTATCAGAAAATTAAATTCCACAGATACACACAGGCTCTTGTTACCAAATTAAGTCATATGGACCCTGCTCGGGCCATATGGGCTCTCTGCCTTGGTGTGTGTGTGGGTTCTTTTTCTGTTTGGGTGTGAGCAGCCAGTAATGAAACTGAAGCTGAGATCAACACAAGTTTTATTCAGTGGCCAAAGAATGGAGAAGTGGGAACTAAGTTCACAGATCAACTTCTTGCCTACCCAGCGAGAGATCTAATTTTAAAGAGTAAAAACAAAGGGAGGAGGAGTGAGGCTAATGATGGGGAGGCATATGCACTAGTCTACTGGAGAAGGGGGCAGTACTTTTTCAAGGGAGTGCAGTGTCATGCCCTTTTTATCCTTTTTTGGTGCTTAATGTCTGGTCATGGCTGCTGGTAGGTGTGTCATTCAAAATGCTAATATTAAATCAAAATATAATGAGACTCAGTGTCTGTTGGAGGCCAGATTCATCGCCATCTTGGACCCAGCTGGTTCCAGCTGTTTTTTGTTTATTTGTTTGTTTGTATTTTCCTTTCTTATCTCTGGAACCTTTAACTTAAAGATTTATGTTGACCCCTGCTAAAGGTGGGTGTTGGCAGGCTTTGAGCAAAGACTTGGAGCAGCTCTGGCAACACTCTAACCCTCACACCATCATGAAACCATTTGTGTTTTTTATTGGGATTGCATGTGATCTGTTGAATAGATTGAAAAGAATTGATCTATTCATTACATTGAGTTTGGGTTTTGGTCTTTAAAGTACGTGAAAAATCATACTTCTAATTAGGATGTACAAGGACACGACCTTTGCACCTGTTGCTCTGAATCTTATTTCTCTGTCAGTAACTTTCTTTCTTTTTTTTTCTCTCTTTGGTTTTGGCTTTCTGAAATGTCAAGAGGCTATGTATACTTGTCCATTTTTATCCCATTAGTTGGTATTTGGTGACTCCTTTCAATATAAAGTGTTGTTTTGACTCCCTCTTGCGAGAGAACTGGAATCACAACTAACTGCTGAACAGTCATCAACAGGAACACTGGAACTCACCAAAAAAGATAGCCCAAGGCTTCCCTGGTGGTGCAGTGGTTGGGAGTCTGCCTGCCAATGCAGGGGACACGGGTTTGAACCCTGGTGCGGGAGGATCCCACATGCTGCGGAGCAGCTAAGCCTGTGCACCACAACTACTGAGCCTGCGCTCTAGAGCCTGTGAGCCACAACTACTGAGCCTGCGTGCCACAACTACTGAAGCCCTCATGCCTAGAGCCCATGCTCCACAACAAAAGAAGCCACCACAGTGAAGCCTGTGCACCGCAACGAAGAGTAGCCCCTGCTCGCTGCAGCTAGAGAAAGCCCGCACACAGCAATGAAGACCCAATGCAGCCAAAAAAAAAAAAAAAAAAGATACCTCCACATCCAGAGACAAAGGAAAAGCCACAGTGAGACAGTAAGAAGGGCGCAATTACAATAAAATCAAATGCCATAACTGCTGGGTGGGTGATTCACAAACTGGAGAACACTTATACCACAGAAGTCCACGCACTGGAGTGAAGGTTCTGAGCCCTACGTCAGGCTTCCCAACCCAGGTGTCCAGCAATGGCAGGAGGAATTCCTAGAGAATTACACTTTGAAAACTACCGGAATTTGACTGCAGGACTTCAACAGGACTGGGGGAAACAGAGACTCCACTTTTGGAGGGCACACACAAAGTAGTGTGCACATCAGAACCCAGGGGAAGGAGCAGTGACCCCATAGGAGACTGAACCAGACATACATGCTAGTGTTGGAGGGTCTCCTGCAGAGGTGGGGGGTGGCTGTGGCTCACCGTGAGGACAACGACACTGGCAGCAGAAGTTCTGGGAAGTACTCCTTGGCATGAACCCTCCCAGAGGCCACCATTAGCCCCAGGAAAGAGCCTGGTAGGCTCCAGTGTTGGGTCGCCTCAGGCCAAACAACCAACAGGGAGGGATCCCACCCCCACCCATCATCAGACAAGCAGATTAAAGTTTTACTGAGCTCTGCCCACCAAGCAACAACCAGCTCTATCTACCACCAGTACCTCCCATCAGGAAGCTTGTGCAAGCCTCTTAGATAGCCTCATCCGCCAGAGGGCAGACAGCAGAAGCAAAAAGAACTACAGTCCTGCAGCCTGTGGAACAAAAACCACATTCATAGAAAGAGAGACAAGATGAAAAGGCAGAGGTCTATGTACCAGATGAATGAAGAAGATAAAACCCCAGAAAAACAACTAAATGAAGTGGAGATAGGCAACCTTCCAGAAAAAGAATTCAGAATAATGATAGTGAAGATGATCCAGTACCTTGGAAAAAGAATGGAGGCAAAGATGGAGCAGATGCAAGAAATGTTTACCAAAGACCAAGAAGAATTAAAGAACAAACACCTAGAAGAATTAACAAACAGAGATGAACAGTACGATAACTGAAATGAAAAATGCAGTAGAAGGAATCAATAGCAGAATAACTGAGGCAGAAGAACGGGTAAGTGACCTCGAAGACAGAATGGTAGAATTCACTGCCGCAGAACAGAACAAAGAAAGAACAATGAAAAGAAATGAAGGCAGCCTAAGAGATCTCTGGGACAACATTAAAGGCAACAACATTCGCATTATAGGGGTCCCAGAAGGAGAAGAGAGAGAGAAAGGACCAGAGACAATATTTGAAGAGATTATAGTTGAAAACTTCCGTAACATGGGAGGGAAGATAGCCACTCAGGTCCAGGAAGCGCAGAGAGTCCCAGGCAGGATAAAACCAAGGAGAAACACACCAAGACACATAGTAATCAAATCGGCAAAAATTAAAGACAAAGAAAAATTATTGAAAGCAGCAAGGGATAAAAGACAACATACAAGGGAACTCCTATAAGGTTAACAGCTGATTTCTCAGCAGAAACTCTACAAGCCAGAAGGGAGTGGCATGACATATTTCAAGTGATGAAAGGGAAGAACCTTCAACCAAGATTACTCTGCCTGGCAAGGATCTCATTCAGGTTCAGTGGAGAAATCAAAAGCTTTACAGACAAGCAAAAGCTAAGAGAATTCAGCGCCACCAACCCAGCTCTACAACAAATGCTAAAGGAACTTCTCTAAGAGGGAAACACAAGAGAAGAAAAGGACCTACAAAAACAAACCCATCGCAATTAAGTAAATGGTGATAGGAGCATACATATTGATAATTACCTTAGACGTGAATGGATTAAATGCTCCAAACAAAAGACACAGGCTCACTGAATGGATACAAAAACAAGACCCATATATATGCTGTGTACAAGACCCCACTTCAGACCTAGAGACACATACAGACTGAAAGTGAGGGGATGGAGAAAGGTATTGCATGCAAGAAGAAATCAAAAGAAAGCCAGAGTAGCAATCCTCATATCTGATAAGATAGACTTCAAAATAAAGAATGTTGCAAGAGAAAAGGAAGAACGCTACATAATGATCAAGGGATCAATCCAAGAAGAAGGTATAAGAATTATAAATTATAAAAATATATGCACCCAACATATGAGCACCTCAATACATGAGGCAACTGCTAACAGCTATAAAAGAGGTAATAGACAGTAACACAATAATAGTGGGGGACTTTAGCACCTCACTTACACCAACGGACAGATCATCTTAACTGAAAGTTAATAAGGAAACAGAAGCTTTATATATTTATTTAATTTTTTACATCTTTATTGGAGTATAATTGCTTTACAATGGTGTGTTAGTTTCTGCTTTATAACAAAGTGAATCAGTTATACATATACATGTGTTCCCATATCTCTTCCCTCTTGTGTCTCCCTCCCTCCGACTCTCCCTATCCCACCCCCCAGGCGGTCACAAAGCACCGAGCTGATCTCCCTGTGCTATGCGGCTGATTCCCACTTGCTATCTACCTTACGTTTGGTAGTGTATATATGTCCATGTCTCTCGCTTGCTTTGTCACAGTTCACCCTTCCCCCTCTGCATATCCTCAAGTCCATTCTCTAGTAGGTCTCTGTCTTTATTCCTGTCTTACGCCTAGGTTCTTCATGACATTCTTTTTTTCTTAAATTCCATATATGTGTGTTAGCATAAGGTATTTGTCTTTCTCTTTCTGACTAGTATACTTCACTCTGTATGACAGACTCTCGGTCTATCCACCTCATTACAGATATCTCAATTTCGTTTCTTTTTATGGCTGAGTAATATTCCATTGTATATATGTGCCACATCTTCTTTGTCCATTCATCTGATGATGGACAATTAGGTTGTTTCCATCTCCTGGCTATTGTAAATAGAGCTGCAGTGAACATTGTGGTACATGACTCTTTTTGAATTATGGTTTTCTCAGGGTATATGCCCAGTAGTGGGATTGCTGGGTCATATGGTAGTTCTATTTTTAGTTTTTTAAGGAACCTCCATACTGTTCTCCACAGTGGCTGTATCAATTTACATTCCCACCAACAGTGCAAGAGGGTTCCCTTTTCTCCACACCCTCTCCAGCATTTATTGTTTGTAGATTTTTTGATGATGGCCATTCTGACCAGTGTGAAATGATACCTCATTGGAGTTTTGATTTGCAATTCTCTAATGATTAGTGATGTTGAGCATCCTTTCATGTGTTTGTTGGCAGTCTGTATATCTTCTTTGGAGAAATGTCTATTTAGGTCTTCTGCCCATTTTTGGATTGGGTTGTTTGTTTTTTTGTTATTGAGCTGCATGAGCTGCTTATAAATTTTGGAGATTAATCCTTTGTCAGTTGCTTCATTTGCAAATATTTTTTCCCATGCTGAGGGTTGTCTTTTGGTCTTGTTTATGGTTTCCTTTGCTGTGCAAAACCTTTGAAGTTTCATTAGGTCCCATTTGTTTATTTTTGTTTTTGTTTCCATTTCTCTAGGAGGTGGGTCAAAAAGGATCTTGCTGTGATTTATGTCATAGAGTGTTCTGCCTGTGTTTTCCTCTAAGAGTTTTATAGTGTCTGGCCTTACTTTTAGGACTTTAATCCATTTTGAACTTATTTTTGTGTATGGTGTTAGGGAGTGATCTAATCTCATACTTTTACATGTAGCTGTCCAGTTTTCCCAGAATCACTTATTGAAGAGGCTGTCCTTTCTCCGCTGTACATTCCTGCCTCCTTTATGAAAGATAAGGTGACCATATGTGCGTGGGTTTATCTCTGGGCTTTCTACCCTGTTCCATTGATCTATCCTTTCTGTTTTTGTGCCACTACCATACTGTCTTGATTACTGTAGCTTTGTAGTATCGTCTGAAGTCAGGGAGCCTGATACCTCCAGCTCAGTTTTTCGTTCTCAAGATTGCTTTGGCTATTCAGGGTCTTTTGTGTTTCCATACAAATTGTGAAATTTTTTGTTCTAGTTTTGTGAAAAATGCCAGTGGTAGTTTGATAGGGATTGCTTTGAATCTGTAGATTGCTTTGGGTAGTAGAGTCATTTTCACAATGTTGATTCCTCCAATCCAAGAACAGGGTATATCTCTCCATCTATGTGTATCATCTTTAATTTCTTTCATCAGTGTCTTATAATTTTCTGCATACAGGTCTTTCGTATCCTTAGGTAGGTTTATTCCTAGATATTTTATTCTTTTTGTTGCAATGGTAAATGGGAGTGTTTTCTTGATTTCACTTTCAGATTTTCATCATTAGTGTATAGAAATGCCAGAGATTTCTGTGCATTAATTTTGTATCCTGCTACTTTACCAAATTCATTGATTAGCTCTAGTAGTTTTCTGGTAGCATCTTTAGGATTCTCTATGTATAGTATCATGTCATCTGCAAACAGTGACCACTGTGCTGCTTCTTCTCCGATTTGGATTCTTTTTATTTCCTTTTTTTCTCTGATTGCTGTGGCTAAAAATTCCAAAACTATGTTGAATAAGAGTGGTGAGAGTGGGCAACCTTGTCTTGTTCCTGATCTTGGTGGAAATGCTTTCAGTTTTTCACCATTGAGGACAGTGTGGGTTGTGGGTTTGTCAAATATGGCCTTTATTATGTTGAGGAAAGTTCGTTCTATGCCTACTTTCTGCAGGGTTTTTATCATAAATGGGTGTTGAATTTTGTCGAAAGCTTTCTCTGCATCTATTGAAATGATCATATGGTTTTTCTCCTTCAATTTGTTAATATGATGTATCACGTTGATTGATTTGTGTATATTGAAGAATCCTTGCATTCCTGGAATAAACCCCACTTGATCATGTTGTATGATCGGTTTAATGTGCTGTTGGATTCTGTTTGTTAGTATTTTGTTGAGGATTTTTGCATGTATGTTCATCAGTGATATTGGCCTGTAGTTTTCTTTCTTTGTGACATCCTTGTCTGGTTTTGGTATCACGGTGATAGTGGCCTTGTAGTATGAGTTTGGGAGTGTTCCTCCCTCTGTTGTATTTTGGAAGAGTTTGAGAATGATAGGTGTTAGCTCTTTTCTAAATGTTTGGTAGAATTCGCCTGTGAAGCCATCTGGTCCTGGGCTTTTGTTTGTTGGAAGATTTTTAATCATAGTTCCAATTTCAGTGCTTGTGTTTGGTCTGTTCATATTTACTATTTCTAAGTGATTCAGTCTTGGCACGTTGTGCATTTCTAAGAATTTGTCCATTTCTTCCAGGTTGTCCATTTTATTGGCATAGAGTTGCTTGTAGTAATCTCTCATGATCCTTTGTATTTCTGCAGTGTCAGTTGTTACTTTTCCTTTTTCATTAGTAATTCTATTGATTTGCGTCTTCTCCTTTTTTTGCTTGATGAGTCTGGCTAATGGTTTATCAGTTTTGTTTACCTTCTCAAAGAACCAGCTTTTAGTTTTATTGATCTTTGCTATCATTTCCTTCATTTCTTATTCATATATTTCTGATCTGATTTTTATGATTTCTTTCCGTCTGCTAACTTTGGGGTTTTTTTGTTATTCTTTCTCTAATTGCTTTAGGTGTAAGGTTAGGTTGTTTGTTCGAGATGCTTCCTGTTTCTTAAGGTAGCATTGTATTGCTGTAAACTTCCCTCTTAGAACTGCTTTTCCTGCATCCCATAGATTTTGGGTCGTCGTGTCTCCATTGTCATTTGTTTCTAGGTATTTTTTAGTTTCCTCTTTGATTTCTTCAGTGATCACTTCATTATTAAGTAGTGTATTGTTTAGCCTCCATGTGTTGGTATTTTTTACAGATCTTTTCCTCTAATTGATAGCTAGTCTCATAGTATTGTGGTTGGAAAAGATACTTGATACAATTTCAGTTTTCTTAAATTTACCAAGGCTTGATTTGTGACCCAAGATTTGTTGTATCCTGGAGAATGTTCCATGAGCACTTGAGAAAATGTGTATTCTGCTGTTTTTGGATGAAATGTCCTATAAATATCAATTAAGTCCATCTTGTTTAATGTGTCATTTAAAGCTTGTGTTTCCTTATTTATTTTCATTTTGGATCATCTGTCCATTGGCGAAAGTGGGGTGTTAAAGTCCCCTACTCTGAATGTGTTACTCTCGGTTTTCCCTTTTATGGCTGTTATTATTTATGTTATGTATTGAGGTGCTCGTATGTTGGGTTCATATATATTTACAATTGTTATATCTTCTTCTTGGATCGATCCCTTGATCATTATGTAGTGTCCTTCTTTGTTTCTTCTAATAGTCTTTAAGTCTGTTTTGTCTGATATGAGAATTGCTACTCCAGCTTTCGTTTGGTTTCCATTTGCGTGAAATATCTTTTTCCATCCCCTTACCTTCAGTGTGTATGTGTCTCTAGGTCTGAAGTGGGTCTCTTGTAGACAGCAAATATATGGGTCTTGTTTTTGTATCCATTCAGCCAATCTGTGTATTTTGGTGGGAGCTTTTAATCCTTTTACATTTAAGGTAATTATCGATATGTATGTTCCTATTCCCATTTTCCTAATTGTTTTGGGTTCATTATTGTAGGTCTTTTCCTTCTCTTGTGTTTCTTGCCTAGAGAAGTTCCTTTGGCATTTGTTGTAAAGCTGGGTTTGTGGTGCTGAACTCTCAGCTTTTCCTTGTCTGTAAAGGTTTTAATTTCTCCATCAAATCTGAATGGGATCCTTGCTGGGTAGAGTAATCTTGGTTGCAGGTTTTTCTCCTTCATCACTTTAAACATGTCCTGCCAGTCCCTTCTGGCTTGCAGAGTTTCTGCTGAAAGATCAGCTGTTAACCTTTTGGGGATTCCCTTTTGTGTTATGTGTTGTTTTTCCCTTGCTGCTTTTTTTTTTTTTTTTTTTTTTTTTGCGGTATGCAGGCCTCTCACTGTTGTGGCCTCTCCCGTTGCGGAGCACAGGCTCTGGACGCGCAGGCTCAGCAGCCATGGCTCACGGGCCTAGCCGCTCCGCAGCATGTGGGATCCTCCTGGACTGGAGCACGAACCCGTGTCCCCTGCATCGGCAGGCGGACTCTCAACCATTGCACCACCAGGGAAGCCCCCTTGCTGCTTTTAATATGTTTTCTTTGTATTTAATTTCTGACAGTTTGATTAATATATGTCTTGGCATATTTCTCCTTGGATTTATCCTTTATGGGACTCTCTGTGCTTCTCGGACTTGATTATTTCCTTTTCCCATGTTAGGGAAGTTTTCAACTGTAATCTCTTCAAATATTTTCTCAGTCCATTTCTTTTTCTCTTCTTCTTCTGGAACCCCTATAATTCGAATGTTGGTGCGTTTAATGTTGTCCCAGAGGTCTCTGAGGCTGTCCTCAGTTCTTTTTATTCTTTTTACTTTATTCTTCTGTGTAGTAGTTATTTCCACTATTTTATCTTCCAGGTCACTTAACCGTTCTTCTGCCTCAGTTATTCTGCTATTGATCCCATCTAGCGTAGTTTTAATTCCATTCATTGTGTTGTTCATCGTTGTTTGTTTCATCTTTAGTTCTTCTATGTCCTTGGTAAATGTTTCTTTCATTTTGTCTATTCTATTTCCGAGATTTTGGATCATCTTTACTATCTTTATTGTGAATTCTTTTTCAGGTAGAGTGCCTATTTCCTCTTCATTTGTTAGGTCTGGTGGGTTTTTATCTTGCTCCTTCATCTGCTGTGTGTTTTTCTGTCTTCTCATTTTGCTTATCTTACTGTGTTTGGGGTCTCCTTTTTGCAGGCTGCAGGTTTGTAGTTCCCTTTGTTTTTCATGTCTGTCTCTAGTGGCTAAGGTTGGTCCAGTGGGTTTTGTATGCTTCCTGGTGGAGGGGACTAGTGCCTGTGTTCTGGTGTGTGAGGCTGAATCTTTTCTTTCTGGTGGGCAGGTCCACGTCTGGTGGTGTGTTTTGGGGTGTCTGTGGACTTACTATGATTTTAAGCAGCCTCTCTTCTAATGGGTGGGTTTGTGTTCCTGTCTTGCTAGTTGTTTGGCATAGGATGTCCAGCACTGTAGCTTTCTGGTTCTTGAGTCAAGCCGGGTGCTGGTTTTGAGATGGAGATCTGTGGGAGATTTTCGCCGTTTGATATTATGTGGAGCTGGGAGGTCTCTTGTGGACCGGTGTCCTGAAGCTGGCTCTCCCATGTCAGAGGCACAGTAGTGACTCCTGGCTGCAGCACCAAGAGCCTTTCATCCACATGGCTCAGCATTAAAGGGGGAAAAAGTAGAAAGAAGAATTAGTAGAAGAAGAAAAAGAAAGAAAGAAAGGAGAGAGGGAGGGAAGAAGGATGGAAGGAAGGAGGGAAGGAAGGAAAAAAAGAAAGACAGAAGATAAAATAAAGTAGGATACAATATAGTAAAGTTATTAAAATAAAAAAATAATTAAGAGAAAAAAAGAAAAAAATTAAAAAGAAAACACAGAACAAGCAAACAAACAAATGGATGGATAGAGCCGTAGGACAAATGGTGGAAACAAAGCTATACAGAGAAAATCTCACACAGAAGCATGTACATACACACTCACAAAAAGAGGGAAAGGGAAGAAAAGTAAATCTTGCTCTCAAAGTCCACCTCCTCAATTTGGGATGATTCATTGTCTAACGGAGGGAGGGAAGGAAAGAAAGAAAGAAGATAATGTAAAATAAAATAAAGTTATTAAAATAAAAAATAGTTATAAAAAAATAAATAAAACCCCAAAACAAACAAAAAAAAACGGACGGATAGAACCCTAGGACAAATGGGGGAAACAAAAGTATACAGACAAAATCACACACAGAAGTATACACATACACACTCACAAAAAGAGGAAAAGGGGAAAAAGTCATAAATGTTGCTCTCAAAGTCCACCTCCTCAATTTGGGATGATTTGTTGTCTATTCATGTATTCCACAGATGTAGGGTACATCAAGTTGATTGTGGAGCTTTAGTCTGCTGCTTCTGAGGCTGCTGGGAGAGATTTCCCTTTCTCTTCTTTGTTCTCACAGCTGCCAGGGGCTCAGCTTTGGATTTGGCCCCGCCTCTGCATGTACGTCTCCGGAGGGCATCTGTTCTTTGCTCTGAAAGGACGGGGTTAAAGGAGCCGCTGATTTGGGGGCTCTGCCTTATTCAGGCCGGGGGGAGGGAGGGGCACGGAGTGTGGGGCGGGCCTGCGGCGGCAGAGGCCAGCGTGACATTGCACCAGCCTAAGGTGTACCGTGTGTTCTCCTGGGGGAGTTGTTCCCGGATCCCGGGACCCTGGCAGTGGCGGGCTGCACAGGCTCCCCGGAAGCGGGGTGTGGAGAGTGACCTGTGTTTGCACACAGGCTTCTTGGTGGTGGCAGCAGCAGCCTTAGCATCTCATGCCCGTCTCTGGGGTCCGCGCTCTTAGCCGCGGCTCGCGCCCCTCTCTGGAGCTCCTTTAAGCAGCGCTCTTTAACCCCTCTCCTCGCGCACCAGGAAACAAAGAGGAAAGAAAAATTCTCTTGCCGCTTCGGCAGGTCCAGACTTTTACCCGGACTCCCTCCCGGCTAGCCGTTGTGCACTAACCTCCTGCAGGCTGTGTTTACGCTGCCAACCCCAGTCCTCTCCCTGCACTCTGAGCATATCCCGAGCCTCAGCTCCCAGCCCCGGCGGGTGAGCAGACAAGCCTCTTGGGCTGGTGAGTGCCGGTCGGCACCAATCCTCTCTGCGGGAATCTCTCCGCTTTGCCCCCCGCACCCTTGTTGCTGCGCTCTCCTCTATGGCTCTGAAGCTCCCTACCTCTGCCACCTGCATACTCTGCCTGCGAAGGGGCTTCCTAGTGTGTGGAAACTTTCCTCCTTCACAGCTCCTTCCCACTGGTGCAGGTCCTGTCCCTATTCTTTTGTCTCTGTTTATTCTTTTTCCTTTTCCCCTTCCCAGGTACGTGGGGAGTTTCTTGCCTTTTGGGAGGTCTGAGGTCTTCTGCCAGCATTCAGTAGGTGTTCTGGAGTTGTTCCACGTGTAGATGTATTTCTGGTGTATCTGTGGGGAGGAGGGTGATCTCCACGTCTTACTCGTCCACCATCTTCCCGGAAGCCCCCCAGGAAACAGAAGCTTTAAATGACACAATAGACCAGGTAGATTTAATTGATATTTATAGGACCTTCCATCCACAAACAGCAGATTACAGTTTCTTCTCAAGTTCACATGGAACATTTTCCAGGATAGATCACATCTTGGGTCACAAATCAAGCCTCAGTAAATTTAAGAAATTTGAAATCATACAAAGCATCTTGTTTGAGCACAACACTATGAGATTAGAAATTAGTTACAGGGAGAAAAACGTAAAAAACACAACCCCATGGAGGCTAAACAATACGATACTAAATAGCCAAGAGATCACTGAGGAATCAAAGAGGAAATCAAAAATACCTAGAGACAAATGACAACGAAAACACGATGATCCAAAATCTGTGGGATGCAGCAAAAGCAGTTCTAAGAGGGAAGTTTATAGCAATACTGGCCTACCTCAAGAAACAAGAAAAATCTCAAACAATCTAACCTTACACCTTAAAGAGCTAGGGAAAGAAGAACAAACAAAACCCAAAGTTAGTAGAAGGAAAGAAATCATAAAGATCAGAGCAGAAATAAATGAAATAGACACAAAGAGAACAATAGCAAAGATCAATAAAACTAAAAGCTGGTTCTTTGAGAAGATAAACAAAATTGATAAACCATTATCCAGACTCATCAAGAAAAAGAGGGAGAGGACTTAAATCAATAGAATTAGAAATGTAAAAGGTGTAGTTACAACAGACACTGCAGAAATATAAAGCATCCTAAGAGACTACTGCAGGCAACTCTATGCCAACAAAATGGAGAACCTGGAAGAAATGGACAAATTCTTAGAAAGGTATAACCTTCCAAGACTGAACCAGGAAGAAATAGAAAATATGAACAGACCAATCACAAGTAATGAAATTGAAGCTGTGATTAAAAATTTTTCAGCAAACCAAAGTCCAGGACCAGATGGCTTCACAGGTGAATTCTACAAAACATTTAGAGAAGAGCTAACACCCATCCTTCTCAAACTCTTCCAAAAGTTTGCAGAGGAAGGAACACTCTCAAACTCATTCTACAAGGCCACTATCATCCTGATACCAAAACTAGACAAAGATACTACAAAAAAAGAAAATTACACACCAATATCACTGAATATAGATGCAAAATTCCTCAACGAAATACTAGCAAACAGAATCCAACAACACATTAAAAGGATCATACACCACGATCAATTGGGATTTATCCCAGGTATGCAAGTATTCTTCAGTATATGCAAATCAATCAATGTGATACACCATATTAACAAACTGAAGAATAAAAACCATATGATCATCTCAATAGATGCAGGAAAAGCTTTTGTCAAAATTCAACAGCCATTTATGATAAAAAACTCTCCAGAAAGTGGGCATAGGGGGACCTTACCTCAACATAATAAAGGCCATATACGGCAAACCTACAGGAAACATCATTCTTGGTGGTTAAAAAGAGAAAGCATTTCCTGTAAGATCAGGAACAAGACAAGGATGTCCACTCTTGCCACTATTATTCAGCGTAGTTTTGGAAGTTTTAGCCACAGCAATCAGGGAAGAATGTACAGCAAAGGAAAACATAAAGAAGATGGAAAGACAAGCCTCAGAATGGGAGACACAGAGGTAGAGAACAAACGTATGGACACCAAGGGAGGAAAGCTGCGGGGTGGGTGTTGGTGGTGGTGTGCTGAATTGGGAGATTGGGATTGACATGTATACACTGATATATACAAAATGGATAACTAATAAGAACCTGCTGTATAAAAAAATAAATAGAATAAAGATCAAAAATTAAAAAAAAGATATAAAGTTTTGTTTTAAGTTCAGGGAAGTTTTCTTCTATATTTTTTCTTTCATTGCCTCTATTCTTTTATTCTGGACTCATTTTAAATACTTGTTCAACATCCTCAATCTGTCCTTCAGTTATCTTAACTCTTTTCTCATAATTTCCATCTTTCTCTCTTTTTTCTCTATGTCCTTGAAGATTTCCTTGACTTCATTTTTTAGATTGAGTGGTTTCATCTTATCCGTTGAGATGAAAAAATTTCTAGGGTAATAATAGTTTTAATGTACAAGAACTCTTTTGTTTTTCTTTTTACACATCAGAGTGTGCTCTTTTATGGATGTCATATCTTTTAAAATATGTATGAGGATTATAATTAGAATTTTTAAAGTTGTTTTTATTCTTTGAATTATGTCTTTATCTCAGTTTTCCTTTCTCTTATTACTTTCTCCTCTATGGTGTTCCTTTTTGTTGTTCTTGATCCTTTTCTTTGATGCTTTTTTTTTTTTTCAGATGTCTGGCTATCATTAGTTGTCCATTCAGATCTACAAATAAAAGGATTATATTGATTAGTACAAGTAAGTTTTCCTCCTTTGTTATACAGATTTATCAGTAAACTACTTTGAAAGGGATGGCTGATTTGATTCTTTTAAGTGTATATGGAGTATTGATGGGCAGATCTTCCTATAGCACATGGGTTCAAGGGTCAGGCAGATGGATTCACAGTGGCTACCCACAATTTCCAAAGTAAATTGAGATTTACTGGGAGTGTGGTTTAAACGATTTAATGATTATTATTCCTGAGTAGAAATAGTTTTCCTTTATTCTCCCTTCCTTTATCAATTGTGTTACTACAGTCTCTAAGCTGTTTTGCTGATAGGGTCTAACACCCAATATTAGGAATGGTCCCTGTGTTGACTGAGTACTTTTTAAAAGATAGGATTTGGGGGCTTTATTCTAGGGCAGTGGTTCTCAAAGTAAGGTCCCTAAACCAGTATCATGAGCATCATCTGAAATCTTAGCAGAAATACAAATTCTTAGGCCCCATCCCAGACATATTGAATAAGAAATTTGGGGGGATAAATCCCAGAAACTTGTGTTTTAACAAGTTCTTCAAGTGATTCTGATACATGCTCAAGTTTGAGAATAGCTGTCCAAGAAGCAAAAGCTGCTGTTGCCAGTTGCTCTTCTTATATCTGAGAGGTGGGGGTGGAATCCCCTTGATTCAGGTGTTTTGAATGTAATTTATTAAATGAAGTAAACTGATGATTGCTCCTGGGCCCAATCTCTGCCTATGGTTTTATTTTCTCCTGTTTACATTTTCATTTGTGGCTCTTTTTAGAAAAACTACACTTCCTTTTACCGTCCTGGGATGAGGTTTCATCTTCTCTGCTTATCCATCAATCCAGTACCATTTGACTTTTACATTCCAAGAATTCCTTACAGATTGTCAGTTTATGTCTTGATAAAGTTTTATTCTTTTAAAAAGTCCTTTCAGTTATTTCAGTCAGACTGTGACCAGCTAGGGGAGGGGGTAAGATATTTTTTGCTTCTGATAAAATGTCTTTTAAGTCAAATCCTTTCCAACTAAGGGTCCATTAGGAAATAAAACTGGCTTTCTGGCTCCTTTTGATTTATATTACAGAATTGTGTAAATTCATAGCCTTAGGTAATTATTAAACATTAGAACTATAGAACAAATAATGGCAACATTAAGGTTGAATTTTAGAAATCATCTAGTCCTGTACACCCACTTTACATAGGAGGAATCCAAGAGTTAAAAAGGGAGAGTAGCTTGCCCTAGTTCAGATAGCAAGTTATTTCAGAGCTGAGGCTAAAACCTAGTATGGACTGGTGATTCTCTCTTTCTAGAGGGAATGCAGAAAAAATAGAAACAGGGCATCTTTCTGGCCTGGACAGATTTAACCCAAGGGTAACTTCATTTTTGAACTGTATTTTTTGCAATAGAGTATCTTCTACATTTACACCGATCCAACTTTTAGAAAATTGGGCTGTTAGAAGTCACAGAGGGAATTAGCAACTGTTGTAAGAAAAACCAAAAGGATTGTTGCCAGACTTCATAAATCTTGGCGTATTTGAGAAAACATCCCAGTATGTTACATATTCTTATTCATGTGTGTAAACCTTTGGCTATGGTGCTTTGTCAATATAAATACATTTTGTGTTATCATTTGGTCTGAGTGCTGGATTGCATGTTTATTAATTGTTGATAACCTCAGTACCTTCCCCTAGCTCTCTTTGCTTCTTTTCTCCTACTCTTTTGTTCTCATTTCCTCTCTGCACCAAGCAACAAACGAGGTGGAGAAAATGGTCAGGGCTGTCAAGAAGTTCACTCTAATTCTTCTCTTCAAAAATGGGCAGAAGACCTAAATAGACATTTCTCCAAAGATATACAGACTGCCAACAAACACATGAAAGAATGCTCAACATCATTAATCATTAGAGAAATGCAAATCAAAACTACAATGAGATATCATGTCACAGCAGTCAGAATGGCCATCATCAAAAAATCTAGAAACAATAAATGCTGGAGGAGGGTGTGGAGAAAAGGGAACACTCTTGCACTGCTGGTGGGAATGTGAATTGGTACAGCCACTGTGGAGAACAGTATGGAGGTTCCTTAAAAAACTAAAAATAGAACTACAATATGACCCAGCAATTCCACTAGTGGGCATATACCCCGAGAAAACCATAATTCAAGAAGAGTCATGTACCAAAATGTTCACTGCAGCTCTATTTACAATAGCCTGGAGATGGAAACAACCTAAGTGCCCATCTTCGGATGAATGGATAAAGAAGATGTGGCACATATATACAATAGAATATTACTCAGCCATAAAAAGAAACGAAATTGAGCTATTTGTAATGAGGTGGATAGACCTAGAGTCTGTCATACAGAGTGAAGTAAGTCAAAAAGAGAAAGACAAATACCGTATGCTAACACATATATATGGAATTTAAGAAAAAAAATGTCATGAAGAACCTAGGGGTAAGACAGGAATAAAGCCACAGACCTACTAGAGAATGGATTTGAAGATATGGGGAGGGGGAAGGGTGAGCTGTGACAAAGCGAGAGAGAGTCATGGACATATATACACTATCAAACGTAAGGTAGATAGCTAGTGGGAAGCAGCCGCATAGCACAGGGAGATCAGCTCTGTGCTTTGTGACCGCCTGGAGGGGTGGGATAGGGAGGGTGGGAGGGAGGGAGACGCAAGAGGGAAGAGATATGGGAACATATGTATATGTATAACTGATTCACTTTGTTATAAAGCAGAAACTAACACACCATTGTAAAGCAATTATACCCCAATAAAGATGTTAAAAAAAAAAAAAGAGGAATCAGAGATCTTTCATTCAGGTTTTGCCTCTGCCATTTAGTACCTGTGTGACCTTAGGCAATTCATCTCTCTGAGGCAGAATTTTCTTATCTGTGAAGAAACGCAGAATAAGTCACTGCGAAATACATCTTTTTGGCATAAAAATTATCTTGAGCTGGTTATTTTTAAGAAACAGCAGACATCGGAAAAGCTCTGAAAACTGAATAGAAATTACCGTTTTATAAGGGAGATCTCCATTTGTAAGGGTGTCTCCCTTTCTGTACCAGAAAAAGGAAAATGATTAAATTTCTAGAAACACTTATCAATGGAGAAGGCATTGACTTAAATCTGCATAACAACCATACCCTGGTTTACTGTGCTTTGCCTGATAACCTCCTACAACTTCATCTCAACCCCCAGTCTCTTTTTGCCTTTAGATGAGTATGGCATATAAAGTGGTGGCTTGGGCTATTTCGGAGAGCTACTCAGTTTTCCTGGGTATCTCACATATATCTGGAAGGTATACATGTTATTGAATTTCTGTTTGGTTTTCTTGTGTTAATCTGTTTTTTATCACGGGGCTGGGGGGCAGTTCCAGCCAAGACCCTAGAAGGGTAGAGTGTCAACTACAGTTGGCACTCACCACTGGCAATTGTCATCTACCTCTACAAGGATTAAATCATGTGCTGCTACAGCTGTTGATTTTTAACACACCCCTGGAAGGAGATCAGGAATGAGGCACTCTGTGCTCTGGGAAAAACTGTCAGAACAGGTCTTCAGATAGTTAGATATTTTCAGGAGCTGATTTTATGAGCCCAATTCTTGTATCTCCTCATATATAGAAAAACAGTAAAATCCTTCATGGTGATGTCTGCTCCTCGTGACTAGCAGAAACCTTCTGCAAAAAATATGTGCTCGATTGCATGTACTCCCCCTTCACCAAAATCACATATATACTGACCTTCCCCCTCTACGTCTTTGGAGCAGTTTCTCAGAGCTATCTGAAATGCTGTCTCCAGGGCCACAGTCCTCATTTTGCCCCCAATAAAACTTAACTCTCAACTCTCATGTTGTGCATTTTTTTTAAGTCAACAAGAGGGAAAATTATTTTTCCTCCCCTACACCTACTTTGTGCCCTGGGAGGCCGGTCTTAATGGACTGCATTAATGGGCTCTCTTTCCCTCTGCCTTTTGATTTGGGTTTAGTGAAGCGGTGGTACCAACAGGAAGTTGGAGAGGAGGAGAAAAGAGAGATTGAGATGTCTATTCCAGACTCCCTTCCTGAGATGGTTTGGATTTAACTTTGTTCCTCTACTGAATACCTCAGTTCCTATCTGATAGCTCTCCCTCGAAGTTCTCTACAGGTTCTGGTTACTCCTTCCTCCACTGCACCCTTTGATAAGGGTGGTGGTAAAGCCTTCTTGTCTCTGTTGCTAACCTTGAAATGCTTCAGCTTCCCTTGTTGATTTACCTTAATTTTTTTTTACAGCATAATAAATAGTCCCTTTATTAAATTATCCTTTTGAGTGTGCCATCTTTTTCCTGAGGGGGGACCCTGATTAATTCAGTATGAGAAAAATGTACCTCATTGTGGGAATGTGTTTGCATCTTTGGAAAATATTTCCTAGAAGAAATATGGGTATGTTGTTTCCTCAGGCACATTTGTTATGTGAATAAGGCTGTGACATTGGTATTTATCTATTGACTCTTAAATTTAACTCTGGGCTTTTCTTGCCTTTCACTGTCTGTGGGCTCCTAAGAATGGTAAAGTCTGCTTGGGTGCTATATATACCCAAGATTCACTACTATAGGGCTTAGGGAAATTAGTGGCCAGCCAACTCAGTGATTTGCTCAGTTTGGGGCTAAGGAAGCCATGGCTAAAGTTTTATTTTTGTGAAGGGATAGTTAGGTAACTTGTCTTCAAAAGCTTCAGATGGTACTTGCAACCTTGGTCACAAATGATTATTTTCCAGAGTCAGGGAAAGATGGCTGGCTCCGATCAAGCTACAAAAAATACTTCAGTCTACTGATCTTGGGTCAGTTATGACCTCTTTGTCTAGGAAGAGCAGTGATATTTTCTACAAAGTTAACAAAGAGGCAACTTAAATAATATACCAGACAGACTCTACATGAGGTCTTCCCAAATAATATTTACGTCCTCTTTTGGGAAGTGCAGCTTGTTTTTGCCTTTCCTTTTTGACTTGGCTGTCAGGATATGCATTGCTGTACTGAAAACTCAATAATAGTAATGATCTCATCTTTAGTTTCTGGTACAGCTATAACTCCCTTTCTTTTTAATGGTATCTAGTTTCTGTCTGATCTTTATTGAACTATTTTGTGGTTATTCGTATTTTACTCACGGTACTTTACATTCATTAGGAAATAGGAAGTATAAGTACTTGGGGGGAGCTTTAATGAGGTGTCCCCAAGAATATGGAAAAATGAAGGGGACACATTGCCCTTTGAAATCAACACGTAGGTCAGGGTAGATCTATACTGTCACCCAAAAGAAGATGTCTAAGACCAGAATTACTGTAATGTTGTAATAATATGTCTAAATAAAGACCTATATCAATAAGAGGATGTGATCAATTCCATAAGCATAGAAAAAGGAGACTCAAGAAGCTACATGGTAGCTGTGTCTACCCAAGCATGCTCAGTGCAAGAGAGAGCCTGAGCCAATTTACATCTAGTACTTTGACTTATTATTGACAGCATCCCAATGAGATGGATTCATCAAGCTACCCTGATGATTTTAAGCATTTGATTAACTTTATCCTCTTTGTTACAATTTCAAGCTCATCAGATAACTTTCTGAGTATGATGTGGCTTTCCATGAACCATAACTACAAGGAGAAAAATACACTATTCATATAAACTATGAATAATCTGGTGCCTGTGACAGTTAATTCTCAATGTAAATTTTAAAAAATAACCTTTTATTGTGATTTGGCCGTCCATGTGGTGTGATTACTGGGAGAGAATTCTCTCATCATCCTGCCTTGATTATTGCAGTCCATGTGAGAATTATATTTTACTCTGTCAGTAAATGAATTGGCATTTTGGTGTCTGTCTTAGTCTAAGGAGCATATTTAGTGTGCATGCATTGTTGAGAGGTGGATGTGCTCTCAGTGAGCTGACAGTATCTGACTTCAGAGGTTGCAAGGCAGAGGGCCAAACTCAGGACTATGGTTAATTCACCAAAGTAATGAGCACCTTCCCGGGGGGCCTCTTAGGAGCCAGCCTGTAGGCATTGTTCGTAATGGCATGCTATGTAACTGAAAATGAGTATGCTTTTATTTTTTAAAATGATAGGGCTTCTAACAGTCTCTTAGCCAAGCTTTGTCTGCCTAAGGTACGTGTTTATGCTTCATCACAAGCCTATGGTAAAATGTGATCACATTAACTTTTTTCCAATGGAAAAATTTTCCATAATTTTTGTATGAAATATTTGATCCACACAAAAGGATACATGTAACATATATGAAAGTTATTGGTCATAATAATAAAACAACTCTAAACCACCACTTTATCACAGAACTAGCAAATGACAAATACTGTTGACATTCTTGTGTGTTCTTCCCTGATATCATATCGCTGCTGTGTCTCAGAGGTAACTACTGTCCTGAAGTTAGTATTTTAGTATTCCTTTGACTTTCTTTAGAGCTTTCCCATATATGTAGATATTCTTAAACAATTTATTGCTTATTTTTGCTAAATTTTGAGCTTCATAAAAATTGTATCATGCTGTATATATTTTTCTGGGGCATGATTTTTTACTTTATATTCAAGGGTTGTTCTATGTTGTTGTGTGTACCTATAGTTGATTCATTTTTCACTGATGTATAATATTCCATCATATAACTATGTAACAATTTGTCTATTGTGCCAACGAACATTTAGCATGTTGCTGTATTGGAATCCTGTATATGAATATTGTTGGAAGTGTGAGAAGTTCTCCAGGATAAATACCTAGGAATAGAATTGCTATACAGTAGGATATGCATGTCTTCTACTTTTCCAAATAATGCAAAACCTTTTTAAATTCCAAATTCACTGAACATATTTATATTTCAAGCAATGTATGAGAATTTTGGTGTACCAAATTCTTAGGCAATGCTTGGTATTACAAAACTTATTTTTTTCTTTAGTGAGTGTATTGTATTAACTCTTTGTGATTTTGCTTTTCTTTGGTTACTAATGAGTTTGCGCACTTTTTCATATGGTTATTGGCCATTCAGGTTTCATCTTCTGTGATATGCTTGTTTGTGTCTTTTGCCCATTTTTATATTGGATATTGCTTTAAAATTTATTTTTAGGAGTTATTAATATAATCTCCGTACTAATACTTTTGTTATGTGTGTTACAGATATCTTTCTCCAGGTTGTGGCTTGTTTTACTTTCTTCATAGTGACTTTTGATCATCAGAATTTCTTGAGTTAGTGTGCTCATATTTATCAGTCTTCCTTTATGATTTAAGCTTTTTGAGTCTTGTTTAAGAAATCCTTCCCTGACACACTAACATTTAATGATCAGATTACCATAGCTTGAACTCCTATTGGCTTGATATCTTGACCTTAGCACCCATTCTCCTCTCCACATATCTGGGAGTTCCTGAAAGTATCCAGTGAATGTTTTCACAAATCTGTCTGCCCTCTACCACATCACAACTGCTGTGATACTTTCCTTGTTTTCCACCTTCCCCTCCAGCCAATAGCCACTTCCCCTGAAGCATTTTAGGATGCCTCACTGTAGCTTGTATTGGGGTTATCCTTCAGATGATAGTCATCATCTGTGCCTAAGGTGCCATCTTCCAGAGGTACCTCTCCTTGGGCTGTCAGAGGAATGTAGGGCTCTTTGTGTAAGTAGGGAGAATGTCTGTCTCTCTAGCTATATATGAAATTTTGTCCCCTAGGCAACCAAAGCTACATTGCTGCACACAAAGTCTCATAACATCATCTCTTAACAAAAACAAAACAAAAAAACTAAACAAAAAACAAAGTCCATGTTTATTTCTTTAGTCACAAGTAACTGTTCAGGTGTAATACTATTTCAGTTCATACATAGTCTAGCAACATTTTTCTACTCACCCTTAGGTTGCATAAAGCTTCAGAAATAGTCCTTGCTCAACCGTGAACAATTTATACTGCAAAACCAGAACACTTAATGTACATTCAGTTCATTTTCTTTTCACAGCCTTTATTCCATTATGAGATGAAGAAACGATTAGATCTACATACTCTTGTTGGCATGGTTTTGTTCTCCCAATTTCCTGGGAGCAAATATTTGGACAAAAAGACCTACTTAGAATTTCTATGAACAAAAAATAATTTTCAGAGACAATCCAATATAAATTTGTATTAAAAATATTCTTAACTCCAGCTAAAGATATACCCAATTTATTCGGTGGTAGAGTTGAAATTTCCATCTGTAGACTTTGCATGGACCTTAATAGTGACTACACAATTTTCCCCAAGAATAAAATGAAGGCTTCATCTCTAGAGAGAGAGAACTCCTTGCAGTCCTTGAAATGACCGAAACTTCTGTCCACCTCTTTTATTCATCAGAGATTTCAAAAAAGATCTTAAAGCCTAAGTTTCATGCCATACACTTCATTTCCATTATTAATAGACATCATAAAGTATAAAACAACCACCCCAGAGACAAAATTGACTGTGTGGAATAAGCAGTGTAGGACAGGAGATGATCTGAATTGGAATAGATGGCCCCCAGCCCTTTTGGTTAAGTGTTTGTGGGAAATTAAAGATGGCTTCAAATTCTTTGGCATTTCTCCCACCAAGTGTTGATACCTATCTCCCCTATACTTGAATCTGGGCTGGCTAGTCCCTCTTCTGGCTAATGAAATATGTAGAAATGATGCTAAGTCAGTTCTGGGCCTCGCCAGTGAGAGTACTGGCAGCTTCCCCTTTGGTTTTCTGGGGCACTGAGATATCATGTAAAAGGTCTCAATATCCTGCTGAGAGGACAGGTGGAGAAGCCTTGAGACTCCATAGAAAGAGAAAGGTGTCCTATTGAGATGGGTCTTCCAGCCGTCCTCAACAGGGCACCAGGAATATGAGTGAAGCCACCAGTTGAATACCACTAAGTGATCCCAGTTGGTCATGTGGAACAGAAGAACCACCCAGTCAAGCTCTGCTGGAATTCATAACCTGTAAAATCATGAGATATAACTAAATGGTTATTGTTTTAAGTCACTAGGTTTTGGGGGTAGTTTGTTACAAAGCAAAGAACATGGTTGATACCAGTTAGAAAGAGCTAGTGACTGAAATCAGAATCATTTGCATTCTTTGTAGTTCCGTATATCTAGGCATGAGAATTACGTGTATATTGTTCTCATTACGAATATTTGATATAGTCATTCTTAACACATTCTTTTGTTCATTTTCATAAAGTTCTGAGTTAACCCCTCTAACCATTGTTTAATGTAATCTGAATAAAGCTGGCCAGTCTCAATAAAGTGTTACATCCAAAAGAAAACACAAATCCCCACCCTAAGGAAAACTTCGGAAGTATTGTTTTTAGTAATGTTTTTTGATAAGGTACCAGAAAGGGATGAAAATTATAGTCCAGAGTGAAACCTCTTAGAATCCTCATTTCCCATCTCTCTTCCGGTAACTCACACTGTATGGCAGTTGCCCTCCATCTCTTGTCTACTCTCCCTGAAATTCCCCAAGATCTGGCTGCTTGTGCTGGCTTTTCCATACCTTGTTCTCTCTCTATGCCTTCCCAGATCTAGTTTTACCTCTATGAGTGAGTGACTTCCCCTTCCAAAATCAAATCTGTCCTTCAACTTCTCCAGTTTAATGTCTTCGCCAAATCAGAAGTTCAAGAGGCAAGTTGTTAAATATAGCTGCATCCTTTGAGGTGGGGGTGAGGTAGGGTATGACTGTGAATACTCAAACGTTTGTATTTTTGTTCTGTAACATAAAAACAAAATTTCATTTGGGTAGATATCATGTGTATTTTTTGTTTAGTGTTTATTGTGGTAAAATATATATAACATAAAATTTACCATTGTAACTATTTTTAAGTGTACAATTTGATGGCATTAGTTATATCCACAGTGTTGTGCAACCATCACCACTGTCTCATTTCCAAAGATTTTCATCACCCCAAACAGAAACTCTACACCCATTAAGCAATAACTTCTCATACTACCCTTTACCCAACCCCTGGTAACCTCTAATCTACTTTCTGTTTCTATGAATTTCCTATTTCGGTATTTCATATAGGTGGACTCATACAGTATTTATCATTTTGTGTCTGGCTTATTTCACTTAGCATCATGTTTTCAAGGTTCAACCATATTGTAGCATGTATCAGAACTTCATTTCCTTTAATGACTAATATTCCATTGTATGTAAGTACAGTTGATTTTGATTATTCATGGATTCTGTATTTGAGAATTCACCTACTCACTAAGATTTATTTGTAATCCCTAAGTTAATACTAATGGCATTTTTGTAGTCATTTGCAGAGCAAATTTTTTGTAGAGTGACAAAAAGTTTGAATCTCCTGATGTACATGTTCCCAGTTAAGGTTGAATGAGGTGATGCTCTGCCTTCTTGTTTTAGCTTTCATAAATAAGTGTCTTCTTTGAAGTGTAGTTAGTGCTGTGGTTTTAGCTGTTTTTTTTCCTTTTGGGGTGATTTTTCTGCTTAAAATTGACACTGAATATAGTGTTGAAATGCTATCTAGTGTTTCTAAGCACAGGAAAGCTCTAATGTGCCTTATGGAGAAAATATATTATTAGATTAGCTTTGTTCAGGTATGAGTTATAGTGCTGTTGGCTGTGAATTCAATGTTAATAAAACAACAATATATATTAAATAAAAAACACATAAGGCAAGGTTGTGTATTGATTGGATGATGAAAATATTGTGATCAGAGGCTTGAGCAACCTGAACCTGAAGTTCCCCTAGGAACAATGGTTTAGGATTTGCTAATTTGGTGTTCACAGCAACCTTATAATAACCATGAATAAAAAGACTAGACTATACCACATTTTGCTTACCCATTCATCTTTTGATGGACACATGGATTTTTTCTACCTTTTGACTATTGTGAGTAATGCTGCTGTGAACATTGGTGTGCAAGTATCTGTTTGAATCTCTAATTTTGTTTCTTTTGGGTGTGTGTGTGTGTGTGTGTATATATATATATATAGGAGTGGAATTGCTGGGTTATATGAAAATTATGTGTTTAACTTTCTGAGGAACCACTAAACTGTTTTCCACAGTGGGTGTACAATTTTACATTCTTCTTCTTCTTTTTTTCTTTTCGCTGCACCCCACGGCTTGTGGGATCTTAATTCCCTGACCCATGCCCTCTGCAGTGAAAGTGTGGAGTCCTATCCACTGGACCGCCAGGGAATTCCCCAATTTTACATTCTCACCAGCAATGTGTGAGGGCTCCAATTTCTTGATACTTTTACCAACACTTGTTATTTTCCCTATTTTAAAAATCACAGCCATCTCAGTAAATGTGATCTCCAATGAGATGGTTTTATTTGCATTTCCCTAATGACTAATGATACTAAGCATCTTTTCATATGCTTATTGGGCATGTGTATATGTTCTTTGAAGAGATGCCTATTAATGTCCTTTCCCCATTAAAAAATTTTTTTTGTCTTTTTGTTGAGTTTCAAGGGTTCTTTATATATTCTGGACACTAAACCCTTGTCAGCTATATGATTTGCAAATATATTCTCCCATTCTGTGGATTTTTTTACTCCCTTGATAGTGTCCTTTGCACAAAAGTTTTAATTTTAATGAAGTCTATATTTTCTTTTGTTCCTGTCCTTTTGGTGTCATATTTGAGAAACTATTGTAAAATCCAAGGTCATACAGATTTGCTTGTATGTTTTCTTCTAAGAGTTCTATGGTTTTAGCTCTTAAGTTTAGATCTTTGATTCATTTGTGTTAAGTTTTGTATATGATGTAAGGTAAAGGCCCAACTTCATTCTTTTGCATGTGGTTATCTAGTTTTCCCAGCAGTATTTGTTGAAAAGACTGTTCTTTCCTCATTACATGGTATCAGCATCCTTGTTGAAAGTCAGTTGACCATAGATGTGAAGGTTTAGTTCCAGGCTGTCAATTCAATTCCATTGGTCCATATGCCTTTACTTATGCTAGTATCACGCTGTTTTGATTACTATAGGTTTATAGTAAGTTTTGAAATCAGGAAGTGTGAGTCCTGTATATTGTTCTTCTTTTTCAAGATTGTTTTGGCTATTCAGGGTCCCTTGAAATTCCATATGATTTTTAGGATGGGTTTTTTCATTTCTGTAAAAAAGTCATTGGGATGTTCATAGAGATTGCATTGAAATTGTGATCACTTTGGGTAGAATTGTCATGTTAACAATATTAAGTTTTCCAATCCATGAACACAGGATACCTTTCCATTGATTTATGCTTTCTTTAATTTCTTCAGCAATGTTTTGTAGTTTTCAGTGTAAAAGTCTTTTCCTCCTTCGTTAAATTTATTTGTAAGTATTTTATTCTTTTTGATGTTATTATAACTGGAATTGTTTCCTTAATTTTCTTTTTGGATGTTTCATTGGTAGTGTATAGAAATGCAAATGATTTTTGCATATTGATTTTTGTATTCAGCAACATTGAGTTTGTTTATTAGCTGTAACATTGGAATATTTAAGGTTTTCTACACATAAGATCATGCCATCTGTGAACAGTGATAATTTGACTTCTTCCTCTCTCATTTGGATGACTTTTATTTCTCTTTATTTCCTAGTTGCTCTGATTAGAACTTATAGTACTTTATTGAGTAGAACTGGCAAAAGTGGGCATCCTTGTCTTGTTCCTGATCTTATTGGGAAAGCTTTTAGTCTTTCACCATTGAGTATGATGTAAGCTGTGGGTTTTTCGTTTATGGCTTTTATCATGTTGAGGAAGTTCCCTTCTTTTCCTAGTTTGCTGAATCTTTATATAATGTGAAGGTATAGGATTTTGTCAGATTCTTCTTCTGCATCAAGATGATCATGTGTTTTTTCCTCTTAATTCTATTAATGAGATGTACTGTATTGATTATTTTTTGTGTGTTGAACAACTCTTGTATTCCTAGGATAAATCCCACCTGGTCATGGTGTATAATCCTTTTTATATGCTGCTGGATTCAGTTTACTGTAGTTTATTGAGGATTTTGTATCTATATTCATAAAAGATACTGTTCTGTAGTTTTTTGTAGCATACTTGTCTGGCTTCAGTGTTAGATAAATGTTGGCCTTGTTACCGAACCAGATTCATCTGTCTGATGCACAGCAAGCAGACGCTGAGACGCTGAAGTTTGTAGCAGAGAAAAGGTTTACTCACGAGGAAACCAAGCAAGAATATGGGAGAAGAAATCTCAAATCTGCCTCTACCAAGGCAAGGGGCTCTGGATATTTATGGGATGAAGCTGAGGCATGGGGAGCATGGGGAAAGGTGACTAAACATAAGAAAAAGGTGAGGTAATCATCATTCTTCCCAGGCACAGCAAACACAGCTAAGCTATAAGCTTCCTCATGGGATGAAAATGGCGGTGTTAGCGTGTTCTGAGGGTAGAGTTTTTGGCCCTCTGACATCAAACGGTCACTGATCAGACACTTGTGCATGCCCAGTTGGAGGGTCAGTGGTCCCAACCAGTCTTATCATGCTCAAGCCCTAACTGGACACAGCTGACCCCAAGATCCTGAAAAACAACTTGGGCAAACAACTTATTGTTTAGACTACATGACACTTGGAGGACATATAAGTCTTTGTATTTAAAAAAAAAAAAAAGCTCAGTCAGTAAAGGCAGGTTACAACTCATTATTTATTAAGTAAGTTATAGTTTAATGAATCTAACTGATGGCTACCCTCAGTTTAAGCCTCATAGAGTGAGTTAGGATGTATTCCTATCATTTCAAATATTAGGGGGAGTTTGAGAAGGATTCGTGTAATTTTTCTTTAAATGTTTGGTAGAATTTACCAATGAATCCAGCTTGTCCTGGGCTTTTCTTTGGGGGGAGATTTTTGATTATTGATTTAATTTTCTTAATTATAGTAGGCCTATTCAGATTTTCTGTTTATTCTTGAGTCAGTTTTGGTAGCTTGTATGTCTCTAGAAATTTTTCCATTCATTTAGGTTATCAAATTGATTGACATATAATTGCTCATAGTAATGTCTTGTATTTTTTGTTTTTGTAAGGTTGGTAGAAATGTCCCCAATTGCATTTCTGATTTTAGTTATTTGCATCTTCTTTTTTTATTCTTAGTAAGTTTATCTAAATGTTTGTTGATTTTTATTTTCCCCCGGATAATCAACTTTTGGTTTTGTTGGTTCTCTCTAATTGTTTTTCTGTTTTCTTTATCTTGTATCCCTGCTCTAAATTTTCTTATTTCCTTCCCACTCCAAATTTTGTATTTAGTTTGCCCTTCTTTTTTATTGTTTAAGGTATAAAATTAGATTATTGACCTGAGATCTTTCTCCTTTTTTAAAATGTAGGCAGTTATAGCTATAAATGTCCATCTGAGTATGACTTTTAATGCCATCCCATAAGTTTTGGTATGATGTATTTTCTTTTTCATCCATCTGAAAATATTTTCTAATTTCCCATGTGACTTCTTATTTGACCCATTGGTTAAGAGTATATTGTTTAATTTCTACGTTTTTTTAATTTTTCAGTTTCCCTTTTGTTGAGTTCTAGCTTTATTCTATTATCAGAGAAGATACGTTGTACAATTTCAATATTTTAAAGTTTATTGAAAATTGTTTTGTGGCCTAACATGTTGTCTGTAGTGGAAGATATTCCATGTGTATGTGTAAAGAATGTGTATCTTGTCTTTGCATATGTCAGTTAGGTCTAGTTGTTTATTTGTTCTCAAATTCCCTATTTTTTTTTTTTTTTTTGCTCTTCTAATTGTTCCATCTGTTATTGAAAGCAGGACATTGAAGTCTCCAACTACATTGTAGAACTGCCTATTTCTCCCTTCCTTTCTGTCAGTGTTTGCTTCATGTTTCTAGGGCTCTGTTTTTAGGTACAGATATGTTTATAATTGTTACATCTGCTGGGTGGATAGATCCTTTTATTGTTACGTATTCTTCTTTTCTCTTGTAACAATTTTGCCTTAAAAGTCTATTTTGTCTGATGTTAGTATAGAATTCCAGTTGTCTTTGGTTAGTATTTGCTATCTTTTCCCATTCCTTCCCTTTTAACATATTTGTGTCTTTGGATCTAAACTGAGTCTCATGTATACAGCATATAATTAGATTATGTTTTTATATCCATTGTGCCACTCTCTACTTTTTAATTGTAGAGTTTAATCTATTTATTTTTAAAGTATTACTGATATACAAGGACTTCTGCCATTTTGTTATTTTCTATGTATCTTATGCATCTATTTTGTTCCTCTGTCATTTCATTACTGCCATCTTTTGTGTTCAATTGATGTTTTTTCTAGTGCACCATTTGTATTCCCTTCTCATTTTCCTTTCTGTATATTTTAAAGTTATTTTCTTGGTGTATATCCTTGGAATTTCAAATAACATCTTTATAGCGATCTAGTTTAAAGTAATACCAACTTAGCATTTATAGTATACAAACTATCTTCCTGTAAGCTCCATTCTTCTTCCTCTATGTTATGTCACAAATTTCATGTTTTTTTTAGTCTTATAAACAAAGACATTTTTCTACGTACCCAGAAAACAACCATCCAATTCATGAAAATAACATTAATATATTACTACCATTCAATTCATAGACTCTGTTCAAGTTTCACAAATCGTTCCAATAATGTCAAAAGGGTCCAGTGCATAATCATGTGCTGCATTTAATGGTAATGTTTCTTTAGTCTAGAACAGTTCCTTAGTGTTTCCTTGACTTTCATATTCTTGGTACTTTTTCCCCTCCAGTTTTATTGAGATATAATTGACATACAGCACTGTATAAGTTAAGGTATATAGCATACTGATTTGACTTACATACATCATGAAATGATTACCACCATAAGTTTAGTGAGCATCCATCACCTCATGTAGTTACACAATTAAAGAAATAGAAAAAAATTGTTTTCCTTGTGATGAGAACTCTTAGGATTTACTCTCAACAACTTTCATATATAATATACAGCAGTGCTAATTATATTTGTCATGTTGTACATTACATCCCTAGTACTTATTTATCTTATAACTGGGAGTTTGTACCTTTTGATCTCTTTCATCCAATCCCCCTCCCCTACACCCTACCTTTGGTTACCACAAATCTGATCTCTTTTTCTGAGTTTGTTTTTGAAGTATAATTGACTTATAACACTGTTAGGTCCCGGTGTGCAATATAGTGATTCAATATTTCTATACATTTCAAAATGATCATGGTAAGTCTAGTTAGCATTTGTCACCATACAAAGATATTACATAATTATTGACTATATTTCCCATGCTGTACATTTCCTACCCGTGACTCATTTTTTTGTAACTGAAAGTTTGTAACCCTTATCTCCCTCACCTGTTTCTTTCCTCTTCCCATCCCCTGCCCTGTGGCAGACATCTGTTTGTTCTCTGTATCTATGACTCTGTTTCTGTTTGGTTATGTTTGTTCATTTGTTTTTTAGATTCCACATGTAAGTGAAATCATAATGTTTGTCTTGCTATGTCTGACTTATTTTGCTTAACATAATACGCACTAGGTCCATCCATGTTGTGTCAAATGGCAAGATTTCATTAATTTTTATGACTAATACTCCATTATACACACACACACACACACACACACACACACACGCATCTTCTTTATCCATTCATCTATTGATAGGCACTTAGGTTGCTTCCATATCTTGGCTATTATAAATAATGTTACAGTGAATATAAGGGTGCATATATCTTTTCTAATTAGTGTTTTGTTTTCTTCAGATAAATAAGAAGGAGTGGAATTTCCGGGTCATATGATAGTTCTGTTTTTAATTTTTTGAGGAACTCCATACTCTTCTCCGTAGTGGCTGCATCAATTTACATTCCCACCCACAGTTTGCCTTTTATCCACATACTTGCCAACACATGTTATTTGTTGTCTTTTTGATAAATGACATTCTGACAGGTGTTGATCAAAATGAGTTGATAGCTCATTTTGGTTTTGATTTGTATTTCCCTGATGATTAGTGATATTCAGCATCTTTTCATGTTCCTGTTGGCCATCTATATGTCTTCTTTGAAAAAATGTCTATTCAGGTCCTCTGCTTTTTTAAATTGGGTTGTTTGCTTTATTCATGTTGAGTTGTATGAGTTCTTTGTATATATTTGATGTTAACCCCTTACGAAATATATCGTTTGCAAATATCTTCTCCCATTCAGTAGGGCGGCCTTTCTGTTTTGTTGATGATTTCCTTCGCTGTGCAAAGGCTTTTTAGTTTGATGTAGTCCAATTCACTTATTTCTGCACTTGCTTCTCTTGCCTGAGAAGACATGTCCAAAGAAGTATTGCTAAGACTGATGTCAAAGAGCATATTGCCTATGTTTTCATCTAGAAGTTTTATGGTTTCAGATTTTACATTTGTCTTTAATCCATTTTGAATTTATTTTTGTATATGGTGTGAGAAAGTAGTCCAGTTTGATTCTTTTGCATGTAGCTGCCCAGTTTTCCCAGCACCATTTATTGAAGAGGCTGTTTTTTCCCCATTGTGTATTCTTGTCTCCTGTGTCATAGATTAATTGACGGTATAAGTGTGTGCTCATTTCCAGGCTCTGTCTTTTGTTCCATTGCTCTATGTGCCTGTTTTTGTTCCAGTCCCATACTGTTTTGATTACTGTAGCTTTGTAGTATAGCTCGAAATCAGGGAGCATGATAACTCCAGCTTTGTTCTTCTCTCAAGATTTTCCTGGCTATTCGGGTTCTTTGGTTAACTGTTCAACCTCTAGTGAATATTTCTTCAGCTATTGTACTTTTTAGCACCAGAATTTGTTCTTTTCCATTTTTAAATTTCTGTTTCTTTATTGATGTGCTCTATTTGGCAAGACATTGTTCTTCTGACTTTCTTTAGTTCTTTGTCCATTGTTTCCTTAAGCTCTTTCAGCATATTTAAGACAGTTGATTTAAACTTCTTCTCTAGTAAGTCCAATGTTTGGGCTTCCTCAATGATGGTTTCTTTTAATTTAGTTTTTTCACTTGTACATAGGCCATACATTCTTATGTCTTTGCATGCCTCAATAACTTCTTGTTGTTGAAAACTGGACATTTTGAAAATTAAAATGCGGTAACACTGAATATCAGATTTACCCCCTCCTCATGGGGTTGGTTCATTTCTGTTTGTCATGGGTTGTAGTTTTTTGTTTGTTTAGTGACTTATCTAGTGTATTTTGTAAAGACAGTATATTTGTCCTGAATGGTCACTGAAGTGTCTGTTCCATTAGCTTAGTGTTTATCTAGTGATTGGACAAATATCTCCTTAAACTCCTGGATCAAAAAAAAAGCTCTCTGTCTTTGTAGCTGGGCTTTCTATATGTGTTGGGTCAGGCCTTCTACACTCAGGCATTTTACAAGTCTTCGTTTGCCCTCACTTCCTGCTTGTGCAGAGCTTGAATGTCAGCCAGAGGAGAGGGCTTAGGGACTTCTTCATTTGTTTTTGAGCATGCTTCTTATGTTGGGCATATGCATGGCGTTTTAAGTTTCCAGGAGTATGTGGGAACTTTTATTCCCCAAAGCATCTTACTCAGCCTTTCCTTTGGCTTTTCATTGTGTCTTTTGTTTCCCCCAACTGATATCCATTGTCTCAGGTGGAAGATGCTAGTTCATTTGCCTTTAAAATTTTTTTGATAAATGCTGCCTTCTGTGCACTCACTTTTGTACCCTGAGAGAGTTCCAGTTTAGGCAAAATAAAGGCAATCTTTTTGTGTTAGCCCTTCAGGGAACCACCAGCCAGATCAAACCCAACAGTCAGAATTCTTTGAGAACGAAGTCCAGTCTGCTCTCTCTCATACCAGGAACCGATTCTGGGAATGTGGATTGATGTTTTCAAGACCCACACTAAGCTTAAAAGGTGTGGATGCAGCAGGAGTAAGCTAAAATGCCACAAAGCTCTGTTACTGGGTTTTAGTCACCTTTTTCTTATTGAAGTATTTGCTCTGACTGTTTTCTGTAGTTCTGATAAATTTGATTCGGATAGTTTTCATCAGTTTTTATTTCTTTTTGGTGTTTTTGGGGAGGGATGGGCCCTTGGGACCCCTTACTCCATCATTTTCACCTATGTCATCCCCACTATGTGTGATAATCAATATCTTGTTAATTTGAATGAGCAAAAACAGGTCACAAGCAGTCCCAGAGCGACTGAATTCTATCTGAGCATGGATCACATTACACAAAGCCACAGAATAATAGTCAAGATAGAGGAAGTATCAAAAATCAAGTCAACTAACTGCTAGTGGAAGGCTTTTTCCACTATACCAAATTTTCCTCATGGCTAGCTAGAAAGGTTCTGAGTACAGGTCAGTGTTGGCAAAGTCATCTGTATTTTAATTTCAGATTATTGGTAAATGAATTTCTTTCGTGATGCCTTATTTTCCAGAGGGCTGCCCCTGAGTAGTCAAAAGCCATATGACCACTTATCCTCATTATAACAATAGGTGTTACCAGGCTGTGAGGCCACTTTCATACTTGTTGTGAACTCAGTCTATTTGGTTTCATCTGTAGCAAAATTCTCTTTGCCTACCACCTTCTCCTCTGACTGAGAATACCCAGGCATTCATTTTGGTCTTGGACACTGCTTCCTGTACTCTCCTGATGCATCATTCCAACTAGAGTTCTTTCCTTTAGAATCTCTGTTGGCTCATTTTCTTTTCTGTTGGTAGAAATTACATTTGTTTACTTCCCCTTAACCCAAGCAATTATATAGTGTGCAAAATCAGTACCCAGAGGTAATCAGTTAAAATGTTCTAAGTCTAGGGCTATTGACTTATCCCAGGTCTGGGTAGAAAAGTGAATGGATAGCAGTGATTTTAGATATTTAACCATTTGCCCTCATAAGTATGCTCATAATTCCCATACTATGTGTCTTGATTTTGGTTTAGAAAAATTTGGTACCTATGGATCACCTTGGTGAATGAGTCAGATGGGACTTTCTGTGTCAGTTTCTTTTTCTCATGAACCTTTGAGAGCTAATATTCAGTGTGCTCTTCCTTGTTATTGATTTCTTTGATTTACTGGGAAATTTGGCTAAGAGCATTTGACTTACCCTTAATGGAAAGAAGATAAATTGGATCTAGTCTCTGATTGTGTGTGTGAGATTTCATTTTCTTAGTGCCTTAAATGAGGGACAGATTTGAGTGTTTTTCATGAAAAAAGTAATAGCAAAAAAAAAAAGATGAAGGTGGCTCAAGTAGCCATTAATAGGAACTTGGAGTATGTTTGAACATAGACATTCTGCTAATATTTGGTAAGAAGGCTAAGGAAGAACCTTACAGCAGGATGTTCTATTCTGTTGTTAATGTGGCTAGTGACACTTCTTTCTTGTAATTTGAATGCCTTGTAACTCTGGATGGTGCTTCCTGGCCTCTTGTTACTCCTGCCATCAATGAAAGACAAATGGATATCAGCAGTAGTGCTATTTTCTGTACTTTCAGAAAATAGGGCAGAAGGGTTGATAGAGCAGTCTTCCACACTGTGGCACTTGCCTAAGGCTAGTTCAAGACAAATTTAACAATCATATTAATAATAATAAAATAATAGCTATTAGTTATCAAGGCATAGCAGGTGACAGTTACAATTTATACATTATTTCTAAATATTGCAGCATTGATATTTTCATCTCTACTTTGTACATGAGGAAACTGAGGAGCGGAGAGGGGAGATAACATGCCCCAGGTTACACAGCAAATGGTTCAAGCCCAGGTCTCCCTGAATGCAAAGCACTCTCTGTCTTTCCACAGAGCACTTGCCTCAGTGCTTTTCAAGCATTCTTGTTTTCTATTGGTACCATATATGCTTCCTTTTCTGGTCCTTCAGGGAGCTACCATTTGAACATCTGCTATATGCCAGGCACTGTATATGCCAGACACTAGTATTTTCTTGCAAAGTAAATATTAGTATCCTTATTTTACAGGTGAGATGATTTTCCATTATACCATGCCACGTCTTCTTTCTTTATTTAAGAGTCATCTCTTGCCCATGAGCCAGGTACCTTTGAACCATGCTCTGGCCCTTCCTTCCCTATCCTCATTATCTTCCCAGACCTATGTTCCAGGTGATTGATGGGTGCTAATGATTTCCTATGTTAGCTTGCCTGAATTGTTAGCATTCTCTTAGGGACCCATGGGCTTACTGCTTAGTTATGAAAATGTAGACTTACCCAAGCTTGGTGTTCCTCAGCTGTGATGGGAATTCACTGCATCTATAACATTTACCTAGGCCTATATCAAATCACCTCCATGGGACTCATGGGCAAGGGGAACTGTCTTAATCTGCTCAGGCTGCTGTAACAAATACCACAGACTGGGTGGCTTTTATATGACAGACATTTATTTCTCACAGTTCTGGAGGCAGGGAAGTCCAAGATCAAGGTGCAGGCATGGTCAGATTCTGGTGAGAACCCTCTTCCTAAGTTGCAGACAGCTGCCTTCTCACTGTATCCTTGCATGGCAGAGGGAAGAAAATGAAGCAAGCTTTCTGGTGTCTCTTCATTTACGGACACTAACCCTATTGTGGGAGCCCACCCTCATTACCTCATCTAAACCTAGTTACCTCTCAAAGATTCCACTACCATTACATTGGAGGTTAGCGCTTCAACATAAGAATTTTGAGGGGGGGGGGGACCTTGAAGATGGCGGAAGAGTAAGACGCGGAGATCGCCTTCCTCCCCACGGATACACCAGAAATACATCCACACGTGGAACAACTCCTACAGAACTCCTACTGAAGGCTGGCAGAAGACCTCAGACCTCCCAAAAGGCAAGAAACTCCCCACGTAACTGGGTAGGGCAAAAGAAAAAACAGAGACAAAAGAATAAGGACGGCACCTGCACCAGTGGGAGGGAGCTGTGAAGGAGGAAAAGTTTCCACACACTAGGAAGCCCCTCCGCGGGCGGAGACTGCGGGAGGCGGAGGGGGGAGTTTCGGGACCGCGGAGTAGTGCACAGCGACGGGTGCGGAGGGCAAAGCGGGGAGATTCCTGCACAGACGATCGGTGCTGACCGGCACTCACCAGCCCGAGTGGCTTGTCTGCTCACCCGCCGGGCGGGCGGGGCTGCGAGCTGAGGCTCGGGTTTTGGTTTTGGACGGAGCTCAGGGAGAGGACTGGGGTTGGCGGCTTGAACATAGCCTGAAGGGGTTAGTGCACCACGACTAGCCGGGAGGGAGTTCGGGGAAAAGCCTGCACCTGCCGAAGAGGCAAGAGACTTTTTCTTCCCTCTTTGTTTCCTGGTGCGCGAGGAGAGGGGTTTAAGAGCGCTGCTTAAAGGATCTCCAGAGAAGGGCGCGAGCCGCGGCTAAAAGCGTGAACCCCAGAGACGGGCGCGAGCCGCGGCTGAGGGCGCGAGCCCCCGAGACGGGCGCGAGCCGCGGCTGAAAGCGCAAACCCCAGAGACGGGCGCGAGCCGCGGCTAAAACCGCGGACCCCAGAGACGGGCGGGAGATGCTAAGGCTGCTGCTGCCGCCACCAAGGGCCTGTGTGCGAGCACAGGTCACTCTCCACACCCCTCTTCCGTGGAGCCTGTGCAGCCCGCCACTGCCAGGTTCCCGGGATCCAGGGACAACTTCCCCGGGAGTACGCACGGCGGGTCTCAGGCTGGTGCAACATCACGCCGGCCTCTGCCGCAACGTCACGCTGCCTCTGCAGCTGCAGGCCCGCCCCGCACGTAGTGCCCCTCCTACCCCCATCGCCCAACCCCCGGCCTGAGTGAGCCGGAGGCCCCGAATCAGCGGCTCCTTTAACCCCGTCCTGTCTGAGCGAAAAAACAGACGCCCTCCAGCGACCTACACGCAGAGGCAGGGCCAAATCCAAAGCTGAGCTCCTGTGAGCTGTGAGAACAAAGAAGAGAAAGGGAAATCTCTCCCAGCAGCCACAGAAGCAGCGGATTAAAGCTCCACAATCAACTTGATATACCCTGCATCTGTGGAATACCTGAATAGACAAGGAATGATCCCAAATTGAAGAGGTGGAATTTAGGAGCGAGATCTATGATTTTTTTCCCTTTTCCTCTTTTTGTGAATGTGTACGTGTATGCTTCTGTGTGAGATCCTGTCTGTATACTCTTGCTTCCACCATTTGTCCTAGGGCTCTATCCGTCCATGACTTTTTTTTAAAAATTCTTTTTCTTAATAATTAAGTTTAATTGTGATAACTTTATTATACTTTACCTTCGTTCTTTCTTTCCTTCCTTCCTTCTCTCCTTTAGACAACGAATCACCCCAAATTGAGGAGGTGGTCTCAGGGAGCAGGATTTATGATATTTCCCCCTTTACCTCTTTTTGTGAAGGTGTATGTATATGCTTCTGTGTAACATTTTCTCTGTATAGCTTTGCTTCCAACATTTGTCCTAAGGTTCTATCCGTCCCTTTTTTTTTTTCTAAATATTTTTTAATTCAATAACTATATTATACTTTATTTTATTTTTACTGTATCATCTTTCTTTCTGTCTTTTTTCCTTCTTTCCCTCCTTCCTTCCTTCCTCCCTCCCTCCCTCCCTCCCTCCTTTCTTTCCTTCTTTGCTTCTTTCTTCCCTCCTTCCTTTCCTCCTTTCCTTCTTTCTTTACTCATACTTCTACTAATTCTCCCTACTTTTTCTCCCTTTTATTCTGAGCTGTGTGGGTGAAAGGCTCTTGGTGCTCCAGCCAGGAGTCAGGGCTCTGCCTCTGAGGTAGGAGAGCCAACTTCAGGACACTGGTCAACAAGAGACCTCCCAGCTCCACATAATATTAAACGGTGGAAATATCCCAGAGACCTCCATCTTAACACCAGCACCCAGCTTCACTCAATGACCAGCAAGCCACAGTGCTGGACAACCTATGCCAAACAACTAGCAAAACAGGAACACAACCCCACCCATTAGCAGAGAGGCTGCCTAAAATCATAATAAGGCCACAGACACCCCAAAACACACCACCAGACGTGAACCTGCCCACTAGAGAGACAAGATCCAGCCTCATCCAGCACAACACAGGCACTAGTCCCCTCCACCAGGAAGCCTACACAACCCACTGAAACAACCTTAGCCACTGGAGACAGACATCAAAAACAACGGGAACTACGAAAGGGCAGCCTGCAAAAAGGAGACCCCAAACACAGTAAGATAAGCAAAATGAGAAGACAGAAAAACACACAGCAGATGAAGGAGCAAGATAAAAACCCACCAGACCTAACAAATGAAGAGGAAATAGGCAATCTACCTGAAAAAGAATTCAGAATAATGATAGTAAGGATGATCTGAAATCTTGGAAGTAGAATGGACAAAATGCAAGAAACAGTTAACAAGGACCTACAAGAACTAAAGATGAAACAAGCAACGATGAACAATGCAATAAATGAAATTAAAATCACTCTAGATAGGATCAATAGCAGAATAACTGAGGCAGAAGAACGGATAAGTGACCTGGAAGATAAAGTAGTGGAAATAACTACTGCAGAGCAGAATAAAGAAAAAAGAATGAAAAGAACTGAGGACAGTCTCAGAGACCTCTGGGACAACATGAAACGCACCAACATTCGAATTATAGGGGTTCCAGAAGAAGAAGAAAGAAAGAAAGGGACTGAGAAAATATTTGAAGAGATTATAGTTGAAAACTTCCCTAATATGGGAAAGGAAATAGTTAATCAGGTCCAGGAAGCACAGAGGGTCCCATACAGGATAAATCCAAGGAGAAACACGCCAAGACACATATTAATCAAACTGTCAAAAATTAAATACAAAGAAAGCATATTAAAAGCAGCAAGGGAAAAACAACAAATAACACACAAGGGAATCCCCATAAGGTTAACAGCTGATCTCTCAGCAGAAACCCTACAAGCCAGAAGGGAGTGGCAGGACATACTGAAAGTGCTGAAGGAGAATAGCCTGCAACCAAGACTACTCTACCCAGCAAGGATCTCATTCACATTTGATGGAGAAATTAAAACCTTTACAGACAAGCAAAAGCTGAGAGAGTTCAGCACCACCAAACCAGCTTTACAACAAATGCTAAAGGAACTTCTCTAGACACGAAACACAAGAGAAGGAAATGACCTATAGTAGCGAACCCAAAACAATATATAAAATGGAAATAGGAACATACATATCGATAATTACCTTAAATGTAAATGGACTAAATGCTCCCACCAAAAGACACAGATTGGCTGAATGGATACAAAAACAAGACCCTTATATATGCTGTCTACAAGAGACCCACTTCAGAACTAGAGACACATACAGACTGAAAGTAAGGGGATGGAAAAAGATATTCCATGCAAATGGAAACCAAAAGAAAGCTGGAGTAGCAATTCTCATATCAGACAAAATAGACTTTAAAATAAGGACTATTAAAAGGGACAAAGAAGGACACTACATAATGATCAAGGGATCGATCCAAGAAGAAGATATAACAATTGTAAATATTTATGCACCCAACATAGGAGCACCTCAATACATAAGGCAAATACTAACAACCATAAAAGGGGAGATCAACAGTAACACATTCATAGTAGGGGACTTTAACACCCCACTTTCACCCATGGACAGATCATCCAAAATGAAAATAAATAAGGAAACACAAGCTTTAAATGATACATTAAACAAGATGGACTTAATTGATATTTATAGGACACTCCATCCAAAAACAACAGAATACACATTTTTCTCAAGTGCTCATGGAACATTTTCCAGGATAGATCATATCTTGGGTCACAAATCAAGCCTTGGTAAATTTAAGAAAACTGAAATTGTATCAAGTATCTTTTCCGACCACAACGCCATGAGACTAGATATCAATTACAGGAAAAGATCTGTAAAAAATACAAACACATGGAGGCTAAACAATACACTACTTAATAATGAAGTGATCACTGAAGAAATCAAAGGGGAAATCAAAAAATACCTAGAAACAAATGACAATGGAGACACAACGACCCAAAACCTATGGGATGCAGCAAAAGCAGTTCTAAGGGGGAAGTTTATAGCAATACAAGCCCACCTTAAGAAGCAGGAAACATCTCGAATAAACAACCTAACCTTGCACCTCAAGCAATTAGAGAAAGAAGAACAAAAAAACCCCAAAGCTAGCAGAAGGAAAGAAATCATAAAAATCAGATCAGAAATAAATGAAAAAGAAATGAAGGAAACAATAGCAAAGATCAATAAAACTAAAAGCTGGTTCTTTGAGAAGATAAACAAAATAGATAAACCACTAGCCAGACTCATCAAGAAAAAAAGGGAGAAGACTCAAATCAATAGAATTAGAAATGAAAAAGGAGAAGTAACAACTGACACTGCAGAAATAAAAAAAATCATGAGAGATTACTACAAGCAACTCTATGCCAATAAAATGGACAATCTGGAAGAAATGGACAAATTCTTAGAAATGCACAACCTGCCAAGACTGAATCAGGAAGAAATAGAAAATATGAACAGACCAATCACAAGCACTGAAATTGAAACTGTGATTAAAAACCTTCCAACAAACAAAAGCCCAGGACCAGATGGCTTCACAGGTGAATTCTATCAAACGTTTAGAGAAGAGCTAACACCTATCCTTCTCAAACTCTTCCAAAATATAGCAGAGGGAGGAACACTCCCAAATTCCTTCTACGAAGCCACCATCACCTTGATACCAAAACCAGACAAGGATGTCACAAAGAAAGAAAACTACAGGCCAATATCACTGATGAACATAGATGCAAAAATCCTCAACAAAATACTAGCAAACAGAATCCAACAGCACATTAAAAGGATCATACACCATGATCAAGTGGGGTTTATTCCAGGAATGCAAGGATTCTTCAATATACGCAAATCTATCAATGTGATAAACCATATTAACAAATTGAAGGAGAAAAACCATATGATCATCTCAATAGATGCAGAGAAAGCTTTCGACAAAATTCAACACCCATTTATGATAAAAACCCTCCAGAAAGTAGGCATAGAGGGAACTTTCCTAAACATAATAAAAGCCATATATGACAAGCCCACAGCAAACATCATCCTCAATGGTGAAAAACTGAAAGCATTTCCACTAAGATCAGGAACAAGACAAGGTTGCCCACTCTCACCACTCTTATTCAACATAGTTTTGGAAGTTTTAGCCACAGCAATCAGAGAAGAAAAGGAAATAAAAGGAATCCAAATCGGAAAAGAAGAAGTAAAGCTGTCACTGTTTGCAGATGACATGATACTATACATAGAGAATCCTAAAGATGCTACCAGAAAACTACTAGAGCTAATCAATGAATTTGGTAAAGTAGCAGGATACAAAATGAATGCACAGAAATCTCTGGCATTCCTATATACTAATGATGAAAAATCTGAAAGTGAAATCAAGAAAACACTCCCATTTACCATTGCAACAAAAAGAATAAAATATCTAGGAATAAACCTACCTAAGGATACGAAAGACCTGTATGCAGAAAATTATAAGACACTGATGAAAGAAATTAAAGATGATACAAATAGATGGAGAGATATACCATGTTCTTGGATGGGAAGAATCAACATTGTGAAAATGACTCTACTACCCAAAGCAATCTACAGATTCAATGCAATCCCTATCAAACTACCACTGGCATTTTTCACAGAACTAGAACAAAAAATTTCGCAATTTGTATGGAAACACAAAAGACCCCGAATAGCCAAAGCAATCTTGAGAACGAAAAAAGGAGCTGGAGGAATAAGACTCCCTGACCTCAGACTATATTACAAAGCAACAGTAATCAAGACAGTATGGTACTGGCACAAAAACAGAAAGACAGATCAGTGGAACAGGATAGAAAGCCCAGAGATAAACCCACGCACATATGGACACCTTATCTTTGATAAAGGAGGTAGGAATGTACAGTGGAGAAAGGACAGCCTCTTCAATACATGGTGCTGGGAAAACTGGACAGGTACATGTAAAAGTATGAGATTAGATCACTCCCTAACACCATACACAAAAATAAGCTCAAAATGGATTAAAGACCTAAATGTAAGGCCAGAAACTATCAAACTCTTAGAAGAAAACATAGGAAGAACACTCTATGACATAAATCACAGCAAGATCCTTTCTGACCCACCTCCTAGAGTAATGGAAATAAAAACAAAAATAAACAAATGGGACCTAATGAAACTTCAAAGCTTTTGCACAGCAAAGGAAACCATAACCAAGACCAAGAGACAACCCTCAGAATGGGAGAAAACATTTGCAAATGAAGCAACTGACAAAGGATTAATCTCCAAAATTTACAAGCAGCTCATGCAGCTCAATAACAAAAAAACAAACAACCCCATCCAAAAATGGGCAGAAGACCTAAATAGACATTTCTCCAAAGAAGATATACAGAATGCCAACAAACACATGAAAGAATGCTCAACATCATTAATCATTAGAGAAATGCAAATCAAAACTACAATGAGATATCATCTCACACCAGTCAGAATGGCCATCATCAAAAAATCTAGAAACAATAAATGCTGGAGAGGGTGTGGAGAAAAGGGGACACTCTTGCACTGCTGGTGGGAATGTGAATTGGTTCAGCCACTGTGGAGAACAGTATGGAGGTTCCTTAAAAAACTACAAATAGAATTACCATATGACCCAGCAATCCCACTACTGGGCATATACCCTGAGAAAACCAAAATTCAAAAAGAGTCATGTACCAAAATGTTCATTGCAGCTCTATTTACAATAGCCAGGACATGGAAACAACCTAAGCGCCCATCATCGGATGAATGGATAAAGAAGATGTGGCACATATACACAATGGAATATTACTCAGCCTTAAAAAGAAATGAAATTGAGCTATTTGTAATGAGATGGATGGACCTAGAGTCTGTCATACAGAGTGAAGTAAGTCAGAAAGAAAAAGACAAATACCGTATGCTAACACATATATATGGAATTTAAGGGAAAAAAATGTCATGAAGAACCTAGGGGTAAGATAGGAATAAAGACGCAGACCTACTGGAGAACGGACTTGAGGGTATGGGGAGGGGGAGGGGTGAGTTTTGACAGGGCGAGAGAGAGTCATGGACATATACACACTAACAAACGTAGTAAGGTAGATAGCTGGGGGGAAGCAGCCGCAAGGCACAGGGATATTAGCTCGGTGCTTTGTGACAGCCTGGAAAGGTGGGATGGGGAGAGTGGGAGGGAGGGAGACGCAAGAGGGAAGACATATGGGAGCATATGTATATGTATAGCTGATTCACTTTGTTATAAAGCAGAAACTAACACACCATTGTAAAGCAATTATACCCCAATAAAGATGTTAAAAAAAAAAAAAAAAAATTTTGAGAGGACATAAACATTCAGTCCATAACAAGACAACCAACACGAATAAATATGCCAGATGATCATGCTACTTGCTGTTCTGTGAGCAATAAAGTACTCTGTCTCTGACCCAGGAGTCTTTCATCTTTCAGTATCCATGAAACAGTATGTTTTATCTTTTTAGATTACAAGTAGGGTGAAATCCCAGACCCTTCACAGTTTTTGACAAGTACGGTACCCCGGGTTTTTCAGTCTACCTTATAGGAACAGGCTTTATTCCTAGCCCTGTGTGAGTGCTGGCTACTGTTCCCTGTAGTCCTTTCAGGTGGTTCTTTCCCCTCCCTTGGTTAGTTTCCTCACATATATGTTCTGATCAATACTCTGCTGAATACTCTGGGGGGACATTCTCTTGATTTCCAGGGTTCTGTCTGCTGCTCTCTCCTCTCTGATCATCTGTGCTACAAACTCTAGTCTCCTTGCTCTTCATGTGCTCTCAGCTCCTTACGCTCTAACTCAAGAAATCCATTAGGCTTCTTCTCCATTCTCTCTCCCTGCACCCTGCATGTGTCCTGGAAACTCTTTTCAGGCAGTAAACTGGCACAATTGTTTGTTTCAGGGATCACTGTTCTTTGTTGCTTGGTGTCCTGTGTCTTGAAAACCCTTATTTTTTATTGTCTCTGATTTTTGGGTTGTTTCAGGTGAGAGGATAATCCAGTCCCTGTTATTCCATTTTGGCTGCAAGTGGAAATTGAATCTTTGTCTTTTGAAAGTGGACTTGATATTTAAAGACAGCCCAAAGAGAGTGGTGAGTAACTTAAATCAATAAGGTTGGCCATCAAGCTGGCTAATTCCTCACAACCCCCTCTTCAAAAAAGATGTGGTAGGGTAGTAAAGTAACCAACCTTTTTCTCCCCCCTGTGGTTTTAGCATTTCTGTGGTTTAGAATTTTTATAAAGAGGAGTTTTAGTGGACTTCCCCACTCTCCCCTCTCCTAATTTACTTGGCACTGTAACCTATGGAGGGCTAAAAGTTCTGAGAAAAAAAATTAGGGTTATGTTTTTAACCATCATCCACTCTTTCCCAACACTATAGTTAATTCAGAAGACATATGACTTTTCCCTTTTTGGTGTCTTATCTTCTCAATCTCAGTGCCATGACTCAGGCTGAGGCCCTCATTTCCTTTATTATACCCCACTCCTAACTGGTCTTTGTTTTATCTATCCTTCACATTAGGTCCAGAGTAACTTTCAGGAAAAAAAAAAGATCTGAGTGTGTCATTTTGCCTCTCAGAATGGTTCCCCCTTAAATATAGAATAATTTCCGGCCTCCTTTGTGCCTACAATCTGACCTCTGCTTATATTTCTCACTTTATTTTACATAACAGAATCCCAACCATCCACAGAATTATAATCTACAAATGGCAGTATTGTAAGGTGCTCTTAGACTCAAACTAGATGAGACAACTCTCCCTTTCTTGTACAGGTCCAGCTCTGTCCCATCTTGGCACACTTGCTTATTCTATCTTCTTTTCCAGGAATTCCCTGTTTTGCCTGCCTTCAAAGACATTTCTCAAATAATAACTACTCCATAAGGTCTCCCAAGGGGCCTCCAATTGGAATAAATTTCTTTGTCCCTTATTTTCCCATAGCATGTTGGTTGCACTTGTATTAGAGCACTTACCAGACTCTGGTTTACTTGAAAAAATACCTCATGAGTCCTTGGAGCACAGGTACTTACTGCCTTATTTTTCTTCATTTTCATCATAGCATCCATCCCAGGGCATTTTTTTTTCCGGGTCCCCCCATTTAGTATATTTTCTTTTTTTTAATTGAAGTATAGTTGATTTACAATGTTGTATAAGTTTCAGGTGTACAGCACTGTGATTCAGTTATACATACATATATATATATATATCAATTCTTTTTCAAATTCGTTTCCCTTATATGTTATTACAAAATATTGAATATAGTTCCCTGTGCTGTACAGTAAGTCCTTGTTGGTTATCTACTTTACATACATTAGTGTATATGTTAATGTCAACCTCCTAATTTGTCAACCCACCCTTTCCCCTTTGGTAACCATAAGTTTGTTTTCTACGTCTGTGGGTCTATTTCTGTTTTGTAAATAAGTTCATTTGTATCTTATTTTTTAGATTCCACATATAAGCGATATAATATATTTGTCATTCTTGTCCATCCTAGGGCCTTATAACTAGTCTGTGCTGAATAAATAATCATTGGATTGAAACTGATTAAATCAGGAAACTTTGTAGCACATAAGAATAAATCAATAATACTTTAATTCACTGACATCTGTAGTCTGGTCTGGGCTCAGTGCAACTGCAAGTGAATAATTTGTCTTTGGCCTCTATGAGGACCTAGCTCTTTATTCACTGCCAACCTGTGCCCAGAACTTTTATTCTCTCCCCTGAATGCCTACCTTCTCTAGGCAATACTCTCTGCTAGTCACTTCAGATCTGATTATGTCCCTGGTTCATCGGCAGGAGTTTTTTTTTTTTTTTTTTTTTAAATACTGCAGTTTCCTGGGTTCTATCCCAGAACTACTGATTTGGAATCTCTGGGGATGGAGCTCAGGAATTTGCATGTTTAACAGGCACCTGGCACTTGGTGACTTAAGCAGTCAGATTTGAGACCCATTGTTCTATACTCTTGAATCTAAATCATTCCATCTACTGACCCTTCTGTCCAAATTTATCTACTCTGAGTCTCCTGCTTTTGGGACCCAGCTTTCACCTAGCTGGCATTTTAAAAAGTGGTTTGATGTACTTTCAAACTTCCCTTCACTAAGTTACTAATCTCTTATTTCTCTCAAGGGCTTTTACTTTTTAGTAGGGCACTCTCAAAGACAATGTGGAAAACATTGCCTCTAAGAAAGGCAATGTTTAGGCTTTTTGGTAGGAACAAAAAAATTGATCCCTTTAAAGATTAGTAATTTTGAAATTGCTCTGGGAAGCAGGTAAGGATTGTAGAAAATGCAGTTAAATTATTTTTCTGTTAATTACTTAAGCATTAAGATTGGGATAGGGTTGAAAGATATAATTACCACAGGGAAAACAGGAGGAAACAGGAAAAATCAAAATTCCAATGGACTTTGATTCCTTTTTCTACCAGGGCAAGCAGTTTGCAAATGGCTGTGAACAGGTCACAGTCAGGAGATCAGAAAAAAAATAATAAAATTCTGTTAAAAGGGATAGAAAACAATTCAAAAGTTTCCTATAGGAGGATACAAAGGAAACCAATCGAGAAGCTGTTTATTTCCCGTTAAAAATCAAAGGATACTACATGCTGCCACAGAGTTTCTTTTTCCTCTTCAGGATTAACCTTAATCTATTACTATATTTCTTGGCTTCTTTTTTTTTTTTTTTATAAGAATGTGTCATTAATAGGTATCACTATTTTATATGAAGTTCTGTTTCTGTAGGAAAAAGCATGATCATGTCTGGAAATATGTACTAGATGCTTGGAGTCTCAGCTAACTATGCTTAAGGCCAAAGTGTGTTTATGAGGCTTACAGGACTTTAATCCAGTTCTCTCCAAATGTACTTGATCACCCACCTTTGTCAAAAAACGTATGCATCCCGATAGATGTGCATTTATTTGCAAAATATTACATACAAAATTGATTTAATATATTATAAACATTAATAAAATATATAGAAATAGAAATAAATAGGTTATTTATGTGGAAGTTTTAACATTCTCTTACCAAACCCCAGTGGATTGATTGATTGACAGTATTCATGGGGTGGTAACTGCAAACCACTTTTGATACCACTACTCTTTTCTGTTTGTTCTCAAACTTGGGTTGAGCATTAGGATCACCTTGGGCTAGTCAGAGAGCAGTTAGATTCTTGTGCTCAGGTCTATTAAATTAGAACCTCCATGGCTGGAACTTGGGAGCCTATGTTTTTAAAAATCTTCCCCAGGGAATTCTGATGCCCAGTCAAGTTTGAGAAATAGTGATTTAATACCAAAGGTCACCTAGTGACATTTGCTCTCTAGGACCATGATTCTCAACCTTTGCTACAACTGGAACTACCTGGGGAACTTTAAAAATGTTGATGACTGGGTTCCCACCTCCCTCCTGAGACTTATAATTGATCTGAGGTGTGGCCTGGGCATTGGGATTTAAAATCTTCCCAGGTGAATCTGATGTGCTGCCCAGGTTGAGAACCTTGTGGTGGAGAAGATAAAACAGGTTTTGGGAAGCTGTACTAGGACTGTTTTGGTTACAACTTACACATACCCAAAATGGCTTAAGCAAAAAGGAATTTATTGGTTCACTTAAGATGTCCAGGGGTTGTCTGATTTCAGACATCTCTGCATTTAGGGGCTTAAACAGTGCAATCAAGGATGTTACTCTCTTTTTACATCTCTTGACTCTACTTTCCTCTGTATTGTTACATTCTTGGGTGAGCTTTCTCCATATGACTGGAAATATGGCCAGAACAGCTCTAGGTTTATATGATCCTCATGGCTTACAGTCCTTGAGAAACACACACACAAAAAAACTGTTCACTCTCATAGTTTACATATCAGCTCTTAGGGGGAGACTCTGCTTGTTCTAGCTTGCTTCAGGCACCTGTCTCTGAACTAATCATGGTGGCCAGATACATGGGGTAGGCTGGGTCACCTGCCAATTCAAGTGGTCTGGAGGGTGGAGATTATGATGATCTCACTTGAATGTTATGGAATGGGTTTCCCCTAGGTTTGGTTATAAGAAGAAAGGGGAAAGGAATATTATGCTGGGTAGATGATATCACAATCCACTACAGAAGTGGACTTTGTAAGTTTAATCCTGTTGTGATGGTGCCAATGGCACTGGTTGGAATATTCATAGAGTCACGATGCCCTAAGACAAAAGGAATGTCTGTCCAAGGGTGAACACTCTGTGTAAGGCTAGTCTTGCCTGAAATCAAGTTATAGATTCTTACATAAGCTAAAAAACAATTTCCCTTTCCAATGGAAGTATCAACTGAACCCAACTTTATGAATTGGCTAATTGTTTTCCCTGCTGTGGATATTAACTGCTGAGCTCTTGGAAAGAATTGAATTCTTTTTGGTGAGAGACTGATGAAAATCTTAAGCCCAATGAGCCAGTCATCCAATTGTTTAACATTCAGTTGAAGAGAAATCCTTTTTTAGACTGTTGGTTTAAAGATTGATGGGGCATTACTCTTGATACAGTGCTCAAGGTAGTAAAAACTGTAGAGCTATTAGAATTCTGACATTGTCAGAATTGGTACCGTGTGAGAGCCCAGCCAGGGACCTTCTCTGAGACAGTGTAATATATTCACAGCTGAAACCCTGGCCCTGAAAATCTGGTTGTCAATTGGGAAAAGCACTTTTAGAGTCAGCTTCCTCTATAATTGGTTAACACTTTTTTTCCCATGGAATCAAGTAATAGAAAAATAAATGCAGAGTAAATAGAATTTCATGCTTGTGCAAGTCATCGGCAAAATCATCCTTGGGTCATGCAGGAAGACATGTTCTGTTCAGAGGAAAATTTGGAAGGGAAACGTTTTATTTTAATCTTCCTTCTCTTAATTTACTCTGTTTGAAGTTCTAGTTTTAAAATGCTGATTCTTTGAAGAGAGATGTACTGGGAAGAGAGGGGACTTTGCACCTGTCCTAGGGATCAAATGAGTTATTGCAGTATTATCAAATGAGTGATTTATTCATGCAGATTTTGAATACTAGAAAACTCCAAGTTTACATATATTAAAAACTATTATCTAAAGTGTCTACTCATTTTATCTGTTGGGCAGAATAGCAAAGTAGATGAAGTTTGCCTTGGCAGATAAATTACCTCAACTCTGTTGGGTCTCTGTGTGTGTCTGTCTGCTTCTCACACACACACACACACACACACGTGCACCCCAGCGCCCCCCCCCCCCCCCGCCACTGTCTCACCTTATCAGTCTTCCTGCTGTGTTGTATTAGTTTTCCATTGCTGCTATAACAAATTACCGCAGACTTAGTGACTCAGATAATACAAATTTATTATCTTACAATTCTGGAGGTTGAAGAAGTCCAGAAGTCTAAAATGAATCTCACTGGGCTAAAAACCAAGTTGTTGGCAGGGCTGAATTCCTTCCTGGAGGCTCTAGGGGAGAATCTCTTTCCTTTCCTTTTCTAGCTTCTAGAGGCTACATTTGCTTGGCTTGTGGCTCCATCCTCCATCTTTAAACCAGCAATGACCAGTCAACTCTTTCTCATGTGAGATTGCTCTGACCTACCCTTCTGTCTCCCTCTCCAACTGTTAAGGACCCTTTTGATTATAATGGACCCACCCAGGTGATCCAGGATAATCTCTACTTAAAAATCAGCTGATCAGTAACCTTAATTCCATCTTCAGCCTTAGTTCCCTTTTTCCATATAGCCTAGCATGTTCTCAGATTATGGGGATTAGGATGTGGACATCTTTGCCAGGGTTGGGGTGTGTGTTATTCTGCTACCACACATGTCAAGTGCTCCAGGCTTCTCTGCTATTCGTTGGCTGCCCAGAATCCCTGACACTCACGTAAGGCTATTATTTCCTAGAGATCTTGGATTATAATGGATAGACAGGAACACCAGAATAGGAGGCAGAAGGCCAGGGTTGGAAGACAGCCTCTCTCCGCTTATGAGCTGTGTAACAAATCACTTAACTTCTTGGAGCCTCCATTTCCTCATCCATGGCCTTTTCCTCCTTCCTTTATCGAAGCATACCCGTTCTGTATCCTTTTTAACAGGCCTCAACTGAGACCTCAAGTTAATATGGAAAAGTAATTCAAGCTAAGGCATTAATAAGTGATAATAGTTTCATGCATCACTACTCCCTTCCCTCTAACCCCCATACCCTCTCAAGTACAATTTATAAGATGAATTCACCTGGAAGGAAATCATTTTATTAGGTGTGCAGTAAAAGTAAGTGGATTAGGCTGCTGCCTACCTTTTAAAGTTGGCTTTGTCCCTGAACATTTAAGAAGAAAATATAGGATGACCAGAGGGTATGGTTTACCCTAGATATTCCAGTTTACGCCTGTTGACTTGTTTTATGCTCAAGTGTCCTTATTTAGATGGTAAATTATATCGTCACTGTATTTATTTGGCACTTGTAAATGTCTTGAGTGTATTTATAAAATTCCTCTTTTACCTTAGATTTTCATGAAGACAGGGGCATTTAATTACTTTTGTAGTTTCTCCTGTAAGTACCCTAGAATCTGTACACCATGGGTTATGGGTAGCTGTCTCTGACTAACTGTATTCTATATTTCACATTTCAGCCATCATTATTTCTCCAAGTAAAGTTTATAGACTATCTGTTATGAACTGAGTTGGTCCTCACCCCCCATTCATATGTTGAAGTCCTAACCCTCAATTTGACTGTTTTTGGAGATAGGGCCTTTAAGGAGATAATTAGCATTAAATGAAGTCATGATGAGGGGCTCTAGTCCAATAGAACTGGTGTTATTATATGAAGGGGGAGAGACACAAGGTATGCACATGCACAGAGAAAAGGCCACGTTGAGGATACAGAAATGACACCACCATCTGCAAGCCAAAGAGAGAGGCCTCAGGAGAAACCAAACCTGCCAACACCCTGCTATTGGACTCCCCCCATTCAGAACTGTGAGAAATTTCTGTTGTTTAAGCTACCCAGTCGGTGGTTATTTGCTAGATTAGCCCTAGCAGACTAATATACTATCTGTAGAAGAAGCAGTTAGAGATATTGTTACAAATGCAGTTTCCTGAATGTTATCCCAAACTGAATCAGAATTTCTCTGGTGGGGCTCAAGGAAGCCTTATGTTTTGCTTAGGTGATTCTTATACACATTAAATTTGAGAATTGCTGAAATAAGGACCTCAGAGCACTAAAAGGGCGGCTTTTTTTTTGCTCACATATCTTTTATCATGTCAAGTTTTTGTTCTCTCTTCAGGGACTTTCTACCTAGGTGTTAGCAGAAAACAGGGATTGAATATCCCAGTTATCTTTGGGATATCTGGAGTTGTCAATGAAGATTCTAGAAAGCCTGGAGGCTATGGGGACTATATGTTCAAGATGAATCAAGAAAGAGAGTAATATATCATTTTAGGGAAAAGTTAGTATCAAGACTAACCTAGAACTGATTCCTTAAAAAGGTCATTGGGAAGGTCAGAGCAGCATGGACATATATACACTACCTGGATAGCTAGTGGGAAGCAGCCACATAGCACAGGGATATTAGCTTGGTGCTTTGTGACCACCTAGAGTGGTGGGATGGGGAGGGTGGGAGAGAGACGCAAGAGGGAGGAGATATGGGGATATATGTATATGTATAGCTGATTCACTTTGTTATACAGCAGAAACTAACACTCCACTGTAAAGCAATTATACTCCAATAAAGATGTTAAAAAAAAAAACTGGACTTGACATCTGGCCACTTCTCCCCTTCTTCCTCCTCTGGAGCTAGTGACTGATACTTGGAAATAATGCTTTGCCAATTTCCTTTGGGGCACTTAAGAAGCTTTGGCTTTCAATTCTTTGTCTCTTGAGCACCTGCCTCTAATGTAGATGTACTTAGTCCCCAGAGCTTGAATCCCATCTCAGTGGAAGCTAGATTAGGGACAGGGCACCTAAAAGACATGGATTCAATAAACATCCTATTCTATAAAGCTTGAGATGTTCATGGCTTAGAAGTTAGGTGCAACCTCAGTGTCAGACCTAGTTGTAATTAGCCTGAATCCCTGCCGATTCCATGGTCTGTGGAAGTCCAAAACCTTCCCCTGGATCCCTAGAAATTCAAGTTTCCTCCAGATAATCCACTTACATAAAGTAATACCAGTATAGAATTTACTGAAATTTTGTAGAGGATATGGAGAATAATTTACAAATGACTTTAACATGTACAACAGACACTGTTAGCTACCACACCCCTGTGGAGTTGCACTAACATGTCCTCTGAACCCAGTCTCTTTCTAGCTGGCCAATTTCTTTCATGTTCTCTCATACTCTAAGATAACAGAATTCCTTCCCCATTCCATTCATAGCACGTATTTCCCCATCCTAAGACTTGGTGGTACCTGCTTATCCAGGTTGCTTGTTTTTGGGTGGGTGGGGGAGTTGTGAGGAGGGTCACTTTCTATCCTTCTGCTTTAAGCACTTACCAAGGCAGTCTTCCAATCCAAGACAATGTTATTCTCGAGAGAAATTCTAGTGACCAAATTTGTCTCCATTTCGTTTTACAAAAATATAATTATTGCTGTTATTGCCATGGAGCAGATAAACATATAGGATAGGTAAATGATAAGAATACTGTACCAGATGGTCAAGAGAAGAAAAATAAGTTTTACTGAACTTGTCCTATATGTCCAGCACAAAGTAGGTGTTTTATATGTTTTCTTATTTAGTCCTCACAGTAAACATGTGAGGTGGATCATTACTAGTCCCATATTATGAGTGAGAAAAATAGTGATTGGAGAGGTTAAGTAACTTCAGCTAGTAAAAGGAAGATCCAGTATTTAAATTTAGGTCTGAGTCTTAACTTTATGTAATTTTCATTATATCACCATATGCCTCTGAATCTGGAGTCCTGGGTCCAACTTTCTACTAACAGTTTTGTGTGCCCTTGGAAAAGTCATGTTCCCTCTCTGCATTTCAGTTCCGTATCTGTAAAAAAGGAAGCCTGGATCAAAGGAAGCCTGGATCAAATGGTTTCTAAAGGCTTTTTGGGTGCAGGCAATATGTTCTGTGACCTCTCCTTACTCCACTTGACAAGTAAAACTGGAAGCTATAGTATGCTTTGCTTAACTAAGGTGGGACCTCATTAAGATATAGATCTTGTTTTCTTATTGTCTGGCCCCTGAAGTTGATAAGTTATACGCATTTTATTTATTTGTATATTGGAGAGTGACTGGATTTTAGATACATAGGGTTCAGAATTTTTTAAAAAGTAGGATTAATTTACTTCAAATTTCATTTTATTTTCCAATTTTTAAATTACTTTCAACTTTGCTTTGAAATGGGAAGGCTCGATGGTCCTTGCAATGTTAATGAGTTATATGACAACCTTGCCCTTGGTTATAAGAAGCTGTATATGGGGTGTTCAGATCAGCAAGTCTCATATCCTTAACTTTAGCTATCAGTTCCAAACTGTGAATGCTGTTTCTCACCCTGAGCATCATGGCCTGAAATGCTGCCATCTCTCCCAGTGGCTGTACTGGTACGGGAGGGAGGGCCAAAGACAGAGGTACCCGTTGGCATGATAAATACTCAGAGCAGGCTGCATCACCAACAGAGGCCAATATAGAGGAGATTATGTGGTTTTAGGAAGCCTGTATGTGGTGAAAAAAATGTCCCTATATAAGATGCTATTGAATCATGGGTTTGGTGGCTACGTATTGGCTAAGTCATTACCCACACGAAGAAGAGGAGGTGGGAGGGTGGCATATAGGATCCTATTTGGATTTGGTTGAAAATAGAGAAATAAGAGAAATTTTTCAGGAGAAATGCTAGGGCTTATGCTTTTTGTATAGAATTTGGTTTCTTGGGTTATGCTATCACTGTCTGGCTAATCCTCTTCCCCCCAAAAGTAGTTGTAATAGATACCACTTATGTTTATAGTGCTTTGTATGCATTATTTTATTTCACCATCACAGCAACCCTACCTAGCTAGCTAGCTAGATAATATTGTCCAAATTTTACAGATGAGGAAACTCAGTGAGGTTAAATGACTTGCCCAATGTCATATAGCTATTAGGTATATGAACCAGAATGTAAACTCAGGTAGCCCTCTTCTCTTTCTTCCTGCTCGCTTCCCCTTTTCCTACATTGTTTTCACTGTCCCTGCTCAGCCTGAATATCTAGTGATCACCTTGTAATCATTTGTGAAATAGGTTCCAAGAGAGTTAATACCAGTGAGCTAAATAAATAAATAATATTAGACTATTTTTTAAAAATTAATTTTTTAACATCTTTATTGGAGTATAATTGCTTTATAATGGTGTGTAAGTTTCTGCTGTATAACAAAGTGAATCAGCTATACATATATCACCATATCCCCACCCTCATGAGTCTCCCTCCCACCCTCCCTATCCTACCCCTCTAGGTAGACGCAAAGCACCAAGCTGATCTCCCTGTGCTAGGCAGCTGCTCCCACAAACTATTTTACATTTGGTAGTACATATAAGTCCATGCCACTCACTCACTTCGTCCCAGCTTAACCTTTCCCTTCCCCGTGTCCTCAGGTCCATTCTCTACGTATGCGTCTTTGCTCCTATCCTGCCCCTAGGTTCTTCAGAACCATTTTTTAAAATATAGATTCCATATATATGTGTTAGCATGTGGTATTTGTTTTTCGCTTTCTGACTTCACTCTGTATGACAGACTCTAGGTCCATCCACCTCACTAAAAATAACTCAATTTTGTTTCTTTTTATGGCTGAGTAATATTCCACTGTATACATGGGCCACATTTTCTTAATCCATTCATCTGTCGATGGACACTTAGGTTGCTTCCATGTCCTGGCTATTGTAAATAGAGCTGCAGCGAACATTGTGGTACATAACTCTTTTTAAATTATGGTTTTCTCAGGGTATATGCCCAGTAGTGGGATTGCTGGGTCATATGGTAGTTCTATTTTTAGTTTTCTAAGGAACCTCCATACTGTTCCCCATAGTGTCTGTATCAATTTACATTCCCACCAACAGTGCAAGAGGGTTCCCTTTCCTCCACACCCTCTCCAGGATTTATTGTTTGTAGATTTTTTGATGATGGCCCTTCTGACCAGTGTGAGGTGATACCTCATTGTAGTTTTGATTTGCATATCTCTAATGATTATTGATATTGAGCATCCTTTCAAGTGTTTGTTGGCAATCTGTACATCTTCTTTGGAGAAATGTCTATTTAGGTCTTCTGCCCATTTTTGGATTGGGTTGTTTGTTTTTTGATATTGAGCTGCATGAGCTACTTGTAAATTTTGGAGATTAATCCTTTATCAGTTGCTTCATTTGCAAATATTTTCTTCCATTCTGAGGGTTGTCTTCTCATCTTGTTTATGGTTTCCTTTGCTGTGAAAAAACTTTTAAGTTTCATTAGGTCCCATTTGTTTATTTTTGTTTTCATTTCCATTTCTCAGGGAGGTGGGTCAAAAAGGATCTTGCTGTGATTTATGTCACAGAGTGTTCTGCCTATGTTTTCCTCTAAGAGTTTTATAGTGTCTAGTCTTTCATTTAAGTCTTTAATCCATTTTGAGTTTATTTTTGTGTATGGTGTCAGGGAGTGTTCTAATTTCCTTCTTTTACACGTACCTGTCCAGTTTTCCCAGCACCACTTATCGAAGATGCTGTCTTTTCCCCATTGTATAGTCTTGCCTCCTTTTTTTTTTTTTTTGTGGTACGCGGGCCTCTCACTGTTGTGGCCTCTCCCATTGTGGAGCGCAGGCTCAGTGGCCATGGCTTACGGGCCTAGACGCTCTGTGGCATGTGGGTTCCTCCTGGACTGGGGCAAGAACCCGTGTCCCCTGCAACGGCAGGCGGACTCCCAACCACTGTGCCACCAGGGAAGCGCTCTTGCCTCCTTTATCTAAGATAAACCCACACACATATGGTCACGTTATCTCTGGGCTTTGTATCCTGTTCCATCGATCTCTATTTATGTTTTTGTGCCAGTACCACACTGTATTGATTACTGTAGCTTTGTAGTAGAGTCTGAAGTCAGGGAGCCTGGTTACTCCAGCTCCATTTTTCATCCTCAGGATTGCTTTGGTAGTTTGGGGTGTTTTGTGTTTCCATACAAATTGTGAAATATGTTGTTCTAGTTCTGTGAAAAATGCCATTGGTAGTTTGATAGGGATTGCATTGAATCTGTAGATTACTTTGGGTAGTACAGTCACTCTCACAGTGTTGATTCTTCCAGTCCAAGAACATGGTATGTCTCTCCATCAGTGTGTATCATCTTTAATTTCTTCCATCAGTGTCTTATAGTTTTCTGCATATAGGTCTTTTGTCTCCTTAGATAGGTTTATTCCTAGGTATTTTATTCTTTTTTTTTGCAGTGGTAAATGGGAGTGTTTCCTTAATTTCTCTTTCATCACTAGTGTATAAGAATACAGGAGATTTCTGTGCATTAAATTTGTATCCTGCTACTTTATCAAATTCATTGATTAGCTCTAGTAGTTTTCTGGTAGCATCTTTAGGATTCTCTATGTATAGTATCATGTGATGTGCAAACAGTGACAGTTTCACTTCTTCTTCCGATTTGGATTCCTTTTATTTTTTTTTCTTCTTTGGTTGCTATAGCTAAAACTTCCAAAACTATGTTGAATAATAGTAGTGAGAGTGGGCAACCTTGTCTTGTTCCTGATCTTAGTGGAAATGGTTTCAGTTCTTCACCATTGAGAATGATGCTCGCTGTGCGTTTCTCATACATGACCTTTATTATGTTGAGGTAAGTTCCCTCTGTGCCTACTTTGTGGAGGGTTTTTATCAAAAATGGGTGTTGAATTTCTTTTTTTTTAAATTTTTGAATTATATTTATTTTTTTATACAGTAGGTTCTTATTAGTCATCAATTTTATACACATCAGTGTATACATGTCCATCCCAATCACCCAGGGCAGAACACCACCATCCCCACCCTGCCGTGGCTTCCCCCCTTGGTGTCCATACATTTGTTCTCTACATCTGTTTCTCAACTTCTGCCCTGCAAGCCGGTTCATCTGTACCATTTTTCTACATTCCACACACATGCGTTAATATACGATATTTGTTTTTCTCTTTCTGACTTACTTCACTCTGTATGGCAGTCTCTATATCCATCCACGTCTCAACAAACGACTCAATTTCGTTCCTTTTTATGGCCGAATAATATTCCATTGTATATATGTACCACATATTCTTTATCCATTCGTTTGTCGATGGACATTTAGGTTGCTTCCATGACCTGGCTATTGTAAATAGTGCTGCAATGTACGTTGGGGTGGATGTGTCTTTTTGAATTATGGTTTCCTTTGGGTATATGCTCCGCAGTGGGATTGCTGGATCATATGATAATTCTATTTTTAGTTTTTTAAGGAACCTCCATACTGTTCTCTGTAGTGGCTGTATCAATTTATATTCCCTCCAACAGTGAAAGAGGGTTGCCTTTTCTCCACACCCTCTCCAGCATTTGTTGTTGGTAGATTTTCTGATGATGCCTATTCTAACTGGTGTGAGGTGACACCTCATTGTAGTTTTGATTTGGATTTCTCTAATAATTACTGATGTTGAGCAGGTTTTCATGTGTTTCTTGGCCATCTGAATGTGTTCTTTGGAGAAATGTCTGTTTAGGTCTTCTGCCCATTTTTGGATTGGGTTGTTTGTTTCTTTAATATTGAGCTGCATGAGCTATTTATATATTTTAAAGATTAATCCTTTGTCCGTTGATTTGTTTGCAAATATTTTCTCGCATTCTGAGGGTTATCTTTTCGTCTTGTTTATGGTTTCCTTTGCTGTGCAAAAGCTTTTAAATTTCATTAGGTCCCATTTATTTCTTTTAAATTTTCACTACTCTAGGAGGTGGATCAAAAAAGATCTTGCTGTGATTTGTGTCAGGGAGTGTTCTTCCTATGTTTTCCTCTAAGAGTTTTATAGTGTCTGGTCTTACATTTAGGTCTTGAATCCATTTTGCGTTTATTTTTGTGTATGGTGTTAGGGAGTGTTCTAATTTCATTCTTTTACATGTAGCTGTCCAGTTTTCCCAGCACCGCTTACTGAAGAGACTGTCTTTTCTCCATTGTATATCCTTGCCTCCTTTGTCATAGATTAGTTAACCATAGGTATGTAGGTTTATCTCTGGGCTTTCTATCTTGTTCCATTAATCAATCTATCTGTTTTTGTTCCAGTACCATATTGTCTTGATTACTATAGCTTTGTAGTATAGTCTGAAGACAGAGAGTCTGATTCCTCCAGCTCCATTTTTTTCCCTCAAGACTGCTTTGGCTATTCGGGGTCTTTTGTGTCTCCATACAAATTTTAAGATTATTTTGTTCTAGTTCCGTTAAAAATGCCATTGGTAATTTGATAGGGATTGCATTGAATCTGTAGATTGCTTTGGGTTGTGCAGTCATTTTCACAATATTGTTTCTTCCAATCCAAGAACATGGTATATCTCTCCATCTGTTGGTATCATCTTTAACTTCTTTCATCAGTGTCTTATAGTTTTCTGCATACATGTCTTTTGTCTTCCTAGGTCGGCGTATTCCTAGGTATTTTATTCTTTTTTTTGCAGTGGTAAATTGGAGTGTTTCCTTAATTTCTCTTTCAGAGTTTTCAACATTAATGTATAGGAATGACAGAGATTTCTGTGCATTAATTTTGTATCCTGTAAGTTTACCAAATTCACTGATTAGCTCTTGTTTTCTGGTGGCATTTTTAGGATTCTCTATGTATAGTATCATGTCATCTGCAAACAGTGACAGTTTTACTTCCTCTTTTCCAATTTGTATTCCTTTTTTTTCTTTTTCTTCTCTGATTGCCATGGCTAGGACTTCCAAAACTTTGTTGAATATTAGTGATGAGAATGGACATTCTTGTCTTGTTCCTGATCTTAGAGGAAGTGCTTTCAGGTTTTCACCATTGAGAATGATGTTTGCTGTGGGTTTGACATATATGGTCTTTATTATGTTGAGGTAGGTTCCGTCTGTGCCCACTTTCTGGAGAGTTTTTATCATAAATGGGTGTTGAATTTTGTCAAAAGCTTTTTCTGCATCTATTGAAATGATCATATGGTTTTTCTTCTTCAGTTTGTTAATATGGTGTATGACATTGATTTATTTGCGTATATTGAAGAATCCTGCTTCCCTGGGATAAATCCCACTTGATCATGATGTATGATCCTTTTAATGTGTTGTTGAATTCTGTTTGCTTGTATTTTGTTGAGGTTTTTTCATCTATTTTCATCAGTGATATTGGCTGCAATTTTTTTTTTGTAGTGTCTTTGTCTGGTTTTGGTATCAGGGTGATGGTGGCCTCATAGAATAGTTTGGAGGTGTTCCTTCCTCTGCAGTGTTTTGGAAGAGTTTGAGAAGGATAGGTGTTTGCTCTTCTCTAAATGTTTGATAGAATTCAACTTTTAAGCCATCTGGTCCTGGACTTTGTGTTTGTTGGAAGATTTTTAATCATAGTTTCAATTTCATTACTTGTGATTGGTCTGTTCATATTTTCTATTTCTTCCTGGTTCAGTCTTGGAGGGTAATACCTTTCTAAGAATTTTTGCATTTCTTCCTGGTTGCCCATTTTGTTGGCACAGAGGTGTTTGTACTGATCTCTTACGATGCTTTGTATTTCTGTGGTGTCTGTTGTAATTTCTCATTTTTCATTTCCGATTTTATTGATTTGAGTTGTCTCCCTCTTTTTCTTGTTGAGTCTGGCTAATGGTTTATCAGATTTGTTTATGTTTTCAAAGAACCAGCTTTCAGTTTTACTGATCTTTGCTATTTTGTTTTGTTTCTATTTCATTTATTTCTGCTGTGATCTTTATGATGTCTCTCCTTCTGCTAACTTTGGGTTTTGTTTGTTCTTTTCTCTACTTCCTTTACGTGTAAGGTTAGATTGTTTACTGAGATTCTTCTTGTTCCTTGAGGTAAGCTTGCATATCTATAAACTTCCCTCTTAGAACTGCTTTTGCTGCATCCCATAGGTTTTGGATTGTCCTGTTTTCATTGACATTTGTCTCTAGGTATTGTTTGATTTCCTCTTTGATTTCTTCAGTGATCTCTTGCTTATTTAGTAACGTATTGTTTATCCTCCATGTGTTTGTGTTTTTTACGTTTTTTTCCCTGTAATTCATTTCTAATCTCATGGTGTTGTGGTCAGAAAAGATGCTTGATACGATTTCAATTTTCTTAAATTTACTGAGGCTTGATTTGTGACCCAAGATGTGATATATCCTGGAGAATGTTCCGTGTGCACTTGAGAAGAAAGTGTAATCTGCTGTTTGTGGATGGAATGGCCAATAAATATCAATTAAATCTATCCGGTCTATTGTGTCATTTAAAACTTCTTTTTCCTTATTTATTTTCATTTTGGATGATGTGTCCATTGGTGTAAGTGAGGTGTTAAAGTCCCCCACTATTATTGTGTTACTGTCGATTTCCTATTTTAGAGCTGTTAGCAGTTGCCTTATGTATTGAGGTGCTCTTTTGTTGGGTGCATATATATTTATAATTGTTCTATCTTCTTGGATTGATCCCTTGATCATTATGTAGTGTCCTTCCTTTTCTCTTGTAACGTTCTTTATTTTAAAGTCCATTTTCTGATATGAGTGTAGCTACTCCAGCTTTCTATTGATTTCCATTTTCATGGAATACTTTTACCATCCCTTCACTTTCAGGCTGTATGTGTCCGTAGGTCTGAAGTGGGTCTCTTGTAGACAGCATATATATGGGTCTTGTTTTTGTATACATTCAGCAAGCCTGTGTGTTTTTGTTGGTGCATTTAATCCATTCACGTTTAAGGTAATTATCAATATGTATGTTCCTGTGACCATTAATTGTTTTGGGTTTGTTTTTGTAGGTCCTTTTCTTCTCTTGTGTTTCCCACTTAGAGAAGTTCCTTTAGCATTTGTTGTAGAGCTGGTTTGGTGGTGCTCAATTCTGTTAGCTTTTCCTTGTCTGTAAAGCTTTTGATTTCTCCATCAAATCTGAATGAGATCCTTGCTGGAAAGAGTAATCTTGGTTGTAGGTTCTTCCCTTTCATCACTTTAAGTATATTATGCCACTTCCATCTGGCTTGTAGAGTTCCTGCTGAGAAATCAGCTGTTAACTTTATGGGAGTTCCCTTTTATGTTATTTGTCGTTTTTCCCTTGCTGCTTTCAATAATTTTTCGTTGTGTTTAATTTTTGCCAATTTGACTACTGTGTGTCTCAGCGTGTTTCTCCTTGGATTTGTCCTGTATGTGACTCACTGCACTTCCTGGACTTGGGTGGCTATTTCCTTTCCCATATTAGGGAAGTTTTCGACTATAATCTCTTGAAATATTTTCTCTGTTCCTTTCTCTCTCTCTTCTCCTTCTGGGACCCCTATAATGCGAATGTTGTTGTGTTTAATGTTGTCCCAGAGGTCTCTTAGGCTGTGTTCATTTCTTTTCATTCTTTTTTCTTTATTTTGTCCTGCAGCAGTGAATTCCACCATTCTGTCTTCCAGGTCACTTATCTGTTCTTCTGCCTCAGTTATTCTGCTATTTATTCCTTCTAGTGTAGTTTTCATTTCAGTTATTGTATTGGTCATCTCTGTTTGTTTGTCCTTTAATTCTTCTAGGTGTTTGTTAAATATTTCTTGCATCTTCTCCATCTTTGCCTGCATTATTTTTCCTAGGTCCTGGATCATCTTCACTATCATTATTCTGAATTCTTTTTATGGAAGGCTCCATATCTCCACTTAATTTAGTTGTTTTTTGGCCGTTTTATCTTGTTCCTTCATCTGGTACATTGTCCTCTGCCTTTTCATCTTGTCTGTATTTCTGTGAATGTGGTTTTTGTTCCATAGGCTTCAGGATTATAGTTCTTCTTGCTTCTGCTGTCTGCCCTCTGGTGGATAAGGCTATCTAAGAGGCTTGTGTAAGTTTCCTGATGGGAGGGACTGGTGTTGGGTAGAGCTGACTGTTGGTCTGGTGGGCAGAGCTCAGTAAAACTTTAATCCACTTGACTGTTGATGGGTGGGGCTGGATTCCCTCCCTGTTGGTTGTTTGGCCTGAGGCAACCCAACACTGGAGCCTACCTGGGTTCTTTGGTGGGGCTAATGACAGACTCTGGGGGGGGCTCATGCCATGGAGTACTACCCAGAAGTTCTGCTGCCAGTGTCCTTGTCTCCACAGTGAGCCATCGACCCCCTCCGCCTCTGCAGGAGACCCTCCAACAGTAGAAGGTAAGCATGGTTCAGTCTCCCCTGGGGTCACTGCTCCTTCCCCTGCGTCCCGATGCACACACTACTTTGTGTTTGCCCTCCAAGAGTGGAGTCTCTCTTTCCCCCAGTCCTGTCGAAGTCCTGCAATCAAATCCCACTAGGCTTCAAAGTTTGATTCTCTAGTAATTCCTCCTCCCGTTGCCGGACCCCCTGGTTGGGAAGCATTATGTGGAGCTCAGAACCTTCACTCTAGTGGGTGGCCTTCTGTGGTATAAGTGTTCTCCAGTCTGTGCGTCATCCACCCAGCACTTACGGGATTTGATTTTACTGTGATTGTGCCCCTCCTGCCGTCTCATTGTGGCTTCTCTTTTGTCTTTGGATGTGGGGTATCTTTTTTGGTGAGTTCCAGTGTCTTCCTGTCGATGATTGTCCAGCAGCTAGGAGAGGGAGTGAGAAACTGTCCTTCTACTCCACCATCTTGGTTCCTTTCATTCTGTCTGCCCTTCTGACAGCTCACTTTGCAGGCTGCCCTGGTACCACAGTCAGGTGTTGAATTTTGTCAAAAGCTTTTTCTCCATATCCTGAGATGATCATATGTTTTTCTCCTTCAGTTTGTTAACATAGTTTATCACATTGATGACTGGCGTATATTCAAGAATACTTGCATTCCTGGGATAAACCCCACTTGATCATGGTGCATGATCCTTTAATGTGCTGCTGAATTCTGTTCACTAGTATTTTGTTGAGGATTTTTGAGTCTATTTTCATCAGTGATATTGGCCTGTAGTGTTCTTTCTTTGTGACATCTTTGTCTGGTTTTGGTATCAGGGTGATGGTGGCCTCGTACAATGAGTTTGGGAGTGTTCCTCCCTCTGCTATATTTTGGAAGAGTTTGAGAAGGATGGGGGTTAGCTCTTCTCTAAATGTTTGATAGGGGAGACCTTCAAGATGGTGGAGGAGTAAGACATGGAGATCACTTTCTTCCCCACAAATACATCAGAAATACATCTACATGTGGAACAACTCCTAAAGCACAGCTACTGAACTCTGGCAGAATCCTCAGACTAACCAAAAGGCAAGAAACTCCCCATGTAGCTGGCTGTGTGGCTGAGAGGGTCTTGGTGCTCCGGTGGGGTGTTAAACTTGTGCCTCTGAGGTGGGAGAGCCAAGTTCAGTATAGTGGTCCACTAGAGACCTCCAGGCTCCACGTAATATCCAATGGTGAAAGCTCTCCCAGAGATCTCCATCTCAATTGTAAGACCCAGCTCCACTCAACGATCAGCAAGCTACAGGGCTGGACACCCTATGCCAAACAACTAGCAAGACAGGAACACAACCCCACCCATTAGCAGAGAGGCTGCCTAAAGCCATAATAAGGTCACACACCCCAAAACGCACCACCAGACGTGGTCCTGCCCACTAGGAAGACAAGATCAAGTCTCATCCACGAGAACACAGGCACAAATCCCCTCCACCAGGAAGCCTACCAAACCCACTGAACCAACCTTATCCACTAGGAGCAGACACCAAAAACAATGGGAACTGTGAAACTGCAGCCTGCGAAAAGGAGACCCTAAACACAGTAAGTTAAGCAAAATGAGAAGACAGAAACACACAGTAGATGAAGGAGCAAGGTAAAAACTCACCAGAACAAACAAATGAAGAGGAAATAAGCAGTCTACCTGAAAAAGAATGCAGTGTAATAATGGTACATATGATGCAAAATCATGGAAATAGAATGGAGAAAATACAAGAAACGTTTAACAAGGATTGAGAAGAATTGAAGAGCAAACAAACAATGATGACCAAAACACTAAATGAAATTAAAAATTCTCTAGAAGGAATCATTAGCAGAATAACTGAGGCAGAAGAATGGTTAAGTGACCTGGAAGATAAAATGGGCAGAATAAAGAAAAAAGAATGAAAAGGATTGAGGACAGTCTCAGAGACCTCTCGGACAACATTAAACGCACCTACATTGAAATAAAAAGGGTCTCAGAAGAAGAAGAGGAAAAGAAAGGGACTGAGAAAATGTTTGAAGAGATTATAGTTGAAAACTTCCCTAATATGGGAAAGGAAATAGTCAATCAAGTCCAGGAAGCGCAGAGAGTCCCATACGGGATAAATCCAAGGAGAAACACGAAAGACCCATATTAATCAAAGTATCAAAAATTAAATACAAAGAAAAAATATTAAAAGCAGCAAAGGAAAAAAAACAAATAACATACAGGGGAATCCCCATAAGGTTAACAGCTGATCTTTCAGTAGAAACTCTGCAAGTCAAAAGGGAGAGACAGGACATATTTAAAATGATTAAAGGGAGAAACCTACCAAAAGATTACTCTAGCCAGCAAAGATCTCATTCAGATTCAACAGAGACATTAAAACCTTTACAGACAAGCAAAAGCTAAGAAAATTCAGCAGCACCAAACCAACTTTACAACAAATGCTAAAGGAACTTCTCTAGGCAGGAAATACAAGAGATGGAAAAGACCTACAATAACAAACCCCAAACAATTAAGAACATGGTAACAGGAATATACATACTGATGATTATATTAAATGTAAATGGATTAAATGTTCCAACCAAAAGACATAGACTGGCTGAATGGATACCAAAGGAAGACCTGTATATGTGATGTCTACAAGAGACCCACTTCAGACCTAGGGACACATACAGACTGAAAGTGAGGGGATGGAAAAAGATATTCCATGCAAATGGAAAGGAAATAAAGCTGGAGTAGAAATTCGTATATCAGACAAAAGAGACTTTAAAATAAAGACTATTACAAGAGACAAAGAAGGATACTACATAATGATCAAGGGATCCATCCAAGAGGAAGATACGACAATTGTAAATATTTATGCACCCAACTTAGGAGCACCTCAATACACAAGGCAAATGCTAACAGCCATAAAATGAGAAATCGACAGTAAGACAGTCATATTAGGGGATATTAACACCTCACTTTCACCAATAGACCGATCATCCAAAATGAAAATAAATAAGGAAACACAAGCTTTGAATGATACATTAAACAAAATGTACTTAAGTGATATTTATAGGACATTTCATCCAAAAACAACAGAATACAATTTCTTCTCAAGTGCTCATGGAATATTCTCCAGGATAGATCATATCTTGGGTCACAAAGCAAGCCTTGGTAAATTTGAGGGCTTCCCTGGTGGCGCAGTGGTTGAGAGTCTGCCTGCTGATGCAGGGGACACGGGTTCATGCCCCGGTCAGGGAAGATCCCACATGCCGCGGAGCGTCTGGGCCTGTGAGCCATGGCCACTGAGCCTGTGCATCTGGAGCCTGTGCTCCGCAATGGGAGAGGCCACAGCAGTGAGAGGCCCGCATACCGCAAAAAAGAAAGAAAAAAATATGATATTGAAATCGTATCAAGTATCTTTTCTGACCACAATGCTATGAGACTAGATATCAATTACAGGAAAGAATCTGTAAAAAATACAAACAGTTGAAGTTTAAACAATACCCTGCTACATAACCAAGAGATCACTGAAGAAATCAAAGAGGAAATCAAAAAATACCTAGAAACAAATGACAATGAAAACATAACGACTGAAACCTACTGGATGCAGCAAAGCAGTTCTAAGAGGGAAGTTTATAGCAATAGAATCCTAGCTTAAGAATCAAGAAACATCTCAAATAAACAACCTAGCCTTACACCTAAAGCAATTAGAGAAAGAAGAACAAAAACCCCCAAAGAAGGAAAGAAAGCATAAAGATCAGAGTAGAGATAAATAATTTGGAAACAAAGAAAGCAGTAGCAAAGATCAATAAAACTAAAAGCTGGTTCTTTGAGAAGATAAACAAAATTGGTAAACCATTAGCCAGATTCACCAGGAAAAAAAGGGAAAAGACTCATATGAACAGATTTAGAAATGAAAAAGGAGAAGTAACAAGTAACACTGCAGAAATGCAAAGGATCATGAGAGATTACTACAAGCAAGTATATGCCAGTAAAATGGACAGCCTGGAAGAAATGGACAAATTCTTAGAAAAGCACAACCTTCTGAGACTGAACCAGGAAGAAGTAGGAAATATAAAGAGAGCAGTCACAAGCACTAAAATTGAGACTGTGATTAAAAATATTCCAACAAACAAAAGCCCAGGACCACATGGCATCACAGGCGAATTCTATCAAATATTTAGAGAAGAGCTAACACCTATCCTTCTCAAACTCTTCCAGAATATAGCCAAGGGAGAAACACTCCCCAACTCATTTTATGAGGCCACCATCACCCTGATACGAAAACCAAAGGTGTCACAAACAAAACTACAGGCCAATATCATTGATGAACATAGATGCAAAAATCCTGAACCAAATACTAGTGAACAGAATTCAACAGCACATTAAAAGGATCATACACCATGATCAAGTGGGGTTTATCCCAGGGATGCAAGGATTCTGCAATACACAGAAATCAATCAATGTGATACACCATATTAACAAACTGAAGAATAAAAACCATATGATCATCTCAGTAGATGCAGAGAAAGCTTTCAACAAAATTCAACACCCATTTATGATAAAAACTCTCCAGAAAGTGGGCATAGAGGGAAGCTACCTCAACATAGTAAAGGCTATGTACAACAGACCACATTCTCAATGGTGAAAAACTGAAAGGATTTCCTCTAAGATCAGGAACAAGACAAGGATATCCACTCTTGCCACTAATTCTGAACATAGTTTTGGAAGTCCTAGCCACAGCAATCAGAGAAGAAAAAGAAAGAAAAGGAATCCAAATCAGAAAAGAAGAGGTAAAATTGTCAGTTTGCAGGTGACATGATACTGTACATAGAAAGTCGTAAAGATGCCACCAGAAAACTGTTAGAGCTAATCAGTGAAGTTGCTAAAGTTGCAGGGTACAAAATTAATGCACAGAAATCTCTTGCATTTGTATACACTAACAACGAAAGATCAGAAAGAGAAATTAAGGAAACAATCCCATTCACCATTGCAACAAAAATAATAAAATACCTAGGAATAAACCTACCTAGGGAGGTAAAAGACCTGTACTCAGAAAACTGTAAGACACTGAGGAAAGAAATCAAAGGTTACACAAACAGATGGAGAAATATACCATGTTCTTGGATTGGCAGAATCAATATGGTGAAAATGACTGTATTACCCAAAGGAATCTGCAGATTCAGTGCAATCCCTATCAAATTACCAGTGGCATTTTTTACAGAACTAGAGCAAAAAATCTAAAAATTTGTGGGGAGACACAAAAGATTCTGAACAGCTAAAGCAATCTTGAGAAAGAAAAACAGAGCTGGAGGAATCAGGCTCCCAGGCTTCAGACTATACTACAAAGCTACAGTAATCAAGACAGCATGGTACTGGCACAAAAACAGAAATATAGATCAGTGGAACAGGATAGCAAGCCCAGCAGTAAACCCACACACTGTGGTCACCTTATTTTTGATAAAGGAGGGAAGAATATATAATGGAGAAAAGACAGCCTCTTCAATAACTGGTGCTGTGAAAACTGGACAGCTACATGTAAAAGAATGAAATTAGAGTACTTCCTAACACCATACACAAAAGTAAACTCAAAATGGATTAAAGACCTAAATGTAAGGGCAGACACTATCAAACTCCCAGAGGAAAATATAGGCAGAACACTCTATGGCATAAATCACAGCAAGATTCTTTTTGACCCACCTCCCTGAGAAATGGAAATGAAAACAAAAATAAGCAAATGGGACCTAATGAAACTTAAAACCTTTTTTTTTTTTGCGGTATGCGGGCCTCTCACTGTTGTGGCTTCTCCCGTTGCGGTGCACAGGCTCTGGACGTGCAGGCTCAGCGGCCATGGCTCACGAGCCCAGTCGCTTCGCGGCATGTGGGATCTTCCCGGACCGGGGCATGAACCCATGTCCCCTGCAGCAGCAGGCGGACTCAGCCACTGTGCCACCAGGGAAGCCCACTTAAAACCTTCTGTACAGCAAAGGAAACCATAAACAAGATGAAAAGAGAACCCTCAGAATGGGAGAAAATATTTGCAAATGAAACAATGATAAAGAATTAATCTCCAAAATATACAAGCAGCTCATGGAGCTCAATATCAAAAATTAAACAACCCAATCTAAAAATGGGCAGAAGACCTAAGTAGACAATTCTCCAAAGAAGATACACAGATTGCCAACAAACACATGAAAGGATGCTCAACGTCGCTAATCATTAGAGAAATGCACATCAAAACTACAATGAGCTATCATCTCACATCAGTCAGAAGGGCCATCATCAAAAAAATCTACAGACAATAAGTGCTGCAGAGGGTGTGGAGAAAAGGGAACCCCCTTGCACTGTTGGTGGGAATTTAAATTGATACAGCTACTATTGAGTACAGTATGGAGGTTCCTCAAGAAACTAAAAATAGAACTACCATGTGACCCAGCAATCCCACTACTGGGCATGTACCCTGAGAAAGCCATAATTCAAAAAGAATCATGTACCACAGTGTTCATTGCAGCTCTATTTACAGTAGCCAGGACATGGAAGCAACCTAAGTGTCCATCAACAGATGAATAGATAAAGAAGATGTGGCACATATATACAATGGAATATTATTCAGCCAAAAAAGGAAATGGAACTGAGTTATTTGTAGTGAAGTGGATGGACCTAGAGTCTGTCATACGGAGTGAAGTAAGTCAGAAAGAGTAAAAGAAATACCATATGCTAACGCATATATATGGAATCTAAAAACAAAAAATGGTTATGAAGAACCTAGGAGCAGGACAGGAATAAAGACGCAGACGTAGAGAATCGACTTTACACGGGGAGTGGGAAGGGTTAGCTGGGACCAAGTCAGAGAGTGGCATGGACATATATGCACTACCGAATGTAAAATAGATAGGTTGTGGGCAGCAGCTGCATAGCACAGGGAGATCAACTTAATGCTTTGTGACCACCTAGAGGGGTGAGGTACGGGGGGTAGGAGGGAGACGCAAGAGGGAGGAGATATGGGGATATATGTATATGTATAGCTGATTCACTTTGTTATAAAGCAGAAACTAACACCATTGTAAAGCAGTTATACTCCAATAAAGATGTTAAAAAATATTTAATATATTTCACCTGTGGAGCCATCTGTTTCTGGGCTTTTGTTTGTTGGAAGATTTTTAATCACAGTCTCAATTTGAGTACTTGTGATTGGTCTGTTTATATTTTCTGTTTCTTCCTGGTTCAGTCTTGTAAGGTGTGCTTTTCTAAGAATTTGTCCATTTCTTCCAGGTTGTCCATTTTATTGGCATATAGTTGCTTGTAGTAATTTCTCCTGATCCTTTATATTTCTGTAGTGTCAGTTGTTACTTCTCCTTTTTCATTTCTAATTCTATTGATTTGAGTCTTCTCCCTTTTTTTTCTTTATGAATCTGGCTACTGGCTTATCAGTTTTGTTTATCTTCTCAAGGAACCAGCTTTTAGTTTTATTGATGTTTGGTATTGTTTCCTTCATTTCTTTTTCACTTATTGCCGATCTGATCTTTATTTTTTCTTTCCTTCTGCTGACTTTGTGTTTTGTTGTTGTTGTTCTTCTTTCTGTAATTGTTTTAGGTATAAGGTTAGGTTGTTGATTTGAGATTTTTTTTATTTCTTGAGGTAGGATTGTATTGCTATAAACTTCCCTCTTAAAAATCCTTTTGCTGCATCCCATAGGTTTTGGGTCATCATGTGTTTTGTTTTTTTTTTAAATAAATTTATTTACTTAGTTTTGGTTGTGTTGGGTCTTCGTTTCTGTGCGAGGGCTTTCTGTAGTTGCTGTGAGCGGGGGCCACTTTTCATCGTGATGCGCGGGCCTCTCACTGTCGTGGCCTCTCTTGTTGCGGAGCACAGGCTCCAGACGTGCAGGCTCAGTAGTTGTGGCTCATGGGCCCATTTGCCCCGTGGCCTGTGGGATCTTCCCAGACCAGGGCTCGAACCCGTGCCCCCTGCATTGGCAGGCAGATTCTCAACCACTGCACCACCAGGGAAGCCCCATCATGTTTTCATTGTCATTTGTTTCTAGGTAATTTTTGATTTCCTCTTTGATTTCTTAGTGATCTCTCGGTTATTTAGTAGTGTATTGTTTAGCCTCCATGAGTTTGTATTTTTTACAGATTTTTTCCTGTAATTGATATCAAGTCTCATAGCGTTGTGGTCAGGAAAGTATTTGGTACGATTTCAATTTTCTTAAATTTACCAAGGCTTGGTTTGTGACCCAGGATATGTTATATACTGGAGAATATTCCATGAGCCCTTGAGAAGAAAGTGTATTCTGGTTTTTTTGGATGGAATGTCCAAAAAATATCAAGTCCATCTTGCTTAATGTATCTTTTAAAGCTTGTGTTTTCTTATTCATTTTCATTTTGGTTTACCTGTCCTTAGGTGAAAGTGGGGTGTTAAAGTCCTCTACTATTATTGTGTTACTGTCTATTTCCCCTTTTATTGTTGTTAGCATTTGCCTTATGTAATGAGGTTCTCCTATGTTGGGTGCATAAATATTTACAGTTGTTGTATCTTCTTGGATTGATCCCTTGATCATTATGTAGTGTCCTTCTTTGTCTTTATTTTAAAGTCTATTTTGTCTGGTATGAGAGTTGCTACTCCAGCTTTCTTTGGATTTCCATTTGCGTGGAATATCTTTTTCCATCCCCTCACTTTCCATCTGTATGTGTCCCTAGGTCTGAAGTGGGTCTCTTGTAAGCAGCATATATACGGGTGTTGTTTTTGTATACATTCTTCCAGTCTGTGTCTTTTTGTTGGAGCATTTAATCCGTTTACATTTAAGATAATTATCAGTATGTATATTCCTGTTACCATGTTCTTAATTGTTTTGGTTTTTTTATTGTAGATCTTTTCCTTCTCTTGTGTTTCCTTCCTAGAGAAATTCATTTAGCCTTTGTTGTAAAGATGGTTTGGTGGTGCTGAATTCTCTTAGCTTTTGCTTGTCTGTAAAGATTTTAATTTCTCCGTCAAATCTGAATGAGATCCATGCTGGGTAGAGTAGTCTTCGTTGTAGGTTTTTCCCTTCATCACTTTAAATATGTCCTGCCACTCCCTATTGGCTTGCAGAGTTTGTGCTGAGAAATCAGCTGTTAACATTATGGGGATTCCCTTGTATGTTATTTGTTGCTTTTCCCTTGCTGCTTTTAATAATTTTTCTTTGCATTTAATTATTGATAGTTTGATTAATATGTCTTGGCGTGTTTCTTTTTCCATTTATCCTATATGAGACTCTCTGTGCTTCCTGGAGTTGATTGACTATTTACTTTCTCATATTAGGGAAGTTTTCAACTATAATCTCTTCAAATATTTTCTCAGTCCCTTCCTTTTTTTCTTCTTCTGGGATCCCTATAATTCAAATGTTTGTGTGTTTAATGTTGTCCCAGAGGTCTCTGAGACTGTCCTTAATTCTTTTTGCTTTATTCTGCTCTGTGGTAGTTATTTCTACTATTTTATCTTCTGAGTCACTTATCTGTTCTTCTGCCGCCTCAGTTATTCTGCTATTGATTCCTTCTAGAGTATTATTAGTTTCATTTATTGTGTTGTTCATCATTGTTTGTTTGCCCTTTAGTTCTTCTAGGTCCTTGTTAAACGTTTCTTGTATTTTCTTCATTCTATTTCTAAGATTTTGGATCATGTTTGCTATCATTACTGTGAATTCTTTTTCAGGTAGACTGCCTGTTTCCTCTTCATTTGTTTGGTCTGGTGGGCTTTTACCTTGCTTCTTCATCTGCTGTGTATTTCTTTGTCTTCTCCTTTTGCTTAACTTACTGTGTTTGGGGTTTCCTTTTCGCAGGCTGCAGGTTGGTAGTTCCCCTTGTTTTTGATATCTTCCCCTAGTGGGTAAGCTTGTTTCAGTGGGTTGTGTAGGCTTCCTGGTGGAAAGGACTGGTGCCTCTGTTCTGGTGGTTGAAGCTGAATCTTGTCTTTCTGGTGGCAGGACCACATCCAGCGGTGTGTTTTGGGGTGTCTGTGAACTTTTTATGATTTTACGCAGCCTCTCTGCTGATGGGTGTGCTTGAGTTCCTGTCTTGCTTGTTGTTTGGCATGGGTTGTCCAGTGCTGGAGTTGGCTGGTCATTGAGTGGAGCTGGGTCTTTGCATTGAGATGGAGATCTCTGGGGGAACTTTCCCCGTTTGATATTACATGGGGTCTGGAGGTGTCTGATGGTCCAATGTCCTGAACTCAGCTCTCCCACCTCAGAGTCTCAGGCCTGACCCCCAGCTGGAATACCATCACCTTGTCAGCCACATGGCTGCTAGTGTTTGAGGGTCTCCTGCAGAGGTGGGGGTGGCTGTGGCTCTCTGTGGGGACAAGGAAACTGGCAGCAGAAATTCTTGGAAGTACTCCTTGGTGTGAGCCCTCCTAGTGTCCGCCATTAGCTCCACCATAATTTATTTTTCATTTATTTATTTTTTTGGCTGTGTTGGGTCTTCATTGCTGCGTGCAGGCTTTCTCTAGTTGCGGTGAGTGGGGGCTACTCTTTGTTGTGGTGCACGGGCTTCTCATTGTGGTGGCTTCTCTTGTTGCAGAGCACGGGCTCTGGGCCCCTGAGCTTCAGTAGGTGTGGCATGTGGGCTCAGTAATTGTGGCTCGTTGGCTGTAGAGCATAGGCTCAGTACTTGTGGCTCGTGGGTTCTAGAGTGCAGGCTCAGTAGTTGTGGCTCACGGGCTTAGGTGCTCTGCGGCATGTGGGATCTTCCTGGACCAGGGCTCGCACCCGTGTCTCCTGCATTGGCAGGTGGATTCTTAGCAACTGCACCACCAGGGAACTCCAGTAATGGTAGACTAATTAACCGTTCAAGTCATTATGTGTTAATTGAATGCTTACTGTGTGTGGGCAGTGGGGATACAGTGTTACTGAAACACCAGAATTATCCTTGCTCTCTTGACACACAGAATCTAATTGCAGGCGCTGTCCACAATGATAGCCACTAGCTATGTGTAGCAATTTAAATTTAAGTTATTTAAAATTAAATAGTTAAAAACGCAGTGTCTCAGTTACATTAACAACATTTCAAGTGCTCAATAGCCAAATGCACCTAGTGACCCCTGTATTGGGCAGCTCAGATATGGAACATTTATTTTCCATTATCTTCAAAATTTCTATTGGACAACACTTAGAGAATTAATAATGATTGTTTTGAGTGAGAAAGAAGACAGATGAGGTGTTTAAGAATTACTTAATGGGTGATCTAGTCTGGGAGGCTTTCCTGAGTAACGTGACATTTGAGCTGAGCTTTCAGTCTGAAATAACTAAGCCAGTATTGCCAGGTGAGGAGCCTTCCACAGATACTCCCTGCTGTGAAGTAAGGTAACTTTCAGGGAATGACAGCAGTGGGGTGGATTTGTTCAACTTGTCCAGGGTATAAAGGCATCTGTCTTCTGCCTTCAATGGACCCAACCTTGACCAAGCAAGAGAAAGCAGAATAGAGGAAGGTACAGAACTATCTCACATCTGTGCCCGTTAAAGTCAGGATAGCAGAATCTGAGGCCATGAATTACTGCAGGTGAGGTCCTGCATTCATTTTTGGTGCTTTGTAAAACAGTTATATAGCTTTCTTTGAAATACTGTGGGGAGATCCAAGCCTGGCTGTCAATATTGTTTGATAGAACAGTGATATGATTCAGAGTGTATCCTAGCAGGGGAGAAGGTGTTTGTGCTTGGGTGCATGTGCTGGGTCAGGAGCTACATGCTCCATGAGCCTCTCTAACCTGCAACTGGAGAGGTGAAGAAGGGTATTTAGACACCCACACATCTACAGGCAGGAAGTTCAGTTAGGGTTTACAAGCTAGCTAAGGTACAACCTTGTGGCATTTGCTCTGTCTTCAAATTAATTAGAATGGAATGTGATTGCAGTCTGTCTCCATCATCATCTATCTATATCTGATCATTTATGTGTGTTATCTATCTCTGTCACCTATCATTATGATCTGTTATATATCTGTTCTCCAGGAGTCTCAAGCAGAGTCTTCAATGCTATACAAATCCTAAATCCCTCCTTTCTGTGTGTTCCACTCAGGCCCAGATTCTTTCTTTGTCCAGGGCCCCATGGAACAAGATATGGGAGGGCCAGGCTGTTCTCTCCAATGTCAACATCATGAACTAGGAATATTTTGTATCTACTTTGCAGAGACAGAAAACAAAGTCTCCAAAAGATGAATTTGACTTGATAGATAACATGATATCACCACAATTGGTTATGTCAGTAAAAACCACCAATAAAAACTATATATTGGTATCATAGAAATGGGCAAAAAATCAGGTAGATTCTATGAACGTCTCAACTCTCAGCCAACCATATTAGTATCATATGGGTGTCCCAGTACTGGGAATTGGAAAGGCTCAGTTCTCCAAATGCTTCCCAATTTTTAAACCCCAGAAACAACTATGTCAGCCTTTGCACGTCTGCCTGCTGTTTGTTTCACTTCCATCTTATAGTGCTTTTTTAATGCATCCCATTGCTACTATTTTTTGGAGGGGTTGCTGTTTCTGTAGATGATAGTCTCTTTAAAAAATACTGCTTCTTCCTCTTTGATCTAGCTTCCTGCTTGCAGCTGCCCTCAGAGACCTTGACTCACTGGATGTGGCTGGAATCCAGGTCCTGTCTCTTTCAGTTTTCATTGCATGTTCTGAGCTTTGTCAGAGCTATTCTATATTTGATTTATCTTTTGCCAGGATGGTGGCTCCATATTCAGTCTGTGTGCCAAGTGCTTCTGAGGCAGCCTTTCAAACCAGATAATTTAATTTCTCCATTTTCGGAAAGCAAAGAGCAGGCTACCTTATTAACTGGGAATGTGCTTATTTGGTGCCGTGTGGGGGCTGACATCCCCCTGAATCTTAGGAGGCTCATCTTGTTCCTGAGGTTTAATTCTCCTTCTTAAAAATCTCTGCATCTCTCCCACCCCCCACCCCCACACATATTCTCAAACACAGACATACATACGTACTTCCAACTTTTCAAGTTCTATCAGTTCTTTGAGGCTCAGTTTAAGTCTCATCCTCTCCATGTACTCTTCTCCAGTAAGGGAACCTGCGTTGTTTTTTTTCTTCTCCTATGGCACCTATTGTCTGCAATATACAATTTAACATGTGCTTATTATACTGTCTTCTACTATCTGTTGAACTTTAGGTTGCATGCAGTGGTGGCAAGCCATTGTAGAATTTTGTGTGGAGTAGTTACATGGCCTGATTATTGATTAAAATAGATTACTCTGATGGCATGGAGGCTGATTAGGAGGTTGAGTTAATGGGGGACTGATGGAGCGAATACCATGGCAATAGGCATTGAGAGTAAGCACAGATTTTAGAGGTGTTAGGGAGCAAAATTGTTAGGACGCAGTGATTGATTGGATGAGAAGGGCCAGAGGCAGGGAGGAGAAGTGTAGAAGGACTCTCAGGTTTCTGGTTTGGATCATTGGGTAGGTCATGGTGACACTCACTGAGGCAGGAAACAGAAGTAAGCCCACTCCCTCATTGATCTCTCCTTCCCTCTGCAATCCCATATGGGTCCCAATAGGTGCTCAAAAATGCATGATATTTATTTAATTTTATTCTGTTAAGAGAGAAGAGAAAGTCTTGCCTTTTCTTTGTGTCCTGCCTTAGCTTATGTAAGATACTTCCTGCCGTGGACGGCATCTTAGTTTCATGGCCTCTTTGTTGTTGCTACTTTATGACTCTCCTCTCTGCTGCTATGATCTATTTTTGTATTTCTGTGGTCTCTGGTGCAGGTTCTGGACTCACTGCTCGGCTTGCTGTTCTTGTTAGTGCTACATACTTCTGATCTTTGTCCACACAATGATTTAATAATAGTAATCACTTACATTTGAACAGTGATTTGGAGTTTAGAAGGCATGTTCAGATATACTTTATCTCCTTTGATCCCTATTACTACATGTGAGGTAGGGAGTGAAGTAGGTTTAACTGTCCCTGTTTCATAGATAAAGGAGTTTAGGTGGCAGAGATGTGACCTATCAAACATCACAGATCTGGTAAGTGGTATAACTGGGACTCTGCCTCCACATTCATTGTACTTTGATTGTACAATTCGATTCTTGCCTTGCTCTCTGGTACCCATGTGCTTCCAGACTCCTCATGGCCTGTCTGATTTCTACCCTCTGCCGTGTTATGACCTCCAGTACAAGTCCACTGTGACCTCCTGCTTTCAGTTTACCTCCCTTGCTCAGACCTATACCTTGCCCTGTATACATACATCTCTTGCTTTGGCTTTCCCAGTCCAGGCATCTTGCCCTATCCCTGTATTCCTTGTACCACAGTCCTGGCATTGATGCAGCAGGACTTGCAGATGGATTTGTGGCACTAGAACTTTTCTTTCCAAGAACATAGAGGAACACCCACTTTCAGTCTGTTGGAAGGAAACCTGACTTGAGGAAATATTGGCCTTTGGACTCTGTTACTTGCAAAATGTTAAATTTGTGGATATGAGCAGTGAAAGAAGACATAATAAGTGAGGCAAGTTTTCCAAACCACATCCTGCTTCCTCCAACACAGATCTCCTTTAAGGGTTTCAATGGGCTACATTGCCTGAGCCTCTGTCTCCCTGTGAGTATGTGAATCTCCAGACTCAAATGTTTGGTACTGCGCATTTTGGACCATTTTTCATAAATATGGTAGCAACAAACAGCTCTCAGGAGTGTATAAATTGTTGGTAGAAATTGTATAAATTCTTCTCAATGCTGAAATTGTTTTTAATGGGTGGCCCTCTTGGTACATGAGTCTGTGGACCCAGTGGGGGCCAGTGTTGCTTAAGCTTCCTTAGCACTTCAGCGTTTTATAGTTGAGCAGCAAGTACTTGTGAAACACCTACTGTGTAACAGGGGTGTTATAAACAGACTCCTTGCTCTTGAGCCTACCATCTAGTTGGGTAGGCCTTACATTTTTTCCACCGTGACTGAGCAACACACAATTATAAACGTATCCTAGGAAGATTGGGACAGAAAGTGAGATATGCACCAGGCTACTTAAAAAAGCTTCCTAAAAGAGATGACATTTGAACTGATGCTGAGAGAATGGGTAAGGTTTTGATTGCAGCGTGTGTTAAGTTAGTGTTGGTGCTGATATTCTGGAATGGTAGAATGACGTGATAGAAACCCTATATTTAATTTTTTTATCAAAGAATATCTCTCTGCATCTCAGGTGACAAGTTCAGGAAGGGGCCTGTCAAAGAAAATTTTTTTTTCCCCACGATGCCAAATCTTACACTCTGAGTTCCCCAATTTTACAGTTTGGTTCTTTCGAAATATGATTTTAGGCTCTGGTATAAACTTAGTCCAGGAGACTCCTTTCCCAAGTCAGGTTTCCTTCCACTCTAGGTAAAAACTGAGTTTGTACTTTTGAGATAATTGTTCTAAGGAGACAGTGCTGCTAAAATACAGGCTAGAATAGAAAAGTTAACTTTGTATAGCTCCTAGATGCAATTTTCTCTGTTCTTCCTTGGCAAAGATGATGCTGTGACTGAGGAGCCTTCTCAGAGTGACAGATCTGTGTGGGCTGAAGCCCTAGTTTGATCATGAGGGGGCAGGAGATGGAAATTTTTTTCTCTTCTCTATGATGGGTTCTGATGCAGGCGACTATATGCTCTGGGAGCTATTGTTGAGGGCATGATGTAGGCCTTGTTTCTCAGTGGAACATTATGGAGCAAACAGCATCTGAAACATGTTTTGCAAGAAGGGCAGAGGACAGGATATGCTAAGCAGAGGAAATGATAATTTTTTGCATAGAACAAATTTGTCGGAGCTGTGGCCTGCAGAAATGTTGCATCCAGTATCAAACCCAATTGCTTCACCCAGTGTTTCACTTTTTCAAAGATTTTCCTAGATGATAGGGTGGATTGAGGTAGGATATTCCATGTCTCAATTTGGGGGAGGGGACTGTTAAACAAAAATGGGCTGAAATAGTTGGCCCTAGACCAACTGTGAACTTGGAAAAATATATCTAATTTCCTACCTTTCTATTGGTTTTTCCCACTTCTCTCTTACTTTTCTCCCCTGGGGAATCTAGAATCCCCCTCTGTTAAGTCTATACTGAAACCTCAGTGGTAACTTGCACGGAGAGGGGAATATGCCTGGGATGCAGGGGTGGTGACAGGACTGCCTCATCTAAAGGACTCTGTCTCCAGAAGAGTAGGCAGCAGTCTAAGCATGATGCCCTGAGGATGTAGCAAATTCTTATTCATTATGGGCCGTTGTCTACGTCCAAGGTTAGGAATTGATCGACCTAGGAATTATCTAATGAAAGATGATCAAGTCTTCTAAGCAGAAACTATAAATTTTGGAAAGAAAAGAAGTAAGTGGGGGGCATAATATATTTATGGTTTAGAAGTCTCAATTTTTTAAAGACAGGGATAGAAGGTGCCTTTCAAGGATAGAGAGTGGCTACTGCCATTTCCTCTATCTAGGGTGGGCCCTAATGGCCAGAGGGGCCCCCTCCAGTCTCTGGAGAGGCCTGCACTTTGATCCACTGCCTGGTCATCTGGGATTGTTTTTATGAGTTCTGGATTGGATTGTATCTAAACTGCGCCCCTAACTGTTGGGTAACTTCGGACAGCCCTTTGGACTTCTGTTTCTTAATTTACAAGATGGAGAAAGCTGCACTCATAGATGTCAAAGTTACCTTCCAAGTCAAAATGTCATGGAATCTTGGACTCTTTTTTACTGGAATCTAAGTCATAATGGAATCAAGCAAAAAAAGAATGCAGAACACTGAACCCAGCATTTCATCTGAGAGTCATGCAGAAGAAGCTGCCCTGTCTCTTTCCCGCTCAACCTCCTCTTCATCATACTTTCCCCTCTGCCCTAGCTTGGCTTTCGGCTCCCTCCCTTCCTTCTGTTCTGCCTCCTGTCCCTATGACTTCCCTGTCTCTTCATTCTGTGCCTGCCTCAGTCACCAGTTACTCAGACCAACCTGGTCCTCTTCTTACCTCATGCCCAGACCGTCTCCTTCTTCTTATCAGTTTCACCCCTTCCCACCTCCCTGCCTGGGTCACTTCTACCCTTGCCTGTCCTGTCTGCTCTTCCTACTACTTGCCTTCCTCCTCTTTCTCTCCCTTCCATTCGGCACCCCTTCTGACTTGGTTGCTTCTTCTCCCACACCCCTCCATTACCCCTACCCCTCCTCTTCATTCTGGTTCTTCCCCCGCCTACATGGGCCTTGGGCCCAGATAGGCCCCCCTGCTCCTGCTCCCTGCTCCTTGCTCCTTGCTCCTTGCTCCAACCAGGCCTGATGATTCCCACACTCCATCGTGGCGGCCTCATGTCCCTACCAGTGGGGCACCTGGCCCATCCCAGAACTCCTGGGAATACAGTACCCAGCATCCTGGTGACCTGGTGGACATGGGGACCACTGGATGATCACCAGCAGATGTATGACCTGGAGAGTTACGAACCTCAGATAAAGGCCTCTTTCCCAAGATGGGGTTCTCTGCTACCCTCCATGTCTTGGTTATCTTGCTGCCTGAGTTCAACGTATGCTTCCATTCTCATCTCTTATATCAAATATAAATGGAGATTTTATAGTTTTTACATGAGAGACTCCATAGGGAGTGAAGCTTAGGGCAAATTGCAGGTGGACTCTGAATTCTAATCCTATTCATCTCAACACTTAAGTCATGGACACTGATACACATGCGGACACACGCTGTCCTATACCAATAATTTCTGGTCATCATAACCCTGTACAGAGATCAGCTTGGAAGTGTGAGGGAACTTTGGTCTGATGATGATGTGAATGGAATGCTCCTGAGATATTCTATCTTCGCAGCCCTTTTATACAATCCAGAAAACTTGGTTTGGATCTCTTGGTTTGCTTGTATATCATGTTGATCAGTTGAGGTCCATTTGACTATAGAATACATTTTAGAATTCTCAGTGTTTTAAGATGTCAGTTTTTCCTATATCTATCTATAGGTTGAGTGAAAATCTAATCACTACCTCAGCTTTTTTACATGGAAATTGATAAGCTTTTTCTAAAATTTATGTGGAAATACAAATACCATAAAGTGCTTTAAAAACCTTGTAAAAGAGTAGTTAGAGAACATATGCTATTAAATATCAAGGATTATAAAGTCTTATGGGCTCCTGTGAAACATGGAGTGGTATTGGTCAGGAAGGGAGAAATAGACCTATGGAACAGAAAACAGAGTCCAGAAACAAACTCACATATATGGAACTTTGATGTATGACAGAGTTGGAGTGGAGATCACTGGGTTAAGGAGAGGCTATTAAATAAAAGAAGCAGGAAACATTGGTTACTCAGTATGGAAACAATATGGGTTTTTACCTCTCACATTATATATAAATGTTAACTTCAGAAGAATTAATAAGTTAAATGTCAAAAGCAAAACTACATGCTTGGGGCTTCCCTGGTGGTGCAGTGGTTGGGAGCCCGCCTGCCGATGCAGGGGGCACGGGTTCGTGCCCCGGTCCGGGAAGATCCCACATGCCGCGGAGCGGCTGGGCCCGTGAGCCATGGCCCCTGAGCCTGTGCTCCGCAACGGGAGGGGCCACAACAGCGAGAGGCCCGCGTACCGCAAAAAAAAAAAAAAAAAAAAAAAAAACTACATGCTTAAGTAAAAAACATCGGTGAACATCTTTTTGATCTTGGGGTAGCAAACTATTTCTTAAAAAGACATAAAGTACAATCAGAAAAAACTAATAAGCCTGGTAAAATAAATCACATTCAATTACAAATTTTTGTTAATGAAAATACCACTTACCAAAAGTGAAAAGACAAGCTACAGGCTCTGAGAAGTTATTTGTAACACAAAATCAATGCAATGTTGGTGTCAAGAATATGGAAAGAACTCATAAAAGATAACCTAATAGAAAAGTGGACAAAAGACATGAATATTATAGATGAAGAAATAAATACAGTTAATAATATATGAAGTACTCAACCTCACTGATGATTAGGAAAATCCAAATCAAGACATGAGATAATATTTTTTTACCACTCATTTGAAAATGATTAAGAAGTTTGACAATGCCAAATATTAAAGGAGAGGAGGATAAACAATATCATCTGTTTGTTGATTCTGGAATTATAAATTGGTACAACTACTTTGGAAAACAACTTGTCATTATCTTGTAAAGTTGAATATTCACATTCACTATGACCTAGCAGTTCCACTCCTAGGTATATTCCCAAGAGAAACATTAGCAACTGTAAACCAGGAGTCATGGCCACAAATATTCATAGCAGCATTTATTATAATAGTAAAAAACTAGAGGTCATCCAAATCCTCATCAACAGGAGACTGGGTAAATTGTGATATATTGACATAATGGAATATTATAAAGCTTTGAAAATGAATGAACTACAACATGCATTAGCCTGGATAAATCTTAATAGCATAAATTGGACTAAAAGATGTAAGTTCCACAGGTACTCTATACAGTATCGTCCCCTTTGTATAAAGTGCAAATCCAAGCAAAATCAAATATCATATGGCTTAGGTGTATTACACACACACACACACACATACACACACACGATAAAATTAAAGAAAAAAACCAACACAGTAAACATAGTCCTAAAATTTAGTATGGTGGTTATCTCTGAGGGTGAGACAGGAGAGTGGAATGGGGAGGAGCACATAGGTATAGGTTATTGGCAATGTTCTAGTTCCTAAATTGGGCTAGTGGGATTGTGGGCTTATAATATTATTAAAATAATGAATTAATAAGTAAATAAAAGAGTACCATGTGTGGACCAACCATGATATTGTATTGTGATTAAGGACCCATTTTTGTGCATCTGAGATAATCCAAACAAATGAACCCCAAACTAGTAGGATTAAGCAATAAGTACATTTTTGTAGACTATTTCCACCAGGTTGTTGGCTGGCGAAAAAAATATGGAATTAACTCTCCTCCACATATTTTACTTCAGCTTTGAAAAAATCCATTGGAAGCTACTAAAAAAAAAAAAGTAACTACTTAAAAAAAAAGTAACTACAGGGCTTCCCTGGTGGCGCAGTGGTTGAGAGTCCGCCTGCCGATGCAGGGGACACGGGTTCGTGCCCCGGTCTGGGAAGATCCCACATGCCACGGAGTGGCTGGGCCTGTGAGCCATGGCCGCTGAACCTGCGCGTCCGGAGCCTGTGCTCCGCAACGGGAGAGGCCACAACAGTGAGGCCCGCTTACCGCAAAAAAAAAAAAGTACAGAGAAACGAAGTTAAAGTGTACACTGCTATCTGATTAGATAGTGGCTAAAATATACATGATAACAGGTAGGCAATGAAAATGCTCTGAGAACCCTACAGGACCACTCTTTGTGAAGGAATGGCTGGCTGTGTAAATGCAGGGGTGTATTAAGTACTTAAGTGCCCATAGCTGCTTTGGCTGAGGGAAGGAGAAACTGTGGAATTCCAGCCTGTTCAGTATATATTTTAAAAATTCTCTTGCTCTGAAAGCTTTTTTCTGCTATGTAGACAGTCACAAAAAGTGAACCCAAACATTTGATTTGGAATGGAAACACAGTATAGCTGCATTCCAGCTTTTTGCCTGAGAATATAACTCCACCTTTTTGTGAAAGCTTAATGGTACTACCATGTGTTCATGGAGGGTTGTTTGAAAGACACAAAGTTCCTCAGGATCAGTCCCTCTAAAAAATTTGGAGGTCCAACAGCATCAGCATCAGTTGAGAGCTTGGGGAAAAAAATGGAGAATCTCAGGACCCATTCCAAACCCACTGCATCAGAATCTGCATTTTAACAGGATTCCCTAGGTGTTTTGTATGCACGTTAAAGTTTGAGAAGCAGTAGTTTAGAGCAGGAGTCCTTACCTGAAGCTCAACAGGGGCTGGCCTGCAGGAAGTTGGTGCACGCATTGAAATTTTATGCAAAATTTTGAGTGTTTGTGAATAAATATTTTTCTGGGTTTTGTTGTATGTTTTACTACTGGATCAGGCCAGATCGTTGGAAAGCAGTGTACTTAGTTCCCAAGCTTTGGATAAATTGTTTCACAGAGCATGCTTTAGTTTTGTGTCTCATTTACTTGCGTTGAAGGGCACTGTGAAAAGCAGCTGTTGAAATTCATTGCATTTACTGCTGGATACTACTGAGAATATTATACACTACCCAGGTGATTCCAAGGCCTGATTGCACAAAAGAATCATCTGAGGTGTCTGTAAACTACCGATCTGAAGTACTGCCTGGGAATATGTATTGTTAACAAGCACTCATGATGAATTTGATGAAACAAGTCCATGGAATAGTGGTTTGGGAAGTTTTACTATACTATGTAGTGTCTCTTTCTTAAAATCTACAGGGGTATTTTTTTCTATCTTTAGTAGCAGGGAAAGCCTTTATTTCTTCTGGGTAAATGATATGCAGTTGTCATATGGATAGTATAAGTTTATAACTTAACATGTATCACTCATAAACTCACAAAATCCACATTTGTAACCTACTTTTGATAATTATATAGAACCTTCTGTTATATATTTTTGTGTTTGTAAAAGTTTTGTGCTACCTTCGCCTTCATTTTACTTTGTTTCCAAGCTGAGCTGATATAACTGCTGTTGAAGATAAGAAAATTGATGTTTTTGTAAATTTGAATAGTCTTTTTGTAGGGGAAATTATGATATGTATCAGGCTGTTGGAAGTAGTAAAAGAGATCACAGATTTTTATTACTACTGTTATGGACCCCTGGGTGTTAGGAGTCCCTAGATGTGAACCACTGCCTTAAAAAAATTATTCTAAATTCAGGACATAATTTACATTTTAAAATCCAACAGTTGGCCTACGCATTAGGAGATTTCTAGGTATAGTTGTGTCAATAATGAATTCTATGACCTTGTTCAAGATAAATATATTTTTTTGTTGGCCTTTATTTTCTTTTTTTTCCTATTTCCTCTTGATCTTATTTTTAAATTTTAATTTTATTTATTTTTAAACAGCAGGTTCTTATTAGTTATCCGTTTTATACATATTAGTGTATACATGTCAATCCCAATTCATCCCACTACCACCACCCAACCCCCCCACCACTTTCCCCCCTTGGTGTCCATATGTTTATTCTGTACGTGTGTGTGTCAATTTCTGCCCTGCAAACTGGTTCATCTGTACCGTTTTTCTGGGTTCCACATATATGCGTTAATATATGATATTTGTTTTTCTCTTTCTGATTACTTCACTCTATAGGACAGTCTCTAGATCCATCCACATCTCTACAAATGACTCAATTTCGTTCCTTTTTATGGCTGAGTAATATTCCATTGTATATATGTACCACATCTTCTTTATCCATTTGTCTGTTGATGGGCATTTAGGTTGCTTCCATGTCCTGGCTCTTGTAAATAGTGCTGCAATGAACATTGAGGTATATGTGTCTTTTTGAATTATGGTTTTCCCTGGGTACATGCCAAGTAGTGGGATTGCTGGGTAATATGGTAGTTCTATTTTTAGTTTTTTAAGGAACCTCCATGCTGTTCTCCATAGTGGCTGTATCAATTTACATTCCCGCCAACAGTGCAAGAGGGTTCCCTTTCCTCCACATCCTCTCCAGCATTTGTTGTTGGTAGATTTTCTGATGATGCCCATTCTAACTGGTGTGTGGTGATACCTCATTGTAGTTTTGATTTGCATTTCTCTAATAATTAGTGATATTGAGCAGCTTTTCATGTGCTTCTTGGCCATCTGTATGTCTTCTTTGGAGAAATGTCTATTTACGTCTTCTGCCCATTTTTGGACTGGGTTGTTTGTTTTTTTAATATACAGCTGCATGAGCTGTTTATATATTTTGGAGAGTAATGCTTTGTCCGTTGATTAATTTGCAAATATTTTCTCCCATTCTGAGGGTTGTCTTTTCATCTTGTTTGTAGTTTCCTTTGCGTTGCAAAAGCTTTTAAGTTTCATTAGGTCCCATTGGTTTATTTTTGTTTTTATTTCCATTACTCTAGGAGATGGATCAAAAAAGATCTTGCTGTGATTTATGTCAAAGAGTGTTCTTCCTATGTTTTCCTCTAAGAGTTTTATAGTGTCCGGTCTTACATTTAGGTCTCTAATCCACTTTGAGTTCATTTTTGTGTATGGTGTTAGGGAGTATTCTAATTTCATTCTTTTATATGAAGCTGTCCAGTTTTCCCAGCACCACTTATTGAAGAGACTGTCTTTTCTGCATTGTATATCCTTGCCTCCTTTGTCATAGAATAGTTGACCATAGGTGTGTGGCTTTATCTCTGGGTTTTCTATCCTGTTCCATTGATTTGTATTTCTGTTTTTGTGCCAGTACCATATTGTCTTGAATACTGTAGCTTTGTAGTATAGTCTGAAGTCAGGGAGTCTGATTTCTCTAGTTCTGTTTTTTCCCTCAAGACTGCTTTGTCTATTTGCGGTCTTTTCTGTCTCCATACAAATTTTAATGTTTTTTGTTCTAATTCTGTAAAAAAATGACATTGGTAATTTGATAGGGATTGCATTGAATCTGTAGACTGCTTTGGGTAGTATAGTCATTTTGACAATATTGATTCTTCCAATCCAAGAACATGGTATATCTCTCCATCTGCTTGTGTCATCTTTAATTTCTTTCAGCTGTGTCTTATAGTTTTCGCATACAGGTCTTTTGTCTCCCTAGGTAGGTTTATTCCTAGTTATTTTATTTTTTTTGTTGCAGTGGTAAATGGCAGTGTTTCAAGAATTTCTCTTTCAGATTTTTCATCATTAGTGTATAGGAATGCCAGAGATTTCTGTGCCTTAATTTTGTATTCTGCAACTTTACCAAATTCATTGATTTGCTCTAATAGTTTTCTGGTGGCATTTTTAGGATTCTCTATGTATAGTATCATGTCATCTGCAAACAGTGACAGTTTTACTCCTTCTTTTCCAATGTGTATTCCTTTTATTTCTTTTTCTTCTCTGATTGCCGTGGCTAAGACTTCCAAAACTATGTTGAATAATAGTGGTGAGAGTGGACGTCCTTGTCTTGTTCTTGATCTTAGAGGAAATGCTTTCAGGTTTTCACTATTGTGAATGATGTTTGCTATGGGTTTGTCGTATATGGTCTTTATTATGTTGGAGTAGGTTCCCTCTATGCCCACTTTCTTGAGAGTTTTTATCATAAATGGCTGTTGAATTTTGTCAAAAGCATTTTCTGCATCTATTGAGATGATCATATGGTTTTTCTTCTTCAGTTTGTTAATATGGTGTATGACATTGATTTATTTGCGTATATTGAAGAATCCTGCTTCCCTGGGATAAATCCCACTTGATCATGGTGTATGATCCTTTTAATGTGTTGTTGGATTCTGTTTGCTAGTAGTTTGTTGAGGATTTTTGCATCTATATTCATCAGTGATATTGGTCTGTAATTTTCTTTTTTTGTAGTATCATTGTCTGGTTTTGGTATCAGCGTGATAGTGGCCTCATAGAATGAGTTTGAGAGTGTTCCTTCCTCTGCAAGCATTTGGAAGAGTTTGAGAAGGATGGGTGTTAGCTCTTCTCTAAATGTTTCATAGAATTCACCTGTGAAGCCATCTGGTCCTGGACTTTTGTTTGTTGGAAGATTTTTAATCACAGTTTCAATTTCATTACTTGTGATTGGTCTGTTCATATTTTCTGTTTCTTCCTGGTTCAGTCTTCGAAGGTTATACCTTTCTAAGAATTTGTCCATTTCTTCCAGGTTGTCCATTTTATTGGCATAGAGTTGCTTGTAGTAGTCTCTTAGGATGCTTTGTATTTCTGCAGTGTCTGTTGTAACTTCTTTTTCATTTCTAATTTTATTGATTTGAGTCCTCTCCCTGTTTTTCTTGATGAGTCTGACTAATGGTTTATCAATTTTATCTTCTCAAAGAACGAGCTTTTAGTTCTTTTGATTTTTGCTCTTCTTTGTGTCTATTTCATTTATTTCTGCTCTGATCTTTATGATTTCTTTTCTTCTCTAACTTTGGGTTGTGTTTGTTCTTCTTTCTTTAGTTCCTTTAGGTGAAAGGTTAGGTTGTTTATTTGAGATGTCTGTAGTTTCTTGAGGTAGGATTGTACTGCTATAAATTTCCTTCTTAGAACTGCTTTTGCTGCATCTCATAGGTTTTGGATCATTGTATTCTCATTTTCATTTGTCTCTAGGTATTTTTTGATTTCCTCTTTGATTTCTTCAGTTATCTCTTGGTTATTTAGTAACGTACTGTTTATCCTCCATGTGTTTGTGTTTTTTACGTTTTTTTCCCTGTAATTGATTTCTAATCTCATAGTGTTGTGGTCAGAAAAGATGCTTGATATGATTTCAATTTTCTTAAATTTACTGAGGCTTGATTTGTGACCCAAGATGTGATCTATCCTGGAGAATGTTCCATGTGCACTTGAGAAGAAAGTGTAATCTGCTGTTTGTGGATGGAATGTCCTATAAATATCAATCAAATCTCTCTGATCTATTGTGTCATTTAAAGCTTGTGTTCCTTTATTAATTTTCTGTTTGGATCTGTCCATTCGTGTGAAGTGCTTAAGTCCCCCACTATTTTTGTGTTACTGTCGATTTCCTCTTTTATACCTGTTAGCATTTGCCTCATGTATTGAGGTGCTCCTGTGTTGGGTGCGTATATATTTATAATAGTTCTATCTTCTTCTTGGATTGATCCCTTGATCATTATGTAGTGTCCTTTCTTGTGTCTTATAACATTCTTTATTTTAAAGTCTTTTCTACCTGATATGAGTATTGCTACTCCAGCTTTTTTTAAATTTCCGTTTGCATGGAATATCTTTCTCCATCCCCTCACTTTCAGTCTGTATGTGTCCCTAGGTCTGAATTGGGTCTCTTGTAGACAGCATATATACGGGTCTTGTTTTTTTACCCATTCAGCAAGCCTGTGTCTTTTGGTTGGAACACATAATCCATTCACATTTTAGGTAATTATTGATATGTATGTTCCTGTTACCATTTTCTTAATTGTTTTGCGTTTGGTTTTGTAGGTCCTTTTCTTGTCTCGTGTTTCCCACTTAGAGAAGTTCTTTTAGCATTTGTTGTAGAGCTGGTTTGGTCGTGCTGATTTCTCTTAGCTTTTTCTTGTCTGTAAAGCTTTTGATTTCTCCATCGAATCTGAATGAGATCCTTACCGGGTAGAGTAATCTTGGTTGTAGTTTCTTCCCTTTCTTCACTTTAAATATGTCATGCCACTCCATTCTGGCCTGTAGAGTTACCACTGAGAAATCAGCTGTTAACCTTATGGGAGTTCCCTTTTATGTTATTTGTCGTTTTTCCCTTGCTGATTTCAGTAATTTTTCTTTGTCTTTAATTTTTGCCAATTTGATTACTGTGTGTCTTGGCATGTTTCTCCTTGGGTTTATTCTGTATGGGACTCTCTGTGCTTCTTGGAGTTGGGTGGCTGTATTCTTTCCCATGTTAGGGAAGTTTTCGACTATAATCTCTTGAAATATTTTCTCTGTTCCTTTCTCTCTCTGTTCTCCTTCTGGGACCCCTATACTGTGAATGTCGTTGCGTTTAATGTTGTTGCAGAGGTCTCTTATGCTGTGTTCATTTCTTTTCATTCTTTTTTCTTTATTCTGTCCCGCAGCAGTGAATTCCACCATTTTGTCTTCCAGGTCACTTATCCGTCCTTCTGCCTCAGTTATTCTGCTATTGATTCCTTCTAGTGTAGTTTTCATTTCAGTTATTGTATTGTTCATCTGTGTTTGTTCTTTAATTCTTCTAGGTCTTTGTTAAACATTTGTTGCATCTTCTCAATCTTTGCCTGCATTCTTTTTCCGAGGTCCTGGATCATCTTCACTATCATTTTTCTGAATTATTTTTCTGGAAGGTTGCGTATCTCCACTTCATTTTGTTGTTTTTATGGGGTTTTACTTTGTTCATTCATCTGGTACATAGCCCTCTGCCTTTTCATCTTGTCTATCTTTCTGTGAATGTGGTGTTTGTTCCACAGGCTGCAGGCCTGTAGTTCTCCTTGCTTCTGCTCTCTGCCCTCTGGTGGATGAGGCTATCTAAGAGGATTTTGCAAGTTTCCTGATGGACTGGTGATGGGACTGGTGATGGGTAGAGCTGGCTGTTGCTTGGTGGGCAGAGCTTAGTAAACCTTTAATCCACTTGTCTGCTGATGGGTGGGGCTGGGTTCCCTCCCTGTTGGTTGTTTGGCTTGAGGTGACCAACACTGGAGCCTACCTGGGCTCTTTGGTGGGGCTAATGGTGTACTCTGGGAGGACTGACACCAAGGAGTACTTCCCAGAACTTCTGCTACCAGTGTCCTTGTCCTCACGGTGAGCCACAGCCACCCCCCGCCTCTGCAGGAGACCCTCCAACACTAGCATGTATGTCTGGTTCAGTCTCCTATGGGGTCACTGCTCCTTCCCCTGGGTCCATTGTGCACACTGCTTTGTGTGTGCCCTCCATTAGTGGAGTCTCTGTTTCCCCCAGTCCTGTTGAAGTTCTGCAAGCAAATCCCGCTAGCCTTCAAAGTCTGATTCTCTACGAATTCTTCCTTCTGTTGCCGGACCCCCAGGTTGGGAAGCCTGATGTGTGGCTCAGAACCTTCACCCCAGTGGGTGGCCTTCTGTGGTATAAGTGTTCTCCAGTTTGTGAGTCACCCACCCAGCAGTTATGGGACTTGATTTTATTGTGATTGCTCCCCTCCTACCATGTCATTATGGCTTCTCCTTTGTCTGTAGATGTGGGGTATCGTTTTTGGTGAGTTCCAGTGTCTTCTTGTCAATGACTGTTCAGCAGTCAGTTGTGATTCCGGTTCTCTTGCAAGAGGGAGTGAGAGCACGTACTTCTACTCTGCCCTCTTCTAAGAGTCTTAGTCTCTATCTTCTCATCTTCAAAATGGGCACAGTAAGTCCTTTTCACCTTACAGGTTTATTATGAAAATCGTATGATAAACTTTGAGCACCTGCTTTGTGCTCGACACTTTTCATAGACGTATATGTATTAGTTCATTTAATTCTCTAAAGAACCCAGTGAGGTAAGTATTGTTTTTGCCCAGTTTACAAATGAGGAAATTAAGCTCAGTGAGTTTCCATAATTTATTTAAGATTTTACATCTGAAATGGAATTTGATCTTTTTGATTTCAGAGCCCAAATTTGTGATCATTAAGTCTGTACTATTTAGTATGGATCATCGTGTTGCAGGAACAAACAATGCTGAATCTTATGGCTTAAAATCACAAAAGTTCTTTCATTATTTTCGCTTCATATTTTTGGTTGCTTAAGGGTCTGATTCATGTCATCATCTTTGTAGGACCCAGCTTGTCGGAGTAACTGTCATCTCTAGCATTGTTGGTCACCTTGACAGAGGGAAAGAGTGTGTGATGCATTATGCACTGGCTCTTAAAGCATCCACCCAGAAGTGACACATATCACTTCCACTCATGCATCGTTGACCAGAACCAGTCAGATGGCTGTACCCAGTGTTTGTGTATAGGGAAAGCAATCCCATTATGTGGTAGAAAGGAGGAGAAAAGTGAACATTTGGTGAGCAGCAGTAATGACCACCACATTTTTCTAATGTACTTATTGATATAAAACTATTATTATTATGACTATGAACACTGTTCTTACCTAAGAAGCAGTGAAGGTGGGTTCATGTTTACATTTTTTTGAACAATCTCTCTTATAAGTCATACTATAAAGGCTGCTTATATGCTACAATTAATAAAAACAATAAATAAATAAGTTAGAATCTGAGCTGTTTAAGCTGGAATATTTTTATGTAGTTTTCTTCTCATAGAAGAGTATGGTTTTTAGCTTACCGAAATATATTAGAAGAAAAAAAAATGGAAGAAGTGAAAGCACAGCAAATGGGTTATATATTAATTGGAACGAATGCCGTGAACATTTAAAGAGGTTTGCTATGCCTTTTGAGCCTGGCTGATTTGAGAGAAATTTAATGCATGTGATTGTCATGATGCCTAACATAGCCATTTATCATTTTCAAAGTGCTCCTACAAAATTAAATGAACTAATGCATGTGAAAGAGCTTTCTATAAATTGTAAACGCTTTTTGCAAATGTAGCATTATTATTGTCACATGATCTCACTTGATCCTTAAAATCACCTTGTGAGGTAGACCCAATACTGTTTTTTGTTGTTTCCATTGTCTTTATTTACATTAGAGGAAACTCAGAAGTATTGAACCACTATCCATGACTATATGGTTAGTAAATAGAGGACTTGGGACTAGAACTCCAGTCTGCAACTCCTAGCTCAGCCCTTTTCCCACTGCGCAGCACTGCCTCTTCAGTCAAATTCTTGGGTGTAACTGAAATGCAGCCTAGAGAAATTAAAAATGACCCCCTTGGAAGAGGCAAAGATAATTCTTAATTTCCCAAGATACAGCTGGCATTGTGCTTGCAAACAGGCTGAGGGAACAGAATCCACTACCTTCTGATAAGGAACTCCTGAAAGGACAGAAACATTCTAAGGCCTAACATTAATAGTGAGAAAACGGTCTTTCCAAGGGGCCAATTAGAGGCTTGGTGGCCTGAAGTTTTCTTCAGAATGTCATAGCTCAAGGAAGCTGAGGAAAGGTAGTTATGCCTGCCTTGAAGAATTGTGCAAAGTAGGTTAGCAGCATTGCTTCCATTTTTGTGAAAGAGAATGCCTTTCTAATTTTAGAATCTTTCAAGAGGTGGGTAGGCTTTTGTGTGAGGGGAAGCTTTTCTCAGTGCTCATTTCCAGAGGTGCCTGTGAAATCATTTTATATCCTGTTTGGAAAAGGAAGACAATGTGGTGGAAATGAAAAATGAGTTTGCATAAAAAGTTATCTTCCCCAGAAGAGACGGTGGAAATAAGGCTCCACAGTCATACTTATTACTTTTTTCCCTAAGTTATAGAGATGTTTGTTATCAGTTCAATGCAGGTATTGGGCTCCTTTAACTGTAATGTGTCTCCTGATGTTAAATAGTAGGAACTATTTATTTAGAAGATCATTCAAGAAGGGGCAAAGACTTTTTTTTTTAACTCTTGGAGAGTGTTGGGTTTTCCCTAGCTTCTCATCTCCACTGTAATTTATTTTTTAAGTTCAAATTTTCAGAGTGTTAAAATGTAGCTTATAAAATGACTGTTTACTTCATAATCGATTTTTCCTTTGGTAAAACAACAAATATTCCACATGCAAATATCCGCTCAAAAGAAAAGGGTTTCCACCAAGGACTGGAGTCTCTTTATGGGTTGGCAATTGTGTGTACCTTTGAGTAGCTGAGGTTGAATTATGTCTTAAGAAGCCATTTTTCAAATTTTGTTTTAACCAAAGCATTTACATGTAGTAGTAGTATTTTTTGGAGTTTTTTTTTTTTTCCTTTCAGTTTTGAGATATAATTAACATACAGCACTGTGTAAGTTTAAGGTACACAGCATAATGGTTTGACTTACATACATCATGAAATGATTATCACAATAAGTTTAGTGACCATCCATCACATTATAGATACAAAATTAAAGAAATAGAAAAAAAATTTTTCCTTGTGATGAGAACTCTTAGGATTTACTCTCTTAATAACTTTCATATATAACACACAGCAGTGTTAATTATATTTATCATGTTGTACATTACACCGCTAGTGCTTTTTTTATCTTATAACTGGTTGTACTTTTTGACCACCTTCATTCCCCCTACCCACCCTCCCACCCCCCTCCACCTCTGGTAACAATTTTCTATGAGTTTCTTTGTTTTGAAGTATAACTGACCTGCAACAGTGTTAGTTCCTGTTACACAGCATAGTGATTTGATATTCCTGTACATTTCAAAATGATCACCACTATAAGTCTAGTTACGATATGTCAGCATACAAAGATATTATAGTTATTGACAACATTTCCCACACTGTACATTTCATACTCATTTATTTATTTTTTTTTCATACTCATTTATTTATTTATTTATTTATTTATTTATTTATTTATTTATTTATATATTTATTTTTTTGTGGTACACGGGCCTCTCACTGTTGTGGCCTCTCCCATTGTGGAACGCAGGCTCAGCAGCCGTGGCTCACAGGCCCAGCTGCTCCGCGGCATGTGGGATCTTCCCGGACCGGGCCACGAACCAGTGTCCCCTGCATTGACAGGCGGACTCTCAACCACTGCGCCACCAGGGAAGCCCTCATTTATTTTTAACTGTAAGTTTGTACCTCTTAATCTCCCTCACCTATTTCTTTCTTCCCTCCAACTCCCTGATGCTCTGTCAACCACCTATTTGTTCTCTGTATCTATAACTCTGTTTCTGTTTTGTTATATGTGTTCGTTTCTTTTGTTTTCTAGATTCCACTTATGTGAAATCATACAGCATTTGTCTTTCTCTGACTTATTTCACTTAGCATAATACCTTCTAGGTCCATCCATGTAGTTACAAATAGCAAGATTTCATTCTTTTTTATGGCTGAGTAATATTCCACTCTATAAATATACCATGTCTTCTTTATCCACTCATATATTGATGGGCACTTAGCTTGCTTTCATATCTTGGCTATTGTGAATAATGCTGCTGCTAACATAGGGGTGCATATATCTTTTCTAATTAGTGTTTTCATTTTATTCGGATAAATAACCAGAAGTGGAATTGCTGGGTCATATGGTAGTTCTGTTTTTAATCATTTGAGGACTCTCCATACTGCTTTTCATAGTGGCTGCAGCAATTTATATTCCCACCAACAGTGCACAGGGGTTCCCTTTTCTCCATATCCTTGCCAACACTTATTTTTTGTTGTCTTTTTAATAGCCATTCTGACAGGTGTGAGGTCATATCTCATTTTGGTTTTGATTTGCATTTTCCTGATGATTAGTGATGTTAAGCATCTTTTCATGTTCTTTTTGGCCATCTGTATGTCTTCTTTGGAAAAATATCTATTCAGATCCTCTGCCCATCTTAAAATCAGATTTTTTTTGATGTCAAGTTGTATGAGTCCTTTGTACAGTTTGAATATTAACCTCTTGTTGGATATATTATTTGCAAATATCTTCTCCCATTAAGTAGGCAGCCTTTTCATTTTGCTGATGGTTTCCTTCACTGTGTAAAAGCTTTTTAGTTTGATGTAGTCCCATTTGTTTATGTTTTCTTTTGTTTCCCTTGCCTGTGGAGACATATTCAAAAAATATTACTAGGACTCTTGCCAAAGAATATACTGCCTATGTTTTCTTCTAGCAGTTTTATGGTTTCATGCCTTACATTTAAGTCTTTAATCCATCTTTAATTAATTTTTGTGCATGGAATGAGAGAGTTGTCCAGTTTGATTATTTTGCATGTGGCTGTCCAGTTTTCCCAACACCATTTATTGAAGAGGTTGTCTTTTTCCCATGTGTATTCTTGCCACTTTTTGATTAATTACCCACATAAGTGTGGGCTCATTTCTGGACTCTGTCTTCTGTTCCATTGTTCTATATGTCTGTTTTTGTACCAGTCCCATACTGTTTTGATTACTGTAGCTTTGTATTGATGGTATATTTTGCAATCATGCTCATGGGAGCATGAGACCTCCAGCTTTGTTCTTCTTTTTTAAGGTTGTTTTGGCTATTCAGGGTCTTTTGTGTTTCCATACAAATTTTTGAATTCTTTATTCTAGTTCTGTGAAAAATGTCATGGCTATTTTGATGGGGCTTGCATTGAATCTGTAGATTACCTAGGTAGTATGGTCATTTTAACAATATTAATTCTTCTAATCCAAGAACATGGTATTTTTTTTCCATTTTTATGTCATCTTCAATTTCTTTTTTCAGTGTTTTATAGTTTTCCTATTACAGGTCTTTTATGTCCTTAGTTAAATTTATTCCCAGTTATTTTATTTTATTTTATTTTTTTGATGTGATTTTAAATGGGACTGTTTTTAAAATTTCACTTTCTGATAGTTCCTTATTAGTGAATAGAACCACAACAGATTTCTATATATTAATTTTGTATCCTGCAATTTTATTGAATTCATTGACGATTTCTAGTAGTTTTTTGGTGGTGTCTTCAGGATTTTCTATGTATGGGATCATGTCATTGGCAAGCAGTGACAATTTTACTTATTCCTTTCCAATTTGGATTCCTTTTATTTCTTCTCTGACTGCTATGGCTAGGACTTCCAATACTATGTTGAATAAAAGTGGTGAGAGTGGGCATCCTTGTCTTGTTCCTTATCTTAGAGAAAATGATTTCAGCTGTTCATTGACTGTGATGCTAGCTTATCATATACAGCCTTTATTATGTTCAGGTATGCTTCTATACCCACTTTGTTGAGAGCTTTTATCATAAATGGAGTTTGAATTTTGTCAAAAACTTTTTCTGCATCTATTGAGATAGTCATATGATTTTTATTCTTCAATTTGTTAATGTCATGTATTATATTGATTGAATTGTGGATATTGAATCATTTTTGCATCCCTGGGATAAATCCCACTCGATCATGGTGTGTATGATCGTTTTAATGTATTCTTGAATTTGGTTTGCTAATGTTTTGTTGAGGATTTTTACATCTGTGTTCATCAGTGATACTGGCCTCTAATTTTCTTTCCTTTTTTTTTTAATACCTTTGTCTGGTTTTGGTATCAGGGTGTTGCTGGACTCATAGAATGAGTTCAGAAGCATTCCTTCCTCTTCAGTTTTTTGGAATAGTTTGGAAAAGAAGGGTGTTGGCTCTTCTCTAAATGTTTGGTAGAATTCACATGTTAAACTGGACTTGTGATTGTTGGGATTTTTTTAAAAATTACTGATTCAGTTTCATTACTGGTAATTGGTCTGTTCATATTTTGTATTTCTTCCTGATTTGGTCTTGGAATATTTTCATTTCTTTCAGAATTTTTTCATTTCTTCAAGGTTGTCCATTTTATTGGCATATAATTGTTTGTAGTACTCTCCTGTGACCCTTTGTATTTCTGTGGTGTTGGTTGTAACTTCTCCTTTTTCATTTCTGATTTTATTGATTTGGGGCCTCTTGTTTGTTCTTGATGAATTTAGCCAAATGTGTATCAATTTTGTTTTTCTTTTCAAGGAACCAGCCCATAGTTTCATTGATCTTTTCTATTTTTTTTAGTCTCATTTATCTCATTTATTTCTACTCTTATCTTTATGATTTCTTTCCTTCTATTAAGTTTGGGTTTCATTTGTTCTTCTTTTTCTAGTTCTTTTAGATGTAAGTGTAGGTTGTGTGAGATTTATTTTGTTTACTGAGGTAGGCTTGTATAACTATAAAATTTCTCCTTTGAAATGCTTTTGCTGTGTCCTATAGATTTTGGATCATTGTGTTTTCATTTTCATTTGTCTCCAGGTATTTTTTTGATTTTCTCTGTCACCTTTCACTTTGATTTCTTCAGTAGCCCATTGGTCGGTTAGTATTGGGCTGGCCAAAAAGTTCATTCGGGTTTTTCTGTAACTTGAAAAACCCGAATGAACTTTTTGGCCAACCCAATAGAATATTGTTTAACCTCTTCGTGTTTGTGTTTTCTGCAGGTTTTTTTTTTTTATAGTCGATTTGTAGTCTCATCGTTTTGTGTTTGGAGAGGATGCTTGATGTGATATCCCTCTTGTTAAATTTACTGAGACTTGTTCTGTGGCCTAGCGTGAGATCTGTCCTGGAGGATGTTCCATGTGCACTTGAAAAAAATGTGTATTCAGCTGCTTCTGAATAGAATGTTTTATATATGTTTATTAACTCCATTTGGTCTAATGTGTTATTTAAGTCCACTGTTTCCTTATTGATTTCCTGTGTGGATCATCTGTCTGCTGATGAAAGTGGGGTGTTAAAGTTCACTTTCATTATTGTGTTACTGTAAATTTCTCCCTTTATGTCTGTTAATATTTGCTTTACATATTTAGGTGCTCCTATGTTGGGTGCATATACAGTATATTTACAATTGTTTTATCTTCTCCAATTGATCCCTTGATCACCTTTTTTGTCTTTTGTTACAGTCTTTGTTTTAAATTCTATATTGTCTGGTGTAAGTATTGCTACCCCAGCTTTCTTTTTATTTCCATTTGCATAGAATACCTTTTTCCATCTTCTCACTTGCAGTTTGTATGTGTCTTTAGGTCTGCAGTGAGTGACTTATAAGCAGACATAGATGGGTTTTGCTTTTGTGTCCATTCAGCCACTCTGTTGATTGTATCATTTAGTCCATCTACTTTTAAAGTAATTATTGATAGATATTTACTTATTGCCATTTTGTTAATCATTTTTGGGTTGTTTCATAGCTCACTTTTGTTCCTTTCTTCTTTTGCTATCTTCCTTTGTGATTTGATGACTATCTTTAGTGTTAAGTTTGGATTCCTTTCTCTTTTTTTGTATCTGTTGGAGATTTTTCGTTTGCTGTTGAAGATTTTTCGTTTGTTACCATGAGGTTTATATATGGCAATCTTTATATATCTATATATCTATCTATAGCTATCTCTATATCTCTATATATACATGATTGTTTTAAGTTGTAGGTTTCTTAAGTTGAAATGCATTTTACTTAACAACCCTTCATTTTTTACTCCCCCTCTGCACATTTATGGTTTTTGACCCTTCAACAACACGGATATAAACTGTTTGGGTCCATGTATACATGCATTTTTTTTTCAAAACTAAATACTACAGTACTACACGATCTGCAGTTGGTTGAATCCTTGGGTGCAGAACTGTGGATGCAGAGGAACCGTGGATATGAAGGGCTGACTATAAGCTGTATGCAGATCTTCAACTGCGTGGAGTGTTGGCATGCCTAATCCTTGTACTGCTCAAGGTTCAACTGTAATTACACCTGCAATGACTATTTCCAAATAAGGTCACATTCTGAGGTACTGAGGATTAGGATTTATCTTTTTGGGGGACACAAGTCAACCTGTAACATGTGCTAACAATTGCCCTGTATCATTCTCCATCTCTTACTTCTGTACTTGCTGAATGAGTTATCTGTACTCACTGTCTATGCTTTCACGCCTCATTGCACTTAAATAAGTGCCTATTATCAACACTCCTCTAAAGCTACTTTTACTAGCCTCCTTGTACAGTGTCCAGTGGAAACTTCTGTTTTTTATCTTATTTGCCCTCCTAGAAACATTTGACATTGCTGGCCACTCCCTTCTTAAATTTCTTTTCCTGTGACTGAAATCTTTCTTTGCTTACTTATACTTCTAGGAACTCTTTCTCCTTGTTGCTGCCTCTTCTGTCCATCTCTTAAATGTAGGTGTTTTTCAGGGTTCTCTTCTAGGCCCCCTTCTCACTCCACATAATTTCTCAATCTTATCCATCCTGATGGTTTAAGTTACTAAATGCATGCAGATGATTTTGAAATCTCTATCTTCAGCTCCTGTCTCTTTCCTGAGTGTCACACCCATCTTAGGTGCCTCCCCAGTAGATTAACTTGGATGTCCCACAGGCACTTCAAAGCTAAAATCATCTTCTTTCCACAATACCTGATCTCTCTTATTTTTTGTGTTTTAAATATTTCAATCCAACTGATTTTATTTTTATTTAAGGAATGGCGTAGGGTGGCAGCCTTTCTTATATTTCACATGATTAGCCAGTCGACACAAACTTATTTATTGAATAATCTCTCTTTTCCTCACCAACTTGAAATGCCACTTTTATCTCAAACTATTTCTATATTTGGTTAGGTCTATTTTCATTCTGTCTAATCTTATTCAGTGATCTATGTATCTGTTTCTTCTTTATTACCAGAAAGTTTTAATTATTGAAGCTATATAATACGTTTTAATAGACAATGACTGTGCTCTTGAAAATTTGACCTATCTCCCCTTTACTGTTTTGGTTTTTCATTGTCAGTAGAAACCTCTTATCTTATATGATTTTCATGAGTGCCACACAGTACCCTAAATTTTTCATGCTTATTGTGATTCTAGCATTTGGATAGACACTAGGCTGTTAATTCTAATGGAAATCTTGGCAGAAGGAGAGAATGGCTTCTACCAAAGCCTCAGTTTTTTCAGCCTAATCAATTAGAAATGCTCTGTGGCTGCTACTCTGGATGGGATGGAAATTTGCAATTATCATATTCCCAGCTCTGCAATAACACCATGCTGCAGCCCTGCCTCTCACCTTCAGAAATTTCTAAGAGCATCAGAAACCCAATTTTACCCTTTGTTCCTAGTGAGGAGAGTACAAAGACTACTGTAATTTAACCTGGAAGCCTTGGGAAAGCCTTGGGCTTTCTTGTATATCCCCTGTCTTTTTAAGGGGAATTAGCTAAACTAAAAACCCTTAAAACATTTTAATGTATATCTAGGATATAACACTTTTATTTTTCTGCCAACAAAAAGCAAACTGATCTCCTTGGCCCCAGTCTTTGCACTCTACAAGTCATCTTCTTCCTTGTAGCCATTGTGATTTGACTCCTTGATCTCTATCTCCAGCCTAGGTTTTTGGGCTGAGCTACTGACATACCTATACCTATACCTTCTTTTGGATATTTCAAATACAGTGTCTTTAAAATGAAAGTCATAGTCCTCCCTCTGAAACCTATATTCTTTCAGAATTTGTTCTTTTGGTAGATGACCACCCACCTCCAGAAATACAGTAATCAATCTCAGTCATTTCCTCAACTATTTAAACAGCCTCCTAACTGTTGTTCTTGTTTCCTCTTCAGTTCCTCTCCCAACTATTCTCTACTCAGTAGTTGAAAGAGCTTTCTAAAGTACAAATCTTATCACAGCAAATTCCTGCTTAAATCTATTTAATGGCCTCCCATTGCTGTTAGATTAAATATAAATGATCTTACCATAGCCTGCAAACTGTGAATAGTCTGCCCACCTCTATACTTTCTTTTTGCTTTTTTCCCCATGTCCTGTCCACTGACAGTCATGAATATTTTGCCTTCTAAGTACATTCTGAATGTATCTATAGATCTCCATCTCTAGTATCATTACCCCATTTCAAGCCACCATTTTTTCTTTACTTCATGTCCATTTTTTAGGTGACTAACTGGTTTTCCTGATTCCATTCTTGTCTTCCTTCAATCCATCTCCACACAACAGAGTAATCTGTTAAATGTTAAATATAGATATGCTCCTGTAACTGCTCTGCTTTTAACTACTCTTTTATACATAGCATAAAATGCCATCTTTTTAGTATAACATACAAGAGCCTCCATGATCTTACTTTATCCCTGTAATTTTCAGCCATGCCTCAATATTCATCCTCCTTGTACTGTAGCTTTAACAATAATTATGATAATAAAAACCATAATCATCCCAAATATTACTAGCAGTTACCAATTATTAACCATCTTCAATATACTAGCTCTGTAAATATCTTTAATTCTCAAAACAATTTTTCTATTTAGGTATTATAGAATCACTGATATAGCTTCACTGTTAATTAGGATCCTGGCTACTGGTTTGAGATAAAAATATTCTTTATCATGTTAAATGATTATCCTATTTCAAGTTTACTAAGAGATTTTATTAGGAATGCAACATAGAATTCAATAAATACCTTTAATATATATTAAGATGGTCATATAGATAATTTTTCATTGCTCTGTTGATATGGGATGTATTATGGTTGTAGATTTCTAATACTAAAGGAATTTGAGGACTTAATTGTATGGTGTCATGGTATTTTAATATACTGCTATATTTGATTAGTATTTTATTTAGCATTTTTAGACCTATATTCATAAATGAGATGGGTCACTATCTTTTGTATGTGCTTATGTGTGTGTGTGCACATGCATGTATGTGCTGTCTTTATCAGCTGTTATATCAGAATTGTGGTAAATTTATTTTTTTTTTTTTTTTTTTTTAAACATCTTTATTGGGGTATAATTGCTTTACAATGGTGTGTTAGTTTCTGCTTTACAACAAAGTGAATCAGCTATACATATACATATGTTCCCATATGTCTTCCCTCTTGCGTCTCCCTCCCTCCCACTCTCCCCATCCCACCCTTCCAGGCTGTCACAAAGCACCGAGCTAATATCCCTGTGCCTTGCGGCTGCTTCCCCCCAGCTATCTACCTTACTACGTTTGTTAGTGTGTATATGTCCATGACTCTCTCTCGCCCTGTCAAAACTCACCCTTCCCCCTCCCCATATCCTTAAGTCCGTTCTCCAGTAGGTCTGCGTCTTTATTCCTATCTTACCCCTAGGTTCTTCATGACATTTTTTTCCCTTAAATTCCATATATATGTGTTAGCATACGGTATTTGTCTTTTTCTTTCTGACTTACTTCACTCTGTATGACAGATTCTAGGTCTATCCATCTCATTACAAATAGCTCAATTTCATTTCTTTTTAAGGCTGAGTAATATTCCATTGTGTATATGTGCCACATCTTCTTTATCCATTCATCCGATGATGGGCGCTTAGGTTGTTTCCATGTCCTGGCTATTGTAAATAGAGCTGCAATGAACATTTTGGTACATGACTCTCTTTGAATTTTGGTTTTCTCAGGGTATATGCCAAGTAGTGGGATTGCTGGGTCATATGGTAATTCTATTTGTAGTTTTTTAAGGAACCTCCATACTGTTCTCCACAGTGGCTGAACCAATTCACATTCCCACCAGCAGTGCAAGAGTGTCCCCTTTTCTCCACACCCTCTCCAGCATTTATTGTTTCTTGATTTTTTGATGATGGCCATTCTGACTGGTGTGAGATGATATCTCATTGTAGTTTTGATTTGCATTTCTCTAATGATTAATGATGTTGAGCATTCTTTCATGTGTTTGTTGGCATTCTGTATATCTTCTTTGGAGAAATGTCTATTTAGGTCTTCTGCCCATTTTTGGATGGGGTTGTTTGTTTTTTTGTTATTGAGCTGCATGAGCTGCTTGTAAATTTTGGAGATTAATCCTTTGTCAGTTGCTTCTTTTGCAAATGTTTTCTCCCATTCTGAGGGTTGTCTTTTGGTCTTGGTTATGGTTTCCTTTGCTGTGCAAAAGCTTTGAAGTTTCATTAGGTCCCATTTGTTTATTTTTGTTTTTATTTCCATTACTCTAGGAGGTGGGTCAGAAAGGATCTTGCTGTGATTTATGTCATAGAGTGTTCTGCCTATGTTTTCTTCTAAGAGTTTGATAGTTTCTGGCCTTACATTTAGGTCTTTAATCCATTTTGAGCTTATTTTTGTGTATGGTGTTAGGGAGTGATCTAATCTCATACTTTTACATGTACCTGTCCAGTTTTCCCAGCACCATTTATTGAAGAGGCTGTCCTTTCTCCACTGTACATTCCTGCCTCCTTTATCAAAGATAAGGTGTCCGTAAATTTATTTAATATTCTTCAATTTCTTGTTTTATATCTGTCTCCCTCATTAAGTTATAAGCTCCATGAAGGCAAGAATCATGACTAGGGATATTCCTAGCATAGAATATTATAATCAATCTATAAATATTTGCTGAATGTTTGAATGAATCCTCATGTTACAGATAGAAAGCTGAGACTTAGAGTGTTTAATCAACTTGCCCTGAGTCATACAGTTAGAAAATGGCAGAGCTGGTCCTAGGAATGTAATAGAACCTAATGGCCCAGACTTGAGTAGGAATATAGTATGCCAGGGTTGGAAATATGACTTTGCAATTAGAATTTTTAAAATGGAAAATCAAGTCTCAAAGTAGTCTAGTAACTATCTTCTCTTGTCTTGGTTCAGACTTATGGGCACCATTCTGACTCCAGAGTCTGTGCAACTGCTTCTTTATTATGCTGCCTCTCAAACTACTTGCAGTTCCTCATATATGCAGGGTTATTGCATAAATGTTTTGTCCAAACTGGGACAATTCTGAGAATGAAAGGGGCTGCTATTTATAACTATGCCTGGATAACAGGAGTAATTGGGAGTGTCTTGGATACTGGCAGGTATGGTCTTCCTACACATACATGTGTGATGTGTTGTCTCTCATATCCACACCTTTGCCCATGCTGTGTCTTCTGCCTGAAATGCCATTTCTCCTTTGTCTAAGCCCACTCTTACTAATCGTTCAAATGTTTCCTGCTCTGGGAAGCCTTGTCAGCCTCCTCCTTTCCTCTGGACTTAATCAAATGTTTTACCCTTGTGTGTCTTCAGCACTTTGTGATTATTCCGTTCCAAGATTTATCATACTCTCCTGTAACTATGTGTTCATCTTCCTGATAGATCACGAGCTGCCTGAGGGCAGGGACAATGTCTTTATTTTCCCCTGGTGCCTAGCAGTGCTTGGCACTCACTAATTATTTGTTGAATATGTGAATGCATAAATAAATGAATGAACAGCAAAATCAAATTGTTCTCTCCATACCAGAGAACTGCTATCTTTTGTGAAGGGAGTAGGGCAGGAAAATATGTTCATGGTTTTCACTTGACATGCATGACTGAGATCTCTCCACTGTTAGGCCTTTAGGAAACATTAGGGCAGGAACAGATGGCCTCACCATGCTATGAGGTTTGCTAAAAGAGGGCCTAAACAATACAGTTTCCACTAGTGTGCCACATTATCTGGAATGCCGCCATCACAGCCATCCCTTTAGGGTGACTACTGTCTCCAGATGGCCACTCCTAAAATGTTACATATATTATCTGAGAGAAGTAGCCCTTCTAAATGATCCCTATTTCTTCTACCCACTTAGATTTTTCTGGGAATCAGATATAGTACGTGGAATGGGTGAATTTGGGTGGCAGTTTGGGAGGTCCAGTGGATGGAATTTTTCTTGTCTGTAAATATTTATCCATGTGATTGATGTCTGTCTCCTCCACTGTACTGTGGGCACTGTGAAGGCAAAGGTGTATCTTCTTTGTAAACCAAGGCACCCAGCATAGTGCCTGACTTATAATAGGTGTTCAATAATATTTACTGACTAACGATTCTGGCTCATATACCACTTTGTATGTATTTATAGGCCTTATATCATCGAGTCTTGTTTATTTACATATTGTTAGACCCTGCTTTTATGCAGCCTCTCTAGAACTGATGTACAGTAAACTTGTGAGTTCAGCCTGCCCAGCCCAGCATCTAAACTGACCACTGCAGGATCTGTGTCACCAACTGGAGCGTAATTTCTTTTACATCCCCAAACCTGGACCTGGTAATTTGTGTGTGTGTGTGTGTGTGTGTGTGTGTGTGTGTGTGTGTGTGTGTGTGTAGGCCACGCCTTAGGGCCCCTGGGTGTTTAAGGAACCATAGCCTTCCTGCTAACTCTTTCTGTTCTGAACTTAAGATAACCCTGACTGCTTCTTGCCAATTCCCCTTCTCCACCTTCTTGGGGTTGGATAATGCTTCTTGTATGCTCAGGGTTCTGGCTGTGGCTCTCAATCACAAGATTGGATTATAATTCTCAGTTGAGAGTATGAGCTTCTTGACACCTTGTTTTGTTCATTGCTATACTTCTGATATCCAGGATATTTCTTGGCACAGAGTAGGTTTTCAGTACATTCCCAATGAATGAATGAATAATGGAGCCCTTTGCAGTGAAGGCATATCTGCTGTTGGGAGGGGGATGGTCTTGGACAGTAATAGTAATAGCCACCATAGCTACAATTTATTATTTGAGTATTCTGTGTCAAGCCTTGTCCTAAGCATTTTAAGAACTTTTTTCTAATTGGCATAATGATGTTATAAAGCAGGTAGTATTATCTCCTTTTTACAGATTACTAAACTGAGGCTCAGAGAGATTAGCAGCATGACTAAGATCACATACTAAGGGGTGACAAACTCATATTGTTGATTCCAGAACCCCCATACTTTCATCATATGAGAGAGTACTGCATAGGTGGCAGTGGGGTGGCAATTCGGGGGGCACAGATGGGTTAGGGCGGTGGTATGGATACTAAAGATAGAGTCCATTGCCTGACATGTTTGCCAAATACCAGCTCTGTTGCCCTTTGAATCTGAAGTTATGCTATAACCAGAAGAGTCAGGCTGTCCATCTCTGAGAAATCTGTGGCTCAGTAAGCACTGAGAACAGACAGGGCACTGAAGGTGGGCAGCCATCAGTTGTCTGTGCTGGGAGGTGGTTCTCTGTTATTCACTACTGCTCTGTGCAGACTGGTCAGGGTGCTGGAGTTAGTGCTTACATAGGATTTTAAGCTGAGGGAAATAGTTTAATTTTGGATTATCTGTTTGTTTCTCTAAGATAAAACTTCAGGTTGATTCATGCATGAAATTTGTTCTTCTTCTCTCCTTCTCTGTCTCCCACTCCTTCCTCCCCCCTTTCTCTCTCCCCTTCTCCCTCTCTCTTTCTCCCTCAGCAGTAAATCTGTTGAAAATCTTTTGCGGTAATTTATTCTGTTTGGTGGAATTTGAATGGAAGTGAACAAAAATACAAAGGTAATTATGTTAGACTTTAAAAAAATCCCTGAAACTCAAAGGAAGTGCTGAATTATGGGGAGATCACTCACACACTTGTGCCAGCTTTGGCTGATTTGGAGGTGGTGGATATTATGGGTTACCTAAAAGTTTATAAAGATTCTAGCCTCTTGCTTTTTACCCAGGATGCTGGGGACTTCATCTGTCTGTAATATATTTCAAGTAAGATTGGGCCAACCTACTGTGACTTGAAATTGCAGATAGTGTTTAGGGTAGTGGGAAACTTATGCCCTCTAGTCCAAGGAGAAGTACCTGGGGGCAATCAATTCACTGATCAAGATTGGTGGTGAGCCTGTCACGTCTTGAATGTGTTTTCCAAAATCAGTGGGCATTTGCCTTTTTCAAAGGCACCAAGAGGGAAAACTGTTGGAATTACAGAAGAGTAGGCATGTGGTATTTCAAAGTTTTGACTCCTTAACAGGAAAGTAGTTACTTGGTAGCAAGTAACTATTGCTATTCTCCTTGTGTATCAAAAGGTGTCTCATTACACCCAACATATTCCTTGTGATCCAATCAGACTGGTCAGTTTTTGCTCTGCCTGCTCATACTTGCCTTTGTATCTTTGTTTATGCTATACTCTTTGCCTGGATTACCTTTCCTATTCCTGTATCAGTAAGGATTCACCTTTCTCTGTTTCCTCCTTTTCCTCTTTTTTTCTCCTCAACCTCCTCTTCCTCTTTCCCTTTTTCCTCCTACCTCTCCTTCTCCTCTGAATAACCACAAAACACCAATGATAATAAAAAGCAATGGCTTGCAATTAATGGTTACTTAAAGAATTGCAACAAAGTCCCTATACGTGCTAAATAGAAGCTCCCTGAATGATCTCTCTTTTGAGGAAAAAGTTTTATAATCTCATGCATAAGGAGTCTGTATAACAATAGTTGAAGACCCAAAATAACTCTCAGGTACTACTTAAATGATTTTCAACCATTAACAAGAAGGAATATTCCAGAAGACTGAAAAAGAATTAAATTTCTGCAGTGGAGGGGAGTATGCAGATAATGTCTAACTGGAATGCACAGGAACTTGTGGCTACCCTATATAGAATACGACAAGCACTGTGATGCTTTCTTTAATCTTCATTATCTTGATTAATCCTCCCAACAACCCAATGAGGAAGATAGTATTCTTAATCTTCATTTTAAAACAGATGGGGATACTGAGGTTCAGAAAGGTTAAGTAACTTGCTCAAAGTTAAGTAGCTAAGAAACAGTGGAGCTAGGATTTGAACTCATGTAAGTATTATTCTGGAGGCCACTTTACATACCGTCCTCTAGCTACAGCTCATTAAATCTACCTTTACAACTCTAGTTCAATAAATTGGCTAATAATCTGAAATACATACGCACAGTCTGAACTACTGAATCTAAAACTTGAATAAACTGTTGAACCTTGAACAACACAGGTTTGAACTGAGCAGGTGCACTTATACACAGATTATTTTTCAATAAATATGTACTATGGTAATACTACTACATGATCGATCCTTGGTTGGTTTAATCTGGATGCGGAACCGCAGACACAGGGGCTGACTGCAGTTACACGTGGATTTTCAACTGTGTGGAGGGTCTGTACCCCTAACCCTGGCGTTGTTCAAGGCTTGACTGTACACTCTCACAGGTTATCCTTTTTTTTTTTTTAATCTTTATTGGAGTATAATTGCTTTACAATGGTGTGTTAGGTTCGGCTGTATAACAAAGTGAATCAGCTATACATACACATATATTCCCATATCCCCTCCCTCTTACATCTTCCTCCTACCCTCGTATCCCACCCCTCTAGGTGGTCACAAAGCACAAAGCTGATCTCACTGTGCTATGTGGCTGCTTCCCACTAGCTATCTATTTTACATTTGGTAGTGTATATATGTCCGTGCTACTCTCTCACTTCGTCCCAGCTTTCCCTTCCCCTTCCCCGTGTCCTCAAGTCCATTCTCTATGCCTGCGTTTTTATTCCTGTCCTGCCCGTAGGTTCGTCAGAACCATTTTTTTATTTTTTAGATTCCATATATATGTGTTAGCATATGGTATTAGTTTTTCTCTTTCTGACTTACTTCACTCTGTATGACAGTCTCTAGGTCCAACCACCTCACTACCAATAACTCAATTTAGTTTCTTTTTATGGCTGAGTAATATTGCATTGTATATATGTGCCACAGCTTCTATATCCATTCGTCTGTCGATGGACACTTAGGTTGCTTCCATGTCCTGGCTATTGTAAATAGAGCTGCAATGAACATTGTGGTACATGACTCTTTTTGAACTATGGTTTTCTCAGGGATATGCCCAGCAGTGGGGTTGCTGGGTTGTATGGTAGTTCTATTTTTAGTTTTATGAGGAACCTCCACACTGTTCTGCATAGTGGCTGTATCAATTTACATTCCCACCAACAGTGCAAGAGGTTTCCCTTTTCTCCACACCCTCTCTAGTATTGATTGATTGTAGATCTTTTGATCATGGCCATTCTGACCGGTGTGAAATGATATCTCATTGTAGTTTTGATTTGCATTTCTCTAACGATTAGTGACGTCGAGCATCCTTTCATGTGTTTGTTGGCAATCTGTATATCTTATTTGTAGAAATGTCTGTTTAGGTATTCTGCCCATTTTTGGATTGGGTTGTTTGTTTTTTGATATTGAGCTGCATGAGCTGCTTGTATATTTTGGAGGTTAATCCTTTGTAAATTACTTCGTTTGGAAATATTTTCTCCCATTTTGAGGGTTATCTTTTTATTTCCATTTCTCTAGGGGATGGGTCAAAAAGGATCTTGCTGTAATTTATGTCATAGAGTGTTCTGCCTATATTTTCCTCTAAGACTTTTAGAGTGTCTGGCCTTACATTTAGGTCTTTAATACATTTTGAGTTGATTTTTGTGTGGTGTTAGGGAGTGTCCTAATTTCATTCTTTTACATGTAGCTGTACAGTTTTCCCAGCACCTCTTATTGAAGAGGCTGTCTTTTCTCCATTGTATAGTCTTGCCTCCTTTATCTAAGATAAGGTGACCATATGTGCGTGGGTTTATCTCCGGGCTTTCTATCCTGTTGCATTGATCTATCTTTCTGTTTTTGTGCCAGTACCATACTGTCTTGATTACTGTAGCTTTGTAGTATAGTCTCAAGTCTGGGAGCCTGATTCCCCCAGCTCCGTTTTTCTTTCTCAAGATTGCTTTGGCTATTCAGGGTCTTTTGTGTTTCCATACAAATTGTGAAAATTTTTGTTCTAGTTCTGTGAAAAATGCCATTTGTAGTTTGATAGGGATTGCATTGAATCTGTAGATTGCTTTGGGTAGTATAGTCATTTTCACAATGTTAATTCTTCCAGTCCAAGAACAAGGTATATCTCTCCATCTGTTTGTATCATCTTTAATATCTTTCATCAGTATCTTATAGTTTTCTGCATACTGGTCTTTTGTCTCCTTAGGTAGGCTTATTCCTAGGTATTTTATTCTGTTTGTTGCAGCGGTAAATGGGACTGTTTCCTGAATTTCTCTTTCAGATTTTTCATCGTTAGTGTATAGGAATGCGAGAGATGTCTGTGCATTAATTTGTATCTTGCTACTTTACCAAATTCATTGATTAGCTCTAGTAGTGTTCTGGTAGCATCTTTAGGATTCTGTGTGTAGTATCATGTCATCTGCAAACAGTGACAGCTTTACTTCTTTTCCAATTTGGAATCATTTATTTCTTTTTCTTCTCCGATTGCTGTGGCTAGGACTTTCAAAACTATGTTGAATAATAGTGGTGAGAGTGGGCACCCTTATCTTCTTCCTGATCTGAGTGGAAATGGTTTCAATTCTTCACCATTGAGGATGATGTTGGCTCTGGGTTTGTCATATATGGCCTTTATTATGTTGAGCTAAGTTCCGTCGGTGCCTACCTTCTGGAAGGTTTTTATCATAAATGGGTGTTGAATTTTGTCAGAAGCTTTTTCTGCATCTATTGAGATGATCATACGGTTTTTCTCCTTCAGTTGCTTAATATGGTTTATCACATTAATTGATTTGTGTATATTGAAGAATCCTTGCATTCCTGGGATATTCCCCACTTGATCATGGTGTATGATCCTTTTAATGTGCTGTTGGATTCTGTTTGCTAGTATTTTGTTGAGTATTTTTGCATCTGTGTTTATCAGTGACATTGGGCTGTAGTTTTCTTTTTTTGTGACATCTTTAGTTTTGGTATCAGGGTAATGGTGTCCTTGTAGAATTAGTTTGGAAGTGTTCCACCCTCTGCTATATTTTGGAAGAGTTTGAGAAGGATAGGTGTTAGCTCTTATCTCAATGTTTGATAGAATTCACCTCTGAAGCCATGTGGTCCTGGGCTTTTGTTGTTGGAAGATTTTTAATTAGAGTCTCAATTTTAGTGCTTGTGATTGGTCTGTTTATATTTTCTATTTTTTCCTGGTTCAGTCTCAGAAGGTTGTGCTTTTCTAAGAATTTGTTCATTTCATCTAGGTTGTCCATTTTATTGGCATATAATTGCTTGTAGTAATCTTTTATGATGCTTTGTATTTCTGCAGTGTCAGTTGTTACTTCTCCTTTTTCATTTCTAGTTCTATTGATTTGAGTCATCTCCATTTTCTTCTTGATGAGTCTGCCTAATGGTTTATCAATTTTGTTTATCTTCTCAAAGAACCAGCTTTTAGTTTTATTGATCTTTGCTATCATTTCCTTCATTTCTTTTGCATTTATTTCTGATCTGATCTTTATGATTTCTTTCCTTCTACTAACTTTGGGATTTTTTTTTGCTCTTCTTTCTCTAATTGCTTTAGGTGTAAGGTTTGGTTGTTTATTTGCGATATTTCTTGTTTCTTGCAGTAGGATTGTATTGCTATAAACTTCCCTCTTAGAACTGCTTTTGCTGCATCCCATAGGTTTTGGGTGGTCGTGTTTTCATTGTCATTTGTTTCTGGGTAGTTTTTGATTTCCTCTTTGATGTGTTCAGTGATCTCTTGGTTATTTAGTAGCATATTGTTTAGCCTCCATGTGCTTGTATTTTTTACAGTTTTTTTCTTGTAATTGATATCTAGTCTCGTTGTGTTGTGGTCAGAAATGATACTTGATACAATTTCAATTTTCTTAAATTTACCAAGGCTTGATTTGTGACCCAAGATATGATCTATCCAAGAGAATATTCCATGAGTACTTGAGAAGAAAGTATATTCTGCAGTTTTTGCATGGAATGCCCTATAAATATCAATTAAGTCCATTTTGTTTAATGTATCATTTAAAGCTTGTGTTTCCTTACTTATTTTCATTTTGGATGATCTGTCCATTGGTGAAAGTGGGGTGTTAAAGTCCCCTTGCATGATCGAGTTACTGTAGATTTCCCCTCTTATGGCCTTAGTATTTGCCTTATGTATTGAGGTGCTCCTATGTTGGGTGCATAAATATTTACAATTGTTATATCTTCTTCTTGGATTGATCCTTTGATCATTATGTAGTATATTTCTTTGTCTCTTATAATAGTCTTTATTTAAAGTCTATTTTGTCTGATATGAGAATTGCTACTTCAGCTTTCTTTTGATTTCCATTTGCATGGAATATCTTTTTCTACCCCCTCACTTTCAGTCTTTATGTGTCCCTGGTCTGTAGCGGGTCTCTTGTAGACAGCATATATATGGATCTTGATTTTGTATCCATTCAACCAGTCTATGTCTTTTGGTTGGAGCATTTAATCCATTTACATTTAAGGTTGTTCTTGATATGTATGTTCCTCTTACCATGTTTTAAATTGTTTTGGGTTTGTTGTTGTAGGTCTTTTCCTTCTCTTGTGTTTCCTGCCTAGAGAAGTTCCTTTAGCTGTCTTTGTAGAGCTGGTTTGATCGTGCTGAATTCTCTTAGCTTTAGCTTGTCTGTGAAGGTTTTAATTTCTCTGTCAAATCTGCGTGAGATCCTTGCTGGGTACAGTAATCTTGGTTGTAGGTTCTTTCTTTTCCTCACTTTAAATATGTGCTCCCACTCCCTTCTGGCTTGCAGAGTTTCTGCTGAAAGATCAGCTGTTGACCTTATGGGAATTCCCTTGTATGTTAATTGTTGCTTTTCCCTTGCTGCTTTAAGTATTTTTTCTTTGTATTTTATTATTGATAGTTTGATTAATATGTGTCTTGGTGTGTTTCTCCTTGGATTTATCCTGTATGGGACTCTCTGCCCTTCCTGGACTTGATTGACTATTTCCTAACCTGTATGAGGGAACTTTTCAAGTGTAATCTCTTCAAATATTTTCTCAGTCCCTTTTTTTCTCTTCTTCTTCTGGAACCCCTGTAATTTGAATGTTAATGTGTTTTATGTTGTCCCAGAGGGTCTCTGAGATTGTCCTCAATTCTTTTCATTCTTTTTTCTTTATTATGCTCTGTGGTAGTTATTTCCACTATTTCAAATTCCAGGTCACTTATCCGTTCTTCTGCCTCAGTTATTCTGCTATTGTTTCCTTTTAGAGAGTTTTAAATTTCATTTATTGTGTTGTTCATCATTGTTTGTTTGTACTTTAGTTATTTTAGGTCCTTGTGAAATGTTTCTTGTATTTTTTCCATTCTACTTCCAAGATTTTGGTTCATCTTTACTACCATTACTCTGAATTCTTTTTCAGGTAGACTGCCTATTTCCTCTTCTTTTGTTTGGTCTGGTGGGTTTTTATCTTGCTTCTTCATCTGCTGTGTATTTCCTTGCCTTCTCATTTTGCCTAACTTAAAGTGTTTGGAGTCTACTTTTCACAGTCTTCAGGTTCGTAGTTCCTGTTGCTTTTGGTGTCTGCTCCCAGTGGGTAAGGTTTGTTCAATGGGTTGTGTTGGCTTCGTGGTGGAGGGGACTTGGTCCTGTGTTCTGGTGGATGAGGCTGGATCTTGTGTTTCTGGTGGGCAGGACCATGTCTGGTGATGTGTTTTGGGGTGTCTGTGAACTTATTATGATTTTAGGCAGCCTCTCTGCTAATGGGTGGGTTTGTGTTCCTGTCTTGCTAGTTGTTTGGCATAGGGTGTCCAGCACTGTAGCTTGCTGGTCGTTGAGTGGAGCTGGGTCTTAGCGTTGAGATGGAGATCTTTGCTAGAGCTTTTACCTTTTGATATTACGTGTGGCTGGGAGGTCTCTGTTGGACCAATGTCCTGAACTTGGCTCTCTCACCTCAAAGGCTCATGCCTGATACCCAGCCAGAGCACCAAGACCCTTTTGGGAAGTCTCAGGTCTTCTGCCAGCATTTAGTAGGTGTTCTGTCAGAGTTGTTCCATGTGTAGATGTAGTTTTGATGTGTTTGTGGGGAGGAAGGTGATCTCCACGTTGTACTTCTCCGCCATCTTGAAGATGCCCCCTTCTCCAGGTTATCCTTTAATTGTTTTGCATGAATAAGCTTGACTTTTACCTCTAGACTTAAGGTGTTTTTTTTTTTTAATACAGTGCTGAGCATATAGTAGGTATATAAGACGTACAGTTCATCTTTTGTTGTGGCTCTGAGTTTTGTCTTACTTAGTAGCGGTATATATTTGCATATTATGAAAGCCCAGACAGCCATTACTATCCCAGCCTGTGAGGAAAACCAGGTTCATCAAATCAATTGATTAGCAGCCTTTAAAAAAGTTAAACTCACCAAATTTATATTACAATTGATATATTAATTATTGAATAATGGGAGAAGTGACAATTCATGTTGAAAAGAGAAGCCAAGCTGTGGTTCTAAAAGTAGAGATTCCGTGAACAGGGAGTCTTTGTTTACTTAAACCCAGAACAACTGGATAAAACGTAAAAACAATCCAAAGAACTGTTGTGTATGGGTTTGTCTGGAAAGAATTGAGGTGAGGTGAGGGAACTAAATCTAGACAGTGCAAGAAGGGTAATTTGGTTGATTTTTCTCTTCATTGACCAGTTGATGTTGTAGTGACAGATCTCAAACACATAAAGGTACATTGACTAGTTTGGCTGAATTGTTCAGGTAATACCCCATCATAGAGTAGATAAGATAATATCTAGATAATTAAAGTTGGCTTTATAGATGGGCCACATTCGATAAGTTGATCAATTCCTGAGAAGTAGATGTTGATGCAAACCCTCTCTTTCCTCTTTAACTTGGGTTATTGGTTCAGATGTGCTTTGTCTTCACCTGGCACTGATGTATAAGATGTTAGCTTTAAGTTTTTATCTTGCTCACTTTCCTGTCAAATACAGGTGGCTTCTTTAAGAAGGCCTAAATCCACAAAATATTGAAATAGGGGGCTATACCTATTTGCAGTATGAAATCATTGACAAAATTTCTACCCATATTTTGCCTTAAGTATATTAGCTGGTATTGAATTTATAACATTTCCATTGATATATGTGTATAAAATATAAAGAATATATTTATAAATATATTATGTGAAGGAAGGTATAATTAATCTATAAGCCACCTATAAATGTATTGAGTTCTGATATTGAAAGGACCCTTTGGTGAAAGCTTTTTGAAAAGGAATTATCACCTGTTATTTTTTGGCACTTGTCCCTGGAGTTTTGCTCCACTTAGTTCTCATAAAGTGGAGGTTTCCTCTATGCCAGGTTTTCCCAGCCTCAGCCCTGTTAATATTTTGGGCCAGATAATTGTTGTTGGGGTCTGTTTTGTGTATCATAGGATGTTTAGCATCGTCCCTGGACTCTACCTCCTAGATACCAGTAGCATCTCTTCCCCTCTTTATTGGTGGCAACCAAAAATGTCCCCACACTTTGCAAAATGTCCCCTGAGGGGCAGAATTGTCCCAGTTTGAGAACTACAGCACTATACAGATCTTGAGTATTAAAAAATACTTATATATTAAAATAACAATAGCAATACTTGTATAACGTTTGCGGCCGGGAACAAGTGTTTTGCACGTATGACTCATGTAATCCTAACAATTCTGAAAGTAGGTACTCTTATTATCTCATTTTAGAGATAAGGAAACGGAGGCACAGAGTGATTATTTGTTCAAGATAGTTGTTGTGCCAGGATATGAATCCAGGCTGGCTGGCATCAGAATCTAGACTCTGAAACGCTGTACTACAACCAGAGTGCATACCTGTACAACGGAATGGCCAGGCAACAGAATTTTTTAGGAGAAACACTGTTTGCATTCTTTTGTAGTTATCCACATTGACCATCCAGAGCAATGTTGTGCATGGCCAGCAGTGGGCCTGCTATGTAGAGGACTTCAGATAAAGGCTAAAGTATTATAGTCTAAGAAAAAGCTTTTTTAAATTAACTTTTAAAAATATGAACATTTATGGGTGTCCTCTTGGTCCCTAAGCACTTCTGATTGAGTCAATGAATACTGCTATTTGACAGACTCTATGTGGCATATGTGCAGGCAGGACCCATCTTAGCACTGAATCTAGGGTGAAACACTGATAGTGCATTCTATGTCAGTAGTTTCATGAAAAATAATGTACTTTTAGCTGAGCTTGATAGGCTCACATTGCCCAGATCTTGATCACCCAGCCTGAAGTGTGAGAGTAGTTCCAAAATGCTAGTATATTCTTGGTGGACAGTTATGCAGAATTTTCAGGTATGAACTTTGGGTAGTTTGCAGATCAGGGAGAGACTGAAAATGTAAACCGGGACTCTTTTCTTGAATGAATAACAGGTGATATTGAAAGTCTATAATTTGATCTCTTGCTTTTGACATTGGGTCTGATTATTCTTTTACAAGTAGGTAGCATCAAACCCTTGATCAGTCACAGCCTAAGGAAGTGCAGATGGCTGGAAAGCCTATATCAGTTAAGACAGTACTAATTAATTAATTAATTCATTACATTCCTTCATTCACCATTTATTAAGTCATTATAGCATAGTTATTAAGACCACTGACTCTCAAATCAAATTCTACCTATGACACTAATTAGTTGTATGACCCTGAGCAAATTAATCTTGCAAAGCCTCAGTTTCCCATTTGTAAAACTGAGACATTGTGAATAGTATTTACTTCAACTTAGTTGCTTTAAGGATTAAATAGCATAATATACATAAAGCCCAGTAGGTGTTAGCTATTCCTAGTATTGTGTACCTAGTATATGTCACTATGTGTGTCTACTAGGGGAGAGAAAACAAAGACATAAATAAATACAACACAAGGCAGAAAGTGATATGTCATGAAAGGAGGATAGATAAAATGCTCTGGTAGTTGAAAAGAGTATGGGAGTACTTCTGGATGAAGAAGCAAGGAAGGAATCATAGAGGAAGTGACAGCTAAGCTGAGCCTTGAAGGAAGCATAGAATTAAGGCATACAGTTGTGAGAATGCTATTTCTAGAGTCAGCTATAAATACCTACTGGGACTGGACTGCAAATGATGACTCATCCTTTTCTTCATCATCATCCTAGCAATTTGCAGAGAGTAAATCCACAATGGTAGCAAAATCCTGCCTACTGATGTGCCTCCTCCTTTATTTTTTATGGAGAACATAGTAAGGCATTCTTATTTTCTGCTGCAATAATAGAGGCACTAACTTCAAGGTCATGTAGTCAGCCTTAAATTAGACACAAGTCCGTGAACTCTCTAAGCAATCAAGCACCATGCACATTTTTATCAGGCATTTACTCTAACCCCCAATTATGTAGTGCTTTGGGGTACAGAAGAAATATGCCCTGGAAGAAATTACTGTCACAATGGGAAATATGACATAAATACACTAAATGGTATTATAAAATAATGTAGAATCCAGAACTTAGCTATGTGGTGTGGACTCTAATAGAAGGTATGAAAAAAAGATTGATCAGTGGAACCTGGGATGATTTTAGAAAGGAGGCGTCATAGAGGGATAAGAACTTGAGTTTTAGATTGGGAGGGGAGAGGACAGCTTTTGAGATGGGGAAATTTATTTAGCAAAGATGATAACTCATGTATGAATGAGTGAAGATAATGTCTTTTAATTCATAGCTTAAAAGTTCAGTGATGTCTGCATGTCCTCAACTGAGTGATATTTGCAGAGATGTGTTTGGATCTGCCCTGTCCTAATGCCCTCCACTCCAGGTGAATTATAAACCGTGCATATAATTGGGGTACTTTCTCAGACTCCTGCTCTTGCTGATTCTTTCCACTATCCAGAAACTGTGCATGCATGAGCTAAACGAATGTCATGTCATTGACAGGAATAATTTTCCATTTCTAGACATTTTGAGAAAATGAATAATATTGGCTCATTTCAAAAAGGGGTCTTTCAAAGTCAGCACATTCTCTGACATTCTTCTCCCTTCTCCCCCCACTTCAGTGTGTGAATCCCACTGATTTCTTAGGAAGGTGCACTGGTTGTCATGGTGAAAACCATGCTAATTGGCTTCCTCTAGTTGATGTTCTGTCAAGCTCACTGCCCCACTGAGGATTTGGAATAGAGCACTTAACTTTTTACTTCTCACAGAACATATTCCCAGCAAGTCAGCTGCCTCGGCAGAAAATGGAAGGTATTTGAAATGTCCAATACGTTATCTGAATATCTCACCCTTCATGGGGCCAGACATGCACAGTTTCACTTTCATTTGGTATCTTCTTTACATAGAGAGTGCTGATGGAAACCCAGCTGGAGATTTTTAACTGTGTTAAGTGGATTTGGGGGATTTGTAAAGAATGAAAGCATGTTGGCAGACCATTAATTGGAGAATGGAGAACTGAGTTCAAGGCAGAACTGGTCTTAAGCAAACTGTGAAGTAGTCCTCTTTCATTGTTGTCTTGCCCTGTTTTCCCCACTGCTAGAAGGATTGAAGGCAGGAAGAAGGAAGGGCAGACAAGTCTAGTACCTCCCCCAAAAGGTGTGGTCTCAACTTCAGACGGTTCCTGACTTCCCTTCTCTTCCAGTCTTTCAAATCAAAATGTAGCTGTTTTATCATTTCACCAGGGCATTTTATTTTGGGGGGAACTTACTATAGGAAAACCGAAACTGTGTTTTTCATGGCTCTGAATGACTTAACATAACACATAACTTATTATTTGAAATTGCCCTTGATGACCATTAGGATAGATATTTTGGTATTCCTTATGTGAAATCAGGTAAATAGGTGCCATCATCTACATATTGTTTTAGTTTTGTCCTAGATTTTCTTGGTAGTAGTGACTCACTGAGAAATCCTGAGTATCCTGTGTAGCGCTATGCTTCAGTTTGTGAGGCTGATTCCTCTTACTTTGGAGTAGCACATGCCTAGGTGGTATGATGTCAGGGGTTCCTGGAGGTCTTTTTCCATCTCCTGGAACACTTTTAGTGATGTTGCAAACTCATGTGAAGACCCTCTATCCCATCTATTTCTTTAAATCCACTTTTAACTGTCACTGATCCTCTATACCTCAGTGTGAATGGGTGTCAGAGAAGGTTTTGGGCACTGGCCACCTGCGGGAAAACACTGGGAAAGAAGTGTCCATTGGTTGGTTGAGGCTAGAAAACAACTTGACAATTTTGCCTCAGGCTGGTAGTGGGGATAATAATGATAATTACCATCATCAGGATATGGTGCCCAATTAAGTGCCTAATTGGGCATGGTGCTGTACTTAGAGAACTTCATAGACCTATCATCCGTTTCTGCACTGAGCCTAACACACTGTTACAGAGACTGGATTGTTGGATGCTGAAGTGTTAAGTCAGCCAGTACAAAATGTGTGGTCCGCATCACACACAGGTTAAAGATCAGGTCATTTGGGGGCAGTAGAGGGCAGTGAGATTAAAAATATGAAGGGAAATGGAACATGAATATTGTTTTGGCTTTATGCCACCTCACATATTTATGTTTGAGCTCTCTTTCCTGCTTCAGAAAGTAATGTTACAGATTCTTTGTTGATGAAGGAAGTCCTTGCTAGGCATCGGGAACATTGTTCAGAGTAACAGATCACTGTCTACTTTGGGAAATGGGGATGCAGAAGGTGAAGGTTGGTGGGTACTCACACCAAAACGTCCCCTGAAAGATGGTTTGGGGTGACCTTATAGACTAAAGAGTATAAATATATGCTAAGATTTATTGAGTTATTAACTAAGTTCCAGGTGTTGTGTGAAGCACCCTACATTAGCTATCTCATTTAATTCTGCTAACAACCTAGTGTTATAGATGAAGAAATGGAGGAACAGAGAGTATAAAGAAGTTGCCCAAAGTCACACCGCTATACCCGCCTTCCCCCCACCCTCTGCCATATACTATACTAAATTTCTGTGATGTTTTTTCTTATCATTGCGCACTCTCTGTAGAAGGTGGAAGCATTTAGTTGAGGGCTCCATTTAATTGGATTCTGGTTAATTAAGACTTGGCTCTTTCATAGGAGGTTGCAGATGATTCCGCTCAGGCATAGATTAGCCCCTTACTGTCCACAAAATAACCAGATCTCATGGTAGTTTATTGCTGGAGATTGAGGAGGCTAATATTTATACACCAAAGAAAATTGGTCTATCAAAGGAGAATTAACTGAATTAACTAAAATATTTCAAAGGACCTGGAACTCTGTTGAATTCAAGCTGTTCTTCTAATCCCATTGTTGTTAAATCCCTTCCCAATAACCCACCAGCCACCCATCCATAATGGCTTGTTTACATAGAGTTTATTTTAAAGGGAAAAAAACGCTTTGCAGCTCATTGGGTGGAGGTGAAGCCTGCCTATGCTGTAGTTCCTACAGTTTGCCCTTACGTGTTTCCATAGAAACAGAATTGTTGCTTGAACTGAAAATTTTTAGATTTGTTTTCCTTTTTTTGTTTGAAACTTGTTCTCACTTTATCAAAACTGAGGGAGAGATTTATGGCTTTCCATTCTACTGGCAATTAGTGAAGCCTGTGCACTCAGAGGAGAAAGAGGGCACTCAGGACTTTTTAGTCAGATTTGCATTAACCCTTGATACTGGTGAAGAGAGATATACATGGGTGTGTGGATCCCCTTCCAACATCTTTTCCAACTCAGTCTTTCCATTCAGTTTAGCCATCTTGCCCCAGGGCAAAGGATCATTTTGGAGGAAGAGTGTAGTTAAGAGCATGGGCTCTAAAGTCAGGCTGATTTGGGTTTTACTTCTGGCCATGCTACATATCACCTTATTTAACTTGTGGGCAAGTAATTTTTTTTTTTTTTTCCCGTATGTGGGCCCCTCACTGTTGTGGCCTCTCCCGTTGCGGAGCACAGGCTCCAGACGTGCAGGCTCAGCAGCCACGGCTCACGGGCCCAGCTGCTCCGTGGCATGTGGGATCTTCCCGGACCGGGGCACGAACCCGCGTCCCCTGCAGCGGCAGGCAGACTCTCAACCACTGCGCCACCAGGGAAGCCCTGGGCAAGTAATTTAAACACTCTGATCCTTAGATCCTCGTCTGTAAAATGGGGCATTATACTGATACTTGCTTAAAAGGAATAATGTGAAGGCATAGTGCCTGAAACATGGTAAATATTCAATTAATGGTAGGTTTTTAAAAAGTTATAAAGTATAATACTTGTACTCTCCCTGAAACCTCTCCTGTCTCTCCTAGTCTATCGCACCTTTGAAGGCTTTTTCTTGAACCCCATCTCATATTGCCTGCTTTGATGTCACGTAGCTTTGGCACTTTTGAATTGATTGGCAATGGAGTTCTAGTTCTTTTGTTATAGATGGGAGTTGCCTCTTAGATCACCTAGCTTGTAGTCACCTGAGAGCTGAGCACCTGAGAAATACTAATTAAATACTCAAGGGAGTAAAGACTGGGCTCTGGGCTTCACCATCTTATCCAGAGACTGTTTGGAGTTGACTTTTTGTCTCCACAGGAGTCCAGGTAACCACTCTCTTACCTAGCTTTGCTGCCTCACTAATACAATCTGGTAAGACATGTCCAATGTGACCAATGTAATAGGTTCCACCTGTGAGGACCGATGAACATGAAAGAATGCTACCATACACCCTAAGCCTTCTCTGCCTGGAGTGTCCCTGTGCCTGTGGCTCGTTTTACCTGAGGCAAACACTGTATTCAGTTTGGTCAGCCTCAAGGACAGCCTCTGGGGGCCTCTTATTGGGTGTGAACTGCAGTGCCTCCAGCCAGGCTGAGCTGAGATCAAGGTTAGCTTCACTTTAAGATTTTCCTATCAATCACTATTGGGTAGCGGTATCACTCAGACTGAAGGTGTTAATCTTCAGCCTGGGCTATTTTTCTCAGATATTTTGCATTTAAAGATGATATCTAAGGGGAAAAATCAGTTATGGGAAAGTGCCCAAGTTAAGTGGTGAGCTGCTTGCAGGCAGCCTGCTGGAACAGAGAGGGAGACAGTAAGGAATTATTAAGGAAAAATCAAATGTTTACCAGCGCTTTGCAAAATAGAGAGGGAAACGAAAGTAAGGCTTCTGTGATAAATGAACAAAGCACATGGATTTGCCTCAGTTTTAAACTCCTCTATTGCTCTAGTTAAATAGCAGAGGTTATTTGAACTCAAATTATTTTTGCCAGGCTGAATAAAGGAGACATCCAAGGAGGGTCTTTAGGAGATTTTCAGGTAAGAGCCACATCCTAGTGAGTTGGTAATTTTGCTGTTCCCTCTGTAGCCCTCCCTGTTGCTATCACTGTGGAGGGCATCTAGGTGCCAAGTTGGTTGAATATTTTCCGTGAGGACAAAGACCAAGCATTGGGAACTTCCCCTCCAGTCTGAGAGCCGCCTGCAGTTTAACCAGGAACCGAGGGCAGGCCTCAGGCACTGACTGATGTGAAGGCAGGAGGAGAGGAAAGGAAGTAGGGAGAAGAGGAGAAAGCCAAAGGGGACAATGAGCCCACCTGCTAATTGTGTTCTCTACCCCTAGTCCTGCCTCTCTTCAGTCCATTCTCCACACACCCCTACCACTGATTTTCCTAAACATAAATCTGATTGTCTCATTCCCCTGCTTAAAACCCTTCAATGTTTTCTATTAAGCTGAACATCAAGTCCACACTCCCTGACATGATGTACAAGGTCCTTCACAATCTGTCTCTTGTTGTGATCCATCTCCCTTCTTCCTACTTTCTGCCCCACACTTGATGCTACAGTAATACTGAATGACTTACAGATCTTTCTATCTCAGCTCCCCTACTACACACTTTACACACAAAAGGCTGGACCATGTCCTTGCCCTTGCAAATCATTCTGCCTGTGACACCATTTCCACATTCTTTACTAGTTCCTGTTCATACTTCAAGACATAGCTCTGATATTACCTCCTCTAAGAAGCATTCTCCAACCCCTTCAGATGGGGCTGTATTTCTCCTCTGAGTTCCATGGCACCTGTGCGTACCTCTGTCTCATCATGTACCCCATTATACTGAAATTATTTACATATCTCTCTTCCCCACTAGACTACAGCCTTCTTAAAGATGGGGCTAAAGGCACTCAAAATATTTCAGATGGTGGAGAGTGGTATATAGAGGACCAAGGCAGTGGTCTAAATTTCCTGTCAGAAGCTGCCATGGTTTGGGCTTCCTTCCTGATCAGCAGATGCCTGCTTTCTCACTGGCTTACATATTTGTGAAAAGTTGTCCATGCAATTATTCAAGAACTCCTAGCTCTAGGAAATGTTTGCATTTTAGATGGGTGTCCTTAGTGCCTTACCGTTAGGGAACAGTGGAATTTCATGTACTAAGGCAGGCTAATGTAGAGACATATTTTCCTTGGCCCTCGTACCACATGGTATAGGCAGCTGTCCATTAAGCCTGTGTTTAGGGTTAACCCTGAGTCCAGTGCCCACTGATAGATCACCATAGTGATCTGTTAACACTTGGTTAATTAGTCTCTTAAAAAAAATGTGGGCATATGGATTCTGGGGCTCTAGCTAGAGTGTGAGCTCCTTGTGTAAAGGGACTGTCTCCAACTTGTCTGGGGTTTCCCAGAGGGCTCTATAACATGGGGGAGGGCTCTGAGGGGATTCTGGCCAATCTTGCTGATTTATGGGGGCTTTCCCTTTTTGCATTATGTCTAAACCAGAGTGAAAGGTAACACTGTAATACGGTTCAGTCCAGGTTGGGTGTCGTGTGCTTCAAATCCCAGAATGCTATCTTCACGAAGTCCAAGGCTTAAATAAAAGCTAGTGCAAAGGAAGCGAAGGATAGATGGAAAACAGCTTGGACTATCAAACTTGGCTGCTCTCATCACACTCATTTCTCAGAAATTTCAAATGATTCTTATCATTGAAAAATGGAAAAAAAATGAAGGAATCACATCTTACAGTATCTGTAGGAAAATGTGCTTTAAGTAGCAAGATCCAGTCTGTCCTTATTGGAGAGATGCCAGTTCTACTGATAGAAAAGAATTTCTCAGACCATCTGTCGGTTATTATAACAGTCAGTGTTTAACCCCTTCTGTACTAGCATAAAAAAATTCACTAATCTAGTAAGTCACTGCATTGGGTGCTGTGGGGGATAAGACATGGCACCTCAGGAGGCTTAAAAATTTAATAGGAGAGACAAGAGATATACATGATGATGTACAAAGCAGACCAAATATACTGTCATAAGGGAGCTACCAAATGTGGTGGAAGCACCAATGAGAGGGATATTACTCTTGGCTGGGGTCAGGGAAGTCTCCACAGAGGCGTGTGAAGGCAAGGGGAAAGGGCACAAATTGTGGGCATTTTGGGTAGAGGGACTAGCATGTTAAGTGCCAGTAGAGGTGGAAAAGTCCAGGATAGGCCTGTACAATGGGAATTGTCTGGTTTTATAGAAGTATAGAGTGTAGAAATAACAGTAGATAGGGTTTTATAGATTGGGGGTCAGATGAAGGAAGCATTTGACTGTCAGATTAAGAGGTAGGTGTTTTATTCTACAGACAATGGGTTGTTGGTGGCAGGTTTTGGAGTAGCCAATACCTTGCTCAGAGCTGTGCATTAGGAGGATTAAACGTTTGGGCAGCCCAGGAAGTATGGGTTAAGTACTGAACTATTTATTTTCTCTAAACTCAGGGGCGATAGAAATGGATTTGTAGCTTCTGCTATTCAAGATGTGATGCATTGGGTTTTGGAGACTTAGAACTAGATTTTTCTTTTATTAGTTGCTATTCGATTGATGGCCCTGAGGTCACTTCTCACGCCAAGACAGCCCAGCTGGGATGTGAGGGTAGATATTTTTTGTCAGACTTTGAACCTATGTGAACTTTGTAGGTTTTGAGTTAAACCTGGGCCATTTTTTTGATATCAGTTTGGTATTCTTTGTTTTTTGAGTGCATCTGTATGTGTGTGTATAGTTTTGATGTTTGTTTCTTCAGACAGTTTTGTGACTCAGTTTTTCTGTATCCCATGGAATAAAACAGGTGGAGGTTGAGGGCGGTGGTAAGGATGATATGGGGCCACATCTGAAATATATGTACATTTATTCTCCAGGTTCCTTCTGGCTTAGTGCTATCAGGAGGCTTATGGGATACATTTGTGGTTGCAGTAGCACCAGTGTTTCCTCAAAGTATGACTGTCTTTGACCACTTGTAAAAGAATTCACCTGGGGAGGAATCAGGTTAAAAATCAGATTTGGGGCCCTGCCCCAGATGGGGCTGAGCCAGAGACTAGGGATCTGCCTGTTAAACAAACTCTCCAGGTACATGAATTCAGATTCTTGCTCAGGTGTGAGGACCACTCAAGTAGGAAAAGATTAAAAACCAAGAAATGGAGTTTTGAATTTAAAAGGTAAAATTAAAAAAGGTAAATCATAAGGCTATTAAAAGGAGTTTTGAAAAATCTGGAAAACTTGGCCTTCGGATTTTTTTCTTTTAATTCATCATGCTAGGAATTTTTGGCTCAAAGAAGAGAAACTTGTTGTAGAAGGACCTTCCCATTTTGGAATGGTCTTTCTCCTTTCTCCCTCCCTGTACAAATCTGACCCATTCCTTAAGGCTCATCTCCTCTCATGTGTGTTCCAGAACCACTCAAGCCACTGAAGATTTTCTTGGTTTTCAGAGCTTCCTTCACTTCCTGGTTACCCCTTTCATTTGCTGTCCAGCCTTGGGGTCTGTTGTGTGTTATCAACTTGTCCTTGAATTGGTGGTGACTTCACCCTTGAATTGGGGTTTACCTGCTTCATGCCTGTTGATGTTTTCCTAGTTCATCTCTAAATTCCTTGAGGGCTATGTCTTTTATTTCTTTCTACACTCTGCAATCCTATAGCATCTGACACCATGCTTGTCACCAGTAGGAGCACGATAAATGCTTGTAGAGTGAATGGAAGGGTTTCAGAGGACATGATGGAGCTTTGCTTTAGAAGCACAAATACCAAAGCTACGTTGAGGGATAAAGGGGAAAGTGAACCTAAAATGCATGCTTATAGTCACTAAAATAGTCAAGTACTTAAAAATGAAGCGTTCAGAGTTCTTTGTCTTCCCATTAGCTTTTAGAGAATTGCAGTGAGCCAAAATTCTTTATTTTCCTTTATGAGAAACAAGCCCATTTCCATAACTCAACTTCCATTTTCAACACTTTCTTTCAATTCCAAACTGTGACTCAGGCTTTCTTTATTTCTGGCAGCATGTCATCTTTTAAAGGGGAGTGAGAAGAACTGGGAACAATGACTTCAAACTTCCCTAGTCCTTCGATAATAGTTGCTCTTAAGTGCTGAGGGATAGCTGTTTGTGCATTCACTGATTACATCAGCCAATATACTGGCCCTGCCATGGGATCCTTTTCTTTCTTTTTGGATTCATAACTGACCCTATAGAATTTCACTTGTCAAATGCATCTTACCCATTTTCCCTTCCCCCTCATTCTTCCTTTGAAGCCATACCTTTCCTCATTTTAGAGTGTGGAGGACTAGGGGTGGGTGGGAATTGATGCCTGCCTGGCCTTTTTAAGTGCCAGCAGCAACATTATTTCTATATTTTTCTGCCACTGAAAATGCCTCAGCCCACATGTAACTAGCTCTTATTCTTTTCCTGTTCCCCCACCCACAGCATCCTCCTGCTCCCCCTTAAATGCCTGCCCCACTTCTCAGAGGCCACTTTCCTTCACAGTTCCAGAATGGTTTCATTCATCAATGTCACAGTCCCTGTCGATGGTAAACTCTTCCATCTTATCTGCGACCACCAGTAAATGAGTTTGCATTTGATATTTTAAAGAGTTTTCTTGGTTTCTGACATTTCTCCACTCACTGATACTTGCACGCATGTGGCTTGCATTCACCTTTTTCTCTGCCAGTTCGTTGGCAGGAACCAATCTTCCCCAGAAAACGCAAGAGGATCACCCTGTCACTCAGGAAATCTGTCTAATTTTCATCTGGCATTGGTTACAAGTGCTCACTTTCTTCTTTGGGTGAGAAATGCTGACTTAGGAAGAGGAAAAACTTAAGAAGTTGGCAGAGGAGGCTGAAAGTTGCAAATGATTGGGCTGGACACTAGGAAATTTCGGATTGACCGACTGTCAGTTCTGTGTAAATTACTTACTCTGTCTGTGTCCTTTCTGTGCTATTGGGAATGATGTTAATTTCTAAACTGAGAGGAGGTGTGAAAGTTATGGACATCATGTTTTGAAAATACAAAGAGCATTGACAAAAATGATATCACTTGTTGAAAGCTTGCTGTGTGCAGGGGTGCTAGGTGACTTGCACACATGATTTTTACTCCTCAAGACAACATAGAATAATTTGAGGCCTTAAGATACTCAGTATATTGCTCAAGAGCACACAGCTTGTAAGGGAGGAAAACAAGAATTTTAACATAGATCTGTTTGGCTCCAGAGTTCACACTGTTATGATGACTTCAATGTACAAGAATCAGGGTGACACTGAGCAAGATTGAGTGTTCCCAGTGATTTGTGTCTCCTCTTGCCTTGCTTTCCTTTAGGATGTTCGCTGACATTGGGCTGATACTTGTCAAGGAGTGTCTGGGTTTGAATTTCAGCTCAGCCATTTACTAGCTATATAACTTTGGGCCGGTTATTTAACATCTCTGTGTCCGTTATCTGCATGTGTAAAATTGGACTGACAAGGGATGATAACATCCCCTATTCCATAGGTTTGCTGTGAGGCTTGACAAGTTAACATATATAAAGTACTTTTGCTTAATACATTGTAAACCCTCAATGATGGTTAGCTATAGCCATTGTCAACCACAGCATTATTTCCTCACAGTGCTTCTCTCCAGACCTGCTCTGTTTGGCTGATTGGCCATGCTTCAGATAAATTCTTCCTTGCTCCCTTATTTAAAAAACAAAAAACAAAACCAAAAACAAACCTTATTCTGTGCTTTCTTTTCAGAGGGCTTTGCTACCTTCCAAGGTGACTGATAGTCCAAGACGAATTAACTCATTCTGGGGTATTAGTAGTAGATAATTTACTTTTGACTTAGAGTTTCTGATGACCCTGTTCTTTAACTCCCAGAGCTAAAATAATTTAGTGTGGATTTCAAGTTGTGATGCTCTGAGCCTGAATGAAATAAGGCGTGGGGTGGGTTGTGGTATAGTTAGGACTATAGCATGTTTTATTCAAATTGAGTAGGACCTCTTTTATAACTTCCTGCATTACATTTAGCTTCCTGGTAAAATTCTGTTGGAATTATAATAGCAGATACTTACATAGTACTTACTTTTTGCCGTACATTGTTCTCAATACTACATATTATTTCATTTAATCCTCAAAACAACCTAAGAAGTAGACATTACCCTCATTTTACAGAAGGACTTAAAGCACAGACAAGTTAAAGTAATTTGCTCAAGGCTAAACAACTAGTATGTGGTAGAACTGGGATTTGAGCCTAGGCTGTATTCAACTACCACATTATGTTGCCTGTATTTGAAGAAAAGGTTGTCTTGGCTTTTTTTTTCAACATCTTTATTGGAGTATAATTGCTTTACAATGGTGTGTTAGTTTCTGCTTTATAACAAAATGAATCAGTTATACATATACACATGTTCCCATATCTCTTCCCTCTTGCGTCTCCCTCCCTCCCACCCTCCCTAGACCACCCCTCTAGGTGGTCACAAAACACAGAGTTGATCTCCCTGTGCTATGCGGCTGGTTCCCATTAGCTATTTTACGTTTGGTAGTGTATATATGTCCATGCCACTCTCTCACTTTGTCACAGCTTACATTCCCCTTCCTCAGTTCCTCAAGTCCATTCTCTAGTAGGTCTGTGTCTTTATTCCTGTCTTACCCCTAGGTTCTTCATGACATTTTTTTTTCTTAACTTCCATATATATGTGTTAGTATACGGTATTTGTTTTTCTCTTTCTGACTTACTTCACTCTGTATGACAGACTCTAGTTCCATCCACCTCACTACAAATAACTCAATTTTGTTTGTTTTTATAGCTGAGTAACATTCCATGGTATATATGTGCCACATCTTCTTTATCCATTCATCTGTTGATGGACACATAGGTGGCTTCCATGTCTTGGCTATTGTAAAATATTGCTGCAATGAACATTGTGGTACATGACTCTTTTTGAATTATGGTTTTCTCAGGGTATATGCCCAGTAGTGGGATTGCTGGGTCGTATGGTAGTTCTATTGTTAGTTTCTTAAGGAACCTCCATACTGTTTTCCATAGTGACTGTATCAATTTACATTCCCACCAACAGTGCAAGAGGGTTCACTTTTCTGCACACCCTCTCCAGCATTTATTGTTTGTAGATTTTTTGATGATGGCCATTCTGACCGGTGTGAGATGATATCTCATTGTAGTTTTGATTTGCATTTTCCTAATGATTAATGATGTTGAGCATTCCTTCATGTGTTTATTGGCAATCTGTATATCTTCTTTGGAGAAATGTCTGTTTAGGTCTTCTGCCCATTTTTGGATGGGGTTGTTTGTTTTTTTGACATTGAGCTGCATGAGCTGCTTGTAAATTTTGGAGATTAATCCTTTATCAGTTGCTTCATTTGCAAATATTTTCTCCCATTCTGAGGGTTGTCTTTTGGTCTTGTTTATGGTTTCCTTTGCTGTGCAAAAGCTTTGAAGTTTCATTAGGTCCCATTTGTTTATTTTTGTTTTTATTTCCATTTCTCTAGGAGGTGGGTCAAAAAGGGTCTTGCTGTGATTTATGTCATAGAGTGTTCTGCCTATGTTTTCCTCTAAGAGTTTGATAGTGTCTGGCCTTACATTTAGGTCTTTAATCCATTTTGAGTTTATTCTTGTGTATGGTGTTAGGGAGTGTTCTAATTTCATACTTCTACATGTACCTGTCCAGTTTTCCCAGCATCACTTATTGAAGAGGCTGTCTTTTCTCCACTGTATATTCTTGCCTCTTTTATCAAAGATAAGGTGACCATATGTGTGTGTATTTATCTCTGGGCTTTCTATCCTGTTCCATTGATCTATATTTCTGTTTCTGTGCCAGTACCATACTGTGTTGATTACTATAGCTTTGTAGTAAACTCTGAAGTCCAGGAGCCTGATTCCTCCAGCTCCGTTTTTCTTTCTCAAGATTGCTTTGGCTATTCGGGGTCTTCTGTGTTTCCATACAAATGGTGAAATTTTTTGTTCTAGTTCTGTAAAAAATGCCAGTGGTAGTTTGATAGGGATTGCATTGAATCTGTAGATTGCTTTGGGTAGTAGAGTCATTTTCACAATGTTGATTCTTCCAATCCAAGAACATGTTATATCTCTCCATCTATTTGTATCATCTTTAATTTCTTTCTTCAGTGTCTTATAATTTTCTGCATACAGGTCTTTTGTCTCCTTAGGTAGGTTTATTCCTAGGTACTTTATTCTTTTTGTTGCAGTGGTGAGTGGGAGTGTCTCCTTAATTTCTCTTTCAGATATTTTGTCATTTGTATATAGGAATGCAAGAGATTTCTGTGCATTAGTTTTGTATGCTGCTACTTTACCAAATTCATTGATTCGTTCTAGTAGTTTTCTGGTAGCATCTTTAGGATTCTCTAAGTATATTATCATGTCATCTGCAAACAGTGACAGCTTTACTTCTTTTCCAATTTGGATTACTTTTATTCCTTTTTCTCCTCTGACTGTTGTGGCTAAAACTTCCAAAACGGTGTTGAATAATAGTGGTGAGGGTGGGCAGTGTTGTCTTGTTCCTGATCTTAGCGGAAATGGTTTCAGTTTTTCGCCATTGAGGACGATGTTGGCTCTGGGTTTGTTATATATGGCCTTTATCATGTTGAGGAAGGTTCCCTCTATGCCTGCTTTCTGGAGGGTTTTATCATAAATGGGTGTTGAATTTTGTCAAAAGCTTTCTCTGCTTCTATTGAGATGATCATATGGTTTTTCTCCTTCTGTTTCTTATTATGATGTATCACATTGATTGATTTGGGTATACTGAAGAATCCTTGCATTCCTGGGATAAACCCCACTTGGTTATGGTGTATGACCCTTTTAATGTGCTGCTGGATTCTGTTTGCTAGTATTTTTTTTTAACGTCTTTATTGGAGTATAATTGCTTTACAGTGGTGTGTTAGTTTCCGCTTTATAACAAAGTGAATCAGTTATACACATACATATGTTCCATATCTCTTCCCTCCTGTGTCTCCCTCCCCCCCACCCTCACTAGACCACCTCTAGGCGGTCTAGGTGGTCACAAACCACCGAGCTGGTCTCCCAGTGCTATGCGGCTGCTTCCCAGTAGCTATCTGTTTTACGTCTGGCAGTGTATATATGTCCATGCCACTCTCTCACTTTGTCACAGCTTACCCTTCCCCCTCCCCATATCCTCAAGTCCATTCTCTAGTAGGTCTGTGTCTTTATTCTGGTCTTGCCCCTAGGTTCTTCAGGACCATTTTGTGTTTTAGATTCCATATACATGTGTTAGCATACGGTATTTGTTTTTCTCTTTCTGACTTACTTCACCCTGTATGACAGACTCTAGGTCCATCCACCTCACTACAGATAACTCAATTTTGTTTCTTTTTATAGCTGAGTAACATTCCATGGTATATATGTGCCACATCTTCTTTCTCCATTCATCTGTTGATGGACACATAGGTTGCTTCCATGTCTTGGCTATTGTAAATGGTGCTGCAATGAACATTGTGGTACATGACTCTTTGAATTATGGTTTTCTTAGGGTATATGCCTAGTAGTGGGATTGCTGGGTCATATGGTAGTTCTATTTTTAGTTTTTTAAGGAACCTCCATGCTGTTCTCCAGGATATAGTGGCTATATCAGTTTACATTCCCACCAACAGTGCAAGAGGGTTCCCTTTTCTCCCCACCCTCTCCAGCGTTTATTGTTTGTAGATTTTTTGATGATGGCCATTCTGACCAGTGTGAGGTGATACCTCATTGTAGTTTTGATTTTCATTTCTCTAATGATTAGTAATGCTGAGCATTCTTTCATGTGTTTGTTGGCAATCTGGATATCTTGTTTGGAAAAATGTCTGTTTAGGTCTTCTGCCCATTTTTGGATTGGGTTGTTTTCTTGATATTGAGCTGCATGAGCTGCTTGTATATTTTGGAGATTAATCCTTTGTCAGTTGCTTTGTTTGCAAATATTTTTTCCCATTCTGAAGGTTGTCTTTTCGTTTTGTTTATGGTTTTCTTTGCTGTGCAAAACCTTTGAAGTTTCATTAGGTCCCATTTGTTTATTTATGTTTTTATTTTCAGTTCTCTAGGAGGTGGGCCAAAAGGGATCTTGCTGTGATTTATGTCATAGAGTGTTCTGCCTATGTTTTCCTTGAAGAGTTTGATAGTGTCTGGCCTTAATTTAGGTCTTTAATCCATTTTGAGTTTATTTTTGTGTGTGCTGTTAGGAAGTGTTCTAATTTCATTCTTTTACATGTAGGTGTCCAGTTCTCCCAGCACCAGTTATTGAAGAGGCTGTCTTTTCTCTGCTGTATATTCTTGCCTCCTTTGTCTAACATAAGGTGACCATATGTACATGAATCTGTCTCTGGGGTTTCTATCCTATTCCATTGATTTATATTTCTCTTTCTGTGCCAGTACCATACTGTGTTGATTACTGTAGCTTTGTAGTATAGTGTGAAGTCCGGGAGCCTGATTCCTCCAACTCCATTTTTCTTTCTCAAGATTGCTTTGGCTATTCAGTGTCTTTTGTGTTTCCATACAAATGGTGAATTTTTTTGTTCTAGTTCTGTGAAAAATGCCAGTGGTAGTTTGATAGGGATTGCATTGAATCTGTAGATTGCTTTGGGTAGTAGAGTCATTTTCACAATGTTGATTCTTCCAGTCCAAGAACATGGTATATCTTTCCATCTATTTGTATCTTCATTACTTTCTTTCATGTTTGTCTTATAGTTTTCTGCATACAGGTCTTTTGTCTCCTTAGGTAGGTTTATTTCTAGGTATTTTATTCTTTTTGTTGCAGTGGTTAGTGGGAGTGTCTCCTTAATTTCTCTTTCAGATATTTTGTCATTCGTGTATAGGAATGCAAGAGATGTCTGTGCATTAATTTTTTATGCTGCTACTTTACCAAATTCATTGATCAGTTCTAGTAGTTTTCTGGTAGCATCTTTAGGATTCTCTATGTATAGTACCATGTCATCTGCAAACAGTGACAGTTTTACTTCTTTTCCAGTTTGGATTTCTTTTATTTGTTTTTCTCTTCTGATTGCTGTTGCTAAAACTTCCAAAACTATGTTGAATAATAGTGATGCGCGTGGGCAATATTGTCTTGTTCCTGATCTTAGCGGAAATGGTTTCAGTTTTTCACCATTGAGGACAATGTTGGCTGTGGGTTTGTCATATATGGCCTTTATTATGTTGAGGAAAGTTCCCTCTGTGCCCAATTTCTGGAGAGTTTTTATCATAAATGGATGTTGAATTTTGTCAAAAGCCTTTTCTGCCTCTATTGAGATGATTATATGGGTTTTCTCCTTCAGTTTGTTAATATGGTGTATCACATTGATTGATTTGCGTATACTGAAGAATCCTTGCCTTCCTGGGATAAACCCCACTTGATCATGGTGTATGATCCTTTTAATGTGCTGTTGGATTCTGTTTGCTAGTATTTTGTTGAACATTTTTGCATCTGTGTTCATCAGTGATATTGGCCTGTAGTTTTCTTGTTTTGTGACAAGTTTGTCTGGTTTTGGTTTCAGGGAGGTGGTGGCCTCATAGAATGAGTTTGGGAGTATCCCTCCCTCTGCTATATTTTGGAAGAGTTTGAGAAGGATAGGTGTTAGCTCTTATCTAAATGTTTGATAGAATTCACCTGTGAAGCCATCTAGTCTGGGCTTTTGTTTGTTGGAAGATTCTTAATTTCAGTTTCAATTTCAGTGCTTGTGTTTGGTCTGTTCATATTTTCTGTTTCTTCCTTGTTCAGTCTCAGAAGATTGTACTTTTCTACGAATTTGTCCATTTCTTCCAGTTTGTCCGTTTTATTCTCATAGAGTGGCTTGTAGTAGTCTCTCATGATCTTTTTTATTTCTGCAGTATCAGTTTTTACTTCTCCTGTTTTGTTTCTCATTCTATTGATTTGAGCCTTCTCCCTTTTTTTTTGATGAGTCTGGCTAATGGTTTATCACTTTTGTTCACCTTCTCAAATAACCAGCTTTTGGTTGTATTGATCTTGCTATTGTTTGCTTCATTTCTTTTTCATTTATTTCTGATCTAATCTTTATGATTTCTTTCCTTCCGCTAACGTTGGGTTTTTCTTGTTCTTCCTTCTCTAATTACTTTAGGCGTAAGGTTACGTTGTTTGTTTGAGTTGTTTCTTGTTTCCTGAGGCAGGATTGTATTGCTGTAAACTTCCCTCTTAGAACTGCTTTTGCTGCATCCCGTAGGTTTTGGGTTGTCGTGTTTTCATTGTCATTTATTTCTGGGTAGTTTTTTATTTCTTCCTTGATTTCTTCAGTGATCTCTTGGTTATTTAGTAGCATATTGTCTAGCCTCCATGTGTTTCTGTTTTTTACAGTTTTTTTCCCTGCAACTGATATCTAGTCTCACAGCGCTGTGGTCAGAAGAGATACGTGGTATGATTTCAGTTTTCTTAAATTTACCAAGGCTTGATTTGTGACCCAAGATATGATCTATCCTGGAGAATGTTCCGTGTACGGTTGAGAAGAAAGTGTATTCTGTTGTTTTTGGATGGAATGTCCTATAAATATCCATTAAGTCCATCTGGTCTGATGTATCATTTAAAGCTGTTTTTCCTTATTTATTTTAATTTTTGGTTGATCTGTCCATTGGCGAAAGTGGGGTGTTAAATTCCCTACTGTGATTGTGTTACTTTCAATTCCCTCATTTATGGCTGTTAGCATTTGCCTCGTGTATTGAGGTGCTACTAGGTTGGGTGCATAAATATTTACAATTTTTATATCTTCTTCTTGGATTGATCCCTTGATCATTATGTAGTGTCCTTCTTTTTCTCCTGTAATAGTCTTTATTTTAACATGTATTTTGTCTGATATGTGAATTGCTACTCCAGCTTTCTTTTGATTTCCATTTGCATGGGATATCTTTTTCCATGCCCTCAGTTTCAGTCTGTATGTGTTCCTAGGTCTGAAGTGGGTCTCTTGTAGACAGCATGTATACGGGTCTTGTTTTTGTATTCATTCAGCCAGTCTATGTCTTTTGGTTGGAGCATTTAATCCGTTTATCTTTAAGGTAATTATCGATATGTATGTTCCTATTACTATTTTCTTAATTGTTTTGGGTTTGTTATTGTAGGTCTTTTCCTTCTCTTGTGTTTCCTGCCTAGAAAAGTTCCTTTAGCATTTTTTGTAAAGCTGGTTTGGTGGTGCTGAATTCTCTTAACTTTTGCTTGTCTGTAAATTTTTAAATTTCTCTGTCGAATCTGTATGAGACCTTTGCTGGGTCGAGTAATCTTGGTTGTAGATTTTTCCCGTTTATCAGTTTAAATATGTCCTGCCAGTTCCTTCTGGCTTGCAGAGTTTCTGCTGAAAGATCAACTCTTTTCCTTATGGGTGTTCCCTTATGTGTTATTTGTTGCTTTTCCCTTGCTGCTTTTAATAATTTTCCTTTGTATTTAATTTTTCATAGTTTGATGAGTATGTGTCTTGGCCTGTTTCTCCTTGGATTTATCCTGTATGGCACTCTTTGCACTTCCTGGACTTGACTGACTATTTCCTTTCCCATGTTAGGGAAGTTTTCTACTATAATCTCTTCAAATATTTTCTCAGACCCTTTCTTTTTCTCTTCTTCTTTTCGGACCCCTGTAATTCAAATGCTTGGGCATTTAATGTTGCCCCAGATGTCTCTGAGACTGTTCGCAATTCTGTTCATTCTTTTTTCTTTATTCTGCTCTGTGGCAGTTATTTCCACTATTCTATCTTCCAGGTCACTTATCTGTTCTTCTGCGTCAGTTATTCTGCCATTGATTCCTTCCAGAGAATTCTTGATTTCATTTATTGTGTTGTTCATCATTGTTTGTTTGCTCTTTAGTTGTTCTACGTGCTTCTTAAACGTTTTTTGTATTTTCTCCTTTCTAGTTCCAAGATTTTGGATCATCTTTACTATCATTACTCTGAATTCCTTTTCAGGTAGACTGCCTATTTCCTCTTCATTTGTTTGGTCTCGTGGGTTTTTGTTTGATCCTTCATCTGCTGAATATTTTTCTGTCCTCTCATTTTGTTTAACTTACTGTGTTTGGGGTCTCCTTTTCGTAGGCTGCAGGTTCATAGTTCCCGTTATTTTTGGTGTTTGCCCCCGGTGGGTGAGGTTGTTTAAGTGGCTTGTGTAGGCTTCCTAGTAGAAGTGACTGGTTCCTGTGCTCTGGTGGGTGGGGCTCGATCTTGTACTTTTGGTGTGCAGGACCGCATCTGTTGGTGTGTTTTGGGGTGTGTGTGAACTTAGTGTGACTGTAGGCAGTCTCTCTGCTAATGGGTGGGGTTGTTTTCTTGTCTTGCTGGTTGTTTGGCATTGGGCGTCCAGCATTGGAGCTTGCTGGATGTTGAGTGGAGCTGAGTCTTAGTGTTGAGATGGAGATCTCTGAGAGAGCTCTCCCCGATTCATACCACATGGCGCTGGGAGGTCTCTGGTGGTCCAGTGTCCTGGACTCAGCTCTCCCACCTTGGAGGCTAAGGCCTGACACCCAGTCCGGGCACCAAGACCCTGCCAGCCACTTGGCTTGGAAGAAAAGGAAGAAAAAAGAAAAGAAAAGAAAGCAAATAAACAAAAAAATGAACAGAGAGAACCCTAGGACAGATGGGAAAAGCAAACCTAAATACATAAAATCACACAAAGGAGCATGCACACACACACTCACAAAAAGAGAAAAAAGGAAACAAAATTTAAAAATTAAATTAAAAAAAGGAAGAGAGCAACCAAACCAATAAACAAGTCCACCAATGATAGCAAGCACTAAAAAGTAAACTAAGATGAACTGTATAGCAAAAACTAATCAGATGGAGAAAGCAAACCCGAAGTCTACAGTTGCTCCCAAAGTCTACTGCCTCAATTTTGGGAACATTCGTTGTCTATTCAGGTACTCCACAGATGCAGGGTTTATCAAGATGATTGTGGGGATTTAATCTGTTGCTCCTGAGGCTGCACGGAGAAATTTCCCTTTCTCTTCTTTGTTCGCACAGCTTCTGGGGTTCATCTTTGGTTTTGAGCCCACCTTTGCATGTAGGCCTCAGGTGTCTGTTTCCCTCCCAGACAGGAGGGGTTAAAGCAGCACCTGATTAGGTCTCTCTTGCTGACTCAGGCCAGGGAGAGGTAGGGGTATGGTAGTCATAATTGGAATGCAGGGCAAGCCTGCAGTGGTAGAGGCTGGTGTGACATTGCAACAGCTTGAGGCACACCGTGTGTTCTCCCGGGGAAGTTGTCCCTGGATCATGGGATCCTGGCAGTGCCGGGCTGCACAGGCTCCCAGGGGGTTGTGGGTAGTGACCTGCACTTGCACACAGGATTCTTGGTGGCAGAGGCAGCAGTGTTAGCGGTTCATGCCTGTCTCTGGGGCCCAAGCTGATAGCCACAGCTCATGCCCATCTCCGAGGCTCGGTTAGGTGGTGCTCTGCCTTCTGTGGGCACATGGAGCAGGGATTCCCTCTCCTCATGCACCCCAAAACAGTGGCCTCTTGCCTCTTAGGCAGTTCCACAGTTTTTCCCAGAATCTCTCCCAGCTAGCCGTGGCGCACTAGCCCCCTTCAGGCTGTGTTTACATGGTCAGCCTCAGTCCTCTCCCTGGGATCTGACCTCCGAAGTCCAAGCTTCAGCTTCCACCTCCCACCTACCCCCGCGGGTGAGCAGACAGGCCTCTCAGGTTGGTGAGTGCTGGTCGGCACCAGTCCTCTGCAGGAATCTCTCTGCTTTGCCCTCTGCACCCTTGTTGCTGTGCTCTCCTTCATGGCTCTGAAGCTTCCCCCACTACGCACCCCGACTCCCCACCAGTGAAGCGGCTTCCTAGTGTGTGGAAACTTTTCCTCCTCCACAGCTCCCTCCCAGAGGTGCAGGTCCCATCCCTATTCTTTTGTGTCTGGTTTTTTCTTTTGCCCTACCCAGGTATGTGTGGATTTTCTTGCCTTTTGGGAAGTCTGAGGTCTTCTGCCAGCATTCAGTAGGTGTTCTGTAGGAGTTGTTCCACATGTAGATGTTTTTTTGATGTATATGTGAGGAGGAAGGTGATCTCCACATCTTACTCCTCTGACATCTTGAAGGTCTCTCCACATAGTTTTGTTAAATAAAGAACTCTTGTTTCTGTGAGGAGAGCGGACTTCAGTAAGAGCTCTTAGAATATTTTTTTCAAGGTAATGCTGAGACAGATTTGAGGGTAGAGATGCTGTTTCCTCTGTCTCTCCTGGTGTAGTATCAAATATTCCCTCAATTTATAATTTGTCAAGTTTCAGTATCCCCTGACAGATAGAAGAACACTTTGATGAAATGCTTAACGAGTGATGGTATCCTTTGTCAGACTGGAAGCTATTGAGATTTTAAATAATTTAAGAAGTCACCCTTAGAAGTATACAGTAGTTTGTTGGTTGAGGAACCTTCAGTATACTGTAGATTGTGTTTTATTAAGAGTCAAACCAACTTCTCCCTCATGCATCCTCAGTTTTTTGTTAGATAGTTTCTTCTTATCTAATATGCATGGTAAATATTACGTCCCTCCAGACTCACATTAGAAAGGAGAAGTAGATGTGTCATCATTTTTTTTCGACTAACCATACTAATGAGTCATGGTTTATAAAGAAAAATTAATCTATCAAAGCAAAATCCATTTTATTGAGGGTTCACCCAAACTATAAACCTTTACATGGAACTGTTAAGCAGCAGCCCATGTTTTTCTACTTGGAGGTCACACGTTTTGTTTTCCTGCTTGCCACCTAGTCTGGAGGCTAAGGAAGCAAAGAGCAGATCAGGGAAGAAGTAGCCTGGAGCCCAACTAATACCTGATTGTTTAAGCCGCTCCTGAATACATGAGAAATAACTGAAGAGTCCACAGAGAGCTGCTTTAAGGGAGAGATGATTTTGTTTTTTTATCACTGGTTGCATACTGGGGTTTGGAAAATAGAGGAGGTGGCGTTATAATAGCTGCTGGAAGTGGTATTCCATTTTTTACATGAGTCAGTTGAGAGAAGCCAGCTGCTTCTGAAGTACTTTTACTCTTTCCTGCACCTGTGATAAGGAAACCTCTATTAACCCGAATGCTGGGGTGTGGGAAGAAGGAAAGCATGGAAGGTTCCAATTAGTGTGATTTTTCAGGATTACTTGTAAATTATGTTGTTTTCTCTCTTTTGGTTGAAATTATTTCCAAAACGTTTGAATAACTACTATTTATTGGGGTCCAACTGGGTCATTGTTTACCTTACAACTACCCTGGTAGGTAGGTGGTATATGTAATTCTGATTATACAGTTGAGGAATCTGGAATTGAGAGAGCTTAAGTACATTTTCCAAGGCCATACAGCAAGGAAATAGAACAACAGTGGTCTGAAGCCAAGAGGTGTCACTCATGCTTAGTTTTCTTTGTCACTTGAGGATCATATTAAGCCTTAGGGCTCTATTTTGGTGTCAGGAACAACCTGAATGATGAAGTTACTGTTCCCTGTTTGAGTGTCCTCCACAGTCAGGTCATTGAATAGAGACTGTTCATAGAGGGTTGGTTGCTTCCTAAAAGGTGTTAGAGTCAAAGATTGTTGTCATTGGGGACATTGTCTAATAGGAACAGGATACACATATACACTTTAATATTAAAGAACATCATTGACTGTGCCCTGTCAATAGACAAGAGCAAATCCCCACACTGGTATGACAGTATTTCTAGGCTTGCAAATTCTACTTTACAAAAGTCCAGTGACCACTTAAAGCTAAATACCCTTTCAGGGATGCTTTAAACAGAAATGAAAATGATTTCACTAAGAAGCTGAGGCCTGCTGCAGGAAATACCATGAGAATACCTAGAGACTTCCCAGTTCTAGCCAATCTCATATTTTTTTGTACATTGTATGATGTATCTGCGTTCCAGATGCATTTTGATGGACACAATAGAAATGTTCCTGAGAAGTTAACTAGTACATACCAGTTTTTGTAAATTGAATTATTGTCAACTTGTGCTTATGAAGCTATTATAAAAATCCTGTGATTAATCCTTTTTATAATAAAGCAAATAAACTCCCAATTGAGTTATTTTCATAAGTTTTAGTTTTTGTCTCTTGAACAGCTTAAGGTGGAGCAGATAACGCATACAAACTCAGGACAATTACTCAATTATTGCAGTGGGGTTTGAACTTTATTTCAGACTACAGTCATAAATGCTAAGGGGCCTTTGGAGGAAAGAAGAGCAAGGTTCTAGGAGAGACTGTCTTTCCTCTGCAATGTGAACAGTAGAGCTTGTCTGTTTTCTTCTTAATGAGAAATAGCAGGTGAAGTAACTTTTGGTGTGCTGGATTTCTGAGAAATACCGTGGGGATTCTCATTGTAATTCAATTAGGTCAGGCCAATGAAGCATTTTGTGTTTAAAAATACAGTGCAGAGTCCCTGAGTAGAGCGTGTTGGATGAAGGAGAGTGTTTAAGACCTGGTTTAGTAGGAAATTCCAAGGGGCATCCTTTAGTGAAACTGTGGACAGTCGCCCCCTTCTTTGCTGGAGCCATGTATTTTGGTGGCTACCTTTGGTAATTGTGGGCCAAGTCCTTAATTGAGAGCCTGTATAATTGTAGGGGAATTCAGGTTTTCATTTTGGTTTCCATGGCCACATTAAATATGAACTCGCTGATAGAATGAAAGATAAATAAGATTAAATTTATTGTATTTTACCTAATTATGTAATGAGAAAAACTGCATAATTAATAAAAGAGTCCTGGATGCATAACTATATAATGATACTTAACCCTTATAACTTTGAAGCATTTTGTAGATACTGATTTTCATAGCAGTACCATGAAAGAGGAAAGTATTATTTTAATTGATAGGAAGCACTCAGTAAGATGTCATGAAGGGTATCTACACGTAGGTTTCAAAATTCTCTTTTGTCCCTTTGGACACATCTGGTAGAGCATTAGCATCAGTTAATGTGTTCAGCAAAGAAAAAAAGCAATCAGTAAATTCTCTAGTCAGAGCTTACCATTTGTTTTAAGGGAAGTAGAGATGCAGTGTTCTTCAAAACAGTCCATTCAGAAGGAAACAAAAGTATGTCTGAATTTATCCATATGTGTTAGTAGTTTATGCAAGCCAAGTGTCTAGCACTGAGTCAGCAAACTACAGTCTGTGAGCCAAGTTTGGCCACCACCTGTTTTTGTGAATAAAGTTTTATTGGAACACAGTCACACTCATTTGGTTAGGTATTTTCTATGGCAATTTTCATGCTATAACAGCAGAGCCAAGTAGTTGCAACAGAAACTGTATGGCCTGCAAAGCTTAGTATATATAGGTACTCTTTGGCTTTTTATAGAAAAACTTTACTAATCCCTGCTATATAGTATTGATATTTCGTAGAAGGATCCATGCTGAGACAGCATTCATTTGCTGACCTTTGTGATTATGAATGCATTATTTCTTAGAGTAAGAAATTATATTCCTTTACAATAATAATACCTAACTTTTATTGAGGACTTGCTCTGTTTCAGATATCCTATGAAGTTCCTCACATGCATCGAAGTTTCGAGAACTTAACTACCTCAATACTTTTTTTTTTTTTTTTTTTCTGTGGTACGCGGGCCTCTCGCTGTTGTGGCCTCTCCCGTTGCGGAGCACAGGCTCCGGACGCGCAGGCTCAGCGGCCATGGCTCATGAGCCTAGCCACTCCGCGGCATGTGGGATCTTCCCAGACTGGGGGACGAACCCGTGTCCCCTGCATCGGCAGGTGGGCTCTCAACCACTGCGCCACCAGGGAAGCCCCTACCTCAATACTTTTATAAGAGGTGCTAAAAGATTGAATGACTTGTTCGAATGCATACATTTAGTGGTGGAGCCAGTATTCAAACCCAAACCTTTTTTGTTGTGGTAAAATATTCTAGTTTTCTGAGAGTTTTTAACATGAAAGGGTGTTGGATTTTGTCAAATGCCTTTTCTGCATTAATTAAGATGATCATGTGGTTTTTCCCCCCTTTATTAATGTGATGTATTACACTGGTTTTGTTTTGTTGAAACACTCTTGCATTCCTGGGATAAGTTTCACTTGGTCATGGTGAATAATCCTTTTAATATGCTGTTGGGTTCAATTTACTAATCTTCTGTTGGGGATTTTTGAATCTATATTTGGTATATGGATCTGTGATTTTTTTTTCTTGTGATGTTTTATCTGTCTTTTGTATCAGAGTAATGTTTGCCTCATAGAATGAGTTACAAAGTATCCCTTTCTCTTAAGTTCATTTTTGAAAGTTTGAGAAAGATTGGTGTTAATTCTTCTATAAATGTTGGATAGAATTCACCTATGAATCTATCAGGTCCAGGACTTTACTTCTTCCTCATAGTTCAAAAGAGTTGTTCTAGCTGTAGACATCATGGACACTTTGCAGTCATTTGGAAAGAGAAAGTGTTGGGAGGACATTTCTATTCTCATCCTGTGGAGAGAACTTAAGTCATGTGGCCATACCTAGCTACAAGGGAGTCTGGAAAATACAGTCTTTTTATTATAGCCATGTATAGACATTATAGCCATGTCTCCAGCTAAAAAGTAGAAATTATATTTCTAAGAAGAAAGTAGAGAAAGGATATTGGGGAAGAGCTAGTCTCTGCCATGGTCAATAATAAACTGAACTAGTGGCTTTTTTTTTTTTTTTCCTGAGTAGACTCTGATTGGTCAATTAAGACAGAACAATTCATTTCCCCCACTTTTAGACAGAACACAAATTTGGCACTGAGATTCTTAAACCGTTTCATGGCAAATGTAAAATAGTTAATTGCTTCAATTTTTTAAAGAATAGGACATTCATAAATATCCTGGGGAGAGTTGCTGGATTAACCAGCAACTAATATGTATCTCTTTAACACCAAATAATTGCCTGGCTTGATAGCAAGTATACATATGTGCTAGAGGAAGAAGGTTAATATGCACGAAGCAAGTAGAGAACAATAAAAAATTTGTATTTCTTTGGCATTTCCCGCTTCCTACCTCACTTTATAGTCATATATATATGTATACATATGTATATGTGTATGTATATACATATGTGTGTGTGCGTATGTGTGTGTGTATATATATATATGTAAAATCTCCTATATCCTGTCTCTCAACTCTTTGACTTTTGGGGCTACACATGATTCATCAACTTGATCTCTTCAGCACTCAGCATAGTGTTTGGGTGGAGGGGAAAAAAAAACCCAATGGGGGCTTCCCTGGTGGCACAGTGGTTGAGAGTCCACCTGCTGATGCAGGGGACACGGGTTCGTGCCCCAGTCTGGGAAGATCCCACATGCCGCGGAGCGGCTGGGCCCGTGAGCCATGGCCGCTAAGCCTGCGCGTCCGGAGCGTGTGCTCCGCAACGGGAGAGGCCACAGCAGTGAGAGGCCCGCGTACCGCAAAAAAACAAAAACAAAACCAAAAAAACCCAATGAACTATAATTCGGTGTCTCAAGTTAAAATCAGGAATCCACTATAAGGCCTCACTCCCTTATTCTTTTTATCCAATTCATCAGCAAGCTTGTGTGCTGTACTTCTAAAATATATCTAGGATCTCTGTACCCTTCTTCACTTCCATTCTTGCTACCCAATCCAAGCCGCCATTCTCTCTAACCCTGGACTTCTGCAATAGCCTTCTAACTGATTTTCTCATTTTCATTTTTCTTTATAATCTTTATAATCTTTTCTCTTCACAGTAGCTAGAGTCATATTGTAACAATCTGAATCAGATAATGTCACTGCCCTGCTTTATTACTCTAAATAATTTCCAAATATACATAGAATGAAACCCAGATTCCTTACCATAATCTGGCCCCTGGCCACCTCTTCACCTTCGTCTCTTACTACTTTCTTCTTACTCTAGCCGCATTGACCTTCTTTCAATTTCAAGAACATGCCTAGTTCATTTGCACAGTAAGACCTTCGCATTTGAGGTTCCATCTGCCTGGAATGCTCTTACTGTATATGTTTATATGGCAGGCTGTTTCATACGTCACTTTCTCATTGAGGCCATTTGTGACCACACAATCTAAATTAGCCATAACTCCAATTCAACTTCTATCATGCCCCTTTATCATTTTTTTCTCATAATATTTATCACTGTTTGAAATATTGTTTATTCATTTGTTAATTTGTCCATTACCTGTGTCCCTTCACTAAAATATAGGCTCCATGAGAACAGGAACTTTGTCTTGTACAATGATCTATCCCCAATACCTAGAAAAAGTCCTTAATGAATATTGATTCAATGAGTGTTTAATGAACTAGAATGTACTGGACATTTCTTTCATCATTGCCTGTGTTTTCATGGGTTGGGTTCCCTAGGAAGCAACTCTGAGATGGCATGTAAATCATAGGATATTTATTTAGGAGTCCCCTTGGGATCAACATGTGTGGAAAGGGAAAGGAAAGAAGCAGGAATGGATAGATAGAGAATCTGAGCTACAGGCTTATAACAGTAGCCTTAGCTAATCCTTAACTAGGGAAATCTGGAGCTAAAAAATGTCCTTCAGAGTTTTCCTGAGTTGGGCCAGAATGGCCAGGCCTTTATACCCCTCATCAATCAGTCACTGGATGTGGGCTGCCCCAAGAAGGATCACGACTTTGGGCAAGATGGCTCTCTCTAGTTGAGGTAATCTCTGAAGGGACTAATAGCTAAAGGATGTCTGCCAAAGTTGCTCCAGCAGCTGGAACAGTAGATACTTCATGGGAGGGGGATTTGAGCAGTGTGTCATAGTGTTTGTCCCTTGCTGGCTTAGATCCAATTCTTCAAATGTATTTTGGGTGCAAATTTTCCAGGATTCTATAGACCTCTCTTCCTGGAGAGAACTTAGAAAAGGAAGGTTAGTGGAGAAAATTACAGCTCCCACAACTGCAGATGATCTCAGGGCTGCAACTGATACTCATCATCTCCCTCTTCCATTGTCAATTCTAGATTTCCCTCAACCTCAGTTAGCACCCCTACTTGTCTTGGTTGCTTACCTGGTGACCAGACCCTCTCCCCTGAGGGGGGTCTTTGGTGGTGTCTCAATGTGTTCACCATTGTGTACTCTTTCTGAGTATTCTGCTCCTTTTAAAATTGTGTTGAGGTGCCTCAGTGGTTAGCTCAGGTCATGCTTGCCCTTTAGGAGGCAGAGGAAACCTCAACATGTTTTCTTCACAATATGGCAGCAGCTGCAGCCTTGGAATCGAAAAGCTAAATGTGTCATTTAAACAAATGAATGGTTGATGAATTTTTTATAGAAATGTTTTTAGGTGCTGAAAGAAAAGTGCCCCATGGCCCCTTTCCCAGCATAATAAGGCAGGAAGAAAATATCCAAATTTTCAACTAGCACTGTCAAAATCTGCAAAGCTTAATTTAAGGCTCTATATAAACTCTGAACTTAAGGAAGGCAGAATGCCTCAAAAAGGCTATCACTACATGTTTCTAAATTCTTAAAATTTTACTACTCCTGGCCTCTAATAACTTTTTGCTATTTGAAAATTATGCCTCTTTTCCTTATAGAAATTTCCTCCATTTCTGTTTGGAAATTAAAACATGTGGCTTTTCTTTGGTGATTTATAGGGAGCTAGAGAAAGCCCTTTGCTTGCTTCCTGGGTGTCAGCTCAGCCATAGGAACAGCTAGGGTATTTAATCAACAACTTTTTGCTGCTACAACCTGAAAGGAAAAGTGGGCCCAGGGATAGGCTCAGGGCCACTTTAAGGCAGTTTGTATCATATCGTATCACATGTACTTTCTTTGTGCAAATCTCATACATTTCCTAAAGTCTCAATGAGGACTGAGTTGTACTATGTCCCCCATCCCATCTCACCTCCCCTTATTAGACACTAGGGGCCTTGATTTCAAAGTTCCTGACCCATGTCTTTTCTTCTTCCTTTCCTATACTCATTTATATTCTCTTAGTGAATCATAGTAATAATAATAGCTATGAATACTGAGTGCTTATTGAGGTACTTTTCAAGGACCTTACATGTATTTACTCACTTAATCTTCACTGCAACTTTATGAGGTACGTAGCAGTGGTCTCCTCATTTTTCAGATGAGTCAGCTATGGCACAGAGAGTTTATATAACTTACCTAAGATCACTTATTTGTTCACCAATTATTCCCTGATCACTTTTTAACTTCCAGGAACAATTCTAGGTGCTGGGGATATGACAGTGAACAAAGCAGATGGTACTTCATACCCTAATTTAGCTTATATTCTGGTGTGTGCATCTGGAGATAGACAATAAACAGAAAAATAAAATTTATAGTATGGTGGAGGAAAATAATTGAGGGAAGGGTATATCAAAGGCTGGGATGGAAGGTACAGTTACAGTATTAAATAGGGCTAGGTTAGGCCTCACTGATAATTATATTGAATATTTGTGTAAAACCTGAAAGAGTTGAGGGAAGGATCTATGTAAATATGTGGAATCAGAGTTTTCCAGGTAAAGTGAACAAAAAGTATAAAGCTGAGGTGGAATCTTGCTTAGTTTGTTCAAGGAAGAGCAAGGAGGCCACCATACTTAGGGTGGAGTGAGTCAGGTGGAGAATAGTAGGAGATAAAGTCAGAAGGTAACAGTGAAGGAAGGAGAGCTCTTTGCAGGCCTTGTAAAGATTTAGCTTTTACACTGAGTGAGAAAGTCATCGGAGGATTTTGAGCTGAGGAGGGATATGATCTGACTTACATTTTAATAGGATCCCTAGCTGCTGTGTTGAAAACAGACTGTGGGGGACAGTGACAAAAGCAGAAAGATGTTAGGAGGCTATTATAAATAATTCATGTAAGAGATGATGGTGGCTTAGACCAGGGTGGTGTTGTAGAGGACTTGAGAAGTGGTTGAATTTTGGAAATATTATTATGGTAGGCCAGTGGGATTTGCTAACCAAATGGATTGGGCTATGAGAGAAAAATAGGAGTTAAAAATGACAACGAAGTTTTTGGCCTGAGCAACTGGAGGGAAGTTGCCAACAGCTGAGATGGAAGATACAGTGGGTGGAGCAGGTTTGAGAGGGAAGAGCTGGAGTTTGGTTTTGGATGTGTTAGGTTTTAGAGGCTTCTCAGACAGCCAAGTGGGAGGTATTACGGAAATGGTCGCATATATACATCTGGAGTTCAGGGGTGGTGCACTGGCTGGAATTATAAATTTGGGAGATATAAATGATTAGATGCAATGAGACTGAATGAGATCAGCAAGAGTGAGTATAGAAAAAGAGAAGAAATTTCAGAACCAAGTCCTCAGATATTCAAGCATATAAAGATTGGGAAGAGGAAGAGAGCCAAAATGGGAAACTAAGGAGAAGTCAGTGAGGTAGGAGGAAAACCGGGCGAGTGTGTTGACCTGAAATTCAGGCAAAGAATACTTCAAGTTGGAGAGAAATAATGGTAAATACTGCTGAAAGTCAAATAAGGTGAGGACTGAAAATTTACCGTTCGATTTAGCAACATGGAGCTCATACTTGACCTTGACAAGAGCAGTTTTGTGAAGTAGTGATGGCGAAAGCTTGACTGGAGCGGATTTCAGGGAATCCTCACAGATAAGAAGTGGTAAGGATTCATTGGACTTGTAAACTCAGGCAGCCATATTCCAGAGCTCATGCTCGTCATCACTACCAGATGGATTTTTTTTCAGTAGATTTTAGTATCATGCCCTCTGCTCATACAGATTTAAATACGTCCCTAGCCCTCAAATAAGAGGAGAATCATTGCCTTAAAGTTTTACTAATGTCGGAAATTTCAGGCACCATTAAAAGCCAGTGTGGGAATGTTGCCAGGATTTCACAAAATATACCATATAGCCTTTGAAAGACAGTGTGGAAATGTTTAGAAAATTTTGTATGGTATCAAAACATAATTTGTCAAAATAGCCTGTTTCAATCTTTGCTCTTTTGGATTGCTTCCTTAGCTGGTTTTGTGTGTGTGTGTGTGTGTGTGTGCGTGTGTGTGTGTGTGTGTGTGTGTGTGTGTGTGTGTTTGTGTGTGTGTGTAGCGGTGGGGAGGTGAGAGGAAGCAGGGGTGGGGTGGGGAGGGGAGTGAGGGGAAATGATGAGGTGGGGAGACGAAGTGGGGAAGATGCCGGGAAGGGAAGAGAGAAGAGAGGAGAGAATAACTCAATTGTCCATGCTCAGGCAAGGCACATAATCTGGTAATCTTGTTGGGGACAGTTGAGTATTGTCTATAGGTCACATTGTTACGCTGATTGCTTTTTCTCATGCAATTTCATTTTGTATATTGTGTCTTCCAAAGTAGTTTATAAATAGCTCTAGGCTAGGGGCCCAGACTTTTATTTCTTCATATAGTAAGCCCTCAATAAATACCTCTTTGCCAGCTAGAGGACAATTCACCTTTGAACAGAAGTTTACTCCCCCTAAACACATTTGGGGTGTACATTCTGTCCTGGTGATAGACTTTTCTGTGATTTGATACTCATAGTTTACTTTTGTTTCAAATTTCAATCATAACAAAATTTTCTGTTTATATAGTTATGAAGCAAATAGAGGTAGAATTTGTTTCACAGTTATATAACTGATTTACTTAATGTTTTAAATCTTTTGGATGGTTACAACACTTAATGTGTTTCTGTAGGTTATTGGAATGTTTCACTGCATTGTTCATATGTTGGGTAGGGGTGGAGACATGTGCTTCTGAGCCTCCTGATTCTTCGCTGTGGTCTCTGAACAAAATCTCAAGCGCTGCATGTTTTTAATGTATCCAAATGCCACAGCCAGTCCTTGATTCCCAGTTTATGTTAATGCCTGAAGGTTATTCAGATACATGTGCTCCAGCAGGTAATGGAATGTCAATCTCAGCAGATGCCAATTAGAAAGTCCTGGGCCAGTAGGCCCCTAAGGCATCCAGTCTTGTATAATATAAAATTATAATCAGCTGGATGGATCAACTGAGTTCAAGAGGCATAAATCTAGCTAGAAATACCTTCTCAGTATCAGATGGCCACTTCAGGAAAGGTGTAATGGATAATAAGGTCCTTCTGAGATGACCAGTGAGCAATTCACAATACTTCTGAAGAAGATTTTAGATATGTGATCCATAGTGTCCCCAGGAGACAATAACAACAAAAATATTGATGTATTTAAAACTAGCTTTCTTTAAAATTATTGCTTGTCAGGACTGGCTTTACGCATAACAGGAATTGAGGGAAACCAAGAAAGATAACTTCCTGCTCCTCAAACCTTTCACCTATGGTTCATTTGATGCCTGCATTTCTGTCATTTTAGAGTCATGACTTGGATGGTTGGGGTATTGCTGCTCTGGGGAATTGAGTTGGTTATGTAAATGGTCCTGAGAAGGGCAGTGCTTTGCAACATTACCAGTCATTGCTGCCTCTGCATGAAGGATTGTTTTTATTTTTTTGGTTGTTGTTGTTGCTGCTGTTGTTTTTAATCAGAGATGTGTTTTGGCAAAGAGTTATAGGATATTTGAGGAAATGTAATACTGGATAGGGACTTCTTCTGGACCTAGCAGAATGCATCTTGGTGTTCATATTCCTTGGCACTGGCAGCAATGGCAACACCTGCAGAGGATAGTTGAAATAGCACTAGACTGTGAGTTGGAGACCTAGGTTCAAGTCCCATCTCTGCCACTAATTAGATTTGTGTGCACCTTAAGTAAATCCCTTCTTTTCTCTGAGCCTTAGTCTCCTTATTGAAAAAGGAGGGAATTTAGGAGTTCTCTCAAACTTTAAGATGCAATAAGAACTATGCAAAGGAGTGTTTTAAAAATTCAGAATTGGGGTCATCCTCCTGTTTTTATCCTTTGATTCAATAAATTTAGATAAGGCCCAGGAATCTTCATATTAAGAAGCACCTCAAAGGGATCTATATGCTTTAACGTTCACTCTTGAGAAACTGGATAGGTGATTTCTAGGGTCTTTAACAGCTCTAAAAGTTATTTATTTCTGGTGGCTTTACTTGTGTTTCAGAATGGGAACAACTCATTTTTGTATGTTCATCTTCTTTTCTCTCTTCCTCTTTCTTTTTTCATATTCTTTCCTTCTCCTCCTACCTTCTCCGTTTGTCACACTGTCTCATCTACAGGGTAACAGTTGGGTTCAGTGGGGATGGGAATGATTCAGTGAACACTAACTCTGAAAGTACAGGTAAGATCCCTGTTGGCATAGTTTAAGAGACAGGGACACTAAGCCACATTCCCTGGTTTTGGGTGGAGAAATGCTGTGTTCACCTCCTAGTGATACATGACACATGGGATGCATGTTTTAATGAGAGATGCATACTACGGGGAATGGGGAGTGTCACAGGGAGCAGAGAGAGGTTAAGGGACTTCTGATGGGTAAATGTGAAATGCCCTCTTTTTTCTACCCTCTCACTTGTGATCTATTGGATACCACTAGCAATTGGAAGAGCTGAAAGAACACAAGTAGCGAGAGATGGTATTCAAATCAATCTTTGAGGTGACCATGAAAACCAGTTGCAGATACAGTTGTTCTCAACCTGGCTGCATATTAGAGTCTCCTGGGCAGTAGCTTAAAAGATTAACAATGCGTAGATCGTGCCATAGAGTAATTAAATCCAAACCTCTGAGGGTGGGTGTGGGTATTGGTTTCTTTTAAAATATTACCAGATTTTAGGGCTTCCCTGGTGGCACAGTGGTTGAGAGTCCGCCTGCCGATGCAGGGGACACGGGTTCGTGCCCCAGTCCAGGAAGATCCCACATGCTGCGGAGCAACTGGGCCCGTGAGCCATGGCCGCTGAGCCTGTGCGTCCGGAGCCTGTGCTCCGCAACGGGAGAGGCCACAACAGTGAGAGGCCCACGTACCGCAAAAAAAAAAAATAATAATAATAAAAAAATAATTTAAAAACCCAGATTTTAAAGTGCAGCTAAGGTTAGGAACCACTGCTATAGGAGGGTTACTTATAGAAGTGAGAGAAATAAGACTTAAATAACTGGTCTTCTAGCACATTGCTAAACTGCTGGCCAGTACTGTCCTAGTAGGGTAGGCCTGGAAGTTTGTTTTTGGTGTTCCCTTTCTCCATTTGGCACCTAGCACTTCTCAACTGTGGGTTCTAACTTATCTTAACAAAGCATGTGCTTATGATGTGAACCTCCATCTATATATCTAGGCTCTCTTGTCTGTGCCTCCTCTTACCCAGGCTCAGTTCTCTGCTTCCAGCCATTGTAGAGAACACTCAGTTTGAGTGTCTGCATGATAAAAATTTGCTTTAAAGAATCAAGAGGGCTTTGGCTTTTATTGTAGTTGGAGGCTTTGAGGCCACTCACTGATATTGTCTCAATTTTAGCTTTTTTATGTCTTATCAATTCCAGCAATAAAAACCAAATATGTGAAATGAGAACTTTCTCTGATTTAGCTTGAGTCTCAATTTCTTTCAACTCCCAGTTCTAGTTACCCACTCAGAAGAACATTTTGGTCTATATTGACTGGTCTCCTTTTATATGTTGTTATCGAATGTGCCCCTTTATACCTTGTCTTTGGAAACAACAGAATCTCTGGCATGCTCAGTTTTTTTGCTTGCTTTCAGCAGTGAAGTGGTCAGAAGATTTTTCTTCCTCTCTGGTAAAGGTTATGTAAAACAATTTGCATTATACAATGAGCTTTCCAAATTCTTACTTTCATTTGATCCTTGGAGTAGGCTAGGCATGAGTCATTAGCATGATTTTAAAAATGAGGAGATTAAGGTGCAGAGACGTCACTTGCCCCAGGTTTTTTCAGTCAGACTCAAAACCTATTTTCTGCATAGCACATATCACTAGAATATATCTTTCATATTGTTTGCTTATTTGTTTGGTCATTATCTGTCTTCTCTGCCATTAGAACATAAGTTCAATATGAACAGGGCTTTTATCTGTCATGTTCTCCTATATATTCCCCAGAGACTAGATTGGTGCATGGCATATAGTGAATGCTTTTGTTGAGTGTTGAAAGAAACCTCAGTCTTCTTGTCCCAAATCCTGTGGTCTTTTAAATTCTTTATGGCTCCTCTTCTTTTGCCAGTGTTCAAAGAGATAGATGGAAAAATGCACAAATGGTCATGCAGCTAGTAATTAGTGGAGCTGAGACCAGAACCCAGGTTGTTTAATTCTCAGTAGAGTAGATTTTTGTTAGTTTATTTTATTTTTGGATACTGGCAGATCTAATGGTATGCTATCTTTTTTGAAAGATCCTTGAATGATGATGTGCATACTGTAAGGCCATGGACAGAACCATGTCTACACATTCACCTTCCCCTGTATCTGAGCTGAAGCTTTGGTAGTCAGTGTTCTGAGGTTACTTAGTGTTTCCACCATGGGGCCCCACCCTAGCCTGCCCCACAGTGTTCAGGGTCTTTCCAAATTCCTTCTCTCCTATGAAATTTTCACTGTCCTTTGACCCATTCTTAGTGCAGATGTCAGTTGCTAGCTGGATGGAGTCACCTTACCTCTTTGGGTCTCAATTTCCTTACCAAATAACAAGGATAATAATATTTCCTCCTTACCTGTGTCATCTGAGTGGTATGAACATATAAAGTAACAATGTGTAGTTTATAAAGTGTTTTATAGTTATGAGGTATTACTAGTTTTTTTCTGGGGAACTGCTTAATATGGCAAACAAATCCCTTTAGGGCCCTAAGGTTTTTTATAATGGTTTGAGTTACCTTTTCTGGGTTTCCCAGTTAAATTTTAGCAAAGGCATTCAGTACCTTCAACCTAACAGAGTAATTCCTGTGGTGGGAATTTTAAGACTCTTGGCAGAACTGTGAGGAACAGATTTTTATTTGGGGATGGGAGAAGGAGAGGTTTTTAGGGCTTCACTATTCATTCTCTTTCTTTGTAATGTGGCTCACCTTAACTCTTTGTTCATCCTATGTAGCTGCTCCCTGTGCTGAGTCACAAATTGCTCAGGACTGCCAATACCTTGTGATGGCCAGTTTGGCTTGAAATGATTCGAACTGATCCCAGCTAGTTATAGTTCATTTGGTTCACTTCCCGAAGGTTTCTCAGTATAGTTCTCCTGCTGAAGCCCAGTAGGCAGCAGATCTCTACTGCGCAGGTACAGTTGAATTGGGACAGTGTTTGATCGCCTGCTGATGTGTGTGACTGGGGGACCTATGCCAATGAGGTGAAAGGTGAGGGTTAGATAGTGTACAGAAGCCCTCATTTGAAAAAGCTGGGGCCAAACAGGAAGGTGTCTGATTCATATGGAAACTTGCCCCAGAGTGTACTCAGTGGGGCCCTTTTGTGAAAGTCTGTCAACAAGTGCCTTTTGCAGAGTTGTGAGAAACAGAGATTGGTGTCTTTCCAGGCATTTTCTTGTCAGAGCCATCATTCCAGAAAATTATAGAGTGTGGATTGAAACTAAGATTATAGGTTTAAACAGCCCTCGCCTCTCTCTAACTAGGGACAGCCTAAGCAATGCCTAGAAGCTAAATTTGGTCTTAGTCATTATGAAAATTGAAAGTAATGCTTTACAATTAAGAGTTTGAAAACAGCCTTTAATTTAAATTCCATAAAATATTGATGGGGTGGGAGAATGTAATGCTGAGGGCTCAGGGGGGCTGTATTAAAGATAAGTAAAGGCTTTTAAAGCTTTGTCACTAGTTTAAATGTGGTTCAAGGGCCATGGCAATCTCAAGGCTTTGAGATTGGTTGGTTATCTCAGGTCCTGTGAAATGGAGTCTTCAACATCCTTGTAGCAAGAATCACTAGAATCACTGCCTAGAAAGGCAAAATGGAGGCTAGGATTCTAGACAGGTAAGGTGGACTTTAAATAAATGAAGCTTAGAAATAAAGAAAAGTAGGTTTAAGAAATAGGGATATTCTGGAAGGACTGAGGAAATTTTAAAAATATAGAAAATCTGTCTTATCCTGAAATGTAAAAAAGGAAGGAGTAGTCAAGACAGAGTGCAGGTGGGACCAAGAAAAAAAACAAGGAAAAGCATTGGAAGACATCCTGTAACTCCCCACTCAGCAAGAGAATCCCAGCCTCTCAAGACATTGAAAAAATTCTGGACATCACAATCTCTCCCTAATTTGGAAGAGCCAGAACTAAAAGGGAAGGTAGCAGGACTCTGATGTAGAGACTATCATATTGTGAAGGAGGCTGATCTGAGTCTGGCCATGGTGGAGAAATTTCACTAAATAGAGGAAGTAGAGAAAAAGTTCCTTTGCCAGCATTGCTTGTGGCTCTGGCTTCCTCTTCCTTACCTTTAGGCTCTTAGATTACTGGAAACTAGCTTATGCTGTGTATGTTTGGAAGTGTGAGTGTTATATTTATGTTTTCTTTTTGTTTTGAAGTTTGCAATGTATAGGTGTTTTATTTATTTTATTTATTTATTTTTTATACAGCAGGTTCTTATTAGTTATCTATTTCATACATGTTAGTGTATATATGTCCTTCCCAATCTCCCAATTCATCCCCCCCCATATTTATGTTTTCTAAATGGTGTATATGTGTGTGTTTGGGGATGGAGGAAAATGGAAGAAAGACAAATCTAAAGTCCTACCATCCTAAGATAACCGTTTTAGAATGACCATCCTTTTGTGTGGCTCATTATGTGTATACATATATATGTATGTTACTTTTTGTAAATGGTATAATAGTCTAAGCTTTATTGTTTAAGGACTTTTTTTTTTTTTTTTTTTTGCGGTACGCGGGCCTCTCACTGTTGTGGCCTCTCCCATTGCGGAGCACAGGCTCTGGACGCGCAGGCTCAGCGGCCATGGCTCACGGGCCTAGCCGCTCTGCGGCGCGTGGGATCTTCCCGGACCAGGGCACGAACCCGTGTCCCCTGCATCGGCAGGGGGACTCGCAACCACTGCGCCACCAGGGCAGCCCCAAAAGGACATCTTTTGAGGGACTTGTCCTTACCCTCTTCTCTTCCTTCTTGTTACACTCCCCCAAGATGACCAAAGTTAACAGCCTGACATATATCCTTCTATACATTTCTCTAGATTAATTTCATATCATTCAAATACACACACACAGAGGTTTGTTTGGTCATTATTTTATAAAACTGGTTAGTATGTTATACATTTTCTGTATCTTTTATTTATTAATCAGTACCTAATGGATTTGGTGAATTTTACACAATTCTCAATGACAGCACAGTAGCTCATGATATGAATGTACCACAGTCTATTCGATCATTTCCATATTAATTCATTGTATTTCTCGTTTGTTGCCGTAACCATTGGTGCTGCAGTAACTATTCTTGTATTAGTTTAAACCATATGAAATTGCTATTTTTGTGTACCAAAAATAGCCAACCATCAATAAAAAATACTAGAATGTAAAAAAATAAATCAGAAGCAATAGGGATCAGGTTTGAGAATGTGGCAAGTAAAATCATCAATTAATGCAGAGAAAAAGAACAAGGAGATAAAAATATGAGAAAATCAATAATAAATATAATGGACTAGAGAATGGAGAACCAACATGTGGCTAATCTGTATATCTGAAGATAAAGAATAAATGCAATAGAAGCAATAATAGAAGAAAACATCTCCGAAATAATGACTGAATCTGCAGATCAAAAGGGATCACCAGGTACCAGTCAAACTAATAAGATGTGACTGACATCTAAATAATCCTGGTAAATGTCCTGAATTTCAAGACGGAAGAAGAAAATCTACAGGAACCCACTTAAGAAAAACAAAGAAAACAAAAAGAAACAACAAAACCCCCAAATAAACAGGTCACCTCTAAATTTAAAAAAATAGGATAACCCTAGATTTCAACATGATATTAAATGTCATAAGACAATGGAGTGACATTTACATTTTTTATAGAAAAACATTTTGACCAAGGAGTTCTCTACCCTGACAGTGCAACATGAAGATACCTTCAGAAATGCAAGAGCTCAGAAAATGCACCCTCTGTATCCTTGGAAAAGGAAGGGGGCAACTCAAAATAGATTCAAAGCAACTGAAAACAGTGAAAAATAAAGACTTTAAGAATGTGGACTGTGTTATAAAAAGATTGATGCATACATTGACTCCATTTAAACATAGAAGTATTGTAAAAAATTTTGTAGATAAGGTGATAACAAACAGAATACAGAAATCATTAATAATCCTTGAAAGAACAGACAACATTTTAAACATTAAAAATGCAAAACTAAGTCTGAAATCTCATACTATGCCACCATTACCTGGAAGAAATGGGGATGGGGAAGGAAAGTACAGAAGGAATTAGTAGATACTGTTTCAAGGAGAACTATAGATTCAAATTATTTTAGTTTTAAGGGTAACCTCTTGCAGAATTAAAAGCAGAAAGTATACTTTCAAATTGCTAAAGCAGAAAAAAATCAAAGAAAATCCACATTAAAAAAGGAGATAGGAAGAAAGCGTAATTCAAATACAACAGCAGAAGTAAGACCAAGCGATGCCAATAAATGTGTGTGAGTAGGACAGAGATTCTCAGATGGACTTAGGAAACAATATTCAACTACAGTTTCTGTAGTTTGTGAAAGACACATCTAAAAGTTACTATTAAGGGTGAAAGGTAGAAAAATTATATATATGTATAATATATATATATCAGCAAATCAAAATAGAAAGAAAGCATATAATAAAGTGGAATCTAAAGCAACCACATTCATAAGATGAGGGAGTTAATTTATTAATTTAGCATTGCTATAATACGGTAGTCACTAGCTACAATGTGGCTATTTGAATTTAAATTTAATATAATTAAAATTAAATTGAAAATGTCCTGTTCCTCAGTAATACTAGACACATTTCAAACGCTCAGTAGCCACATGTGTTTAAGTGCTCAATAGTCAGAACATTGGACAGCACTGACATGATTTCATCATCTCGGTTCAGTTAGAAAGTACTGGTAAGGAGTACACTGTATACTAAGAGTGTAACATTTATGAACCCTAATACACAAAATATGATCCATTCAAATGTAATAATTTAATCCTGCCAGATACAAGGAGAAACTTACAGAATGCCAGTGGTAAAAGGGGACAGAATGTGTATCTTTTTTCTATGACAGATAAAAATGCAAAATGTATATAATAATATAGAGGGTCTGATTATTTTAATTAATAAAGTTGAAGTAATCAATTCATGAAAAAAATTCTTTTTCCTAAAGAACTATATCTTATTTTGTAGTACCATGTGACATTAAAAATGTAATCACATATTGACCACAATGTAAACCTCAGCTCCAAAAATCAAAGATAGTACATCATTCAGTAGTATTTGCAATTAATAATAGATGTACAAATGGAAACCTTCCACATAGAAAATTCAAAACACGATTTCAAAAAACTTCTTGGTTTGAGAAGGAAAACAGAAGCCACAGTATCAAAATACTTAGTATTCTCATTATTGTTATTTTTCTATGTGTCCAAATCTAAGAGGGATTGACAAGCTTTAATCAGAGGGAAATTCATAGCTCTACAAAATTTCTTTTATTAAATGTTAAAGTTCCAAAGTTAGAACATCATAAATATAAGGGAAAATATGAGGAAGGAATTAATAGGGCTATAAGCAGATATTAATGAACTAGCAAAAAAGAAATCCAGTGAAACCACATGCAAATCTGAATACTTTTTCTTAAAAAAAAGTAGGGGGGACAAAATCCTAGCCTAATAAACCTAAGAGGGGAAAAATCCTCAAAATTAAAAATGGAATATAACTGAAAATATGGAGGAGAGTTCCAGAATTATACGGAAGTCATGTACAACTTCATGCTTTTAATTTGAAGAGATCAGTGATAGATACTTTTTTCAAAACATAAATTACTAAAATTGTTCAATAAGTAGAAAGCCTTATAGATGGGATAAGCAAGAGGTAGTACCTATGGGTATAACTTTCCAGGTGAAGTGTGTCCTAATTCTTTATTTTTATTTTAAGCATTAATTTTTAAACACTAATTTTATTTTTATTTAGCTAAAAAACACAACTTAAAATTTACCAGTCTAATCATTTCTAAGTTTATTTAGTTCAGTATCATAAGTCTATTCACGGGATTGCGCAACCAATCTCTAAAACATTTTCATTTTGCAAAACTGCAACTCTGTACCCATTAAACAATAGTTTCCCCTCCCCACCCCCCTGTGACTGCCCCCTGCCCCAGCCCCTGGTAACCACGATTCTACTTTTTGTTTCTATGAATTAGACTCCTTTAGATACCTCATATAAGTGGAATCATACTGATTTGTCTCTTTGTGGCTGGCTTGTTTCACTTAGCATGTCATTTCAAGGTTCATCCATGTGACAGGATGTTCTTCCTTTTTAAGGTTGAATAATATTCCATGTACCACATTTTAAAAAATCCATTTATCCATTGATGGACATCTGGGTTGCTTTTTAAACTTTTACACATATTTCATTTACAAAAATAATATTTCATAATGCACAATGTTCTGCATCTTGCTCATTGATATAAAATATTGAGTATGTAGGAAAAGAACTTTTCTTCATCGGACAGTGGATACATTATCAGTAACTAAAGACTTATAGAATGTATCCATCAAACCTGTCAATTTAGATGTTTAAAAACAATGGAAATCAAGAAGAGTGTATTTTAACTAAGCAGACAGGTCTGGGGGCCCAGTATCCTTGATATGGATTTGTTCAGATTGTGATGAGGGTGGAATTTGTATAGGTAATAATTAGAATTGTGATGGAAAGTACTCTTTTTATCGATTGCTTAATAAGGGCCTACTTAAATTAGGGATCATTGTGAAGTGAATTCAAACCACATCTCAGCCTACTTACTTTATGTGTACACTGGGAAGATAACTTTCTTCCCCAAACCTTAATTTTCTCATATTTAAAAAAATGGGGTAAAACCTACCCATTTTTTCAGCTTTGTGAGAGAAAATGTGACAAATTGATTAGAAAATATATTTGATACACAGTAAATTTCTTTTACAATTCAGGTTATCCACTAGATTTTCTTTACCCAAAGAGGATCTTGTGTTTCTTTGTTCAATAAAAAAAGTTATTGAGCAGTAATTTACACACAGTGAACTGCATATATTTAAAGTGTACAGTGTGTTGAGTTTTGACATATTTATGTATCTATGAAATAAGGATACGGAATGTTTCTATTACCTCAGAGTTTCCTTGTACCTCTTTACGGTTCATCTCTCTCTTTACCCTTTCCCTCAGGTAGCCATTGATCTCCTTTTTATCATTATAGGTTAGTTTGCCTTTTTGAAGTTCTAAATTAATCTTATGATCTATTCTTCTTTTTTGTCAGTCTCTTTTTACTCAGTGAAATGATCTTGAGGTTTATCCCTGCTGTGTGTATCAGTACTCATTCCAGTGTATTGCTGAGTAGTATTCCATTTATCCATTCACCTGTTGATATACTTTTGGGTTGTTTCTAGTTTTTAGGGATAATGAATAAAGCTAGTATGATCATTTATGCACAAATTTTGGACATAAGGTTTTTTTTTGGGGGGGGTGGGTAAATATCTAGGAGTGGAATTGCTGGTCATTCAGCAGTTCTATTTTTAGTTTTTTGCAAAACCTCCGTACTGTTTTCTACAGTGGCTGCAGCAATTTACATTCCCACCAACAGTGTATGACGATTCCCTTTTCTCCACATCCTTGCCAACAGTTGTTATTTGTAGACTTTTTGACAGTGGCCATTCTGACTGATGTGAGGTGATATCCCACTGTGGTATTAATTTACATTTCTCTGATGATTACTAGTGTTGAGCATCTTTTCATGTATCTGTTGGCCATCTGCATTTCCTCCTTGGAAAAATGTCTATTCAGTTCTGCCCATTTTTTAGATTGGGTTGTTTGTTTTTTTTGATGTTGAGTTGTATGAGCTGTTTATATATTTTGGATATTAACCTCTTATTGATCATATCATTTGCAAATATTTTCTACCATTCAGTAGGTTGCCTTTCCATTTAGTTCTCCATAAGTATGTGCATTTATTTCTGGGCTCTCTATTCTGTTCCAGTGATCTATGTGTCTGTTTTTGTGCCAGTACCACACTGTTTTGAATACTGTAGCTTTGTAGTATAGCCTGAAGTCAGGGAGAATGATTCCTCCAGCTCTGTTCTTTCTCAAGTTGTTTTGGCTATACGGGGTCTTTTGTGTTTCCATACAAATTTCTGAATTCTTTGTTCTAGTTCTGTGAAAAGTGTCATGGTTATTTTGATAGGGATTTCATTGAATCTGCACATTGCCTTAGGTAGTATGGTCATTTTAACAATATTGATTCTTCCAATCCAAGAACACCATATATCTTTCCATCTGTTTGTGTTGTCTTCAGTTTCTTTCATCAGTGTCTTATAGTTTTCTGAGTACAAGTCTTTTATCTCCTTAGGTAGGTTTATTCCTAAGTATTTTATTCTTTCTGAGGCAATGGTAAATGGGATTGTTTCTTTCATTTTTCTTTCTGATAGTTTGTTGTTAGTATATAGAAATGCAACAGATTTCTGAATATTAATTTTATATTCTGCAACTTTACTGAATTCATTGGTGAGCTCTAGTAATTTTCTGGTGGCATCTTTAGGATTTTTTATGTATAGTAAGTATCATGTCATCTGCAAACAGTGACAGTTTTTTTTTTTTTTTTTTTTTTGCGGTACGCGGGCCTCTCACTGTTGTGGCCTCTCCTGCTGCGGAGCACAGGCTCCGGACGTGCAGGCCCAGTGGCCATGGCTCACGGGCCCAGCCGCTCTGCGGCATGTGGGACCTCCCAGACTGGGGCACAAACCTGTGTCCCCTGCATCGGCAGGCGGACTCTCAACCACTGCACCACCAGGGAAGCCCAACAGTGACAGTTTTACTTCTTTGTTTCCAATTTGGTTTCCTTTTATTTATTTTTCTTGTCTGATTAGGATTTCCAATACTATGTTGAATAAAAGTGGTGAGAGTGGGCATACTTGTCTTGTTCCTGATCTTAGAGGAAATGATTTCAGCTTTTCACCATTGAGTATGTTGTTAGTGGGTTTGTCATATATGGCCTTTATTATGTTGAGTATGTTCCCTCTATGCCCACTTTCTGGAGAGTTTTTATCGTAAAAGGATGTTGAATTTTGTCAAAAGACTCTTCTGTATCTGTTGATGATCATATGGTTTTTATTCTTCAATTTGTTAATGTGGCATATCATATTAGATATTTAATATTTTAATAAACTTTTAAACTATGTTCCAAAGCAGTTGTACTGTATATTTACCACTAGCAGTATATGAAAGTTTTAGTTGTTCCACAGCTTCTCCAACTCAGTGTTGCCATTCTTTTTGTATTTCGACATTACAACGGGTATTTGGTGTTATCTCATCATGGTTTTAATTTACATTTCCATAATGATCAATGAGGTTGAGCATTTGTATTTTTTTGGCATTTATGTATCTTCTTTATGAAGTGTCTTTTCAAATATATTGCCCATTTTTCTATTGTTTGTCATTCTAGCATTGACTTATAAGAATTCTTCATATATTCTGGGTAAAAGTCATTTGGCTGATATGTGAATTGCAGATATTTTCTACCAATCTATAGCTTGCTTTTTAAAACATTTATTTATTTATTTTATGTATTTATTTTTGGCTGCGTTGGGTCTTTGTTGCTGTGCGGGCTTTCTCTAGTTGTGGCAAGTGGGAGATGTTCTTCGTTGTGGTGCACGAGCTTCTCGTTGTAGTGGCTTCTCTTGTTGCAGAGCCACTGCACTGTGGGCTCTAGGCATGCGGGCTTCAGTAGTTGTGGCACACGGGCTCAGTAGTTGTGGCTCACGGGCTCTAGAGCACAGGCTCAGTAGTTGTGGTGTGCGGGCTTAGTTGCTCCGCAGCATGTGGGATCTTCCTGGACCAGGGCTCGAACCTGTGTCCCCTGCATTAGCAGGCGGATTCTCAACCACTGCACCACCAGGGAAGCCCCTATGGCTTGCTTTTTAAAATACACTTTATTCATGAATTTAGATAATACATATACTCAGTACAAAAAAAAAAGAATGCAGTGTATACAGAGTACAAAATAAATTTCCCCCTTCACCTGTCTTTTGGCTCCCAGATTGGTCTATACTTCCAGAGATTGTCAGAGCAAGCATTGCATAAGTGTTTCTGCAGATGGATTTGGGGCATTAAGAGGGAGAGTTGTCATGGTGTCATCTTGGATCCTGTACAGTGGAGCTGCACAGAGGGATGTGGAAACCTAAGCAGAAATACACAGGAGGTCTACTGCCAGATGCCCAAGGGTTGAAGATAGAGTCCCAGTTAGCAATCTAAACTCCTGGTCCTAGAGCAACGAGAGCTGCATCTGCTGGGTCATAGGAACAACAGAAGAGATGGCCCGTTGAAGCAATCCAGGAGATATGGTCCGCTTTAATTATCTGCCAGGTTCTAGGCCCAGACTCAAAAGAGCCCTGTGTTAGTCAAGTAAGAACTATTCTATCCCTCAACTGCCCCCATCTCTTTGACCTGGAGCTCCCACTATAAGGGTGTAGGAGAGAGCACAATCAGGGAGAAAACATGCTAGCAGAAGGAGCTGCTACATTGCAACCTCACACCCTGAGCTAGGAGAGATTTAATTTAGGTAAAGTTGGGATTTTTCATTATTACTGGAAATGTTTGAGCTGAAAAGTCATAGGCCTATTGGAGTTTTTATCCATGAACAAGGGAATAGTCCTCTCATTGAATTAAATTTTATTGGGATGTTGGGAGAAAAAATTGCATTTTGATCAGAAGACACATTTCCAGTCAGTATACTAATTTCATAAGTACAAATGTGTATATATAATCTCTTCATACACATGCACACACACATTTATACCATACCTACCATTCTGCACTTTGCTTTTATCACTTAAAATATTTAGAGATCATTTTATACCCATATGTAGATATGCCCTACTAGTGTTTCTTTCGTTATGGCTTCATAATATTCCATTTTATGGATGTACCATAACTTACTTAAGCAGTCCTCTATTATGGACCCCTAAGTTAAAACTCATCTACTTCTGTATAGCAGAGGAAATTATCAACAAAATGAAAAAGCAACTTATGTAATGGGAGAAAATATTTGAAAACCACATATGATAAGGGGTTAATATCCAAAATAATTAAGGAATTCATACAGCTCAATAGCAAAAAACCAATCCTATTAAAAATGGACAAAGGACTTAATAGACATTTTTCAAAAGAAGTTATTCAAATGGCCAACAGGTACAGGAAAACATGCTCAACATCATTAATCGCCAGGGAAGTGCAAATGAAAACTTCAGTGAGATATCGCCTCACACCTGTTAGAATGGCTATTATGAAAAAGACAAGAGATAAGTGTTGGTGAAGATATAAAGAAAAGGGAGCGCTTGTACACTGTTGGCGGGAATGTAATTGTTCAGCCGTTATGGAAAACAGCATGGAGGTTCCTCAAAACAACTGAAATCAGAACTACCATATGATCCAGCAACTCCACTTTTGGTTAAATACCAAATCTGAAGGAAAAGAAATCACTGTCCTGAAGAGATATTTGCATACTTGTGTTCATTGAAGTATTTACAATAGCCAAGACACAAAAACAACCTAAGTGTCCATCGATGGATGAATGGATAGAGAAAACATGAAGTGTGCATGCGCGCGCGCGCGCACACACACACACACACACAGAGGAATATTATTCAGCCATAAAAAGAAGGAAATCTGCCTTTTGTGACAACCTGGATGGACCTTGAGGGCATTATACTAAGTGAAATAAGTCAAAGACAGATACTGTATGGTCTCACTTATGAAATGTGGAGTCTAGAAAAAGCAAACTCATAGAAACAGAGAGGTGGGGAGTCGGGGAAATTGGGTGAAGATGATCAAAAGTTACAAACTTACAGCTATAAGTAAATCCTTGGGAGGTAATGTACATCATGATGACTATAGTTAACAATACTGTATATTTGAAAGCTGCTAAGACAGTAGATCTTAAAATTTCTCATCATAAGAAAGCAAATTTATAACTGTGAAGTGATGAATGTTAACTTATTGTGGTAATCATTTTGTAATACATACATAAATCAGATTGTTATGTTGTACACCTAAAACTTATACAATGTTATATGTCAATTATATCTCAATAAAACTGGAAAAAGTAGAACTCATCTTTTTTTTAGTTGTATGTAAATTTGTTAACCATAATAGAATTGTAGAAAAGCCTCAGTGGTTTAAGTATACTTCTTTTAAAAGGAGGAAAAAGCAGTATATATTTTGGTATAGCCAGATGTGATATTAGTGGTGCTAATAGGAAAAATCATAAGAGTTAATAGCTTGAGGTCTATTTCTATTCTAGTTGTAACCAAAAATTGGTTAAAATTTAGTCTCTGTTCTTTTTTTAAATTGAGATATAATTGACACATGATTAGCCATAGTGTGGACCCTAAACCAGGTACACATTATAAATCTTTATGTTTACTTTAAACATGCTGACAGCCTAGTTCATCTTGACCCACTGCCTAGGGACTGTAGAATAACATCATAATCAGTAACTATGTAAACAGTCCTATAGTTTAGTTCTCAGAGTTTGAATAAGGGTCATTGTCATGGGTACAGACATCTTCTTAATCCTCCATGTTTTGAAACTGGTCTGTTGACTCTGCATGAGTAAAGACAAAATAAATCTACGTCATTTTACTCCTACCTCCTTTCTGCCATCCTACTCTTTCTTCTCCTAATTGTAGTTAGTTATATTATTTTCTTGCTTATTTGTTTAGCTTTACACTTTTAAATATGCCTATACATTTGATTTGATTTATCAGTCTTAGATGATATCCTTTGGTCACCAACTTTAAAGTATGAAGAAATCAATACACCCTACCTTTTCTCTCCCTCCCTATCTTTATTTTTTTTAGTTATATAATGTTTTGCATTTTCATTTATAAGATTTCTATCTTACTCTGTAACCATAATTTCCAGGGTTATTTTAATCTTAGTCCTGTAGTTAAGTGGTTTCCGTGCTCAATGTTAATGCTCTTGCTAGAGAGTCTCCATCCATCTTTTGAATAGGCTGACATTTGTCCTGAAGCAGTTTTTTCAAGGTGCGCTTACTGGAATGTTATTCTATAAATTCTTGTATAATCTAACACATTTGTTACTTTTGTTCATGAAAGACTATGTAGCAGATTATGGCTGACATTTTCCTTTTTCTGAAGATTTTGTGGACAGACATTGCTTCACTTTCTTGTAGTGTTGACTGTTGCACTGGAGACATCTGAGGCCAGCCTAATAATATTCCTTATCAGTGTCTTTCTCTTTTTTTGTCTAGATACCCAAAGCGTTCTTTGTTCTTGAAATCTAGTTATTTTACTAAGATATATTTTAGTGCTGAGTGTTCTGTGTCAATTTTTCTAGGGTCATGGTATGTTTTTTTCAATCTGTATATTTGGGTTTTTTGTTTCTGGGGAGATTTAAATATTTTCTAGTCCATGTTTTGTTTTATTTTTTATGCTCCTCAGTTGTATTTGTTTTGGATCTCCTTTGTCTATCTTTTACATATCTGTTGTGTTATTTTGAATCCTGTTAAACTTTTTGTTCATTTCCATTTTTTTAACCTTTTTTTATCCTGTATACCATATATTTCTTACCAGCTTTTCAACAGTATTAATTCTCTTTTGTGTTATTTGCAGTGTGGTTTTATTTTCTTCTTCCATTGTCTTTTTTTTTTTTCAGTTTATCAGTAAAAAGTTTTATTCTTATATATCATTTCCTCTAGGAAACTTTCTCTGACCCCTCAATTGCAGCTCTTACAGCCTTCGGTGCTTTCCTGATTATAGCACATCACACAGATTTGAAAACTCCTGTTTGTTTGTCTGGAAACTAGACTCTAAGCTTTGCGAAGTCAGGGACTGTGTTTATTGTTCTTGTTCAGTGATGCATCCCTAGCATCTGGCTTGTAATAACCCTGCCATTTATGCCCTGAATTGTCTGGAAGGGCTTCGAGATGAAGCTCATCACCAGAAAGAACACAATCTTGTGAGTCTCTAATTATGAACATGCACTGAATTTTTAGCATGGTGCAAAAAAGAGTTCTGTACTTTTTCCAGTTGTTCAACTTACAGTTCTGAGTTACATGAATGCTCTAGGAGTCCGATCTTTCCCTAATGACCCTCCAGCTTCCATTTTCTATCTTTTGCCTTCCCCCAGTGTTCTGGCTCTTTATCTAATAATCAAAGCCATGGACTTTCATTTGAGACTTTTTTCAGGGAATATTGAGGATGATTTTGTAGAATAGTTGATTAAAGTCTTTCTTGGAAGCAGGCTTAAATCTTTCAGTTGCTTCTGAGTGGTACGTATATGTGACAGATATTTTTCTTATTAATATTGGTGGCTCATTATTTTGCTAAAATTGTCACTCATCACTAAAGATGCTAATAAGAAAGAAGGTAGATAGGGATGAGGGGTGAGAAATTCTGCTTGCTAATTCTAGGAGGTGCTCAGTAAATACTTCTTGAGTGAAAGAATGAGTAGTGTAACTAGGAGTGATGCTTGCTTTCTTTTTTCTGTGTGTTTGCACGTGTGCACACGTGTACACATTTTTCAAGTATTCGTCAATGTGTATATAAAAAGTTTGCAATAAGAAACGTTGTTTTAAATTTTAAAACTTAAACTGTAAAGAAAGACAATTTAAGTGGGGCTTATTACCATCCCGTTACCACCTTACATGGTATGAATTGAGAGACTCTGAAAGATGCCTCTTACCAAACTGATCTTCCATACTTGCCTCAGGGCCTGCAACTCCACCATCCTTTGGGCTGAGGTGTTAAGACATTTGAATGATTACCAGTTATATCCTGGCTTCGTGTAGCAACCCCTGCCCACTTAAATACTTTTAACATGTTATGATTCTTTTTCCTTTTTCATACCCTTCTTGTATCGTCACCTGTTTGCCCCTTTCGGTTAGGCTGTTGCTTTCTTAGTCACTTTATTGTTTTTAAGCTATCCAGCAGGAATTAGAGAAACAAACAACAACAAAATAAAACAAGTGGGCAGGGACTGGAGGGCCTAACATTTGGAGTGTCAAGCTCTGCTTACTGGCCCCAGACACATGAGCTGAAGCCAAACAAATAACAGTTCTTAGGTTGACATTCAAGTCCTATAATCCTAATCTGCAGCTCCCTAGATATTACCTTTGGTCTCTCCTATGTTTGTGCTTCTCTGAAAAACTGTGCATCTTGTTGTGGGTAGCTTTGTGTGGGGGATAGTGATGGAGATGCATTCAGACTTCTTAACCCTCTCCAGCTCTGCCCTGGAGAGTCTGGTAGCTGCTGCTGCTGCTGCTGCTCATGCAAGTTGTTTCAAAGGGAATGCCTTCTTCCTAGCTTCTCTAAATCCTACAGTTTTTAAGGGTCTAGCTCAAATCCTACCATCTCCATGGTGTCTTCTGTGAATTCCTCAGTGTTCTTTCGGTCTCTGAACCTGACTATCTGGATTCAAATCCAAGCTTCATCACTATGAGAAGTGTGACCTTGGACAAGTTACTTAAGCTCTCTGTGCCTTGGTTTTCTCACCTATAAAATGAGAATGGTAATAGTGCCTACTTTATCAAGTTGGCTGTTGTGAGGATTAAATGGGTTAATATAGGTAAAAGACTGTGGACACTACCTGGCAAAAAGAATAGCTCCTGCTCAGCAATTATTAGATATTATTGTTATTATTCTAATGTGGTTTATAACATACAGTTAATTTTTTGGTTAGGATTTTATGGCTCTACTTTATCTTCTTAAGTGATCTTGGGGTAATGTAATATAATGGAAAAAGTGTGAATTCTGGATCCAAACTGCCTGAGTTTGGGTCCTAGCTGAGGTACTTACTAACTCTCTCTCTCTGATCTTGGACAACTTGTTTAACCTTTGTGAGTCTTGGTTTCATCATTGTATAATGAGGATAATTATACCAACCTACTGCAGAGAATCTTTGTGGGGATTAAATGAGATAATGCTTATAGAGTACCAGATACAGTAGATGCTTCCTAAACGGAAATGCTATTATTATAAATTTTAGTATCCATAGTGCCTAGGCCCAGATTAGGCACTCATTATATGTTTTCTAAATGGTCTAAAAGTGAAATATTCTGCTTTTTCAGGCATCTGTCTTTTGTGTTATTCAGGGACAGAGTGAACAGAAAGAGATGACTGCATCTTTGAGCTCTTAAAGTTAACTCCAAGCTCAGTATCTTTCCTACTTATCAAGCTCTGGCCCTTTTTCTTTTTTTTTTTTTTTTTTTTTTTTTTTTGCGGAGCACAGGCTCCGGACGCGCAGGCTCAGCGGCCATGGCTCACGGGCCCAGCCGCTCCGCGGCATGTGGGATCTTCCTGGATTGGGACACAAACCCGTGTCCCCTGCATCGGCAGGCAGACTCTCAACCACTGCGCCACCAGGGAAGCCCTGGCCCTTTTTCTTGTGTTAGGTCCAATGATGATGAGGAGGAGGAATAATAATAAGAGCAACTACTGTTCATTGATTTCTGACTATATGCAGTGTATGTGCTAAATGCTTTACATAAATTATCTGTAGTCTCATTTCCCTGCGTGCTACATTCTCTCCCTAAGTATTCTCATCCATTATCTTGTCTTCAAATACCATCTATGCCATCTATGTGCTGATGACTCCCAAATTCCTATCTTTACTCCTAGACATGAGGAGCTAGACCTGTGTAGCTCTTCTGAGCTCTAGACCTGTATATCTAACTGAAAATTTGACATTGGTGTTTGGATATTTCAGAGGCAACTGAAACCAAATGTTTCAAAAGTGGACTGTGCCTCCTACAGCGCCTGCCATCTCAATTCCATTCTGCTTTTCCCTCTGTGTATCCTGTCACTACATGGCACCACCAACTATTCAGTTGCATCCCACATTCAGAACCTTGACAAATTCTGTTAGTTTTTCTCCCAAAATGTATAATAAATCTGTCTCTTTCCTTCTTCAATATCACCATCATAGTGGAAGCTACTGTCATTTTCTCTGCGGATTATAATAGCTTTCTAACTGGTCTCACCTCTCACATACTTGTTCCGTTTTAATCTGCGTCTATACCTTGGTCAGATTTTTTCTTTTTACTTTTTAAAATGAGGTATGACATACATATAGTGATATGTACAAAGGGCATTAATCTCAAGTGTATAGCTTGATTAATATTTCCATATGTATATACTCATGTAACTATTCCCTACATCAAAATAGACTGTTTCCAGCACTCCAGAAAGCTTCTTTGAGCTTCCTCTTAGAGGTAACTGCTATTCTGTAGTCAGATTTCTAAAAGTGATCATTTGGGGGAAAGAAAAAAATGAACAAATCTTGAACTCCAGTTAATGATATGCATGGTGAAGTATTTAGGGTGAAGTGTATTGAAGACTGCAACTTACTTTGAAATGCATATGAAAATAAGGTGGACTGGATGCATAGAAGGATGACTAGATGGACCCACAGGTGATAAAACAAGTCTAATAAATGTAAATTATAGACTCAGTGGGTGGTATGTGGGTGCTTACTGTAAAATTCTTTGAATATTTTAGTAACTTTGAAAATGTTCATTATAAAATATTGGAAAAGGGGGATCTTTTGCAAACACAAAAGCATCTTGTTGTAGTACCTAAAACTCTTCAATGGCTTTCAATTGTACTTGATATAAAGTATATAATCTTTAATATATCCTGAAAGGCCCAATATTGCTCCTAACAGACCTGTCCACTTTGTTCTCCCTCCACTCTCCCATCTCCCTCACTGTTCAAGCCACACTTGCCTTTTTGCAGTTCCACCAATATACAATGCTGAATGAGTGAATAAAAACAGCAAAGGTGTCCTAATAAGCAGCACACAACAATGAAAGCAACCTGGAGAGAGGGCAATTTTTCAGAAATACAGTCTCAGGCAGGTAGTATTGTGGTTAAAGGTGGGCAAGAGACCTAGTTTCTAGTTGTAAAACACATCCAGCCATCAATTATTACTGCCCTGCTGTAAACATGAAGTCAAGTTATAGCATAGAGGGGACACTGTTGTCTCCCCCTTGTGACTGTAAGTTCCATGAGGGCAGAAGCCATGTCTAGCCTTTTCTCTGATCTATCTGTAGCACCTAGCATGGTCTCAGCCAGCTATGAAATAGACATTCCCTAAACATTTGTTGAATGAAATAATCTCATTATATCCTTATAACAGACCTATGGGATAGTTACCAATTTGACCCACATTTTTAGGTGAAGAATCTGAAGCTCATCCAAGCTAAATACCTCTCTCAAGCCCACACAGCTAGTAGTAGAAGAGCTAGGATTCATACCCAAGTGAGTGTGACTCCAAAGCCCAGGCTCTTAGGTGCTCTTTGCCTTCCCTAATGTGAATATTCTACTCTTTGTGGAAGTCACCCTGAGAGTGAAAAGGGCAGGGCTTGAGAGGGCATAGGAAAGGAAAGGGTGGTTATTTAGGTGCCACTGGGGTGATTTCCCCTCCCCCATAAACTCCTTTCTATTGGCGCTGGAAGCTGCAGTTTGGAGTCCACACCTGGAAGTGAGCAGTGCCCCTGCTGAGCCAGCACTCCTCCTTAAATTGGTGATTCATTTTGGCTAATCACCTTAGTTATATTCATTAGTTTTCTTTTCATTAAGCCAAATGTAATAACTGCCATTTTGGCTGGGTGTGGGGTTACAGTTGTGTAAAGCACTATGGTGGAAAAATTGCTAGCATAAATGAAAAAGAATCTTCCCTAACCAAACCAGTTTGAGAAACTTACAAAATGAGGAGATCCATAGGCAGTCTCTGTGGCCTGACTTTCCACTGGCCTTTGGACCAAAGCACTCTCTGGCCCTATGCCTAGGTGGAATAAATAGCTGCCCTCCTGCTGTGAAGTGGGGGGGGGGTGCTTAGAAGTCCTTGATTACCATCAAGTCTTCCCCCTTATATGTGCCACAGTATTTGAAACCTTCACTGCTTCAGGTTAAGGGACCTAAGGCCTTATTAAACTTTAAATGTATCCTCTTGGGCCACCCGAAGTCACTATCAGCCATTACCATTTTATTAGCAGCTCTTGCCCTATTTCTTTATTATCCCTCTTCCTCAGCTTTTCCCAGCTGAGCCCATATATATCCAAAAGTACAGATTTGGTCATGCCTCCTGAGCCAGTCCTGAATGAGAAAAGAAGTAATAATCACAATTGTTAACATTTATTAAGTGCTTATTGTGTGCTAGGTACCCTATTAAGTACTTTACATGTATTATATCAATTTAATTCTTAGAACAACTCAGTGAGATTTTTATCATGCTCATTTTGTGGAGGGTCAAATAGAGGCACAGAAAAGTTAAGCAAATTGCCTAAGGTTACATTTGGTTTGGACAAACTAGGATTTTAATCCAGATGGTTTGATCTCAGAGCTCAGTATCTTAACTGTCATGCAATATGGCATTTGTCAGCCTCAGTCTGACCATTTGAAATTGTCTTATTGTTTATCTCCAAATGTGGTATACTTGTGAACTCTGAACTCCTACATGATCTTTAAGTCACAGCAAGAGAAGAACAGAGGCTGAGGAAAACAAATGGGTTTCAGAGTTGGCCTAGTGGAAAGCAAGGGTAACCAAGCAGTTGTGTTGCAGTTTTCTAAGTAATTATTATAAGAACTAACACTTATTGTGGACTTATTCTGCCAAGCACTGTGTTATGTTCATTATTTGTATTAACTTATCTGGAGGCAGTAGTTTCAGAGGTCTAGCCTAGGTCTGTCTCCATCTTATCATTATCATTACCATCTAGGATAGGATCCTATCAGGAACACTGACTCAGTTAACTAGGGCTCTGATACTCTAAAACATCTTGCCAGTACCTTCTTGAGAGGTAAGAAACTGCTCTCTTTTGGTTAACTGCTGGTTTGGGGACTTGTTATATGTGGAAGAATCAGTTAGAACCTGACTACTGACTAAGTGTTTGATTACTTCTTGGATTATTTGCTGACTTAGTCACCGACCTTATTGGATAGTAGACCAATGTTTTCAGGTTTAGGACAGAAACCATCATATCCTATGGGAGACTGAGTTGCCCTCTCGTAAACTGGCCTTTGGGGCCAATTTCCCAGTCTCTATACAGACTAGTCTTATCATCTTTGCAATTCACAAAGGTGCCTTCTTGGCAAGGCTCCAGCCTGCCTTGGGCCTAAGCCTCCTTGAGTTATGCCAGTGACCATTCAAACAGAAGACAGCTACTTAGACCTTTTTCTTGATGGGATTTTAATTTCTTTTATGCTCTTTAGTGGAAATCAGAGAAGAATTCAGAAGTCCAAGGAATCATATGAAAAATATATTTCCCTTTAGACAGTAAAAACAACTATTGCATTTTGTTTTTATTGAGGTATTATTGACAAATAAAATTGTATATCCAACTTTTGCATTTTGAAGCTACCTTGGCAGAGTGCTCTCCTCCATTTTACATCCATCCACAACACACCACTAACCACACTTTTCCTCCCTACTTGACTCAGTTAGAAGGATGCTTTAGCATACTTATCTAAAGATACAAAAGGTGGCACATAACACCATTATATTTGAATAGTCTCAGGTAAAAGGTCTGGTTTTACTTTATTTTTTTTTAATTTTTTTTTATGCTGTCATTTTTTTTTTTTTTTTTTTTTATGCGTTACGCGGGCCTCTCACTGTTGTGGCCTCTCCCGTTGCGGAGGACAGGCTCCGGACGCGCAGGCTCAGCGGCCACGGCTCACGGGCCCAGCCGCTCCGCGGCATGCGGGATCCTCCCAGACCGGGGCACGAACCCGTGTCCCCTGCATCGGCAGGCGGACTCTCAACCACTGCGCCACCAGGGAAGCCCTATGCTGTCATTTTTAATTTTAATAAAATAGATAATTTCATACTACATAGAGAGCAAGTCCATCCACTCATTGATAAAATTTTAGAAATATTTTCTATAAAAAGTTTAGTAGCTGATTGCGAATGAATCCATTAGAACATGATTTCTATAGGTACAGTGTTCCCATCCTCACCCCCATTCTTGTTAATTTTGAGAAAATTTAAAAATACAGAAAAGTACAAAAAATAAGACAAGATATCCATATACCACAATCCAGAATTAACCAGTATTTCAATATATTTTCTTGCAGTATTTTTTTTTTAAAGAGAAATGGACGTTTATATATAAAACTGAAGTCCCCTCTAACCAATCCAATCCCCCCCCCCCCACGCATTCCCTTCCCTTCTCCACTCTTCACAGGCAACCACTATCAAGAGTTTGGTCTGTATCCTTCCAAACCATTTCAAAAACATTTAAAAAACATACATACATGTATGTATCCATTACCAATATATAGCACTGAAATTTTGAGGGAAGTTTTATTCAAATTTACAAAACTGTCATCGTAATATATGTCATTCTGCAACTTTATCTTTCCCCCTCAACGTGATTTTTGATATCTTTCTCTGTAATACATATAGATCTCATTTATTACATTTTACAGATATACAGTATTCCATCATAAGTACTTTCCATTTTGTTGCTGATGGGCATTTAAGTTGTTTCCAATTTATGACTACTACATATCATGCCACAGTAAATAGCCTGGTACACATTTCCTGAGCATACAAACTCAGAGTAGAATTGCTAGGTGTTTTTCAATTTGCTATAAGGAATGTTTCCCAACTCCCAAGGTCATAACCCTTTCAGTATATAACTTTTTCATATTACTATTTTTAACCTAACCCCCTTGGATCTTACCTTTGTGTATAGTTCGTATTTTTTTTTTTCCCTTGGAGAACAAATTACCTCCAAATCATTTTTTAAATAGTCCCATTATATTCTCATCTCCTGATGCCATTTCTATATTATAAATTCTAATAAATGCATAGGTGTTTCCAGAATCTCTTCTGTTCTGCTAAATCAATACCATAAAGGTCTCTTCCTAATACTTGCAACCTTTTTTTTTTTTTACATTGGTGAAGATCTCCAGATCCATGCAGACGGCAATGTTAAACATGTTTTCCATTCCCAATTTTAGTGGAAATGCATCTAAAGTTTCAGCATTACCTGTGCTGTATGTTTTTTTTTTTTTTTTTGCTGGATATTATCATACAAATGTCTTTCTCTTCAGGATGAATTCTCTGGTATCCTTTAAGTTTTTAGCTTTTGTTTCTCTCATTTGTGATGCTTTCCTTCAGAATGATTATTTCTGATATGTTATGAGATGTAAATTCCTGATGAACACCTTTCATGTATCCACAGGTTTTTAATGAGTATGAATTTTCTGGTGTCTAATATGGTGTGATTTCTGGCTGAAAGCTTTCCCACATTCACTACATTGATAAGGCTTCTTACCTGTGTGTATTCTCAAATGTAGAGCAAGGGTTGAGAATTGAGAGAAAGCTTTCCCACACTCATTACAACCATAGGGTTTCTCACCTGTATGGCTTCTCACATGCACCGTAAGAGATGAACTTTGAGAGAAGGCTTTTCCACATACATTGCATTCATAAGGCTTATCACCTGAATGAATTCTCACATGTACAGTAAGTGACGTTCGCTGAGAGAAGGCTTTTCCACATTCATTACATTCATAGGGTTTCTCTCCAGTGTGAATATTTTGATGTTTTATGAGGTACTTCTTCTGACCAAAAGCTGTTCCACATTCACTACACTTAAAGGGTTTCTCTCCAATATGAATCTTCTCATGCTCAGTAAGGTTTGATTTGCCACTGAAAGTTTTCCCACACTCCTTACATACAAAGGGCTTCTCTCCTGTGTGAGTTCTCTGGTGTCTGATGAGGTTCGACTTCTGAATGAAAGCTTTCCCACAATCCTTACACTCAAAAGGTTTCTCTCCAGTGTGAATTTTCTGATGGGTAAGAAGGTTTTCCTTCTGGCTGAAGGATTTTCCACATTCATTACATTCAAAAAGCTTCTCTCCAGTATGGGTATTTTGATGTTTAATAACATACTGCTTTTGGCTGAATGCTTTTCCACATTCATTACATTCAAAAGGTTTCTCTCTATTATGAAAATGCTCATACTCATGCTCAGTGAGAGTTGATTTGTGGCTGAAGACTTTCCCACATACTTTACAGGCAAAGGGGTTTTCCCCACTACAAATTCTCTGCTGACTGAGGTGTGACATCTGAATGGAAGCTTTCCCACATTCACAAGATTTCTCTCCAGTATGAATTTTTTGATGAATGAGAATTTACTTTTAGCTGAAGGTATTTCCACATTTCTTACATTTGTAGGGCTTCTCTGTGTTTGACCTTTCAAATGCAGAGTAAGAGATAAGGTTCAAGAGAAAACTTTATCATACTTAGTACCTTCAAAGCTTTCTCTTCAACTCTAAATTTTCTAATACTCAAATGAAGTTTTGTTACATTCACTGGTTTCTCTCCAGTACGAATTTTCTTCTACTCAATTTGTTATCTAGCTAAAGGTTTTTCAATATTCCTTAGAAGCACAGGGTTTCTCTCCAGCATGACTTCTACATTTATGAGGTGCAACATGTGAGTGAAAGTTTTACCACATTCAGTAAATTCATAGGTTTTCTCTCCAGTATGAATGCTCTGATATCATATGGGGTTCAAAATTTTTTAAATGAAGGCATTTCCACACTGATTTACACCTAAAGGGGGTTATTACCACAGGAGTAAGCTGTGGCAGGATTTCCAAACTAATTGATGATTCTTTCCTACACAACTAAGTCTAAATTGTGTTTCAAACTCTTTCTAGGTTAAGTTGAAAAAGGTGTTGCCTTAAAAGATATAAGGTTTGAGATCAGAGGAAGTATTTTTCCAATTTTCTTATATTCACTGCTTTTTTCCTCAGTCTGTACTTTACTGGAGCTGGATGCAACTTGCCTCCCAAGTCTTGTTGCCTCTCTATCTGCTCATCATCTTCTCAGGCTTCTTCTGGACAAATTTCCTTTACACTTCTTTCTCCAACATCCACAGTTCGTCTTCTTGCTTCAACAGAGGATCACAGACAGCTTGGCCAGCTTATAACCTGCTATTGGGGAAATGACACAGCACTAGAATGTTAATGCTGGAGCCAAAGTTCTGTCCTAGAACTCAGGCTGAGCCCTGGGGCCTCCTGGCCTTCTGAAGGATGAGGAAGGTGCAGTCTCCAGGAATGCACAAGGAAGCGACCCTGTACAACTTCATGTAAATTCAGGTACATTTGAAGAATGAATTTCCATCTCCTATTTTTGCGCCACGTGGATCCAGGGGCCGGACTGACCCGCGGACAAAGACCAAAATGTCCCTGGTTTTACTTTATTTTTAAAAAAGGTAGTAGTCCTACCCATTCTTATTAAAACATGTGCTCTACATCTTCATTATATTCACATAGGTGGGATATCTTGCACAGAGCTAGCCACACTCTGATGCCTAGCCCAGTTATATTTGCTCATTGGTGAGCTGGGGGAAGGGTAGAGTCTGTTAAGTGATGGAGAACAGCTATATAATTCATATGTAGATTAAACTCATAACCTTGGCCTCATGAGCTTTATGCCTTAACATACTGAGTTAACCATCAGGTTTACAAACTTGCTCATATATGCAAATTACATTCCCTTTACCCTGTTCCTCCAGTGCCAATTTGCAAGTGCATTTTGAGTCTTGTGCAGAAACTACCTTTATGCAGATGGCAAGAGCTCTGAGACCAAAAACCATGAAGTGCCTTCTTAAAATGTGAGGTGTCATAAAATTTTGACACAAGGGTGGTTAGGTATACAAAAGAAGTATCTTCTGTCTTGTGATTTGCAGGACAAAAAAATAATACTCATTTTATACTTGGAAATTTGGCTTTTATGAAGTCAGAAAGATAGGTAAAGGAAGAACTAGCTCCATCTCAGGCCGGATTGGTTCAGCATGCCATCACTCAGCAATACCAAGGGATCAGGATTGTATCTCAGTGTGTACATGAGCCAGTTTCTTCAGATGAACCCAAACTATTACCCTTGACCCTCAGTGGGATTTCCCTGAACAGCTCTACAGATGAACAAATTGTATGTGACTTACTAAACCTGTTTCTAGATCAGTATTTCTTAAAGTATGATCTATAAACCACCACTATCAGAACTGTATGGGGCATATGTTGAACATGTAGACTTCTGGACCTTACCCTAGACTTATGAGTCAGAATCGCTGGAGGTAGGGTCCAGAAATCTGCACGTTTAACACATGCTCCTTTTCTAACTACTGCTCAACACTTTATATAGTTTTGCCTCATTTTGGAATGCTTTTTCCTTTATCCTTGCCTGTGGAACTCCTGCTCATCTCCCAAGACCCAGCTCAAAGGTTGTCTCCTCAGGCCATGTCGGTACACTTCCCTCATTTCCACCAGATAAGTTGGCTATGGAATGGGGAACATGGGGCATCAGAACTAGGGTCCAAGGAAGAGTTGAGAGAACTGAAATGGGATAGTATGGGAAGAGTTGGAAGATGGACTTTGAGTTTTACAGGGAGATTTTGCACTGGGTTTCACATGTACTGCAAGGGAGAGAAGTTGGATAAACCAGCAGCAAAGTAATAGCAGATATGATTGGTCAGAGCATTGAATTCCAGTCACATAGCAACCATGTTTGAGGGGGAGGCTTGGTGGCCATATCAGGACAAGGAAGTAGGAGGAAAACAGAGACAAAATGCCCACTTGACAACAGCCTCAGGAGTAGGGAAGGAAAAATTATTTTAAGAACTTCAGAAAATACTTGTATGAAACTGGATAAATATATTACTTGCACATGTATGTAGCCTTATTGAATGTATATATCCTGGGATTCAGTTACTATTTGTCACCATGTTTTCTCAACCATCAGTAGTGAAGTATAGCTATTGTCATGTGGAGGTCTGAGAAAATGTTTGATGGTAAAGAGGGGTTCCCATATTTTCTGAAAACAACTAGAAACTGTTAACCTAGTGTTGCAGTCAGTTTGGGTTGCTATAAAAGAATACCATGACTGGGTGGCTTATGAACAACAGAAACTTGTCTCTCACGGTTCTGGAAGCTGGAAGTCTAAGATCAGGGTGCCAGCATGGTCGGGGTTCTTGGTGAGGGCCTGTTCCCTGGTTCTTCTTGCTGTGCCCTCACAGTGGTGGAAGAGGTGAGAGAGCTCCGTGGGCCTTTTATAAGCATATTAATCCCATTCGTGAGAGCTCCATCCTCATGAACTAATCACTTTCCCAAAGCCCCATTTCCTAATACCATCACAGTGGGGGGTTTAGGATTCCAACATAGAATTTTGGTGGGGGGGACATACAAACATTTAGTCCATACACCTAGTTATAAGATACCACAGTGTACAAAGTTTAAGTCTGCCGAAAAGAAAGGTGGAAGCCAGTCATTGCTGCAGTTAGCTCCTCAGGTAAAAGATAAATACCAGCAGGACTGGGCTCGGCTATGGTGAGAGTAGAAGCAGCTTGCTTTCTCCTCCAGGGTCACCATTCTGGGACTCTTTGTCTTATGTCCATGCTTGTCCTTCCACACATGTCATTCCTCTGGTACCCAGCAGCGCCTCTATAGGTGGTGGACTGTGATCTCTTATTGCCACGGGACATGACTGTACCAGAGAAACTTTGGTTTGTGCACGAATCTCTTTACCTTGAGCTTTTACTCCTTTCCTACCAAGCTTCTGTCATGCTAAATGAGGTACCTGACATCCATGAACATTAGGCCTATCTCCCAGCAGTTATAAGGAGACAAAAGAAATGACAAAAGGTCACATATTGGTAAAAATAGCATTGGGTGTCATAGTGCACATTGCTTTGAAATACCAGAGCCTTTACATTTTTCAAAAGCCAGTTAATGATCTGCCTCATTTTAGGAAGAAAGCATCTAATTGGACTAAAAGGACTTGACAGAGAGAGACTTTCATCTACAGATAAACTACTTTGTGACATGGAATGATCTAGTTGCCTTGAGCTCTCATTAATCTGTGTTACTCAAACTCACCATGTACGGACACGATAAATAGTTTTAGTTTTTGGGAAGTGCAGCAGCTATGTAACCCCTGAGGCTCTTAGCGACTACCAGGGTTCTCATGCAATCATAGAATGACAGAGCTTATTATTTTCCAAAGCCCTCATTTCATACTTGGGGAGACTGAGGCCTGGAGAGGCCTCGAATCGTAAAATATCAGTGTTTGAAGCCATTCTAATCTAGTCAAGGAGCTAGCTCAAACTCACCCAGTTAGTTAGCAGATGAGGCAGGACCACATTCCTGAGAGAATATATCATCATGGTTATGTTTAAAGTTTTGTACTTACTATGTTCCCAGCACTGTTATAAGCTCTTTATAAATGTTAACACCTATGAGGTGTTCACAACACACCTATGAGGCTGGTAATACTATTTTCAGCTCCATTTCACAGAGAACAAACTGAGTCGCAGAGAATAAGTAATTTTCCCATCATCACCCAACTACCAAATGTTTTTTAAACCTAAATCTCAGTGTTTTGAGATTATTGGAAGGATTAACAGAAATCATACCTGTGAGGTTAGTAGCAAAGGCTTCGGATGAGTGTAAACTCTCATAATTATGGTTATTTTTACCACATGTTGTAGTGGCAAAAAGTAGATTCTGAAGTTAGACATATCTGAGTTGCAATTCAGGCTGTGCCACTAATTGGTTGATTGATCCCTGAGAGCCTCACTTTCCTCATCTGTGAAATGAGTATGATAAATATTTTACAGGGCTGATGTGGAGATGAAATGAGATGATCTGTGCTAAGCATCTGATGCAATACCTGGTATACAGCAGATGCTGTCTTCGTTTCCTATGGCTGTTGTAACAAATCACCACAAAGTTAGTGGCTTAAACAACGCAAATGTATTATTTTACAGTTAGAGAAATCAGAAATCTGAAATGAGTCTTACAGGGCTAAAATCAAAATGTCAGTGTGGCTGGTTCCCTATAGAAGCTTCAGGGAAGAATTCATTCCTTGTTTCTTCCAGCTTCTGGTAGTTGTTGATATTCTTTGGCTTGTGGCCACATTAGTTCAACCTCTGCTTGAGTTGTCACATCGCCTTCTCTCCTCTGTCGTAGTATCTCCCTCTGCATCTCTCTTCTAAGGATACTTGTGATGGCTTTTAGGGCCCATCTCAAGATAATTCAGGACAATCTCCTTATCGCAAGATCCTTAATTTAATCATACCTGCAAAGTCCCTTTTGTCATATAAGGTAACATGCGCAGGTTCCATGGATTAGGACCAGATATCTTTGGAAGACCGTTATTCAGCCTACCTGATGCTTAGTGATTCTTCTTCTTATTAGAACCCAGGTCTTCTCAATACAGGGATGTTTCCTTTACATTTCACTTTCTTAGATCAACTTCCCATGGGCACTGTCTATATAGCATTTACAAACAATAATGAAACTAAAAGTTGATCTGCATTTTATCACCATATAGCAAAAATTTGAAACAACATCAATGATAAAATATTCTTTCCAACTGGGCAGACCTCTCGCTGCATCCCCCACTTTTGGTATATAGCTCCTCAGGACTGACTGTGAAGTCCTGGGAACCAGAGATAAGGAGCGATTTGGGCACAGTACTGTCTCCTGTCCTCTACTTATTTCACCATTTATTCTTGTACCCAAGTTCTCTTCTATAACTGAATGGGGTGTCATCTTACCCCTTATCCAAGGGTCCTGAAGGATGCTTTGAGGATAACTGGCAGGTGAAACTGGATGGTGTCCTTTACAACATTGGACAGCAGTCCCCCCCACCCCCGCCATTCTCCTTACAAAGGGCCTCACAAGAAAGGTTTAGGGGATGGATTCAGAGCTTCCCATAGCCCTTAATTTAGAATAAAAGAAATTATTCTTTATTGCCAGGAAATGAGGCAGAGATTGCCTAGTGGGAGGGTACATAAATTACTGTTATGACAAATGGAATATGAAGGCATAATTAGAAGATGAAGGAAAGATACAAGGAAGGGAAGACTTACTCAGTCCCTCTGTGGTCTTTGTACCTATAGCTGAAATCTAGATTTTCAAAAGAAGTTTTAGAACCAGAGACTATGAGAGCTGCAAGAGACCTCACAGATCATTCATATTGAAGCCATCATTTTCCATTTGGGGTAGATGAGTCCCCAAAAGGAGAAAAGACTCATCCAAAGTTCCACAATAAGGCAGGGGCAGAAATGTATTATGTTTTAAGAGGCAGATCACAATTTGCACAAGACGTCTCTCTTTCTCTCTCTCACACGCTCACACTTGCAGTCATACACACTTGTTTCCTTCCCCTTGTCCATTAATTGATTTTTAAAAAATTATTCTCCAAGGATGTAGCAACCATATTTTACTTATTTTTATGGCTGTTCTTTGACATTCTTTTTACTGTGGCTCAGGCTGCCAAATGTAAAGAGTGGCAGTCCTAGTGATAGAATAATCTGCAGCTCCTTACCTCAGTTGATTGGAACACACCTTTTTAAACTACATGCAGAAAGCCTATGAGGGCCATAATTGTGGCTTAGCACCTGTCAGGAACCGGGTAGTTTAAGTCTGTACCAGGGTCTCAGACCGTATCCTTATCTTGGGCATCCTTTTGATAAAAGCCTTTTGTTGGACTCAATTAGATAGAGTAAATACACAAGCATATATACGGTACTTCACTTTATTGTGCTTTGCAGATATTGCACTTTTTACACATTGAAGGTTTGTGGCCACCCTGAGTTGAGCAGGTCTACTGGCACCATTTTAGCGCTTGCTCACTTCATGTCTCTGTGTCACATGCTGGTAATTCTCAAAATATTTCAAACTTTTTTATTATTACTATAATTGTTATGGTGACCTTTGATCAGTGATCTTTGTTACTATTGCAAAAAGATTATGACTCGCCGAAGTCTCAGATAATGAACGGCATTTTTAGCAATAAAGTATTTTTTAAGCAAGATATGTACATTGTCTTCTTAGACATAATTCTGTTGCCCACTTAATAGACTGCAGTATAGCATAAACATAACTTTTATATGCACTGGGAAGCCAAAAAATTCATGTGAGTCACTATGTATTGCGATAATCACTTTATTGTGGTGGGCTAGAGCCTAATCCGCAGTGTCTCCTAGGTCTGCCTGGATGGAAGTCTCTTCCTGCACCTGGAAGGGCAACTTGGTGCTCATATTAGCTTGCCAGTAGCCCTTTAGTGCCAGCTTTAGAGGTGAAGGCAGATTGCCAGTCTCCTGGGGGCATGTTAACTTAAGCATCTGGCACACTGCTGGGTATTTTTAACCACACAGCCACCCAATCCTTATAGGTAATCCACATTCCTGAGTCCATCACTACACTTATAGCAAAATAGTTACCATTGTGCTCAACAAAGCTTGGTCTGAGAGTGTGGTCTGGGAGGTAGCAGTATAGGAAGGCAGCTGGATCTATACCTTCTCTCTTGTTATTCATTCAGCATCCCTCTTACTGGAACCTGTGCATGCCTAAGTCTTAACCCTTATTTCCTAATCTTTTGCCTGATTCCTTGGCCCTTTATTGCTTTGCTCTGCCTCTAGACCAGGTTCGCTGCTGGCTGAGGCTTGACATCACCAGCTCTTAAGCTGGTGGGTATCCTGGTCTTCCACACTTGATTCAAGGAGAGCCACTCTGCTTGTATGTTTCATGGACCGAGTTGCTATGTAAGATATTTTTTGTTTCAGGTTGGGTTGAGGGGAAAGTGCATATTTCACTGCTAGAGAAAAAGATCAGTTTGAATGTCACTGGCCTACTGGATGGGTAAGGGATCTTGTGTGATTCTGTTTTAGGTATGTATTGGAGCCTCAAACATTTCTCAGCATGTTTAATGTTTGATACGGTCTTTTTTTGTCAAAACACTCAGACATAGAGGGTGAATTTCCAGGAGGCTTTTGGAATAATAAAGGTCTGGTTCCTTTGAGGGCCCATGGAGAAATGTTTTAAGCATTTTCAAATTATTTTGTTGCAAGACTTTTAGAAGTATTCTTATCTAGGATGGGATGGAAGAGTCAGATTAGGCAATAACCAGTAGTAAGATCCGGTGCATTTGTGAAAGCCAAGCCATTCCACTTGCTGGCTGTTTACCTCTGCTTCTGCTGTATTACTTACAAGTCGTAAAATGGCATTAATATAGAGAAAGTTGATAATAGTGGTGTCAGAAATGATCAAAGAACACAATAAACAAATGACAATAAGAACATTAAAGTTTATGAGCTGGTGGAGATTGAACACATGCTTTCAACATTGAAACCTCTTTTTGTTTGAAGAGGAGATTAGGGATAATTGTTTTGTTCTTTAAAAACGATACTCTTTAAACACCACAAGTTTCTCAGCCTGTTTGCTTGAGTGAAGTACATGGAAATTGAACACTAATGCTCAGAAATGCTTGGAGTAGGTGATAGGTGGTGTAGGAGGGAAGATGGCAGAGGGGGAAAAAGATGTTGTTTAAGGCTTTATGAGCAATTCAGTCTTAAAAGAAATTTGCATAAAATGTCTTCCCTAATACATGGCATGCTATGGTTTATCTACTTTATAGATCAACTGTATATTATTTTGATCAATGAGCTGGTTGGAATAGCTGAAAACAGAGCAAACCAAGGAAATTAAATTCTTTATATGTGTTTGAATTTATATTGGCATTCTAAAAGCGATTCCACCCTTACAGCTTTGTAGAAGACAGAAGATTTCTCTACTAACTTGTAGTGATGATTTCCAAAATGGCAAAGCTTTGGAGTTAAAGTTAATAAGGGGCGCTGATTGGAACACCGTGGGGACTATTGCATTAGTCCACAATTTGAATTTGAGTAGTAAAATTTCAGTGTTTTAAAAATATTCTGTTGGGCTTCCGTGGTGGCACAGTGGTTGAGAGTCCGCCTGCCGATGCAGGGGACGCGGTTCGTGCCCCGGTCAGGGAGGATCCCACATGCCGCAGAGCGGCTGGGCCCGTGAGCCATGGCCACTGAGCCTGCACGTCCGGAGCCTGTGCTCCGCAACGGGAGAGGCCGCAACAGTGAGAGGCCCACGTACCGCAAAAAAAAAAAAAATATTCTATCACCTTCAAATACACTTAGTGTTATCATCTATTCTTTTACTTATTTAGCAACTATTTATTAAACATCTCTACATGCCAGCTAGTGTTCTAAGTGCTGAGAATATAGCAGTGAACAAAATAGATGAAACCCTATTATCATCAAGCTTGATTTCTAGTGGAGGGAGAAAGACAAAAACAATTAAAATATTATAAGAATTAGAAATATTAAAAGTATAGTTTAATAGGGTTTCTTAGAGGAACTTCCTTAGTGAGTAGGTAATTATAATTTTCATATCTGTTATTTGCATATCTGTTATTGGCAAACAATGGACTTCTTTTTTTTTTTTTTTTTTTTTTTTTTTTTTTTGCGGTACGCGGGCCTCTCACTCTTGTGGCCTCTCCCGTTGCGGAGCGCAGGCTCAGCGGCCACGGCTCACGGGCCCAGCCGCTCCGCGACATGTGGGATCTTCCCGGACCGGGGCACGAACCCGTGTCCCCTGCATTGGCAGGCGGACTCTCAACCACTGTGCCACCAGGGAAGCCCATGGACTTCTTTTAAAATGCTTGAAATTGTTGGTTAAAAGTATAAATATGTTCCTTGAAATTTTGTCCATGTTATAATTTTGCATACCAAACTTTTTAAAAATGATAACAAATTTCACATTATTGTGGTCTAAATTAATAAGGTTCTTTTACAAACCAATCTGTAGATTTATATTTGTCTTTTGTCTCATAGTGTCTTAAGGAGAAATCTTAACTATTGACCTTGGCATTAGATGAAATGTCAATAGGTTTAAAGTATATAAGGTACTTTCTTCAATTTGCTAAACAAATACAAAATAAAAGCAAACCTGGTTTAGACAAGGCTTTGGAAGAGGCATATTATCGTTGTGATTAGGAGAGACAAAAATTGATTGCCTGTGGTGCCTTTTTATCATAGGCCAGAATAGAATGACTTTCTCCATGTACAAATAAAACTTTAAAATCTATTTTCTAAATCTATTATTCCATAGCCATTGACTGCACATGCATTATTTGCAAAGCACTGTGCAGTAGGAGAGAGAGAGACAGAGTGAGAAAGAATGTGTGTGTGGGGTGTGTGTGTGTGTGTGTGTGTGTGTGTGTGTGTGTAAAGGGGGAAAGAAGAGAAGGAACAAGAGGGGGAAGTAAGAGAGTGCAGGAATTGAGTCAGTTCTCAGTATGTGGGAATACATATGCACAGGTAAATAGAATTAAAATATTAAAATGGTAAGTTCCCTATAAAAAATTTAAAAGAAAGTTCTATGTGAGTTCAAGGCAGGGAGTTGTCATTTCTGCCTGATGACAACTGGAGAAAGTTCCACACAGGAGGATGTCTGAATTTACTTATCTTTCCTTTGATGTTTTACTAAAATGAGACCAGGGTCTTGTATATTATAATATGGGCACTGAAATGTCCACCTGCACAAAAATGTATTCCTCCCTGACCTTGCTATGGGACCCCAAACTCCCATTGTTATTTGGTTCTTTGGAAGTTTGTGTTATAGCCCAATTACGATAAGATGGATGGAAGAACATCCAAAACCATTTGGCCTCCATCAATGCCTTAGTTAGGATTTGTTTCTGAAATAAACCATAAAGAGAAAATTCCTGAGGAAATAGGATACAGAATTGGGAGGTGCTACTTGTCAGTGTGGTGAGAAGAAAAAAAGGGGTCAGGAATAGTCTAGAATGGTAGGCTAGGAGACGGGTCTTGGCCTGGATAAGCAGATGACTGCATGAATTTCCTGCGTACTTGGTGCTGAGGAGTTCTGAAGGACGAAAGGCAAACTTACATCTTTGCCTGAACACCTAGTGGTCTTCCAGTGTTACCCATTTCAGCAGATGGCAACTTCACCCATCCATTTGTACCAACTGGGAAACCGCTGGTAGTCATGGACTGGAACCTGACATGCCTCTGTCTTTCTGTTTCTCTCCTCTGTTTGCCATGGAGGAGAGGAAACACAGATTGGAAGCTTAGGGCATGGGTGAAAACAGCTGCAGTCTCTCTTTTAAGATATTGTAATGGGAAGCTAAGTCAATCTTTCATGTGAGAAAATTCTAGAGTGAAGAAGTTCTTTATGAGGGTTGTCCTACAGCTCCAAACTACTGCAGTAAACCTCACATACACTCAGGAGCTCCAGAAAGCTTTTTTTTTTTTTTTTTTTTTTCCACGGTACACGGGCCTCTCACTGTTGTGGCCTCTCCTGCTGCGGAGCACAGGCTCTGGACGCGCAGGCTCAGCGGCCATGGCGCACGGGCCCAGCCACTCCGCAGCATGTGGGATCTTCCCGGACTGGGGCACGAACCTGTGTCCCCTGCATCGACAGGTGGACTCTCAACCACTGCACCACCAGGGAAGCCCTCCAGAAAGCTTTTGATTCTATGAAAGAGATTCAGGGTATCTGGAGGATCATTTTTCACATCTCTCTCATAGGGAGTCAGAAATTATGGATCACAATTGAGAGTTTATGAACCAAATGTTTTTATTTCTTTAAGTCTTACTCTAAGGTAGAAACTTTTTTTGCTAGGTCTTGTTACTTTAGTGAAGTTATACTTTGAAGGAAAAAAGAATGTTAGAGAATACATATACTAAGCGATCTTTGAATTAGTTTCCCACACCTTAGGTGAGATTAGCTAATTTGTCAAGTCAGTATAAACCAGACACCAATGTAGTTACCCAAATTGTAAGCATAGTGCTAAAGAATAAACGAATAGCTGGTGAACCTGGCAACACATTCACACTGAGTGTTAGTGAAAGTCATTACACCTATAGTGACATTTACTTGATTATAAAGGACAATAATTCTAAAATGCAAGTGAATTATCTGTTACTGCAATTAAAAAAATAATATTATATCATTGTTGTATTCATATTTACATAGCCATAGATTTATCTGGGATTTTCTTTTTTATTTTTTTTTGTGGTACGCGGGCCTCTCACTGTTGTGGCCTCTCCCGTTGCGGAGCACAGGCTCTGGATGCGCAGGCTCAGTGGCCATGGCTCACGGGCCCAGCCGCTCCGCGGCATGCGGGATCTTCCCGGACCGGGGCACGAACCCGTGTCTCCTGCATCGGCAGGCGGACTCTCAACCACTGCGCCACCAGGGAAGCCCTGCAGCATGATTTTATAACAGTAAGGGCATTAACATAGTGCTTCTTGTACCAGATATTATTCTAAATGCTTTTTATATTATCTCATTTAACTCTTACAACAATCCTTTGATATAAGAGTATGACTACCTCCACTTTACAGGTGAGGAAACTGAGGAACATTAACAGTACTAAATTTCACAGACCCTTGCTTCTACCTACATATACAAGACCTCTAGCTCTTTGCAAAGCCCTTCTCCCCTTCTTGCTCTTCCCTATCCTCTGCCTAATATTTCTCAGAGTGTCCAGATACAACTAGTGAACCCACACAGCTTATGCTGTATGCTTCTGCTGGGCACTTCTCCTTCTGTGCTATCTTTAACCTGGCACTAGTTTCCCACTGGATACTGCTGTCACCGTTAGGTACTGTAGTCTACTGTTTGTGTGTGGTGGGGTGGTACTTGGTACTTGTACTCTACTGGCTCTTAGGGGCCGCATCATTGCTCTATTACCCCTCAGGGGAAATGGCAGTCTCCTGCTGGTTGCTGCCATTCTTCCCTTGGACACTACTGCTGCTCCTCTAGACACAAACGCTCTGATAATTCAAAGCACTGATGGTGGAACAGATAAACAACAGTTCTCTGTGGCAGAGAGACCTCTCTTTCATTTTGTCCTGTGTGGTTAGCGGAGTTCCAGAATAATATGCTTCTTTCCCAAAGTATTAGAGCTTTTTGTTGAAACAGCATTTTGCAACTTATACGCACAATATTATCTCTTCTTAGAACTCAGACATGTATCCATGGGGGTGGGCCAAGGACAAGAGTTGAGCAGTAGTCATTTGCTAAATGTGGAGTCACTTCTTCCCTCAGATCACTAAGACTTTGTTGCAGGGTCAAGGTTTCTGTTTTTTCCCATCTGGCTCTCTCTCTTCCTGTAGGAAGAAACTTCTTTTCTCCTAGGCCCAGCCTACCAGATTTGTTCAAGAGTTTCTTAACCAGAGCAATGGCAATAGTTGAAGCTCATGCTTGGCTCACTTTGACGGAGAAGCAGCCATTTGATTTTGTAGTACCCTGTGTACCCTCTTCAAGGTGTAGTACTCAACAATGGTATAGTTCTGAATAGAATCTGATTTTCCTTAAAAAAAAAAGTGGTTTAAGCTGATGAATTAACCAATAGGAGCTATCAAACTGTGTTTTTAAAATGAATTTTTACATTTCAAGCTTTTAAAGAAAGATTGCTTAATAAAAGAATACCCATCAGTACCCAAAGCCCCAACTACTACCTCTTTCCTCTTTTGGATTTATGCTACACGTCATTATTATTTCTTTCATGAATTCTGTCAGCATATTAGTAAGAGAATGTGGCCAAAAGAAATAGCTCTTGATCAAAATTAAGCAGCTTTGCAAAGTCGCACTTCCACCTGGATATATTTTCAAAATGCATGGCTACAAAGAAAACTCACTCTGTTGTTGAGATCAAAATCTTTTAGTCTCTAGTGCTTGAGTGTTGGTAATGATTGAATTTAAAGAGCATGCATTAGAGAATTTCTGGTGGTTTCAGAGAGGTTATTTCAGTAATATTCCAAGCCTTAATATTTTTTATGGGAGGGTTTGAGAGTTTAGGGTCAGATTTGGGTGATTTAGACTAATGCTTATGTATGGAGCCTCCAACAGTATTGCTAAAACAAAGCTAATATAGTGAAATAGAAGATTCTTTGAAGAATTGCAGCCCAGCCCAATTTCCAAAGTTTACAAATGAGATAAATTTGGAAGAAAGAGAGTTTATCAGGTAATATCCAAAATACAAGCCAAATTCAAAGATTACTAATTTAAAATATAGGCATTTCAACAGTGCAAACAATGCAGATGAAATGCTAAAATCATTCCTTGTGTACAAAGGAAGACACATTTTGGTCTGATTCTGTGAACATTCATTATTCACTTTCTATGTGTTAGGCACTGTGTTAGATGCCTACAATACCTTAATGAAATACTATTTACAGATGTCTGTGACTCTAAAAGCCACTTCTTTAAGTACTCCTCAGTACTTGTACACAGATTTTAATTATTTTTATTGAAAATAGCTTAATAATTACAAAACGTGTTTACTGTAGAAAGATTAGAAAATATAATCAAGCGAAAAGTTTCTAAAAATCACTCATAATCCTGTTATCCAGAAATAACCATCATATCAGCTGGGTGAACGTCTTTTCAGGCCTGTTTCTATGCATATACTTCATTTTATAGGGATGTATTTCTAAAACAACTTACTCTCTTCCCAGCTTTCCTTTTTCTTAAGTGTAGTATGCTAATTATTATTTAATTTCATCATGATTACTCAAAGTTAGGATTATAAGCATCAATTATTGTTCTTTTCTTTTAATCTAAGATTGCTATATGAAGTCTTCATTCCGGAGGTCTGGGAGAGGCAGCTGAGAGGCTACTTTTAATCTAAAGGGAGCTCCAGGACTCAATGAAATCAATACCACAATAGAACAAGGGTACACATGTTCAGAGATTGTTCTGAATTACATATGGACTGTCACCTGCAGAAATGGCCTTCACACTTCATGCTTGATAGAGTCTTTTGAGAGAATGCTCCAGTCCAAGGATGGGTATAAGCATAGTTGTTTGATGAGGTGATTTGAAAGAAAACTTTGGCTACAAGTTTAGCTTTTGTTACTAGTATGAAATCTAGTTGATGGCTTACAGGTTATGATTTGAAGAGTATTAGAAAATATCTCAGAGATATCTCTCCAGAGATATCTTTCATCATGTATAAATTCACCATTAGAATTACTTCCTAGGTATAGGGTATTCAAGGTCACTGTGAAAATGCAAATGTCTTATCTTGGAGGGGGAGTATTGTAAACCACCATCATATAAAAACACCCGAGTTTGAAGGAGAAATGGAACTCAGCAAATAGCAGAGTACCTGGCATACAGTACCTGCATGATAACTAAATTTGTTACTTGAATGTTGCATGAAAGGGTACAGAGGTTTTGAGATAAGCTTGAACAGAAACAGCCGAGAAAGTAGGACAGAAGAACATCAAATACAAATAATGGTTCCTCTGCTGGTCTCAGTTTATGGAATATTCAGTGTTCACAACTTGTGGAATGGTGAATATCCTAAATAAAATAGATGAGAAAAAATATGTTGTACCTTTTGCTATTCTAAAAAGACATGTAGACAGGAGATTGAATTCCCTAATCCAAGTTGAGTTGGATATTATTCCCAGGATGACCAGACAAGAACTAGGTATCTTTAAGTGGAAGGAAAGATAACCAGTTTTCTAGACTGAGTGGAAATTATTGCCAGGTTCCAGCAAGGCAGTTCTCACCTAAAGGTATGAGACAACCGTTGAGAAAACAAACCTCTTTCATAGTTGACTTCATCTATGGCTGGAGCATCAGATCAAGAGTTTGCTCATCTCCTTCCAGTGCTCTATTTATAGGAAAATTATTCTAGAGCAAATAGAGTATAATGCTGAACTTGATAGTAAAGTTAGACTGCCTGGCTTGGGAGCCAGAATCTGTGTACCCTATCTGATGAGCCTGTTACCACCCAGAGACACATGGAAGAGTATAGAATTATGAAAAGACAAGAAGTTGAGCAAAGTTAGGTTAAGAAGGAAATTCAGGTGCCTGTGGTGCCATTTTGGTTAGGCATCAGGAAAGCGTCCTGCTTAGGGCTCTGTCCAAAAGGAAAGAAGTTAGGAAAGCTTGAGAGGAAGGAGGTGGAAAGGCATGAAAGGATAAGACTGAATTTGTGTCATTTTACCATGGCTGGCAGAGTATTCTCAGTCCCATGAGGTATAGGAGAGGTAAGAACGTTTAGATAGTACATGGCGTTTGCTCTTGCTTTCTCTTTCCACTCCTTGGGTTTTATACTGTCTTTTCTCTCTGTCCCTCCACATTGGCTAGAACATTTTGTAATAGCTTTGGATGATGAAAATAGGCTGTAAGTGTTAAAAAATGCCAGAAAGTCAAAATTTACCTTTCTGCCTTCAAATTTTCTATCTACGAGTGGATATCTTAGTTATGAAAATTCAAATTATAGTAAGGATGTCAGGGAAAGCCCAGTAAAGGTAAGCTAATGCACTTTCACATATGCTCAAATTTAATGCTTGCAATTTTAATTTTAGGAACATACTTAAAATATGTGGCTGCTGTCTTTGGTGAGAGAGAAGTGGAAAAAAAATCTTTGCATTCCAGGAAGCAGCCCAATTTTAATTAAAAATGCTGGGCTAATTTGTCTCCCTCCCAGAGCCACCGATATTTTGCCTTTGGGCTGTTGTGTAGACTTGTCTGCCATTTGTCTGAATATAAATAACTTTCATTTTCACACTTGTCTTTTCTTGCAGTTTGTCAAAATGGTTGCTTATAGCAATAAATTAATTTCCTATCTGGTGAGCATATATATATATATATATATAGAGAGAGAGAGAGAGAGAGAGACAGACAGACAGACAGACAGCAGACATAGAGAGAGAGACAGCTCAAGCACACAATGATACAAGAGCAAGCTAGCACACAACTTATCAACAAAAGACTATTTTATTGGTTGTATGAAAATAAGAAAACATAGTTGTGTCAAGACAACTCTCTAGTTGGATGATTTGCCAGAAGGACTCATAGAACTTAGAAAAGCTGTACTTGCCGTTATGGCTCATTATAGTGAAAGGATACAAATTAAAATCAGCAAAGGAAACAAGGCACGTAGGGCAGAGTCCAGGAGAAACTGGGCACAGGCTTCCAGTTGTCCTCTCCCAGTGGAGTTGTAGAGGCAGCATTTAATTCTCCCATTAACAAAGTGTGATAGCACATGAAAAGTGTTGCCAACCAGTAAGCTCGTTGGAGCCTTGGTGGCCAGGGTTTTATTAGGGGTCAGTCGTGTAGGCATGGAGCTCCACATGACTGACCTTAGCTACTCAGTCTCCAGCACAGGCCCGCCACCGCCCCCCCACTTCCTCCGTGATCAAACTCCAGTGTGGCCCAGGGTAACAAAAAGCAGTGTTCAAGTTAAATCACATTGTTAGCATATTCTGTCTGGTGTGGTCCAAGGCCCCAGGTATACAAAGACATTCTGATCAGGCAGGATGTTCCAAGGGTTTATAGGTTATTTCCCTGTTGCCTGTTAAGGGTCAGTCCTGAAGACCTTTGGAATAACCAGGCCTTCTGAGTTAACCCTTTACTGCACACGGTGGTGCCAAATACAGAGGTGTCTCACACAATTCTGAATGCTGAATTAACTTCTTTTGGAAAAGTGTGAAGGCAGCATGGTTCCTTTGCCCTCAAAATGTTGAAGGAAGTGGACAATATTGCCTTATGTTGAAGGGGCTTCTTCTGTAGTGTACATGTTCTAACGGGGGATTAATTAGCATTGTGGAAGCCAATACCAGAGACTTGTGGAGTAGTCAGTACCACTAGTCATATGTGTGTTATGCTTGTTTCTAGAGACCCCTTGTAACCATTTAAAAATATTTCCTAGAAGGGGAAATACCACATGGTTAACTATTCTTGCCTCTACATAAATTTCTTTATCCTTTTATGTAACATGTCATCTAGCAGAGGAGAAACCATAAGGGAGTGGTGGATGGAAACATTTTTTATTTGGAAAAGTAGGAGCAAAGATCTGGGCACAGAGTGCTAAAAATGGTAAGCTCCTGACCTTTCATGGGGATTCCTGAGAACCAAAGGAACATTCTGATGACAGAGGGTACATGGGGAATTTTCAATATGAATTCAATATGAAGATATATTTCTCTAGCTTCCCAAAATTTTTTTGAGGGCAGGCCCTGGGGATATGATGTGTTTTTAGGCTTTGTGTTTACCTGTCAATCTCACTTGGTTTCAAACATTTAGAAGAATAATAATGGATATGTAGGGTATATGGGTATCCATGGCTTATATCAAAGACCTCTTACCCATGGTAACAAGATTAGTTCCAGACCCCACCTATATCAAAGACCTCTTACCCATGGTAACAAGATTAGTTCCAGACCCCACCTCTGGGTAGAACAAGGATGGCAACAGTGGTGGGAGTTTAAAGGAAAGCCCTGGCAGTATGCTGAAGGTGAACTGGAGCATAGGGTAACATACCCGATCTCATTCGACATAGATATGGTTTAGTGAAAAGACCAGTATACTTTTATGTTATGAATGTATCATTTTATATCTAAATAATTTGAGTTACCTAGAAAATACAAAATTGTTAATCACATGGTATTTTAGAACCAAACTGAGTCCTCTGTTATTTGGATCCTAAATGTATAATAGGGCACATTTGGTGTAATGTGTAATAGGGGGCGTTTGGTAAACACAGATCTGAATAAACTTGGGCCTCGAGTATTAATTGTGATGCCTGAACATGTTTAATACACAGAAAACTTTATGAGAATAACTTATCACAGCAGTAAATTATACTAAAAAAATTTTGGAGGGACCTTAACTGGTAGTTCAGTTTTATGTTGGTCTTTGTCCCTTATGGAATATAGAATTTCTTGCACTTCAGATTCTGCCAAGTTGTTTGTATAAAGGACCTCCTGCATTTTTTTTTGTAATTAAGTTTTGAAAATGTTTTGGATTTTGTTAAAGAGGGATTGATTTGATATTTGTTTTGTTTTCCAAATGTATTTTACTTTCAAACAATACAGTTTAAACACTGTTGTGATTTTTACTTAAATAAGGAGCTGCCTAATTCTAATTTTTCTACCCTCCATTTTCCCCTCCTTTCTTTCCTGTTGCTCTCATTTTTGCCCTCCTCTGCCACCTTTTCTCCCTTCTATTCATCAATCCAGCTATCCCTGGAATATTTACTTAACACTCTCCTATTTACAGGTACAGTACTGGTTACTAGGGACAAAGAGATGAGTAATCATATCTTTTCCTTAAGAATTCCACAGCCTCACTTATATTTAGTGTTGTCAGTCTTTTTAGTTTTAGCCATTCTTGTGGCTGTGAAGTATTATCCTCTTTTGGTTTTAATTTACACTTTTCTGATGATTAATGGTGTTGAGTACCTTTTCTTGTACTCATTGGCCATTCATATATTGATACCTTATTTTGTGAAGTGTCTAGCTCTTTGGCTATTTTTTTTGGATTTTTGTCTCTATTATTATATTGTGGGGATCCTAAGTTCTGAATACAAGTCCTTTTTTAGATATATGCATTGAAAACATATTCTCCCAAGTCTGTAGCTTTTCTTGTTACTCTTTTAATGGTGTATTTTGATAGAGAAATTAATGAAGAATTCATCAATATTTCCTTTATGTTTAATATTTTTGTGTTACAAGAAAAATCTGCCTGCCCAAAGTGATAAAGATATTCACCTATGTTTACTTCTAGAAGCTTTCCAGTTTTAGCTTTCATGCTAAAACTGGATCTGTTATCCATAAACAACTAAATTTTGTTTATGCTGGGATGTAGAGGTAAATGTCCATTTTCTTTCTATTTTAATAGACAATTTTTTAGAGGGGCTTTAGATTCCAAAATCAAGCAGAAAGTATTACTTAACTATTCCTCTCACCCCTGCCTCCCCCACTACCGTACATCCCAAATTTTGTGTAGTGTGTGAGGTAGAGGTCAACGTTATTTTCCCCCCCATTTTAATAGATTTTAGAGCAGTTTTCAATTCACAACAAAATTGAATGGAAAGTACACCTTGCCACCGCACATGCACCACCTCCCCCACCCTCCACATCCTATGCCACAGTAATACATTTGTTACAGCCTACGAACCTACATCATCATCACCCCAAATCCATAGTTTACATTAGGGTTCCCTCTTGGTGTCATACAGTCTATGGGTTTTGACACATTTATAATGACATGTATCCTCCATCATAATATAATACAGAATAGTGTCACTGTGCTAAAAATCCTTTGTGCTCTGCCAGTTCATCTCTCCCTCCTCCCTAACCCCTGGCAACCACTGATCTTTTACTGTCTTCATAGTTTTGCCTTTTCCAGAATGTCATATATTTGGAATCATACTGTATGTAGCCTTTTCAGATTGACTTCTTTCACTTAAATATGTATTTAAAAGGTTCTTCCATATCTTTTCATGGCTTGATAGCTCATTTCTTTTTAGTGCTGAATAATATTCCATAGTCTAGATGTACCATAGTTAATTTATCCATTCACCTGCTGAAGGACGTCTTGGTTGCTTCTAAGTTTTCACAATTAAGGATAAAACTGCTATAAACATCTATGTGCAGGTTTTTTTGTAGACATGTTTTTAACTCCTTTGGAGAAACACCAAGGAGTGCAGTTGCTGAATCATATAGTCAGAGTATGCTTATTTTGGTAAGAAACTGGCAAACTATGTTCCCGTGTGGCTGTACCATTTTGCATTCCTACCAGCAGCAAATGAGAATTCCTGTTGCTCCACATCCTTGTCAGCATTTGGTGTTGTCTGTGTTCCAGAGTTTGGCCATTCTAATAGGTGTGTACTAGAATCTCATTGTTTTAATTTGCATTTCCCTGATGACATATGACGTTGAGCATATTTTCATATGCTTATTTAACATCTGTGTATGTTCTTTGGTGGAGTATCTTGTTAGGATCTTTGGTCCGGTTTTTAAATTGAATTGTTTGTTTTCTTCTTGTTGAGTTTTAAGAGTTCTTTGTATATTTTGGATAACGGTCCTTTATCAGATGTGTCTTTTGCAAATATTTTCTCCCAGTCTGTGGCTTGTGTTCTCATTCTCTTGGCATCATCTTTTGCAGAGCAGAAGTTTTTAATTTTAGTGAAGTCCAGTTCAGTTATTTCTTTCATGGATCATGCCCTTGGTGTTGTATCTAAATAGTCATTGCCATACTCAAGGTCATCTAGATTTTGTCTTATGTTACCTTCTAGGAGTTTTATAGTTTTGCATTTTACATTTAGGTCTATGATCCACTTTGAGTTAATTTTCATGAAGGGTGTAAGGTCCGTATCTAGATGCACTTTTTTCATGTATAGTTGTCCAGTTGTTCAGCACCCTTTATTGAACCATTTGTTCATTTAAAAAATATGATTGTCCTGTAATTCCTACAACATATGTTGAAAAACCTTTTCCCTAATTGAAATGTTTTGGTGCCTTTTTGAAAATCAGTCGACCATATCTATGTGGCTCTACTTTTGGACTTTTTAGTCTGTTAATCTATTTGTCTGCTGTACCAATAACCGTGTCTTAATAATTATATTTTTACATAGAATAAGTCTTTAACTTAGGTAATGTAAGTCTTCTGACTTCGGAGCTGTAGCTCAAATTGGGGAGAATTGATATTTTGAAGTCTTGTAATCCATGAGCATAATAAATATCATACTCTTTTTACATATGCTTTAATTTCTTTCATCAGTATTTTATAGTTTTCAGTAGATACCTTATACACATCTCTTATTAAATTTATTTTATAAAATTATTATTTTGATGTTACTATGGATAATAATGTAGAATTTATTTTCTAATTTGCTTGTACCTAGGGTAAAAAACAATTGATTTGTTTATTGACTTTAAAATTAATTAATAATTTAAAATATTTCAAGGGTTTTTGTGGCTTCCTTAGAATTTTCTATGTATACAGTTATGTCATATATGAAAAAAAGTTTTATTTCTCTTCCTTTCTAATATTTAAGCCTTTATTTCTTTTTCCTGCCTCATTTCACTCATTAGGACCTCTAGGTCAGTGTTGAAGTGCCAAGAGTGAAATGCTTGTCTGATTTTTAAACTTAAGGGCCAAATGGCCACTATTTCACCATTACGTATGATTTTAACTGCATGTTTTTCTTGTGGATGCCATTTATCAAATCAAGAAATTTTATTTCTTTTCCCAATGTGCTAAGAGTTTTTAGCAAATGGAGGTGTTGGATATCATCAAATACTTTCTCCACATCTACGAAAATGGTTGTTTGATTTTTGACCTTTATTCTGTTAATGTGGTAAATAACATTGTAAAATCAATGTTTTAAAAAAACCTGTTTTATTCTTGGAATAAATTCACCATGGTCATTTTTATATAATATGGGATACAGTTTGCAATCTTATATTTAGGTTTTTGCACCTATGTTCTTGAATGATTTTGGCACGTAATTATTCTTTCTAATAATGTTTTTTTTTTTTTTGGTCAGGTATTGGAGTTAAAATTATGCTGACTTTATTAAATAATTAAGGAAGTGTTCCCTTTTTTTAAACTTAAACTCTGTAAAGTTTAAGATTGGTGATATATTATGTTCATGAATCCTGTAATATTTGATAAAATTCACTAGAAAAGACCTCTGAGACCTCTCATGGATCCTGTAATATTTGATAAAATTCACCCGGAAATCTCCCACTGTGGTTGTGGATTTGTCTGTTTCCATTTTCTCTTGTGTGTGTGTGTGTGTGGTCTCAGCTTTTTTTTCCAGTTTTATTGAGATATAATTGACATGCAGCAGTGTACAGGCATAACTCATTTTATTGCGCTTTACTTTATTGTGCTTCTCAGATACTATGTTTTTAACAAAATGAAGGTTTGTGGCAATCCTGTGATATTAGATGATGGTTTGCATTTTTAAACAATAAAGTATTTTTAAATTAAGCTACATACATTATTTTTTTAGACATAATGCTATTGCACACTTAATAGGCTACAGTATTGTGTAAACATAACTTTTATATGCACTGGGAAACCAAAAAATTTGTGTGAGTTGCTTTACTGCAACATTTGCTTTATTGCAGTAGTCTGGAACCAAACCTGAAATATCTCTGAGGTATGCCTCTATAAGTGTAAGGTGTACAGCATAATGACTTGTCTTACATATATTGTGTAATGATTACCACAATAAGTTTAGTTAACATCTGTCTTCTCATATAGATAAGAACTCTTAGGGTTTGTTCTCTTAACAACTTTCAAACATACTGTACAGCAGTGTTAGCTGTAGCCATCATGTTGTACATTACATCCCTAGTACTTACTGATCTTACAACTGGAAGTTTGAACCTTTTGAACAGCTTATTTCCATTTTTAATCCTGTATAATTTTTCCTTATATATTTCAAAGATATGTTATTAGTTTATATAAATTTAGAATTGTTTATCTTCTTAATGGATTGATCCCTTTATCATTACAAAACATCCCACTCTGTTTCTAGTAATGCTTTTTGCCTTAAGGTTTACTTTGTCTATTAGTCTAGCTTCATCATCTTTCTTTCAGTTGGAGTGTGCATGACATATCCTTCTATCTTTTTAGTTTTAATTTTCCATATTCTTATATTTAAGATGTGTTTCCTGTATGAAGCATATATATTTGTATTTAGTCTGACAATTTAATTGGAGTGTCTTGTTCATTTACATGCACTATAATTAGTACATATTTTTGCATTTCAATCTATATTGCCAGATCCTTCATATGTTTTCCATTCATTCTAAGTTCATTTTGTCCTCTCTTATCTTGCCTTCTTTTGGATTGACTAGTTCTTATTTTTTCACCTTGTATTAGCATGGTAACTACATACTCTTCTATTATCATTTTAGTGGATGCCCTAGATATTATATCGTGAATCCTTGGCTTCTTCCAAGCTTCAAACACAGTAACTCCATTTTAACCCCTTCTCAAATTATATGCTATTCTAATTGTATTTTAAATCTCTCTCTTTTTTTTTTTTTTTTGCGGTATGCGGGCCTCTCACTGTTGTGGCCTCTCCTGTTGTGGAGCACAGGCTCCGGACGCGCAGGCTCAGCGGCCATGGCTCACGGGCCCAGCCGCTCTGCGGCATGTGAGATCTTCCTGGACCAGGGCATGAATCCGTGTCCCCTGCATCGGCAGGCGGACTCTCAACCACTGCACCACCAGGGAAGCCCTCTCTATATTTTAAACCCCACAAGACATTATTATTATTGTTGTTGTTGTTTAGAGTCAATACAGTTGACCCTTGAACAACATGGGGGTTGGGGCGCTGACCTTCTGTGCAGTGGAAAATCCACATATAACTTTATAGTTGACCTTTGTATCCATGGTTCTGCATTCAGGGATTCTGCCAAGAATGGATTGTGTAGTATTGTAGTACATATTTATTGGGAAAAAAACGTGTATAAGTGGACCCTAGTAGTTCAAACCTGTGTTGTTCAAAGCTCAACTGTATTCATCTGGATTTACCCATAAATTTTTTTTTTCAAGTAAACAAATTCTTTAATTAAAAAAATCAGTGTTTTATGGGAAAAATGTAAATAAAACCACTGATGAAGTAGCTGCTTTAACAGGGATTAAAAAAGAAAAGATCCAAGGGTAGGTTATGAAGTGCCTCACATAAAATTCATTCAGTACATTATTTGTAGGCAAGTTAAGTTGAAGAGAGAAGCAAAATAAATGGAAGACAGAAGCGCAAAAGTGCTGCAGGATGTCATCAATATGGTTAATTTTGTAAAAACTCACATTTAATATATACTGGAATCTATAAAACATGTTGCAGTGATATAGGGAGTGCAGGGGGCCAGTCAGAGCATGTGCTTTGTTGTGCAACTGGCCTCTGTCCTAGACCTGGCTGGACCTGCTCTACAACCTTAGTTATTCACCTAACGTCTCTAAGGCTCAGTTTTCTCATCTGTTAAAAAAAGGGATAGTTAAGCCTACTGTGAATGATATAATACATAAAGCACTTAATTGTACAGAGATTTTTTAACACCTTTATTGTAGTATAATTGCTTTATAATGGTGTGTTATGTTCTGCTTTATAACAAAGTGAATCAGCTATACATATACATATGTCCCCATATCTCCTGCGTTTTGTGTCTCCCTCCCATCCTCCCTATCTCACCCCTCTAGGTGGTCACAAAGCACAGAGCTGATCGCCCTGTGCTATGTGGCTGCTTCCCACTATCTATCTGTTTTACATTTGGTAGTGTATATATGTCCATGCCACTCTCTCACTTCGTCCCAGCTTACCCTTCCTCCTCCCCGTGTCCTCAAGTCCATTCTCTATGTCTCCGTCTTTATTCCTGTCCTGCCCCTAGGTTCTTCAGACCATTTATTTTTTTTTTTAGATTCCATATATACGTGTTAGCATACGGTATTTGTTTTTCTCTTTCTGACTTACTTCACTCTGTATGACATCTCTAGATCCATCCACCTCACTACAAATAACTCAATTTCGTTTCTTTTCTTTTTTTAACATCTTTATTGGAGTATAATTGCTTTACAATGGTGTCTTAGTTTCTGCTTTATAACAAAGTGAATCAGTTACACATATACATATGTTCCCATACCTCTTCCCTCTTGCATCTCCCTCCCTCCCACCCTCCCTATCCCACCCCTCTAGGTGGTCACAGACCACCTAGCTGATCTCCCTGTGCTATGTGGCTACTTCCCACTAGCTATCTATTTTACATTTGGTAGTGTATATATGTCCATGCCACTCTCTCACTTTGTCACAGCTTACCCTTCCCCCTCCCCATATCCTCAAGTCCATGCTCTAGTAGGTCTGTGTCTTTATTCCCGCCTTACCCCTAGGTTCTTCATGACCTTCTTTGTTTTTCTTAGATTTCATATATATGTGTTAGCATATGGTATTTGTTTTTCTCCTTCTGACTTACTTCACTGTGTATGACAGACTCTAGGTCCATCCACCTCACTACAAATAACTCAATTTCGTTTCTTTTTATGCCTGAGGAATATTCCATCGTATATATGTGCCACATCTTTATCCATTCATCTGTTGATGGAAACGTAGATTGCTTCCATGTCCTGGCTATTGTAAACAGAGCTGCAATGAACATTGTGGTACATGACTCTTTTTGAATTATGGTTTTCTCAGGGTATATGCCCAGTAGTGGGATTGCTGGGTTGTATGGTACTTCTATTTTCAGTTTTTTCAGGAACCTCCATACTGTTCTCCATAGTGGCTGTATCAATTTATATTCCCACCAACAGGGCAAAAGGGTTCCCTTTTCTCCACAGCCTCTCCAGCATTTATTGTTTGTAGGTGTTTTGATGATGGCCATTCTGACTCGTGTGAGGTGATACCTCATTGTAGTTTTGATTTGCATTTCTCTAATTATTAGTGATATTGAACATTCTTTCATGTGTTTGTTGGCAGTCTGTATGGAGACTTCTTTGGAGAAATGTCTATTTAGGTCTTCTGCCCAATTTTGGATTAGGTTGCTTGTTTTTTTGATATTGAGCTGCATGAGCTGCTTGTAAATTTTGGAGATTAATCCTTTGTCAGTTGCTTCATTTGAAAATATTTTCTCCCATTCTGAGGGTTGTCTTTTTGTCTTGTTTATGGATTCCTTTGCTGTACAAAAGCTTTTAAGTTTCATTAGGTCCCATTTGTTTATTTTTGTTTTTGTCTCCATTTCTCTAGGAGGTGGGTCAAAAAGGATTTTGCTGTAATTTATGTCATAGAGTGTTCTGCCTATGTTTTCCTCTAAGAGTTTTATGGTGTCTGGCCTTACACTTAGGTGTTTAATCCATTTCGAGTTTATTTTTGTGTATGGTGTTAGGGAGTGTTCTAATTTCATTCTTTTTTATGTAGGTGTCCAGTTTTCCCAGCACCACTTATTGAAGAGGCTGTCTTTTCTCCATTGTATATTCTTGCCTCCTTTATCAAAAATAAGGTGACCGTATGTGCGTGGGTTTATCTCTGGGCTTTCTGTCTTGTTCCATTGAGCTATATTTCTGTTATTGTGCCAGTACCATACTGTCTTGATTACTGTAGCTTTGTAGTCTAGTCTGAAGTCTGGCAGCCTGATTCCTCCAGCCCCCTTTTTCTTTCTCAAGATTGCTTTGACTATTCAGGGTCTTTTGTGTTTCCATACAAATTGTGAAATTTTTTGTTCTTATTCTCTGAAAAATGCCCTTGGTAGTTTGATAGGGATTGCATTGAATCTGTAGGTTGCTTTGGGTAGTAGAGTCATTTTCACAATGTTGATTCTTCCAATCCAAGAACATGGTACATCTCTCCATCTGTTTGTATCATCTTTAATTTCTTTCTTCAGTGTCTTATAGTTTTCTGCATACAGGTCTTTTTTCTCCTTAGGTAGGTTTACTCCTAGGTATTTTATTCTTTTTGTTGCAATTGGATTTACCCATAAATTTAAGCTTTGTAGTCTACTGCTTTCTTCACGCATTTCTATGTTTGCATCTGGGATTGTTTTCCTTCCTCCTGAAGAACACTCTTTTACTATTTCTCTCAGTTTGACTCTAGGCAGTGAAAAATATATTTTGGTTTTGTTTAACAGCTACTTTCTTTCAGCACTCTGAGGTTATCATTCAGTTTTTGTTTTTTTCCTGGATTCCGTTGTCTCTGTTGAGATAAGCAGCAAGTTTAATTAATATACTGAACATAATCTATCTTTATTCTCTGTTTTCTTTTTTTTCTTTTTTGCTTTTTTTTTACTGAGATAAAATTCACTATTTTAAGCATTTTAAAGTATAGAATTCAGTAGTTTTTAGTATTCTGATTTCTTTTAAGGCTTTCTCTTTGTTTTTCATCAGTTTTACTATGATGTGCCTGTGTATGGTTTTAATGATTTTATTTCTTATTTGGGGTTTATAGTGTACCTTGCATCTTTCATTTTATGTCTTTCTCCAGTTTTAGAACCTTCTCAGTCATTATCTCCTCAAATATTACCTCTCCTACACTCTTTTTCTCTTTTCCCCTTCTGAGACGTTTTTCCTCCACCCTTTCTCTGGGCTTCTTTCTGTTTTTTTCTGGCCTATTTTCTAGTTCACTAAATTTCTCTTCAGAGTTATTTAATATTCTTTTTTTTTTTGGCTGTTTTGGGTCGTCATTGCTGTGCGCAGGCTTTCTCTAGTTGTGGTGAGCGAGGGCTACTCTTCATTGTGGTGTGCGGGCTTCTCATTGTGGTGGCTCCTCTTGTTGTGGAGCGTGGGCTCCAGGTGCACGGGCTTCAGTAGTTGTCGCACGAGGGCTCAGTAGTTGTGGCTCATGGGCTCTAGAGCACAGGCTCAGTAGTTGTTGTGCATGGGAGTTGCTCTGCAGCATGTGGGATCTTCCTGGATCAGGGCTCGAACCCATGTCCCCTGCACTGGCAGGCGGATTCTCAACCAGTGTGCCACCAGGGAAGTCCCTATTTAATATACTTCTAAGTTCATGAGTTGAATTCCTAACTGTGGTTATTGTATTTTTAATTCTAGAACATTTGTTTCTTTTTTATAGTTTCTAGTGTTTTTTCAAGTATTTATAATCTTTTATTTCATTGCATATATTTACCGTTGTTATTTAAAAAACCCATGTATGATATCTCCATTATCTTTATCTTCTGATGTTTCTTTTGGTTTTCTATCATTATTATCTTGTCTGTGTACTCATTTTTGATTTAGTGCTGGGTATAATAAAAATATTATAGTAAGAGTTTGAGTCCTAGTATGACAGTAGCTTCCTAAAGAAAGGATCATACCCTTTTTCAACTGACAAATGTCTGTGGGAACTCACAATCCTGGATCACCTTAATGCAGTTTCAGTGACTACTATGCATAGTCCCTGAGTGAGCTGGTCTTTACCAGTCCATCCTATTCTTAGGACATAAACCCTTGTGGCCCCAACTTAAAGCATTTAGCAGCATGCACCCTCTCCTCCCCAGTAGACTCTGGATTTCAGTTTTTCTCCTCTAACCTCATCAGATTTTCAAATTTATTGTTCAGTTTCTTAGTCTCTCATCTGCTTATTCCAGAATGAAAGATCCAGCTTAACCTTTCTTGGTTTCCTTCTCCTTTTATATCTTTACAAGCTTTTGCCATCTTCTTAGTTCTCCACTGCCTTCATAGAGACTTAAATTTTGTTATTTTGTAAATAGAATTGGGTTTTTTTCTTTCTTTTTCAGATAATAAACTTTTAAAATATTTATGCCAAGTTTTATAGTTGTTTTGGGGAAAAGTTGGTCTTTATTTCTTATTACTTAGTTCACCTTTATACAAAGTAGAAATCTGCTAGTTGGTTTTAAAGCGTCCTTATTTGGTCAAATAAAAATTTTGCAACCTTTTGTCAGATCCCCAGAGTCTTTTTGTGAAGGTTTTACTTACCCATGAAGTCTCTAGGTTTAAGAGCCACTGATTGAGGGGATACAAAAGAAATAAAAGCTCTCATCCTTGTGATTAAGGAACTTATATGTAGTTAGTAAATCATATTTACCATGGATGAAGTAATTAGTGACTTGTAGAATACTATTTTTATACAAGGCTTTGATTGGGTAACATGACCTACAATAGCAGTTCAGAATTCACCTAGAAGATAGGGCTAGAGCTAGGGTTTGAAGGATGGAGATTGCCAGAGGGAGGGGGAAGGGTATTTTGGACATGGAATGACATAAGTCTTAGTCACCATTGAACTGATTTAATTCATAGCATGATGACTGAATAGTTTATCCCTTAATCCTTCTTTCCCTTGGTATGTTGTTAATAGTAATCAGGCTGGGTTGAAACCTTGGGAATTCACTGGTGCACACTGTGATACATGTGTTAATTTGATTGCCTGTGATTTCTGTAGCAGACCCAGGGCTGCAGCAAACATGCAGGTAATTGTATAAATTCTGCATGGTCCCCCAGCAGGGTGTTTTACAATCAGCTCCACCTCCGGAGAATTTCAGCTAATCCAGCTGTTTTCTTCTAATGCTCAGTTTGGGGACTCCCCAGTACTCACTCCCCTGCCTTGCTACCTGAGTGAGACATGTGTGACTATAAGCCTAAAGTATAAAAGTAAAGATTAAGAAGGACCCACATTGCACCTGCCTATTCAGGGTGCTGATTTCACGTGGCTGAATGACATGTTTTTGGAACTCAATATTTTTTCCTGTGAATCTGCTAAAGATGCATGAAGCATCTTATACAACTCCTGAGGTCACAGAGCCTCTGTCTTTTAGGTATTCAGTGGGTCTGAATTGCTGGCAGGGGTCAGGAGAGTTGAGAAGGTAGTGTTATGAGCATGAATTTAACTTCATAAACTCAGATGCACAAGAAATCTTTTATATGTTTTCTCTAAATCAGATTTAATCTGCTCTGAGCCCCCAGTTTATCAGGCTAGTTGGAAATTCAGTCTAAATTATTATTGGTCCTTTTTCCTATCCCCATGCCTCCTACATTGTGCAGTGATCCTGGGAGTGTAGCACAGAATAGGACGTGCCGGGAGGGCTCTTTGTTCTTTGGTTCATACTGATCACCACTGACGTACTCCTCATCCAAGCCTGCACAGTCCCTTGAAGGTAAGTTCTGCTGTGGCTTCCATGGATTTTTGCTGAGTCTTTGTGCCCCAGGGCCCAAGATGTAGCCTCTTTGGATACCGTCATGCACCCATGTTCCTCTGAGGCCCTGCCACCATCACAGGGTGCTATGAGGGGGAGAGCATCTAAACACAGTTCCCTCCTTAGCCTTTTAGAATCTTTTCTTCTTTCACAGAGGCAGAGATGAAAGTGTAATGGCAAGTACTCTGAACATACCTTGAAACTATGCTACTAGCAGACATCACTGTCTTCCACTGGGTGAAAGGGGGTTGTGGGAACCTGGCAACTATGAGAAGCAAAGGGACTTTACAATCATCACTTGATTTACCGATTACCTATTTACCTCTTCATTACCTATGCAATGATTAAGATCTAGTCTGTTTCCTCAGGTTCTGTTCTAATGGAGGATGAAGATGTAGTAGGAAAAGGGGCCCTTATTGCTACTGACTTCAACTTCTGAGGGGAACATCTTACCTCTTAGGTCTCAAAGTGCCTTTTTCAGTTTCATTGGTAATTATGAGTCAGTCATTCTTTGGGGCTGTTTGGCCTGTAACTGTGGGAATGGATGAGTGTGCCTATTTTTGCACTAAGTGCTCCTGGGCTGTGGCCTCAAAGCCTGGAACTGTGTGGCTCAGGCACTTTTCTGAAATCTCTGGCTTTCCAAGACTTCCTGCTGCAGATAAGGACACTGACTTCTCTTATCTGCTTGTTCCTAGTTGCCTCTCTGGCGAGATACTGACTTTTCCTGCAGAGCTATATTGCTTTTATCCCTGAACTATATACTGCAGACAATCGAGATTAGTGCCAGGAGAGGAAAAAGGGTAACCGTTTCTGGGGAAAGGAATTGTGTAGGTGGTAGTTGCTTTAAAAAACTGGGGGCTAGAGTGGTATTTAGTCAAATATGGCTGCCACACAGCAGTGAAAGAGCCTTTTGGCATCTTTTTCAAAGAGCTCTACACTGACATGCTTTGTACGCTGACAGTTATTCTAGGAAAGAGTGTTTAAAATGTTTCAGCCTTTAAAAAAAAAATCCCTCACCTGTTTTAGTTGTATATCACGTTTTCGTTGAGGCTTCTGGAATACTAACGATGTCAGGTTTTTATTAATTCAGTGATGCTGCATTGTAAACCAGAAGGTTTATGTTCTTGGCCCATACTGTTTTAATTTTCTAACCATCTGAGCAAACTGCAAATATTACTTGATAAGTATCTGAATGCTCTTCTTGTCAAGTATTTATTTATCCCAAAAATCTTGGTCCTGGAGAGAGAGCCTTTTATGTGCAATTTTGACTTTACATTTTGTAAACCTCTATTGATTTTTTTTCATCTCCACAGAAGTGGGGTTCCTTTTCAGAGTTTTATCCCCTTTAACAAATGTAAGTGAATCTAAGTGGAACTTCTACAGAGAGCCCTTAAAATTGCCCTAATGACTTAGGGGTATCAGGGTTACAGGCATTCTTTTTTATTTAGGCAGAAAGGAGTTAATTGTGAGGAAAAAACATGTTAAACAAAGTTCTCCCAGCAGAAGAGAGGGTAGTTCCTTAAAAATCTGTCTTCCTGTCACTTGAGATCTATCTGTATGAGAGAAGGAAGGGCAGCAGGCATAACTGGAGAGTATATAAAGTAGATCACCTGGTTCCCTGATTTTTTTTCCCCCCACTGGATGGTCCCTCTCCTTAGCTTGTTTGGAGACCCCCCATGCTTTCTATACCCTGACAAAACTTGGTCTTAGGAAGGAATAGGAAACATATTCACAGTAAAGTCTGAATAACTTAAAGGCTTAACATGTCACTATCCTAAGACATTTGCATTTGAATAAGCTGGCAAAACTCAAAAGAAGGCCTCTCATAGGAGAGTTTCAGACATCAGTCCTTCAGTGGAAAGGGTATTCTTTTGGCAAGTAGTACCTTTTTGCACCCCACCCCCAGCCATCAGAATATCCGTTTGGGGTCTCCCTAAGCTTTTTCCGTAAATCTGATTCTGACTAGTAGTATCCATGCTGAGTGGCAGTTGAACTGTAGCTGACCAAGTCTCTGACTTGATCTTTGACACTGTGTGGGGGTGGTGGTGGAGGTGGTGGAGGATAGAGATGTCAAGAGGAAGAGCAGTGCTAAGAAGGGAAGCAAGTCTGCCATGCACGTGCATCCTCTGTGGGCTCAATGAGGCTATATGTTGTGGAAAGATGGAAAAGCAAGCATAATTCCTGGTTCTTAGAGTAATAAGATAAAGGTGTATAATTTAGTAAACTACATTTGGAGTCATGCCAGTCTGGGATTGTATATATCATCCTAACTTCTTCTTAACTGTATATTCTTGGATGAATTCTTTTCCCTCTCTAGCCCCAGATTCCTCAAATGTAAAGTGAGACTCATGCCTACCTGCTGTTCAAGGATGCCATGAAGAACAAATGAGATAATAGATATAAAAGCATTTTGCAAACCCAAAGCTATAAAGTGCAGTTTAAAGCTGAGATGTTTGTAACTGAGGATAATAGTTTAAGAATATTCAGCTGATGTCTTTAACCCCCTTCTCCCTGCTTTTTGCTGCAGTTGCATTGCCTTTCACTTTCTTGGTTGGGAAAGGCCACACCAGTATAAAACTGGTGGCATAGCATGGTTAGACAGAAATACTCTAGTGCTCCTGGGCAGTGATAGAGGGCCCTGTACTCAGAAGGGCCCTGTACTGGGCTTAATGCTCTGTTCTCCTCACCTTGAAATCATTAATTTTTTTTTTTTTGTGGTATGCGGGCCTCTCACTGTTGTGGCCTCTCCCGTTGAGGAGCACAGGCTCCAGACGTGCAGGCTCAGCGGCCATGGCTCACGGGCCCAGCCGCTCCGCGGCATGTGGGATCTTCCTGGACCAGGGCACGAACCCGTGTCCCCTGCATCGGCAGGTGGACTCTCAACCACTGTGCCACCAGGGAAGCCCGAAATTATTAATTTTTGAACAAGGTGTCACACATTTTCATTTTGCACTTAATCCCACAAATTACATAGCTGATCCTGGCCCTGGGCTGCTCTCTGTTCCTTTGTGGAGTTGGAACTAGAAAGAAGTTTCTTTATGACTCTGCTGGGAGGAGCATATGGAAGTTAGTTAGCTGAGATTCTGGCTGGCGGGTTTCCTGGAGGGGGTTCAGTTACAGGAGTTAAGCAGCTCTCTAGATGAGCCTTGTGGGGTGGTTAGCCTGGGCTAAGGACCAAACGTTAATTCCGAGCCAAACATCTGGGTGTCCATTGTGCTAACAAGTGCCTAATCAGCAGCAAGGACCATCAGGCCCTGACCACGCTAAAAGAAAACTTAGAATACCAATCCCTGGCTTTAGCAGATAATGCCAAGAGAGTGAGCGGTGACTAGGCAGACAAGTCACATTGCCACAGAGCCCCAAGGAATCAGAGTTGGAGGACAATTACAAGAATCTGTGCATGATTGTGAGCTTGCCTCCCATTTCCTTCTGCTACAAGGTTATGTAATGGTTACAGTGAACACGTAGAACTTAGTAAAGTGAAGTCATAAAGCGCCTGCACTCTTCCCATCTCCCTCACTGCTTGCTCAAACCTGCTTGGTGATTTGGTTCTTTCTTTGCCACAGGATGAAATCTTGGCAGGTCCTAAAGCTTTTGGATGATTAAAAGTCCCCTGGTCACATTTGCCCCAAGAATTGTCTCTTTTCAGTAATGAAAATTTCAAATCCTATGTAATAATTAATATTCTGAACTTCATTTGAAGTTAAAGCTTCTTCCCTCCCTGAGAATGGTTTGTTTCAGACTTAACTGTAGTATAAAAGGGGGCATATTTTTATCTTCTTTTCTCCTTTCATTGTGCATCTCCTTTTATCCCTTCCCCCAATGTGATAGCCACATTTTATGAACTCTTTCGGTCACAGTGGGTAGAAGAATGAGAAGTAAGAAATAAGAAAATCTTACCTGAAAGGTCTTATTGTGGCTTGACTTTGATGTATCTGTTTGGCAGGTATTAAACCTTACTCTTGAGGTGTCATCTTTAGTTATTTGGTGATCTCTTACCTCCACATTCTTTAGCAAAGTTAGCCTGTCTTCTGGATGGCTATTAAGGAACACTCTCCCATTCCTACCCACTCCTAATTTTGATGTTGTATCTTCAGGCTCTTTCTCCTGAGGTCCGATTGCTCTAGGCTTAAAGCCCTTTTGAGATGGAGGATTTAAGAAAGCTTACTTCTGGTCTGTGGTAGACTGAATAATGGACTTTCAAAGATGTCAGTGTCTGAATCTCTGGAACCTGTGAATATGTTACCTTACATGATAAAAGGGACTTTGTGGGTGTGATTAAGGATTTTGAGATGAGGAGATTATCCTGGGTTATCTGGGAGGGTTTGATATAATCACAAGGGTATTTATAAGAGGGAAGCAGATCAGAGGGGAGAGAAGACAATGTAATAGTGGAAGTAGAGATTTGAGTGATGTGGCCACAAGACAAGGGATGCCATCAGTCTCTAGAAGCAGGAAGGGACAAGGAATGGATCGTCCCTTGGAGCCCTCAAAGGAGCCAGTCCTGCTAACACCTTGTTTAGTCCTGTAAGACTCATTTTGGACTTCTAACCACTAGAACTATAAGATAATAAACTTGTTTTGTTTTAAGCCACTTAGTTTGTGGTAATTTGTTACAGGAGTAATAGGAAAGAAATATATGGTCCAAAAGAGATACTAATGTGTCATTTATGTGGACAAATTCTGGGAGTGTAGGTCACTGTCCATGCACCATCTTCTCTTTACTCTCAGAACAGCTAGCCAGCCACAACCTCTTGCCCTTTAGATTTCCAGATAGACACTAGGCTCCTGTTACCCCTAAATGGCAGGGGATAAAAAGTAAGCCCTCTGAATGTTCTTCTTGAGGGCCCTCTCAGTTGACTTAAGGTAATGGAAAGACATCAACTCCCTTCTCCTATGGGGAGAAGGAAGAATAATATTACTAGAAGTCAACAACTGTTTCTTTTTTATTGAAGTATGGTTGCTGTACAATATTATATAAGATACAGGTATATAATATAGTGATTCACAATTTTTAAAGGTTATATTTCATTTATAGTTATTGTAAAATACTGGCTATATTCTCAATGTTGTACAATATATACTTGTAGCTAATTTGATACCTAGTAGTTTGTACCTCTTACTGCCTACTTCTATATTGCCCCTCCTGCCTCTCCCCACTGGTAATCAGTAGTTTGTTCTTCATATCTTTGAGTCTGCTTCTTTTTTTGTTATATTCACTGGGTTGTTGTATTTTTTTAGATTCTACATATAAGTAAGATCACTCAGTATTTGTCTTTCTCTGACTTATTTCACTTAGGGTAATGCCCTCCAAGTCCATCCACATTGCTACAAATGGTAAAATTTCATTCTTTTATTATGGCTGAGTAGTATTCCATTGTGTGTGTGTATATATATATATATATATATATATATATATATATATATATATACACACCATATCTTCTTTATCCATTCATCTGTTGATGGACACTTGGGTTGCTTCCATATCTTGGCTATTGTAAATAATGCTGCTATGAACATTGGGGTGCGTGAATCTTTTCAAATTAGTGTTTTTGTATTTTTTTGGATAGATACCCAGGAGTGGAATTGCTGGATCATACTGTAGTTCTATTTTTAGTTTTTTGAGAAACCTCCATACTGTTCTCCACAGTGGCTGCACCAATTTACATTCCCACCAACAGTGCAAGGTTTCCCTTTTCTCTGCATCCCTGCCAACGTTTGTTATTTGTGTTCTTTTTGATGATAGCTATCCTGACAGGTGTGAGGTGATATCTCATTGTGGTTTTGATTTACGTTTCCCTGATGATTAGTGATGTTGAGCATATTTTCATGTGTCTGTAGGCAATCTGCATTTTGTCTTTGGAAAAATGTCTATTTGGTCCTTCTGCCCACTTTTTAATCAGGTTGTTTGGTTTTTTGATTTTGAGTTCTATGAGCTTCAACTATTTCTGAAAGGAATTGTTTCTTCCATTTTCCAATCCCTCCTCAACCTCAACTCACTTATACCAGAGGTGGATATTGCACTAAGGGTTGTGAAACCTTTAGAGGTTGTTGGACACCACCTTCAAAATTCTTGCATTGGTGGTTCAAGAGCCTGGCTTTGGAATGGAAGCATACTTGTGAATAATTATTTATTCTTAATCTTTTGAGGTGTAAGATTAAATAGATTGAAAAGACTCCATTTTAATATCTTCTTATATTCATGAAAGCCCTTTCAGAATGCCCAAGTGTTAGGGATGCCCATCTTAGGGATGAGCAGGGGGATGGAAAGCACATTTTAAAAACTGAATTTATATAAAGAGACTGTACCTTAGAGTTTAAATTATTAGATTGGGCTAAAATGAACAAATTGAGCTAGGTAAATTTTTCTCTTCTATCTTTTCTATCTTCTATCAAGTGGGTGAGGGTTTATGAGGAATATCAGATCAGTTATAGAATAAATGAATAAGCTACACTTTCTTTATGCATCTGAGTGCAGTATGAGTGGATTTTTTCCTGCTACATGCTTGATTTTTGAGTACCTAATGATTGGCAAAGTCAGCAATGCTTCTTCCACGTCAGGACTATCTTAGGGACTACCTTAGTGATTGCTACGGAAATTGGTTACCTAATTTAATTAAAGGTCTTTATTGAGTTGTAAAATTAGAGAACTCTCCAGGTGTAGTACCTGGCCCCTGGTGGAGGAAAGAAGACCCATCCATAAGTCTTCAATATTTCTAGTATACAGATTACTGTAGTGGGATAAAACATCTCCAAAGAATAGATGTAGAAAGGAAAATTAAGAATTATATCCCTGAACCTTAGCCCAGCTTGGAGGACTCTAGGTTCTAGCCTTCATACCCTGCTGTAAGGAGAGTTATCTGTCAGTACGTGCAGTGCTTGATTACTGCATGTAATATCTCAAGTGAGAAAAAAATTATAAAACTAAACACCCAGAAACATCTGTTGGATCTGAAAAAGCACAATGCTAATTTACATCCAGAACCATCATCTGCTGAGAAACAAATTAACAGTATGGCATGTTTAATGCATAGTATACAGCATCTTAGTTGCAAGTGTCTCATCTTCAAACAGAATATAAACTTGGCTATCACACCTATTGCTCAGATGGTAATTAAGCAAATAAAGCTTATGCTTAGATCGCGAGTGATTGTAGGAAGCTAACAATATAATTTTAGCTCTATAAAGTGAGTGACCTCATGTGTTTTGTTAGAAGTACATGTGATATCATCCAAAAAGCATGGAGTAGGGGTTAGGAAGCAGAGGTTCTAATCCCACCTTTGACATGTGTTAGCTATTTGATCTTAGACAGTTCACAACTTATCTGGGTTTATTATTTTTCATCAATTAAATGTAGGTAATATTCCCTACCCTGTCTATTTCATAAGGTAATTGTGAGGTTCAAATGAAGAAATACACGTGAAAGAGCTTCATGCAATATAAAGTGCTATACACATGAAGATTATTATGTTAAGCTTTAGAACGACTCATGTATGTGGTGTCTTTATTGAATTCCCATTACCTCTCGCTTTCCCTCTAAGGAATTCCCATCACTGTCTCAAGGATAGTCTATTTTCAGTGGGCCATCTTGAGTGTGGTCTGCTATTTTAGTTTCTCAAGACATTTCCCTTTGTATTTAATAAGTTTCCATTACAGGGAGGGATGGTGAGAGTCTGTTCCTGCCGCCTGAAATTGTTTCAGAATTTATCTGTTTATTTTTTTATGTTAGAATTACTGGAATTGCTGGCATATATCTCCCTTTTTGCATGTTCTTTTTCTTTGTTCATAGTTCCAATGTTTAAATACAAGATTGCTTTTCTCTATATTATTTCATTCTTGGTGGAATGTTAATTGCTAGTAGCAATTAGATTCGAAGCTTTGAAGAATGGGTCAGAGCAATTTAAGGCATATAAACTATGTTGATTATAGTAAACCAAGTCGTATTAGTCAGGGTAGGCTAGATTATGCTGCAAGAACAAAGAACCAATGAAATCTCAACGGCTTCAAACATAAAAGGTTTATTTCCTGTCTGTTCAAGCTGTGCATCCATCTCAGGTCTTTGGGGGCTGGGCTCTGCTCTGCGTTGCCGTCACCTTCACTCTAACCTTACTCTATGACTCAGGCTGATGGAGAAAAACTATAGGGAGCATTGCTAGTCTTTGTAGCAGAGGGAAAAAAAGAGACCTTTGAAGGTCCTTACAGTAACAATTCTCTGGTTCATAATCAGCATATGTCACTTTCAGTAACAACCCATTGACCAGAAGTAGTCATGTAGAACCTCAGAAACCACATGGAGGCTAGGAAGTACAATCCTACTACATGCCTGGAAGAGGGAAACTTTAAACATTTTGACAAGTTTAACTAAATTGCTCACACTTTTTTGAGGCCTCTGATCTGCAAGAGAGGAGATTGGAATCATTTGTTGGTTTTGCTGTGGACAGTCTTTCTGGTGTCTGGGTCATTGTTAATTTGCTTCTGAGATCTGATTTATACAGTTAAATTCCTTGATAAAGTCAACACAAGCATTCTTAAGTCTTTCTCTGGTTTCAGTGATGCCACTTGTTATGTTGATGGCAGGATTTGGTAATCTCCAGCCCTCCTATGTTTCTTCTTCTAAGTGGTATTAGTGAAAAATGTCGCGTCTTAGCAGTGGTAAGAAACAGAAGGATTCTAGTTTGTTTATGTGACTGTTTTTGTTAATGCTTCAAGTTTCCTATCATGCATTCATTCATTCATATCCATCCATCCATTCAACTAACAGACTTTTGCTGAACACCTCCTGTATGCCAGGCTCTGTGGTAGGTGCTGAAGATAAAAAGTAGAACTAAACATGGTCTCTTTTCCAAGGAAATTTCTTGTTTTCTAATCCATGGCCCTCTGATAAACATGAAATTGTCATACTGTTAATATTTTGAATTTCAAAATGCCGTGACTAAAAACACATCAAAGAAATGACCATTTTAGAATTTCTTTTTAAAAACCACCCACATAACTCTTTCCCCAGAAGATTTTATGCTCCATCCCTCACTGCTCCCTGTCTCTGTAGCACTCTTTCACCTCCACTCCCACCCCAGGTTGAGAATGTGTTGTCTAATTATGTCATTTGCACTTATATCCATTGTTAGAATGGATATTGGGGAGCTTTCAGGCCGTGTGTATGAGCCTACGGTGACCTTGAAGGATGAAAAGACTTTGGGTGGTCAAATTCAGGTGAGAAGAGATTTTTTAACTGAATTATGACACATTACATTATGATTCTTATTCCCATTCTATTTCTGTTTTTAGTTTCCTTTGTATACCTTCACAGTACTGTGAACATAGTAGATGCTTCTTCTACACTTGCTTGTTCTGTGGATAAAGGAGTTAACTTACCCTAAAACTCTTGTTTGGAAGCTCAGGTATTGACAGGCAGGTAGCTGTAAAATGTATTAACTGCAGCAGAAACAAATTCTCAAATATTAAAGCCTTTCTAACCTTTCACAAGGTATTCTAAAAGACTGTAATAGCCTGGATATAGACAGAGACTTTGGGGAAGAGAAACTCAAATTCACTAATTGGATGATTTAGAGACAGAGATATATAATCTGGGACTCCAGAACCTCCCACTGCTCCCCAGAAACGGCTAGTCGTTGGCCATGGTGTGAGAACTTTGTGTTGTTCTGATTTAGCCTTGGTTCTTTAGGTCCTTATTACCTGGATTGAAATCCCCATCTCTGATCTAATTTTGCAAATAAAGACTTAGGGCATTGGCTCTGCAAGACCAGCGTTAAAAGTCAGAGATATTTCCAGAGTATGCATCCCTCACCATATTTTTTTTTTTTGGATGTCATCTTGGATGTCACAAAATGTCTTTCCCAGAAACCCCAAAGGGAAGCAAGAAGGGACAGTGGGAATGAGGGCTTCATGAGAATACCTAGGAAACTCTGAGTGTCACATTAACTCTGCTGATGCCCTTTACCAGTTTGGACCTGTCTCCATCTTTTCCTTCATTCTCTCTTTGCCGTTGCCTTTCCTTGCTCCCAGGCCACCTGACTTTACTGCTAGGTTGGCTTCCTTCCAAACTGTGCAGCCCTGCTGGTTTGCCTAAGGAATGGCCTTCCTCACCTACTTTAGAGTTTCACTCTGATTTTTACCAAAAGATAGAAACCTATTATCAGCACTTCTTGTCTTCACCTCCAGATTTTACTTTGTGTAATTGCCCAAGTGAATTCCAGGGAGTAATTGCCATGGAACATTTGGTTTATTGCTTTTTAGAAATTTGTTGTTATCCATGTTGTTGTTGTTGTTATTATTATTGTATTTGCAGCAAAGAATGATTTTATAAATCTAACAATTGATTCAGATAATCTCTTATGTAAAGGGAAAAATAAATCACACATCAGGTTTCCTTTAAGCGAGACCTTCCTGTCATCACAGACTTCCTGCTGTTCCTTTTTCTGCAAAGCGGTCCTTCTGTTACTGTTCTGGGAAATTTCAGTGGGTTGTCTTTGGGAAATGCAAAAGGACAACAACCTAATATTCTCTTCAAAGGGTAATGCCTTCTTCAGGACCTGGCCACTTTTCTTTTGTACTTCAGATAATCAGCAGCTCTGTATGCTATAGAATGAGACACGTGTAATTTAAAAACCATTTCCTGCATCTTAATATCAGACTTTACTAGGAAACCAAAGTCCTGTTTCTCCCCTTTCTCCATCCCTTTGCCCTTCAGAGCCAGTATTCCTTGAGGCTAAATGAACCTGGACCGTTTATTTTTGCCCCTTTTTTCCTCTCTCGGTTCTCCTGGAGGATCAGCATTAAAAATATTATATTACTGTTTAAGTTTTTGCAATGTGTGTTTCCATTCCCTGAATGCAAGGCTCCTCAACCAGATCAGGTACCTGATGCTTTTATTTCCCTGATCACCTTCGGCATTTCATGATTTCTAGCTTTGCCTTGTGTATAAAAACATGAAACTCAGAAAAACTGTGGATCAAGGCCAGGCCCATCTTCTATTTATAAGGTTTTTCTTCCTAGTGTATTTTCTAGCTCTTGGGAAGTTGCATTCATAAAAAGTTGTAAGATTCTAATTGGAATTACTAAACTGCCCAGAAAGAGCCCTATGAGGTGAAGTTGAGAAGGGAAAGCAAACTTGATACTGACCATACTGAGAGAGTTCTAGGAACATCAGCTTGGAGAGGCTTTCATTTTATAGACTCTATGGTGATCAACATCCAGGACAAACCCCTTTAGATAAATAGTCTTCATGGTAAAGATTAATAGTTTAAAGTATCAGAATTTTGTTCCAATTACTTTGTTACTAACCCATGGTTAAAAATCCCAATTGCAGTTTACATCCTCTGGGTAGCCTTCCTTGATGACTCTAGACCAAATACATTTTCTTCTTTTCTGAACTCTTAGCAGTTATCTGACAATTACATATTACTCTGCACATGAATTGTTGTCTCAAATTGCTATTTTACTCTGATATTATGATTTAAATGTTTTAAAATATGTGTTAATATATCTCTTACCCTCCCACCTCCCAGAACAGACTTTGTATACTTTATTGTAGCTCCTAAAACACTTATTGTCATCCTTTGTAGAGCCCCTGTAATGCTTTTTGAATAAATGAATGTATTAAGTGACAATTCCATTTTAAATTACCAGTGAACCATAAATTATTCCAGGCGGATAAGCATATCTTTTTTTAAGACCATTCCAGCCTTAGCTTGAGGATGTTCTTTTGTGATTAATTTGAATCCTTTTTGTTGCACTCTAGTGTAACTGTTCTTAAAGAGAGGTGCTACTTATTCTCTCCGTACTTCTTAAACACTTCCTATGCTTTTCCTTATCTTATTCCATCATTATGGTTGTTCTCCCAGCTCTGTTATTCGTCCTCTGTTCTCCTGATACATTCATCCTCTTGGCAAGTTTGTCTACTATCTGGCTTCAACTATGATTTCCTTGTAGTTACTTCCCAGATCTACCTTTCCAGTCCTGTCCTGTGGACCTTATTAGTACAATGTTGTCAAAATGGGTGGACTATCACTTGGGCATATTTCAATTACCTAAAAATCAATGTTTTATAAAAGAAATGTATTATTTTTTCTACCACCCAGCCTCCCTACTCTTTCTAATATCCTTCTCCATTCTTGCTGTTTGTGCATACTTCCATCATCCAAGTCTCCTAGGCCTTGGGATCTTCTTTCTCACTCCGTTCTTCTTCAGCCTTCATGTGCAGTCTATCCCCAAATCCTGTCGAATGTCTCCTTGGAATGTGTTTGAGAGTCAGTTCCTCCTCTGTGTGGCCTCTATCTAGGCCTAAATAATAGATTACTTCTAGATTACTGCCACAGCTTCCTAATTACTTTCCCTGGTATTATTGGTAATGATGATAATAATGATAATTTTAATATAAATACCTACTATTTATTAATTAGTGTATGCTCGGCTAGGCATTGTAATAATGTACTTTATGAAGATTATCTCATTTGATTCTCACAACAACCAGATGAAGTATATATTACTATTCACATTTTAGAGACAAAAACATCTGTGGCTCAGAGGGGTTGCATAACTTGCCTATGGCCTCATAGGTAATGAGTTGAAAAAACTGGGGTTTTAACTTTGAAAGCCATGCATCAGTAACAAATACCCTGCATATCACTGCTGGACTAGTGTACCCTTTTCACTATGCCACTCAGCTGTTCAAGAACACATGGATATTCCCACTGTCTACGAGAAGAATGAACTAACTCCTTTATCTTATTCTAAGGCCTTCCATGATCTTATACCACCATATCTCTCCAGTCTTATTTCTCATGACTCTCAATATCTACCCATTGCTCCATCCAGGCTGACTTGATTATTGTTTCCCACTCTCTCCCCAATGCTCAGTTCTGCTTAATGATTTCCTCTAGACCTGCGATACCCTTCCCTCAGCAATTCAAATCCTGCCTGTACTTTTAAGGTCCAGTTCATACCCTACTTCTCCATGAAGCCTTCTCAAAATAGTCCAACATACAAAGAGATCATGTTTCTTAACTGTTCTGCCAGTTATTGTGTGTACCGTAACACTTAGCACTCCATGATGTACTCTTATGATACTCTGTAGTATGAGATGATTCAAGGGAACTTTTCAAGTTTAGTAAAATTTGCCTTTGATACCCATTCTTTTCTTCTTACCTCGTCACCATTTTCCTGCATCTAGTATCTTCAAGTTCTTCTCTGAATTTCTTAAGTCCTTACCCCTACCCAAATGCTGACATACCCTGCCCAGACTGCTTTTAGGTCTTCCCAACTAGAAATAACCTGTCAGTCATCGACCTCTCATAATGTCTTTTATTTAAACTCAGCTAGATAGGTATAAAGAACCTATGTAACGGTATTTGTGATTGTCCATCTTTCTGAAAGGGTTGCATTTGAGTGGTAATTGCTTGTGAAACCATGTCTGCTTTGGTTGTTGGAATTTCAGAAAGTTGAGAGTGTGGAGTATGGCAGAGGGAAATAAAAGATCTCAGGGGGTGGGGAAGGGAATATATTGGGGCAGGTAAATATTCCTGGAATCCAGTAAAACATATCATATAGGTCACCTCCAATTCTGCCAGAGTATAAAGTTGGATCTGGCTGCAGTGTCTTCAGGTTTTTCCTCTACAGCAGTAGTTCTGCCTGTGGCCTGCAGCTATGAGATATTATATAAGCATGCTGACCAAGAACTGTCTGGAGATTTAAATAAATGATTTCTTAAAAATGCATACATATCATTTTTCAGATTCATGTGTAGGCTTTATTTAAATACAAATGAATTTAAGAGCATAACTGAATTCATAGCAGCTTTTGATTATTTATTGATTTTCATAATCAGTGAACACTAAAAGTATAATTGATATGAGCAGATCCACAAAATATTGTGATGTTTTACAAGGATCCTTTTAAAAGGATCTATAGCTAGAGGGCTATCAGAAACTCTCGGAGGGCAAAGACTGTATCTTCTACTTTGTTTACATTTCCCAGAACATGCTACAACACCAGTACAACAGGGCTTTGAGACTCTTGAATGAATGATAGAAGGAAGATGTTGGATGAGGAATTTCTATTTTTATGTCCTAGTCCCTTTGTTTGTCAAATAAGAGTTTTAGATTAGGTGATTGATATCTGAGTTTCTTTCTAGCTGGTAGCACATCCTAGGTTGGTATATACTTGGATATAATCCAAATGCTTAACAGGTTCCTTGGCACTAGGGAAGGTTTGAGAGAAGCTGGCTCTTCCTAGTATGACTCTTGGTATCCACTGGAACTTGGTTTATTCATTCCCCGAAGTGTTATGGATCACAGAAAATTGATGAAAGGTTTTAGAAGTTTTCTGAGTTTTCACTACACAGCTCTATTGTTTGGAGTGACCAGTTAAAGGTAAGCCACAGATTAATTTGCTGGCAGTCAGTGACTTGTGAATTATCCTTCTCTGTGGAATAAGGCCTCAACCTTCTCCTTAAGCACAGAGTCTCAAGAGTTCAAAGTATTACTATCTCTCTGATAATGGGAACCATTCAGTTAGAGGGGGAGTAGAAGAAAATGACTTCTCACAGGTGTGGTTTGATCTTGCCTAGCCACAGCACTACATTAAGTGGTCACCACTGTCTAATTTTGGTATGGAAAATAACTTCTTGCTCATCTGACAAAGGCAGCAGCTCTGACCAAGTAGTATCTTTCGTTTCTCCCTTACTTTCTAATAGCTAGTTACAATCCAGATTCTGTATCTCATTATCTATATGATCTTCGGCAAGTACTTTTACTATTCGGAATCTGTGTCCTTTTCTGTAAAACTAGTCTAGTATTGAAAGGATTAGAAATAGTGGCATATTAAAATGCCTAGAGAAGTATCAGGCATATAATATGCATTCAGTAAATGGAGTTGTCACTGTTATTCCCTTTTTTTTTTCTCCTTTACTTTTTTTTACTTCCCTTGCCTCTTATCTCTGTCTTGAGAAATGAGCTTTACCTACTTAGAACAGACTTACCTGGCAAGTGGAAATATCAGCCTCTCATCCTGGGTATCTAGTTTTCCCCTGGACTCTTTCCCCTTGTAATTTGGGATTTCAGGCTTGAAACTAGGGCACTAACTGTGAGTGCTTGATGGCAAGTAACAGTTTGGGAAGCAATTAATCCCAGGCCCATTGCTGCTTCTCAGTGGGCTCAGTCCAGGGGATCTGGGCTAGGAATTGGATCTCATGTGGGTTGTCGCTGCATAGTTATTTCTGAATCTTCTAGATTTACAAATCATTTGGTACCCAGCTGTTATGCTACGTGATTAACAGTTATGGGTGCCTTGCTTCAAACGCTTGTCAGCAGTTTCTTCTGTGTGATTGCCTTGTGATTCAGTTGTTTTCGGGGTGGTGTGCATCTCCTCGCTTTCATTTGGACTGTGCCTCCCCCACCTTCTGTCATGGAACAGATGAGTCAGTGCCTAATGGTGCCGGCTTGCCATCCAATTACTTTGTTTCCTCTGGTGGGTGGGCACCAGAGAAGATGCTGCTGGTTCATAGAGGGGGTTGCCTGTCCTGTTGCCAAACTGCTCTGAGAAGGGGGAAACGAATGGCCACATTTCCCAGAATGAATATTCAGGAAGCATTCAGGATAGACAAGGCCAAGGAAAAGGGCATTCTTGTTCAGTAGGTGGCAGTGTGGTCTGGCTTGAAGAAGCACAACAAATTCTTGCATGTATTTGCAGTGCTTTACTCTGATGCCTTTGACAGCTCTGCTTGAGATTTTTATTCTGAGTATTTTAGTACCTTTTGTCAAGTGCTCTTTTCTCAAAAAACAAACCCCCCCCCAAAAAACCCACTTCATTTCTTTAGAAACTTCTCTTGGTAGTGGGTGGCATGTGTTTGTGGCAAGTACTGTGATCTGAAGCTTTGGGGAGCTCAGTGGCTAATTGCTTAGTTGGAAATCTAGCCAGGTAGGCTGGACTTCTGTTTCCTAGCTGTGGTGGTGGGAGTTCTTTCCTAATGGATGCAGTCATTATTTCACTGACATTAGCAGTGGGGAACACTTTTCTGCAGCCCCTAGAGCTGATTGGTTTCTCTGTTGGGGAGGGGGAGGGTCCTGAGACCCAGTGTGTCACCTCTCTCAGGGCCCATTCAGCCTTCAGGGAATAGCACACTTGGTCTGGATGAGTTGGGACTGCGATAGCATGATGTCCTCTGTCCAGCTGAGCACTGAGACAAATCCTATACTCTGTTTTTGTACCTTGCCTCCCACTGCAAAGCCCTTTACCAGAATGGCTTATTTCTCAACAAAAGTAGAAATCTTTGAAAAGCTTTGTTTTTAAGTAAGAAGCCTACTCTCCAGCATGTGGCCTGAGCAGGAAGAAGAAAGTATGTCTAACTAGGCCACAGGCGATGTCATCCTTGGGAAGATTGGTGGCTGTTTGGCTGGGATTGAAAAGCCTGGGCAAGGGCTTTGATTTGCTGGTCTCCCTGTTTCAGAATTATAGATACTCTATCTTGAGGAGGCTGAGTTTGAGACCTTAGAGTCTCTGTTTATGTGCCTCTGTTCCTTCTCTGCCATGCTGCGGCCCATGTGTGTGTAGATGTGTGCACGTGAGCTCCAGGAAGCCAGGGTGGGATCGTAGATGTTGAGCAAGGACTCCTTTCACCTCAGACAGGAATAGGAGATTCTCAAAGTATATACAGTTGATTCTTGTTATTCATGGTAGTTATGTTCTATAAAGTTGCCACAAACACTGAATTAGGTTAGGTTAGGTTCCTGTGAGCTGATTTGTCAACTGATCAATACATAACCTGGTTTTATATGTGTCTGTTTAAAGACACCTTATTTAATATGTATTGTTGATTCATTAACATTGAACTCATAGCCAACAGCACAGTATATAACTCATGCCTGAATGAAGCTTATCTAACACATGTATTTTCTCCATAAGGCTCATTGAATCCTCTTGCACTTAGAAACACCAGACAGCACTTCAGCACTGTCCTTGGGAGCCATTTTAAATAGTGAAATCATCAAGAAAAAATACAAAAATGTGGCACTAAATAAACTGTGAAAAGGACACTTGTTTAAGGCAGAGGATTCCCTTGTTCTGTCTCAACTGGAAATGTGCACACTGTGGAAATTCAAAACTTTCTCCACGCTGCACATTTGCATGCCTATGAATTACTGTGGAAACACCATGAGTATTGATCTAGGGATTACAAATAAATTTTAGGGAGAGGCAGTTTTGCAAATATGGAATTCATGAATATTGAGGATCAAATGTATCTGCCCGATGATAGGTCCACAGCATTTTCTATATTTTAGCTGTTAGAATTCTTCATCTTATCCACATTCCTCCATTATGGTAAACCAGGCTGATATGAATTAGGTGGTGGTCAGTTAATCAGATCATGAGGACTGGATTCTAAGCAACTAACTAGGGTGAGCAGACTTTTTCAAATAGCATTGATCTGTTGGTTTTTCATATATATTAGTTAGCAATTCATTGGTTAGCAATTCTATGGACTAGGTAGGTAGACTTAAAGATAGAGTTGGCGTAAAAAAAATCAAATCACATTCTGAAACTCAAGCAAACTACCACTTTACATATATATACTTGAGTTTTGGTGTTTAAGGTCAAAGTTGTAGTTTGAATTCAAAAGGTAAGGATGATGCCCTGAACCTAAATGGTCAACCTGATGACCTCTAGTTAGCCAGCAGGCCTTCCTGTTCTTCTCCTCTTTGTACAAGGAAAACAAAAGCACAAAACTGGCTTATCTGTTGATGATCAATAAAAGAAAATACTTCTACTAGCAAGACATTTATGACTTCCCAAGATAACCCCATTCTCCTGATGGACTATAACAACCCTGAGAAAAATCTTTATTATTTTTAGTTAATATCTGACACCCTACAGCTTCTGCCCCTAGAGCCAAATAGATCCTTAGAATAATATCTCTTCTACATGATTACCCTTTAAACATCTTAAGGTAGCACTGAAGTCATTTATTTATCTTTTCCTCCATTAATTCATTCATCCATTTATTCAACATATATTTATTGAGAACCTACTATATTGGTAGGTGTTGTGGTAGAAAGTGGGGATATATGGGTGATTAAAAGACACATAATCCCCGAGTTCATGGATCTTATGTCCACCTAAGTTTTTTTCTCTTCATGATGAATATCTTTAGTTTCTTGAACTTTTCCACATGTGGCATAGTTTGGAATCCCCTCACGGCCTTGGTCATCTTCCTCTGTACATGCTATCAGTTTCTCCCTAGGGGTGTGGGTCTTGAATCAGGAGTGATCTGACAAATGATTGGCATATCTGGGTTCAAATAGCAGCTGTGTGTCTTACTGTGTTATATTGAGTAAGGTATTTAACCTCTCTGGACCCCCATTTCCTCTTCTATAAAATGGGAAGAATAATAATTGCCGGGCTGTTTGTGAGGATTAAACAAGATAATATACATAAAAATACTTAGCATAGTACCTGGCATGTAAGTGCCTAATGAAGCAGAAAACATTATTCATATTTGTTAAACTGCCTTAGCTGGCATTAGCATGTTTGGCAGACACATTCCACTGTTATTGCCTCCTGAGGTTGCAATCACCCTAAACCCCCGAGTCATTTTTGTCTTCCTGGGAAATTACTTCTGTCTTCTAAAGCTGTGCTCAGATGTCAGTCCTCTATCAACCTTGTTGAGACGCATTTTGACCAACTCTGTCTGTTTGACTGGCTTATGTGTCATCTTCCTGAAAGATGGATGTAATTTCAGTGCCAGGATCCATGTCCTTGACTTGACTTTTCTTTATCTCTGGGTTTGCTATGAATATGGAAATGTGGCTTGTGGCCTCCCTCAGCTTTAGAGTCTTTTCTATGTAGATGAACAGATTATAAATATAACACTTCAAGCAATTGGGGGAAAATGTTGCCCATTCTATTTGTGCCTTGCTTTATTACATTTAGTCAGTCTTTGATAAATATACCTTTACAAGGTGATTGTTGAACAAAATGAATCCCATTTCTTAATGTGATGCATTTAATGATGGCTTGGCTGCCTTTGCCTGCTCCATCATTTTATTCTTGGAATTTACCTGGACTGCTATTTATGATTTTATTTCTTGGATGCACACAAAAACACACGTATAGCTTTTTCCCTCCCCTCACTGTTCTCCAGAAATCTTTGGCAATAATTCAGAGGAATTATTAAGGAATCATGAGTGGGAATGGGGGTGGAGAGAGGATTTGAGTTGTGGCTTATATAGATTACATGAATGAATATAACCCTATGGACAAGGATTTTTTTCACTGTTTCTGAGCCAGACATAAATCAGGAGCATAGGAACCAGGGAACTGGGGTGTTAGACGCTGTTTGAGCACACTGGTTTGAGAGAAAGCAGTACAGAAGATGAAACAGTGGAGGTTAGAAAGGAGGTCCAGAAATAAAGCTCATTTAATTACTTAGGGCCTGTCCAATCTTAGACCTGGGCAAGGGGTGCTACTGCCCTGGGCTCCATGCTCTAAAAGGTCCATACTCTGGCCCTCCTTTGGCCGCCCCTCTCCATAGGAAGAGGACTTAGTGCTGCCAATGTGTTCCCCTCTAGGCCTGAAGGAAACTGTGGAAGGGAGTATATTCTAGGGTTGCCAGATAAAAGGTATGACACCCTATATTTCTGTTTGCTGAATCTGACAACCCTAGTATAGTCAGAACTTGGATTTGGGGGCTGGAATACCTACATGCATGTGTGCAAGGCCCTGCACTCTGTAGAACTGAGCTTGGAGTGGGAAGAGAAGGAAGCAGGCCAGTGACCTGGGGCCACTGACATATTCTGGTGCAGAACTCTGGGGAATCTGAGAATTCAAAATTTGAACCTGGCCTTCAAAGTTATGAATTATATTTTTCAAGGTAGGAGGAGAGAACATATTTTATTTAACTTCTTAAATTTTGATTTATATTTTTAAAACGTGTAGACACCTGGTATGTGGGCCTCCATTTGTGCTCTTGTCTCAGCCTCCACAAATACTAGTGGAGGGCCTTTAATAATGGCAACAGATTACCAAATCAAGCTCTGTGCTGTATACTTTAGATCCAAAATTGTATTTAATCCTCATAACAACTCTGAGAATTTGGCCCTGTAAGTGTTCCCATTTAATGGATGAGGAAACTGAGGTTCAGTGAATTGAGATAGCTTATCCAAGGTCAAAGAGAGAGTGAATGGCAGAACTGAGATTAGACCTCAAACCTTAGTCTATCTGGATGCATATAATGAGCTTTGGATCTAGACTGCTTGAGTCAGAATCCTGCCTCTGATACTTGCTAGCACTTTGATCTTGCCTCAGTTTCTTGAGCTGCAAAATGTAGGGATATATGTGATAATAACAGGCCAGGGATCATTGGGGGCTGGGGGGGTCATCTTTGAAAGCTGCCTACCAAAAGCATGTGGCATTATGCCAGCGTGTATGAGGCTCCATAGGATAAACGTGATGCATCTTCTTGGAGAGGCAGTTTTACTTACGTGGCAAATGCAACTTAATGTCAAAATGCAGCTGCACTATGTAATAGATGGCAAAATTCACACAGATTAAAAATAAATAAAAGCATGAAATTCTAAAGATGTCTTATGTTTGTGGTCACTGCTTTGACTGTACTGCCTTCCCGCCTTCTGTCGATTCTACTGCACTGATTTTCAGATCACAGAAAAAAAGATTCATTTTGAAAAGGCTTGTTGTTAGGGTGTATGCATTTTCTCTATGTGCCCCAGCGTTCTGTTCCTTCTGGAAGAAGCTGAGCTAGTCATCTCTGTTGCCTCACTGCTGTAAGATTTGAGGGAGGTCAGGGAAATACAGTGTCCAGTGCAATGGTCTTCAACCTTGGCTGCATATTAGAATCACCTTGGAAATTTTTGAAAAAAAGAATGATGAGGTTTGAGCCTCATCTCCAGAAATTGTTGTTAACAAATAATGTCTAGGAGAAGTTATATCACGTGTTAACTATGTGTTTATTAGAATGATGGAGGGGTTGATTTGCTTGTGCTCTTGTTGCCTTTCACCACTGATAATAATGTTAGTTAATATTTCATGTACTTATGATATGCCTGGCAGGTGCTGTACTAGGAGCTTTGTGTGTTGTACCTTCCTCAATCGTCACAAAAATATTATTATCCCCATTCTGCAGACAAGGAACTTGAAGCTGTGTTAAGTAAACTGTTCAAGGTTACAAAGCTCACAAGCAGTAGATAATTGTAGCAAATACTTATATAATGCTCACTGTGTGACATTCACTCTCCCAAGCATGATTTATAGGATCATTTAATCTTCACAGCAACCCAATGGGAGTACTATTGTTATTGCTGTTTGACAGATGTGGAAACTAAGGCACAGAAAGATTAAGTGATTTGAGTCCAAGATCACACAGAATATAACAGAGCCACTGTTTAAGCATAGGCTATCACAGGATGTTTTCAGAATCCACCCTTCTAACCACCTTGCATATTGTTTCTTGTATAATAGTCAAACCCACGTAACTTGAATCAGAGTCTAAACCAACTGCCATGCTACACTGCCTCAAAATAATGGTAGCTGGTATTTACTGAGCTGTCTTGACATGATGGGCACAAAGTAAGGCCTTCATTTTGATCATCTTATTTAATCTTTATGATAGCCCTGCTATATTAGTACACAATAGAAGCAGGTAGTAAAGCCTACCAACCATATCTGGCAGGTTCCAAAGGCCAACTTACCTCCTACCCACGGCTCAAAGAATCTGCCTCCAGAGACTGAGTTCTTGGCCTACCTCTCTACTAGTTAACTATGAAACCTTAAGTAATTAACACAGCGCTTCATATGTTTGGAAAGAGTTATTATTCTTTTTCAGCCCCCCTTTTTTTCTTCCGGGCTAGATATTCTCAGTCATTTCCACTCTGCCTCTTATGACTTGGTTCCTAGACTCTTCCCAATCCTGGTTTCTCTTGCTAGTTTAATGTTTCTCATTGGGGATGGATGCTGTTTGTATTTTAGGCAAGAAAGTTCTGTATACATGTAGGATCCTTTTGCACATTTGCAAGATTTTTAGCATCTCTGGCCCTTACCCAATGGATGCTAGTGGTTCTCCTGAGTCATTGTGACAACCCCAAATACCCCCAACACATTTTCATATGCTCACTGGGGGCACTACTGCCTCTAGATAAGAATAAGCATAACCAAACCCAGAATCCTATGAAGAAGAACAGCTCTATTTTTTGGATCAATTGCCTATTGCAGCCTATTTATTGGCTTTGTAATGACCGATAGTACATTTCTCTTAACGCAGTTATATTGGCAGTTTTGAGGAGCCACAGCACTCTGTTGACTCAACAGAATTTGTTAACAGAAACTTCTAAAACATTTCATGTGTCAGATCTCCCTGTCTTGAACCTATACATTTGATTTTTGGGACACAAGTGTGGTACTTTATTCCTATTCTGTTTTGACTCCTTATGTCTTGATTCTGTCAACCAATGTATTTGCTCTTCTTTTAAACTACTTGTCACCTGGAATTTTGACCAACAGGCTCTCTATATCTTCATTCAAGTTACTGATTACCATGTTGTATAGGATTGGGTGAAGGTTGACATTGAGCCTTTTGGCAGTGTCAGTTAAGGTTGCACCTCACTGTATTGTTATCTAGACATTCTGCATTTCTTTATCTTGCCCATAAGGATATCATGGAATTCCTTTTTAAAAATTCCTTGAAACAATCAGGAATCACTCCGGCCACAGATTTCCTTTGATCTACCACCTCAGAGTACTTTGCATGTAGCTATCAACTCTAAGGGTCATTATTTTATAGGTCAGTTCTATTAGCAGTTAGAAATTACATGGAAATAAGAAATTTGATACGCGATTTAGGGTTTAGTGATTTTATTCCTTCCAACACTCATGAGTAATATCAAGATGAACCTTACCTGCCAGGTCTGTACTTGGAATCAGTCCCAGTTTTGGATGGATTCTCTGACTTCAGGGCACAGGAGAAGGGTTGTAATTCCCCTCACCCCAAATTGCTCACTAAATCCAGAAACCCTTTCAATAGGAGATGACAAAGCCTGTCATTTGACAGTGAGAGAGGCCTTGAAATTTACCCACTGCTGGGAAAAGAACACAGTGTCCTACCCTAATAGAGGTATTAATGACACTGCAGTTTTTTAAAAATAATAAAAGTAAATATTGTTTATTGTTGAAAATGCGCAGAATATAGGAAAGACAAATGTAAATGTATACCTCATTCATAATCCCACTACTCAGGGATGCCACTGTGAACACTGCCTGGTTTATATATGTATCGTTGCATAATTAGAATCCTGCAGTTTGTTTTATGGGAGCAGAATTTGATAAAAGGAGGGGAGAGAGGATGAAGACACTGGTTACCTGTTCAAGATAGATTTTAGAGGGTAGGCAAGCAGGAAGAACAAAGTACAGAAACGAGAGACTGAGACCATAGAATGTTTCTCTGTTTGGCAGTCAGGCCTTGGATCAGTTCTGTCCTCTACCAAATTTCTATGGAGACTGAAATTTCTACCTTTTGGAATTACTTTTTGAAGGTGTTTTCAAAACGTGCCTCTTCTCTGGTTAGAGGTGTCTGTTTATCTGATTCTGACCTGCAGTCACCTAGCAGAGAGCAGATTTTGAAGCCAGAGGGCTTCCTGAAAAGCCAGGGGACAAGCAGCAGGAGGACAGTGAATACTTGGGAGCCCAAAGGGGTTACAGGGATACAGTAAGAGGAGCAGCTGGGTTGCTGAACACCTACATTTATCTAATTAGCGATTTCAGGCTTTTGCCCAGAGCGTGTCTGTCCATATGGCTAGAACTGGCACCCCTCATCCCATTTGGACACAGATCTAGGCCTGGAAGCCCCTTTAACCCCTTCAGGTGCTTCTCTGCCTTCAGTTTTTCTCTAGTTTGCACTTTTGCTTTTGCAAGCTTCTGTACAATGCTTTATTGGCGATGTGGTTTTTGCATCCTTCTCTAGAGACTGGACATTGTTGAATTTAGCTGTATTTCTTGTGGTACATGCAGCATTAATCTGCCTGTGTGTCTTTTTCCTTTTTTCCCTTCCCTTTGAAGTTTGAAGTTGGTCTGCTGGCTGAGTGGCAGAGAAGGTTCTTCCATCCTTTTTTTTTTTTGAATTTTATTTTACTTATTTTTTATATAGCAGGTTATTATTTATTTTATACATATTAGTGTATATATGTCAATCCCAATCTCCCAATTTATCCCACCACCACCCCCCGCCCCGCCACGCCACTTTCCCCCCTTGGTGTCCATACGTTTGTTCTCTACATCTGTGTCTCTATTTCTGCTCTGCAAACCAGTTCATCTGTACCATTTTTCTAGGTTCCACACATATGCGTTAATATGCGATATTTGTTTTTCTCTTTCTGACTGACTTCACTCTGTATGACAGTATGTAGATCCATCCATGTCTCTACAAATGACCCAATTTCATTCCTTTTCATGGCTGAGTAATATTCCATTGTATATATGTACCACATCTTCTTTATCCATTCGTCTGTCAATGGGCATTTAGGTTGCTTCCATGACCTGGCTGTTGTAAATAGTGCTGCATTGAACATTGGGGTGCACGTGTCTTTTTGAATTATGGTTTTCTCTGGGTATATGCCCAGTTGTGGCATTGCTGGGTCATATGGTAGTTCTATTTTTAGTTTTTTAAGGAACCTCCATACTGTTCTCCATAGTGGCTGTACCAATTTACATTCCCACCAGCAGCGCAAGAGGGTTCCCTTTTCTCCACACCCACTCCAGCATTTGTCGTTTGTAGATTTTCTGATGATGTCCATTCTAACTGGTGTGAGGTGATACCTCATTGTAGTTTTGATTTGCATTTCTCTAATAATTAGTGATGTTGAGCAGCTTTTCATGTGCTACTTGGCCATCTGTATGTCTTCTCTGGAGAAATGTCTATTTAGGTCTTCTGCCCATTTTTGGATTGGGTTGTTTGTTTTTTTAATATTGAGCTGCATGCGCTGTTTATATATTTTGGAGATTAATCCTTTGTCTGATGATTCGTTTGCAAATATTTTCTCCCATTCCGAGGGTCGTCTTTTCATCTTGTTTGTAGTTTCCTTTGCTTTGCAAAAGCTTTTAAGTTTCATTAGGTCCCATTTGTTGATTTTTGTCTTTTTTTTTTTTTTTTTTTTTTTTGCGGTACGCAGGCCTCTCACTGTTGTGGCCTCTCCCGTTGCGGAGCACAGGCTCCGGATGCGCAGGCTCAGCGGCCATGGCTCACGGGCCCAGCCGCTCCGCGGCATGTGGGATCTTCCCAGACTGGGGCATGAACCCGTGTCCCCTGCATCGGCAGGCGGATTCTCAACCACTGCGCCACCAGGGAAACCCTGATTTTTGTTTTTATTTCCATTACTCTAGAAGGTGGATCAAAAACAATCTTTCTGTGATTTATGTCAAAGAGTGCTCTTCCTATGTTTTCCTCTAAGAGTTTTACAAGGTCTGGGCTTACATTTAGGACTCTCATCCATTTTGAGTTTATTTTTGTGTATGGTGTTAGAGAGTGTTCTAATTTCATACTTTTACATGTACCTGTCCAGTTTTCCCAGCGCCACTTATTGAAGAGACTGTCTTTTCCCTATTGATTATCCTTGCCTCCTTTGTCATAGATTAGTTGACCATAGGTGCATGGGTTTATATCTGGGCTTTCTATCCTGTTCCATTGATATATACTTCTGTTTCTGTGCCAGTACCATATTGTCTTGATAACTGTACCTTGGAGTATAGTCTTAACTCAGGGAGACTGACTTCTCCTGCTCTGTTTTTTTCCCTCAAGACTGCTTTGGCTATTCAGGGTCTTTTGTGTCTCCATGCAAATTTTAAGAGTTTTTGTTCTAGTTCTGTGAAAAATGCCAGTGGTAGTTTGATAGGGACTGCATTGAATCTGTAGATTGCTTTGTCATAGTATAGTAGTATAGTCATTTTCACAATATTGATTCTTCCAATCCAAGAACATGGTATATTTCTCCATCTGTTTGTGTCATCTTTGATTTCTTTCATCAATGTCTTACAGTTTTCTGAGTACAGGTCTTTTACTGATTTAGGTAGCTTTATTCCTAGGTATTTTATTCTTTTTGTTGCAGTAGTGAATGGGATTGTTTCCTTAATTTCTCTTTCTGATCTTTTGTTGTTAGTGTATAGGAATGCAAGAGATTTCTGTGCATTAATTTTGTATCCTGCAACTTTACCAAATTCATTGATTAGCTCTAGTAGTTTTCTGGTGGCATCTTTAGGACTCTCTATGTATAGTATCATGTCATCTGCAAACAGTGACAGCTTTACTTCTTCTTTTCCAATTTGTATTCCTTGTATTTCTTTTTCTTCTCTGATTGCTGTGGCTAAAACTTCCAAAAGTATGTTGAATAATAGTGGTGAGAGTGGGCATCCTTGTCTTGTTCCTGATCTTAGAGAAAATGCTTTCAGTTTTTCACCCTTGAGAATGATGTTTGCTGTGGGTTTGTCCCATATGGCCTTTATTATGTTGAGGTAGGTTCCCTCTATGCCCAATTTCTGGAGAGTTTTTATCATAAATGGGTGCTGAATTTTGTCAAAAGCTTTTTCTGCATCTACTGAGATGATCGTATGGTTTTTATTCTTCAATTTGATAATATGGTGTATCACATTGATTGATTTGCGTGTATTGAAGAATCCTTGCATCCCTGGTATAAACCCCATTTGATCATGGTGTCTGATCCTTTGAATGTGTTGTTGGATTCTGTTTGCTAGTATTTTGTTGAGGATTTTTGCATCTGTATTCATCAGTGATATTGGTCTATAATTTTCTTTTTTTGTAGTGTCTTTGTCTGGTTTTGCTATCAGGGTGATGGTGGCCTCATAGAATGAGTTTGGGAGTGTTCCTTCTTCTGCAGTTTTTTGGAAGAGTTTGAGAAGGATGGGTGTTATCTCTTCTCTAAATCTTTGATAGGATTCACCTGTGAAGCCATCTGGTCCTGGACTTTTATTTGTTGGAAGATTTTTAATCACAGTTTCAATTTCATTACTTGTGATTGTTCTGTTCATATTTTCTCTTTCTTCCTCGTTCAGTCTTAGAAGGTTATAACTTCCTAAGAATTTGTCCATTTCTTCCAGATTGTCCATTTTATTGGCATAGAGTTGCTTGTAGTAGTCTCTCATGATCCTTTGTATTTCTGCATTGTCAGTTGTTGCTTCTCCTTTTTCATTTCTAATTCTATTGATTTGAGTCTTCTCCCTTTTTTCTTGATGAGTCTGGATAATGGTTTATCAATTTTGTTTATCTTCTCAAAGAACCAGCTTTTAGTTTTATTGATCTTTGCTATTGTTTTCTTTGTTTCCAAATTATTTATCTCTACTCTGATCTTTATGCTTTCTTTCCTTCTGCTAACTTTGGGTTGTTTTGTTCTTCTTTCTCTAATTGCTTTAGGTGTAAGGTTAGGTTGTTTATTTGAGATGTTTCTTGTTTCTTAAGGTAGGATTGTATTGCTATACACTTCCCTCTTAGAACTGCTTTTGTTACACCCCATAGACTTTGGATCGTCATGTTTTCACCGAAATTTGTCTCTATGTGTTTTTTGATTTCCTCTTCAATTTCTTCAGTGATTTCTTGGTTATTTAGTAATGTATTATTTAGCCTCCATGTGTTTGTGTTTTTTATGTTTTTTTTCCCTGTGATTGATTTCTAATCTCATAGGGTTGTGCTCGGAAAAGATGCTTGATATGATTTCAGTTTTCTGAAATTTACCAAGTCTTGATTTGTGACCCAAGATGTGATCTATCCTGGAGAATGTTCCATGTGCACTTGAGAAGAAAGTGTAATCTGCTGTTTTTGGATGGAATGTCCTATAAATATCAACTAAATCTATCTGGTCTATTGTGTCATTTAAAGCTTGTGTTTCCTTATCAATTCTCTGTCTGTATGATCTGTCCATTGGTATACGTGAAGTTAAAGTCCCCCACTATTACTGTGTTACTGTCAGTTTCCTCTTTTATAGCTGTTAGCAGTTGCCTTATGTATTGAGGTGCTCTGGGTGGATATATATTCTTGGATTGATCCCTTGATCATTATGTAGTGTTCTTCCTTGTCTCTTGTAATGTTCTTTATTTTAAAGTGTATTTTATCTGATATGTATATTGTTACTCCAGCTTTCTTTTGATTTCCATTTGCATGGAATATCTTTTTCCATCCCCTCACTTTCAGTCTGTATGTGTCCCTAGGTCTGAAGTGGGTCTCTTGTAGACAGCATATATATTGGTCTTGTTTTTGTATACATTCAGCCAGCCTGTGTCTTTTAGTTGGAGCATTTAATCCGTTCACATTTAAGGTAATTATTGATATGTATGTTACTATTACCATTGTCTTAGTTGTTATGGTGTGTTGGGTTTGTTTTTGTAGGTCCTTTTCTTCTCTTGTGTTTCCCACTTAGAGAAGTTCCTCTAGCATTTGTTGTAGAGCTGAATTTTGTGGTGCTGAATTCTCTTAGCTTTTTCTTGCCTGTGAAGGTTTTAATTTCTCTGTCGAATCTGAATGAGATCCTTGTTGGGTAGAATAATCTTGGTTGTAGGTTCTTCCCTTTCATCACCTTAAACATATCATGCCAGTCCCTTCTGGCTTGTAGAGTTTCTGCTGAGAAATCAGCTGTTAAGCTTATGGGATTTCCCTTATATGTTATTTGTCATTTTTCCTTTTTTGCTTTCAATATTTTTTCTTTGTCTTTATTTTTTGTCATTTTGATTACTTTGTGTCTCAGTGTTTCTCATTGGGTTTATCCTGCTTGGGACTGTCTGTGCTTCCTGGACTTGGGTGGCTATTTCCTTTCCCACGTCAGGGAAATTTTCAAGTATAATCTCTTCAAATATTTTCTTGGGTCCTTTCTCTCTCTCTTCTCTTTCTGGGGCCCCTATAATGTGAATGTTGTTGCGTTTAATTTTGTCTCAGAGGTCTCTTAGGCTGCCGTCATTTCTTTTCATTCTTTTTTCTTTGTCCTGTTTCGCAGCAGTGAATTCCACCATTTTGTCTTCCCGGTCACTTATCCGTTATTCTGCTATTGACTCCTTCTAGTGTATTTTTCATTTCAGTTATTGTATTCATCTCTTGTTTGTTTGTTCTTTAATTCTTTTAGGTGTTTTTCTTTAATTATTCTAGGTGTTTGTTAAACATTTCTTGTATCTTCTCGATATTTGCCTCTATTCTTTTTCTGAGGTCCTGGGTCATCTTCACTATCATTATTCTGAATTCCTTTTCTGGAAGGTCGCCTATCTCCACTTCATTTAGTTGTTTTTCTGGGGTGTTATCTTGTTCCTTCATTTGGTACATAGTCATTTGCCTTTTCATTTTGTCTATCTTTCTGTGAATGTGGTTTTTGTTCCACAGGCTGCAGAACTTTAGTTCTTCTTGCTTCTGCTGTCTGCCCCCTGGTGGATGAGGCTATCTAAGAGGTTTGTGCAAGTTTCCTGATGGGAAGGACTGGTGGTGGGTAGAGCTGGGTGTTGCTCTGGTGGGCGGAGCTCAGTAAAACTTTAATCTGCTTGTCTGCTGATGGGTGGGGCTGGGTTCCCTCCCTGTTGGTTTTTTGGCCTGAGGCGACCCAGCACTGGAGCTTAGCCAGCTCTTTGGTGGGGCTGATGGCGGACTCTGGGAGGGCTCACACCAAGGAGTACTTCCCAGAACTTCTTCTGCCAGTGTCTTTGTCCCCACGGTGAGCCACAGCCACCCGCTGCCTCTGCAGGAGGCCCTACAACACTAGCAGGTAGATCTGGTTCAGTCTCTAATGGGTCACTGTTCCTTCCCTTGGGTCCTAATGCACACACTGCTTTGTGTGTGCCCTCCAAGAGTGGAGTCTCTGTTTCCTCCAGCCATGTCGAAGTCCTGCAGTCAAATCCCACTAGCCTTCAAAGTCTGATTCTCTAGAAATTCCTCCTCCCGTTGCCAGACCCAGGTTGGGAAGCCTGACGTGGGGCTCAGAGCCTTCACTCCAGTGGGTGGACTTCTGTGGTATAAGTGTTCACCAGTCTGTGAGTCACCCCCCACCAGTTATGGGATTGGATTTTATTGTGATTGCGCCCCTCCTACTGTCTCACTTTGGCTTCTCCTTTGTCTTTGGATGTGGGTTATCTTTTTTGGTGAGTTCCAGTGTCTTCCTGTCAATGATTGTTCAGCTGTTAGTTGTGATTCTGGTGCTCTCACAAGAGGGAGTGAGTGCAGGTCCTTCTACTCCGCCATCTTGAATCAATCTCCTGTTCTTCCGTTGTTGAGCAGTGCTTGAGGGAACATGATTTGGTCTGCATCTCCTCAGCCCTCAGCCCTCCTCTTCCTTGCTGCAACCCTCTGCTTGTTCAGCTGCCCTGCCTGCTGGGACTGAATTATGGATTCTAGTCAAGGGAGTGACAAATAAGCCTCAAAGAAGTGAAGTGAAATTAGTGGTGAGCCTGGTCTGGAACCCAGGTCTCCTGACCACAGTCCATGGCTCTTTCTATGGCACCGTTCTGCTGGGAGCATTCGTGGGAATGTTTCTGATGGTGCCATGTTTGTCTTCTATGTCTTTTGCCTAGTGGTGCTGCTACCATCAGTATAAGCAGGCAACCGAGAGAGAAGACAGCAGAGATGATAGCACGGGGGATTTATTGACTGGATAGCCATACTTCCTGGACACTTATTTTTCCTCGTATGGGGCATGCTTGCTGCAAAGAAGTCAAGAATTTCAGTTCTCTACCACTTGCTTCCATTTCTCTTTTAATCTGGCTTCATCATAACTGTCTTCATCTTATGCCCATACACAGCCTCAGGCTACCACTGGGCTAACGTCCCCCTATTGCTGTTCTCCTACCCCAGCAGTACCTCAAGTTCCAGTCTTCCTCTTCCCTCTATCTCAAGCAAAATCCTACACACAAAATCAACTTATCTCTTAAGATCACCGTTGTTAAAGAGCCGTTAGGAAGGTCATGGGTCAATATGTTCATATTATGTGGTTTTTATAATGGGCTACTGGAAGCAATAGCTTACCTGAAGGCATCAGAACCATTCAGAGTACTTGATAACAATATGTACATTACTAGGACTTACCACAGATTTTCTAAATTAGGAACTTAGGGGGTTAGGACCTGAGTGTCTACATTTTGATAAAATTCTTAGGTGATTCTGAAATATACTAATAGTTGAGAATTAATACACTTTGTTGAGCTTAGAATTAAAGCAGGTGCATAAACATGTTAGCAGGTAGCAATGGTCATTGTTGGGCTAGCTCATGATATCTTGCCTTGAAAATTACATTTCATTTGTTACTCCCCCACCCCCTCCCAAATACATACAGTGGACCAGAATCTTTCTCTGAGTCTGGATTTGTCTTCCCAAGAATCTTGGGCTTCTTCTCTTGTATGCTGAAGGTATATGCATAACCTGTGACCTCTGTAATGATTTTTTTTCTGGAAAAATATCTAATTTCCATGTCTAGCTACACTGCATGATATATTTGATAAATATCTATTGAAAGTACAACTGTGTGTTCCACATGGCAGAAAGCACTCTATTTCATCATAACAAGGGAACCCAATTCATTCTTCCATGATTTGAAAGCAGTTATGACATGAAAGAGGGAGATTGGTAGGTCAATGGGAAGTCTTCAAAACATGACTGTATTTATTTCCCATCTTGTAGTCTTGTTCTCCTCTCTGGAGAGATTCATGCTTCATGTGTGTCCTGGAAAGTGAGATAGGAAAAAGAAGAAAATAAGAATAGATTATAAAACTCTTTCTCCCTTGGGCTCCAGTATAATCTCTTCACATGGGCAGATATTTTAAAACTCAGGTATCTGGATTCACTGAAGAGATACATAGTAAATAAAAATATGACTCAAATGCCACCTTGTAGCCAGGGGGCTGTTTTCTGCCTGTTCTCAGAATTGGTGCCATAACTTATCTGTTGAATTTCATGTTCATGCAATGAATAGATAGTCTCTGATTGCACAGATGCCAGGCTTAGCTAAGTAAGATATCTCTGCTCTTGATATAAACTGCAGAGCTACTCTGTGGCCGTGCTGCTCCTTGTGCAAGTGTGATCAGTGATACCAAAGTCACATCCTTGGTCCGTTTCACATCATTTGCAAGACGGGGGCATGCTTTTTGTCATTCCATCCATTACCCATCAAATAAGATGATTGATTTTGAATTTGTGAGAAATATCTAAGTTCCATGTGTTTAGTAGGACCTTCAAAACTCTCTACTGGGAAGATTTATTTCAGTCTTAGATTCACTCACACTGCAATACTGATTTTGACCATGGGGGTGAAACTGGTGATTGCCCTGGTGGATATAGGAAGGGAGGTGGTAATATGTGCTTATCAAAGCTCAACTGGAGACACTGACCCATTTTCAAATAGGTCTGTCCTTTGGCAAATTCACTCAGTTACTTATACATAGAAAATCTTCCTTTAAGGTTTAAGAATGTCACATTAAAAATCAAGTTAAAATGTTTTTTTCATTTAGTTCCTTGAGTTTAAAAAGCAGGGACTTCCCTGGTGGTGCAGTGGTTAAGAATCCGCCTGCCAGTGCAGGGGACATGGGTTCGATCCCTGGTCCAGGAAGATCCCACATGTTGCAGAGCAACTAAGCCCGTGCGCCACAACTACTGAGCCTGTGTTCTAGAGCCCGCGAGCCACAACTACTGAAGCCCGCATGCCACAACTACTGGAGCCTGTGCTATAGAGCCCACGAGCCACAACTACTGAAGGCTGCGTGCCACAACTACTGAAGCCTGTGCACCTAGAGCCCACGCTCCACAACGAGAGAAGCCACCGCAATGAGAAGCCCACACACCGCAACAAAGAGCAGCCCCCGCTCACCGCAACTAGAGAAAGGCTGTGTGCAGCAACAAAGACCCAACGCAGCCAAAAATAAATAAATAAATTTATTAAAAAAACATAAATTTTCAATTAAGTTAACTTTTACAAATATCTGAAAGCATCATCTTTTGCAACTTTATTGGTTTTTCAGTGGCAAATGGGGACAGGTAAGGTAAATGGATTATAGAGGCGCTCTCTCTCTCTCTCTCTCTCTCTCTTTTTAAACCATGAATCATGCAAGCCAGAGAAATAGAAAGGCATTAGTAATGTTCAAGTTTTTCCCTTACCACTAGTTATAGGTAAGGAACCATGCCCGTTCTCTCCCTATGATGCAGAGGCATCTCTCTCTCTGTTACAAGTAGACAACCTCATTTGAGCTTTTGGGAAGAGTAATTCTGCTTTTAATGAGACTCTAATGAAGTGACAGGTTATTTATGTAATTTTATAGTCCTCACACTTCTACACGGAAGTGCCAGCCGTTTTCTTTACCATCACTATAATCATCTTAGTGAACTTGATTCATTCACATCTGAGAAGGAGCATTCTGTCCGACTCTCACACGATCCTGTTCTCTTTACTATGGCTGATATTTATATGGACATCAGATTCTCCAAGAACTGTGGAGTTGAGATTACAAAGACTGAGTCAGTTAGACTGTTGAGTCATGAACATACACGAGTTGGTTAGCAGGAAAATAATAAGGCAGACATATAGAGAAATGGAGATGTGTGAGCACATGGCCTAGAGGTGGGGGGTGGGGAGGACAGGGAGACAGAGAAGCTGCCTTTTGACTTTCTAGTTCCTGTAAGGTCCAGTACTTCTTACAATAGTATTTTATGGAAATGTTCTGCATTCATAAACAAGTCTCCTTTTCTAAAATAAATCTACTTTCAGCAGGTCTCTGCTCCTTGCAACCTATAATCCATGAGAAGGAATATTTTGAACTTGGTACACAAAAGTTGATAGTATATTTCCAAAGGGCTTTCATATCTATTATCTCGCCTATTTCCTCTAACAATCCCATGTCAGAAATAGGGTAGGAATGATAATTGCTTTGAAAGCTAAAGAAACTGAGGCCTCAAATAGGAAAGGGGCTTAAGTCACACAGCTACGTTGAGGCAGAGCCAGGCCTAAAATCCATGTCTTCTGGCTCCCAGGCCTGGTGTTGGGCACTTCCTAGGCACCCAGGGATTGTTTGTAGGTTGATAGATATATCCAAAGGGTGATTCCAGTCAGAAACAATGATAAAGTAGCTGGTCTTTTTAATAGACATGAGTAATATTCTGAAGGAACCTAACAAAGGAAAGCCTCTGAAGTCTCCAGCAAATTTTCCTACCTGAACCTCTTCACTTAAGGAAAAACAGTGTATTTTCCCCTTGTGCCTCTGCAATAGAGTGCAAATCAGATCTTGCCTTTGAGAATGCTCACCCTACCTCACCTCTCTGCAGCTGCTGCCAGTGGAGGTGCCAATTATGTGGCTTTATTTGGTGGTTTCTACCTCAACATTTAAAAAATAAAATTGCCCCTGGGGTGAAACTTTGAATGCCAACTCAACTAGAAGCAACTTTCCCAGGCAAATTAGAAAGCTCTTGGAGATCATCATTTAGAACCAGAGTCCTGACAGGACCTAGCTACTAATGGAATATTTAGAGTTGCAAATAGATGTATCCCTTTAAGTTTAACTGTTAAGCAGTTGCAACCTTTTCAAGCAAGGCCTGATAGGGCCTGGTTTTAAAGTATTATATATGTTTCAGTGACACTGTTCTATTTTATTTTCCAAGTAATGACTGATGTAATTTGTCCTTCCAAAAATAAATAATGAGATGTGTGTGTCAGAAGGAGTTGTAGGGCATGGATTACAGTTCTATTTTATGATACCTTAATAGGTGTTAAATAGACCAGAAAATCCATCCTCTCTTAAGAGCATACGGGTTTGACTCAGTATTTCACATGGTCTCTGAAGGTTTATGTTGCCCATTTAAATAAAAGAAAACCAATCAGAGCATGCAACACAAGGTTATTCTGTACTTTTTATTTATAAACAAAGTAGCATTGAAGAGTGATGCTAAGGAAAGAACCGTCTTAGAAGCATGGCCCAGTGAGAAAATCTGGATTATGAAACAGTGGTTGTCAAAGAGGAGGTTATTATAGGTTATGAGAAATCCTTAAGTAAAGAAGCCTGTTTTAACTTTTTTTCAATCAGCGTTTCTAAACTGTTTTGACCACAGGACCCTTTACTTCGCATAACGCCTATTAACATATCATCTCCCATTGAGGAACACTGGGTTAGACTGTGGCTTGCATAAGGAGGTAAGGTGAGAGATAAGACTACAAATATAGACTGACAATATATTATAGATGGTCTTGAATACTATGCTAAGAAGATTTGGCTTCGTTGTAAAAACGATGGCATAATTATTTAGCTTTTTTTTTTCTTTAATAGCTTCACCACTTGTCTCTGTGCTTTCATTGATACTCCTTGTCAGTCCATCCTGAATAGCACTGCTAGACTAATTTTCCTAAAACTCTTTCCGTCATTTGTCTTCCCTACTTGAGAAGCTAAATGGTACTATTTAGGACCCTACATTTTGTTATCTTTTCATCTTCAAACAGATTTTTTTTTGCACCAAATTCAAAGGTTTATTTCCTAACTACCATTTTGTTTTAACATCTTTATTGGAGGATAATTGCTTTAAAATGGTGTCTTAGTTTCTGCTTTATAACAAAGTGAATCAGTTATACATATACATATGTCCCCATATCTCTTCCAACTTGCATCTCCCTCCCTCCAACCCTCGCTATCCCACCCCTCTAGGTGGTCACAAAGCACCAAGCTGATTACCCTGTGCTATGCGGCTGCTTCCTACTAGCTATCTATTTTACATTTGGTAGTATATATATGTCCATGCCACTCTCTCACTTCGTCCCAGATTACCCTTCCCCCTCCCCGTAACCTCAAGTCCATTCTCTAGTAGGTCTGCATCTTTATTCCCATCTTGCCCCTAGGTTCTTCTGACTGCTTTTATTTTCTTTTTAGATTCCATATATATGTGTTAGCATATGGTATTTTTTTTTCTCATTCTGACTTACTTCACTCTGTATGACAGTCTCTAAGTCCATCCACCTCACTACAAATAACTCAGTTTTGTTCTTTCTTATGGCAGAGTAATATTCCATTCTATATATGTGCTAAATCTTCTTTATCCATTCATCTGTTGATGGACACTTAGGTTGCTTCCATGTTCTGCTATTGTAAATAGAGCTGCAAGGAACAATTTACTACATGACTCTTTTTGAATTATGGTTTTCTCAGGGTATATGCCCACTAGTGGGGTGGCTGGGTCATATGGTAGTTCTATTTTTAGTTTTTTAAGGAACCTCCGTACTGTTCTCCATAGTGGCTGTATCAATTTACATTCCCACCCAACAGTGCAAGAGGGTTCCCTTTGCTCCACACCCTCTCCAGCATTTATTGTTTGTAGAGTTGTTGATGATGGCCATTCTGACCGGTGTGAAATGATATCTCATTGGAGTTTTGATTAGCATTTATCTAATGATTAATGATGTTGAGCATTCTTTCACGTGTTGGTGTGCAATCTGTATATCTTCTTTGGAGAAATGTCTATTTAGGTCTTCTGCCCATTTTTGGATTGGGTTGTTTGTTTTTTTTTGATATTGAGCTGCATGAGTTGCTTGTGTGTTTTGGATATTAATCCTTTGTCCGTTGCTTCATTTGAAAATACCTTCTCCCATGCTGAGGGTTGTCTTTTTGTCTTGCTTATGGTTTCCTTTGCTGTGCAAAAGATTTGCAGTTTCATTAGGTCCCATTTGTTTATTTTTGTTTTTATCTCCATTTCTCTAGGAGGTGGGTCAAAAAGGATCTTGCTGTGATTTATGTCGTAGAGTGTTCTGCCTGTGTTTTCCTCTAAGAGTTTGATGGTGTCTGGCCTTACATTTAGGTCTTTAATCCATTTTGAGTTTATTTTTGTGTATGGTGTTAGGGAGTGTTCTAATTTCATTCTTTTACATGTAGCTGTCCAGTTTTCCCAGCACCAATTATTGAGGAGGCTGTCCTTTCTGCACTGTATATTTTTGCCTCCTTTATCAAAGATACGGTGACCATATGTGTGTGGGTTTATCTCTGGGCTTTCTATCCTGTTCCATTGATCTATATTTCTGTTTTTGTGCCAGTACCATACGGTCTTGATTATTGCAGCTTTGTAGTATAGTCTGAAGTCAGGGAGCCTGATTCCTCCAGCTCCGTTTTTCGTTCTCAAGATTGCTTTGGCTATTCGGGGTCTTTTGTGTTTCCATACAAACTGAATTTTTTTGTTCTAGTTCTGTGAAAAATGCCCTTGGTAGTCTGATAGGGATTGCATTGAATCTGTAGATTGTTTTGGGTAGTAGAGTCGTTTTCACCATGTTGATTCTTCCAATCCAAGAACATGGTATATCTCTCCATCTACTTGTATCATCCTTAATTTCTTTCATCAGTGTCTTATAATTTTCTGCATACAGGTCTTTTGTCTCCTTAGGTAGGTTTATTCCTAGATATTTTATTCTTTTTGTTGCAATGGTAAATGGGAGTGTTTTCTTAATTTCACTTTCAGATTTTTCATGATTCATGTATAGGAATGCCAGAGATTTCTGTGCATTAATTTTGTATCCTGCTACTATACCAAATTCATTGATTGATTAGCTCTAGTAGTTTTCTGGTAGCATTTTTAGGATTCTCTATGTATAGTATCATGTCATCTGCAAACAGTGACAGCTTTACTTCTTCTTTTCCGATTTGGATTCCTTTAATTTCCTTTTCTTGTCTGATTCCTGTGGCTAAAACTTCCAAAACTATGTTGAATAAGAGTGGTGAGAGTGGGCAACCTTGTCTTGTTCCTGATCTTAGTGGAAATGGTTTCAGTTTTTCACCATTGAGGATGATGTTGGCTGTGGGTTTGTCATATATGGCCTTCATTATGTTGAGGAAAGTTCCCTCTATGCCTACTTTCTGGAGGGATTTTATCATAAATGGGTGTTGAATTTTGTCGAAAGCTTTCTCTGCATCTATTGAGATGATCATACGGTCTTTCTCCTTCAATGTGTTATTAATATGGTGTATCACATTGATTGATTTGCGTATATTGAAGAATCCTTGCATTCCTGGAATAAACCCCACTTGATCATTGTGTATGATCCTTTTAATGTGCTGTTGGATTCTGTTTGCTAGTATTTTGTTAAGGATTTTTGCATCTATGTTCATCAGTGATATTGGCCTGTAGTTTTCTTTCTTTGTGACATCCTTGTATGGTTTTGGTATCAGGGTGATGGTGGCCTCGTAGAATGAGTTTGGGAGTGTTCCTCCCTCTGCTATATTTTGGAAGAGTTTGAGAAGGATAGGTGTTTGCTCTTCTCTAAATGTTTGATAGAATTCGCCTGTGAAGCCATCTGGTCCTGGGCTTTTGTTTGTTGGAAGATTTTTAATCACAGTTTCAATTTCAGTGCTTGTGATTGGTGTGTTCATATTTTCTATTCCTTCCTGATTCATGCTTGGCAGGTTGTGCATTTTTAAGAATTTGCTCATTTTTTCCAGGTTGTCCATTTTATTGGCATAGAGTTGCTTGTAGTAATCTCTCCTGATCCTGTGTATTTCTGCAGTGTCAATGGTTACTTCTCCTTTTTCATTTCTAATTCTATTGATTTGTGTCTTCTCCCTTTTTTTCTTGATGAGTCTGGCTAGTTGTTTATCAATTTTGTTTATCTTCTCAAAGAACCAGCTTTTTAGTTTTATTGATCTTTGCTGTTGTTTGCTTCATTTCTTTTTCATTTATTTCTGATCTTTATGATTTCTTTCCTTCTGCTAACTTTGGGTTTTTTTTGCTCTTCTTTCTCTAATTGCTTTAGGTGTAAGGTTAGGTTGTTTATTTGAGATGTTTCTTGTTTCTTAAGGTAGGATTGTATTGCTATAAATTTCCTTCTTAGAACTGCTTTTGCTGCATCCCATAGGTTTTGAGTCATCGTGTTTTCATTGTTATTTGTTCCTAGGTAATTTTTGATTTCCTCTTTGATTTCTTCTGTGATCTCTTAGTTATTAAGTAGTGTAATTTTTAGCCTCCATATGTTTGTATTTCTTACAGATATCTTCCTATAATTGATATCTAGTGTTATGGCGTTGTGATCAGAAAAGATACTTTGTATGATTTCAATTTTCTTAAATTTACCAAGGCTTGATTTGTGACCCATGATATGGTCTATCCTGGAGAATGTTCCATGAGCACTTGAGAAGCATGTGCATTCTGTCTGTTGTTTTTGGATGGAATGTCTTTTTTTTTTTTTTTTTTTTCTGTGTGGTACGCGGGCCTCTCACTGTTGTGGCCTCTCCCCTTGCGGAGCACAGGCTCCGGACGCGCAGGCTCAGCGGCCATGGCTCACGGGCCCAGCCGCTCCGCGGCATGTGGGATCTTCCCGGACCGGGGCACGAACCCGTGTGCCCTGCATTGGCAGGCGGACTCACAACCACTGCGCCACCAGGGAAGCCCTGGAATGTCTTTTAAGTATCAATTAAGTCCATCTTGTTTAATGTATCATTTAAAGCTTGTGTTTCCTTATTTAGTTTTCATTTTGGATGATCTGTCCATTGGTGAAAGTGGGGTGTTAAAGTCCCCTACTCTGATTGTGTTACTGTCAATTTCCCCTTTTATGGCTGTTAGTATCTGCCGTATGTATTGAGGTGCTCCTATGTTGGGTGCATAAATATTTACAATTGTTATATCTTGTCCTTGGATTCATCCCTTGATCATTATGTAGTGTCCTTCCTTGTCTCTTGTAATAGTCTTTGTTTTTAAGTCTATTTTGTCTGATATAAGTATTGCTACTCCAGCTTTCTTTGGATTTCCATTTGCATGGAATGTCTTTTTCCATCCCCTCACTTTCAGTCTGTATGTGTCCCTAGGTCTGAAGTGGGTCTCTTGTAGACAGCATATATACGGGTCTTGTTTTTGTATCCATTCAGCCAGTCTGTGTCTTTTGGTGGGAGCATTTAATCCATTTACATATAAGGTAATTATCAATATGTATGTTCCTATTACCATTTTCTTAATTGTTTTGGGTTTATTATTGTAGGCCTTTTCCTTCACTTGTGATTCCTGCCTAGAGAAGTTCCTTTAGCATTTGTTGTAAAGCTGGTTTGGTGGTACTGAATTCTCTTAGCTTTTGCTTGTCTGTAAAGCTTTTAATTTCTCCGTCAAACCTGAATGAGATCCTTGCTGGGTAGAAAAATCATGGTTGTAGGTTTTTCTCCTTCTTCACTTTAAATATGTCCTGCCACTCCCTTCTGGCTTGTAGAGTTTCTGCTGAAAGACCAGCTGTTAACCTTATGGGGATTCCCTTGTGTGTTATTTGTTGTTTTTCCCTTGCTGCTTTTAATATTTGTTCTTTGTATTTAATTTTTGATAGTTTGTTTAATATATGTCTTGGCGTATTTCTCCTTGGATTTATCCTGTATGGCACTCTCTGTGCTTCCTGGACTTGATTAACTATTTCCTTTCCCATATTAGGGAAGTTTTCAACTATAATCTCTGCAAATATTTTCTCAGTCCCTTTCTTTTTCTCTTCTTCTTCTGGGACCCCTATAATTCGAATGTTGGTGTGTTTAATGTTGTCCCAGGGGTCTCTGAGACTGTCCTCAATTCTTTTCATTTTTTTTCTTTATTCTGGTCTGCAGTAGTTATTTCCACTGTTTTATCTTCCAGGTCGCTTATCCGTTCTTCTGCCTCAGTTATTCTGCTATTGATCCCTTCCAGAGAAGTTCTAATTTCATTTATTGTGTTGTTCATCACTGTTTGCTTGCTCTTTATTTCTTCTAGGTCCTTGTTAAACCTTTCTTGTATTTTCTCCATTTTATTTCCAAGATATTGGATCATCTTTTGTATCATTCTGAATTGTTTTTCAGGTAGACTGCCTATTTCCTCTTCATTTGTTAGGTCTGGTGGGTTTTTGCCTTGCTCCTTCATCTGATGCATATTTCTCTGTCTTCTCATTTTGTTTAACTTACTGTGTTTGGGGTCTTCTTTTCTCAGGCTGCAGGTTTGTAGTTCCCATTGTTTTTGGTGTGTATCCCCAGTGGCTATGGTTGGTTCAGTGGGTTGTGTAGGCTTCCTGCTGGAGGGGACTAGTGCCTGTGTTCTGGTGGACGATGCTGGATCCTGTCTTTTTTTGGGGCAGGTCCACATCTGGTGGTGTGTTTTGGGGTGTCTGTGGCCTTATGATTTTAGGCAGCCTTTGTGCTAATGGATGGGTTTGTGTTCCTGTCTTGCTAGCTGTTTGGCATAGGGTGTCCTGCACTGTAGCTTGCTGGTCTTTGAGTGGAGCTGGGTCTTGACCTTGAGATGGAGATTTCTGGGAGATTTTCACAGTTTGATGTTACATGGAGCTTGGAGGTCTCTTGTGGACCAGTGTCCTGAACTTGGCTCTCCCACCTCAGTGGCACAGCCCTGACGCCTGGCTGGAGTACCAAAAGCCTGTCCTCCACATGGCTCAGAATAACAGGGAGAAAAAAAAGAGAGAAAGAAAGAGGAAAATAAAATAAAGTAAAATAAAATAAAGGTATTAAACTTAAAAATAATTATGAAGAAAAAAAATTGTTTTAAGTAAAAAACAGGAAAAAAATGACAGAACCCTAGGACAAATGGTAAAAGCAAAGCTATACAGAGAAAATCACACACAGAAGCATACACATACACACTCATAAAAAGAGAAAAAGGGAAAAAAAATATATATTGTTGCTCCCAAAGTCCACCTCCTCAACTTGGGATGATTCGTTGTCTATTCAGGTATTCCACAGATGCAGGTATATCAAGTTGATTGTGGAGATTTAATCCACTGCTCCTGAGGCGGCTGGGAGAGATTTCCCTTTCTCCTCTTTGTTCGCACTGTTCCCGGGGTTCACCTTGGATGTGGACCCGCCTGTGCGTGTAGGTCACCTGAGGGCGTCTGTTCTTCATTTAGACAGGATGGGGTTAAAGGAACAGCTGATTCGGGGGCTCTGGCTCACTCAGGCCGGGGGGAGGGAGGGGTATGGATGTGGGGCGAGCCTGCAGCGGCAGAGGCCGGCGTGACGTTGCACCAGCCTGAGGCCTGCCGTGTGTCCTCCCGGGGAAGTTGTCCCTATATCACGGGACCCTGGCCGTGGCGGGCTGCACAGTCTCCCGGGAGGGCAGGTGTGGAGAGTGACCTGTGCTCGCACACAGGCTTCTTGGTGGCTGCATCAGCAGCCTTAGCGTCTCATGCCCGTGTCTGTGGTCCGCACTGATAGCCGCGGCTCGTGCCCGTCTCTGGAGCTCCTTTAAGCGGTTCTCTGAATCCCCTCTCCTCGCGCACCAGGAAAAAAAGAGGGAAGAAAAAGTCTCTCGTCTGTTCGGCAGCTCCAAACTTTTTCCCAGACTCCCTCCCTGCTAGCCGTGGTGCACTAACCCCTTCAGGCTGTGTTCACCCCGCCAGTCCTCTCCCTGGGATCCGACCGAAGCCTGAGCCTGAGCTCCCAGCCCCCAGCCGCCCGGGCGCGTGAGCAGACAAGCCTCTCGGGCTGGTGAGTGCAGGTCTGCACCGATCCTCTGTGCGGGAATCTCTCCGCTTTGCCCTCCGCACCCGTGTTGCTGCGCTCTCCTCCGTGGCTCCGAAGCTTCCCCCCATCGCCATACGCAGTCTCCGCCCGCGAAGGGGCTTTCTAGTGTATGGAAACCTTTCCTACTTCACAGCTCCCTCCCACTGGTGCAGGTCCCGTCCCTATCCTTTTGTCTCTGTTCATTCTTTTTTCTTTTGCCCTACCCAGGTATGTGGGGGTTTCTTGCTTTTTGGGAGGTTTGAGGTCTTCTGCCAGCGTTCAGTAGGTGTTCTGTAGTTGTTTCACATGTAGATGTATTTCTGATGTATTTGTGGGGAGCAAGGTGATCTCCACGTCTTACTCTTCCGCCACCTTGAAGCTCCTCTCCAAACAGATTTTTTGATAAAATATATTTTATTGCTCTCCGCTGTTACCCATATATCTGCCATTTCATCAGATAGGTTCTACTCATTAAAATCTCTTATAAAGTGGTTTTCAGCCTTGGCTGTATGTTAGAATGACCTAGGGATCTTCTCTGAATTCCTGTGCCCAGACTCCAACCCTGACTGATTATATGAGAATCTCTAGGGGTGGGGCTCAGGCATTAGTCATGCATAATACTTCCCAGGTGATTCCGATGTGCAGCCACATTTGAGAACCAGTGCCTTGTAATCTGGCATGAAGCTGAGCCCATACTATATACTCACTTCAGACTTGTTGAAGTCACATTGGTTGTTGGTATCACATTGATCAATTTCAGTGGAACTTACATTTATCAAGAGGAGACTAACTCTCCTGTGGGAAAATCAAAGCTGTCAATTTTGTGCTTGGAAAGAGGAGATGACTTTATTAATAAATATTCTCATTTTTTGAAGCAAATCATAAGTACAACAACAGGAACTTCCAAGACCAAAGTACTACTGAAGTTTTTCTTGGTAAACTGATTGCAGATATCTTTGTCAGTCAATTTGACTGATTACAGCATACACACATTGAAGTACTCTTCAAGAAGCCATTTGTCTGATGCCTTGCTGATAAATCTCTTGTAAAGTAATTTAAGATTTAACCTCCAGAGAATTCTGAATTGCTGTTTGAAGGCAACAAGTTCTATTAAATATCTCATCACTGCATAATATCAGAGAAATCAGATGAACATTCAATTTTGGTATTTAATGATAATAACAAAGGTAGTATGTTCAGAAAGATTGCCTTTTCCCATTTTCCAAGCTTGGCTTTTAGCAGAAAGGACGCCAGGGGAGCCATACAAGAGCATAGGCTGTCTAGGCATGTGGTACTGAGAGAATAGGGGGAGCGAGGGTTAAGCCCCAGGGTATGTGCAGGACTCCTTAAAGAGGGATGAATCTAAGCTGTCTTTGAACTGGCATTTTTTACCCTGGCTAAGCTACATTATTTGACAGTCCTCTTTTCCAGGTTTGTCCATATGGAGAGCAGGAAGAGCACCCATCCACCTTATAAGCATGGGAAGGGGTTTCAAGTTAATTGGTTCTGGATAAATTCTACTTTTCTTCCCAAGAGTTTCTTTTTTTTTTTTTTGCGGTATGCGGGCCTCTCACTGTTGTGGCCCCTCCCGTTGTGGAGCACAGGCTCCGGACGCGCAGGCTCAGTGGCCATGGCTCACGTGCCCAGCCGCTCCGCGGCATGTGGGATCTTCCTGGACCAGGGCACGAACCCGCGTCCCCTGCATCGGCAGGCGAACTCTCAACAACTGCGCCACCAGGGAAGCCCCCCAAGAGTTTCTTAATTCTGGTCTTCCATGGGACCCATTTTCCCTTGTTTCTTACCCTAGATAATAATCCCTCCACCCACCAGATGGTTATTCTAAAAGTGGTAAAACCTGGGCTTCATCTTGGCCATCTCTGTGTCACTCACTTTCTGTTTCCTCCAGTAAATCTACAATTTCTACAATCCCTATAGATCAGTGGTTCTCAGACTTTAGTGTGCGCCAGAACCACCTAGAGGTCTCGTTAAAGCACAGACTGCTGGACCCTGCTTCCAGAGTTTCTGATTCAGTAGGTCTGAAGTGGGGCCTGCGAATTTGGATTTTTGACCACTTCCCAGGTAATGCTGGTGATCCGGAGGGCCACACTTTGATTTTGAGCAGACTCTGCTCTAGTGCAATGGCTGTTCTTAGCCTTAGCTACACATTGGAATCACCTGGAAAGTTTTTAGTATATATGTATGCAAGTCCTATTCCCCAGTGGTTCTGATTTATTTGATGTGGGATGGGACCCAGGCATGGTTGTGATTTTTTTAAATCTCTAATGTGTAGTCAGGGTTGATAATCATTGTAAATTTTACCTCTCAAATACCTTTCAATTTCTTTTTTCCTCTTTTGTGCTTGTCACCTTTAAATGTTTTCCCACTGCCTGCAGAATATAGACCATACTCCCTAGCATGGTTTATAAGGTCCTTTATGATCTCATTATATTCATTCATTCTTTCAGAAAATCTGTTGATAATGATGGTTGTACAGCAATGTGAATGTACTTATTGCCACTTAACTTTCCACTTAAACATGGTTAAAATGATGAACGTTATGTGTATTTTACCACAATAATAAAAAAATTTACTGAGCACCTTCTAAGCATCAGGCATCTCCCAACCTCATGAAGCCTCTTGCTTTTTCCTGAACACACCAGGCTTTTCCATATTCAGTCCCAGCTATTGAGAATGTCCTTCTCTTCCCTGACTGGTGAACTTCCCTTTGACATTAAAGATCTAGTAAATAAGGGGCTTCCCTGGTGGCGCAGTGGTTGAGAGTCCGCCTGCCAATGCAGGGGACACGGGTTCGTGCCCTGGTCCGGGAAGATCCCACATGCCGCAGAGCGGCTGGGCCCGTGAGCCATGGCCACGGAGCCTGCGCATCCGGAGCCTGGGCTCCGCAATGGGAGAGGCCACAACAGTGAGAGGCCCATGTACCGCAAAGAAAAACAAACAAAACAAAACAAAACAGACAAACAAACAAAAAAAAGATCTAGTAAATGTCCCTTTCTATATAAAGCCTTCTTAAATTGCTAGGTACAAAGGAATTTACCACATTAAGATTATATTGAGGTTATTGAGTGTATATACACTCTATAATTGGGTGTATTTCTTCTTACACTCTTTTCCTTATAGAGGGGACTGTTTCCTCTATCTTACTTATTTTTTTTTTCTGTCTGATTTCCACCTTTGGGTGAGTGGGTTAGGCAGACTTGACCAGGTGCTGGGGTTGGAATTTGACTTCTGAGGGTCCAGTGCTGGAGCAGGCACCAAGAAACAATAGGTATCAAAGGAATGGACCAAACCAGAGCCTGAAGGGGAAAGCTGGGGCTTAAGAGTCAGGGCCAAGTCACAAGGAACAAGTGGCAGTGAGTTCAGAGTTGGGTGAAGATGTGATCCAAAATCTTTCTCCCACTGACCTGCCACAAACAGCTTAAGTCCCTATTATTAGAGACTTTTTGTTGTACTCAAGGTATAGTGCCTCCTGGAAATAAACTCTTGTGAAAAATATCAATAACCACAGGATATTGTATCACACTGACTCTCCTTTGACACCTCAGCAGAAATGAGTTTTCAGTGATGACTTTGGAAAGTGATGAATAAGAGCCTGAGTGATGTTTCCGGAGGAAAGGGAAGGGTTTTCCATGCTCGAGTAGCTCTAGTAGCAGATTTGGGTGACTCGGGCAGCAGAAAAGCAATGGATTCCTAGGACTGTTGCTTACAGAGAGAATAGAGATACACTTTACCTTTGTCCAGATCCTGTTCCGAACTGAATCTGTATCCAAAGGAAACATGGTTCAGTCTCTGATCCCTGGAAATTTGGTAGCTATGTGCATAAAATGTGGATATTTTAAAGGAAATGAAGGCCAAAGAAAAGTTGGGATATGACTATTTTCTCTCAGCAGCAAACGTAGAAGAGAAGAAAGATTGAGATGGATTCAGTGCTTTAGTATAGGTAGTGGGATAAGGGAGGAAGCTGCTTACTTTTGCCCCTAGCTGGCCCTTCTCTTGAGTGTCCTGAGAGCCTAATTGTTTACTTGCTTGTTTGCTGTACATAGTATGTTCATTGTATTCTTCTTCCTGACTTCCAACTTACTGTTGGCATCACTTTTAGTAATTGCGGGTGTCTATGGGAGCAGGAAATGCTCCTCTGGCTTGCTGCAATTTTAGATGCTCCCTTGTTTCCTGCTACGTGGCCATTCTTAAATTAGACTGTTTATACTTGTGCTCAACGAGTGTGCTATCTGCTGTAAATGACCCAAGAAGTGAGTGTGTGTTGGAATCAAGTCTATACTTGGAATGTACTTAGTTGCTATAGTTTGTGTTTTGTGCTTGGGTGAGGGGGGGTCTTGTGCAAATGTCTCTTTGTACATTTAAATAATCACAACCAAATCTGTAAGTCCTGCTTGCAATGCTCAGTAGGAAATTCAGGTGCATGTCAAAGCACTTTGAAAAGTATAAACCACTTTATAAATTGAAAGGACGCTGACAAATACCTAAACACATTGGATAGCCCCTGAAAGTTCCTCATTAGCAAGCAGGCTGAGCCTACTGGGCCAAGTGCAGAGATAAAACAGCAAATTTATTATTATCTCTGTCCACTGGAGGATAATATTGGCACAGTTAATCCAAGAGCAACAGATAATGTAGGCATCCTTGATACTTGAGTTAGAGGTACATCATATTACAGATTAACTTTAGTGTTTTATTGAAACCAATAGAAATACCAGTTGTCTGTCTCTGAGCTTGAGTACATAAGATATGGAGAATTGATAGCTTAGGAATTAAACACTCCCTTGACTAATCCACAGAATGGTTATTTCTCATAAAAATACCAATTTTGAGACCTGAGATTATTCCATGTGACACCTGAGTCTATATTGCCTTAAAGTGTTCTCCGTTTATTTCTAAGACATGTGGTTTATTGCTCTAACTAGATTATATGACTTAAACACAAATCATTTTTTATGAAATGAAACTTTCGTTTATTGAGAAAAATTCTATGTGGTGATTATTTTGCTAGGGTCTTTCACATACATTATCTCATTGACTTTTCAGAACATTCACGTGAAATGGAACTTTTATCTTTCTTTCTTTCTTTTCTTCTCTTTTCTTTTCTTTTCTTTTCTTTCTTTTCTTTCCTTTCTTTCTTTTTTTGTGGTACACAGGCCTCTTGCTGTTGTGGCCTCTCCCGTTGCGGAGCACAGGCTCCAGACGCGCAGACTCAGCGGCCATGGCTCACGGGCCTAGCCGCTCCGTGGCACGTGGGATCTTCCCGGACCGGGGCACGAACCCATGTCCCCTGCATCGGCAGGCAGACTCTCAACCACTGCGCCACCAGGGAAGCCCCTTTATCTTTATTTTTATAGATGAAATGCTGGGAGCTTAAGTAAACCTGTGCAAGGTCACACTACCACTCAATGATGAGCTGGAACTCAGAGCCAGGCATCTCTATCACACGTCACTGCTTTTCCATTTTTGGTACCCCTTAGTCTCTTTTATCTGGCTCTATGATTTCCCTAAATGTTTAGAAGAATATGTCTATTCCCTATATCTCAGTTGATGGAGAAGTGACTCCGAGTCTCTTTGTTAGTTAGCAGTGTTAGAAAGGATCACAATTCTTTAACTGGAAACAAGAGGGGCTTAAACCTCATTTGAGACTTTTCTAATGTAGAAACCTGGAAATTATCATGATGTTTTTCACTGTTCTGTGGTGTACACTTGAGGAGACTTTTGGGAAGCACACTTTGAATCTCTTACTTCATCTGTGAATTTCAAAATATGCATGGAAAATGGTATGATTGTCAGGGGAACAGAGAGGTAGCTATTTCTCCATAGGCGCTAAGCTGTCTTATCCATTTTTCACCAGTCACTCATTTTCTAAAAATGAATCTGCCTTGTTTTTTTTTGTTTTTGTTTTTGTTTTTTACAAGATGGAACGGAAAATCATTTATGTTAACTTTTCAGCTATAAAATCCACTTTTAATCTTTCACTGGAGTACTAGTATCTCAGTCAGGAGAAAAAGATCTCATTAAAAAAATGATATACAGTGTCTATTAATCAATTGGATGGAACTACTTTATGCCCTGAATGCAAAATGTTGAAATGTATCTCTTAAGGATCAATATTGTTTCTAAGTAACTAAAGCTAAATCAATATCAGCTCCACACTTCACTTTGGTAACAGATGATTAGACTCTCGTGTTTCTGAACCTGTAACTACAAATACAGAGTGCCCAGAAATAGTTTTCAGACTAAATTTTTCCCCATTTGTCTTTTTAGATGTTGATTTATTTGTGTTTTCTGTGTTTAGTGAAATCCTTTTATAATATGACTGTTGAGGTAAAGCAAATTCTCTTAGAGAAATTGTATTAGACTTTATTGTATAGGGTTTTTAAGTCTCAAAGGGCTTCCTTTGACCTATGTATGTCCAAAATCATGTAATAACAGTGTTCAGCTGTATTTTGTATTATTGATTTTTGCTTACTCATTTTAGTTGTAGTGCACACTGGACTTAGAGGGAATTAATGAGTTCTGTGTTAAATGTTTAAGGACAAAAGGGCAAATTCTAAACCATAGCATTACTGCATTTCAGGATTAAAGAAAACCCTAAAGGTATATGGTTCAACCTCTTAGGTGAGGCTTCCATCAGTACCCTGTACAGGATCCCAGCAAGCTAATTCACTCTTAGGTTGGATTAAATCAAGCATAAAATTTAGAGGGAAGGAGATTGAACCATTCACATCCCTGGCAGGAAAAAGATTATACCCTCTAAAGGCAAATTTGAGAAGCATTTTATTAAGGGGGTATTTACAGAGGTATGGGGAGGGCTATAGATACTAATAAGAGATAAGTGAAACACTCAGAGGCTGGCAATAATATGGAACTGTGGGGGAGGAAAAATAATTTTCCCTCTACCCTTTAGGTTCTTGGCTGAGAATGCCCTGTAATAAAAAGATTAACAGGAGAAAAACAAAAGTTTAATAACATGTATACTTCCTGTATACATGGGAGAGACCCAGGAAAACTGAGTAGCTCCCTGAAATGGCCCAAGCTGCAACCTTACATACCATCTCCAGCCAAGGACAAAAGAAGATGTTGGGGGTGGGGTGCTGTTGAGGGGAGGGGAAACCAGTTATGGGAGGTGACCAGGAAGAGCACAGTAAACAACGGTAAGGATATTATGCAGATTTAAGTGGTCACAGTCTCCACTGACAAGATTTTCTAGAAATTCATTCTTCTCTTCCTGGTAGAGGGAGACCTTTTACAAATGAAGATTTCCCTTAAATCCCTGTAAATATCTCTTACAAAAGGGTAACTTCTACTCTGTTTTCAGAGCTTTTCCAGTGTCTACTGTTTCTCAAAAATAATCAGCCTAAAATATTCCTTATGCCAAAGAGGTATATTTTGAGGTGGTATATGCTAGTCCTCTTCAGAGCCATTGCCTTTCTTAGACCTGAAGGAGCAAGGAGGGGAGAGCAGTTCCTGGAACTCCAGGAGGGTAGTTCAGAGAGAGCATCTACTGATAGGAACTGTACCTTGGGTAGAGAAACACAACTACAGCCAACCTGAGACCCAGCAGGGGTGAGTGCCAGGGGAATAAAATACCTTCCTCCTCATCTTCATGTTCCTCCTACATTCTCTCTCTGTTGATTTCTTTAGGCCAAAACCAACTGAGAGCCATAGGGCAAGAGAGCCTAGTTAATGAAATACAGAGAGGTCAGCCTTGTAGGACACAGAGCAGAGAGTAAATTGGAAGAGGTAAACAGAAGATATTCAGCACGGAGATGACAGCCCCCTTCTACCCAGACTCCATCAGAGCATATCTAGAGGGCAGTTATTAGTTCTGAACAAAAGGGCTGTAGTCAAGCAAATGTGTTCAAAGAAAGAATACCAATATAATGAGTGAATTGAAAAGCTCTCCATATAAAAATGTTTAGAGGAAGTAGGATTGTTATTTCTAGAAAAGATTTGAGGGTCAGTATAATATGATAGTTAAGAGTACAGACTCTGAAGGCAGCTCTGAATTTACTAGCAGTTTGACTTTGGGCAAGCCACTTCACTTCTGTTTGCTTCAGTTCTCTTATTTGTAAAATTGGGCATAATAATAGTAATATCTACCCCATAGGGTTGTTATGAGAATTAAATGATTTAATACTCAAAGCACTTAAAACAGTGCTTAGTATACAGTAAATGTTATGTAAGTTACATAATTGAGGAGGGGCACAGTTAAGAAATTTGTGTGGGTCTTGAAGCAGTTAAATTAAGTCCAGTGGGTGAAAACTCTAAGATGACAGATTTTCATTCAGTACAAATATAACTTGCTTTATAGACATAAAAAATGATCTTATATGGTAGTGAGTTCTCCATCCTACAGGTAGTCAAATTTAGATTAAATAACAAATTATACAGAGAGATTCAAGCATAAATTGGGAGGTTGGATTAGAAGACCTTCAGAATCCATTCCTGGCATATCTATGATTCTTCAGCAAAGTCATGTGCATTACCACTGAATGTATAACCGTGTTAGGTAAACCTCTGCCTTGAAGAGCCAATGATTGCTTTGTAGATGTTGACCTAAAACGAATAGACTGCCAGTTATTTCTCCAGCAAAAATGGGTTTATTCAGGATCAGCAGAGAATTGCAATTCTGGGTTTGCAACCATGGCAAGCCATGTGCAAGCCCCCAGTAAAAATGGAGAGGAGAACTCTTATAGGGGGGAAAGGGAACTTGGGAGGGCTATAGTAATCAAAGAGTCCAGGACTGTTCATTGGCTGAGCTGTTGCCAGTGTCAGGGAAGAAGAAAATTTTCTCTCCCCTTCTAGGTTTTTCTGGCTGGTCTAAGAATTAAATTGACATGAAACAGATTAACGGGAAATTCACACAAAATTTTAATAACATGTATACATGGGAGAGACCCAGGAGAACTGAGTAAGTCACCAAAATGGCTGAAACCCTCACCTTGAATACCACCTTTAGCTACAGGCAAAAGAGGATGTTGGGGGTAGTGGTTTGGGACTTCAGAGGGGAAGAAAGCAATTCACATGGAGATGGAAAAACAAGTGTTTGATAAATAAATGTTCCTGGGTCAGGCAGGCAGAGACAGTGGGACACAGAGTAGACTCTGATCTTCAGGCCCTGCCTAGAGTTTCCCCCAGCACACCTAGCCCATATTCTTTGCAGATAGCTCTGGTGATAGCTTTATTCTAGGAACAGATCCTCTATCTAAATTCTTTAGGTAGCTAAGGGGGAGGTAAAGAAGAAAGATTTCCTGAGTCTTCTGTTTTTTAAAAATAATCAGCCTAAACTAATCCCCATGCTGAAGGGACACAGTTTGGAGTGGCAAATAGGAGGTCTTTGCTGTTGTCTCAGGGCATGAGAACTCCCCGTTCTGGTCTCCCAACTCTATTTAATTTAGGTTTCTGTTTATTAATTTTTACATAGGGCACACATTGCCCAGATATCATTCTTGACCTTTAGGTAGTGCATGAAAAAGCACATTCTTAAGGCTGTTTGTGATTATATTGTTTGCCACCCTCCATCATCTTGCAACCATCTCTCTCTCCAGTTCAGTTTTCTTCAGTGAAAATATATGAAGCAATGGTCAGTTTGCTGTTTAAGATTGTAGGCTCTACAGTTATATAATTTAGATTTAATATTTAAGATCAGCCTTCTACTACATGTGTGATTTTGTACAGATTAGTTAACTTCTTAGAGCCTGGATTTTCTTCACTGTAAAACACAGATAATAATGAAACCGCTGACCGATAGGTGTCATTTCCACGGGTCTCCAAAGAGCCCAGTCCTTCATATCTCATCACAGAAAGAATTCAGCGAGAGGCAAAGTGATAGATAAGAAGTGATTTATTAGAATAGGATGCTTGTGAAGCTTACAAGCGGGTGGGTGAGAGAGTGCTGCACCCTGGGAACTTAGTGGGCTACAGTTTTATAATCAAAGGAAAAGGGGGGGCGTGAAAGACTACTTTCTTCTTCATTCTTGAGTAGACGTCATGTTTCCATCATCAGCTCCTCCTCCAGGTTGGGCAGGGGAGTATGCTTTGTCCCTACATGGTCAAGCCAGGACTGTAAAAATTATTTGAGGTCTCTGTACAATGAGCACTTTTCCATAAATTATTGTTTTTTATGTGTGCAGAGAGCATCATCATAGGGATCATCAACTTAGCTCACTGGGTAGGATGTGGGCCTCATGCCACCATTGTTTTATTGTTTTGGGGCATGTCTCATGCTTCTGTCTCATGGTTTTGTGGCTAGGCAAGCCTGCTTGGTTTTGTGGTTAAGTAAACCTGCTTTCTTGAGTAATCATTAACTTACAGGTGTCGCCCATATTTTTCTACTTACAGTCCCCTAGCAGGATTAACTATTTAATCACCTACTTTGTCCCTTTACTCTGTCCCTATCAATAATACCCTTTATCTCACAGGCTCATTGAAAAGATTAAATGAGTTACTCTTTGCATGCAAAGTTTGTGGCATATAGTAAACTTTCAATAAATGTTAGCACTTGTTATAATGCTATATTTTATCATATATTAATGATATATTATGTCATATGTTGTTATTATAAAACTATTTCCTGAGATGCATGGTTACCTTGTATGCAGCAGATTTTCACACTCCCTTTGAAAGGAGCCTGCACTCTCCAGTTAATTCTGGAGGATTTCTACAGGGATTTGTAAAGCTGCTGGGGAAAAGGAAAAGAGGTAATTTCTCTTTCAATGAGAGACATCTTCCTCCAAGGCCATCCCCATTCCAAAGTCATGAGTCATGAGGAACTGTATTCAGCAGAAAAGCAGTCCGTGCAGTTCCTCCAGCTGTATGGAGGAAACTGTGTCAAAGAAGGGATTCTTGCCTCTCAGCAGCCAAGCATGAAGTTTATATTTAGATTTTCATATGAATAAAACTTCAGAAGTTAGAAGGGGCCAGCTGCAAAAGGCCCAGTTGCTCTTTGATCTGTGGAATAAGAGCTCGAAACAAAGAAAAATAAGAGAGAAATACCACCTTCCCAGTCTTTGTCTATGTAATGAAAGGAGTTTTCAAACTTCCTTTAGCTGCAAATAATTTTAATTAGCATTTTAGAGGGGACTGAATGTAAATACCAATTCTGCTTAAGCTGGAGCCAGTTGATTAACCATTGTATGAAGTGCTAAAAGCTTCTGGTTGGGGGAGGAGGAAAAACAGACACTCTTGTTTGGCATTCTGTTCTGGTCCCCACCAGAGGCTTTGAGTCTTATCCTCCCTCCTCTCTTATTCATCTACCCACCCCCAAATGCAAATTGCTTTTTCATGGGTGGCATCTCAACGCTAGGATGACAAGGAAAGGACATATAAGGGCAGGATGACAGATTCATCCTAGTTTGTTCATCCACTTTTAACCCTGAAAGTCTTGGGTATACCCTCAGTTCTGGGCAAACCAGAATGAACACTATCAGGAAATATTATTCAGAAAACCATGGGTTAAGTCCCCTATGAAAAACCTTGACAGGCTGAAGGGTAGTATCTCCATATCAGTAGATACCCTAGACCACAGTGAAAGTTCCTGAGACTCAGTGAATAAGCTGAAACACACTAATTGGAGGAGAACCAATATTAATAATGAAGAGGAAGAAAAACAAGAGGAGGAGAAGGAATCACAGCTAGTATTTATTTAATGCTTTCTACATGCCGGGTTCCATGTTGTTATTTTATAGATACCACCTAATTCAATCCACTATTATTATGCTCATTTTATGGATGAGAAAACTGAGGCTCGGTGATCCTGTGACTTGCAAGGTCAAGTGGAGCCAGGATTCAAATCCATGTCTAACTCCAAAGTGTACACTCTTAACCACCATATGATATTGTCTTATTTACTGACAACTTGCTATATTTCAGGCACTGTGCTAGGCCTCTGGGATAGAGCAGTGAGCAAAGCACACATGATCCCTACCCTCATGGAGTTTCAATCCATGTTAGAACGACCCATATGAAAACTGGATTCTTTTGTTTTGATATCATTGCAGTTACATGAGTGCCACTTCTATCTTACCAGAATTCCAGAGAGAGAGAGGTGTGCTGTTTATTGATGTTCACGCCTAAGCAATTACAGAAAATGACTAGACTAGCTGTTGATAGCCTTAGAAGAATGAGGCCTTTGTTTTAGGAAGCTAAATTAAGTATGCCAGGATGAGCAGCTACTGATGAAATAGGAAAGTAAAGGTGATTGTTCTTTATCAGTTTCCTGCTATATATCAAACAAAAAGGAAATGATTGAAAACATTTATTCATGGTGTTTCTTTGGAACCAAAGAATACCTGTTAATATGGATCTCCTGCCAGTTGTAAGTTTCTTTCTTTTTTTTTTTTCCTGCTGTCAGTAACTGTCAAAATTAAGATTTCATATTTAGAGCTGCTATTGTGGGGGTTTGTGACTCTCCAAATCTGAGCCTTACAGTATTATGAGACATGGCACCTCAGGTGACCTTGATAATTGGTGTAGCCTATTAAGTTCTGCCATTATCCATTTCTGACTCTACAGGATCAATATCAAAGTCAAAATATATATCACCTCCTTTTAGGATCTGCTTGATCCATACCTAGGTTAGGAATTGGCAACTATGGTGTCAAGGCCAAATCCAGTCTGTTGCCTGTTTTTGTATAGCCTATGAGCTAAGAATAGTTTTTACATTTTTAAATGGTTGAAAAATTCAAATGAAAAATAATATTTTGTGACATGTGAAAATTATATAAAATTCCAATTTCAGTGCCTATAAATAAATTCTTATTTGATCACAACCACCCACATTCCTTTATATATATGGTCCGTGGCTGATTTCCTGCTACAGTGTCGGAGCTGAGTAGTTACTACAGAGAATGTGTGGCCCACAAAGCCTAAATATTTACTATTTGATCCTTTATGAAAGAGGTATGCTGACCCCTGGCCTAGAGGAAGGGACTGATCCTGTTTATAGAACATGTACATGAGAAAGCTCATAATTACAGGTAAAGTGAACCATCATTGCTTTGTTTTGGAAGAAACAACAATAACAGCAAACATAAGTTGACCCAGTAGTTGCAAGTCATGTGGAATCTATGTAAGTTAAGAAAAAACTTACATTATATCTCTAATCGTAGTCTTCCTAGATATTTCTAAAAACTTCTCTTTATCTTGGTTATGTTCAATAGCTATTGGTCACTGATAAGTAGAAGCTACAAGCATTTACCTTAAGATTCATATTTTAGCTGACATTTACTTACGTAGTACATGTATAATATATATATATATATATATATATATATATACAGTGTAAATACTTTATATGTCTCTGTTCATTTGAGTTTGCCTTCTGGCTTCATTATGACTGGTGTTAACCCTGGAGGCGCCACTGAGTCAAATGATGTAAAGACATGATTTACTTTTTGTTACCTGTTTCTCAGAGTTTCTTAGTAATACTTCTGACTCAGAATTGTGGTGCTACTTTTTCCTTCAAAGCAAAGAGAGGGAAGATTTTCTCCCTTGTTCTCTTCTCCCTGGCTTTTTTTTCCTGCAGCAGTACCATTACCTGCTATGCAGAGATGATGAGCTCAAAAATATTCAGCTAAGATATCACTGTCAGTGTCGGTTTAATAAATCAACACTTGAAATTAAACGATTAATTTTTCAGAACATTAAACAGCAAAGGAGCACCAGAAGAAAGATGAAGGGAATAGGAAATTAGCACCTAAGAAATATTTACCCTTCATGGTAGCCATTGTATAACATTGCAGATTCTGACATTTGTAATTGAATAACATAGCAAAGGAAACAGGTTGTTGTACATCTTTTTTAGAGCTGGCCTGGGTTCTGGGTGAGTGAGCAAATGAGCAGAGGTCTAGGGACTGAGTAGGCTAGGTCAAAGGCCACTGTAGTGAAATATGAAACAGACTCAGGTGTTTTCATCATACTGAGAGAAGCTGATGGGGTTCAGGGTAGGCCGCCCCAGAATGTGCCACTTTGGCATGTGGGTTATTATGAGCTGAAAATAATCAAGGCCCAACAGACTCAAGAGGAGCTTTTACCTCCCCCTTAACTGCCTAAAAGAATTGAGATAGAGGGCCTGGTCCAGGAAGAGGACTATCACCAGAGATAACTATGGGCTCAATGTGGTAAGCTGGGGCTAGCTCAGCAGGACTTGTTTGTTCAAATTTCTCTCTGTGCCCCATCATCTCTGCATGGCATGGCAAACATTTATTTACCCAAAATTTGCTCTTCCCATCTTCCTGTGAATTGTCTTCCTCCCCTTTGAAGTTCCAGACTCCATCCCCGTCTCCTTAGCTTAGGATGCGTGAAGCCTTAATTGCCTGACTGTCTTTGAGCCTTTCATGTCTATGTGAGACTCTTGGACCTACAAAGTTAAATTTGTTTTTCTCCTGTTAATCTGTCTTATGCAAGTTTAATTATTACAACAGCTAACAGAACCTAGAAGGGTAGAGGAAAAATTTTCCTCCCCTACAAAGCACAGTGATTGGGAGCATGGACTCTGGGACCAAATGGGCTTGGGTTTGAATTCTGGTGCTGCCATTTACTGGCTGAAGGGTCTTTGTCAGGTGATTTAATCTTAATGAACTTTGATTTCCTCATTTGTAAAATGGAGATAATAAGACTACATCCTTTTTAGGGTTGTTGTGAGAATTGAATGAGATGTATATAAATGTGCTTAGCAATGGGCCTGGCAAAAGTACTCAATGCATGTTTGTTATTTTTATTGTTAGTATGGATTCTAAGTGAAATTGTACCAGAAATCATTGCAGTAACTAGCCAATACTTTGTTAAATGGCAAATCTCTGCCTACTCATGTAAAGGAAGGTAGTGAAAGGAATAATGAGTGGAAATTAGGAGAGCTGTGCTTTAGACTGAAAAAATGATGACAGCAACAATAAAAGGTTAGGATTTATTAGGCCTTTGCTAAGTGTTTAATACTCACAACAACCCTAAGTATGTAATGTCATTATCCCCATTTTAAATATGGGGGAACTGAGGTTTAAAAAGACTTGGCTATTGTATAAGGTAACACAGCTAGCACTTAGCAGAAGTGGGATTTGAACTCAGGTAGGTTGTCTTCACATCCTCCATACTTAACCATGAACCTTCTTGGTTCTACAGTTAGCTAGCTCTATGACCAAGGGCCTACAGGATACACATATGGTTGTGCAGGTTGTGCACTGCACAATTCAAGGGGGGGTATTCTACTCATATTGGGTACATGTAGTGAATAACCTGCACACTTATATGGGTGGCCGTGGCTTAGTTCCTTAGCATATCTGAGTTTTAGTTTCCTTGTCACTAAAATAAAAGGTTTGAACTAATGGTCACTGGGCCTCTTCTAACTGAGGGTCTAGTATGAGTGTGTGGATAATTTAAAAATAATTTCTAATTTGTTTTGGAGAGTTTTATATTTGAATTTGTCAGTATCTGATGAAATGAATTCCTAGAATAAACCAAATAAAGCCACAGCACTGGGAAGACCTGGAGCTGGCGGATTAGGGGAGCTGCCTAGTCTTCCTGTCAGGTTCCCCTGCTCAGGTTCTCCATGCCATGTAGAGACAGTTCATATCTGCAGCTGATGAAATGAACAGCAGAAGCCAAATGTCCCTTTCGTAGATATCCCCAGGATTGGGATATGGTTAAGCGAATGGATTTGCAAGGCTTTCTTTACTATGCTGTGAACTGCATGAAAATTAAGTGTAAATAGCATCATAGATTTGAAAGCAGATATTCAAGTAAATTAGGTGTTGTCTACAAAAACCCATTGTAATGAAGCAATTAATTAAGCAAGAATTTTATGTGCTACTTATCAATAAAGGCACAACTTGGTTGATAATATTGTGAATCTATACGTATGTACAGATAAATTAGCTTTAGGTATTGGGATATCACTAGCACTATAGTAAGACTCAGACTATCCCCTCTTAGATATTTGCTTTCTTTCAGTTAAATGATGCTTTCTGTAGTCATGCTTAACTGAAAAATAGATTAGCATGTTCTTCTACTCAATTGTATTCCACCCCTAATTAGAATTCTTTTTTAGTAGTTTACACATCACCATTAAAGATATATAGTTAAAGTAAATAAAAAAAAGTATAGCAGTCTTGTTCTTCTCGTCCTTCCACCTGCCCCATCCCCTACACACCGCCCCCCCCCCGCACCAAGCAAGGCTTCTTTCTAACTCTTCTTAGAGTTACAATTTCTCCCCATTCCTAAGAAGCTTTCATGGCTCTGGCACCTCACCAAGTGTCACAGCCTCTGCAGCCTGTCTTCCTGTGTAAACAGTCAACTTAGCTCCCCTATGAGAAAGATATCTGCTTACAGCTAACCAAAGGTCAGGAATTCCTTTGCCATTTCTAATGTTCCTTAAGCTTTAAGGTGACTTATTGTTCCCTATTCCTGTCATACTGGTTTATTCATCATTCCTTGGCGCCATCCTTCTTCTTCCTCCCTCAGAGCTTTTGCTTAGGCTGATTTCCTTTGCCTGAAATTTCTCTCCCCTTTACTCATTTCTGCCTGTCACTCGCCCTGTTCAAAGCCCAATTTAAATTGCAGTTCCTCTAATAAGTCTTTCCATCTTCTGTACCCCACAGCAATTTGCTTATACTTTAGTTATAACTACAGTGACTGCATTTGCTGAACTCTAAAATCAGGACACATGCTTTGACAACTATAAGTATACTTATAGGAACAATGTGATAGATTATTTGAAATCAAGATGTTTCCAGAAAATTCAGAGTGCATGTTTTCCTTAATTATAGCATTCATTACAGTCTGCCTTGTGTTGGCGTTAATTATGTATTTGTTTGGATCCTTTCTGATGTTGTGAGCAAGAATTGTGTCATATGCATCCCTGTATCACCCCACACCTGTCAGATTCCTTTGTCTACAGTAGGCAGTCTTTTTTCTACACAGTCATCAACTACTTATTAAGCTCATATGATGTGGCAGGCACTGTGCTAGGTGCTGGAGATGAGATGAGGTATTTTCCACTATGAAATAAACTACCATGAGATGAGTGCCATGTTAGGGTAGACCTGAAACACATAGAGGTCCCCCTCACCCAGACTTGGAGAGTTAGGGAGGTCCTGAAGGAAGTGGTTTATAAGAGGAGAACTGAAGGATGAGAAAGATTTTGTCAGGGAATGATAGGGCTTAGGGGCTGCGGATTACAGAGGTGACAAAGATATGGTCCTTTGCTCTCAGAAATCTTGTAGCGAGAACAGTCTGTGTAATAAGTCCAAAGATGAGAGAGAGAGAGCGGCCTATTGCAGAAATTCAACTTTTTTTCTTCAGTCCCATTTGGAGTGTGGAGTGTGAAGCGGGGAATAAGAGAAGGGGCTGAAAATGGAAGCGAGTCAGGTGCTAGGGATATAGGCATGAGTAAGACATGGCCCCTTGTCTCCCAGAATTTACATTAGAGGAGAGGTTCCCCTGTACTGTAGGAACATATATTAAGGCACCTTACCCTCCTGAGGGTAGGGGAGGTTTACCCCAAAATGTGAGCTCTAAGTTGGAATCTAGATCACTTAGTGCAGAAGGAATTAAATTGCTAGTATTTAGCTACTTTGCCTTTTCTGCTTTTCTGAATCTTAGCATGAGATGGAAACTGTCAGGGAGTAAGAGAAGAACAACACCTCCTCTCTGCTTCCGTACTACTACTAGCTTTCCTCTCTACATACATGCTGAAATAGAGAGATTGATTACATAAAACATAATCTGTTTTTTTTCCCTTCCAATCAGAAAGCAGTTTCTCCAGTCACTTTGTTACTTGGCTTGAAGCTTCTTCCCTTTTTTTCTGATCAATATTTTAATCGAGTCTTATGTAAAATGAAATTTACATTTAGGTGTTCCCTTAGCAACCATAACATAAAATCAAATACATCTGCTTTCAGAATCAGTTCATCTTTTGAAAAAGCTTGTAGTTACCCAATTTTCTATTATTATCAAAATTGCTTTCTAAATGGGCTAACAAAGCACTTTAAGAACCATATTTAAATAGAATTTATGAAGTTTTATAATAGAGATAAGAAGTGGCTTTACCATTTATTTAATCAATCTGTCAGTCAATCAATAAATATTTATTATTACCTATAGGTGCTATGTTAGGTGCTGTGGATTACAAAGATGACAAAGATATGGTCCTTTGCTCTCAGAGATCTTGTAATAGGACAGACACCTACAGCAATAACTGTAATACAAGGTTTAAAGATGAGGATACAGATTAAATGTGGGAGCATGCACATATGAGTTTGTTTTAATAGGATTTGTTAAAATGATCTTTAACTTCTTTTGAACTGAATTTGAGAGATATCAGCTGTCAGCTCCTAAAGCTCTAGTTCCAGAAGTAAATTCTAAAGATCTAAAAAGTCCTTGCATCTCAGAGTTCTCACATTGTCATAGGAATCTGGGAAAAAATATCCTAACGTGCCATGAGAAACTGTCAGAAACCGTTTGCTACATTAAGTTGATGTCAAGTTCACAGAGGGATTTCTGGACTCTAATTTTGCAGTAAATGTGGTGTCCTTGCCAAGGAAGAACATGGAAAACTGAAAGGATGTAAAATGTTCAAATATTCCTATGCTTAAAATGATATTTAAAATAACCTGATAACCTGAGCTAGGCTCACCAGCAATTTAGACTTGCAGTTGTCCAACAAAGCAGGATTCTGACCAGGATTACAAAAGACTGAAGAGCCAATGAACATGGATTCTAACAGTGGTTTAAAACTCCATAATGTGGAATTAAGCACAGTCTCTCCCTTCATCCTTTTTCCCCCAGTTTTCTTGGGAAATAATTGACATACATTACTGTATAAGTTTAAAGTGTACAGCATAATGGTTTGATATACATAATATTGTGAAATGATTGCCACAAAAGGTTCAGGTAACACCTATCTTCTCACTTAGATACAGTAAAAAGAAAAGAAAGAAAAAAAGGAAAAGAATTCTCCTTCTGATGAGAACTTTCAGGGATTACCCTCTTAAGTTTCCTATATATTATCAGCAGTGTTAGCAATAGTCATTACCTTCTACAGCATTGTTTCATCTTGCTAGCCTCCCTCCTCATGCTCACCTGTGTTCCAAAGCCTGCCCTCCAAACATGTGATCTTCCGGGCATCATTTTAGCTCTCTGGAAAATGTAGGATAATCACTCTCCATCCAACCTCGCTACCCTGAATGTTTCTTTTGTGAAGAGTAGTCTCTTAGGGCCCATCTGCTTTTCCCAGTTCCTCCAGAAATTAGGGAAATACTTTTTCTTTATCTTTTTACGCCTTCATCATATAGCTCTTAAGGTTACATTCAAATGGTTTGCTTACTTGTTTCTCTCTTCCACTGTAAGGGTGGAAGAGACCACATTTGTGATATTCATTACTGTGTCTCTAGGGTTTAGCTTGACACATAATAGATCCTTAATGTATGTATGGTAAACTGTCTTTTGAACACGTTTTGGAAAGCTTTGAGTTAGTGCTCATGGTAATGTGTTCAAGGTTTGTAGGTTTGGTCTCTGGGTAGGGCATTTTCTTTTGTTTAGTTCCATAGTCAAATTTATACCACAAAGTCATGTTAACTGGTACTTTGTAAACAGACACTGTATCCTATACTGTGTACTAAAAATAGGTTAAAAGAACGAATAAAAGCTACCTAATGAAAACTGGCACTGTTCTAAGCACTTTATGCATAAATTACATTTCACAACAATCTCTATGAAGTAGATGTTAACATCTCCATTTTCCAAATGGAAATTGAGGCACAGTAAGGTTAAGTAACTTGTCCAAGGTCACGCATCTAATAAGCAGAATAGCTGGGATTTTTGCCTAGGTAGTCTAAGAACCTGCTCTCTTAGTCACGGTATAATGCTGCCTTGAGAGCACAAGGATAAGATTGTCATGTACAGATTGTAAAGTCTGTAAGCATTAGAGAAGAAAATCTTCTCAAGGGATGGAATAATCACCAAAGTCTGCATGAGAGAGGTCCACATTGCAAGACAAATGGATATCTATTTTTTATTCAACTCTAATTGGCTAGAATTGTTTTTGCCACAACCAAATTAATATAAAGACTATAACCTTTGGATTGATGGTCAGCAAAAGCCAAAGCTATTGGCACTGGATGGGCCACTTGACCTTTCTTCCACTGTGTGAGTTATTTCACATGGCCAGTATATTCTTGGGATTGGCTTACTGGTAGTAGGTCACCTGGTTTGTTTGAATTGCGCAGGAATTAGAAATGCCTCGGTGTTGACAACTTAAAAACATAATTCACACCAATGGCCTGCTACCTTTTTTGTGAATATAATTATCTGGGTTCAGATTTTAGTGCCCAGAAATTTAGAAGCCTTGTGTCCTCAGAGTTATTTGCAATTCCTGTAAAAAGATGCCCATATTCAAAAAGTCCTTTTTTTCTTAAATATTCAGCAAAATACTTTAAATTATAACAAGTATTTTGTAATTATCTCTTAAAAGCTGTAATGAAACTCATAGATAATATCTTTATCTAGGAATATGTATATATTCATAAATGTACTATAAATGCTAAAGGAGAAAAAATAATTTTTAATAGAATATGTATTTGAATATGTATATGCTCAGGTACTACTATTGATATATATGTTATAATAAATATTTCCATTCACACGTTGAAGTACTATGAATACAACTTCTATAAATGTAGGGTGGTGTGTTGATGACTTAAACGCAGTGATATTTATTGCCATTGGTGATATAATTATCTTAAATGGTGAACAATTCTTGCTTAAGTTGTGAACTTATATAAGCAGAACAATCTTCTGCTTATATAAGTAGATGCTTTCCTGGAAAATTCAGTGTATATTAAAACCATGCAAAGCATTTTATATTAAATGAAGTTGAGATCTTGGCTCAGATAGTAATAAACAGATTTTTCACCTGAATAAATATCTGGTGGGGCATCAAAGATTGGGAGAAACATGGTCACATTAAGTCTTGGTTGTATGGTTGCATTTAGGAAGTCTAGCAACCCTAGACCTCTCCTGGTCAGTATCTCCTCCCATGCCAATAATGTAGACTTTAAGGCAAAAGGAATTACGAGGGTGTAAACCAGATTGTATGTAATAAAAGTTTCAGCCACTCAGGAAGAAAACAATTATAAATTTGTATGCACCTAATAACATAGCCTCTAAAAATATAAAGCAAAACTTGACTGAAATACCAGGGAAATTTGGCAAATCCGCAATCAAAGAGATTTTACACACCTCTCTTGCTAAATAATAGGAGATAAATATCTTTGTTCAGGCTGCTATGGCAAAATACCATAAACTAGGTGACTTATAAAGAACAAAAGTTTATTTCTCACACTTCTGGAGGCTGAGAAGTCCAGGATCAAGGCACTGGCAGATTTGGTGTTGGCTGAGGGCCCACTTCCTTATATATGGCCATCTTCTAGATGCAATCTCACATGGCAGAGGGGGACTAGAGAGCTCTGTGGACTCTCTTTTTTAAGACCACTACTCCTATTTATGAGAGCTCCACCCTCATGACCTAAGCCCCTCCAAAAACTCACACCTTCTAGATTTCAGCATGTGAATTTGGGGACACAAATATTCAGTCCATAGCAATAAATCAGTCAGGATATCAAATATTGAACTATTCAACTGATAACTTGATCTAATAAGACATATATACAGTGATAAAGTAGCCCATACTGACTTGTGAGAGTCACATGTGTGCATCAGTGATCTCATGTTGATTGCTTGCAATTGGATGGTGAGAGTATTCACACCGTGGAAATTGTCCAGCAGTGCACATCTGGGTATCTGAGAGTCAGTTGTTAAACATTTACCAACATACCACTGCATGTACAGAGAACTACATCTAACACTTGCAGATTATACATTTTTTTCAATTACATACAGAAATGTTCCCAAATTGACCATATGCTGGGCCATAAAGCAAATTTCAATAAATTTTTATGGATTTAAGTTACGCAAAGTGTATCATTTGGCTGTAATGGAATCAAGCTAGAAATCAATAGCAAAATCATAACCAGTAAATTATGAAATATTTGCAGAATTACCAGTATACCTCTATATAATCCGTTAAGTCAAAGAAAAAATTATAATGGGCATTAGGAAATATTTTGAATTGAATGATAAAAATATATATCAACACTATGGGATGTAGCTATTATTAGAGGGATATTTGTAGCCTTAAATACATTAGAAAGAAGACAGGCTGAAAAGTGATGATACAAACATCCATTGCACGAAGTTAGAAAAAGCAGCAAATAAAATTCAAGAAATATAGATTGGGAGTTTGGGATTGACATGTACACACTGCTATATTTAAAATAGATAACCAGTAAGGACCTACTGTATGGCACAGGGAACTCTGCTCAATATTCGGTAATAACCTAAATGGGAAAAGAATTTGCAAAAGAATAGATACATGAATATGTATAACTGAATCACTTTGCTGTACACCTGAAACAAGCAACATTGTTAATCAACTATGCCCCAATATAAAATAAAAATTAAAAAAGAGAAAGTCAATTATCTTCTGAAAACCAAAAAAAAAAAAAAGTAAAGACAAGAGCAGATATGAAATAGAAAACAAGCCTACAGTAGAGAAACTCAACAGCGCCAAAAGTTGGTTGTTTGAAAAGATTAATAAAATATATAAACTTCTAACAACATTGTCCAACTAAAAACCAGGGAAGGCACAAATAACCAGTATCAGGGATGAAAAGGGGAACATTCCAGTAGATTTTTATTTTTTTATTTTTATTTTATTTTTTTTCCCAGTAGATTTTTAAATGTAAAAAAGATATGAACAACTTTACGCTGGTAAATTTGAAAATTTAGTTGGTATGGACAAATTCCTAGGAAAATACATCTTACCAAAGCTGGCAGAAGAAATAGAAAATTATAAATGGTTTTATACCTTTTGACATGGTTGTGTTGTTGTGTACTTACTATTTTGTGCTCTAATTTTTTTCACATAACAGTTTTACATATTATATATAACAAATTCCTCTCATTTGTCACTTTCAATTTCTATAAAAGATCTCTTTGTTACATTATCAGTAATAAAGAGCATTTGGACTCTTTCCTAGTCTTTATATTGGGTTGGCCAAAAAGTTCGTTCGGGTTTTTCGTAGCATCTTACAAAAACCTGAATGAACTTGCTGGCCAACCCAATAGTTGCACAGAGCACTGCCATGAGAATCATAGTACAAATTATGTTTTCCTTTCAGTTATTTCCTTAGGGGTGTACTCCTTACAATGGAATTAGTAGGAGAAAAATTATGAGTGGTTTCTTTATTCTTTTTTTTATAGCCAAATTACCATCCTGCAAAACGGAATCAATTTACAGAGCCAATAGCAATGTATAAGCGCACCCATTTCCCAAATTCCTGCTAGCAATTGACTTTATAAACTGTATGTGTTTATGTTAGTTTAATAGATAAGCAATGGAACTTTTTAGTTTTAATTTGTATTCATTTAATTGCTAATGAGGCTTTTTCTTTTTTCACATGATGATATCCTATTTCAGTTCTTTTTATATAAACTGCCTGTTCATCTTCGTTAACTTACCAAGTAGAATCTAAGTATTAGCCTGATGTATGTGCATTAATTTTTTATTTAAGTTGGATAGTGAGCCTTTATCAGTTACATTTTTCTCATGAATTTTTCCCATTATGATACTTCCTTTTGATATTCATTTTATTACATTTCATAGCTTAACAGCCTTTTTATTTTTAAGGCATTTGACTATATTTATGTTGTATGAGATGGCATACTCTATTTCTTTAAAAGTCAGAAATATATCTCCCTTCCACAGCTGCAATAAAATTCCATTTCGTAGTGAACTATCTGGTTCACTATCCCCAAGCTCTTTAAATCCTCACAGTTAGAACCACTTAACCTCTACTTGTGTACTAAGCCTGAACTGGATCAATCCGTTTTCTACTAAATTGGTTTCTGCCTCATTCCTTGTAATTGTGTTTATACTTGTACAGCAGTTCTGTGACAGGGCCTCTGCTTTGATAATCTACCTAGTTTCTGATTCTTACAAGACTGGGGCTTTGGGGACTTCCCTGGTGGTCCGGTGGTTAAGAGTCCGCTTTCCAGTGCAGGGGACGTGAGTTCGATTTCTGGTCAGGGAACTAAGATCCCACATGCTGCGGGGCAGCTAAACCCACACACTCTAGAGCCCGAGCCCCACAACTAGAGAGAAGTCTGCAAGGAAGAGCCCACGCACCGCAAAGAAGACCGAGTGCAGCCAAAAAAGAAAAGACTAGGACTTTGCCATTTCCTCCCCTGTTCTTTCAGGAACTTGAATTCTGATTCTAAGTTCCAGACTAGCAACTGGGACTGCAGAACTTGCTGCCACAACTCTGGACATTTACTGCCTAGCCAAATAATGACTATCTTCATTGCCACTCACATTGTTCTTTACCTGCCTACCACATCACCAACAGCTGCCCCTTCTCCTGGCCTTCCCTAATACTGACTGCTTACCTGGACTGCCATCTCTTATGCCCAGATTCTCCAGGCATTGGCCTGCCGGGCTGGACTTCTTCCCCATTGCCTTTAGCTAAATCCATCTTGTCCCAATGTAGTGAATTTGTTTTTATTCTCAGATACTAGCTTTGTTTGACTTCTCCTGACACTGAATTTCAATTCTTAAAACATAACTTAACTTTATAACTTAACAAAATACTTTGTCATTAAGGCTTTGACTGTTATCTGGAATTCGCTGCAAATCTACAGTGTAAGGCGTGGGACTGACTGAGTTATTTATTTTTTACATCTTTATTGGAGTATAATTGCTTTACAATGGTGTGTTAGTTTCTGCTTTATAACAAAGTGAATCAGTTATACATATACATATGTTCCCATATCTCTTCCCTCTTGCGACTCCCACCCTCCCTATCCCACCCCTCTAGGTGGTCACAAAGCACCAAGCTGCTCTCCCTGTGCTATGTGGCTGCCTCCCACTAGCTATCCATTTTACGTTTCGTAGTGTATATATGTCCATGCCACTCTCTCACTTTGGCACGGCTTACCCTTCCCCTCCCCATATCCTCAAGTCCATTCTCTAGTAGGTCTGTATCTTTATTCCCGTCTTACCCCTAGGTTCTTCATGACATTTTTTTCTTACATTCCATATATATGTGTTAGCATATGGTATTTGTCTTTCTCTTTCTGACTTACTTCACTCTGTATGACAGACTCTAAGTCCATCCACCTCACTACAAATAACTCAATTTCGTTTCTTTTATGGCTGAGTAATATTCCATTGTATATATGTGCAACATCTTCTTTATCCATTCATCTGATGATAGACACTTAGGTTGTTTCCATCTCCGGGCTATTGTAAATAGAGCGGCAATGAACATTTTGGTACATGACTCTTTTTGAATGATGGTTTTCTCAGGGTATATGCCCAGTAGTGGGATTGCTGGGTCATATGGTAGTTCTATTCTTATTTTTTAAGTAACCTCGATACAGTTCTCCATAGTGGCTGTACCATTCACATTCCCACCAACAGTGCAAGACTGTTCCCTTTTCTCCACACCCTCTCCAGCATTTATTGTTTCTAGATTTTTTGATGATGCCCATTCTGACCGGTGTGAGGTGATATCTCATTGTAGTTTGATTTGCATTTCTCTAATGATTAATGATGTTGAGCATTCTTTCATGTGTTTGTTGGCATTCTGTATATCTTCTTTGGAGAAATGTCTATTTAGGTCTTCTGCCCATTTTTGGATTGGATTGCTTGTTTTTCTGTTATTGAGCTGCGTTAGCTGCTTGTAAATTTTGGGGATTAATCCTTTGTCAGTTGCTTCATTTGCAAATATTTTCTCCCATTCTGTGGGTTGTCTTTTGGTCTTGTTTATGGTTTCCTTTGCTGTGCAAAAGCTTTGCAGTTTCATTAGGTCCCATTTGTTTGCTTTGTTTTTATATACATTTCTCTAGGAGGTGGGTCAAAAAGGATCTTACTGTGATATATGTCATAGAGTGTTCTGCCTATGTTTTCCTCTAAGAGTTTGATAGTTTCTGGCCTTACATTCAGGTCTTTAATCATTTTGAGCTTATTTTTGTGTATCGGTTTAGCAATTGTTCTAATCTCATACTTTTACATGTACCTGTCCAGTTTTCCCAGCACCCCTTATTGAAGAGGCTGTCCTTTCTCCACTGTACATTCCTGCCTCCTTTAATAAAGATAAGGTGACCATATGTGTGTGGGTTTATATCTGGGCTTTCTATCCTGTTCCATTGATTTATATTTCTGTTTTTGTGCCAGTACCAGACTGTCTTGATTACTGTAGCTTTGTAGTATAGTCTGAAGTCAGGGAGCCTGATTCCTCCAGCTCCAATTTTCGTTCTCAAGATTGCTTTGGCTATTCGGGGTCTTTTGTGTTTCCATGTAAACTGTGAAGTTTTTTGTTCTAGTTCTGTGAAAAATGCCAGTGGTAGTTTGATAGGGACTGCATTGAATCTGTAGATTGCTTTGGGTAGTAGAGTCATTTTCACAATGTTGATTCTTCCAATCAAAGAACATGGTATATCTCTCCATGTATTTGTATCATCTTTAATTTCTTTCATCAGTGTCTTATAATTTTCTGCATACAGGTCTTTTTTCTCCTTAGGTAGGTTTATTCCTAGATATTTTATTCTTTTTGTTGCAGTGGTAAATGGGAGTGTTTACTTAACTTCACTTTCAGATTTTTCATCATTAGTATATAGGAATGCCAGAGATTTCTGTGCATTAATTTTGTATCCTGCTACTTTACCAAATTCATTGACTACCTCTGGTAGTTTTCTGGTAGCATCTTTAGGACTCTATGTATATTATCATGTCATCTGCAAACAGTGACAGCTTTACTTTTTCTTTCCTGATTTGAATTCCTTTATTTCCTTTTCTTCTCTGATTGCTGTGGCTAAAACTTCCACAACTATGTTGAATAAAAGTGGTGAGAGTGGGCAACCTTGTCTTCTTCCTGATCTTAGTGGAAATGGTTTCAGTTTCTCACCATTGAGGACAATGTTGGCTGTTGGTTTGTCATATATGGCCTTTATTAGGTTGAGGAAAGTTCCCTCTATGCCCACTTTCTGGAGAGTTTTTATCATAAGTGGGTGTTGAATTTTGACAAATGCTTTTCCTGCATCTATTGAGATGATCATATTGTTTTTATCCTTCAATTTGTTAATGTGGTGTATCACGTTGATTTGTGTATACTGAAAAATCCTTGCATTCCTGGAAAAAAACCCACTTGATCATGGTGTATGATCTTTTTAATGTCCTGTTGGATTCTGCTTGCTAGTATTTTATTGAGCATTTTTGCATCTATGTTCATCAGTGATATTGGCCTGTAGTTTTCTTCCTTTGTGATATCCTTGTCTGGTTGTGGTATCAGGGTGATGGTGGCATCATAGAATGAGTTTGGGAGTGTTCCTCCCTCTGCTATATTTTGGAAGAGTTTGAGAAGAGTAGCTGTTAGCTTTTCTCTAAATGTTTGATAGAATTCGCCTGTGAAGCCATCTGGTCCTTGGCTTTTGTTTGTTGGAAGATTTTTAATCTTAGTTTCAATTTCAGTGCTTGTGATTGGTCTGTTCATATTTTCTATTCCTTCCTGATTCAGGCTTGGCAGGTTGTGCATTTCTAAGACTTTGTCCATTCTTCCATGTTGTCCATTTTATTGGCATAGAGTTGCTTGTAGTAATCTCTCATGATCTTTTGTATTTCTGCAGTGTCAGTTGTTATTTCTCCTTTTTCATTTCTAATTCTATTGATTTGAGTCTTCTCCCTTTTTTTCTTGATGAGTCTGGCTAATGTCTTGCAATTTTCTTTATGATCTCAAAGAACCAGCTTTTAGTTTTATTGATCTTTGTTATTGTTTCCTTCATTTATTTTTCAGTTATTTCTGATCTGATTTTTATGATTTCTTACTTTCTGCTAACTTTGGGGTTTTTTTGTTCTTCTTTCTCTAATTGCTATAGGTGCAGGGTTAGGTTTTTATTCGAGATGTTTCCTGTTTCTTAAGGTAGGGTTGTATTGCTATAAACTTCTCTCTTAGAACTGCTTTTGCTGCATCCCATAGGTTTTGGGTCGTTGTGTCTCCATTGTCATTTGTTTCTAGGTATTGTTTGATTTCCTCTTTGATTTCTTCAGTGATCACTTGGTTATTAGTGTATTGTGTAGCCTCCATGTGTTTGTATTTTTTACAGATCTTTCCTGTAATTGATATCTAGTCTCATAGCATTGTGGTTGGGAAAGATACTTGATATAATTTCAATTTTCTTAGTTTACGTAGGCTAGATTTGTGACCCCAGATATGATCTCTCCTGGAGAATGATCCATGAGCACTTGAGAAAAATGGGTATTCTGTTGTTTTTGGATGGAATGTCCTATTAAATATCAATTAAGTCCATCTTGTTTAATGTATCATTTAAAGCTTGTGTTTCCTTATTTATTTTCATTTGGGGTGATCTGTCCATTGGTGAAAGTGGGGTGTTAAAGTCCCCTACTCTGAATGTGTTACTGTTGTTTTCCCCTTTTATGGCTGTTAGTATCTGCCGTATGTATTGAGGTGCTCCTACGTTGGGTGCATAAATATTTACAACTGTTATTCTTCTTCTTGGATCGATCCCTTGATCATTATGTAATGTCTACTTTGTCTGTTTTTTTTGACATCTTTATTGGAGTATAATTGCTGTACGATGGTGTGTTTAGTTTCTGCTTTACAACAAAATGAATCAGTTATATATATACATATGTTCCCCTATCTCTTCTCTCTTGCATCCCCCTCCCTCCCACACTCCCTATCCCACCCCTCTACGCAGTCACAAATCACGAGCTGATCTCCCTGTGCTATGCGGCTGATTCCCACTTGCTATCTACCTTACGTTTGGTAGTGTATATATGTCCATGCCTCTCAGTGCTTTGTCACAGCTTACCCTTCCCCCTCCCCATGTCCTCAAGTCCATTCTCTAGTAGGTCTGTGTCTTTATTCCTGTTTACCCCTAGGTTCTTCATCTCATTTTTTTCTTAAATTACATATGTATGTGTTAGCATATGGCATTTTGTCTCTCTCTTTCTGACTTACTTCACTCTGGATGACAGACTCTAGGTCTATCCACCTTACTACAGATAGCTCAATTTCATTTCTTTTTATGGCTGAGTAATATTCCATTGTATATATGTGCCACATCTTCTTTATCCATTCATTCAATGATGGACAGCTTAGGTTGTTTCCACCTCCGGACTATTGTAAATAGAGCTGCAATGAACATTTTGGTACATGTCTTTTTGAAATTATGGTTTTCTCAAGGGTATATGCCCAGTAGTGGGATTGCTGGGTCATATGGTAATTCTGTTCGTAGTTTTTAAGGAACCTCCATACTGTTCTCCACAGTGGGCTGTATCAATTTACATTCCCACCAACAGTGCAAGAGGGTTCCCTTTTCTCCACACCCTCTCCAGCATTTATGTTTCTAGATTTTTTGATGATGGCCATTCTGACTGGTGTGAGATGATATCTCATTGTTGTTTTGATTTGCATTTCTCTAATTATTAGTGATATTGAGTATTCTTTCATGTGTTTGTTGGCATTCTGTATATCTTCTTTGGAGAAATGTCTGTTTAGGTCTTCTGCTCATTTTTGGATTGGGTTGTTTGTTTTTTTTGTTATTAAGCTGCAGGAGCTGCTTATAAACTTTGGAGATTACTCCTTTCTCAGTTGCTTCATTTGCAAATACTTTCTCCTATTCTGAGGGTTGTCTTTTGGTCTTGTTTATGGTTTCCTTTGCTGTGGCAAAAGCTTTGAAGTTTCATTACGTCCCATTTGTTTATTTTTGTTCTTATTTCCATTTCTCTAGGTGGTGGGTCAAAAAGGATCTTGCTGTGATTGATGTCATAAAGTGTCCTTCCTATGTTTTCCTGTAAGTGTTTTGATAGTTTCTGGCCTTAAATTTAGGTCTTTAATCCATTTTGAGGTTATTTTTGTGTGTGATATTAGGGAGTGATCTAATCTCATACTTTTACATGTGCCTGTCCAGTTTTCCCAGCACCACTTATTGAAGAGGCTGTCTTTCTCCACTGTACATTCCTGCCTCCTTTATCAAAGATAAGGTGACCTATATGTGCATGGGTTTATCTCTGGGGCTTTCTATCCTGTTCCATGGATCTATATTTCTGTTTTTGTGCCAGTACCATACAGTCTTGATTACTGTACCTTTGTAGTATAGTCTGAAGCCAGGGAGTCTGATGGCTCCAGCTCCGTTTTTGTTCTCAAGATTGCCTTGGCTATTCGGGGTCTTGTGTGTTTCATACAAATTGTGAAATTTTTGTTCTAGTTCTGTGTAAAAAGGCCAGTGGTAGTTTGATAGGGACTGCATTGAATCTGTAGATTGCTTTGGGTAGTAGAGTCATTTTCACCATGTTGATTCTTTCAGTCCAAGAACATGGTATATCTCTCCATCTATTTGTATCATCCTTAATTTCTTTCATCAGTGTCTTATATTTTCTGCATACAGGTCTTTTGTCTGCTTAGGTAGGTTTATTCCTAGTTATTTTATTCTTTTTGTTGCAATGGTAAATGGAGTGTTTTCTTGATTTCACTTTCAGATTTTTCATCATTAGTGTATAGGAATGCCAGAGATTTCTGTGCATTAATTTGTATCTTGCTACTTTACAACATTCATTGATTAGCTCTAATAGTTTCTGGTAGCATCTTTAGGATTCTCTATGTATAGTATCATGTCATCTGCAAACAGTGCCAGCGTGACTTATTGTTTTCCGATTTGGATTCCTTTAATTTCCTTTTCTTCTCTGGTTGCTGTGGCTAAAACTTCCAAAACTATGTTGAATAAGAGTGGTGGGAGTGGGCAATCTTGTCTTCTTCCTGATCTTAGTGGAAATGATTTCTGTTTTTCACTATTGAGGACGATGTTGGCTGTGGGTTTGTCATATATGGCCTTTAGTATGTTGAGGAAAGTTCCCTCTGTGCCTACTTTCTGCAGGGTTTTTTATCATTAATGGGTGTTGATTTTGTCGAAAGCTTTCTCTGCACCTATTGAGATGATCATATGTTTTTTCTCCTTCAGTTTGTTAATATGGTGTATCATGTTGATTGATTTGCATATATTGAAGAATCCTTGCATTCCTGGAATAAACCCCACTTGATCATGGTGTATGATCCGTTTAATGTGCTGTTGGATTCTGTTTGCTAGTATTTTGTTGAGGATTTTTGCATCTATGTTCATCAGTGATATTGGCCTGTAGTTTCTTTCTTTGTGACTTCCTTGTCTGGTTTTGGTATCTGGGTGATGGTGGCCTTGTAGAATGAGTTTGGGAGTGTTCCTCCCTCTGCTATATTTTGGAAGAGTTTGAGAAGGATAGGTGTTAGCTCTTCTGTAAATGTTTAATAGAATTCGCCTGTGAAGCCATCTGGTCCTGGGCTTTTGTTTGTTGGAAGACTTTTAATCACAGTTTCAATTTCAGTGCTTGTGATTGGTATGTTCATATTTTCTATTTCTTCCTGATTCGGTCTTCGCGGGTTGTGCCTCTCTAAGAATTTGTCCATTTCTTCCAGGTTGTCCATTTTATTGTCATAGTGTTGCTTGTAGTAATCTCTCCTGATCTTTTGTGTTTCTGCAGTGTCGGTTGTTCTTTCTCCTTTTGCATTTCTACTTCTGTTGATTTGCGTCTTCTCCCTTTTTTTCTTGATGAGTCTGGCTAGTGGTTTATCAATTTTGTTTATCTTCTCAAAGAAGCAGCTTTTAGTTTTATTGATCTTTGCTATCGTTTTCTTCATTTCTTTTTCATTGACTTTTGATCTGATTTTTATGATTTCTTTCCTTTTGCTAACTTTGGGGTTTTTTTGTTCTTCTTTATCTGTTTGCTTTAGGTGCAAGGTTAGGTTGTTTATTCGAGATGTTTCCTGTTTCTTAATGTAGGATTGTATTGCTATAAACTTCTTCTTAGAACTGCTTTTGCTGCATCCCATAGGTTTTGGGTCGTCGTGTCTCCATTGTCATTTGTTTCTTTGTATTTTTTGATTTCCTCTTTGATTTCTTCAGTGATCACTTGGTTATTAAGTAGTGTATTGTGTAGCCTCCATGTGTTTGTATTTTTTACAGAGCTTTCACTGTAATTGATATCTAGTCTCATAGTATTGTGTTTCGAAAAGATACTTGATACGATTTCAATTTTCTTAAATTTACCTAGGCTAGATTTGTGACCCGAGATATGATCTATCCTGGAGAATGATCCGTGAGCAGTTGAGAAAAATGTGTATTTTGTTGTTTTTGGATGGAATGTCGTATTAATATCAATTTAGTCCATCTTGTTTAATGTATCATTTAAAGCTTGTGTTTCCTTATTTATTTTCATTTTGGGTGATCTGTCCATTAGTGAAAGTGGGGTGTTAAGGTCCTCTACTCTGAATGTGTTACTGTCGATTTCCACTTTTATGGCTGTTAGTATCTGCCTTATGTATTGAGGTGCTCCTACGTTGGGTGCATAAATATTTACAATTGTTATATCTTCTTCTTGGATGGAGCCCTTGATCATTATGTAATGTCCTTCTTTGTCTCTTGTAATAGTCTATTTTAAAGTCTATTTTTGTCTGGTATGAGGATTGCTACTCCAGCTTTCTTTTGATTTCCATTTGCCTGGAATATCTTTTTCCATCCCCTCACTTTCAGTCTGTATGTGTCCCTAGGTCTGAAGTGGGTCTCTTGTAGACACAATATATATGGGTCTTGTTTTTGTATCCATTCAGCCAGTCTGTGTGTTTTGGTGGGAGCATTTAGTCTATTTACATTTTAGGTAATTGTCGATATGTATTTTCCTATTCCCATTTTCTTAATTGTTTTGGGTTTATTATCGTCGGTCTTTTCCTTCTCTTGTGTTTGTTTCCTAGAGAAGTTCCTTTAGCATTTGTTGTAAAGCTGGTTTGGTGGTGCTGAACTCTCTCAGGTTTTGCTTGTCTGTAAAGGTTTTAATTTCTCCATCAAATCTGAATGAGATCCTTGCTGTGTAGAGTAATCTTGGTTGTAGGTTTTTCTCCTTCATCAATTTAAATATGTCCTGCCAGTCCCTTCTGGCTTGCAGAGTTTCTGCTGAAAGATCAGCTGTTAACATTATGGGGATTCCCTTGTGTGTTATTGTTTTTCCCTTGCTGCTTTTAATATGTTTTCTTTGTATTTAATTTTGACAGTTCGATTAATATGTGTCTTGGTGTGTTTCTCCTTGGATTTATCCTGTATGGGACTCTCTGTGCTTCTTGGATTTGATTAACTGTTTCCTTTCCCATATTAGGGAGTTTTCAACTATAATCTCTTCAAATATTTTCTCAATCCCTTTCTTTTTTTCTTCATCTTCTGGAACCCCTATAATTCGAATGTTGGTGCGTTTAATGTTGTCCCAGAGGTCTCTGAGACTGTCCCCCAGTTCTCTTCATTCTTTTTTCTTTTTCTGCTCTGGCAGTAGTTATTTCCACTATTTTATCTTCCAGGTCACTTATCCGTTCTTCTGCCTCAGTTATTCTGCTATTGATCCCTTGTAGAGTATTTTTCATTTCATTTATTGTGTTGTTCATCGTTGCTTGTTTCCTCTTTAGTTCTTCTAGGTCCTTGTTAAATGTTTCCTGCAGTTCTCTACTCTTTTTCCAAGATATTAGATAATCATTACTAACATTATTCTGAATTCTTTTTCAGGTAGCCTACCTATTTCCTCTTCATTTGTTAGGTCTGGTGGATTTTTATGTTGCTCCTTCATCTGCTGGTCTTTTTCTGTCTTCTCATTTTGCTTCTCTTACTGTGTTTGGGGTCTCCTTCTTGCAGCCTGCAGGTTCGTAGTTCCCATGGTTTTTGTTGTGGTGTCCCCAGTGGCTAAAGTTGGTTCGGTGGATTCTGTAGACATCCTGCTGGACAGGACTAGTGCCTGTGTTCTCAGTGTCTGAGGGCTGGATCTTGTCTTTCTTTTGGGCAGGTCCACGTCTGGTTGTGTGTTTTGGGGTGTCTGTGGCCTTATCATGATTTTAGACAGCTGTCTGCTAATGGGTGGGTTTGTGTTCCTGTCTTGCTAGTTATTTGGCATAGGGTGGCCTGCACTGTAGCTTGCTGGTCGTTGAGTGAAGCTGGTATTGGTGTTGAGATGGAGATCTCTGGGAGATTTTTTGCCGTTTGATGTTACGTGGAGCTGGGAGGTCTCTTGTGGGCCAGTGTCCTGAAGTTGGCTCTCACACCTCAGAGGCTCACCACTGACTCCTGGCTGCTAGCACCAAGAGCCTTTAATCCACACGGCTCAGAATAAAAGGGAGAACAAAGTAGAAAAGAAAGAAAGAAAGAAGAGGGTAAAATAAAATAAAGTAAGGTAAAATAAAATAAACTTATTAAAATAAAAAATAATCATTAAGAAAATAATCTTTTTAAAAAGGAAAAAGAAAAAAAACAATGTATGGACAGATCCCTAGGACAAATGGTGAAAGCAAAGCTATACAGACAAAATCTCACACAGAGGCATACACATGCACACTCACAAAAAGAGGAAAAGGGGAAAAAATAATAATCTTGCTCTCTAAGTCCACCCCCTCAATTTGGGATGATTTGTTGTCTATTCAGGTATTCCACCGATGCAGGGTACATCAAGTTGATTGTGGAGATATAATCTGCTGCTCCTGAGGCTGCTGGGAGAAATTTCCCTTTCTCTTCTTTGTTCACACAGCTCCTGGGGTCCAGCTTTGGATTTGGCCCCGCCTCTGCCTGTAGGTCACCGGAGGGCGTCTGTTGTTCGCTCAGAAAGGACGGGGTTAAAGGAGCAGCTCTTCGGGGGCTCTGGCTCACTCAGGGCGGGGGGGAAGGGAAGGACATGGAGTTCGGGGCTAACATGTGGCGGCAGAGGCTGGCGGGACATTGCACCAGTCTGAGGAGCGTCCTGAGTTCTCCCGGGGAAGTTTTCCCTGGATCCCGGGACCCTGGCAGTGGCAGGCTGCACAGGCTCCCCGGAAGGGAGGTGTGAATAGTGACTTGTGCTCGCACACAGGGTACTTGGTGGCGGCAGCAGCAGCCTTAGCGTCTCATGCCCGTCTCTGGGGTCCACGCTGTTAGCCGTGGCTCGTGCCCGTCTCTGGAGCTCCTTTAAGCAGCGCTCTTAATCCCCTCTCCTCGCGCACCAGGAAACAAAGAGGCAAGAAAAAGTCTCTTGCCTCTTCGGCAGGTCCAGACTTTTTCCTGGACTCCCTCCCGGCTAGCCTTGGTGCACTAACCCCCTTCACGCTGTGTTCACGCCACCAACCCCAGTCTTCTCCCTGGGATCCCACTGAAGCCTGAGCCTCCGCTCCCAGCCCCCTCCCGCCCTGGCGGCTGAGCAGACAAGCCTCTCGGCCTGGTGAGTGCCGGTCGGCACTGAACCTCTGTGCGGGAATCTCTCTGCTTTGCTCTCCGCACCCCTGTTGCTGTGCTCTCCTCCGTGGATCCGAAGCTTCCCCCCTCCGCCACCTGCAGTCTCTGCCCACGAAGGGGCTTCCTAGTGTGTGGAAACTGTTCCTCCTTCACAGCTCCCTCCCACTGGTTCAGGTCCTCTCCCTATTCTTCTGTCTCTTTATTCTTTTGCTCTACCCAGGTACGTTGGGAGTCTCTTGCTTTTTGGGAGGTCTGAGGTCTTCTTCCAGCTTTCAGTGGGTGTTCTGTAGGAGTTGTTCCACGTGTAGATGTATTTCTGATGTATCTGTGGGGAGGAAGTGATCGCCGCATCTTTTCCGCCATCTTGAGAGCCCCCGCCCCGAGTTATTTATTTTTAACCATGTATGTAACCACCTGGTAAAACATTTATAAATGATTCTCTTCTCCATTTCTGTATTACTTATATTGTTTACAATATTTTTAGTTATTATAATAATTATTTGAGTGTGTTTCTGCACATTCTATACCACTGATTAGTCTCCCTCATTTAGTTAAAATATCACATAATTCTGACAACTGTTGTAGTATGTATTTGTGAGTTTGAGTACTCTCATTTTTAATCTTTCTAACAGTGAGGAAGGTACATTTCTTCATTTATTTAAATCTTCCACTTTTCACTCATTAGGGTCTCAATTTTCTTTGTGTCACAAACTTAATGCACTGGCATTAATGTTTCTAGTAACTACTGTGAATGTAATCTCATTTCTTTTTTGAATTATTCATTGTATTTTCTGTATTATTAGTATATAGGGATGCATTTAATTTATTTTTGTGGACTTACTTCACTCCACAATTCTGATGGACTCATTTTATTACCTCAGGTAATTTTTTGGTTAACTTCTTTAGATTTTCTGAGTACTGTATATTCATGTCATAAGCAGGAAATGATTTTTAGTATCTTCCTTTCCTAAATGTACCTTCAGTTCCTTTTTCTTCTCTCTGATAATCTTAGTCAATATTCCATTAAAAGAGAGTGGCAACCAGGAAAAAAGAAAACAGCATTTGTGGGGTTCTGTTTTTGCCTGTTCTTGATTTTAGAGAAAGTAATTCCGGTCATACTTCTCTGTTAAATATATTATTGATTCTATTTTTTAAATGTGTCCTTTTCATGTTAGGAATGAAAACGTGTAGTTTTGTTAATCAAGAAAATATGTTAAATGTTACCAGTGTTTCTTGGCAGCTATTGAAAAAATAATTTAATATATTTTCCCATTAACGCATTATATTAGCTTGTATTCATAGAATAAATAGTTATAGTTGATACTTTAAAAAATTATGTCCTAGTGTTCTATTTCTTAAGACTCTAGGATTTTAGTCAGGTTATACACACATACATAGCTTAAATAATATATAATAATATATATGATATATGTATATACAAACATACACATTATTTGAGCAAAAGTAAGATCAGCCTAGAATGCCCTCATTTGGTACTTTTCTTCTCAATTGTAGAATAAAACCATATCTGCCTTATACAATGACATGGGTAGCATACCTCCTTTATCTCTATTTAAAAATAATTTGAAGCAAAAGAATGTGTAGTGTAAGAAAGTTTGAAAGAAGTTCTACTGAATCCATCAGTTCCAGTTGACTTAAGCATTTGTCTTAAAAAATGTATTTTTCTATTGTTGGAGTATATGCATCTCTATTTCTTATGGTGCTGATTTTAATTTTTTTTATTTTAGTAGAAATTTATTCTTTTTTAATGAATGATTACCAAATTTATTTGAAAATGCCCAAGAGGATTTAAGTTTTCCTCTTATTCTGATTAAAACATGTGGTTGAATATATTTTTTGAGCACTTACTGTGTGCCAAGTGCACATTCAGGCATTAAGGATGAAGCAGTTAAAAATAATAGATAAAAGGCTCTGTCCTCATTTATAGAGCTTGTAGTCTAGTAGACAGACCTGGTCATGTGGGTAGGGTGGTCTACTTTAGATTGCATTATCAGGGAAGGCCTCTCTGAGGAGGTGATTTTTAAGCTAAGTCAGTCAAGGAAAGGGCTGGGGGAGGAGTATTCTAAACAGGGGGAACAATAAGAGCAAAGACCCTGAGATGGGAGAGATGGTGTGTCTGTGGTTTGCATTTTTCCTCTTTTTAATTAATTGGTGTAATCTTTTATTTGCCAGTTGTAGTATTTTTCCCTTATACCCAATCATTGGCTTTATTTATTATCCTGCCATTTTTTTCTTTCTATATTTTGCTTCTATCTCAGTGTTCTTGTTTTCCGTTTCTTTTTTTTTATTTTTGGCTTATAATACGTGTTTCTCTTTCTGTTCCTAAGAAATTGGATTGTTTTTTTCTTTACTGAACAACAACAGGACTCATGTAACCCATTGGACCTCCCTGTTTGTATCAATTGCTGGGATGCCCTAAACTAAATTTGTGACCATTCTCTAGGAAGTGGAAAGACATTATAGTGTGCATTTTTGTACTAACCTCACTGCTAGTTTAATCTGAATTGTACTGCCCATGTGTTTTCTCTGCTATGATTTCCTTACTCACTTTTTTGGGGGAAGGAACTTCGATCATCACAATTTATTACATTGTTATTTCAAATGATAGCACTTATTTTTAAAATGATTATAAAATTTGTTACCTTTTGCATTAGATCTATTTGTAGCCATATCCCCTCCTTTTTTGAAACAAGATGGGACTAAAAAATGTGAATAGTTTCATTATAAGTGAGGCTTTTTTTTAAGTAAAAAAATTGAGGTATAATTGACATACAGTAAAATTTGCCCTATTTAGCATACAGTTCTGTAAGTTTTGACAAGTGCAAACCAACAAAATTAAGATATGAAACATTTCCAGTAGCCCCCTCATCTCTTTTCCATCCCTATTGTTTTCCCTTTTCCAGAATGTCATATCAATGGAATCATACAGCGTGTAGCCTTTTGTGATGGCTATTCAGTTATCGTAATGAATTTGACATTCATCCATGTTGTTACATATCTGTGGTTCATTCCTTTTAATTGCTAAATAAGCTTTGAGATTCCATTATTTGATGTGATGCACTACAATTTATTTATGCACTAGTTGATAGGAATTTTTCCCCAGATTTTGATGATTAAGAATAAATCCTGCATAAATACATGCATGTTTTTGTGTGAGCATAAGTTTCATTTCATTTAGTTAAACACCTACGAACATAATCACTGTGTCATTTGGTAAATGTATGTTTTTTATAAGAAACTGACAAACTATTTTCCAAAGTGGCTGAACCATTTTACCTTCCCACCTAGGTAGAGATTTAATTCATTACATTTCTCTTTTTCAGGTGCTACTCATATTTTTATTGCTTTTGGCCAATGGTAGTTGTAAGGTTTTCAAAGCAAAGAGAAGATATGGTGTGTAATATTTAAAATTAGCTATAATTTTCAAAACAAAAACTAAAAGCATGTCACAGGTAGTACGTTCATTTTGATTTCATAAAATGTCAAATCCATTCATTGATTTTGTTTTAATCTTGCAATTTTCTTTTGGGCTTATGCTGCTTCTAATAAGTGATGACAAGTCTAAGATAGCTCTATTTTGTATGGAGTGTTGTCCTTTAGCAAGTAATGTATTGAGAATGAATTAAAAATGGGATATTTATTTAAGAGTGGAATAGCATATTGAAAGCCTTCTGTTTTATTTTTCTGTAACTTTACATTTATTTACTTATTGAACAAATATTTGTTTAGTATTATGTGCAAGTAACTGGGCTATGTGTTGTGGGCAATACAAAGATGTGTGAGATAGAGTCCCTGCTACCAAGCAAACTCCCATGGGGTCATTTTCTCAAATCTCTTTCCCAGATTCAGCTTCTCCATTTGATGTATAAAAGGTTGTATTATGTGTGCAGTTGTTGCTGTCTTTGTAATATAACAAAACCAGACTCAAACCCTGACTCTGTTACTTACCAGATGTGTGACCTTGAGAGCAAGTTGCTTAATGTTTCTAAGCATCACTTTCTTCATCTAATAAATGGGCTGATAATACTTTCTTTACATTTTGCTATAGGATTAAAGTTTAAATGCAATAATATATTTAAAGTGGTCGTAGAGTAACCGATACATAGTAAGTGTTCAAAATTGGTACCTTTAAAATTATTTCTATGACATTTACAATTTATAATCTAGTAGTCACGATAAGATGTATATACCACTATTGTAGTTTAATTGCCTTGTATAACCATGAAATGGTTCTTTTGTTGCAAAACACAGTCTGCATCAAAGGTAATTGTTTGTTTGATTAAACAAGTCCTGGTCATTTTACCATTGTTAGAATATTCTTATTTTAGATGTATGGGATATATTCTAGTGCCAAATGAGGAGCAAAACTCCAGAGACCGTTCATTTTCTTAAAAAAAAAAAGTTATATATAGTTGGTGCTTTGGCAACTGAGAGGCAAATTCTAGTTAACTTACTGATAAAGAGGCAGCTTACAAGTTTGCAAGTTTTAAAAATGGGAAAATCTCTATTGAAATAGTTGAAGAAGGGCCAAATATGCAGAGTGTGACAAGCAGAGAGGTGTGAGCTCTCAAAATATGCATGTTTTGACCTTTTTTCCTTTGTTTTGGCTTTCAGCCCTGCAAACTATTAGAAAATGGAGGACTTTGGACATTTTGGTAAGTTGGGATGGACTTTCATTTCAAATCGCTTTGATCCAATACCAGTTTCCTTTTTGGATATGGTTTCGTGCCTGTGAGTCCAGGGAAGCAGTCGTTGGCTTGGACGGATTTGTGGCCTGGTGCTGAGGAAATGTAGAGCTGTAGAGCCATGCCCAAAAGAGATGTGCAGGGCCAAGTAGTTGGTAGCTGTGAACAAGGAGAATTATTTCATGCCAGGGAGAATTCTTCAGCATTTTATGTCTTCTCATTCCAGGGTCAGAGTTTCAATTTTCTTTCTAATTTTAATTAATGTCTTAATTACATTGTTCTTTTTAAAAAATGAAACATTATATATGAGACAGTAGACCCAACTCCAGTCTACTCTTTCTTCTTAGAATTGACTGTTTCCATGAGTTTGATTTTTATCCTTCCAAAATTTTGCCAGGCTTTTTCATACTTATATATGTATGCTCCTATTGGGGTGTGTCTGTGTGTGTAGGTGCCTGTGTATTCCTGTGTGCATGATCACATAATTGGTTTTTTTCTGTACAAAGTGTCTTGCAACTTGTGTTTTCTTCACTCAACAAAGTGTCTTGGGAGAGTATTTGTTGCTGCATGTGTATCTAGCTCATCCATTTTACTAGCTTTGTATTGTCCTATAATATGAACACTCCATAGTTAATTCAGCTATTCTCCTTTTCATGGGTTTTTAGGTTGTTTCCAAATTGTCAGTAGTAGAAACAGGGCTACAATCAACAATTTTGTATATGGCTTTGTGTGTACAGGTGCAAGTATTTTCTGTAGCGGTAATGGAGATGATTGAATTTATTTTATCTTTGGGTACAAGCAATCTTAATAACTATGTATTATCAAATTGCCCTCCAAAGCTCTTTGTGGCATTTTCTTCACATCTTATGCAAATATTATTAACAAAATCAGACTTTTAAAAATTGAAGTGTAGTTGATTTACAGTATTGTGTTAGTTTTAGGTATACAGCATATTGATTCAGTATTTTTGCAGGTTATAATCCATTATGGGTTATTACAAGATAATGGCTATAATTCCCTGGGCTATACAGTAAATTCTGCTTGCTTATCTATTTTATTTATAGTAGTTTGTATCTGTTAATCCCATTCCCCTAATTTGTCCCTTCCCCCACCCTCTCCCCTTTGGTAACTACAAGTTTATTTTCGATGTTTGTGAGTCTAGTTGTTTTGCATATACATTCATTTGTATTATTATTATTCAGATCCCACATATAAGTGATATCATATAGCATTTGTATTCCTCTGTCTGACTTATTTCACTAAGCATAATATTCTCTAGGTCCATCCATGTTGCTGCAAATGGCAGTATTTCATTTTTTTATGGCTGAGTGATATTCCATTGTATATATATTCCACATCTTCTTAATCCAGTTGTCTTTTTATGGGCACTTGGGTTGCTTCCATGTCTTTGCTATTGTAAATAGTGCTGCTGTGAACATTGCGGTGCGTGTATCTTTTTTTTTTTAACATCTTTATTGGAGTATAATTGCTTTACAATGGTGTGTTAGTTTCTGCTTTATAACAAAGTGAATCAGTTATACATATACATATGTCCCCATATCTCTTCCCTCTTGTGTCTCCCTCCCTCCCAGGTATGCTTCTGGAAAAAATGAAAACACTAATTTGAAAAGATACATGCATGTATCTTTTCAAATTAGTGTTTTCATTTTTTCCAGAAGCATACCTGGGAGTGGAATTGCTGGATCATATGGTAGTTCTATTTTTGTTTTTTTGAGGAATCTCCATATTGTTTCTCATAGTGGCTGAACCAATTTACATTCCCACCAACAGTGTACAAGGGTTCCCTTTTCTCCTTATCCTCGCCAACATTTGTTATTTGTAGACTTTTTGATGATAACCATTCTGATAGGTGTGAGGTGATATCTCATTTTGGTTTTGATTTGCATTTCTCTAATAATTGGCAATGTTGAGCATCTTTTCATGTGCCTGTTAGCTATCTGTATGTCTTCTTTGTTCCAAAGTCTATTGAGGTTTTCTGTCACAAGTAACACCTAGATTAGCAAAGTAGGTGAGTACTGTGGTCTAAGCAGGTTGCCACAAAATTAATCATTACAAGTAGTTAAGTGGAAGAAATGGAATTGTGAACCCTTTCATGATTGGCTATAAAGCCTCCACATATAACCACTGGGATCCTGTCTTATTTTCCTGTATCTGAGTTTTTAGAATAAATAAATAAAATTAATTAATTTTACTGGATGAATCAGTAAAATCAGCTACCTCAATAACTGAATTTCTTGACTTTATGAACCCCAGTCTCTCTGGGACTCAGCATATTTGCTTTAGGCTTACGCTGTTCCAACTGACTGCCTGTTTGGCCTAATGATTAACTGAATATCCAGAATTGTGGGATTACTTTCCATTGCCCTACCTATCCTTTCTCATACCTGGTTTTGGATCTCCCCATGCCTGTCTATCAAAAGTAATATAACTGACAGCGTTTCCTGGATCAGATGCCTTGCTTTTTTGGCCCTAAATTCCAGGACCCAGGCTTTCTCAGAATCTCCTGTCCTCTTCTAACCTAAACCACAGTTCAGGACGTTAAGGGTATTGTGGTATAAATCAATGATCGTGGTCCAGGATTAGTATTAACAAGCAAGAGACTGGGCTGAATCTGTACCGACCTCAGGGCTTTTCCTAGAATTTGGCTTGTTACTACTGATGTTTTTAATAAACCTCTGACACAAGTTTATCCTGTGATAATAATCGTTATACTAAAATGTGAACACAGTGGGGAAAAACAGTTTAATTGAAAGGACTGTTAGTTGGATTCCAATTAATTGAGATTTTATGGTATTTGTTTTTGACAATGTAACAGTTATCCTGGCACTATCTTATTTAATATCTGCTAAAAACATCATTGAGAAGTGAATTAAAATAAATGACAAGGAAGTCCATTGCCAGTCATTGACTCTTATGAAAGAGTGAGAATGTAAACAAGCATGGTGGCAAATCACAGTTCCTATTTACCCAAATAGAGTGTAATTTATTTCAAGTAGTGTCACTTTCTCTACAGTATTTGAACATCAGAAAATATCCTGTGCTGAGTTGTAAGAAATCAGTGCTTGCTTTAGCTCTCTAGGCTGATTGTTTCCTGTGAAGTGAGGTGAAACCACTAGATTTGTATATACTCATATTTAACAGTTGTAAAGAAATTTATTCTTAAAAAGGACAGAGAAAAATAAATCCTTCCCACAGGGCCAGTTTGGAGTACTTATTTGTGAAAAGGGCTGGTCTGTGATAACCTTATTTAAGTTGTTCCTAGCATTCTCATTATTGTTCTCAAGGGAGCATTTCCTAGATGCATTCCTGGAATAAGCCTGGCCCACAGGATCATTCCCTAGCTCTGAATTATTTCAGCACTTACATTGCTTTGAAATATTCACGAGTTGTAAGAACTTGATTATAATTCAGTCATTTAACAAGTGTGCCTACTGTGTGCCTATGGAGCACCTACTATGTGCCATACACTGTTCTAGGCAATTGAGGATAAACCTATGAATGTAATCGTAGAGTCTTTAATCCCTGCTCCAGCTAGCCCCACACAGGGTCGACCTACCCTGGTCTTCTTAACTAATGTTGTTGCTTCAGCTTCAGTATCCCTGACTTACTGAGCTCTGGATTACTTTCTCCTTGGTTCCTGAAGACCTGCCTGATCCTGGGGTATTGTGGAGTCAGAGAGTGGATTCCAGACCTGATTCTGTCAGTTTTCCTAAAGAGTATGCATTATTTCCTTTCATCTCCTTCCCTGCAGTTCACACAGACCTTCACAGAAGCCTATATGTAAGAGATTGGAGGATGGTAAAATCCTGGGCCTTGTAAGCAGCAAAATGTTGGCTGTGTCACTTTACTGGGTGTATGACCTTGGCCAAGTTAATCTTTCTGAACATTAATTTCCTCAACAGTAAAATGAGAATAACATCAGTCACATAGAAGGGAGCTGGGAGGAAGTTTAATAATATTATTTTGCAAGTAAGATGCCTAACATATAGTGCTAAAGAAATGGTATCTTGTTGTTATTATGTTATTGCACGTACCCCAGAAGACAATAATGATTTAAGGCTTGATGTATTCAAACAGCACAGGGTACTAAACAAGCTAATCAGTACAGCCAGCCTCTCCTCTGCTTCTTTCTCCTCTTTATCCCGAATTTCTGGATTTTCTAGGCCTTACATCTCTTTATCTTAGTGACGAGGCATCTGGGCTTAGCTTTGATTTCTTTATCCTGCTGTGGCCTATATTAATGCAAAATGCTGAAAGTGCTGAATTATTCAAATAAGTTAAATAGCATCCCAACAGAAGCTTAGTGGCCAGGAACTCTTTGGGGATATGTGGTCCTTGGAATATGAGGGATTTTAGTGAGATGTAGGAGAGAGAAGTGGGGATAAAGGTAGCTTGTCAGATTCAAGTTTTTTAGAGGCCTTTAGGTAGTCCCTGTTTAGGTAAAAAATTAGTTTGCTTAATTAGGTAATTCTAGTTGATCCCACATTTCTACCAATCATGTTTTAAAGTCATGGGATAGAGGGAAAAGAGAACAGTAAAAGAAATTAAGAGGATTGAAGTCTCATTCTTCTTTTAAAAAATATTTATTTATTTAATTTATTTGGTTGCGCCGGGTCTTAGTTGCGGCTTGCGAGCCCCTTAGTTGCAGTTCGCCTGGCTCCTTAGTTGCGTCATGCATGTGGGATCTAGTTCCCTGACCAGGGATCGAACCCAGGCCCCCTGCATTGGGAGCACGGAGTCTTAACCACTGCGCCACCAGGGAAGTCCCGAAGTCTCATTCTTTATTTGTCACTGAGTATGGTATATAATCTTAGGTTGGACATTGAGGAATAATCGAGGAATATTTGGGTTAAAGAAGAAGATTTAGTTCAGACACAGTCGCTGTCCTCCAACATGTAACTTCTACTTAGTGGCCTCAAGATATAAGAGCTAAGACCAATGGATAGAAGCTATAGTAAATATAGACTTTGACTTAATATGAGAAAGAAGTATTGAAAAAGGAAATAAATGTCCTTAATGAGCTTCCCATAACTGGGAGTTTTCAAGTATTTGGAATTGCAACATCTAATGGAGAGTTAGGTAACAAGACCCTTAAGGATCTTTTCAATCCCGAGATTACATTTTTTGAGTCACTTTATTTCTGTGGGCCTTAGTTATTCCATCTAAAATGAGAAGCATGAATTATATGATTGTGTGGTTGCTTTCCACCTTTAACAGTCTACAGTTTGTCTAATGAGCAACATGTGGAGGAAGTTCAAACTAGATTTCTTTTTTATTGCTCTTACCTGAGGTTTGCTTTTGTGGGTCATGAGACAAGTCAGTAGACAAATACAGTAGAAGAGGCTCAGTAGTCTCAGTCTGGCGGCTTCGTGTGTCTAACCAACGCTTTAGCACTTTAAGTCTCTTATAAAAATTATTTTAGTTTATCTTTTTTCTGTGGTAATTCATGAATTTTGCCAGTTATGGGGGGAAACTTTTATTTCTACTCTGGCGATTTGTACATACCAGCACTATAAAGAAATTCAAAGCAATGTATTACTTCAATTTCCTGTATTTTCCCTTGAAGGAAGTTATTATTAGTCAGGTCTGCTCATTATAGCAAAGTATTTAGCTGTATGGGAATTTTATCAAAGGGGAGAATAAGCTGTGACATTCACAATCTATAAGACTTGCACATGAACAACGGCCTCTTTGTAGTGACCAGGCATGTAGAAGGAAATGTTTCAGATAAAGAAAGGAGGGAGTTTTCTGATAACTAGCACTAGTTCTATTGTTCGTCTTCAGGGATTGCATTACAGATGAAGACAGGCTGCTGAATTTGAGGGGTCCAGTACAAAATGAAAATGTGAGGCCTCTTGTTCAAAATGCAAGGACTACGTACCGTTAAAAAGTACTAAAATATAAAGTTTTTCCCTTGCATTCTTCCTTGATGTCTGTCTCTCTCCATCTTTCTCTTTATATCTCTCTCTCTTTCGTTATGGTATTTTTATTTATTATATAAATATAATATATTTTATTATATAAATCTTATTCAAGCAGTGCTTCCAACTTCACAGAAGTTTCAGGGATAAGGTTGGCATTATGATTTTAAGCTGGAACTGGTAGTTCAGAGGAAAGCTCGCAGTATGTTGTGCACACATTGTAGAACATCAACTACACCTAACAGAGCTAACAAGTACATGTGTTCTCTGACCCCTCCATTTTAGCAGGGCAGGTATGGGCGGATAAACAGAAGAGGGGGATGAGGTATTTTTGTTTACTCAGCAGTGTAACCAGGGGCCATTAGAGAACATAGAGAAATTCAACAGTGTTCAGCTCTTGATACTTAGAATATGATTCTTAAATTCTGTTGTACTTTCCAGAAGCACCTTTCTTCCCTAGAATTTTTACTACTAATTCTAGATATTCTGGCAATGATGGCAAAACATGACACCTGTAGCTAGAACTAGGAAATTTTCCACCTTGACTAATTAATAGCACTTTACTTTTTAGATTTCTTTTTCTTTGGTATTGTACAGCGCTAGAGCCTGGCTTCCTTCTGCCATCACAGATTTAACCAGGAGATAGACCAGTTGGCAGGAGAAAGCATACATTTGGTTATCTCATCTGCCATTTGATCGTTAGGCAGGTCAAGAGAAGATGAGTCTTTTCCACTGACTAATGCACACTAGTTGCACCCTCCCCTTTGTCTATAATGCCTTCTCTCCCTGTGTACTTGGTGAACCAACACTTAAGGTCATCTCATGTGTAAAGCTTTCTCTGACCCTTTCAGCCAAATAAGTCACTCTCTTTTATTCCTTAGTATTTTTTTAAAACCTAAATCTCTCATAGAATTCATCATGTTGTATTAGGATTATGCAATTCAGATCTCAGCCTTGAGTTGTGTTTACCAAAGCATTCAGAAAAGTTTTGGCCCACCAGAGATCTATTTGTGTGTAGGATTAAGAACTTCTGAGGAACAGCTTATCATAGGGGTAAAAACAATGAAGTTAATAAAGTGACTTCCTCGACCCTAGGAACTTAAGGGCTGTTTTCTGGGGATAGTAAGGTTATTACTCAGACCTTCTTTTTATTGCATGCCTGAAATAAGTGTGACTAGAATTTTGAAGAGCTGTTTCTTTTCTTTTTCTTTTTTTCAGTAAACACGTGAGCTCCTGAGAGTTTAAAATATCAACAGTATTGGTGGCAATAGTGTCTTTAATGTATCTTTGCCATGGAACTTAGTGTTCATGGTACAGACATTGGTGCCATACCCTTTGCACAGAGTTGAGTGCAGCTGACTGTGTATCTTTGGTGGGCATCAATCACGTGACTGCCACTTTTGTCTTTGGCAGCAATCAGGCATTGCCTTTGCTAGCTGAGCAGGACAGGAGAAAAATGTCAGATGCCACATGGTGGTTGAGAAAAGCAGATCTCAGAGGCATTTGAGATACCCGCTAAGGCTTCAGAACTCTTTGAGGGGAATTTTGGGGAAAGGAGGGGTCAGTCTGGAGTTCTACAAAGTAAATGAGATAGAGTCAAAGAAATGTGTAAGGTGGTAAAGGTGAGTTTTGGCTGTGTTTTCCTCCCATATATCTCCCTTACTGGGCTGGGAGTTGTTTATGATAGGGACCATGTGGATAGGTTGTATTATTTGCTTACAGTGCTTCCTTTCATCTTTACCCTCATTGTGGCTTACTGTGGGCACAATATATTTTCCTATCCCATTGATTTTGGACTTGGTCATATGATTTTGGCCAATGGAATATGAGTGTATATAACAGCCTGCCAACACACCCCTCTTGAGCTTCTGACTTATGCCATGAGAAGAACATGACCCAAGTATCCATTCTTCCTTCAGCCTAGGTCCAGGGATGAAGACTGGAGCAGACCTGGACCTAACCTGAAGTCTAGAGTCCAGTCTACCTTAGATGAACCCAGCTGAGATCAGTCAAACCCCAGCTATCCCACAGACCCATGAATGTGCAAAATAAATGTGATAGTCCACTGAGATTTTGAGATTATTTGTGATACAACATTATTGCATCAGAAACCTGACGAATACAGATCATATCTTGGAGTTTGTATATCCATAATACCTAGGTCAGTGCCTAGTAGATAGTTGCTGAATGAGTGAAGGAAGGACTTTATGAAGGTTGGACTGATTATATTGCCTCACTTATTACCTCAATGGTATTTCAGTTGTTAGAGCAGGGTACTTGGGGTAGTCAAATCCTGCATTTATGGACTAGTTTTCTTCACTTCATAATCTAAGGCAGATGTCTCAATAATACATAAGCCTTTCAACGGATATCAGTCTAGCTGGAGGGGGGAAAAATGAGATAATACACAGCCACATTACTACCAGAAAAGCACTACACACGTCTTGCTGCTGGTGGATCAAAAGGACTATCTCTACATATGAAGGTCAGCTCTGAATGAAACAAATAATCCTTGCTAGTTTATCCTTTTTAGTGTGTGGTTTTAGATTAGCTCTTAGGAACACCAAGGGTTTGGAGTTTGGATACCTGAAGGGTTCCAAAGGAAATGGAAGTGGTATGGTTTGGGGTTAGTAACAAGCAAAGAGAGGTAGCAGAAGTGAAGAGGCGCCTTAAAAGGAGTGGAAACCTTGAAGAAAGAATTGTCAGGATGGAGGGGGAAGGAATTACACATGAGAATATGGGTGCCCTTTGAGGATGCTGTAAGCAGGGTGGTCTGGGGGTGGAAAGAGAGATGGGGTTTTGCAATAAGAGAGAGTGATACAGGCAAGCAGATGGACTTGTTGCTGAGACAAGGGAGGTCCTGGATAAAGATGGGGGATCAAACTAGCATGGGTATCTTGGGTTAGCTGCCAATAAGTAATTTGGGGCATTTTTTGAGATTCTGTAACCCAAAGAACTATTTATTTTTAGTGAAAAATACTGCATATTCTGATTTTTAAAAAATTGAGTAATAGTCCTTGAAAGCAAACAAAAAAAACACTTTTAGAATCTATTTTTCATTGCTGCTGTAATCCTAGTGGAAGAAGCACTGCTTTCCACAGTTTAAGGAGGATTTGGAACTCAGACAACTGTTGATTGATTTTCTCTGGGATAGAGGTTGGAATTAGGTCTGATTAGCCTTTTGATCACTCTAAAAATATGTGCAGCATTTTATTTTCTTTTTGTGTCTTTGAGACTAAGGAACAAGGAAATAAAAATTATGCCCTGAGTAATGGAAGCTATTACCAATCAGATTGCTTGGTGGTGGGGAGGAGGAGGGGCTCAAAAGCAGGTTCTTTCAAAACTTTTTTTTTCCTTTTTGCTTACAGGGTTTGGAAAATGGTTATTTTTGTAAGAAAAATAATTTTATTGGACTTAGTGATTGATCACAAGCAAAGTGCTTATTAATGAGATTTTGATTCTTTGGCATTTCTAGTCAATAATACTTGAAATATAAGAAAGGAGTCAGATTTTAGTTATCTTGGGCTTAGTTATTTCTTGAAAAGGCAATTAGTGACGCTTTGTTGTGAATGCATTTTGATCAAAGGGTATGACGCCTTATGGCTCAGTGGTAAACGCCTTCAAGTTGATAGCTACAGTTTGAGTATCCTGGCACAGTAAGTGTTCCAGGATTTTTTGAACATTGTTTAAGAGGTAGGCAAATACCCAAGACTTTTTCCCAGTCAGCTCTGTTGTTTCCGTTTGAAAGGGACATCAGGTGGCTTTGGTGAACAATTTCATGGGTACTCTTATTTAACAACTTTGTATAGGTGTCACAAACCAGGGTTGGTTGATTTCTTTCGTTTTCTTTCCTCCTTTCTTTTCCCCCTCCTTCTTCCCTTCCTTTTTTGTCTGTCTTTCTTTTTAATTCTGGAGGTTGTGTATACATATTTTTGAATCTTCTCTTTAGTTGTTCCCAAACTTCTTACCAGCTAGTTCTCTAAACCTTACCCCTTCACCTGCTTTCTGATTATTTTAATCTCAATTTTGATTCTGAAGAGAATGCATTTTTAAAGATAAGCCTGTTATTAATGAAATGTATATGTTCATATCTATCTTACGAAAGAGAATAAAGGCATCAGATACAATTGTAGGTGTTTGCCATCTTTAAATAGACCCAACATGTGAAGAGGCAGGTTTATAAAATTAATAAGTATTTGCTATGCAAAAAATGATCACTTTAGAAAATAATTCATAGCAGCATTCACAGAGTCAAAGAGTCAAAAGAATCACTAAGTTTGAAAAGACCTTAAAAGTTACTACTGAAGCCGAATCCAGCCTCGGTACCCCGACACCGAATTAAATCTTGGAAACAGAGTTTTGTGTGAAGTAGAAAAGGATAGCTTTATTGCTTTGCCAGGCAAAGGGGGTCACTGCAGGCTAATGCCCTCAAAACTGTGTGTCCCCCTTGGAGAGAGGGTAGTGAGAAGTTTTATAGTAATGGTTCAAAGAAGGTGTGATCAGTTTTTGGACATTCTTCTGATTGGTTGGTGGTGAGGTAAGTGAGAGTCAGCATCATCAACCTTCTGATTCCAGCCCGTCTGGAGTCTACCGCTTAACTTCTCCCACCTGGTGGAGGTTTAAGTATCTGTAAAACAGCTCAAAGATATTGCTGTGTGTATCCCTTGATGAGGAACCAGGACCTTGCCCCAAGGCTGCACTATTGTTTCTCTTGACCGTTTGTTTCTCCCTTGTCTCATATCCCCTCCCTTCCCTAATTAACAACTACTGGAACCTGCCCTTTGGAACTCAGGGAAGGTCATGGAGGCTGAATAAAGCCTGTTTCCTGTAATCAAAGAAATGGGGAACACAGAAAGGCTTTTGTGCCCAGGAACCACACAGGGCCCTGCTCGGTATCACTACTATAAATCCAATGACTGAATTGCATTACTAAATTCATGATAAGTATTATTTGCCTATCCTTGGATGTCTCTAGTAACAGGGAACTCACCACCACCAGAGGCAGTCCCCCCCCATTTTTTTGGTTTACTATTATGCCATATTATTATTTTAAATGACCAGACACATTTTTCATATCTGTTCTCTTACAACTTTTATATATTGCTTCCAATTTTATTTATTGCTTTTGCTTGGCCCTCATAATAAAAGGAGGTTAGTTAGCTGAAGAAGGTGTCATTTTCAAAAATTTGCAGGTAAGAAATGTGGAATGTGGAGAAGATATGTGATTTGTCCAAAATCTGGTAAGAAGTTAATGAATTCCTGATCCCCAGCCTCTTTTCACTTTTTGAGATCTGAGTAACAAAATTACACTTACATCCAACTGTTAGGGAAACATCTTGCAATGTGAAATATGATAGTGTATGAATGTAGCCTAGAGAATATGCATCTGAGGTCTGAATGCAAAAGAAAAGAGAAAACAACCCACAAACTTCTAGAATCTTCCTTTATTTCCTCCAATATGTTTTCAAACTGTATTTGTAGTTACTGTTGCTTCAGCATAATTCTTTATATCTCTGTAGAGGAGTATTGTTAGTCTTCTGTGAGAAGACATAAAGAAGAGAAAGATGCCCAAATATCTGGTGGATTTTTGGGTACTATTGATTTGGCATATTGATGGTCCATTATCTGAGAATAAAAAGGACATCATTCTCTTACTCCTTGCCCACTCCCTGCCCAAGAGCCCTGAGACACTTTGTTCTTTTATTTCTAAATTGTAGGTGGATAGTTAGCTGAGAGTGTTCTCTCTGGCTTTTAATTTTGGAAAGACGCCCAAAGTGAAATGAAAGAAAAAGGAATTCTAGCTAAGGGGCACTGGGCAGATGCCTCATGTTTGCGTCCCTGATGACATAAGCTTTGACCCTGGGTCTGTGTCATTGTTAAAGGAGTAGTCACACTCACTGGTTTTTGGTGTATAATAGTAATAATGGTGCTAGCTTTGGGGGAAGTGTAAGTTTAGACCCGCTATGATTTTTCATATTTTGTGGGACAACTGTACTTGAATTCTTCTTCATTATCCAATGATTTCTTTGTATTTCCATGACAGCCAAAATGAGCTGTTTGGTTAACTTGTGTGTATGTTTATTTTTGCATGTGAAAAGGGCTCCATGTAGCTTTATTAAACTGCTTTCAGGAACAAGCAGTTTAATAATCATATGTTGGAATTGTATGCTTGTTTTAACTGTTAGAACTATTTTTCTGTTTTACTGAATTTTTAGTTCCACTGTCATCTGAATAAAATTTAAATGCTTCTTTATTCAGTTATGTATGTCCTTGAATGGATTTTAAGAGCAAATGTGCTCATAATGTGAAGAAACGTAGGGAAATACAATATAACGAGAAAATTTTTAGCTGATCAGATTGATCCTTAGTCATAATTGAAAATGTGTTTTCTTTACTTTCTTCGTGTGTGCATATATGCAAAGCTGTTTGTATTGTGGGGCAATGCATTTTGCAGTGGGGTGAGTAGTCCACAAAGAGGAAGGCTTGTCTTATTGGCTTCTCAATGGCACTAGCCCTGTTGCTGCTAGGCATGTTTTAAGAACTGCCTCCTCAGACAGGAAGAGAGTCAAAACTATCTCCTACGTCACAAACCAAACCTTTGCTTAGGCTTGCCACCCTGTTAACTTGAACCTCAGTGTTCCAGAAGTTTTCTTATTTGCTTATATTTCCTAGGTTCAAATAGACAGTATTTTCTCTTCGAATTAAAGACCTTGAGGATGTTCATATAGTTTTTACATACCTATTTGGCTTCATAGGCCAACAAGTCCAACTGCCAAGCCTTTGAGTCTAGCAGCTTTGCAGCTGACAGGAATGCTGGGGATATGGGTTTTCTTCATATTTATGACAATTGGGGATATATATATATACACACAATATATATATACTGAAATATACAGTATTTCAGTATGTATATTGAATATATACTAAAATAATAGCATTCCTTCTTTATATCCCTGGAAAACAGGAAGTTAAAATCTGTAGGTTTTTGTTTTAGATTTCGGCCAGAAGTTGAGCAGAGGAGAGAAGGGAGAAGAGAGTCATTTTATAAAAATGTACACTAGTACTTGTAGGTGTTAAGATTCTTAATATCCTTGTTAGAGAGTAAAATGGCCTCCCAAGGTATAGATCCTTTCAGCCCTTAGTCTTTCAGCAATAGCTATATTTAAATTATACTTCCATGTGGCAAGCATTTAATTTTTGCAGCAGCATTTGTTCCTTTTACTATTCCACACATCATGTTTTTTTTCCAAGTCAAATCTCACCCTTTGCCAGGAATCATTTATCTGGGGGTAAAGTAAATCTGCCTGCTGCAGGTCATTCTGTGGGCTGCTCCTGTTTCCCTCCTAAAGTGGCCTGGGCTTACTGAAACTGGGATTAGTCAGTCAGTCAGTCATAGAGATCACCTCAGAGCCTGTAGTTGATACCAGATATGGTAGACAGTCGTATGAGGAAGAGGATTAGCATACACCAATTGTTATACATCCTCAATAAACATCATTTCAGATTTTCCAATCTTGATGTGATTAATTTAAATAGGCAGACAGCTTTGCATCATGTTCCTCTGGTGGAGGGAGGCTGACTCATGTCAGTTTAAGAATAAAAATAGGGAGTACTAATATCCACAGAGTTTTTATAGAATGTATCCCCATGTTTGTCATCCTTTTCTTCCCTCTGTTCCTTTTAAATCAAGAGATTTGCTTTCTCTTGGCCCTTCCCGGAAATTGTTTGTGCATTGAATAGGCAGATGGTGGGTTGAGCTTTGAGAGACCTAAAAGGGCACAGTCGTGCCCCTAGCACAGATGCCTGTTTATGCGTTGGTATCTGGTAAACCTTTGCTTATTGCAGTCAGATCTTAATTTTTAGTGTAGTTCAATACTCTTTTTCTGTTTTACAATTTTCCATTCTTGAGTCCTTATGTAGTTGGCCTCTCAGCTAACTGCGAAGTATTCATCCTCATTCCCTCTGCATATACAGATCAGTATGTAAAGGAGGAGGAGGTCACAGCACTCCCAAACCAAATAAAGCAGCTGGACTGAGTTCTGGAGAGTTGGGAGTCATTTTGGTAATATTAAGCTAAGAAATGGGAGACAGGATTTGAAGTGCAGAAAGATGGTCCTTGACTAATACCCATAGCTCTAGACCTTATTCTAGGCTTTCTCAGAAGAAATCATGAAAGAGAGTGGAATTCTGTACCCAATGTTTTCCTTCCCTTTGTGGCAACTTACTGTAATTTAACTTCACCTGTTCTGTTTGAGTGTCAGTCAGCTTCAGAGCTGTTCTTATATTTATCTCTTCTTTCATGTATTCTTATATGTATTTCTTTTTTTCCATTTGGATTTTTGGAGAAGTCAGAGAATTTAGACAGAATAATCTAGAAAAGTTGACCAAAACATACTCAAAGTACCAGAATGAGGCTCTCCTTTAGTCCTGCTTACTCAAATATTAGAAACAAGTAAGATATCCTAAGGTAATTTTATCCTTAGGAAGCATCACAAATACCATCTTCTCTAAGGCCTCTTAACTTCCTGAAATTTTGTTCTATAAGGTATTCCCTCTATAAATAATTTCAATCTCTATTACTTCCTTTGCCTTACCCTGTACACATACTTAAATAGCTTTGGTTAAAAATAAAATCTTCCCTTCGTGCTGTGTTTTCAGATAGACAGTATTCTCTCTTTTTCAGTATAGCGTAGCAGTTACCAGCTCAAACTTTGGAGCCAGATATCTTAGTTTGAATTTCAGCCATTCCAATTACAAACTATGTGAACTTGGGCAAAGTTACTTTAGAAAACAAAAAAACTCTCTGTGTCTCAGTTTCCTCATTTGTAAAGTGGGGATAATAATTGTACCTATCTCATAGTGTTATAAGGATTAAATGACTAAATATATGTAAAGCACGCAGAACAGTATGTGGCAGTTATTAGCTTTATTTAAATATCTGTTATTATAATTCCTTTAGAGATAAGCTTTACTACTCTTTGTTTGTAATACTTAACACTTTCCAATCATACTACATGATTGATTGCGTTGACCTCCCCCCCCCGCCCCCCCCCCCCCCCCACCCCCCGCTCTCAAATCTCTTCCTCCTGCTAAATTATAAGCTCTATGAGGACAGGGATTTTTTCTGTTCTCTTCATTGCTGTATATCCTCTGTGTTTAGCACACAGTAGGTGTTTAATAATATTTGTTGAATGAACTCATTGTAATCTGGCTCCTCTCCTACCAATCTGTTGAAATTGCTCTGGCAGAGGTTATTAGTAACTGCAAACCTGTGAACCATCTTTAACACCTACCCGCCTCTTGCTCACAGTATCTAATCAATGATGACATCAGGTTAATCGTACTGCCAAGTATCTCTCAAATTCATCTGTGTCCTCCCAGTTCCACTGCTACTACCTTCTCTAGTCCTAGTCGCCATCTGTTTCCCGAGTCTTGCAATAGACCTCTAATTAATTTTCCTTTATCCATTTTTGCCTCTTTCTACCCATTCTCCATATAGTAGCCAAAGACGGTTTTTAAAAATGTAGATCGAACAAATACCATGCTTTAAAACCTCTTTACTAGTTTCCTATTATCCTGTAGAGTAAAATGCAAAATCATTTGATGATCTACATGAAACTCTGATATCTGACCCTTTAGTTACTTAAAAAGTTAGTTACCATTTGACCCAATAGTTCTACTCCTAGGTATATACCCAAGAGATTGAAAATGCCCAGGTATAAACTTGTACACAAATGTTCTTAGAAGCATTATTCATAATAGCTAAAAAGTAGAATCAGGTCAAATGTCCGTCAATTGATGAATGGATAAACAAATTATCCATACAAAGGAATATTATTCAGCTGTAAAAAGCAATGAAGTACTGATACACGCCACAACATGGATGAACCTTGAAATCATTGTGCTAAGTGAAAGAAGCCAGAAACAAAAGGCCACGTATTGTATGATTCTATTTATATGAAATGTCCAGAATAGGCAAAAGTATAGAGATAGGAAAGTAGATTAGGGGTTGGGAGGAGGGGAATGTAAATGCTAATGGATATTGGACTTCTTTTTAGGGTGTCAAATGACAAAAATAATACAATTTAGTCATGAGCTTGATGTCCTTTATTCAAGGGGAAACAATCCATGGGTTGGGGGTGTTGACTGAAAATAATGCACAAACCTAAAGTTTGAGAGTTATGCTTTATTCGGCAGACATTCTGAGGACTTCAACCCAGGGAAGACAGGACTCTCAGATCACGCTGAGGGACTGCTCCAAAGAGGCAAGGGGTGGGGGCAGGATATATAGGAGTTTTTTGCAACAAAGACCAGGTAGTCATAACATCAAAAGATTACTGTTAATTAAAGAAAACCAGATATCTCAAGTTAAGGGAATTTAGCGCTTTTCTAGGTATGGGAAGGTGCAAAGTCTGGGCTCATCGAGATCATCTCTTTGATGTGCACCTCAGCTATCTGGGGCCAGTATCCTGTGTTTTGTCATTCTGAGTCTCCTCAGGGTGCACCATTGTTGGGGGTGGCTGCAGCAGTTGACTGCTAGGTGGTGAGTATCCTGTTCCATCCTGAGTCTCCTTGATGGCTGCAACATCCTTTGTTTACTGATATGGCAGGCGACATTTTTCATTCATGGGGCAGTACCTCACAAGCAGTGGAGCATGCTTCCCAAGGGATTTTGGGCAAGAGCGAGTTTGATGGACAGTTAGAGGAGGCAATGTGGGAAAAGGGCATGATTGGCTAGGAGGTTGGGGATTTCCTTATAAGGACTAGCAATGTCCTGTTTTCTAGGGTAATCTTTAATTCACTAAAGCTGACTTAGAGGATTATAATTGGTTTATGTTAGATTTCCTTGACAGGTATTTCCTGTAAGTGTAGGCTTACTTAGGTTCAGATTTGTGACATGGGCCAGGCCACTGCGTGTGGCCTCCATTTTGTGGGTCTGAAACCACGCAACCCAGATTGGGACTTGAACCCAGGTCTTTTAATTGAGATCACACACCGGGTCGCAGGACTTAATGAAGCTCAGGTTCTTGATGTCTCATTGCAGAAAGAATTCAGTGAGAGGAAAGTGATAGGTAAGAAGTGGATTTATTTAGAGAGATTGCACATTCCATAAACAGAACGTGGTCCATCTCAAAAGGCGAGAATGGCCTTGGGAGAAACACACTTTGCAGACAGAGTGTGCATCATCTGAGAAGGCGAGAGGCCCTGAAAATTATGGTGTGGTTAGTTTTTATGGGCCGGGTAATTTCATAGCCTAATGAGTGGGAGGATTATTTCAACTATTTTGGAGAAGGTGCATGGATTTCCAGGAATTGGGCCACCGCCCACTTTTTGGCCTGTTATGGTTAGCCTCTGAACTATCATGGTGCTTGTGGGTGTGTCATTTAGCATACTGATGTATTACAATGAGTGTATAATGAGGCTTAAGGTCTGCTGGAAGGTGAATCTTCTGCCATCTTGGACCTAGTTGGTTCTAACCAGTTTTTGTCGCATCCTATGGCTATGTCATTCTTTTAAAGGTTGTGCCCTGCCCCCTTCCCTGCTGTTTCAGGTCCTGAAATATGAATGAACTTTATTAGGGATGATGAAAATGTTCTGAGAGTAGATAGTTTGATGGTTGTATAACCTTGCGAATGTTAAAGAAAAACACAGTGAATGATATACTTTAAACTTTATAGTATATTAATTATATCTCAATTTAAAGAAATTTAGTCCTTGCCTACCCTCTAATCTCACCTCCTGACATTTTCTCTCTCACTTGCTATACTCTAGCCACAATGGTCTTCTCTCAGTTTCCCAAACATGGCATGTTCTCTCTTATCTCAGGACCTTTGTGTGTGCTTGTCTGTGTTATAAAACTAATTTCCCATCTTCCTTACCTAATTCACTCTTGTTGATTATTCAGGATGGAGGGTGAAACACTACTTCTTCCTTCTTTCAGGAAGCCATCCTTGACTCCCTTCAAATTATGCTTGTTCCCTTTCTATACATTCCCCGCAGCATCCTGCATTTCTCCATTAAAATTACTTGATCATATCTGTCCTTCAGATTGGCTCCATAGACCATTAGCTCCATGAGATCAGAGACCATACCTATCTTTGCTTATTCTTCTCCCTCCTCATCCCTTCTTCAAAACCAACAAATATTTATTAGGCAGAGACTGTGGTGCTAGGCCCAGTGCTAGCTGCTAAGAATATGATAATGACCAAAAAGAAACAATGCCTATGCCTTCATGAAGCTTACTTTTTAGTGGAACATAACAGACAAATAAGAAAACAAATATCTAAACAAAATACTTTATTTCATTGATTCTGAGATCCCATTTTTTTCTACATTTTAACATCTGTGTAATTGGGTGTGTCTTAGAATCAGTGTAAGAAGGAAGCATTTCTTTCTTTTTTATTAATACCTAAAATATTTGTGTGCCTTGCAGTTGAAGATATCTTAGATTTGATGAAATAGGATAGTTAACAAATAAGTTAAATGCTGGAAAGGAAATAAAGTGATAAGAAAGAGGATAAGTTTGGAGGACAGGCTATATTCTCAGTATTTAGAATCATGGTTGGTACCAGTATAAATACATCTTGAACTCAGTCTTTTCTATCTTCCTGAATAACCTCTTCACTCCCGCTTCCTAGTACTTGCTATGTTGTTTATTTAAAGACACTTAGATTCACCTAGTTGACAAAGCCAGAAACCTGTGTTACATACCTGATTTTTGCCCCAAATCTTTTAGTTTACAACTGATCTCCAAGTGCTGTTGAAATCAACATTTTATATATCTTCTACATCCCCCCACCTCCCACCATCCCCGCTGCTACTGCCTTTTAAGATTAGGCATTCATTGTTTATTGACCTAATTATTACAATAGCCTTCTAACTCAGTCTCTCTGATTTATTCATTTATTTCTTTAACCCATTCTCTCAGTGCCAACAAAGTAGTCTGCATACATTGCCAAACTGTTCCTCACTCATCACCCTCCATCACCAAAGACCCATGACATTTTGTATATATTTTGGTTCATAGCTATTATCACCTTGTATTATCTCCTGTAAGTCTCAGGAGGGCAGGGATCATGTCTGCTTCAGTTCACCATTGTGTCATGGCAATCCAGGCACATAGTGGATAGATACTCAATAAATGCTTGTTGAATAATGACTGTTATGCTTCCTCCCCCCCTTTTTTTTTTTGCGGTACGCGGGCCTCTCACTGTTTGTGGCCTCTCCTGTTGCGGAGCACAGGCTCCGGACGCACAGGCTCAGCGGCCATGGCTCACGGGCCTAGCCACTCCGCGGCATTGTGGGATCTTCCTGGACCGGGGCACAAACCCGTGTCCCCTGCATCGTCAGGTGGACTCTCAACCACTGCACCACCAGAGAAGCCCTATGCTTTCCCCTTTTAACCTCAGCTATCTGAGCATCAGCACAGATGTTTAAATGTGGGAAGTTTAGGTGATTTTCTGGTTAAAACTGAATATTCCCAAATGTGGCCCTTTGTTGCCTTTAGACATTCTCAGTCTGTGCACTTTATAGTGTATCAATTTCTTGGCATTTCTAGTTTTCTTTGAGGGGGGTTGGTAAATAAAAGTATCAAACAAAGTGCCCCAGGAGTACACATCAACTCGTAGTATAACATGTCCTTTTTTTGGACATGTAAGCCTCCTCCCCCACCCTGTACCCATGGGAATCAGTAGTGAAGCATTGTGACAGTAATAGGAGACATATATTGTCATCCAGATACGGGCATTCAGTGGTATAACTCTCTTAAATAAAAGGAACTTTGTATGCCTTTAAAAAGGTATCTGTTATATTAGAATCACCTTTCAAAATGCAGGTAGTATGTGAAACTTGAAGTGGTAGAACCAAAATGAAGTTGAAAAGAGAATGTTGAGTGCTTCCATGAGTTGCATAACAGTAGTTTCTCTTCTTCCCCTGAGCTCACCATGAGTGGTTACAAATCACCCCTCAGGGTCTTTGCTTGAATCTCCTGCTTGTAACAGCAGGTTTGTGAGTAAAAGAGCAGCTGCCCATCCCCTAGGAAAATGAAAGGAAATAAATCAGGCTTATCCATTTTATGCTGAAGATCCTTGTTATCTGAGGTGGCTTTTAAAAAGTACTTCTTAGTTTAAGTTAAATGAAAATATAGCTTATTTCCTAGTCATAGAGGCAAAAAAAACTTAGTTTCTTAAAATGAATCAACCTCAATGAGGCCTTTAAATCATTAGTGACCTGGCTAATTTTTTTGAGGGGATAATTTATTCTATTTATTTTTGATATATACAAAAAGCTGTGTATAATTAACATATACAACTTGATGAGTTTGGAGGTTAACATACACCCATAAAACCATCACCACAATCTATGCCATAAACTATCCATAACCTCCAAAAGTGTCCTCCTGCCCTCTATCTATTATTATGATTTTTTTTGTGATAAGAACACTTAAAATCTACCCTCTTACCAAAATTTTCAGCATACAATACAGTATTGTTAACTATAGGCACTACCTTGTACAGTAAGTCTCTAAGGCTTATCATAACTGAGACTTATACCCTAGCTCATTTTTAAAATTATTGTTTTTCTTATTACACAAGTAATGCATGTACATTTTAGACAATTAAAAAACTCAGACAAGCAGAAATAGGAAAAAAATCACTATAAGCTCATCAGACGGACAATGTTAACATTTTGATATGTGTGCATAGCATGTGTATATATGTATAATGTGTATTTATGACAACAGAATTGGATCATACTGTACGTGTTTTTATAACCTGCTTTATTCACTCTGTTATATCATGAACATCTTTCCTTGTCAATAAATATATGTATAAAGCCTCATTTTGAATGGCTACATAGTATTAACTATATGTAATTATTTTTTTAAATTAATTAATTAATTTTCTGGCCGCATTGGGTCTTCGTTGCTGCGTGTGGGCTTTCTCTAGTTGTGGCGAGTGGGGGCTACTCTTTGTTGTGGTGCGCGGTCTTCTCATTGCGGTGGCTTCTCTTGTTGCGGGGCACGGGCTCTAGGCACGAGGGCTTCAGTAGTTGTGGCTTGCGGGCTCTAGAGCGCAAGCTCAGTAGTTGTGGCACACGGGCTTAGTTGCTCCGCGGCATGTGGGATCTTCCTGGACCAGGGATCAAACCCGTGTCCCCTGCATTGGCAGGCAGATTCTTAACCACTGCGCCACCAGGGAAGTCCCTGTAATTTTAAATTCCTAGGGGCTTTTGGGTTGTTTCCAATTTCTAGCGTTATTTTAAAAATCTGTTTATGTACATTTATACTTATTTTTTAGGATAAACTACTCTATCAGTTAGGATAGGCTCGGTTATGTGGTGACAACAAACACTTGAAAATCTCTGTAGCTTAAAACAACAATGGTTTATTTTTTGCTCACACTACAACTACATTATAGGTTGACAGGAGAGTTCTGATTATTAAGTAGAGACCCAAACTTACTGAGGCTCCTTCATTTTCTGGCACCCTCTCAACATGTGCTCTCATGAATACCTTGGCAGGGAATGAGAATATAGAAAATTGCCTACTGGCTCTTAAGTGCTTTTGCATAGAAGTGAAACATAGATGCTCACAACTCACTGGCCAGAACTAGTCATGTGGACACATTTAACCTCAAAGAGGTGGGGAAAGTCCATGCTCCCATTTGCTCCAAAGTAGAGGAGAACCAGATATTGTCTCCCACAGTAGCTAAATGCTGAATTAAATGCTGAAATAGCTATTAGAATATGCACATTTAGTAAATGTTTGTGTTACCTATTTAAAAATTACTCTCCAGGAGGATTATAACGTGTTATGTTCAAACCATTAGTGATTTAAGGAAATTTACCTACGCTTTCCCTCTTCTAATCAGTAATATATTTTTAAAATATCTTTGACAATTTAATGAACAAAAACAGCATCTGTATTTTTGTTTAATTGACATTTCTTTGATTATTAAGAGGATAACCATTTTCATATAGTTATATGGCCTGGTTCATATTGATGGCTTTAAGGAAGCTTTTAAAAAACATGACTTTGAGCATGACTCAGTGATGTTGTTATATCTGGAGTGACTGCAATAGTGGAATGCACCTTAAAAGGTATAAATTGCTATTGGTATGGTGCTCTTTTGGCTGTATTTTCTTATCCTTCAAATTCAGGAAGAAACTGAGTTCGTGAATACAATTAAATTTGGAATGAATATAGCTTTCTCAAAGAAGGCATGGTAGAATATTTGAAAATTATGCCTATGTGTTTAGTCAGGAAATAGAAGATTCTCTACTTGTACCCAGATTTTAGGAATATGTTAGTTCTATAATTGTTTCATGCAAGATGCCTCACCTCCCTTACCATATTGGCAGCTCCTCATTGTTAAAGGCATTATCCTCTTCTTTTGACTCCCCATGTGTCTAACAAAAGTGCCGGGTATGTAGGGAGGATCTTAGTAACATGTATTCAGTGAAATTAATTGAAAAGGAAAGGTAATTTATTTTGCATATGTATTATTCACTCATCTTATGTCAAGCATTTGGGTTGGAAAGTACTTCTTTGCTAAGAGAAATTTTAAGTATTTTGTAATACTGTCAAAGGCAAGACCAAAGACAGTGTTATGTCCCTCTTTGTGTCTGTAGGTGAGAAGCCATGCTGAAAGGAATTCTCCAAACCTGGATAGAGTGTAGACATTTTTACTTCACAGAGTGCTTTTATAAGCTATGTTTGGTTGGGACCATGGAGATTAAATGCCTCCCACTTATGATTTAGCTTCTATTGAGATATTACACTAAAAATCCCCCTAGCCTTAGAGCTGAAGAGTCCGTCCTGAGGAGCCAAGGTGGACTTTACCACTTTGGCCTGATTTAAGGGGGGGCCCAAAGTTAAAACGGATTGAAAAGCATTCTCATGACCTGAACTGTAAGATATTGAGATTTCATGTTAACACACTGTTGAACTTTGACAGTTCGATATGTACCAAGATGGAGGGAATTTATTATGAATTTCCATTTCTTTGTGGATGTTTTTGGCCCTTGACCAAAACTGCTGAGGATTGGAGGCTGGACATAAAGAGAAGGGAGTAAGATTGTTCTCTTCTGAATTAGTGATCTAGCATGAACCATTTCTCAGTGGCTCTGGCAACATGATACCCAACTGAATCAGTCAGTTTAAATGAAGAAGAAATAATCAGAGGAATCACTGTGTGTTTGAAATAGTAGAGATTAATGTAGGCAATTTCATTTTCAGAAAGTAGGAATTTTTAACGTGGGGGGGGAGATATTGGAAATAACATTCAAGGTAAGAATTGGATGTTTCTGTCTCTCTGTTCTTTAATAAGAGAACTAATTTGGTTAAATACCCATCTGTCTGAAGACAGGAGGCTGGACCAAATAATCCCTTACTGTTCCTCCTGGCAATAAGACCCCAAGATTCTGTGCAGTCTCCCATATTCCAATTACAAGCTAACTTCAGTTCAGCATTATTCTCATTTTGGCTTTTAATGCTTCCCAATTTGTAGAGGTGGAGCATACATCTTAAGGTGGACTAGTGAGTTAATCTATGTCAATCAGTTCTGAACTATTTATTGGGTTTTTCTAAACAGTACTGCTAGGCATATTAATATATAAGAAATTGTTCTTGTCCTCAAGGACCATGCAGTCTATTTGAATAGAGAAGCAAAAATCACACTGGAGGGCTTCCCTGGTGGCGCAGTGGTTGGGAGTCCTCCTGCCAATGCAGGGGACACAGGTTCGTGCCCCGGTCCGGGAAGATCCCACATGCCGTGGAACGGCTGGGCCTGTGAGACACGGCCGCTGAGCCTTCGTGTCCGGAGCCTGTGCTCCGCAACGGGAGAGGCCACAGCAGTGAGAGGCCCATGTACTGCAAAAAAAAAAAAAAAAAAAAAAAAAAATCACACAGGAAACAGAGACCAACCTAGTAAAATTTTGTATGTTATTTCTCTGTTTCAGTAGCAGTTTGTAGAAAGCTTTTTATCAATGTGAGTTAGAGTGAATGAATTGTGGAGGAGGTAGGCCTTGAGGAAATCCCTGTGGATAAGAAGGATTTAGATAAGCTGAGGTCAGAGTCAGAGGGAATCACAAGTAGGGGTAGCAGATATAATGAGAGGTACAGAGTTCCATCCCGTAAAGTTTTCCTTTACTCAAATGAACACTGTCCCATTTGTTTGTTCAATAGCAACTTTCTTCTAGGTATCTTTATTCTCCTCTGTGAACTAGTTTCTCCAATTAAATACTAAGAATCTATCATATCTCTATACAAAAAAACACAACATGGGGAATCTTGGCAAAATTATTAGCTACATTCTGAGGACTGGTTTCTGTTTATGTGAATCTCTTTTATATTGCTTGGGCCATCTCAGTCCACTTTTCTGTTTCTGGCCCCATATGATGATAGAATTAGTCAGGCTGATTACTTAGTACCCGAGATTCTTTAAATAAATGTGTGTGTGTGTGTGTGTGTGTGTGTGTGTGTGTGTGTGTCCTGGAAAAGCATCTTTGCTTTGATGAATCTATCCGATTTCTAATGTGACAACATTATTAGCTATTACTCCTCTTACTTAGAAGTTTGTTACTTTAGAAAGCTTTTCTTCATTCACGTACACATGCTGTGCAACAGTGACAGAGTGCATATAACAGCTTGCCCAGGTCATTGGCGATGAGCTTGATCCACAAGACCATTCTGGGGGATGCCAGCAAGTCATTGACAAGATTTATATATGTTCCATAATCAAAACCCTAAACCATGAGAGTGGTCTAGCACTTGTCTCTTTGTCTGTCTCTCTTTCTTTCCATCCATCTTCCATTTAAGCAATAACATTTGAATCCTCTACTTCTGACACATCTCTTATATTTCATTCCTATCTGCATAAATTCATTTGGTATGAAATTGAACACAAAATAGAACTTCTGAGCATGTGTTTTTGCTGAGATTTTTCTCTCATTAAATATTTGTGAGGAAAGGGTATTTTGGTGGAGTTTTTAGATGCAGCATGATTAAAAAACATGTATCAATACCTCATTATTTCCAAGAATGCACTTCACTGGGAGGTGGCAGTAATTTCAAAATTAGTGGTATCTGAAGTACTTGTGATATTTTTCAACACAAAGCCACGCTTCCTTGGGCTTGGTTTTGAAAAAGTTTTTTAGTCTCCATTGGGCTTTGTGTCTGGTCCTCTTTCAGAATCTGCCCTTTGTATCAGGGCAGCTGTTTTGTTGTCTTTGCTGTATTGTGGTTTTTGTGAAATGACGCAATTCTTGTGAATGTGATAGTTTGAAAAATGAATTTCTTTATAAAGATGACGTCTGTGGCAAGTTTTGAAAGAAACTATTCTAAGGTAACCAATAACCTGGGACATTGGTATATCAAATAATAGAGTAATGTAGTGGTTAGCTCCCAACAGAATGATGTTAGTAGGGAAAAACGTATACTTTGCATGTATAAATGTATAAGAGGTTTGATGAAAACATGTTCACGTATTAAATCTATCTCCACTAAAGATGGTGGACTAGGAGGAAATGGAGATTCCTGTTGTTAAAATTACCTCAGCCGTCTAGGCGTACATTAGTCCCACCCAAAATGAAGCTTCAAGATGAGTTCCTTTGATATACAGGAATCCTTTGGACCACCTTCATCCAACCTCATTCAGATTGTGTGTACTGGGAATGAGCATGATTCTTAACTTTAGTCCACACCAGATGAAATTAGAAGCTTACATATGTTTCAGAAGACTTGTTTATAATCTGATGAAGTGTTTCAGATTCCTCATTATAAACCATTTTGGCATCCTGTACCTGATTGGGAAATTCTGTGCTCTTTTCTATATTCCAGGCCCCCCATCTCCACATTGGATGGATTTTATAAAGAAAAAGAAGTATTTTCTGAAGGAAAATTAGATTTCTGAACTAGTAACAGGGCGGTAGTATAAAGTTCTTGATTAAAAATAGGTGAAAACTATCTATGGGTAATGCCATGTCTTCATGTACAAGGGCTTTAAAAAATCTATATGAACAATAAAATCAACTGAGACAAAAGACATCACAATTTTTGCAAGAAGATGCAATTGTTTTAATCATTAAACAGGGTCCTCAGTGCATAAGAAAAGCAGATCACCACCAGCATATTGTGATTTGAGGGGTATTGAATGACCTACCTCTCTAAAGTCATCTCCTCTACTAACAGTAGTTCCCCAGATTCTCATAATGGCAATATTGTTTTTAGCCTGTAAACATATTAGCTGGATGGAGTAAGGCATTCACTAATCAGCAACATCCACTGTCATATTAGCAGGCAGTGTTCAAGCAAAGTTAATTATCATCAGACAGGCAGTAATTCCTAGAGGAAAATATGACCTAGGACAAAGATATTTTCAGATAAAAGAGAGTTATGGAGAATGGATTGTCGTCTAGGGTAGATAGGCTCTAGTGAGCCACCTCTGTTGGGATGAGGTGAGATGTGAGAGGGAGTGTGCTCTGGGCTGTCAGGTCCAAAGATGCCAAAAGGGAAGGTAAGCAGTGTCAAAGACTGATTTTCCCTCCTGTGCAGTCCTTTATGCAATTCCTGCAGAAGCATGACAATCCATACACGTAATGGATTCTGCCAAAATGTTTGTAGATTTGGGAGTTAGATTTTAGTAAAAAGATTGTTATTAAAATGTAAATTACATATTAATATGTACTGACTAAATCTTTTGAAGGTATTTCCTTAGAATGGGAGAAATTTAGAACTACAAGGGCCCTTAGCATCCAGGACTCCATGGTTTTCAAATTGTGTTGCCTGGAACCCTGCGATTCTGAAAAAATGTCTTGGGGCCACTGTAGGGGCAAAGAAAAAGAATAACAGTGATAGCTCTAGATCCCCTGCCCATGGTTCAGGTAGAACAGATATTCTTGAGTCTGTCTTCTCTATTATTTCTTTGAATAAGTTATTATTTTGAATGTTATTGTTTTTAAAAAGGTATTACATTGATTTAAAAAAATGGTTTAAAAACCATGGATCTATTCTAATTCCTTTATTTTACAGATGGAGAGTTTGAGTTAGAGACAAATCTTCCTATTTCAGAATCCTGGGGAAAGGCCAGTCTGACTTAAATTGTAGTTTAAAAATAGTTTAACTTTTTAAAAAAAATTAATTTATTATTTATTTTTGGTTGCATTGGGTCTTTGTCGCTGTGCGTGGGCTTTCTGTAGTTGTGGCGAGTGGGGGCTACTCTACGTTGTGGTGCGCCATCTTCTCATTGCGGTGGCTTCTCTTGTTGTGGAGCACAGGCTCTAGGTGTGTGGGCTTCAGTAGTTGTGGCACATGGGCTCTAGAGCGCAGGCTTAGTAGTTGTGGCACACGGGCTTAGTTGCTCTGCGGCATGTGGGGTCTTCCTGTACCAGGACTCGAACCCGTGTCCCCTGCATTGGCAGGCGGGTTCTTAACCACTGCGCCACCAGCAAAACCCAGTTTAACTTTTAAATGTAGCATATGTTAAAGATTGATATAAATGGGTGCTAATAAGCAGATGAGGTAATTCAATGAAAAAATTAAAATTCAGACTAACTACATCAAGTAATAAACTACCATAAACAACAAATCCTATTAATATGCACAAATTAATTATAGGACCCAATTCAAAGCATATTGAAGGTATTCTTAATTTATTGATTTTGGTTTATGAAAGCTACTGATTTTAGATTTGAATTGTTTTTTTAAATGAGACCTTGAAAATTTACAAAGGAAAGCATCATTTGCAAAGTCATGCTCAGTTAAGATTTTTAATGATGTCTGAATTACCAAAATTTTTCTAATGTTGGCCATAGTCATATTTTCACTGTTCCTCATAAATGCCAAACATATTGATGCCCCTGTGAGTTTTCTCATGCCCCTTCCCCTCTTAGGCTACCATTACCCTCCTCTGTTTCTCTGAATCTTAACTGTTCTTCAAGATTCCACTGGTTTCATCTTGTCCAGGAAGTCTTCTCTGACCACTCCAGCCCTCACTAATCTTGCCTTCCATTCAGCAAGTAAAGCACTTCCTCTCTGTGCCTGTAATTTGAAACTTAGTACACACTGACTTATCTTATCCTTTGACTTGGTATGTGTTTGTCCTAATCACCTCTCAGTGTCCCAGCCACATGATGTACTTCTTGAAGTAGAGGCCATCTTAAATCTCTTTGACTCCATCTTCCTCAGAAGATACCTTGTTATAGTACATGATCAGTAAATATTTGTTGGTTGACTGTCATCATCACTTACTTTAAACAGTCTTAGAGAACTCAGTTATATTTAGGCATATAGTTCCCATAGAAATTGGCTAAGGAGTTGTACATTCTCAGTTCTCAGAAGGCTTTTAAGCCATTATTTTATTTTAAAATACATAATTTAGCAGACAATGAGATTAAGTAGGGAATTGTATAAAAACACAGAATTACTTTTCTAATTCTTAGATTCTGTCCAACATACCCTTCAGCTTATTGTGAATTCATGATGCTTCTGTTTTTTTGAGTCATAAAATGAGAAATGTTTTAATTAACTATAAGAAAAATGTTTATCATCCTAAAGGAAGCAATTTCTAAAGTAAATGTCCACCTCTGGACATATTTTGAACCTAATTTGAACTGGAAATTATTGCAGTAATCCAATAAGACCCTTTATCCTAGGTAGAAATGTATATTCTTACCAAATTTTCAGGCTAAGCCAATAGGAACAATTTCTTCTTTCCTCTGCAGTCCTGACCTTGGGGTAAATATTTGATCTTCCTGTCTGTACAATGATGTGAATATGTTTATAGGATTTATAATTGAGAGTTGGAAATTTATCAGAATTATCCAGTGTTTTCAAATTGAAAATGAGTACCCTTGTATTCTAGTGTGAACTAGCTTAAGAATTCAAAGCTCTGCATTAAGATGAGGTATATTGGATAGTAAAAAGGATCATTCTTTTGTGCTTATATGGACAAGATACTGGGTTATGATTGGATTGCTTAAATTGGAAGTCTCAGTAGGGAAACAGTTTTGTAGCTTTTGAGCAGCAGTTGTCTTTGACTTTTAGAATTTCAAAAATGCGTATGACTTGAGATGATTATTAAATAATAGCTTGGAGTTAAGTGGGTGCTTCCATGCATTTTAAATGCACTTCTCCGTTGGCATTTTGGGAGGGGTCAAGATGAGCCCTGTGTTTTTGGAGTTAGACAGTCACTCCATTGATCTACATTGGCTAAGATAAAATAAGGAACCCTTTATGCTTGAGGTAAGGCCACCCCTTACTTGGCCTCTTGTTGGCTGGAGTCAGTAGGGAGCCTAGATGCCTTCTGACTGCTCAGAGTAAGCCTATTCCTCTATGGAACTTGATACCTTTGTGAACAGGGCTCAAATGTGTACCCCCAAACACTGCATGTTTCTGATAAGAAGCCCGTTTTTCCTCTACTTCCTTACATAAACTAACAGCTTACTTCCCCCCCTCCCCTGCCCACCCCATTTGCATTTAGAACCCTGGCACTGATCTAATTATGTTCTTTATCTCTTTATTTTAGTCATCACAAGATGTCCAGGTAATCACTTGTCCCCCAAACTCTAATCTGCATATCCTTCCACATACCCCTTTTCTGATCCCATCTTCTATTCCTCCCCAACCGCCTTTCACTGAGTCCTCTGGAATTCATTGTTAGGCATCAGCAAATCTCCTATATCTTCATCTGCTTTTTGGAAGGCTCTTTTCCCTTTTTGCTTTAATTGAAAGCTGTGTCTCTCCTGAGGATACTGCTTCTCCTGCAGCCCTTTCATGTGATGGTTGCTTTCTTTCTTACATCCTTCACATAAATAGGCCTGGAGATGGAGTAGATGCCCTCCTTTCTCTCCCCATTGCTCTTTACAGGCTTTTTTTTTTTTTTAACCTGCTCAAAACTGCCCAGCCTGGAATCTTATGTCACTAGACTTTATCTCCTTGGCATTAGTTAATCTATAGTTCACTTTCTCGCATTCCTTAAAGATTTTAGCTCCTGGATCACTATCATTCCCTCCAATGCTACTCCCATCATATTTTCTGATGATTTTATTATGAGTAAAGATGATCTTTCCAATAACATTGACTTTTAAGTCCTTCACCTCCACTCTTCTAAATAATATCTGTCCTCCACCCTACCTTTAGATATTGACTTGTATGGTCATACTCCACACCTTGTCTTTAACAATTGCTGTAGCCCATTAGAAATCCCAGTTTTAGGCACTCTAATTTGAGTGATAATTCTTCTCTCTCTAGCCTACTTTCTTTAGAACCCAATTCCAGCAATATATTAACTCCACCAGGGCTTACAGTCCATTGATCCTACCACCATTTTGCTGTCCCTTAAACCCCTCATGTCTTTACTTCTTATCTAGCTTAAATGTCATGGGCAATCATTATAATTTCTTCCTGTCATATACCCTTAACTCTCTCTTCACTTTTTCATTTTGTTTTTTACTTACTACTTAGCAAAACCACAGAAAAGATTAAATATAACTCTCACCCTATTCTATGTCAACACCTGTACAGCTGAATATGGCTGGAGGAAAACACATAACTGTGTTGGCTGGTCTCATTTTAAATTCATGATTAGTAATCTCCAGTGAGCCCAACAGTCTTATTTCCCTACTCTAACATTCTGCTGATGACCTTGTTTCCTAAACTATAAATAATTAACCATCAACTGTTAACAGTGCATCTACTCATCTTCTTCTATGCCCACCTACCCTGCCTTCTCTTTTCTTACTTTGGAAAAAATGTTCTTGCTCCTATCACAGACCATCCTCTGTACTGTGCACTAAATCCTGACTCTCCTACTTAAGAATATTGCTCCAAATGTTCTTCCCTCTCTCTCTTGCATCACTTTTCTCCTCTCTACTGGATATTTCTTATCAGCATAAATATGCTATTATTTTTTCCAGTATTAAAAAATTCTCAGGGAAACAATAAAAGAAAAGGAAGAATGCCAGCTAATAAATGTGGAAAGAATGATGGAATTAAAAAAAAAAACTATTTGCAGGGCAGGAATAGAGATGCAGACGTAGAGAATAGACATGTGAACACAGTGGAGGAAGGGGGGTGTGATGAATTGGGAGATTAGGATTGACAAATATACACGACCATGTGTAAAATAGATAGCTAGTGGGAACTTGCTGTATAGCACAGGGAGCTCAGCTCGGTGCTCTGTGATGACCTGGATAGGTGGGTGATAGGGCGTGGGAGGGAGGTCCAAGAGGGAGGGGATATATGTATACATGTTGCTGATTCACTTCATGGTACAGCAGAAACTAACACAACATTGTAAAGCAACTATACTCCAAAAAAAAAAAAAGTTAAAAAAAACTATTTTGTGACCCACAATGTAATAATTCGTTGAGGCAAATGGCTGCTGAAAACAGTGGCTCAAAGGCTTTGGGGAGAAAGTTTTAATGGTGTCAAAGTTTTTACTCTACAGATAATTTTTAAATACAAAGAGAAAAATGTACCTTTATAAAAGAAAAATCTGGTGATCAGTATCTTTAATAAAATGACCCAACTTCCTATCACTAATAGTGGAATGACCAAGGAATTTTGGCCTTGGTACTTTGATTTAGGCAAATCAATTACACAAAATCACCTTTCAAATACTTGCTCCAAATGTTCAATCTTAAATCTAATCAAGCCTATAGATCTTAATGTTACAGAAAAAGGAGGTATAAATTAAATAATAATATAAGGACATAATCAGGCAAATCTAGAATGTGGGATATTCTATAGGACAATTGGCCTATATTTTTCAAAAAGTCAGTGTCATAAAAAATGGTGGTGGAGAAATTAGACTAAAGAGATGAGAGGCATAACAATCAAATGTATTTGAATTTTCATTGGATCCAAGCTATTCAAATAACAGGTATAAAATATATTTTGGGGCAATTGGATAGCTGGGCTGGTTCCATCATCTCTTAATCCTGAGGAATTTTCTGGTCCTGATTTTTTTTGACCTTTGAAATGTGGAATGAATAGTATGTAGTTTTGAGTCATAGTTGCTAATACCTAGAAAATGGGAAGAACCTCCTCTATATTTTGTTTCAACATTTATTATATTTTCTCAGAAAATACATTTCTGGTTTTCCAGGATATCCAAATATATCAAAAGAAGAGCAACAAACTGAGAGTTTCTCATTTTTTGCCTCCATCTGTCATGTCTCCTATTACCACTATTAACAACAAATATTGAGCATCTACTATGTGCTAAGCACTGTTTTTCTGCTGCAATAGACCAGTGATCAAAACATCCATTGCCCTCCTGAAGCTTAAATTTTAGGGGAAAAGACAGAAAATAAACAAATATATAATATTGTAGTTGCTGATAAGTGGTTTGTAGAAGAATAAAGCAGAGAAGTGGAGTAGGGAAGTGCCAGAGGATACAGTTTGCATTTTTAAATAAATGATTGGATAGGCCTTTGCCAAGAATTGAATTTGAGCAAAGATCTGTAGTTATTGGGGGTAGGAGCGGTTCCAGGCAGAGGAAACAACATTCAGCAAAGGAACAGTGTGACTGGAATGAAATAAGCAAGAGGAAAAAGCACAGTAGGAAAGAAGTCAGACAAGTAACAGGAAACTGAACATGTAGGGTTTTATAGGCCCTTTTAAGGATTTTGATTCTTACTGAGATGGGGAGCTCTGGAGATAATTGAGCAAAGAAGTGACTTGATCTGACTTGAGTTTTCATAAGAGTATTCTGGCTGTTGTAATAAGACTAGGCTAAAATTGGCAAGGTTGGAAGCAGTGAGACCAGTAGGAAGCTATTACAGGATTCCAGGTGAGAAATAATGGTGGCTTGTCTTCAGTAAGGGGAGATTGGCATCTCATTTCCTGAAAGGGCATAAATCTTACTAACATGCACCTTGCTAAGTTGGGAAAAGGAACCTGTAGAGAGCAAAAGGGTGAGAATATGTGCTCTAGTGAATCACTTTACACTCTCATGGGTTCGTTGTGGAAGGGATGCATGAATTTTCCATGGGTAGTTGGTCACTGCAGAAGTAGCTAGACCTGAGCTGTCTTGCTGATATACCATCTGAGAGGGCTACTCATTAACAGGGATGTAGTTTACTCTACAAGTGGGGTGGAAGTGGTGGAAGATAGTGAACAGGAGGCAGATGGTTCACATTAGGGAGCTGTGCGTAGTCTTTTGTACCAGTTCCCCAAAATCTCATGCATCCCGTTTGATGCCTGATGCAGAATCCATGGTCAGTCAGCATTAGCTGTAAAGATGGTGACAACTAGCAAAGAGGGATTACAGTCGTGGGCAGTTAAGAAAGAGATTTGTACTTCCTCCAGTATTTCCCTTTGAGTACTCCAACACCAGAGAAGTGAGGCCACTGAATAGAGAGAGGGAGGAAGAATCCCAGAACTAGACTTTTTTTTGTGTGTGGTATGCGGGCCTCTCACTGTTGTGGCCCTCTCCGTTGAGGAGCACAGGCTCCGGAACGTGCAGGCTCAGCGGCCATGGCTCACGGGCCCAGCCGCTCCGCAGGCATGTGGGATCCTCCCAGACCGGGGCACGAACCTGCGTCCCCTGCGTCGGCAGGCGGACTCTCAACCACTGCGCCACCAGGGAAAGCCCCAGAACTAGACTTAATTCCCCTACCCCATGGTGCTGGAAAGGAAGGGAGGCATAAGTGAAGCCCACTCCTTATTCCCACTTCTCACTGTGAGTCCCTGGGCTGTGAGCCCTGGCCAGCCTGGGGGGTGGAGGTGAGGTGGCAGGGGCAGGGAAGGGATTAAATTAAATTGAATATAATATTAAAGTTTTAAACTGGGTTGACATGTAATAGCCGAAAATGACTAAGTATTTTGAAATATGCCCAGGAGGCAGTAAGGTACCAGAAAGCAATTTCTGTAGGGTTGAGGAAAGCAGTGATTGGAGAAAATTAGAGCCACTCAGTTCAAAATGCTAGTAAATCAGTTTACACACAGAGGATGTACTATATGTAGTTGACTTTATATGTTTTATCACAGTTAATCTTCATTGGCAACCTAGTTTCACACATACACCTACCAAAAAACCGAAAACATACTCAGAGACTTAGAGGGTTTAATGATATGTTCCATCTCACATGGGTAACAAAGTGGCATAGCAGGGATTCAAAGCCAGGTGTATGAATTTAGAACCCAAGTTCTTAACAATCATACTCAGTAGAGTAGTGGAATGGGAATTAAGGATTCTACCGCTGACAAACCAGTATTCCTGGTCTAGTCACTTATCTTTTTGTTCCTTAGTTTCTTTATCTTTAGGACATGGAGAATAAAAATTTCTTTACTCCATTGGGTACATGTTGGAATAAATGAGATGATAAATGAATATAATTTTGCAAAGTAAGGCATTATCATATTATCATGTAGGTATTTGTAGAATTCTATAACAAGGCACAGAGGAAGAACAGGTGTTTAAAGAAATGGGAAGGTTTAATATCCCTCTTCTGTTAACTTTTTCTCAACCCCCCCGCCTCCCCCCACCCCCAGTCCTCACTCCCAGTGTTGGAAGATCAGGTAAGAAATCCTTTGCTTTCCTTGTGGGTTTAAGTCAGCCAACTTAAGATAGTAAATGACATAGAAAGAGAGTGCTGGGATGCTTCATGAACCTAACAACATTCCTGCTCCCTTTGAGATTTCCTTAAGAGTGGCTATCTTTTGAGCTCTCAATTGTAATAGGTGCCAAGCTTCTCATTCTCTTTGTGTGCAGCTAATTGGGTCATAAGTTATCCATACTTATTGACCATTAGTGATCCGTTCGCTCTCAGTACTGGGCTGGTTGGCTTTTGCAAGTGATTTAGTTGAGCCAACTCATCAACTAAGGATGAAGAAGAAAGATTTCCTGGATTTTTTCTCTCCTAATTTTTGGTCTGATGGAATAGTCTTCAGTGTGTCCAGGTCCTCTGGTTAGCAGGCTGAAGTAGAATGCAGTCTCTCTGATAAAGGGAATCTGAAACTATAGTGGAGCTGTTGGAATTTCACCTAATTGAGCCAACTTTTCTCAGAGAATGCTCAGTTAGTTTTGCTTTGTTGCTCAGCTGGACACTGCAGCCCTCATTAGCACTAGTCATATTCCTTGTAAACGTGGGTCACTTGTCACCAGGGGTTTCTGAATAAAAGAGTATGGCTATCTCTGTGCAAATCCTCCTTCCCTGTGAAATAACTGACAGAGCATGTTCTAGTACTGGTAGGCCAGGATGTCATTATTGTCTATAAAAGGACAGAACATTCTGACAGAATGCTTAATATGGATGAACAATTCTTATAAGTTGGAATGAATTAACCACATTCATTTTATAATGTCATAGCCTTGATTTCCTCCCCATTTTTTACTTAGTTTTCTCCTTTAGTTTGATTTAGTTAAATTCCAGTTTTCTATAACATTTACTTATCTTTGTAAAAGTACTTATATTTGGTATAAATCCATGATTGCCTGGTTCTGGAATTCATGTGCTCAATATAATCATTATTACTTTTTGCTTCCATTCTAGGATCATTTTCTGTTTTCCTGGATTATATTCTGTGAAATTTTCGTTAGTAAATATCTGTTGGTCATGAACCCTTTTAGTTTTGTTTGTCTGAAAATCTTTAACTTGTCTGAAGATCATTTTCTGGATACACAACTCTAGGCTAACAGTTATTTTACCTCAGTACTTTTAAGGTATTACCACAATATTTTCTAGTTTTTATTATTACTCTTTGTATAGTCACTGTCCATCTATTTTTTAATTTTTGTGTGTGTACATTCTGTCTTTTCTCTCGGACAGCTTAATTTTTTTCATTGTCTTTGCTATTCTGCAGTTTCACTGTGATAAAACTGTGGTTAGATTTAATCTTACTTGAAATTCATTGTGCTTTCTGTATCTGAGGATTCATTTGTGTAACAATTTTGGAATATTGTCTCTTTGAATACTGCCTCTCCCTCGTTCTTTTTTTCTTTCTGTATACAGTAGATGTGTATTAGATGTCTCTGTCTTCTGTGTTTCTTAACCTTTCATATTTTCCACCTTTTGTTTCTGCTGTATTCTGTGCTACTACTTCAGCTATTTTCTAGTTTACTGATTTTATCTTCAGCTATACCTGTTCTGTTTTTATACTGTTGGTTGATTTGTTTTTGCAATTTTAATTATATATTGTTATTTCTAGATGTTCTGTTTGGTTCTTTCTGATCATTAAAAACGTCTCTTGTTCCTTATTGATACTTTTGATACCTTCTTAAAAATTAAACTTACTTTGTAATGTGTATCTGACAAGCTCATTTCTGAAATCTTTTTGAGTATGATTTTGCAATGTTTGTACATATGTACATGCACACTTGTGCTGGATTTTGACCCTAGTTTCTTGCTTTCTTGTGTTTCTATAATTGTTGGTTGTGAGTCCAATGTTGGTTGTTAAATGGAACTGTATTTGGGGAAATTTGCTGATACCTATGATCGAAGTGCTTTCCTGTAGAGAGGACTTTGATTTGCTTTTATCAGATACTAGGGTTTTCTATTAACCCACTACAATTTAAAATAAATTTTCAAGTTGTGGTTTTTCAGGCAAGAGATAGTGGAAATTCAGACTGCACTTCCATCTGAGATCTTTGTTGTTGTTAGATTCTCAGAGAAGATACTTTTCTACCTCTGCCCTGCATTAAGATTGAGACTGGAAGGTATGCAGGGTGTCTGCCTCTGTGGGGTGGGCTTTTCTCTAGTTCACGTTTTTTTGCAGAGGATGTACTCTTTCACAGTCCTAGCTTTGTTCAGGAGTTCCTTATCAGACTTCTGCCTTTGAGCACCATAATTGTCTTCCATGCTCTTCACCATGTATAGCCATGGAAACAGGGGCTCAAAATCAAGAGGAATCAGCATATGCCTTCACAGCATCTGGGACTTCAGTTTTTTCTTATTTACCTCTTTAGTAAGGCCTGTGAAGATTGCTTTACTTTCTTTTCAATTCATATATATATATAAATTACATATATATATATGTAATTTTACCAGACTTTTAGTTGTTTTACAGCACGAAGGTTTTTTAGGATACATGTTATTAATTTTATAAATGAACATGCAAGCCAATATTGTCAAATTTACAAGTATTTACTCTGTGAGGAATGTAAAATGAGACTAAACATTCTTTCTATATGGAGTTTTACAATTTAAGTGGGAAGGAATTAGAAATAGCAAATATTCAGAAGAAGTCATATAATGGAATACTGAATTTGGCACTAAATGCCAAGAGGAAGTCCATTGTGAGTTGAAGAAGTCAAAAATGACTTCTTTTTTTTTTTTCTTTTTAACGTCTTTATTGGGGTATAATTGCTTTACAATGGTGTGTTAGTTTCTGCTTTATAACAAAGTGAATCAGTTATACATATACATATGTTCCCATATGTCTTCCCTCTTGCGTCTCCCTCCCTCCCACTCTCCCTATCCCACCCCTCCAGGCTGTCACAAAGCACCGAGCTAATATCCCTGTGCCATGCGGCTGCTTCCCACTAGCTATCTAACTTACTACGTTTGTTAGTGTGTATATGTCCATGACTCTCTCTCGCCCTGTCAAAGCTCACCATTCCCCCTCCCCATATCCTCAAGTCCGTTCTCCAGTAGGTCTGCGTATTTATTCCTGTCTTACCCCTAGGTTCTTCATGACATTTTTTTTTCTTAAATTCCATATATATGTGTTAGCATACGGTATTTATCTTTTCTTTCTGACTGACTTCACTCTGTATGACAGACTCTAGGTCTATCCATCTCATTACAAATAGCTCAATTTCGTTTCTTTTTAAGGCTGAGTAATATTCCATTGTATATATGTGCCACATCTTCTTTATCCATTCATCTGTTGATGGACACTTAGGTTGCTTCCATGTCCTGGCTATTGTAAATAGAGGTTCAATGAACATTGTGGTACATGACTCTTTTCGAATTATGGTTTTCTCAGGGTATATGCCCAGTAGTGGGATTGCTGGGTCGTATGGTAGTTCTATTTGTAGTTTTTTAAGGAACCTCCATACTGTTCTCCATAGTGGCTGTATCAATTTACATTCCCACCAACAGTGCAAGAGGGTTCCCTTTTCTCCACACCCTCTCCAGGATTTATTGTTTGTAGAATTTTGATGATGGCCATTCTGACCACTGTGAGATGATATTGCATTGTAGTTTTGATTTGCATTCCTCTAATGATTAATGATATTGAGCATTCTTTCATGTGTTTGTTGGCAATCTGTATATCTTCTTTGGAGAAATGTCTATTTAGGTCTTCTGCCCATTTTTGGATTGGGTTGTTTGTTTCTTACATATTGAGCTGCATGAGCTGCTTGTAAATTTTGGAGATTAATCCTTTGTCAGTTGCTTCATTTGGAAATATTTTCTCCCATTCTGAGGGTTGTCTTTTGGTCTTGTTTATGGTTTCCTTTGCTGTGCAAAAGCTTTGAAGTTTCATTAGGTCCCATTTGTTTATTTTTGTTTTTATTTCCATTACTCTAGGAGGTGGGTCAGAAAGGATCTTGCTGTGATTTATGTCATAGAGTGTTCTGCCTAGGTTTTCCTCTAAGAGTTTGATAGTTTCTGGCCTTACATTTAGGTCTTTAATCCATTTTGAGCTTATTTTTGTGTATGGTGTTAGGGAGTGATCTAATCTCATACTTTTACATGTACCTGTCCAGTTTTCCCAGCACCATTTATTGAAGAGGCCGTCCTTTCTCCACTGTACATTCCTGCCACCTTATCAAAGATAAGGTGTCCATATGTGTGTGGGTTTATCTCTGGGCTTTCTATCCTGTTCCATTGATCTACCTTTCTGTTTTTGTGCCAGTACCATACTGTCTTGATTACTGTAGCTTTGTAGTATAGTCTGAAGTCAGGGAGCCTGATTCCTCCAGCTCCTTTTTTCGTTCTCAAGATTGCTTTGGCTATTCGGGGTCTTTTGTGTTTCCATACAAATTGCGAAATTTTTTGTTCTAGTTCTGTGAAAAATGCCAGTGGTAGTTTGATAGGGATTGCATTGAATCTGTAGATTGCTTTGGGTAGTAGAGTCATTTTCACAATGTTGATTCTTCCCATCCAAGAACATGGTATATCTCTCCATCTATTTGTATCATCTTGAATTTCTTTCATCAGTGTCTTATAATTTTCTGCATACAGGTCTTTTGTCTCCTTAGGTAGGTTTATTCCTAGATATTTTATCCTTTTTGTTGCAGTGGTAAATGGGAGTGTTTTCTTGATTTCACTTTCAGATTTTTCATCATTAGTATATAGGATTGCCAGAGATTTCTGTGCATTAATTTTGTATTCTGCTACTTTACCAAATTCATTGATTAGCTCTAATAGTTTTCTGGTAGCATCTTTAGGATTCTCTATGTATAGTATCATGTCATCTGCAAACAGTGACAGCTTTACTTCTTCTTTTCCGATTTGGATTCCTTTTATTTCCTTTTCTTCTCTGATTGCTGTGGCTAAAACTTCCAAAACTATGTTGAATAAGAGTGGTGAGAGTGGGCAACCTTGTCTTGTTCCTGATCTTAGTGGAAATGCTTTCAGTTTTTCACCATTGAGGATGATGTTTGCTGTGGGCTTGTCATATATGGCCTTTATTATGTTGAGGAAAGTTCCCTCTATGCCTACTTTCTGGAGGGTTTTTATCATAAATGGGTGTTGAATTTTGTCGAAAGCTTTCTCTGCATCTATTGAGATGATCATATGGTTTTTTTCCTTCAATTTGTTAATATGGTTTATCACATTGATAGATTTGCGTATATTGAAGAATCCTTGCATTCCTGGAATAAACCCCACGTGATCATGGTGTATGATCCTTTTAATGTGCTGTTGGATTCTGTCTGCTAGTATTTTGTTGAGGATTTTTGCATCTATGTTCATCAGTGATATTGGCCTGTAGTTTTCTTTCTTTGTGACATCCTTGTCTGGTTTTGGTATCAAGGTGATGGTGGACTCGTAGAAGGAATTTGGGAGTGTTCCTCCCTCTGCTATATTTTGGAAGAGTTCGAGAAGGATAGGTGTTAGCTCTTCTCTAAACGTTTGATAGAATTCACCTGTGAAGCCATCTGGTCCTGGGCTTTTGTTTGTTGGAAGATTTTTAATCACAGTTTCAATTTCAGTGCTTGTGATTGGTCTGTTCATATTTTCTATTTCTTCCTGATTCAGTCTTGGCAGGTTGTGCATTTCTAAGAATTTGTCCATTTTATTGGCATAGAGTTGCTTGTAGTAATCTCTCATGTTTTTTTTATTTCTGCAGTGTCAGTTGTTACTTCTCCTTTTTCATTTCTAATTCTATTGATTTGAGTCTTCTCCCTTTTTTTCTTGATGAGTCTGGCTAGTGGTTTATCTATTTTGTTTATCTTCTCAAAGAATCAGCTTTTAGTTTTATTGATCTTTGCTATCATTTCCTTCATTTCTTTTTCATTTATTTCTGATCTGATTTTTATGATTTCTTTCCTTATGCTAGCTTTGGGGTTTTTTTAATCTTCTTTCTCTACTTGCTTGAGGTGCAAGGTTAGGTTGTTTATTCGAGATGTTTCCTGCTTCTTAAGGTGGGCTTGTATTGCTATAAACTTCCCCCTTAGAACTGCTTTTGCTGCATCCCATAGGTTTTGGGTCGTTGTGTCTCCATTGTCATTTGTTTCTAGGTATTTTTTTATTTCCTCTTTGAGTTCTTCAGTGATCACTTCATTGTTAAGTAGTGTATTGTTTAGCCTCCATGTGTTTGTATTTTTTACAGATCTTTTCCTGTAACTGATATCTAGTCTCATGGAGTTGTGGTCAGAAAAGATACTTGATACAATTTCAATTTTCTTAAATTTACCAAGGCTTGATTTGTGACCCAAGATATGATCTATCCTGGAGAATGTTCCATGAGCACTTGAGAAAAATGTGTATTCTGTTGTTTTTGGATGGAGTGTCCTATAAATATCAATTAAGTCCATCTTGTTTAATGTATCATTTAAAGTTTGTGTTTCCTTATTTATTTTCATTTTGGATGATCTGTCCATGGGTGAAAGTGGGGTGTTAAAGTCCCCTACTATGAATGTGTTACTGTCGATCTCCCCTTTTATGGCTGTTAGTATTTGCCTTATGTATTGAGGTGCTCCTATGTTGGGTGCATAAATATTTACAATTGTTATATCTTCTTCTTGGATCGATCCCTTGATCATTATGTAGTGTCCTTCTTTGTCCCTTTTAATAGTCCTTATTTTAAAGTCTATTTTGTCTGATATGAGAATTGCTACTCCAGCTTTCTTTTGGTTTCCATTTGCATGGAATATCTTTTTCTATCCCCTTACTTTCAGTTTGTATGTGTCCCTAGGTCTGAAGTGGGTCTCTTGTAGACAGCATATATAAGGGTCTTGTTTTTGTATCCATTCAGCCAATATGTGTCTTTTGGTGGGAGCATTTAGTCCATTTACATTTAAGGTAATTATTGATATGTATGTTCCTATTCCCATTTTCTAAATTGTTTTGGGTTCGTCATTATAGGTCTTTTCCTTTTCTTGTGTTTCTTGTCTAGAGAGGTGACTTTAGCATTTGTTGTAAAGCTGGTTTGGTGGTGCTGAACTCTCTCAGCTTTTGCTTGTTTGTAAAGGTTTTAATTTCTCCATCAAATGTGAATGAGATCCTTGCTGGGTAGAGTAGTCTTGGTTGCAGGTTTTTCTCCTTCATCACTTTCAGTATGTCCTGCCACTCCCTTCTGGCTTGTAGGGTTTCTGCTGAGAGATCAGCTGTTAACCTTATGGGGATTCCCTTGTGTGTTATTTGTTGTTTTTCCCTTGCTGCTTTTAATATGCTTTCTTTGTATTAATTTTTGACAGTTTGATTAATATGTGTCTTGGCGTATTTCTCCTTGTATTTATCCTGTATGGGACTCTCTGTGCTCCCTGAACTTGATTAACTATTTCCTTTCCCATATTAGGGAAGTTTCCAACTATAATCTCTTCAAATATTTTCTCAGTCCCTTTCTTTTTGTCTTCTTCTTCTGGAACCCCTATAATTCGAATGTTGGTGCGTTTAATGTTGTCCCAGAGGTCTCTGAGACTGTCCTCAGTTCTTTTTATTCTTTTTTCCTTCTTCTGCTCTGCAGTAGTTATTTCCACTATTTTATCTTCCAGGTCACTTATCCGTTCTTCTGCCTCAGTTATTCTGCTATTGATCCCATCTAGAGTACTTTTAATTTCATTTATTGCGTTGTTCATCGTTGCTTGTTTCATCTTTATTTCTCCTAGGTCCTTGTTAACTGATTCTTGCATTTTGTCCATTCTATTTCCAAGATTTCAGATCATCCTTACTATCATTATTCTGAATTCTTTTTCACGTAGACTGCCTATTTCCTCTTCATTTGTTAGGTCTGGTGCATTTTTATCTTGCTCCTTCATCTGCTGTGTGTTTTTCTGTCTTCTCATTTTGCTTATCTTACTGTGTTTGGGGTCTCCTTTTTGCAGGCTGCAGGTTCGTAGTTCCTGTTGTTTTTGATGTCTGTCTCCAGTGGCTAAGGTTGTTTCAGTGGGTTGTGTAGGCTTCCTGGTGGAGGGGACTAGTGCCTGTGTTGTGGTGGATGAGGCTGGATCTTGTCTCTCTAGTGGGCAGGTTCACGACTGGTGGTGTGTTTTTTGGGGTGTCTGTGGCCTTATTATGATTTTAGGCAGCCTCTCTGCTAATGGGTGGGGTTGTGTTCCTGTTTTGCTAGTTGTTTGGCATAGGTTGTCCAGCACTGTGGCTTGCTGGTCGTTGAGTGAAGCTGGGTGCTGGTGTTAAGATGGAGGTCTCTGGGAGATTTCCGGCATTTAATATTATGTGGAGCTGGGAGGTCTCTTGTTGACCAGTGTCCTGAAGTTGGCTCTCCTCCCTCAGAGGCAGAGCCCTGACTCCTGGCTGGAGCACCAAGAGCCTTTTATCCACACGGCTCAGAATAAAAGGGAGAAAAAGTAGAGAGAATTAGTAGAAGTATGAGGAAAGAAAGAAGGAAAGGAGGAAAGGAAGGAAGGAAGAAAGAAGCAAAGAAGGAAAGAACGGAGGGAGGGAGGGAGGAAGGAAGGAGGGAGGGAAAGAAGGAAAAAAGAGAGAAAGAAAGAAGATATAGTAAAAATAAAATAAAGTATAATATAGTTATTGAATTAAAAAATATTTAGGAAAAAAAAAAGGGACGGATAGAACCTTAGGACAAATGTTGGAAGCAAAGCTATACAGAGAAAATCTTCCACAGAAGCATACACATACACCCTCACAAAAAGAGGTGAAGGGGGAAAAATCATAAATCTTGCTCTCAGAGACCATCTCCTCAATTTGGGGTGATTCATTTTCTAAAGGAGGGAAGGAAGGAAGGAAAGAAAGAAAGAACGAAGGTAAAGTATAATAAAGTTATTACAATTAAAATTAATTATTAAGAAAAAAATTAAAAAAAAAAAAAACATGGACGGATAGAGCCCTAGGACAAATGGTGGAAGCAAGACTATACAGACAAGATCTCACACAGAAGCATACACGTACACATTCACAAAAAGAGGAAAAGGGAAAAAAATCATAGATCTCGCTCCTAAAGTCCACCTCTTCAATTTGGGATCATTCCTTGTGTATTCAGGTATTCCACAGATGCAGGGTATATCAAGTTGATTGTGGAGCTTTAATCCGCTGCTTCTGAGGCTGCTGGGAGAGATTTCCTTTCTCTTCTTTGTTCTCACAGCTCACAGGAGCTCAGCTTTGGATTTGGCCCCGCCTCTGTGTGTAGGTCGCTGGAGGGCGTCTGTTTTTTGCTCAGACAGGACGGGGTTAAAGGAGCCGCTGATTCGGGAGCTCCGGCTCACTCAGGCCGGGGGTGGGGGGGGGGGGAGGGAGGGGCACTGCATGTGGGGCGGGCCTGCGGCGGCAGAGGCCGGCGTGACATTGCTCTAGCCTGAGGCCTGCCGTGCGTTCTCCCGGGGAAGTTGTTCCTGGATCCCGGGAACCTGGCAGTGGCGGGCTGCACAGGCTCCGCGGAAGAGGGGTGTGGAGAGTGACCTGTGCTCGCACACAGGCCCCTTGGTGGCAGCAGCAGCAGCCTTAGCGTCTCCCGCCCGTCTCTGGGGTCCGCGCTTTTAGCCGCGGCTCGTGCCCGTCTCTGGGGTTCGCGCTTTTAGCCGCGGCTCATGCCCGTCTCTGGGGTTCGCGCTTTTAGCCGCGGCTCACGCCCGTCTCTGGAGTTCCTTTAAGCAGCGCTCTTAAACCCCTCTCCTCGCGCACCAGGAAACAAAGAGGGAAGAAAAAGTCTCTTGCCTCTTCGGCAGGTGCAGACTTTTCCCCGGACTCCCTCCCGGCTAGCCGTGGTGCACTAACCCCTTCAGGCTATGTTCAAGCCGCCAACCCCAGTCCTCTCCCTGAGCTCCGTCCAAAACCAAAACCCTAGCCTCAGCTCGCAGCCCCGCCCGCCCCGGTGGGTGAGCAGCAAGCCTCTCGGGTTGGTGAGTGCTGGTCGGCACCGATCTTCTGTGCAGGAATCTCCCCGCTTTGCCCTCCGCACCCGTCGCTGTGCACTACTCCGCGGTCCCGAAACTCCCCCCTCTGCCTCCCGCAGTCTCCGCCCGCGGAGGGGCTTCCTAGTGTGTGGAAACTTTTCCTCCTTCACAGCTCCCTCCCACTGGTGCAGGTGCCGTCCTTATTCTTTTGTCTCTGTTTTTTCTTTTTTTCTTTTGCCCTACCCAGGTACGTGGGGAGTTTCTTGCCTTTTGGGAGGTCTGAGGTCTTCTGCCAGCCTTCAGTAGGTGTTCTGTAGGAGTTGTTCCACGTGTAGATGTATTTCTGGTGTATCCGTGGGGAGGAAGGCGATCTCCGCGTCTTACTCTTCCGCCATCTTCAAGGTCCCCCCAGAAATGACTTCTTGTAAGAAATAGTTTTTAAAGAATTTGGACAGGCAGAAAAGGGATAGCTTCCATTTTATAAAAATATAAACAAAGATAAATGTATCACATATGCCACATGAAACACTGGGAAATAACATCTTAGTGTTTTACTCGGAGACTAGAGAGAACATAGAGTTGTATTAGTTTTTATTCATTTTGAGACAGTATAGCTAAAAGACTTCTGTGTCATTAATATAGAAGTGACTAAGTATCATCTGTTTTAAATTCATGAAGTACTGTCAAGAAATTAGATTATATATCTGTATATATGTGTGCATCTGATTAGATCTGGAGTGAAGTATAAAAAAAATCCAGCCAGATAGTTTAAGAAAATTTCTCAGTATATGTTTACTTGAATTTCCCCCAATGGCCAAGCTGATTGACTTTAAGGAAATCCAGTTAGCATTTATTTAAAAGTATCATTTCAAAGTTAGTGTTAACAATTATACAGATTTTTAGAAAATACATGCAAAAAGAAGAAAAATCATTCTGTGATGTAATTACATACATGGGATAATCAGTGATAGCATTTTGGTTAATATCTTTCTAGTTCTTTTTTAAAATTGGTATAATAACACTTACATTACATATTTTTTGTTACAAATCATTTCCAGTTTTGAACATATATTTTAATTTTGTTCTGTTTTATAATCCTTATTATTTACCATTAAGGTTTATAATCTTTATATAGTCAAATCTTGCATCATTTCCATTATAGTTTGTGGCTTTTAGGTCATGTTTAGAACTATATTAAATTATATTAATATATATAATAAAGTCATATTACACATTTAAAATATTTAAAAAGGAAATCATACCGTAAAAATTGTTTAATAACTTATTTTACACTTAATATATTATGAACACTTTCCATTACATTTAATATTGTTCATTAATATTTTTATTGTTTGTATAAAATAATTTTGCACAGATGCACCATAGTTGTTTATACGAGTCCTTAGTTTCTGATAGGTTGTTCCTGATTTTTGACTTATGAAGAATAAGGAACCTCCATATAGCTTGATCTTTGAATGTATCAAAAATAATTTCCTTAGGAAAACCCCTGTAAAATATGATTAATATATCAAACAATATGTGTTTAAGGTTTTGATATCTATTGCCAAATTACCTTCAGGAAAGACTGTACTGTTTATACACTCCCCACCAATGTCTAGGACTGCCCATTTTCTCATGTATTCAAGAACACTGGAAGTTTTAATAATATAAAAAATACTTGAGTCATTTGGGAAGTGGAAGATTGTAATTTATTCTTAAATTTGTCCCTCTTATGACTTCTAATGAGATGAGATATTTGAAAATCTTCATTGATCTTTTGTATTTGTATTATTTTTTAAAAAAATGTATTTATTTATTTATGGCTGCGTTGGGTCTTCGTTGCGCGTGGGCTTTCTCTGGTTGCGGCGCGTGAGCTTCTCATTGCGGTGGCTTGTCTTGTTGTGAAGCACAGGTGCTAGGCGTGTGGGCTTTAGTTGTGTCATGCAGGCTCAATAGTTGTGGCTCACAGGCTCTAGAGTGCAGGCTCAGTAGTTGTGGCGCACAGACTTAGTTGCTCCATGGCACATGGTATTTTCCCGAACCTGGGCTCGAACCCATGTCCCCTGCATTGGCAGGCTGATTCTTAACCACTGTGCCACCAAGGAAGCCCTGTATTTGTGTTTTTAAAATCCCTTTTTCAGTCCTATTGAAGAGCTTATTTTATTTCCTTTACTTAGTCTTAAATGGGGATGCTAATAATCAGTGAAGAGACTAAAAGGTTAGAAGAAGCTATGGAACTGAATAATCCAAAAACTAGGTTCCTGAATTTATGTATTTATTCAATACATATTTATAGAGTACTTTCTATTTGCCTGGCACTTTTCTAGCTACTGGGGAAGACAGAATTTCTGCCCCTCTCTCCAAAAAAAATTAAAGAAATAACATAAGATCTCTTAATGGTAAGTTCTAGAAAGAAAAATTAAGCAAGTTAGAAGATAAAGAGTGATGAGTACCCTAGCTGTTTTATTTAGGGTAGTCAAAGGAGGTCCCTATGAGGAAGTGACATCTGAGCACAGACTTGAGTGAATTTAGGAAGCAAGGCGTGTGACTGTCTGGGGGAAGAGTATTCCAGGCAGAGGAAACAAGTACAAAAGTCCACCGTATTTTAAAGATTATTAAAATCAGTTTACTTCAGTTATTCACAAAGATATAGCCCTTTTCCCTCTTGAATCCATCTCTATAGCTTTTCTTCCTAGTCAGCTTAGTTTTAAAACTAATGAGTGGAGATGAAAATCAGCCAGCTCTTCCTAACCAAACTTGCATGATAATTAGAATTTTAAGAAAATACATAGGGAAATAACTGTTTTAAGTTAAATTTAGTATAATGGTGATAGTTTTACTTACTTCATTTCGAGTACCATGTAATTACCAGGAAATGGTTTCTGTAGAAGTGCTGAGTGATCAAGAGCAGCTTATTGCTTTATAAACTTACAAGTGATGGAAATTATTTCTTTTAATAAAAAAAGAAAAATGGAGGATGTATCATGGGCTATAAAAAGAGGCTAATAAGAGCTAGGGCACAATCACAATTTATTCTTCAGGATAGTTTTGTATCGAAGAAAATGGCTGACAAGTAGAGTATATGGCAGAGCAAGAACAGAAGCATATTGATTTCAGGGAAGATTTTATAGAAAATATCATCACTTGAATGAGTCAGAAAGTGTACTATGGTGTTAATTTCACACTGGATGGCAGATGGAAGTGTGCTTCCATATAAAGTGCAGTCTTTGGTTTGAATTTCAGGGTGTTAATGGGCTGCCCTTTTTCCATCTGATTCTGTTCATAAGGAGATCCATGCTCAATATTTGTAACAATCCATTATTCTGTAACTTTCAGCTCGTGTTCTTACCCTGTTCCATTTTTTACCTGTGTGGTTTTGAAATGTTTTAGCTTTCTGCACATTTTCTCTTCATTAAGCCTAAAAAATCCTTAAGGACAGGAACACATATACTCAGATCAACAACTATAGCACTGTTTTGTTAGGCCCTCTAAAGTATATGATATAAGGCTGTTCCCTTAGCAGGTAATACTCATGCTAAACAAATGAAAGCATGAGTAGTTAGTGGCAAACTCGGAGATTTTTCTTGGAGACCACTAATAATTGAATAGCAGTACATATTGATAAGTATGTTGAGGAGTCACTCCTGCAAAATGGAAAAAAAAAGCACAGATTTTAAAGCCACTGATTTTAGTTCAAATCCAGTCACTATTATTTGATAGCTTTATACCTGAACCCTTATAATCAGTTAAGATTCATTTAACTTCAGGGAAAAAGCCAACTTCAAAAGTAGTTTAGGTAAAAAGGGGATTTATTGCCTTATATATGTGAGAAATTCAGTGGTAGGGTTTGCTTTAGGCATAGTCTCATCCGGAAGTTCAAATGCAGAAATCCAGACTGTCTCTCTGTTCCTCCTTCCACTCTTACAATCTCCCACCATGATTTAGTGACTGTGTCCCTTTTGGATGACTTTATTCTCCAGCTGACATTCTCCATGGGGTTGCTGGTTCTAAGCCTCTAAGTTTATGACATGAGTTAGCAGTTCCAGTGGAAGAGTGTTCTCATTGCCAAAACTTTCATAAAATGTTCTGGAATTAAGTCTCATTGGGCCAAATACCTATCCGTGAACCAATCTCTGAGACTAGAGTTATGGAATATACCAATTAGCCAAGCCTGGGTCACATGCTCATGCCTGGAGCTGAGGATGGAGTGGTGTCAGTCTACCAGAAATGTATGGTTAGAGAGTGGGGAAATAGTGGGCCTCCATAGAACAATAGGAGTCCTGTTGTCAAAAAGAGAATGAGTCCAGATCAGGCAGAAACAGCAGATGTCAACTTTAATAGATTTCTTGGCACAAAACTTATAGCAGGTGCTCAGATGTTTTGGAAATGACTGAATCTTTGGGAGCCTTGTTCTTTTTTTGTTCTGTTTTTTTTTTAAATCTGATAAACTGGTAATCTGTTATCCTTTTGCCTTTAAAAAGTTGTAAGGATTAAATGGAATGATGTATAAAATGTTAAGCACAGTGTCTTACACATTTTTCTTGATATTATATGGATTTTACATCACCTTGGATTTAGAAGAATGGTCACTAAGCAAACTATCAAGCCCTGATGGCTAATTATTTTTACATTTAAAGTATTGCATGAAAATAATGCAATTTTAAGAAGTAGTTTATTCTTGCATAGTTGATTCAGACTTGCTCAAATGACCAACTTCCTTGATTCATGAATGCAGCACATAATTTTATTTTTTATTTTTTTATTATTTATGTATTTGGCTGTGCCAGGTCTTAGTTGCTGCATGCAGGATCTTTGTGGCAGCTTGTGGGTTCTTTAGTTGCAGCACGTGGGTTCTTTAATTGCGGTATGCAGGTTCTTTAGTTGCTGCCATGCAGGTTCTTTAGTTGCAGCATGCGGGACCTAGTTCCCTGACCAGGGATTGAACCTGGGCCCCCTGCCTTGGGAGCGTGGAGTCTTAACCACTGGACTACCAGAGAGTCCCGCAGCACGTAATTTTAAATTCAGTGTATTCATTATAGAAGGCCTTATTTTTCAGAGGCACACTTGTATATCCTTTCTCCAAAGTCCTTCATTTATTTCATTTAATGAAAATATATTAAAAGAAAACTCCTTATGGACTGCTACCAAGGGCTTCAGCGAATGTTCCTGATGCTATACTTTATAATTGTGATGTTGCACTGAATGTTCAAATAACTTGTCAAAGAAATATGCCCATGCTGATGACCTTGTTTCAGTGCTCATGCCTAAACATTCGATGTCAGAGCATCTCCTCAGAATAAATGTAGACTGCCATATGTACATAACTTAAACAGGCTCATTGTTTTACCCTTTGGATTGATGTAAATATAGAATACTGCTGTCTTCTATGAACCACATTTATGAGTGTGTTATCTGTATCTTTCTTATGTAGCTACTGAGTGAAAATGCCATTCTTGATCTGTTTTCAGTAAGGCATGAGCTTGGAGTTGTTACTTCAGGCTTGAGGTTAAGCTTTGTCTATCTATTTTTTGTACTCTTTTGCCCAGTATTCCTTTTAACCAAGGGAATATATCTGTGAGACAGATGATGGAGTTAAAATCTAGGCTGTGGTCATGTAAGAAATTGAAGAGTAATATGCCCAAGTAAGATTTGGACTTTAAAAAATGGATTCATGTGCACTGTTCTATAACCAGCTAACCTAACCACAGACTTTGGGCACTATAGATCTTCTTACATGTCCTTTTGCTAACGTACGAGTGAAAATGAATGAGCTCTATAAAGAAAGGCAGAAAACAAGTATACTTTACATGCTAATGGGACTGTGAGTTGTGGTTGGCTCAACTAAAAGATATGCTACTTTGATTCTTGGAAGTTATCACACTCTAATATATTCCATATTTCAATGATTTAATTTTTATTATCTGTCACCCTCACCAGAATTCCAGCTTCATGAAATCACGGTTTTGTCTGTGTAATTTGCAACTGATTCCTCAACCCCTGAAATAGTGCCTGAGACATAATAGATGTTCAATGAATATTTTCTGAATGAATTCTAATTGACTGTTATGTGCCAATACTCAGGTTGGGGGGAGGGCATCCATGGAGAGATGTCCAAGTAGGGCTGGGTTGGGCTGATACTTGTAATTATAGGTCCCTGCCAGAGATAAAAATATGCACGTTGTCTTCAAAGCAATTGTAGATAAAGGTACAAGATTGAAATATGTTTCTATAAACCTTACATAGATGACTGACTAATACTGATGGGATAGAGTTATTACCACTGATCCCCATCTCCTTGAAATGTCACCTTTTTCGTGCTTTGGGAAATGTCTTTTCAATGCTCATCCTCTCCAAAGTACATAGTGAAGTTTCTAGAGTGTTTGTGACAATGTGATGACATCGTCGTTCTGTCAGCTGATAGAAAGTGTGCTTATGTATTCAAGTATTCTAGTGTTTGTAAAATTCTTTATAATTTTAATTACCATGAATATGGATAGATGTAGGCCATGTAAGCAAAAGCTCTTTGGCGTCTTCAATAATTCTAAGAGTATAAGGGGCTTCTAAGATCAGCATGTCTGAGAACTGCTACCATATAACATATAATACCTCTACTTCTGCATTGCCCTTTATCCCTCCCCTCTTTTCTACTTTCCAGTTTTACTGAAATATTAGAAATTATCTAAACTTGACTTAATTTGTATTAAGTTGCCAGTTGCGCATGTACATGGCTTTTCTTCTGCTTAGAATGTCTTTCTTTCCCTTCTTTACTTGAATAACTTCTAATGATTATTAAAATTATAAGAATTTCAGTTCAAACCTTAGCTCCTTTATGAAGCTCTGTAAGAATTACCCTGACAGACATAGGTACCCTATCCATTATGGCAATATAGCACCATTTGCATTAATCAATAATAGCATGTGTGATGCTTTGAAAATGACTTTTAATCAAAAGGGCAGAATAGGAATTTTCTACCATTTTCCCCAAAGAACATCAATTTTGACAATCACCTTATAGATGAGAGTGCCTTTGTGGAAGTCTGGGACTTGAGGGGAGAAGTTCTAGCACACCATTGGAGCAAAAACAATCTGAGATTGGACACACTGAATATGGTAAGAGGAACAGTTTTACTTGACCTGCATTCACCCTTCCCCAAAGGCAGCATAGCTCAGTGCCAAGAGAGACTTTCTTGATCCATGATTCTCCCATAGGGGAAAGTGAAAGCATGTGAGTGAGCTCCCAGCTTCTCCAGTTGTGCAAGACGCTGCCAAAGAGACGCACTTCTCACGCCATCCAGAATAATGAGGGTGGGTTGCATGACTGAGGGATGGGGAGCAGCTGGGAAAACAGGTAGAGATCTGGGATGGCATCAAAGAGATGCAGATCCCACTAACCACTTGGCAGATTCCATCACAGAGCCTGTCCATTTGCCACTGGGGACACCTAGCCTATCTATCTCCCCAGCTGGCCCATGGGCACCCCTAGTGCTTTGTACACCTTACTCACACACCCTACTTGGCCTTGTGGCTGGTTCCTTGTGCAAGTCCCTAAAGGTGGCAAGACTGAGCCTTTACTGATGGCTAGTGAACACATCAGAAAGCCAGCCCAACTTTGTGGGAATGGGAGAACGTACACAAACTTGAGCATCCAGCACTGCCCTAGGGAAAGCAAATAGGAGGCTGTCAGCACCTGGTTTGGCTTTGCAGAATTGAGAGAAGGCATACAATCTTTAGAATTCCTCCAAGAGGGAACAGGAAGTATGGAGCAGGAGTATCCATAGACAAAGTCTGAGAAAGCCTCAGAATTCCGAACAAGGCTGACTTAAGGTACATTGTCAAACCTTTAGGTAGCCTAAGAAAAAAAGCAGACTCAAATAATCAGAAGTGAAAGTGGAAACATTACAACTGATATCACAGAACTACAAAGAATCGTAAGAAACTACTATAAACAATTATATGCCAACAAATTGGATAACCTAGAAGAGATGAATGCATTCCTAGAAATATACAACCTACTAAGACTGAATCATGAAGAAACAGAAAAATCTGAGTAGACTAATAATGAGTATAGAGATAGAATCAGTAATCAAATAACATCCAACAAAGAAAAGCCCAAGACCACATGGTTTCATTGGTGTATTTCAGCAAACACTTAAAGAATAAACACCAAACCTTCTCAAATGCTTCCCAAAAAAATTAAAGAGGAGAGTACTCTGAAACTCATTTTACAAGGCCCACATTACCCTGATGCCAAAGCTAGATAAGACTACTACATGAAAAGAAAACTGCAAGCTAATAACCCTGTGAATACAGATGGAAAAATTCTTAACCAAATACTGTCAAACTAAACTCAACAGCACGTTGGAAGATAATACAACATAATCAAGTGGGATTTATCCCAGGGATGCAAGTATGGTTTAATACATGCAAATCAATAAACACCATAACAATAGAATGAAAGATAAAAATCATATGATCATCTAAATAGGTACAGAAAAAGCATTTGATAAAATTCAGCATCCTTTCATGATAAAAATTCTCAACAAACTGGGTATAGAAGGAATGTACATAGTAAAGGCCACATATGACAAGTCCAAAGCTAACATCATGCTCAACTCTGAAAGGTTGCAAGCTTTACCTGTAAGACCAGGAAGAAGACAAGGATACCCACTCTTGCCACTTCTATTCAACATGGTACTGGAAGTCTTAGCTAGAGCACTTAGGCAAGAAAAAAAAAGAAAGCTCCCAAATCAGAAAGCAAGAAGCAAGTATCTGTTTGAAAATTATCTCTGTAGATGATTTGACCTTGTATATAGAAAATTTTAAAGACTCTACCAAAAATTATTATAATATATGAATTCAGTAAAGTTGCAAGATACAAAATAAAAAATACAAAAATCAATTGTTCCTATACACAAATAGCAAACTATCTGGGGAAAAAAACAATTCCATTTATTTATTTTTCTAGTTCTCCCCAGCATGCTTTATTGTAGGGGTTCTTATTTAATCATGCAATACAATTTTTTTACATCTTTATTGGAGTATAATTGCTTTACAATGTTTTGTTAGTTTCTGCTGTACAACAAAGTGAATCAGCTATATGTATACATATATCCCCATATCCCCTTCCTCTTGAGCCTCCCTCCCACCAACCCTATCCCACCCTTCTAGGTGGTCACAAAGCACTGAGCTGATCTCCCTGTGCTATGCAGCAGCTTCCCACTAGCCATCCATTCTACTTTTGTAGCGTATATATGTCAGTGCTACTCACTTCGTCCCAGCTTACTACACTTGCCCCTATGTCCTCAACTCCATTTTATATACCTGCATCTTTATTCCTGCCCTGCCACTAGGTTGATCAGTACCATTTTTTTACATTCTATATATATGCGTTAGCATACGGTGTTTGTTTTTCTCTTTCTGACTTACTTCACACTGTATGACAGACTCTAGGTCCATCCACCTCACTACGAATAACTCAATTGCATTCCTTTTTGTGGCTAGGTAATATTCCATTGTATATATGTGCCACATCTTCTTTATCCATTCATCTGTTGATGGACACTTAGGTTGCTTCCATGTCCTGGCTATTGTAAACAGTGCCGCAATGAGCATTGTGGTACATGTCTCTTTTTGAATTATGGTTATCTCAGGGTATATACCCAGTAGTGGGATTGCTAGATCGTATGGTAGTTCTATTTTTATTTTTTTAAGGAACCTCCATACTGTTCTCCATAGTGGCTATGTCAATTTACATTCCCACCAACAGTGCAGGATAGTTTCCTTTTCTCCACACCCTCTTCAGCATTTATTGACTCTAGATTGTTTTGATGATGGCCATTCTGACTAGTGTGAGGTGATACCTCATTGTGGTTTTGGTTTGCACTTCTCTAATGATTAATGATGTTGAGCATCTTTTCACGTGTTTGTTGGCAATCTGTATGTCTTCTTTGGAGAGGTGTCTATTTAGGTCTTCTGCCCATTTTTGGATTGGGTTCTTTTTTTGATATTGAGCTGCTTGTATATTTTGGAGATTAACCCTTTGTCAGTTGCTTCATTTACAAATATTTTCTCCTGAGGGTTTTTTGTCTTCTTTATGGTTTCCTTTGCTGTGCAAAAGCTTTTAAGTTTCATTAGGTCCCATTTATTTCTTTTTCTTTCTTTCTTTCTTTATTTTTTTTTGCGGTACGCGGGCCTCTCACTGTTGTGACCTCTCCCGTTGCAGAGCACAGGCTCCGGAAGTGCAGGCTCAGCGGCCATGGCTCACGGGCCCAGCTGCTCTGCGGCATGTGGGATCCTCCCGGACCGGGGCACGAACCCGTGTCCTCTGCATTGGCAGGCGGACTCTCAACCACTGTGCCGCCAGGGAAGCCCCTATTTATTTTTCTTTTTAATTCCTTTACTCTAGGAGGTGGGTCAAAGAGGATCGTGCTGTGATTCCTGTCATCCAGTGTTCTGCCTGTGTTTTCCTCTAAGAGTTTTATAGTGTCTGGCTTTACATTTCGGTCTGTAATCCTTTTTGAGTTTTTTTTTTGTGTGTAGTGTTAGGGGGTGTTCTAATTTCATTCTTTTACCTGTAGCTGTCCAGTTTTCCCAGCACCACTTATTGAAGAGGCTGTCTTTTCTGCATTGTATATTCTTATCTCCTTTGTCAAAGATAAGGTGACCGTATGTGCGTGGGTTTACCTCTGGGCTTTCTATCCTGTTCCACTGATCTATATTTCTGTTTTTGTGCCAGTACCATACTGTCTTGATTACTGTAGCTTTTTTTTTTGTTTGTTTTGTTTTGTTTTTTGGGTTTTTTTTTTGTGGTTCGCGGGCCTCTCACTGTTGTGGCCTCTCCCGTCACGGAGCACAGCCTCCGGACGCGCAGGCTCAGCGGCCATGGCTCACGGGCCTAGCCGCTCCGCAGCATGTGGGATCTTCCCAGACCGGGGCACGAACCCGCGTCCTCTGCATCGGCAGGCGGACTCCCAACCACTGCGCCACCAGGGAAGCCCTTGATTACTGTAGCTTTGTAGTATAGTCTGAAGTCTGGGAGCCTGATTCCTCCAGATCCGTTTTTCTTTCTCAAGATTGCTTTGGCTATTCAGTGTCTTTTGTGTTTCCATACAAATTGTAAAATATCTTGTTCTAAGTCTGTGAAAAATGCCATTGGTAGTTTGATGGGGATTGCATTGAATCTGTAGATTGCTTTGGGTAGTAGAGTCATTTTCACAGTGTTGATTCTTCTAATCCAAGAACATGGTATATCTCTCCATCTGTTTGCATTGTCTTCGATTTCTTTCATCTCTGTCTTATAGTTTTCTGCATACAGGCCTTTTGCTGCCTTAGGTAGGTTTATTCCTAGGTATTTTATTGTTTTGGTTGCAATGGTAAATGGGAGTGTTTCCTTAATTTCTCTTTCAGATTTTTCATCATTAGTGTATCAGGATGCAAGAGATGTCTGTGCATTAATTTTGTATCCTGCTACTTTAACAGATTCATTGATTAGTTCTAGTAGGTTTCTGGTGGCATCTTTAGGATTTTCTGTATATATTATCATGTCATCTGCAAACAGTAACAGTTTTACTTCTTCTCTTCCAATTTTTATTCCTTTTATTTCTTTTTCTTCTCTGATTGCCATGGCTAAAACTTCCAAAACTATTTTGAATAATAGTGGTGAGAGTGCGCAGCCCTGTCTTGTTCCTGATCTTAGAGGAAATGCTTTCAGTTTTTCACCATTGAGAATGATGTTGGCTGTGGGTTTGTAATATATGGCCTTTATTATGTTGAGGTAAGTTCCCTCTATGCCCACTTTCTGGAGAGTTTTCATCATAAATAGGTGTTGAGTTTTGTTAAAAGCCTTTTCTGCATCTATTGAGATTATCATACGGTTTTTCTCCTTCAGTTTGTTAATATGGTGTATCACATTGATTTACATACATTGAAGCATCCTTGCATCCCTGGGGTAAACCCCACTTGATCATGGTGTATGATCCTTTTTAATTTACTGTTGGATTCTGTTTGCTAGTGTTTTGTTGCAGATTTTTGCACCTATATTCATGAGTGATATTGGTGTGTAGTTTTCTTTTTTTCTGACTTCTTTGTCTGGTTTTGGTATCAGGGTGATGGTGGCCTCGTAGGATGCATTTGAGAGTGTTCCTCCCTCTGTTATGTTTTGGAAGAGTTTGAGAATGATAGGTATTAGCTCTTGTCTAAAAGTTAGATAGAATTCGCCTGTGAAGCCATCTGGCCCTGGACTTTTGTTTGTTGGAAGATTTTAAATCACGGTTTCAATTTTAGTGCTTCTGATTGGTCTGTTCATATTTTCTGTCTCTTCCTGGTTCAGTCTTGGAAGGTTGTGCTTTTCTAAGGATTTATCCATTTCTTCCAGGTTTTCCATTTTATTGGCATATAGTTGGTTGTAGTAGCCTGTCATGATCCTTTGTATTTCTCCTGTGTTAGTTGTTACTTCTCCTTTATCATTTCTAATTCTTTTGTTTTGAGTGTTCTCCCTCTTTTTCCTGATGAGTCTGGCTAATGGTTTGTCAATTTTGTTTATCTTGTCAAAGAGCCAGCTTTTAGTTTTATTGTTCTTTGCTTTTGTTTCCTTCATTTCTTTTTCATTTATTTCTGATCTGATCTTTATGAATTTGTTTTCTTCTGCTAACTTTGGTTTTTTTTCATTTTTCTTTCTCTAATTGCTTTAGGTGTAAGTTTACTTTGTTCATTTGAGATATTTCTTGTTTCTCGATGTAGGATTGTATTGCTATAAACTTCCCTTTTAGAACTGTTTTTGCTGCATCCCATAGGTTTTGGGCTGTCATGTTTTCATTGTCATTTTTTTCTCGGTATTTTTTGATTTCCTCTTTGACTTCTTCAGTGATCTCTTGGTTGTTTAATAGTGTATTGTTTAGCCTCCATTTGTTTGTATTTTTAACAGTTTTCTTCCTGTAATTGATATCTAGTCTCATAGCATTGTGGTCAGAAAACATGCTTGACACAGTTTCAATTATCTTAAATTTACTTAGGCTTGATTTGTGACCCAGGATGTGATGTATCCTGGAGAATCTTCTGTGTGCACTTGAGAAGAAAGTGTATTCTGTTGTTTTTGGATGGATTGTCCTATAAATATCATTTAAGTCTATCTGGTCTAATGTGTCATTTAAAGCTTCTGTTTCCTTATTTATTTTCATTTTGGATGATCTGTCCATTGGTTTAAGTGGGGTGTTAAAGTCCCCTACTATTTTTGTGTTACTGTCAATTTCCCCTTTTATGGCTGTTAACATTTGCCTTATATATTGAGGTGCTCCTGTGTTGGGTGTATAGATATTTACAATTGTTTTATCTTCTTCTTGGATTGATCCATTGATCATTATGTATTGTCTTTCCTTATGTCTTGTAATAGTCTTTATTTTAAAGTCTGTTTTGTCTGATATGAGTATTGCTACTCCAGCTTTCTGTTGTTTTCCATTTGCATGGAATGTCTTTTTCTGTCCCCTCACTTTCAGTCTGTATGTGTCCTTAGGTCTGAAGCAGATCTCTTGTATACAGCATATGTATGGGTCTGGTTTTGGTTTCCATTCAGTGAACCTCTGTCTTTTGGTTGGAACATGTAATCCATTTACCTTTAAGGTAGTTATTGATTTGTATGTTCCTGTTACCATTTTCTTAATTGTTTTTGGTTTGTTTTTATAGGTTTTTCTTCTCTTGTGTTTCATGCCTAGAGAAGTTCCTTTAGCATTTGTTGGAAAGCTGGTTTGGTGGTGCTGAATCCTCTTAGCTTTTGCATGTCTGTTAAGCTTTTGATTTCTCTGTCAAATATGAATGAGATCCTTACTGGGTAGAGTAATCTTGGTTGTAGGTTTTTCCCTTTCATCACTTTAAATATATCCTGCCACTCCCTTCTCTACTTTACCTTTACCTTCTCTACTTTACCTTCTCTACTGTACCTTTCTGTTTCTCTGTGTTGTACTTAGGATAATTTTCTCAGGTCTAGCTTTCATATTTCAAATTTTTTCTTCACTTTTGTCTTTCTCATTTGGCATTCAACTAACTCATGGACTTTTTAATTGTAATAACTTTTGTTTTAATTTGTAGGATTCTGTTTCATTATTTTTTAAAATGACCAGTTTTTTTTGCTGATGTCCTATTTATTCCTTATAGTTTTCATTCCCTTTTTATTTCTAACATCTTTATTGGAGTATAATTGCTTTACAATGGCGTGTTAGTTTCTGCTTTATAACAAAGTGAATCAGTTATACATATACATATATCCCCATATCTCTTCCCTCTTGTGTCTCCCTCCCTCCCACCCTCATTATCTCACCCCTCTAGGTGGTCACAAAGCACCGAGCTGATCTCCCTGTGCTATGTGGCTGCTTTGCACTAGCTATCTGTTTCACATTTGGTAGTGTATATATGTCCATGCCACTCTCGCACTTTGTGCCGGCTTACCCTAATCCCTCCCCATATCCTCAAGTCCATTCTCTAGTAGGAATGCGTCTTTTTTCCCGTCTTGCCCCTAGGTTCTTCATGACCATTTTTTTCCTTCTTAGATTCCATATATATATATTTGTTAGCATAGCATTTGTTTTCCTCTTTATGACTTACTTCACTCTGTATGAAAGACGCTGGGTCCATTCATCTCACTACAAATAACTCAATTTCGCTTCCTTTTATGGCTGAGTAATATTCCATTATATATATGTGCCACATCTTCTTTATCCATTCATCTGTTGATGGACACTTAGGTTGCTTCCATGTCCTGGCTATTGTAAATAGAGGCTCAATGAACATTGTGGTACATGACTCTTTTTGAATTATGGTTTTCTCAGGGTATATGCCCAGTAGTGGGATTGCTGGGTCATATGGTAGTTCTATTTGTAGTTTTTTAAGGAACCTCCATACTGTTCTCCATAGTGGCTGTATCAACTTACATTCCCACCAACAGTGCAAGAGGGTTCCCTTTTCTCCACACCCTCTCCAGGATTTATTGTTTGTAGATTTTTTGATGATGGCCATTCTGACCGCTGTGAGATGATATTGCATTGTAGTTTTGATTTGCATTTCTCTAATGATTAATGATATTGAGCATTCTTTCATGTGTTTGTTGGCAATCTGTATATCTTCTTTGGAGAAATGTCTATTTAGGTCTTCTGCCCATTTTTGGATTGGGTTGTTTGTTTCTTACATACAGAGCTGCATGAGCTGCTTGTAAATTTTGGAGATTAAACCTTTGTCAGTTGCTTCATTTGCAAATATTTTCTCCCATTCTGATGGTTGGCTTTTCTTCTTGTTTATGGTTTCCTTTGCTGTGCAAAAGCTTTTAAGTTTCATTAGGTCCCATTTGTTTATTTTTGTATTGCTTTCAATTTCTTAAAGAGGTGGGTCAAAAAGGATCTTGCTGTGAATTATGTCATGGAGTGTTCTGCCTGTGTTTTCCTGTAAGAGTTTAATAGTGTCTGGCCTTACATTTAGGTATTTAATCCATTTCGAGTTTATTTTTGTGTATGGTGTCAGGGAGTGTTCTAATTTCATTCTTCTTCATGTAGCTGTACAGTTTTCCCAGCACCAGTTATTGAGGAGGCTGTCCTTTCTGCACTGTATATTCTTGCCTCCTTTATCAAAGATAAGGTGACCATCTATGCATGGGTTTATCTCTGGGCTTTCTATCCTGTTCCATTGATCTATATTTCTGTTTTTGTGCCAGTACCATACGGTCTTGATTATTGCAGCTTTGTAGTGTAGTCTGAAGTCAGGGAGCCTGATTCCTCCAGCTCTGTTTTTCTTTCTCAAGATTGCTTTGGCTGTTCGGTGTCTTTTGTGTTTCCATACAAATTGTGAGATTTTTTGTTCTAGTTCTGTGAAAAATGCCAGTGGTAGTTTGATAGGGATTGCATTGAATCTGTAGATTGCTTTGGGTAGTAGAATCATTTTCACAATGTTGATTCTTCCAATTCAACAACATGGTATATCTCTCCATCTATTTGTATCATCTTGAATTTCTTTCATCAGTGTCTTATAATTTTCTGCATACAGGTCTTTTGTCTCCTTAGGTAGGTTTATTCCTAGGTATTTTATTCTTTTTGTTGCAGTGGTAAGTGGGAGTGTTTTCTTGATATCACTTTCAGATTTTTCATCATTAGTGTATAGGAATGCACGAGATCTCTGTGCATCAGATTCATATCCTGCTGCTTTACCAAATTCATTGATTAGCTCTAGTAGTTTCCTGGTAGCATGTTTAGGATTCTCTATGTATATTATCACATCATCTGCATACAGTGACAGCTTTACATCTTCTTTTTCAATTTGGATTCCTTGTATTTGTTTTTCTTCTTTAATTGCTGTGGCTAAAACTTCCAAATCTATGTTGAAAATTAGTGGTAAGAGTGGGCAACCTTGTCTTGTTCCTGATCTTAGTGGAAATGGTTTCAGTTTTTCACCATTGAGGATGGTGTTGGCTGTGGGTTTGTCATATATGGCCTTTATTATATTGAGGAAAGTTTCCTCTATGCCTACTTTCTGCAGGGTTTTTATCATAAATGGGTGTTGAATTTTGTCAAAACCTTTCTCTGCATCTCTTGAGATGATCATATGGTTTCTCTCCTTCAATTTGTTAATATGGTGTATCACATTGATTGATTTGTGTATACTGAAGAATCCTTGCATTCCTGGTGTAAACCCCAAATGATCATGGTGTATGATCCTTTTTGTGTGCTGTTGGATTCTGTTTGCTAGTATTTTGTTGAGGATTTTTACATCTATGCTCATCAGTGATATTGGCCTGTAGTTTTCTTTCCTTGTGACATCTTTTTCTGGTTTTGGTATCAGGGTGATGGTGGCCTTGTAGAATGAGTTTGGGAGTGTTCCTCCCTCTGCTATATCTTGGAAGAGTTTGAGAAGGATAGGTGTTAGCTCTCCTCTAAATGTTTGATAGAATTCGCCTGTGAAGTCATCTGGTCCTAGGCTTTTGTTTGTTCGAAGATTTTTAATCACAGTTTCGATTTCAGTGCTTGCGATTGGTCTCTTCATATTTTCTATTTCTTCTTGTTCAGTCTCAGAAGGTTGTGCATTTCTAAGAATTTGTGCATTTCTTCCAGGTTGTCCATTTTATTGGCATAGAGGTGTTTGTAGTAATCTCTCATGCTCCTTTGTATTTCTGCAGTGTCAGTTGTTACTTCTCCTTTTTCATGTCTCATTCTATTGATTTGCATCTTCTCCCTTTTTTTCTTGATGAGTATGGCTAATGGCTTATTAATTTTATTTATCTTCTCAGTGAACCAGCTTTTAGTTTTATTGATCTTTGCTATCGTTTCCTTCATTTCTTTTTCATTTATTTCTGATCTGATCTTTATGATTTCTTTCCTTCTGCTAACTTTGGGGTTTTCCTCGTTTTTCTTTCTCTAATTGCTTTAGGTGTAAGGTTAGGTTGTTTATTTGAGATGTTTCTTGTTTCATTTTTTTTTTTTTTTTTTTTTGTTGCTTATTTATTTATTTATTTATTTATTTTTTATTTTTATTTTTTTTAAACATCTTTATTGGGGTATAATTGCTTTACAATGGTGTGTTAGTTTCTGCTTTACAACAAAGTGAATCAGCTATACATATACATATGTTCCCATATGTCTTCCCTCTTGCGTCTCCCTCCCTCCCACTCTCCCCATCCCACCCTTCCAGGCTGTCACAAAGCACCGAGCTAATATCCCTGTGCCTTGCGGCTGCTTCCCCCCAGCTATCTACCTTACTACGTTTGTTAGTGTGTATATGTCCATGACTCTCTCTCGCCCTGTCAAAACTCACCCTTCCCCCTCCCCATATCCTTAAGTCCGTTCTCCAGTAGGTCTGCGTCTTTATTCCTATCTTACCCCTAGGTTCTTCATGACATTTTTTTCCCTTAAATTCCATATATATGTGTTAGCATACGGTATTTGTCTTTGTCTTTCTGACTTACTTCACTCTGTATGACAGATTCTAGGTCTATCCATCTCATTACAAATAGCTCAATTTCATTTCTTTTTAAGGCTGAGTAATATTCCATTGTGTATATGTGCCACATCTTCTTTATCCATTCATCCGATGATGGGCGCTTAGGTTGTTTCCATGTCCTGGCTATTGTAAATAGAGCTGCAATGAACATTTTGGTACATGACTCTCTTTGAATTTTGGTTTTCTCAGGGTATATGCCAAGTAGTGGGATTGCTGGGTCATATGGTAATTCTATTTGTAGTTTTTTAAGGAACCTCCATACTGTTCTCCACAGTGGCTGAACCAATTCACATTCCCACCAGCAGTGCAAGAGTGTCCCCTTTTCTCCACACCCTCTCCAGCATTTATTGTTTCTTGATTTTTTGATGATGGCCATTCTGACTGGTGTGAGATGATATCTCATTGTAGTTTTGATTTGCATTTCTCTAATGATTAATGATGTTGAGCATTCTTTCATGTGTTTGTTGGCAATCTGTATATCTTCTTTGGAGAAATGTCTATTTAGGTCTTCTGCCCATTTTTGGATGGGGTTGTTTGTTTTTTTGTTATTGAGCTGCATGAGCTGCTTGTAAATTTTGGAGATTAATCCTTTGTCAGTTGCTTCATTTGCAAATGTTTTCTCCCATTCTGAGGGTTGTCTTTTGGTCTTGGTTATGGTTTCCTTTGCTGTGCAAAAGCTTTGAAGTTTCATTAGGTCCCATTTGTTTATTTTTGTTTTTATTTCCATTACTCTAGGAGGTGGGTCAGAAAGGATCTTGCTGTGATTTATGTCATAGAGTGTTCTTCCTATGTTTTCTTCTAAGAGTTTGATAGTTTCTGGCCTTACATTTAGGTCTTTAATCCATTTTGAGCTTATTTTTGTGTATGGTGTTAGGGAGTGATCTAATCTCATACTTTTACATGTACCTGTCCAGTTTTCCCAGCACCATTTATTGAAGAGGCTGTCCTTTCTCCACTGTACATTCCTGCCTCCTTTATCAAAGATAAGGTGTCCATATGTGCGTGGGTTTATCTCTGGGCTTTCTATCCTGTTCCACTGATCTGTCTTTCTGTTTTTGTGCCAGTACCATACTGTCTTGATTACTGTTGCTTTGTAATATAGTCTGAAGTCAGGGAACCTGATTCCTCCAGCTCCTTTTTTCGTTCTCAAGATTGCTTTGGCTATTCGGGGTCTTTTGTGTTTCCATACAAATTGCGAAATTTTTTGTTCTAGTTCTGTGAAAAATGCCAGTGGTAGTTTGATAGGGATTGCATTGAATCTGTAGATTGCTTTGGGTAGTAGAGTCATTTTCACAATGTTGATTCTTCCCATCCAAGAACATGGTATATCTCTCCATCTATTTGTATCATCTTTAATTTCTTTCATCAGTGTCTTATAATTTTCTGCATACAGGTCTTTCGTATCCTTAGGTAGGTTTATTCCTAGATATTTTATTCTTTTTGTTGCAATGGTAAATGGGAGTGTTTTCTTGATTTCACTTTCAGATTTTTCATCATTAGTATATAGGAATGCCAGAGATTTCTGTGCATTAATTTTGTATCCTGCTACTTTACCAAATTCATTGATTAGCTCTAGTAGTTTTCTGGTAGCATCTTTAGGATTCTCTATGTATAGTATCATGTCATCTGCAAACAGTGACAGCTTTACTTCTTCTTGTCCAATTTGGATTCCTTTTATTTCCTTTTCTTCTCTGATTGCTGTGGCTAAAACTTCCAAAACTATGTTGAATAAGAGTGGTGAGAGTGGGCAACCTTGTCTTGTTCCTGATCTTAGTGGAAATGCTTTCAGTTTTTCACCATTGAGGATGATGTTTGCTGTGGGCTTGTCATATATGGCTTTTATTATGTTTAGGAAAGTTCCCTCTATGCCTACTTTCTGGAGGGTTTTTATCATAAATGGGTGTTGAATTTTGTCGAAAGCTTTCTCTGCATCTATTGAGATGATCATATGGTTTTTCTCCTTCAATTTGTTAATATAGTTTATCACATTGATAGATTTGCGTATATTGAAGAATCCTTGCATTCCTGGAATAAACCCCACTTGATCATGGTGTATGATCCTTTTAATGTGCTGTTGGATTCTGTTTGCTAGTATTTTGTTGAGGATTTTTGCATCTATGTTCATCAGTGATATTGGCCTGTAGTTTTCTTTCTTTGTGACATCCTTGTCTGGTTTTGGTATCAAGGTGATGGTGGCTTCGTAGAAGGAATTTGGGAGTATTCCTCCCTCTGCTATATTTTGGAAGAGTTTGAGAAGGATAGGTGTTAGCTCTTCTCTAAACGTTTGATAGAATTCACCTGTGAAGCCATCTGGTCCTGGGCTTTTGTTTGTTGGAAGGTTTTTAATCACAGTTTCAATTTCAGTGCTTGTGATTGGTCTGTTCATATTTTCTATTTCTTCCTGATTCAGTCTTGGCAGGTTGTGCATTTCTAAGAATTTGTCCATTTCTTCCAGATTGTCCATTTTATTGGCATAGAGTTGCTTGTAGTAATCTCTCATGATTTTTTTTATTTCTGCAGTGTCAGTTGTTACTTCTCCTTTTTCATTTCTAATTCTATTGATTTGAGTCTTCTCCCTTTTTTTCTTGATGAGTCTGGCTAGTGGTTTATCTATTTTGTTTATCTTCTCAAAGAACCAGCTTTTAGTTTTATTGATCTTTGCTATTGTTTCCTTCATTTCTTTTTCATTTATTTCTGATCTGATTTTTATGATTTCTTTCCTTCTGCTAGCTTTGGGGTTTTTTTGTTCTTCTTTCTCTAATTGCTTGAGGTGCAAGGTTAGGTTGTTTATTCGAGATGTTTCCTGCTTCTTAAGGTGGGCTTGTATTGCTATAAACTTCCCCCTTAGAACTGCTTTTGCTGCATCCCATAGGTTTTGGGTCGTTGTGTCTCCATTGTCATTTGTTTCTAGGTATTTTTTTATTTCCTCTTTGATTTCTTCAGTGATCACTTCATTATTAAGTAGTGTATTGTTTAGCCTCCATGTGTTTGTATTTTTTACAGATCTTTTCCTGTAACTGATATCTAGTCTCATGGCGTTGTGGTCGGAAAAGATACTTGATACAATTTCAGTTTTCTTAAATTTACCAAGGCTTGATTTGTGACCCAAGATATGATCTATCCTGGAGAATGTTCCATGAGCACTTGAGAAAAATGTGTATTCTGTTGTTTTTGGATGGAGTGTCCTATAAATATCAATTAAGTCCATCTTGTTTAATGTATCATTTAAAGCTTGTGTTTCCTTATTTATTTTCATTTTGGATGATCTGTCCATGGGTGAAAGTGGGGTGTTAAAGTCCCCTACTATGAATGTGTTACTGTTGATCTCCCCTTTTATGGTTGTTAGTATTTGCCTTATGTATTGAGGTGCTCCTATGTTGGGTGCATAAATATTTACAATTGTTATATCTTCTTCTTGGATCGATCCCTTGATCATTATGTAGTGTCCTTCTTTGTCCCTTTTAATAGTCCTTATTTTAAAGTCTATTTTGTCTGATATGAGAATTGCTACTCCAGCTTTCTTTTGGTTTCCATTTGCATGGAATATCTTTTTCCATCCCCTTACTTTCAGTCTGTATGTGTCTCTAGTTCTGAAGTGGGTCTCTTGTAGACAGCATATATAAGGGTCTTGTTTTTGTATCCATTCAGCCAATCTGTGTCTTTTGGTGGGAGCATTTAGTCCATTTACATTTAAGGTAATTATTGATATGTATGTTCCTATTTCCATTTTATATATTGTTTTGGGTTCGCTACTATAGGTCATTTCCTTCTCTTGTGTTTCGTGTCTAGAGAAGTTCCTTTAGCATTTGTTGTAAAGCTGGTTTGGTGGTGCTGAACTCTCTCAGCTTTTGCTTGTCTGTAAAGGTTTTAATTTCTCCATCAAATGTGAATGAGATCCTTGCTGGGTAGAGTAGTCTTGGTTTCAGGCTATTCTCCTTCATCACTTTCAGTATGTCCTGCCACTCCCTTCTGGCTTGTAGGGTTTCTGCTGAGAGATCAGCTGTTAACCTTATGGGGATTCCCTTGTGTGTTATTTGTTGTTTTTCCCTTGCTGCTTTTAATATGCTTTCTTTGTATTTAATTTTTGACAGTTTGATTAATATGTGTCTTGGCGTGTTTCTCCTTGTATTTATCCTGTATGGGACCCTCTGTGCTTCCTGGACTTGATTAACTATTTCCTTTCCCATATTAGGGAAGTTTTCAACTATGATCTCTTCAAATATTTTCTCAGTCCCTTTCTTTCTTTCTTCTTCTTCTGGAACCCCTATAATTCGAATGTTGGTGCGTTTCATGTTGTCCCAGAGGTCTCTGAGACTGTCCTCAGTTCTTTTCATTCTTTTTTCTTTATTCTGCTCTGCAGTAGTTATTTCCACTACTTTATCTTCCAGGTCACTTATCCGTTCTTCTGCCTCAGTTATTCTGCTATTGATCCTATCTAGAGTGATTTTAATTTCATTTATTGCATTGTTCATCGTTGCTTGTTTCATCTTTAGTTCTTGTAGGTCCTTGTTAACTGTTTCTTGCATTTTGTCCATTCTACTTCCAAGATTTCGGATCATCCTTACTATCATTATTCTGAATTCTTTTTCAGGTAGATTGCCTATTTCCTCTTCATTTGTTAGGTCTGGTGGGTTTTTATCCTGCTCCTTCATCTGCTGTGTGTTTTTCTGTCTTCTCATTTTGCTTATCTTACTGTGTTTGGGGTCTCCTTTTTGCAGGCTGCACTTTCGTAGTTCCCGTTGTTTTTGATGTCTGTCTCCAGTGGCTAAGGTTGTTTCAGTGGGTTGTGTAGGCTTCCTGGTGGAGGGGACTAGTGCCTGTGTTGTGCTGGATGAGGCTGGATCTTGTCTCTCTAGTGGGCAGGTTCACGTCTGGTGGTGTGTTTTGGGGTGTCTGTGGCCTTATTATGATTTTAGGCAGCCTCTCTGCTAATGGGTGGGGTTGTGTTCCTGTTTTGCTAGTTGTTTGGCATAGGTTGTCCAGCACTGTGGCTTGCTGGTCGTTGAGTGAAGCTGGGTGCTGGTGTTAAGATGGAGGTCTCTGGGATATTTCCACCGTTTAATATTATGTGGAGCTGGGAGGTCTCTTGTTGACCAGTGTCCTGAAGTTGGCTCTCCTACCTCAGAGGCAGAGCCCTGACTCCTGGCTGGAGCACCAAGAGCCTTTCATCCACACAGCTCAGAATAAAAGGGAGAAAAAGTAGGGAGAATTAGTAGAAGTATGAGTAAAGAAAGAAGGAAAGGAGGAAAGGAAGGAAGGAAGAAAGAAGCAAAGAAGGAAAGAAAGGAGGGAGGGAGGGAGGGAGGGAGGAAGGAAGGAAGGAGGGAAAGAAGGAAAAAAGACAGAAAGAAAGATGATACAGTAAAAATAAAATAAAGTATAATATAGTTATTGAATTAAAAAATATTTAGAAAAAAAAAAAAAAAGGGACGGATAGAACCTTAGGACAAATGTTGGAAGCAAAGCTATACAGAGAAAATCTTACACAGAAGCATACACATACACCTTCACAAAAAGAGGTAAAGGGGGAAAAATCATAAATCCTGCTCCCTGAGACCACCTCCTCAATTTGGGGTGATTCGTTGTCTAAAGGAGGGAGGGAAGGAAGGAAAGAAAGAAAGAACGAAGGTAAAGTATAATAAAGTTATTACAATTAAACTTAATTATTAAGAAAAAGAATTTTTAAAAAAAAGTCATGGACGGATAGAGCCCTAGGACAAATGGTGGAAGCTAGAGTATACAGACTAGATGTCACACAGGAGCATACACGTACACCTTCACAAAAAGAGGAAAAGGGAAAAAAATCATAGATTTCGCTCCTAAATTCCACCTCTTCAATTTGGGATCATTCCTTGTCTATTCAGGTATTCCACAGATGCAGGGTATATCAAGTTGATTGTGGAGCTTTAATCCGCTGCTTCTGTGGCTGCTGGGAGAGATTTCCCTTTCTCTTCTTTGTTTTCACAGCTCACAGGAGCTCAGCTTTGGATTTGGCCCTGCCTCTGCGTGTAGGTCGCTGGAGGGCGTCTGTTTTTTCGCTCAGACAGGACGGGGTTAAAGGAGCCGCTGATTCGGGGCCTCCGGCTCACTCAGGCCGGGGGTTGGGGGATGGGGGAAGGAGGGGCACTGCGTGCGGGGCCGGCCTGCGGCGGCAGAGGCAGCGTGACGTTGCGGCAGAGGCCGGCGTGACGTTGCACCAGCCTGAGGCCCGCCGTGCGCTGTCCCGGGGAAGTTGTCCCTGGATCCCGGGAACCTGGCAGTGGCGGGCTGCACAGGCTCCGCGGAAGAGGGGTGTGGAGAGTGACCTGTGCTCGCACACAGGCCCCTTGGTGGCGGCAGCAGCAGCCTTAGCGTCTCCCGCCCGTCTCTGGGGTCCGCGGTTTTAGCCGCGGCTCGCGCCCGTCTCTGGGGTTTGCGCTTTCAGCCGCGGCTTGCGCCCGTCTCGGGGGCTTGCGCCCTCAGCCGCGGCTCGCGCCCGTCTCTGGGGTTTGTGCTTTCAGCCGCGGCTCGCGCCCGTCTCGGGGGCTCGCGCCCTCAGCCGCGGCTCGCGCCCGTCTCTGGGGTTCGCGCTTTTAGCCGCGGCTCGCGCCCGTCTCTGGAGTTCCTTTAAGCAGCGCTCTTAGACCCCTCTCCTCGCGCACCAGGAGACAAAGAGGGAAGAAAAAGTCTCTTGCCTCTTCGGCCGGTGCAGGCTTTTCCCCGAACTCCCTCCCGGCTAGTCGTGGTGCACTAACCCCTTCAGGCTATGTTCAAGCCGCCAACCCCAGTCCTCTCCCTGAGCTCCGTCCAAAACCAAAACCCTAGCCTCAGCTCGCAGCCCCGCCCGCCCCGGTGGGTGAGCAGCAAGCCTCTCGGGTTGGTGAGTGCTGGTCGGCACCGATCTTCTGTGCAGGAATCTCCCCGCTTTGCCCTCCGCACCCGTCGCTGTGCACTACTCCGCGGTCCCGAAACTCCCCCCTCTGCCTCCCGCAGTCTCCGCCCGCGGAGGGGCTTCCTAGTGTGTGGAAACTTTTCCTCCTTCACAGCTCCCTCCCACTGGTGCAGGTGCCGTCCTTATTCTTTTGTCTCTGTTTTTTTCTTTTGCCCTACCCAGTTACGTGGGGAGTTTCTTGCCTTTTGGGAGGTCTGAGGTCTTCTGCCAGCCTTCAGTAGGAGTTCTATAGGAGTTGTTCCACGTGTGGATGTATTTCTGGTGTATCCGTGGGGAGGAAGGCGATCTCCGCGTCTTACTCTTCCGCCATCTTCAAGGTCCCCCCAGGAAAGAAGCTTCTCTTGTTTCTTAAGGTAGGATTGTATTGTTATAAACTTCCATCTTAGAACTGCTTTTGCAGCACCCATCAGTTTTGAGTGGTCGTGTTTTCATTGTCATTTGTTTCTAGGTACTTTTTGATTTCCTGTTTGATTTCTTCAGTGATCTCTTGGTTATTAAGTAGTGTATTGTTTATCCTCCATGTGTTTGTATTTTTTACATATGTTTTCCTATAATTGATACGTAGTCTCATAGTATTGTGGTCGGCAAAGTTACGTGATATGATTTCAATTTTCCTAAATTTACCAAGGCTTGATTTGTGACCCAAGATATGATCTATCCTGGAGAATGTTCCATGAGCACTTGAGAAGAAAGTGTATTCTGTTTTTTTTTTTTTTTGCATGGAATGTCCTATAAATATCAATTAAGTCCATGTTGTTTAATGTATCTTTTAAAGCTTGTTTATTTGAGATGTTTCCTGTTTCTTAAAGTAGGATTGTATTGCTATAAACTTCCCTCTTAGAATTGCGTTTGCTGCACCCCATAGGTTTTGGGTCGTTGTGTCTCCATTGTCATTTGTTTCTAGGTATTTTTTGATTTCCTCTTTGATTTCTACACTGATGACTTCATTATTAAGTAATGTATGGTTTAGCCTGCATGTGCTTCTGTTTTTTACAGATCTTATCCTGTAATTGATACCTAGTCTCATAGCGTTGCAGTCAGAAAAGATACTGGATATGATTTCAATTTTCTTAAGTTTACCAAGGATAGATTTGTGACCGAAGATATGATCTATCCTGGAGAATATTCCATGAGCACTTTAGAAGAATGTGTATTCTGTTGTTTTTGGATGGAATGTCCTATAAATATCAATTAAGTCCATCTTGTTTAATGTATCATTTAAAGCTTGTGTTTCCGTATTTTCTTTCATTTCGGATGATCTGTCCATTGGTGAAAGTGGGGTGTTAAAGTCCCCTACTATGATTGTGTTACTATTGATTTCCCCTTTTATGGCTGTTAGTATTTGCCTTATGTAATGAGGTGCTCCTACGTTGGGTGCATAATTATTTACAATTGTTATATCTTCTTCTTGGATCGATCCCTTGATCATTATGTAGTGTCCTTCTTTGTCTCTTCTAATAGTCTTTATTTTAAAGTCTATTCTGTCTGATATGAGAATTGCTACTCCAGCTTTCTTTTGATTTCCATTTGCATGGAATATCTTTTTCCATCCCCTTACTTTCAGTCTGTATGTGTCCCTAGGTCTGAAGTGGATCTGTTGTAGACAGCATATATACGGGTCTTGTTTTTGTATCCATTGAGCCAGTCTGTGTCTTTTGGTGGGAGCATTTAATCCATTTACATTTAAGGTAATTATCGATATGTATGTTCCTATTCCCATTTACTTAATTGTTTTGGGTTTGTTATTGTAGGTCTTTTCCTTCTCTTGTGTTTCTTGCCTAGAGAAGTTCCTTTAGAATTTGTTGTAAAGCTGGTTTGGTGGTGCTGAACTCTCTCAGCTTTTGCTTGTCTGTAAAGGTTTTAATTTCTCCATCAAATCTGAATGAGGTCCTTGCTGGGTAGAGTAATCTTGGTTGTAGTTTTTTCTCCTTTATCACTTTAAATATGTCCTGCCAGTCCCTTCTGACTTGCAGAGTTTCTGCTGAAAGACCAGCTGTTAAGCTTATGGGGATTCACTTGTGTGTTATTTGTTGTTTTTCCCTTGCTGCTTTTAATATGTTTTCTTTGTATTTAATTTTTGACAGTTTGATTAATATGTATCTTGGCGTGTTTCTCCTTGGATTTATCCTGTATGGGACTCTCTGTGCTTCCTGGACTTGATTAACTATTTCCTTTCCCGTATTAGGGAAGTTTTCAACTATAATCTCTTCAAATATTTTCTCAGTCCCTTTCTTTTTCTCTTCTTCTTCTGGGACCCCTGTGTTTCAAATGTTGGTGTGTCTAATGTTGTCCCAGAGGTCTCTGAGACCGTCCTCAATTCTTTTCATTTTTTTTCTTTATTCTGCTGTGCACTAGTTATTTACACTATATTATCTTCCAGGTCACTTATCCGTTCTTCTGCCTCAGTTATTCTGCTATTGATCCCTTCTATAGAATTTTAAATTTCATTTATTGTGTTGTTCATCACTGTTTGTTTGCTCTTTAGTTTTTTTAGGTCCTTGTTAAATGTTTCCTGTATTTTCTCCATTCTGTTTCCAAGATTGTGGATCAGCTTTACTATCAGTATTCTGAATTCTTTTTCAGGTAGACTGCCTATTTCCTCTTCATTTGTTAGGTGTGGTGGGTTTTTACCTTGCTTCTTCATCTGCTTCGTGTTTTTCTGTCTTCTCATTTTGCTTAACTTACTCTGTTTGTGGTCTCCTTTTCACAGGCTGCAGGTTCATAGTTCCCGTTGCTTTTGTTGTCTGCCCCCATTGGCTAAGGTTGGTTCAGTTGGTTGTGTAGTCTTCCTGGTGGAGGGGACTAGTGCCTGTGTTCTGGTGGATGAGGCTGGATCTTGTCTTTCTTGTGGGCAGGTCCACATCTGGTGGTGTGTTTTGGGGTGTCTGTGGCCTTATTATGATTTTAGGCAGCCTCTCTGCTTATGGGTGGGGCTGTGTTCCTGTCTTGCTAGATGTTTGGCTTGGGGTGTCCAGCACTGTCGCTTGCTGCTTGTTGAATGGAGCTGGGTCTTGGTGTTGAGATGGATATCTCTGGGAGGTTTTTGCCATTTGATATTATGTGGAGCTGGGAGGTCTCTTGTGGACCAATGTCCTGAACTTGGCTTTCCCACCTCAGGGGCGCAGCCCTGATGCCTGGCTGGAGCACCAAGAGCCTGTCATCCACATGGCTCAGAGTAAAGTGGAAAAAAAACAAGAAAGAAGGAAAAAAGAAGATGATAAAGTTATTAAAATAAAAAATAAAACATAATTATTAAAAATTTTTTTAAAAGCAATAAAAAAAAGAAAGAAGAGAGCAACCAAACTGAAAAACAAATCCACCACTGATAACAAGCACTATAAACTATACTAAAAAAAAAACACAACAACGAACAGATAGAAACCTAGGAGAAATGGTAAAAGCAAAGCTATACAGACAAAATTACACACAGAAGCATGCACATACACACTCATAAAAAACAAAAAAGGGAAAAAATATATCATTGCTCCCAAAGTCCACCTCCTCAAGTTGGGATGATTCATTGTCTAGTCAGGTATTCCAGAGATGCAGGATACATCAAGTTGATTGTGCAGATTTAATCTGCTCCTCCTGAGGCTTCTGGGAGAGATTTCCCTTTCTCTTCTTTGTTCGCACAGCTCCTTGGGTTCAGGTGTGGATTTGGATCTGCCTCTCCATGTAGGTCGCCTGAGGGCATCTGTTCTTCGCTCATACAGGACGGGGTTACAGGAACAGCTGATTCGGGGGCTCTGGCTCTTTCGGGCTGGGGGGAGGGAGGGGTATGGATGCGGGGTGAGCCTGCGGCGGCAGAGGCCTGCGTGACGTTGCCCCAGCCTGAGGTGTGCCGTGTGTTCTCCCGGGGAAGTTTTCCCTTGATCACGGGACCCTGGCAGTGGCGGGCTGCACAGGCTCCTGGGAGGGGAGGTGTGGATAGTGACCTGTGCTTGAACACAGGCTTCTTGGTGGCTGCAGCAGCAGCCTTAGCGTCTCATGCCCGTCTCTGGGGTCCTTGCTGATACCTGTGGCTCGCGCCAGTCTCTGGAGCTCCTTTAAGTAGTGCTCTTAATCTCCTCTGCTCTCGCACCAGGAAACAAAGAGGCAAGAAAAAGTCTCTTGCCTCTGGCAGCTCTAGACTTTTTCCCGGACTCACTCCCGGCTAGCTGTGGTGCACTAGCCCCCTTCAGGCTGTGTTCACACAGCCGACCCCAGTCCTCTCCCTGGGATCCTGCCTCCAAAGCCTGAGTCTCAGCTCCCAGCCCCCGCCCACCCCGGCACGTGAGCAGACAAGCCTCTTGGGCTGGTGAGTGGTGGTCGCCCTGATCCTCTGTGTGGGAATCTCTCCGTTTTGTCCTCCGCACCCCTGTGGCTGCTTTGTCCTCCGTGGCTCCGAAGCTTCCCCCGTCCACCACCCGCAGTCTCCGCCCGCGAAGGATCTTCCTAGTGAGTGGAAACCTTTCCTCCTTCACAGCTCCCTCCCACTGGTGCAGGTCCCGTCCCTATTCTTTTTTCTGTTTTTTCTTTTGCCTTACGTAGGTACGTGGGGAGTTTCTTGCCTTTTGGGAGGTCTGAGGTCTTCTGCCAGCGTTCAGTGGGTGTTCTGTAGGAGCAGTTCCACATGTAGATGTATTTCTGATGTATTTGTGGGGAGGAAAGTGATCTCCACGTCTTACTCTTCAGCCATCATGAAGCTCTACTCTTCATTCCCTTTTTTTAATTCTTCAGTCATTTTAAACATACTTATTTTATGTCTTTTCTCAGATTGCTCTATTTTAAGTTCTTAGAGGTACTAATCTTTCTGTTTGTTTTTACTGATATATCTCTCCTAATAGATTGTTTCTTCATGTGATTTTAATTCTTTTATTAGAAGCTCATCTTTGGTTTACTTGAAGGTGTAGGGGATGGGAAGCACGGAGGTTCCATGTGTCCCTGATTGTAGGAGTGCTGTATCAGAGTAATTTTATATTTGCTTCTGTTCAGAGCCCAGGAGTTCCTCCATTTTAAAACCTTCATCATGTTAATTTCATGTTTCAGGGTTTCCCGTACTATGTTTGTGTTTTAAATTCAGATCTGATACTTGTATGGCACATATATGGGGACTTTGATTTCTTACGGGAGACTATTTCCCCACCCTGAACCCCAGTTAATCAAAATTCCAATTTTTCTCCCCTTAGCTGATCAATGGAGCTTTTCTTTTTCTAGTCCACCTTTAACTCAAAGGACATTGCTACCATGTTTTTATCTTTGTGCTGTGGGCCCAAGGTCATCTCTTGTTCCTCAGTAGGCATTACAACCCTAAGCCCTAAACCCTAGGACCTATAATTTAGTCAGCTAATGCCCTGGGCCTCCTAAGCTTCTGCTCAAGGGTTAATTGCTCTTGTTTTTTTAAAGTTTTGTCTACTTTCTTTGCCAGTAAGAATTTTACTTTCTTTTTTCATACTTGGGCATTTAATTTTTTAAATATATACTTTACCCTACAGTCCGATGTGTTTTTAGCTGAGGTGGGGTTTCCATGTTCGCTCAGTTTTCCGTGTTGCTATAATCCTCTCTTTATACTTTTATTGCTCTTCAGAGTTCCCTCAAGGGCCATCTCCAGCTGGTGCATGACCATATTGCTGTGTATGCATGGGTATGATCATGAACATGGAATTTCTTTATCTGTTCCCAGTTTGCTTTGTCTACTTAGGTTCATAACTCGTTATTTCTCATTCCATTTCTGACACGCGGTAGTATACTTTCCTGGATTTTTTTTAAAATTAGTATTGTTAGTCTCCATTTTTTTTTTTTTGTGGGGGTTAGGTAGATGTTATACATATGCACTTTCCCTGATTTATTTTGTTCTCTGTCCTTTGATGTTAATATGGGGAAGATGTCGTATGTATGATTTCTAAAGTTCGTTAAGCCTCTAAAATTTAGTAAACAGTAGTTGTGCAGTACTATTCTCCTTTAAGAAACAGCTAGATTTTAATTATCATAGGATTGAGGTTCATCTTGCCATTTGAGTTTTCTGATATGTCTTATTGGAGTTGATGGAGTTGCAAATCAAGTTTCCTTTGAGAAATAGAAATGACTTTATTTAATTTAGGTAGTTTTTTATGTTAATGTACATTATTTATAAAGGATTCACTTTGAGGAATTCAATTTGCAGCATGAATAGTTCAATTTTCCAGGTATAGTATGATTCAGGACACAGTTTAATTACAGTTAAGAAGTGTCAGCATTGGATTACAAAATCCAACAAATATTCATAAAAACATATGGAGTCCCCCTGCCCTTGGAAATCCATTAAAAATTTGTCTAAAAATAGCAAGTAAAAGTGGCATTTAAATATTTCAGAAATCAAAGTTGAAATGATGGACAGTTCTGCATTTGTTTTATTGACTTTGGCGGTTTCTAGTTATCTTGGAAGAAAAAAAGTTATCCAGAAGTTAAATTATCTGTAAAAGTACATTTAACTGTACCTTAATTTAATGATTTTTATTATGGTGCTCATTTATAAATCATATATAAAAGAGAATGCTATTAACTGTGGGTTCTATGCTTTGAATCATGCAGTGTACTATTCTTTGTTTAGGCTTAGGATTGCATTTATGATTCCAGATGGCAGCTGTTATACGAGTCAATTTGCCAAAAGCATACCTAATTAATATTCATTTAACGTACATGAGAGTCAAAGGACTTCATCTTTTACTTCCGTTTAATGTTGCCTTTCAGCTGCTCCCCATGCATACTGTGTGCTAATTCATTTTTCTGTGGCATGCACACTTTTCTGTCAGATTTTCCTTATTCAGACATCTACTTACATGAGTTCCTGGCTTTTAGTGAAGTCTAGAAATGCATCAATCAGGGAAAATCACCGAATTGTTCCCTATGCACAAAAGCGGGTTGCCAATTGCAGTTACCTTGGTTAGGAACCTTAGAGGCTTTGAGGCTTTTTATGCAGCGTTAAGGTTACTTGCCTGCACATAATATTGCAGTTATTAAATCCTAGCAGTGCTACATGGAATAAGAGAAAAATGTATATGTATTTTAGGAGCTTATGTTCCACATCCACAAGGCAAGTGTAATCCACACAAACTATTTATATAAAGATAATTTGACACACTGGAGTTTACTAATTATTAATGCATTTAAAGGCATTGACTAACTTGAAAGCGTATGAAAAACAAAGTTCTGAAGGAAGCGCTCTTCTCTGGGTACCACATCAAGGACAAAGGTTGATGTCTTGAAAGTATCACTGAGCATGCCTAAAATTTGGGTCCCTTGCTATGGAAGGCACTTTAACTTTGTTCTCTAGTGTTACTTCAACAAGGGTGAAAATAAGATAGGGTTCCCAGAGAATGGGAATAAAAGGAAACCAGGACATATAAAATCAACTGCACTTCTTTATTTTTATATAATGAAGCAACTTAAAGTGTCTCTGCTTACTAATAAGGTCAGTGTCCTCAGATGTTTCTGATGAGATATGGTCTGAGTATTAGAAGTAATCTTCCGTGTAGTGGATATGTCTTACTGTGGTAGGTATTTTCAGTAAGAGGCCCATGAAATCCTCCAAGCTGTGGGATAACTGGCCTAGAGGCATCAGGTTATCCCCTCCCTCCATCACTTCTGCACCTTAAACTGATTCTGTTTTGGAATCCATGGGCGTCTCTTGCTTGTTTTTCTCATAAAGGAAGAACACTGACAAAGGGATTTTCAAGCCCTCTTAAATGCCTATATCTCATTACTAACACAAAGTCTTCAAATTTTTGGATAATAAAATGGTAAGGATTCATTCTCTGTCACAGCATACTCTCTGAGTCAGTCAGGACCTCAGCAGGAAATAAATGAAATACTCATATTACAATAATTTGAGGAGGGTTTATTTACCAAGGGGCTGTTCACAAATGTGTGGACAAAGTATATGGGAACCACAAGAGACAGTGCAAGAACCAAGGGAAGCTGACATTGTCACCATCCCTAGTCCTGAGAGACAAAGGGAGAGAGTGGTTCTTGGAACCCAGATGGAGAGGGGAGCATGTAAAATTGGCTTTAAGAGCAGCGACTTTTATTTTGAGAAATACAGCCAACCAGAGTAAAACCTCACAAGAAGGGAACCAGGGGAATGATTACCCTGACCTTACTCTCCTCTTTCCCTCTGGTCTTCTGCTGATGCTCCCCATTGGCTGAACCCAGCTGAAAGCCAAAGGGCAGGTGATTTCAATGATCAGGCTCCTGAGGCATAAAGCCAGATAGAGAAGACTAGAGAGAGAATCTGGGCCTGCAATTTTATTTATTTAATGTGTATGATGTGCCATACTCCTTCTATATATTATTTCACTTAATTTTTATAATAACTCTTTAAGGGAATATTGTATTTAGACCCATTTTACTGATGAGAAGTTGAAGCATAATGAGTCTAATTAATTTGACCTGGGTCACACAGATAACTCAAGTTTGGGCTCATAAATATGATACTATATTTTTTCTTTTTACAAAGCTCACTATTATTAGCTAGCATTTATTGAGAGGTTATTGAGTCTAATTCTCCTAAAAGGTAGCTACTACTATTATCTCCATTTGTCAACTAGGAAAACTAAGGCACAGAAGTTAAACAACTTACCAAGGTTATAGACCTAATAAGAGATAATAGTTGGATTTAGACTCAGAAAGTCTGGTCTTAGAGCTCATGTTGTTAAACAGCTATACTATGTGTTGGCCTCTCATTTGTTTTCTAAAGTGTTTGATTATATTTGCTTTGTTTATCCTTTCCTCCACACGACAAAACAGTGATTAGAATAGCTTATATGATCCTTTCCCTTCTAACTCAAGTCTTGCCCCAGTCTTTAAATGAAAAAAGTGTTTGTAAATGCATTGCCCCAGCTCTTCATACCTTTCCCAAAGAAGGGAAATTCTTTCCTTTACCTTGGTAATCATAACCTTTTGTTCCTGTCTGCACCAGCATTTCACCTCTAGGATTAGGGAATTGAGTTTGTGTTCTGTACAATTAGGATGGCAAGATGGCCTTATACCTGAGCTGGTTGTGAAAAATATCTCACCTAAATATTTTCAAATTCTGATGCAAGATGTACTGTTTTCTTTTTGTACAGAAATAAACCCTAAACTACCACCATCACCACCACAACAAAATATTGGAGTGGGAGCTTCTAAATCTGTTTTAATAGAATTAAGAGTCCTGAATATTATTAAGTCATAGTTCTCAGAGTAAATGAGTATATTTTATAATTTGTATTATTTTAAATACCTGAATGATGCATAGTAATTTTAGAAAACACAGATAAATAGCAAGAAGAATGTAAAAAGTGATTAATGATCTCACAATCTAGAGATAAATACTGTTTACAGTTTGATGTAACATTTCTTGGAATATTATATTTATATATATATGAATTTATTTTGATGGAAGTTTAAAATATATACTTATTTTTTTAAAAATATACAAGTTATTCATGCTCATAGGAGAATAAAAATAAATAATGCAGTTAAAAGGAATCAAAATGGAAATTAACACAGAGCTAGCCAGTGTTAATGTTTTGGTGATTATCTTTCCAGATTATTTTTTAATGCATATGCATGTGCATATATACATCTGAGCACATTTCACAAAAGTGGCATCATGTTGTATATGTTGTTTGTGGCCTGATTTGTGAACACACAATATTCCCCTATTTGGAGGTATTACCTTAATTTCTTTTAAAAAACTTTTTTACAAAAATTGAAGTATAGTTGATTACAATATTGTATTATTTTCAGGTGAACAGCAAAGTGATTAAGATATATATATATATATATATATATATGCATGTGTGTGTATATATTTTCAGATATTGAATATAGTTCCCTGCACTATATAGTAAATCCTTGTTACTTATATATTTTATGTATAGTAATTTGTATCTGTTAATCCTGTATTCCTGATTTATCCCCCCCGCCCCATTTCCCTTTGGTAACCATGAGTTTGTTTTCTATATCTGTGAGTCTGTTTCTGTTTTCTATATAAATTCATCTCTTTATTTTTTAGATTTCACATATAACTGATATCATATAATATTTGCCTTTCTCTGTCTGACTTATTTCACTTAGTATAATATTCCCTAGGTCCATCCATGTTGCTGCAAATGGCATTATTTCATTCTTTTTTATGGCTGACTAACACACCACATCTTCTTAAGCCAGTCATCTGTTGATGGGCACTCAGGTTGTTTCCATGTCTTGGCTATTGTAAATAGTGCTGCTATGAACATTGGGGTGCGTGTATCTTTTTGAATTAAGATTTTTTGTCTTCTCTGGATATATGTCCAGGAGTAGGATTGCTGGATGATATGGTAGCTCTATTTTTAATTTATTAAGGAACCTCCATACTGTTCTCCATAGTGGCTGCACCAATTTACATTTCCACCAACATTGTAGGAGGGTCCCCTTTCTCCACACCCTCTCCAGCATTTATTATTTGTAGACTTTTTGATGATGACCATTCTGAGTGGTGTGAGGTGATACCCCATTGTAGTTTTGTTTTTTTAAAAAAAAAACCTAATTAGTTTTTAAAAAATATTTATTTATTTATTTGGTTGTGCTGGGCCTTAGTTGTGGCAGGCAGGCTCCTTAGTTGTGGCTTGCTGGCTCCTTAGTTGCAGCTCACTGGCTCCTTAGTTGTGGCATGCGAACTCTTAGTTGTGGCATGAATGTGGGATCTGGTTCCCTGACCAGGGATCAAACCCGTGCCCCCTGCATTGGGAGCACAGTCTTAACCACTGCACCACCAGGGAAATCCCCCCATTGTAGTTTTGATTTGCATTTCTCTAATAATTAGTGATGTTGAGCATCTTTTCATGTGCCTGTTAGCCATCTGTATGTCTTCTTTGTTCCAAAGTCTATTGAGGTCTTCTGTCAATTTTTTTGATTGGGTTGTTTGCTTTTTCAGTATTGAGTTGTGTGAGCTGTTTTTATATTTTGAATATTAACCCCTTGTTGGTCACGTCATTTGCAAATATTTTCTTCTGTTCCTTAGGTTGTCTTTTTGTTTTGTTGATGGTTTCCTTTGCTGTGCAAAAGCTTTTAATTTTGATCAGGTCCCATTTGTTTATTTCTGCTCTTATTTCTTTTGCCTTTGGAGGCTGATCTAAGAAAATATTGGTGTGATTCATGTCAGAGAATGTTTTTCCTATATTCTTTTCTAGGAGTTTTATTGTGTCATGTCTTATATTTAGGTCTTTAAACCATTTTGAGTTTTTGTATGTGGTGTGAGGGAGTGTTCTAACTTCATTGATTTTAGATATAGCTCTCCAGCTTTCCCAACACCACTCGCTGCAGAGACTGTCTTCTCTCCATTGTATATTCTTGCCTCCTTTGTCATAGGTGAATTGACCATACATGCGTGGGTTTATTTCTGGGTTCTCTATTCTGTTCCATTGATCTACACGTCTGTTTTTGTGCCAATACCACACACACTTGATTGCTGTAGCTTTGTAGTATAGTCTGAAGTGTGGAAGGGTTATCCCTCCAGCTTTGTTCTTTTTCCTCAGGATTGCTTTGGCAATTCTGTGTCTCTTGTGGTTCCATGTAAATTTTAGGATTATTTGTTCTAGTTCCATGAAAAATATCATGGGTGTTTTGATAGGGATTGCATTAAACCTGTAAATTGCTTTGGGTAGTATGGCCATTTTGACAATATTAATTCTTCCAATCTAAGATCATGGGTTATCTTTCTTTCTTTGAATCATCTTCAGTTTCCTTTATCAGTGTGTTATAGTTTTCAGCATATAGGTCTTTCACCTCATTAGTTAAATTTATTCCTAGATACTGGCCCGTAATTTTCATTTTGTGTAGTGTTTTTGTCTTGGTTTTGGTATCAGGGTAATACTCCTGAGTACTCCTGCCTAGGGCCAGTCCACAAGAGACTCAGCACCCAGCTGCTGTGTGTTTCTTTGGGCCTCCTGGTGTGTGCACTGACAAAGTCTGCATCCAGACCCACCCCTGCTGTGCACATGTTGACAATGGGCTCAGTGGCTGGACCCACCCCCACTGTGTGCCTGTTCACAGTGGGCTCTGTGGCTGGACCAGCCCCCTCATATCTGCACACTGACAGTGGGCTCCATGGTTTGGCCCGGACCATACCCTGGGCCCTCCAGGCTGTCTCCACACAACTAGCTCGAGTCCTCTCCCATGGCCTGTCTGCCTGACAGGCTTAGCTACTGCATGTATTTGTGCCCCCACCCCTTTCCCACTTTGGATTGGAAAGTGCCGTGAGGTGGCAGCTGCCAGTGCTGGTCTCTCTCCACCCTGATTATTAGCAAGCCAGCATGGGTGTACTCCTCACAAGTTGAGCCTAGGCTTCTCCAGACTTCCTGTCTGTCCCAGTGGATTTCCCAGCAGGTAAGGGGCCCCCAGAGTGAAGGTCTGCCTGTATGGACCTTGTCTCCTTTACAGATCCCTCCCAGGGGCTCTGCTTCTGCCCTAATGCCTTTTTTCCCCCCATCCTACCTGGTGGAGATCTTTCTTGCAGCTTTGAATGTATAGGAGATCTTCTGCCAGTTTTCAGTTGGTTTTCTTTGAGAATTGTTCCACAAGTAGATGTATTTTTGATATGTTTGTGGGGGGAAGTGAGCTCCACATTCCCCTGCTCTGCCATCTTGATCCCTCTCCTTAATTTCTTATTTTTGATATTTAGATTAAAAATTTTTTTCATATTATATATATGTAGTTCTGATAAACACTTATAGTTAAATATTAGTGATTTTTCCATGGTGATTTCTTAGTGCTAAATCTCACAATTAAAATTTATGTGTCAAAGAGAATGGGCATTATTAAGCTTTTCATTCATTTTTTCAAATTATTTCTTAGGACGAGTTACTAATTTACATTCTTACTGATAGTGTATGAAAGTACCCATTTTTCTACACACTTATCTACACTGGATATTACTGTTTAAAAAAAGGGGATATGAATTTAAGATAATAAAATAGTATTTTTAAAATTCATATTTCTTTTATTACCAATATGTTGGTGTGTGTATTTGTGTGTGTGTGAATTGCCTATTTATACAAGTGAGGAAGGCTATCTTGTGTAAGGAGCCTGATTTCATGGAATGAATCTCTACATAGGGCCTGTTTATAGAAGAGGGTGGAAAAGATTAGTGGATGGATCTATGTGGGCAAAGGGAAGATACCTAGTATGATATTAAAAAGTGTTCATCAGAAGTTTAAATAGTTGCACAGGATGTGATTTCTTATAGTGTAGATATTGATAATTTTAAAAAAATTGTTGTATCCCTCTTGTAAATGTTTTCAATAAATCTAAATACCATAGTGATCTGATTACTACTGTCACTATTATTTCATTTTTAAAATTAGTTTTTAAATTAATTTTTATTGGAATATAGTTGATTTACAATGTTGTGTTAGTTTCTGCTGTACAGCAAAGTGCATCAGTTATACATACACATATATCCACTCTTTTTATTTTATTATTATTATTATTACTATTTCTGGCTCTGCTGCATGTGGGATCCTAGTTCCCCAACCAGCGATCAAACCTGTGCCCCCTGCAGTGGAAGCACGGAGTCTTAACCACTGGACCACCAGGGAAGCCCCTATCCACTCTTTTTTAGATTCTATTCCCATATAGTTTATTACAGAGTATTGAGTAGAGTTCCCTGTGCTATGCAGCAGGTTCTTATTAGTTATCTATTTTTTAAATTAATTAATTAAATTTTGGCTGCATTGGGTCTTCATTGCTACATGTGGGCTTCCTCTAGTTGCAGTGAGTGGGGCTATTCTTTGTTGTGGTCTGCGGGCTTCTCATTGCGGTAGCTTCTCTTGTCGTGGAGCATGGGTTCTAGGTGTGCAGGCTTCAGTAGTTGTGGCACATGGGCTCAGTGGTTGTGGCTCACGGGCTCTAGAGCTTAGGCTTAGTAGTTGTGGTGCACGGGCTTAGTTGCTCCACAGCTTGTGGGATCTTCCTGGACCAGGGATCGACCCCGTGTCCCCTGCATTGGGGACAGTGGATTCTTAACCACTGCACCACCAGGGAAGTCCCTAGTTATCTATTTTATATATAGTAGTGTGTATAGTATATGTCAATCCCAATCTCCCAATTTATACCCCCTTCCCCCCTTGGTAACCATAAGCTTCTTTTCTACATGTGTGACTCTATTTCTGTTTTATAAATAGGTTCATTTGTACCATTTTTTTAGATTCCACATATAAGTGATGTCATATAATATTTGTCTTTGTCTGACTTACTTCACTCAGTATGACAATCTCTTGGTCCATCCATGTTGCTGCAAATGGCATCATTTCATTCTTTTTTATGGCTGAGTAATATTCCATTGTGTACATGTACCACATCTTCTTTATCCATTCCTCTGTCGATGGATGTCTAGGTTGCTTCCATGTCCTGGCTATTGTAAATAGAGCTGCAGTGAACATTGGGGTACATGTATCTTTTTGAATTATGGTGTCCTCGGGATATATGCCCAGGAGTGGGATTGCTGGATCATATGGTAGCTCTATTTTTAGTTTTTGTAAGGAGCCTCCACACTGTTCTTCATAGTGGCTGTACCAATTTACATTCCCACCAACAGTGTAGGAGGGTTCCCTTTTCTCCACACCCTCTTCAGCATTTATTTGTAGATTTTTTGATGATGGCCATTCTGACTGGTGTAAGATGATACATCACTGTAGTTTTGATTTGCATTTCTCTAGTAATTAGTGATGTTGAGCAGCTTTTCATGTGCCTCTTGGCCATCTGTATGTCTTCTTTGGTGAAATGTCTATTTTACCATTGTAAAACAATTATACTCCAATAAAGATGTAAAAAACAAAACAAAACAAAACAAAAAGTCTATTTAGATCTTCCACCCATTTTTTGATTGGGTTGCCCATCTATTATAATTCTGTGATAAAATATATGAATTTAATTTTTTTCTCTATAGAGTTCTTTTGATGTTTTTCTACTGGAATGAGCTATCATTACAAATTTTTAGAGCACAGCTGATCAAAACAACTTAAGTATATCCATGTTTTGACAGATAATTAAAAAATAAAATGCTATTCGAAATGCATCTCTTAATGAAACGATAGCGGACTGTTTTTCAATTAGTTTTTTTCAACTTGTAGATGAATTTTATTTCTTACAAGAATAAGACAGGTTTTAACTTTTTTTTTTTTTTTAGGTTTTAACTTTTTTTTCTAATTTAAAACTTTTTTGGAGTATGTAAGCATAGAGGAATTCATTCTCATACACAATTATATGTGAATGGGAAGAATTTTGTTATAGAAGTGTTTCTTAATCCTTTGAATGTCTTTTGAGTTATATGCCATAAATCAGATAATTTATCATCAAAAATTATTTTTAATGATGTCAGCTGACAGTTCAATTAGATTCTCCTTCAATTTTGTTAAAAACAAAGTATTAGAAATTACCTAACTTGCAGTAGGATAATACTCAGCCATTAGTCATTCATTTGGTCAACTGAATTCATTAACATAATATCACATTGTCTTTTTGTTTGGCACACCACAGGCTTTTCCATCCTGTGGCAATGTACTATAGTAAAATCAGTGATGGCTGAGAGGTATGCTTTTTTTTTTCCTGAAGTGGTAGATGGGAGTTGTGAGTGAGGAGCTAGAGAAAGAGAATCTGCAGGTTGCAGGTGTGGTCTCAGGTAGATAAGTATTAGCAGATAATTTGTATGGAAGTTGAAAGTCTGAAATTGATTATCTTAAAAATCTCCATTTTCCCACAAACCCATTGGAAAGTTTTTCATGTACCTCTAGAGGTATATGTACCATGTGTTATGATCTTTGATTTCAAACATGATATATCATTGCTTCATCTCCATTAGTCTTCTTTCCGTGAATAAAACTATAAAGTCCTTAATGGCATAGATTGTATGTTTATATCTTCTTTCCACCTGGTGTGATTCTGGGCATGCAGTAGGAGCTCAGTAAGTATTGCATTAATCTGAATAGGTGCTTGAGGCTATTCTTTCTATAAAATGGAACTGAGCTAAAATATAAGCATAGTGGAAGAGAAAGTGGAGGCAGTTCCAGGAGACAGCAGGTTTGCAGAAATAGGAGGACAACAAAAGCAGCCAATGAACAATAGAATACAATCAACCAGAGGCATTTTCTGGATCAGAATCATGGTTAAACATCTCCTATTTTCACAGGAAAATCAATAGTAATTTTAGATTCCTGTTGTTTTTTTTAGTGGTCTTGGTGATTTTGTTTGTTTGTTTGTTTGTTTGGTTTGTTTTTTTTTTTTGTGGTACGTGGGCCTCTCACTGTTGTGGCCTCTCCCGTTGCGGAGCACAGGCTCTGGACGTGCAGGCTCAGCGGCCATGGCTCACGGGCCTAGCCGCTCCGCGGCATGTGGGGTCTTCCCGGACCGAGGCACGAACCTGTGTCCCCTGCATCGGCAGACGGACTCTCAACCACTGCGCCACCAGGGAAGCCTGGTCTTGGTGATTTTTGAGCCAACTTCTGCCCATCTGAATGTCACTCATGCTTCAGGACCCAATGCCCATGTTTCACTTTTTCCTTAAATCATTCCTGACTTCTTTGCTTTCTTCGATTTCTCTGAACAACTATTTATAACCTATATCATATAATTTAGAACTTAATTATATATTATACTGTATAGTTTGAAGTTGGATCCTAAATTTGCCTAGTTTCCTCAATTAGTTTTAAGTCAGGGATTAAATTTTATATTGTACTGTAAATACTTTGTAAATATTTGAAGTTTGAAAGTCCTCCTAAAGTGTAGTGTAGCAATGACTTTGAATGTCAGAAGAATTTGAGGTGCTTAGAAATACTGGTCCTAAAGTATAAGTAACTTGGTTGAGAATCAGATAAACACCTCCCCCCCCCACTTTTGTATTATCTGTGAGGTTCTTCAGAAATTATTCATTTAATTACAAATTAAATAGAGAATATTTTATTATTTTTAATAAGAGGCATCGACAGTACCCTTGGTTACACAGTCATTTAGCAACTGTGCAATTACCAAACACAGACCTATGTCTGCTGCAGATTTTGGTCATTGTAGCTGAAGATCCATGAGGGTGTGTGTACTATTAAACTTTCAGTGTTATAAAGGCTTCTATCTTAATGTAAGAGCTAATAACCTTGAAATCATTTCCTGCCATTGTTTCCCCTAATATAATCATTTCTATTTATTAGCAAGGAAATTTTCTCACATTGTATCTTCTTCCTTGTAACTGAGACATCCCATGGAGTTACAGCCAGGCAGGGAAATGAGCAAACTTTGAAGTAATTAAGAGTATCCTGAAGTGTAAGTTTTTGCATAAGCATTTTGTGATAACCATTTTCTCTCTTCTATTAGATCAGTGTTTCTCAATATATTAGGTTTGAATTTTTAAAGTTAGTGTATTTTCTTTAACTTTTATTTTATGGTAATATTTTATGTCAACATTGAGGTTAATCAAAGATAAAACAAACATAAAATAAGGACAGTGGCTCTGAAAGGAATGACAGTAAGAATTGATTTACTTATGACCCTACCATTGAAAATTATTGCTCTGGTTTGTAAACTTCGTGAGATAATCTGTCTCCCAAAGATCTAGCATTGTCTGGCACAAAAGAGACATTGGACAAATGTTTTAGAATGATTGAATTAGAAATACAATGACTGTGCATTACTGCAGTTCATTCTATAACTTGATAGTAGAACATATGAAGCTATTAATAATGATATTTTAAAGCTATGTTTGAAATGATATAATGCTTCTGACATACTATTGAGTGAACAAAGAAAATTAAAAAACATCAGTGAAATTTCGTGTACGTATATCTGTATACATATATGTATCTCTGGGTTTATATGGTTCAAATTATCAGGCCACAGCTTTAGATGTGTTAAACTAGTTGTATTCTCCTGTGACTAAATCCAAGTCACATACCAAAATTGAAAGTGGGTGTCCCCTGGATCTTCTTAGCTACCATTGTCTTTTTATTACTTGAAGAAACCTTGCTCTTTGATAGATTAATAAACTTTTATATCCTGAGAAGAAATGTATCCTTTGCAAAATTCCTAAGAATTCCTCAGTCATATGTTCTCATGGTCACTCCTGTATGAATTTTCTGCTTTCACTGAACTTTGTCTTTCTCATATCTCACCTACAATTGATGTCCTGTGTTCTCAGTGCTGGGCTCACCTAAATGTCAAACATAAGTTTGTAAATTTTATTTTCCCGGGATGTGTGCATAGAAACACACACACACACACACATACACACACGTTATTTGTATGAGTTGTGGACTTTTGAAAAGGTTTCACTTAATGAGCAGGAAGTTTTCTTTGCAACAGTGCTAATAACTTAGATTTGAATATGATGGATCATGCTTCCTAAAAGTCCATGCCACTCCACCAATTATATATCTCACCTTGTACATTTTTCCTCAGACACAATCCTTCTGTCTTCTTGACTACTCCCTCACTCTCTTTACATCCCCATGGTCCTCCATCTAAGAAAAACAAAAGTCACCCAGTTCCCTTTACCTGATTATGCAGAACAGTATATAGTTCTGTTTACTGGCTAGTGGATATCTTTTTGTATTCAAAGACTCATTAATGTGCTCTGATAAAAGAGACATTCACTAGGGGTCTTACCTGCCTCAGAACTGGTGAGGCTTTGAAATTATCTTCCCTTACTCTTTTCCTTATCAATCTCCAAAAGTGGGGGAGTGTCACAGAACCTCAAAGATGGGAATTAGGCAGAAGTGGCTATATTAAGTTTCAGTTTAAAACACGATTTTAAAACAGTAAATACAGATGGCTAATTTTTTTCATTTCTTGTCGGTGTTTCTGACTTTCCTTCCCGGAAAGGAGCTTTAATTTTGTTTTCATGATACCTTGCTCTCACTCCCATGTTTCACTTACAATTACTGTTGTTTTTATTATTAATGCAAGGCAGCAAGTAAAAGGGTAAATGGGTGACGATATGTACTTATCTGTTGAACCTTTCTCAGAAACATATGGCTTGAGTGTACTTTCTCTGTTTTATGAATACAGATACATTAAAAAAAACTTGAATTATGATATAGGATGATATTGGTATGGTATGATTGGATGCCGTTTTCAAATCCATTACCCATCAAAGTTCTCATTTGTTTAAATCATGACATAGTATAAGAGCAGACATAGTTGCTTGCATACTTTCTCTCTTCAATATTAAGTTGTTAATTCAAGCTCCAGGTAATTCCCCCAGGGTGACTTTTAGTTGTTAGCAGTAGGAATCCTACACACTTAAAGGCTTTCTCTTTAGCTACTGAAGACTTGAGAATTATGTTTACCCTGCTTACAGCTCTGACTTCCTCTAACCAAGCTTTAGAGTCCGTTCTTGATAGGACTGGTGTTGGCTCTCTCTCTCACTGTTGTTAGAACACTATCACAATATAATCTGCTATCCTCTATATTAGTGGTAAAATGTGTCCAGAAGAAAAGCGATAGAATAAGGTATATGGATTTATTTGCTGCTAGCTATCTCTTAAAAGAGTTAAGCAACCTCTAACTGTCGACTTCCTAAAATGTCTCCCTTTGCTTCCTTGAGACTTTATGTTCTTGATTCATCTTCTTTTTCTCCCATTCCTGTTTTATATTCCTTACTGATATTTTGCTTTCCAGTTTCTCATGGGTAACTGTATGTTCAGTCCTTTGTTTAGATTTTCTCAAAAAGCTCACCCTCTTGTAACTTCAAATATCATTTCTATGTAAATGGTTTCTAAATTCATTATCTTGGCTCCTACCAGTATGTCTTCCCTTTCTTATTTCCAAGTTCTGTTTTTCTATTTATCATTCTTCCAATCTCCATCTGAAACTATTGAAGACAATGCAGATTTTGAAATGATATTTATAGTGCGTGATTCTGCCTACTCCTTATTGTCTATTATGCTGCTACCTTTCTAATTGAGGACCAATCTTGATTGTTATAAAAACCTTCTAATTGGTTTTTCAGTGTCCTGTCTCTCCAGTAATCTAGCAACCCCCTAATTCTCTTAAGACACAACTCTGCTTATATATCGAGGCTTTTTCTTCCTTGGGAATCCTACCTGTAAAATGGATAGGAGCCACAAGGTGAATTGGGATGCTTGGCTATGGCTCTCTCTATACCAGTTTGCTAGGTCTTCTCTTTATGTGAGTAACTGAGGATAAACACTGGTGTATTTTTCTACTTGACCTTAATTTTTTCATAAAATGGACTCTTAAGATAATAAACATGAATATTAAAAGTTTTAAAGAAACACATATTTTGACACAAATTTAAGTATCTTACTCTATAAGTTTCAACTATTTTTCTCTGTAATTACTGCTCAATCCAAAATTGGCTTATCTCTCTAGTCTAAGTAGAAAGAAGATCCATTAATAATTTTGGACATTTTGACAGGGTCAAAAATGTTTCACAGTTGTAAATTTATACTTATTATTCTTATACTACTAAGCTTTATGCACATTGATGGGGTGACTTTTGAGAAGCCCCTAACTTCCTCATATAATTTTTCTGAGAGATGATGTGTTTAATCAAGATAATTTACACTAATGGCTATAGTAAGCAAACTTCAGTGGTTTAACACAATAAAGGTTTATTTCTCATTCATAAAGAGTCCAATGTGGAAATTCTGGTGTGGGTGGCTCTTTGGTGGCTCTCCATCAATGATGACTCAGTGTCTTAGTTTGGGCTGCTATAACAGATTAACATAGACTGGGTGACTTACAAACAACAGAAATTTATTTCTCACACTTCTGGAAACTGGAAATCTGTGATAAAGTGCCCGCATGGCTGGGTTCTGTTGGGGACCCTCTTTCAGATTGCAGATGACTTCTTTCCTTATACCCTCACATGGTAGAGAGAGCAAGAGACCTTCTTGAGGTCTCTTTTATAAGGGTACTAATCACATTTGTAAGGGCTCCATCCTCATGACCTAATCACCTCCCAAGACCCCACCTCCAAATACTAACACCTTGGAGTTTAGGATTTCAGCCTATGAATTTGGTTGGGTTGGGGGTGCACAAACATTCAGTCCATAACACTGAAGCATTGTGATTCTTTCAGTCTAGTGGCTCAGCATTCATTAGGGCTTTGGTGTGAGTCTGGATTCTCTACGTCTGTTCATCAATGAGCAGAATGAAAGAACATGAAGGATCATGTAGGACATTTCAACAAACACGTTTTGGGAGTGTCATATATTATTTTTGCCTACCATTTATTGGCTAGAACTAGTTAACTGGCTCCACTTAAATGTAAACAGATGGGAAAATATAGTTCGTGTGCCCAGGAAGAAGAAATGGGTTTGGTTGAATATTTAGCCATGCTCTGCCACAGATGATGTTAATTTATCTTTGGAACAGTAACAAATTAACACTTTGATTTCTGACTCATTTATTCAATTGCTTACTCTTTATAGCAAGGAAAGTTGTTTTTTTGTTTGCTTCCATCTGTATACACAGACCCCATCTGGTAGTGGTGTGGTGGTAATAGTAGAAAAGATTGGGGAGGCAATGGTAAGTGTTGAGTAAGTTAATCACAAAGTAAATATGAGCTATTGATAAAATATGGCTGTTGTAAAACATTTTTTGATGTTAGTAAGAATAGTTTGAGCACACATTCACTGTGTGTATGTGTGTCAATTATTAAAGTTTATATTTTCTTAAGATATAATACACATAGCATACAATTCACCCTTTTAAAGTCTATAATTCAATGTTTTTTTCTTAACATAATCACAAAGGTATGTAACCATTTTTATTCCCTAATGCCAGAACATTTTCATCATCCCCAAAATGAAACATTGAACCATATAGCAGTCTCCCCTATTGTACTATTCCCCCAACTCCTGGCAAGATTTAGTTGAATCTGTAGAGTAGTTTGGGAGTATTGCTGTCTTATCATTGTTAATCTTCCAATCTGTTAATACTGGATGTCTTCCCACTTGTTTTACTTTAATTTCTTTCAATCATGTTTTATAGTTTTCAGTATACAAGTCTTACACTTCTTTTGTTAATTTTCCCTAAGGATTTTATTCTTTTTGATGCTATTGTAAATGGAAATTTTTCCTTAATTTTCTTTTCAGATTTATTACTAGTATATAGAAATGGAGTTGTATATTGCTCTTATGTCCTGAAACTTTGCTGAAAATCATTTAATATTAGTTCTAATTGTTTTATTTTGGATCCCCTAGAGTTTTTACTTTATAGGATCATATCATTTGAAATACAGTTTTATTTCTTCCTATCTAATATGGATGCCTATTATTTCTTCTTATTTCTTTCCTTATATTTCTTGCCTAATTTCCCTGGCAATTAGGAACTCCAGGAAAATGTTGAATAGAATCAGCAAGAACAGGCATCTTTGTCTTTTTCCTGGTACTGGGGGTGGGGGGGGGAGGAGCTTTCAATCTTACTACCATTAAGTATGATAATAGCTGTGTCTTCTTCGTAGATGCTGCTTATCAGGTTGAGAAAAGTTTGTTGAGTGAGTTTCTCTTTTTTTTAACATATTTATTGGAGTATAATTGCTTTACAATTCTGTGTGAGTTTCTGTTTTATAACAAAGTGAATCAGCTATACATATACATATATCCCCATATGTCCTCCCTCTTGAATCTCGCTCCCACCCTCCCTATCCCACCTCTCTAGGTGGTCAAAAAGCACTCTGTGCTATGTGGCTGCTTCTCACTAGCTATCTATTTTACATTTGGTAGTGTATGTCCATGCCACTCTCTCACTTTGTCCCAGCTTACCCTTCCCCCTCCCCATATCCTCAAGTCCATTCTCTAGTAGGTCTGCATCTTTATTCCTGTCTTGCCCCTAGGTTCTTCATGACCTTTTTTTTTTTTTTTTTTAGATTCCATATATATGTGTTAGCATACAGTGTTTGTTTTATCTTTCTGACTTACTTCACTCTGTATGACAGACTCTAGGTCTATCCACCTCACTACAAATAACTCAGTTTCGTTTCTTTTTATGGCTGAGTAATATTCCATTATATATATGTGCCACATCTTCTTTATCCATTCCTCTGTCGATGGACACTTAGGTTGCTTCCATGTCCTGGCTATTGTAAATAGAGCTTCAGTGAACATTGTGGTACATGATTCTTTTTGAATTATGGTTTTCTCAGAGTATATGCCCAGTAGTGGGATTGCTGGGTCATATGGTAGTTCTATTTTTAGTTTTTTAAGGAAGCTCCATACTGTTCCCCATAGTGGCTGTATCAATTTACATTCCCACCAACAGTGCAAGAGGGTTCCCTTTTCTCCACAGCCTCTCCAGCATTTATTGTTTGTATATTTTTTGATGATGGCCATTCTGACCAGTGCGAGATGATACCTCATTGTAGTTTTGATTTGCATTTCTCTAGTGATTAATGATGTTGAGCATCCTTTCATGTGTTTGTTTGCAATCTGTATATCTTCTTCGGAGAAATGTCTATTTAGGTCTTCTGCCCATTTTTGGATTAGTTTGTTTGTTTTTTTGATATTGAGATGCATGAGTTGCTTGTATGTTTTGGAGATTAATTCTTTGTCTGTTGCTTCATTTCCAAATATTTTCTCCCACTCTGAAGGTTGTCTTTCTGTCTTGGTTATGGTTTCCTTTGCTGTGCAAAAGCTTTTAAGTTGCATTAGGTCCCATTTGTTTATTTCTGCTTTTATTTCCATTTCTCTAGGAGGTGGGTCAAAAAGGATCTTGCTGTGATTTATGTCATAGAGTGTTCTGCCTATGTTTTCCTCTAAGAGTTTGATAGTGTCTGGCCTTACATTTAGGTCTTTAATCCATTTTGAGTTTATTCTTGTGTATGGTGTTAGGGAGTGTTCTAATTTCATACTTCTACATGTACCTGTCCAGTTTTCCCAGCACCACTTATTGAAGAGGCTGTCTTTTCTCAATTGTATATTTTTGCCTCCTTTTTGCCTCCTTTATCAAATATTTTGCCTCCTTTATCAAAGATAAGGTGACCATATGTATGTGGGTTTATCTCTGGGCTTTCTATCCTCTTCCATTGATCTATATTTCTGTTTTTGTGCCAGTACCATACTCTCTTGATTACTGTAGCTTTGTAGTATAGTCTGAAGTCAGGCAGCCTGATTCCTCCAGCTCCGTTTTTCTTTCTCAAGATTGCTTTGGCTAACGGGTCTTTTGTGTTTCCATAGAAATTGTGAAATTTTCTCTTCTAGTTTTGTGAAAAATGCCAGTGGTAGTTGGATAGGGATTGCATTGAATCTGTAGATTGCTTTGGGTAGTAGAGTCATTTTCACAATGTTGATTCTTCCAATACAAGAACATGGTATATCTCTCTATGTATTTGTATCATCTTTAATTTCTTTCATCAGTGTCTTATAATTTTCTGAATACAGGTCTTTTTTCTCCTTAGGTAGATTTATTCCTAGGTATTTTATTCTTTTTGTTGCAATGGTAAATGGGAGTGTTTTCTTAATTTCACTTTCAGATTTTTCATCATTAGTGTATAGGAATGCAAGAGATTTCTGTGCATTAATTTTGTGTCTTGCTACTTTACCAAATTCATTGATTAGCTCTAGTAGTTTTCTGGTAGTATCTTTAGGATGTTCTATGTATAGTATCATGTCATCTGCAAACAGTGACAGCTTTACTTCTTCTTTTCCGATTTGGATTCCTTTTATTTCCTTTTCTTCTCTGATTGCTGTGGCTAAAACTTCCAAAACTATGTTGAATAAGAGTGGTGAGAGTGGGCAACCTTGTCTTGTTCCTGATCGTAGTGGAAATGGTTTCAGATTTTCACCATTGAGGACGATGTTGGCTGTGGGTTTGTCATATATGGCCTTTATTATGTTGAGGAAAGTTCCCTCTATGTCTACTTTCTGCAGGGTTTTTTATCATAAATGGGTGTTGAATTTTGTCAAAAGGTTTCTGTGCATCTATTGAGATGATCATATGGTTTTTTTCCTTCAGTTTGTTAATATGGTGTATCACATTGATTGATTTGCGTATATTGAAGAATCCTTGCATTCCTGGGTTAAACCCCACTTGATCATGGTGTATGATGCTTTTAATGTGCTGTTGGATTCTGTTTGCTAGTATTTTGTTGAGGAGTTTTGCATTTATGTTCATCAGTGATATTGGCCTATCGTTTTCTTTCTTTGTGACAGCTTTGTAGGGTTTTCATATCGGGGTGATGGTGGCCTTGTAGAATGAGTTTGGGAGTGTCCCTCCTCCTATATTTTGGAAGAGTTTGAGAAAGATAGCTGTTAGCTCTTCTCTAAATGTTTGACACAATTCGCCTGTGAAGCCATCTGGTCCTGGGATTTTGTTTATTGGAAGAATTTTAATCACAGTTTCAATTTCATTACTTATGATTTCTCTGTTCATATTTTCTATTTCTTCCTGGTTCAGTCTTTGCAGTTTATACCTTTCCAAGAATTTGTCCATTTCTTCCAGGTTGTCCATTTTAGTGGCATATAGTTGCTTGTAGTAATCTCTCATGATCCTGTGTATTTCTGCAGTGTCAATTGTTATTTCTTCTTTTTTATTTCTAATTCTGTTGATTTGAGTCTTCTCCCTTTTTTTCTTCATCTGTCTGGTTAATGGTTTATCAATTTTATTTATCTTCTCAAAGAACCAGCTTTTAGCTTTATTGATCTTTGCTATTATTTCCTTCATTTTTTTCACATTTATTTCTGATCTGATCTTTATGATTTCTTTCCTCCTTGTAACTTTGGGGTTCTTTTGTTCTTCTTTCTCTAATTGTTCTAGGTGTAAGTTAGGTTGTTTATTTGAGATGTTTCTTGTTTCTTAAGGTAGGATTGTATTGCTATAAACTTCCCTCTTAGAACTGCTTTTGCTGCCTCCCATAGGTTTTGGGTTGTCGTGTTTTCATTGTCATTTGTTTGTAGGTATTTTTTGATTTCCTCTTTGATTTCTTCAGTGATCTCTTGGTTATTAAGTAGTGTATTGTTTATCCTCCATGTGTGAGTGTTTTTATCTTGAAATGATATTCAATTTTCTTCATTGCTTTTTATGCATCTCTTGAGATATGTGGATTTTGTCCCTTATTTTATTAATATGATGTATTACATTGATTGATTTTGCCTCTTGATCCACAACCTTGCCCTCCTTGAATAAACCCCACTTGGTCCTTTTGCTCTGCTGGTGGATTTGGTTTGCTAATATTTTGTTGAAGATTTTTGCACCTTTATATAAGGAATATTAATAGCTTTTTCCTTGTCTAGTGTTGGTATTAGTGTAACAGTCGCAATGGGGTAGATTGGGAAGCATTTCCTCCTCTTTTATATTTTGGAAGAAGTTGTGAAGAATAGGTTTGAATTATTCCTTAAATATTTCCTAGAATTCACCAGTGAAGTCATCTCATCTTGGGGTTTTCTTTGTGGGAAGCTTTTTGGTTACTGATTCAATCTTTTTTCTTGTTTATAGATATATAATTACATATATAAAGATATATTTCTTTTTGAGTAAGTTTCAGTAGTTTGTCTTTTGGGGAACTTGTAAATTTCATCCAGGTTATGTAATTTATTGGCATATAGTTGCTCTTGGTACTCCCTTGTAATCCTTTTTACTCCTGTAAGGTAGGTACTAATGTCCTCTATTTCAATTCTGGTGTTAGTAATTTGAGTCTTCTACATTTTTTCTTGTTCAGTTTAGCCAAATGTTTGTCAATATTGTTAATTTTTTTAAAAGAACCGACTTTTATTTGTTTCATTTATTCCTACTCTAATTTTCATTATTTCTTTCTTCCTGCTAGCTTTGAGTTTAGTATGCTCTTATTTTTCCAGTTTTTTAAGTTGGAAGGTTAAGTTATTTATTTGAGATTTTTTAATGTAGATGACTACATTCTTGTGAAGCGTACATGGAACAATTTCAGAGATAAACCTTTGCTAGATCATAAAAAAGTATATACACTTCTGTTGTGAAATGGAGTGTTCCATAGATATCTCTTAGGTCTAGTTGGTTTATAGTGTTGTTCAAGTCTTCTGTTTCCTTCATGACCTTCTGCTTAGTTGTTCAATCCATTATTAAAGTGTGGTGTTGAAGTCTCCAACTATTATTTTTGATTTGTATATTTCTGTTCTGTCAGGTTTTTATTTTGTTTTTTTGGGTTTTTTTTTTTGCAGTACGCGGGCCTCTCACTGTTGTGGCTTCTCCCGTTGCGGAGCACAGGCTCCGGACGCTCAGGCTCAGCGGCCATGGCTCACAGGCCCAGCCGCTCCACGGCATGTGGGATCTTCCTGGTCCGGGGCACAAACCCATGTCCCCTGCATCTGCAGGCAGACTCTTCAACCACTGCGCTACCAGGGAAGCCCAGTGTTCTGTCAGATTTTACATCATGTATTTTTGAACCCTCTTGTTAGGTGCACGTAAGCTTATAATTGTTATATATTCTTTATATATTGATCCTTTTATCATTATGAAATGTCTTTCTTTGTCTCTTGTAACAGTTTTCGTCTGAAAGTGTGTTTTGTTTTGTATTACTGTAGCTACTCCAGCCTACCTTTCGTTACTGTTTGCATGGTATATCTTTTTCTCTACTTTTACATTTCACCTTCTTCTGGCTTGGAATCTAAAGTGTACCTGTTCTTAAGCTCATGTAGTTGTATTATATTTTATATCCATTCTGTCAATCTCTCTCCTTTTCTTGGAGTCTTTAATCCATTTAGATTTAATGTAATTACTGATAAGGTAGGAAATTTATCTCCCAGTTTCTTCTTTGTTTTCTACATGTCTTATATCTTTTTTTTTGTTCATTTATTAATGCCTTGTTGCCTTCTTTGAGTTAAATAGGTATTTTTTAGTACACCATTTTAATTTGTGTTAGTCAAGATTCTTCAGAGATTTATTATAACGACTTGACTCACACAGTTATGGAAGTTGGTAAGTCCTAAGATCTTAGTCGGCAAGCTGGAGACCAAGGAGAGGTGATGGTGGAGTTTGGTCCAAAGGCTAGCAGGCTTGAGTCATAGGAAGAGCTGACATTTCAGTTTGAATCCAAAAGCCATCAGGTAGGAAGAATTCTCTTTTACTTAGGGCAAGGTCAGCCTTTTTGTTTTATTCAGGCCTTCAACTGATTGGATGAGGCCCACTCACATTAGGCAGGGCATTCTGCTTTACTTAGTCTAATGATTTAAATGTTAATCTCATTTGAAAACACCCTCACACACAGAAAGAATGAGCATAATGTTTGAACAAATATCTGGGTACCTGAGGCCCAATGAAGTTGACATAAAATTAGCCATCATATAATTTTTTATTATTTTTTTGCTATGTTTTTGAGTTATTTTCTTAGCGGTTTTTCTAAGGGTTACAATTAACATACTAATTTATAACAATTTAGTTCATATTAAGAATGATTCAATTTTAATTGCATACAAAGCTTTGGTCTTATATAGCTCAATTTTTTTCTCCCTCCTCTGTGATGTCATAAATTTATCATCATATAAATTGCTGGTCTATACCTTATATGCTCATCAACACAGATATATAATTATAATTATTGCATTATACAATTGCCTTTTAAATTAATAGAAGATAATAATTATAAGCCAGAAAATACATTTATACTGTCTTTTAGATTTACTTATGTAGTTACCTTTACTCTTAATTCTTTACATTTATACTGTCTTTTAGATTTACTTATGTAGTTACTTTTACTCTTAATTCTTTATGATTCAAGGTAGTGTCTAGCATCTATTAATTTCAGTTTGATGGACTCCTTTTAGTATATCTTGTAGGTTAAGTCTCCTAGTGACAAAGACTCTTAGCTTTTACCTGAGAATGTCTTATTTCCCCTTCATTTTTGAAGGGTAGTTTTGCTACATATCGATTCTGGATTTACAATCTTTTTCTTTAACACTTTGAAACTTTTTTTTTTTTTTTTTTTTTTTTTGCGGTATGCGGGCCTCTCGCTGTTGTGGCCTCTCCCGTTGCAGAGCACAGGCTCCGGACATGCAGGCTCAGCAGCCATGGCTCACGGGTCCAGCCGCTCCGCGGCATGTGGGATCCTCCCGGGCCGGGGCACGAACCCTTGTCCCCTGCATCGGCAGGCAGACTCTCAACCACTGCGCCACCAAGGAAGCCCAACACTTTGAAACTTTTGTACCCCTCCATACTGGCCTGCACAGTTTCTGATGAGAAATTGGCTGTTAATCTTACTGAGGATCCCTTCTACATGATGAGTCACTCCTCTCTTGTGGCTTTCAAAATTCCCTATTTATCTTTCAACAGTTTGATTATAATGTGTCTCTGTGAGGATCTTTGATTTCATCCTACTTGGAGTTTGAGCATCTTAGACGAGTAAATTTATGTATTTTTTTAAATTCAGAAAGATTTCAACCATTGTTTCTCCAAATATACTTTCTGCTCCATTTTCTCTTATCCTGGGACTCCCATTTTTGCCTGTGTTGGTATGCTTGTTGGTGTCATACACATCTCTTAGGCTCTTCAATTTTCTTAAGTTTTTTTTTTTTCTCTCTTCCTAAGATTCAAGTCTCAGTTGACTCATCATCAAGTTCATTGATTCTTTCTTCTGTTTGTTCAGTTCTGCTGTCTAGTGATTTTTCAGTTCAGGTGTTGTTCTTTTCAACTGTAGAATTTCCTTTGAGTCTTTTAAAATTTGTTTTGTATATTTTTTTGATATTATGTTTGGTGAGACAGTATTTTCATACTTTCCTGTAGTTCTTTGGGCATTGTTTCTAAGAGTTCTTTAAACACATTAAAAATAGCTGATTTTAATGTCTTTGTCTAGTAAGTCTTCCTCAGGGACAGTTTCTGTTAATATTTTTTTCTGTTAATTTTTAAAATCCTATCTACAGGCCATCTTTTCTTGTTCTTTTGCATGCTTCTTAATTTTTTTTGTTGAAAACTGAAATTTTCAAATAATGTATTTTGGTAACTCTAGACATCAAATTCTTTCCCCTCTCCAGGGTTTGTTGTTATTGTTGCTTGTTGTTGTTGCTAGTTTACACTTTTCTGAACTAATTCAGTAATGTATTCATTCTTTGTCTTGTGTGGCCACTGAAGTCTCAGCTCAGTTAGCTTTGTTGTCAACCAATATTGAATAGAGATTTCCTTGGATATATGCAAATGTAGGTCTCCTTTTCTCTTTTGAGGAGCTCTGTATTGATAAGGCATGTCTTAAACCATTAGCCAGGTAGTTTACTTCATTGCCTCAGTGTTTACTTCCTGCTTGTGCAGAGCCTTAAGTTTAGCCAGTAGTGAGAACTTACAGACTTCTCATGTCTTTCTTGAGCAGAGTACTACACAGGCACATGGCCTTTTAGATTCCCAAGAAAAAGCCCCCTATGAACATCTCATTCCCTAGCTTTCTTTTTAAGTGTTTTGGTTAGCCTATTGTTTACACCAGTTCTTATCCTCTCGGCAGCTGTGATATTAACCCATTGCTACTGAATATTTCTGACAAATGTTTGCAAGGGAAAATTTCTTCTCACTGGGCAAGCTCTGATTGAGTTCAAAGAAAGAGAGTTCTTGTGAATGAGGTATTCCAGGAAACCACCAGACTGGTGAAATAATGATAATTCTCTGGAAATGTGACTTTGAAAGAGCTCCAACCCTGTTCTCATTCCACTGGTTACCAAGCCACTGGTTTTCACAGTCATTGCAGGTTATTTATTTTCAAGGATAATACACAGCTTGGGAAAGGGGAGATGGGAATAGAACAAATTAGAAGCCAGAAGTCTTCCTGTTTTTACTGAGATTCAGTTTTCTTCTTGAATAAGTTCTCCCCAACTGCTGTAAGACTTTAATTTCCATAATTCTGAACAAGTTTATTCTGACAGTTTTTACCAGGGTTATTTTTATTTTATTAAGGTGAAAATTTTTAGAGGTCTTTATTCTGCTATTCCCACTCTTGTCATTTAAAACAATTTACATATATATGTAAATTAGAATGTTTTCTTACTTTATCCCAGTGGATCATTTTGTACATGCACTAGCATGTGGTCACTCTACTTTGAGAATTACAGTTGACCCTTGAACAACACGGGTTTGAATTGCGTAGTTCCACTTACACATGGATTTTTTAAAATGGTAAATGTTACAATACTACATGATCCATGGTTGATTGAATCTGCAGTTGTGGAACTGTGGATACAGAGGAACCAAGGGGGGGCTGTATATGGAGGGCTGACTATAAGTTATTTGCAGATTTTTGACTGTGCGGAGGGTCAGTGCCCCTAACCCCTGTGTTGTTCACAGGTCAATTGTACTGTTATATAAGGAAGAACCAAAATGTATAGATGGGATTTACATGGAAGAAACTCTTGTCCTAAATTTCAAATAATTAGAATTGCTTCAAAGGCAGGACAGGTCACTTCGTCAAGTGAGAAGCCTCCTAGATCATCTTTTAAGGGTACCTCAGAGGATACCCTTCATGGTCAATGATGTGGCTGTAAACCAAATGAATTATAAAATCTGTTCCAAGTATGTTCCTCCTAAGAATCTATTACTTCAGTATATTTAATATACTGATAAAATTCCAATTATAAATCTATGTGTGATTGTATGTGTAAGTGTACAAACAATATCTTTTAGAAAAATTACAAGGTAGATATATATAGATATTTACACAGATACACTGTCACACGCACATATACATTTGAGGATTGAGACTAATATTAAAACATGTTATCATAGAAATATGCTACTTGAAATGATAAAATAAACCTAGATTAACTTAATGTCATTTTTTTCCTGTTTGTAACCTTTGTGTTAAGAATGAGCTATCTTGTATTTTAATGATCAACCTTTTCTCAGGGTTATATATTACCCTGTCAATTATTGTAAAAGATATAGAAATTGCTATAAAACATGTCCAGTTTGTGAACACTCAATCACTACAAGAAAAATAGAAAATATAATAAAACTAAATGCGATGTTGTGACATTTTTAATAATGAGAATATGAAATGTTACAACATAATTTCATTTTCTTGGTAATTTAACCCCTGGGTTTCTGCTGTGTTCCCTAGGTTTCAGCTATGTTCCTCATTACTTCTTTGGTGTTTTTATACTTACCCTGTCCAATGTCTTCCTAGGCGAGCTTCATTTGCATCCTTACTTGTGTAGGATGGCTCCTAGACAGATCTGCCTGTATCATTCAGAGGACAGAACTCAATCACTCTTGTCAATATTAAAAGCCAGCTTGTCAACCAGAAGCCAATTGGTGTTTTGTAATGGAAAAAGTAATAGAACATTTGCTTCTGCCTCTATAAACTAATTACACTAAAAGCCCCAAGTTGGTCCTTTATGTACAAGGCTACTCTAGCTAGGCTCATAAAAATGTAAAATGTAAAGTATCCTTTACATTTTTAATATGTCCATGAAACATATATTTTTGTGAAATGTCACTTCACAATACAACTTGAGTTTTATGGTGGTGTGGCCTCAGGAAGACAAATTTCATAATGGTTTGCTAAGGGCCCCTGAGAATTTTAAGTTCATGCAACTCCTCAGTTTCAGGGAACGTATGTTCAAAAAAAAAGAATGAATAGCAGAGAGTGTTGCTTACTCCCTTCTGAAAAAGCAATCAATGCCTAGAACTATGAGTGTATTTTACATCTGTTCACTCTGCAAGCCATAGAAAACTAGTTTGGCAGGAAGAAATAAGATGAAAGTAGAATTAGACCAATTACTCAGATATTAATGGTGCTTGTCATTTCATTTGAGTTCCTCTAGGCACTTTCCAGTGCTTCATAATCCTCCTGGGTAAAAGAGTCTATCACATAAATTAAAAAATCCAAATGCTCAGTAGGCTGAGGTGTGAAAGCATACCTACAAGGTGAGGATTATTTAGTCTGGGAAAATTAAGTCTGAAAAGAGAAAAAAAATGATTTCTGTAAAATCCTGAAAGTAAGAGAATGTGACATTGCTTTTGAAATTGTATATCTCTTTAAATATGTGAATATATTTTCCTCATAAAAATTAAAACACACAAAAAAGAAAAGGGAAAATCTCACTTCCCCAGTTTCCTCAGTTCCCCTCTCTTCCCCATAGAAATGTTTCCCTCAACTTATTTTCCATGAGTTTATGTGTAGAATCATTTGCATACATATACACACTTATGGCTTTTATTCTGTAGCTTGCTTTACCTGGTGATTTTTCTATGTTACTTGTAAGATTTGGTTTATTCTTTATAACTGCTGTGGTATATATACAATAATGCATTTATTCACACTTCTATCGAGGCACATCTAGGTTTCAAAGCTTGCTACTATAAATAATTATATATTGGGCAGCTGGCTTCTATTCTTGGTTCTTTTAATCCTAACTGATACACTCTGCTTTTTATAGACATCTTTAATCCGTTGTCTTCTGTTGTGATCTCTAATGTATTTACAGTTCTTTTTGACATCATGTTTTATGTTTTTTTCTTTTATACGTGTATACACATAATTTCATACAGAAGTGTGGTGAGTACATTCTTTAATTGAAATAATAGTGTCTGGATTCACACATGCGTCCTTGCCTTGCTCCTGAGCTTAGATGAAAAGGTTTCAATTTTTTATCATTGATTATGTTAGCTGTGGGTTTGTCATATATGGCCTTTATTATGTTGAGGTACATTTCTTCTATACCTAGTTTGTTGAGTATTTTGAAAGGGTGTTGAATTTTGTCAGATGTTTTTTCTACATGTATTGGGATGATCATGTGATTTTTATCCTTCATCTTGTTAATGTAGTGTGTCACATTTATTGATTTGTATATATTGAAGCATCCTTGCATTACCAGGGATAAATTCCACTTGATCATGCTGTATGATCCTTTTGATGTGCTTTTGAATTTAGTTTGCTAGTATTTTGCTGAGGAGTTTTTCATTTATAATCATAAAGAAGGTTGGTGTGTAGTTGTTTTTGGTTTTGTTTTTTGTTTGTTTTTTCGTTACATGTCCTTATGTGGCTTTGGTATCAGGTTAATGCTCGCCTCATAAAATGAGTTTGGCATTGTTCCCTCCTTTTCAGTTTTTGGAAAAGTTTGAGGATTGGTGTTAATCCTTCTTCAAATGTTGGGTAGAATTAACTGGTATAACCACCTGTTCTTGGAATTTCCTTTATTGGAATGTTTTTGATTACGGGCTCAGTTTCAATATACTTACTTGTTATTGGTGTGTTAAGATTTTCTACTACTTCATGATTCAGGCATGGTATGTCCTATGTATAAGGAATTTTCCATTTTTTCTAGATTATCCAATTTGTTGGTGTATAATTATTCATAGCAGTCTCTTATGATTGTTTTTATTTTTGTGGAGTCAGTTGTAATGTCCTTTCATTTCTGATTTTATTAATTTGAGTTATTGTTCTTTTTTTCTTAATCTAGCTAAAATTTTGTTAATTTTGTTAATATTCAGAAAACCAACTCTTGGTTTTATTGATCTTTTCTATTGTTATCCTGGTCTCATTTCATTTATAGAGAATCTTTAATTCTTTAATTTTTATTATTTCTTTCTACTAACTTTGGGCTCAGTTTGTTCTTTTAAAGTTAGGTTTTTTATTTGAGCTTTTTCTTATTTTTTAATGTATTTGTTTATTGCTGTGAACTTCCTTCTTAGTATTGCTTTTATTGTATCTCATAAGTTGTGGTAAGTTGTGTTTTCATTTTCATTTTTGTAAAGATATTTTCTATTTTTTCTTTAGATTTCATCTTTGACTCATTGATTGCTTAGGAGTATGTTGTTTAATTTCCACATATTTGACGGTTTTCCTAAGAAAGGACATTTTTTAAAAAGGCCATAACCCTCAGATTATAATAAAGAGTTATAACAATTATGCATATCTATGCACCAAAGTGAGACAACCACCTTTATAAAACAAACTATAAGAGGTGAATGGACACATAGGTAAATATACACTAATAACTAGAAATTTAATCCAGTTAAGATGTAGACAAGATATAACAAGTAGACTAGAAAACATGGGAGTAGGGGAGAGTAATGAAAGACCAAAGCAACATAAACAATATGGTAGATCTTATGGGTATATATCAAAATTTTCACCCTGATAATAGAGGAAGTAGTTTCTTCATCAGAACACATGGCAAATTTAGAAATATTTGTCATGTATTAGCTTATAAAGTAAATATCAATAAGGTCCATAAAGTAGAATTATTAAAAGAACACTTTCTGAACACAATGCAATAAGATAATAAAGAACATAAATAATAGATAATTCCATGGTGAATGGGATGGGGAATTCCTATTAAGCACCTCCTGTGTGAAGGGAGAAATACAAATCAAAATCCCCAAATTTCTAAAAAATAATGACATTTAAAATACTACATATTAAAATCTATGGTGCATATTTACACAGGTGATCAGAGGTTAAATACCTTAACAATAAAGATGAAAAAATGAAAGAAAATGAATTAAAATCTCAGGTCAAAAACCTGGAAATAGAACCACAAATAAGCCAAATGAAAGCACAAGTAATGAAATAATACCAAGAAGAGCAGAAATAAATAATACAGTGAAGAGAAAAACAGTAGATTTAAATAATATATTAAAATTCTGCTTTTAAAAAATAATTATCAAGATAAACTACTAACTAACCTAATCCAAGGGAAAAAAAAGAGGGGTGGGGGAGAAATTGCAAATATGAGAAAAAGCAATGGGGGAAAGAAGTATTGAAATATATAATGTAAAGATGTCACAACAGACTACTTGCAGACTTCTGTGTAATAAATTTGGAAACCTATATAAAATGGATGATGTTCCTAGATAAACCTAATTTAATAAAATTGACCCCATTAGAGAAAAAAATTAATAGATCTGAGATGAAAAATTGTATGATAACCTCCATAGATGCTGTAAATCTCTCAGTAAAATACAATCCATGCTTAGTTGTAATGTATTAACTTTTTAGTTTATTTGGATTTGTTTTGCTTTTATTAGTAAGTTAAGGACTTTTATCCTCATATAATTTTTTTCTCTTGTAAATATGTTAGGTTTAGAATCAAGGTTTTGATTGTCTCATAGAATGAATTTGGAAATAACTCACATTCTCTAATCTGTGGAAGATTTTTTGGGTAAGATTTTCAGTTTTTCTCTCATGAATGTTTAGAGGAATTTCTTTGTTGGTACACTGTGTCTTAAAAGTTTTTTGTTGAAAGGTTTTAAAATACATATTATTCCTGAAATGTAAGGCTGTTTTAACATTTAAGATAATGTAATTCACTACATTAATGGGATAAAGGAGGAAAAAAACACATGACCAATAGATAGAGAAACTTATTTTACAAAATTCAGCATTCATCAGGATGAACTCCAGAAACCAGTTAATAGGTTGCAGAACCCCTTTACCCCACACCACCATTCATACAGGTATAGACACAGACACATACACAGACAACAAAACACATGCACACACATACACACACACACTACACTTCCTATTTGTAATTATTAGCAATTTAGCCCATGATTGTTATTGTTTTTTACAATAAGCATCCAAATGAATGAATCTTACCAATAAGTTTATAGGTTTCTTTGCTCACTACTGTTTCTTCTACCTCTTGCACTCATTTTTTATTTTGCTATAGTATACTCAAAAAATTATTATAGCAAGTATCTGCTGGTATTACACTTTGATTACTTCCTGTCCCTAACATTATTTTTTCTTTACACAGAAAATTTCATTTTGAAACCTGTATTACCCTTACATCTGGCACTTTATAGTGAGGCTTTCTCCTTTTGACATCAGGTGGTTTTCTCCTAAATTAGCTGAAGCTTGTAGGTCTTAAATGTAAAACAGGCTGATGCAACATTATTATAATTCAGCCATTTTGATATAATTACAAAGGTGATATTTGAAATGTAAGAATGTGATTGTTTTTTTCTGAACACCTTTTAATATCTTTACTAGTGAAGCCTCGCCTTAGTTGCCAATAACTAGAACTACACTCAGCAAGCCCCTAAAAAGCATTTCATACTTCTGCTTTTAATCATCACAGGAACTACTATAATGCTGTTCCTCCTTCAATCAGAAAACATATTACTCAGTTTCTCAGCACCCTATTCACCCAGCCAGCTATAAAAAATATCAACAACCTTCTCCACCATTGGCTTTCTTCATAGTCTGCCTGGAGCAGAGTGAAGCTGTGGCCATATTTTTTTCCTTTTGATTCAAGGACCTTATCCTTTCATCAGAACTAAATGTAGGATGGTCAGTTAGGAGTCAACATTATAGATTGCTTCTGTTTTTTCCTCTTCCTTAGTTAAGTCTGTTTGTGCTGTGTTTAAAGACCAATTCACTTAAAGAATAATGCTCTTCATCCCATCTTTGGAAGTGGTATTATCACTTAATGAGGCTAACAGAGGAGGAAGAGAAAAGGCCAGAGGCAGAATTTAAGGAGATAATAGCTAAGAGTTTTCCAAAACTGATTAAAGATACTGATAAAAAAAAACAACTTAAGAGGCTTTAAAAATCCCAAGAAAGAGAAATAAAAATAAATTGAACACTCAGTACATCTTAATGAAAGTACAGATCACTAAAGATAAGAAAATGTAGGAAACCTCCAAACAAAAAAACATATTCATGAAAAGGACAACCATTGAATTAACAGTTGACTTCTCAATGACAGTGATGGAAGCCAGAAGCCAGTAGAATAATATTCTCAATGGGCCAAAATAAACTAATGCACAGCCTAGAAGAATATATACTCAATGAAAATATTTTTTGCAACTGAAGGAGAAACACAAACTGAGTGGATGGTAAAAGAAATTAATGTGTTCTGCATTTTTCATATGATCTACAAGGAGGGAAGATATATTCATCCCCTTTAGAATTGAATAAGTTAAATATGCACACAATAATTTCTAGAGAAACCACTAAAAGAATAGAAATGGAGTGTATATCATTTAAACTAACGGAAAGAATAACATAGCAACAAGAAAAAATCAGTTTCAAAGGAAGTAAGAAAGGAAAAACAAAACAAAATTAGCTGAAACAGGACAAAATAAATGTCATATATAAGCCCAATATGCACTAAATGTAAATTAGATATACATTAAATGTAAATGGACTAAGTGTTCCTGTTAAAAGACTAAATTTCTTAGAATGTATTAAAAAGTTCAACTATATTGAGTTTATAACAGGTACATTCTTAAAACGTAAGTATATAAAAAGGTTAAAGTAAAAGGGTAGAAATAGATTATATCATGCAAATACTAATCAAAAAGAGTTAACACAGTGATACACTGCTACCAAAAATAATCTATAAAGGGACAAAAATTATCTAAAGAATAGAGTTACTATAACAAAAGTCTTGCTTCCACCAGGATAGTAACACTAGGGTGTTATGTAACACTTGATTACATAGCCTCAAAGTATATAATGCAAAAATTTACAGAACAACAGTGTGTGGAAGAAATCCACAGTCATTATAGGGTATTATAGCACATCTCTCTAAATTGATAGGTTAAACAAATCATGAAGAACATAGAAGATTTGTATAGCACTATTAACAAACTTGACCTAATAGACATCTATGGAACACTATATGCAACTAATAAAGAGTACAGCCTTTTAAAGCATACACAAAATATTTAAAAATTGATCATATAATGAGCTGCAATGCATGTTTCAAATTTTAAAGAACTTTTGTCATACAGAGCATGTTCTCTGATCTCAATGCAATTGAGCTAAAAATAAATAGCAAAAGGATAGCTAGAAAGACTTCTTATGTTTGGAAATTAAAAAAAAATCTAAATCCACATGTAAAAGAAGAAATTACAGTGGAAACCAGGGAGTATTTTGAACTGAATGAAAACAAAGTATTTTATATTGGAATTTAAAAGGAAAATTTTCACCTTAAGTGTATATATTACAGAAGAATAAATATTGGTTGCAAAGTTAATAATCTATGGATTACATGTTTAAAATTAGATAAATACCATCAAACTTACACCAAATAAAGTAGGTGGAAGGGAATAATAAAATTAAGAGAAGTATTTAATGAAAAGGAAAATAATAATTCAATAGAGAAGATAAGTATGATCAGAATTTGGTCTTCAAAATGACTAATAAAATTTACAAAATGTCGGTTATTGACGAAAAAATTGTTAAAGCAAAATAACAATTATATGGAATAAAAACTGGGACGTAATCACAGATGTTACAATTAAAAACTTATATATTTAGAATCAACAATAGATCACAAGGCATACAAAGAAATAAGGAAAAATGGCCCACAGGGAAACAGTAGAATAAACATTCTTCTTAAGTGCCCATGGATCATTCTCCAGGGTAGATCACATGGTAGGCCACAAAATAAATGTTAAAATTTAAGAGGATTGAAATCATACCAAACATTTTATCTGACCACAGTGGAATGAAGTGGAAATCAGTAGCAGAAAGGAAACTGGCCAGTCCTACAAATATGTGGACTTGAAACAAAACACTCTTTAATAACCAGTGGGGTCAAAGAAGAAATCAAAAGGGAATTCAAAAATATCTTGAGAGAAATTAAAATGAAAACACAACGTAGCAAGACTTACGGCATGCAGCAAAAGCAGTACTAAGGGAGGTTATAGTGGAAGAGGCTTACATTAAAAATAAAAAAGTTCTCAAATCAACAACATAACTTTACACCTGGGAACTAGAAAAAGAACTAACTAAACCCAAAATTTAGCAAGAGGAAAGAAATAATAAAGATTAGAGCAGAAATAAATGAAATAGATAATTGTGAAACAGATAAAAATAAAACTAAGCATTCAGTTTTTGAAAAGATAAACATAATTGACAAACCTTTAGTTAGATTAATTAATGAGAGAAGACTCATATAGCTAAATTCAGAAATGAAAGATGGAACATTACAACTGATGAACCACAAATTTAAAAAAAGGATTACAGGAGACTACTATGAACAATAATATGCTGACAAATTGATAACCTAGAAAAAAATGGAAACTTTTCCAGAAAAAATACAATCTACCAGGAATAATAAATCATGAAGAAATAAAAAACAAACTCTGTTCTGAAGAGGGCTATAACTAGTGAGGTGTATGAATCATTAATCAAAAACCTCCCAACAAATAGAAGCCCAGGACCAGATGGCTTCACTGGAGAATTTAATCAAACATCTAAATAACTAACACCAATCCTTCTCAGACTCTTCAGCAAAATTGAAGAGGAGGAAACACTTCCAAACTGATTGTATGAGGCCAACTTTACAATGATATCAAAGCCAGACAAAAATACTATAAGAAAGAAAAACTATAGGCCAATATACCTGATGAATATTGATGAAAAAAATTCTCAGCAAAATAATGGCAAATCAAATTCAAGATTACATTAAAAGAATTATACACCATGACCAAGTAGAATCTATTTTTAGAATGCGTGGTTGGTTCAACATACAAAAATTAATCAATGTAATAGAATGAAAGACAGAACCAACATGAATGTCTCAGTTGATGCAGAAAAAAGCATTATACAAATTTAAGACCTTTTCATTATCAAAAGGCTCAACTGACTAGGAGTAGAAGTGCAAACTTACCTCAACGTAATAATGACCATATGTAAGAAGCGTATAGCTAACGTCATAATCAGTGGTTAAAAGTTTAAAGCTTTTTTCCTTAGATAAAGAACAAGGCAGGGATGCCCACTCTCACCGCTTGTACTTAACATAGTATTGGAAATCCTAGCCAGAGCATTTAGGCAAGAAAAACAAAAAAAGGCATCCACATTGGAAGAGAAGAAGTACAGTTATCTTTGTTTGCAGGTGACATGATTTTATATATAGAAAAACCCAAAGAATCTACAAAAACCCCTGTTAGTACTAATAAACAAATTAAATTGCAGGATATGAAACAACTCAAAAATTAGTTGTATTTCTATACAATAACAATTAATCACTCAAGAAAGAAATTAAGAAAATCATCATATTCAGAATAGAATAAAATGGAGTAAAATACCTGGGAATAGACTTAACCAAGAAAGTGAAAGACTTGTATAACTGAAAATAAAACATTGCTTAAAGAAATTAAAGAAAATAAAAACAAATGGTGAGCTATCCTGTGTTCATAGATTGGAGGACTTGATATCCTTAAAATGTCCGTACCACCCAAAGCAATCTACACATTAAATGTAATCCCTATCAAAATTCCACTAGCATTTTTTTTATTTTTCAGAAACAGAAAATTCCATCCTAAAACTCATATGAAATCTCAAGGCACCTGGAATAGTCAGAACAGTCTTGAAAAAAAGAACAAGTTTGGAGGCTTCACAATTCATGGTTTCAAACCATTCTACAAAGCCACAGTAATCAAATCAATGTGGTACTTTCATAAAGACAGAGTTATAGACCAATGGAACAGAACAGAGAGACCAGAATAAACCCTCTTGTATATGGTTGAATGGTCTTGTACCAGGGTGCCAAGACCACATAATGAAGATACTGTTCTTTGCCCAAAAATTTATGCTGGGAAAACTGGATATCCACATGAAAAAAAATGATATTGGATTCTTATACCATATACAAAAATTAACTCAAAATGGATTAAAGACCTAAATAAGGCTTAAAGTATAAACTTTATAACAAACAATAGGGGAAAATCGTCATGACATTGGATATGAATATGATTTCTTGGGTATGACACAAAAAGCATAGGCAACAATAACAAAAATAGATAAATGGGACTTCATCAAACTTAAGAGCTTCTGCACATTAATGTGAATAATTGACAGAGTGAGAAGCAACTTATGGAATGAGAAATGGGAGCAATAATCCATTTGTCTATCACTAGTAGACTAGACAAATAAATAATAGTGTATTCATGTACTGTAATACTCGACAGGAAAGAAAATGGGTAACTACTGTTACCTACAACAATGAGAATATATTTCCGAGATATAATATTGGGCAAGTAGGTCACCAAAAATATATACAGTATTATTCCATTTATATAAATTTCAGGAACTAAAAATACTAAACTGTAGTTTTTAGGAATGAATGGATATATGGTAAATTATAAAGAAAGCAAAACATGATAATTATATGAATGAAGGTATTGGTTGCCTCTCCAAGGAGGGACAGGGAAAGGATATTGGGAGGGAGCTTTCTAGTGTACCAGAAATATTTATTTCTTGATTCAGATGGTGGTAACATAGGCATTTGCTTTTTAATAACTTTTAAGCTGTACATGTTTTTAATTCACTTTTGTGTATATTACATTAATTGATTTGTTTGCAAAAGGAAAAAAAAAGAATTGAAAATTCTTTTTCTGAATTGCCTATCTCCTTTAGAGTCATTTGTTTCTTTGTGGTTTATTTTTGTCTCTTTTTATGGTGTTGGTTTTTGTCATGGTCTAATGAATGTGTTCATTCATATTTATACATGAATATCTAGATTCAGTTATTTAGGTAAGTTTTCTCTGCAACTTGTGTAGAATTCATTTCGCAAAAGACTTCTTTTGAATGGGATGGCTGATCACAAGGTTTATATAAGTAGATACTGTATTTAGTATCTCATATTGGTAATCTCTTCCTTCTCCTTCCCCTTCCTCTTCCCCTTCTTACCCCCTCTTCCTCCCCATCTACACCCTCTTTCTCTGCAGCCTCTCCTCCTCATCTTTCTCTTTTTTCCTCTCTACTCCTCTGTCATCTGGCTTCCATGACGGTACAGTCTCCTGCTTTTCTTTCTTCTTCTCTCTCCATTCTTTTCTTCCCTTTTTATTTGTTTTGCCTCTTATTGTCACTGGGGTAATAGATTTACCGATTTTTAACCTTGACTCTGTTCTTCATTCAATCTTCACAAATTCAATTAAGATCTAAAAACAGTTGGACTCCAAAATTTTTATCTCTAGCTGCAATTTCAGTTCTTCACTCTGGGTAACCAGAGGACAAATGCCCTGAGCCTATTTGTTGACCATTTATTTAAACATTTATTGAGCATAGATTAGGTTCTAGGTACTGTGTAAGCACTATTTGAGAAGACAAAGATTTAAGCCAGTAAGTTCAATCAAGTGCTGTATGTTCTAAGTTATTGCTTTGTGTTGCAGTAGACTACAAAGGAGGTAGGGGTTCCTGCTGGGCAGGTGAGAAGTCAGGAAGACTTATAAAGTTATGCATGATCTGAATCTTGAAAGTTGAGTGTTAATACAAAGAAAAAAAGAAAACAATGGAAAAGTGAACAAAGAAAATAGGGAAAACGTCAGATGAGCAAACCTGAATGCCCATAAAATATGTGAAAATCTTTTGAATGAATTACTGAGCAAGGCAGTAATTAATTAAAGCAACAATATCATGCAAAACCCCTCTGATGGGCAAGTATTAAAGAGTGATGAGCCAGATATATTCAGTTTGTCCCATCTGAATGCATTCTCTTTCTTGCTTCATGAAACTGATCTGTATGGACTACAACAATAGGTCTCCTTGTCCTACATCTTCTGGTTGGATTTAGCAGAATAGCAGAGAGTGGGAGGAGAATAATGTCAGAGAAGTTATTCTCTCTCTTTTTTTTTTTTTTTTTTTTTTTTTTTTGCGGTACGCGGGCCTCTCACTGCTGTGGCCCCTCCCGTTGCGGAGCGCAGGCCCAGCGGCCATGGCTCATGGGCCCAGCCGCTCCGCGGCACGTGGGATCTTCCCGGACCGGGGCACGAACCCGCGCCCCCCGCATCGGCAGGCGGACTCTCAACCACTGCGCCACCAGGGAAGCCCAGAGAAGTTATTCTCTTGATTCCCTCCCTGTAGGATTGCCTCTGGATGGTCTCATCACTTGAAAAAGCGGTCAAAACTCCTCTCAAGACAGCCTTCTCTATTTTTTTTTCCTTCTGGTTTCCTATTACTACTTTCTTCCCTTATCTGTTTGGGATCTAAGGATGATAGCATTCCTGGGATAGTGCACTATCCCTTTAATTTAAGTGTGTCCTCTGCTTTTTTCTGGGTCCTTAACTGAGAGAGTAATTGGTACTAGAAATGAATCCAGCAAACACTCCCAAAATAAGATTCTAGAATTGAATTATTCTCATATTTGAGAAAATGGTACCTGGGTAATCATTGCTATTTAGTGGTACCACAGATATGCAAATCATCTCTAGTACCTTATATGGATAACATAGATGACAGCTAAAATTTTCACTTATAGATCAGAGTATAACCACATTTATATCACACCACGAATATTCATCTAGGTGATGGGATTTTATGTGTTCCCTGTGTTTGGAGACACACATTTTTCATCTGTATGAAGGACAAGAACACGTAATAGGTTTATTATTATTAAAATAATATTAAAATTTTTTGTTTTAATTTCTAATATGGTAAATATAAACAGATAAAACACAAGCTTTGCCTAAGCCCACATAAGCAAAAGCTTTTTAAGGTTCTCAGTAATTTTAAAGAATGGTAAGACTTCTTGAGACCAAAAAGTTTAAAAACCACGGCTGCAAGAAAAATATTTCAGAAAGTGAAACCCAAGGACTTCTGTTTTTTTTTTTTTTTTGGAGTAGTAATGTTTATAGCATGTTCATGTTTTCTACATATTTTTCTGATATAAACTAATCTATTGATATCTTCCAAGTGATAATAAATTATTCTCAAAGTTTCTCTCATCAAAAGCAGTGATATTATTTCAATATGTAATGCTTTGTTTTTTTGTTGTTTGTTTTTTGTTTTGCGGTACACGGGCCTCTCACTGTTGTGGCCTCTCCCGTTGCGGAGCACAGGCTCTGGATGTGCAGGCTCAGCGGCCATGGCTCACGGGCCCAGCCGCTCCGCAGCATGTGGGATCTTCCCGACCGGGGCACGAACCCCTGTCCCCTGCATCAGCAGGGTGGACTCTCAACCACTACACCACCAGGGAAGCCCTGCTTTGTATTTTTAAGTATGTCAAACTGATCAAAACCACTGGTGAGAATCCCTATTTATCAAAGGATGTTAAGAGTTTGGAATGTTAGAGTTGTTAGAAATCATCTAGTCCAGTGATCATTAAACATTGTCTACAGACCCGTGCTTAAATTACTCTAGGAGCCTGCATCTTAGAGATTCTTGGGTCTTAACCCTGGGGATTTTGATTCAGTAGGTTACAGGGGTGGGATGTGGGTCAGAAACCTATAATTTACAAAAGTTCTCCCAAATTATTTTGATGCCTAGCCAGGTTTGAAATTAATAATCTGGTCCAACCCTGTTATTTCCAAGACAGGCTTTGGAAAACTATTGCTGGTAGGCCAAATCCAACCCAGCACCTGTTTTTGTAAATAAAATTTTATTTAAGCTTGTTTGCTTAGGCATTGTCTATTAGTGCTTCTGTACCAAAACAGCTGAGTTGAGTAGTTACAACAGAGACTTTATGGTCCACAAAACATTAAGTATTTAGTACCTGGTGCTTTATGGAAAAAGTGTGCTGACCTCTGTGATAGAAGAAAAACAATAAATTTAGAAGTTATAAAGACTTTCATTTGGTAGTTAGTAGCAGAATTCAGATTAGAAGTCATGTCCTTTAATACTTGGTCTGATATACTTTTCATTATACCTCATAGGTTTTTCAACACAAAAAACATGTTAAAGATAATTTGTGCTAATGGTAAATTTTTGATACAATTATGTTAAATAGTAAACTGCCATAGTGCATTCAAATTGTAGTCTGATTTGGAAGAATTGGGTTTGAAGTCACCATTTTCCAGACTAAACTTGTTATAGTGAGGCAAAAGGGTCAAAAGATATTTTGCTTCCAACCTTATAGCCATGACTCAAGTGGTCCATGACTCAAGTTTTCTTTTTAACTGCTAATTTAAAGGACAGATAATTGCTCTCATTTATTTTTTGCTATTATATGTCAAGTACTAGAAATTTTGTATACATAATCACAATGATTTTCAAATTTCCTCTTGAATTCCTCCTCTACCCAGAAGGTTTCAAGAGCAGCCCTGCCTTTATCTGTTGTATAAGGTGGGCTTCCCCATAGAGCTTTAGTTTGAAGAAAAGTTTCTGGGGCTAAAAAATAAATACTTGCAAATCACTGCCTTATCTCATTTGCTGATCATAACTTCCCCATGAACTTAGTATTATGTTAATTTTAGAGATGAGGAAATCGTTAGCTGTGACCTTGAGTCTCAAACTAAAGATGGAATTTGAACTGTTAGACTCGAAAGGATGTGTTCGTACTGATACGTACTGCCAAACTGAGGGAATGCAGTTCTATCGAAATCTTATGAGTTGCCATAGATTAGATGATTGAAGGAAGATATTGATCTTCTCAAGAATAAGATGAAAAATGAAGAAATGGAAAGCTTTGCTTTGATAGCTCATCATCATATTTACAAATCTCTCTTTGTTGATGAATCTAACTAAGGTAATTTTAATTCATTTTTCCTGTTGGTCATCATCTGTTTGTTTCTCTGAGTGAGACAAAGGAGGTGAGGTCTCAGGCTCTACCTGCCTGAGAAAAAGGCAACTGCAGTACAGTTATGCAGTTTGGTAGATTGCCTTTAGAAAGAGTAGTTCAGCTTTGTCACACATTTCTAGAAGCCAAGATTCAATTTTGGGGGGTTTGGCCAGGTAACTGTCAGTTGAACTTGTCTGGTATAAGGAGTTTCTGCTTGCTGGAAGGCCCAAGTTTAAATCCGTTTCTTTTTGCTTTGCCTTTTAAAGACATGGACCAACAGCTGTCATCCAAATCATCTCACTTAACCCAGTAGTGTATCTTGACATAGTTATTTCTGTTCCATAAAGATTCTGTTACTCTCTTGGTCACAAAGGTAATAAAACAAAAGAGTGTATGACTCTTTTAAAATTCAGTCTCATTACTTGGAAAACAGCACCTTCATATTTAAAAGATGGAAGCCATTGATCACGGTGTAAGTTTGTGTAGCCAAATGGAATGAGGATGAGCTTTGGAGTTTGAGAGGCGTGGATCAAAATATTTTTACCATTGATTAGTGATGTGATATTTTTTTAGCTACTTTAGTGCTCTGTCTCAATTTTCTTATGTGTAAAATGGGGATAATAATTATATATACAGCTCTCTCTCATGTGTGTCGTGTGTGTGTGTGTGTGTGTGTGTGTGTGTGTGTATAGCCACATTATGATGTAGATATTATTATACCCATTTTACACTTAAGAAAATGTGACTATACATATTTCTATAGTGAGAAGATAGATATGAAGTACCTAGAACCACGATAACATGAATTAATTTATGTAAAAGTTAGAAAACAGAATTAACAAGGTACCTAGTAAGTGTTCAATAAATATTACTTCTCTTATTATTAGAACATAGGTGGTATTCAATAAACATCTGGGATTTTGAAAGAACATTCTTTACTTCAATCATGACAAATATGATGTCCTTCAATGAAATCAATAAGTCCTTATAAATTAAAACCAAAAATCATAATAATATGTTCAAAAAGGTATCCCTGTTTTTTTATCCAAGTCCTAAAAATACAGCGGTGGGGAATAGCCTTTTATTCAGTTATTTAGGTTAAAACTTATTAATTTTTTGGAAAGAACAGAAAAAAGTGGGATGTTTAAAACCCATTTAAATATTTCCTTAATTTGAATTTATTTTTCTTTATACATGAATACATATTTTCTCATCTCAAGCATTTTTATTCACCTACCTCACATTTCTTGTTTTGTATAGCTTCTCATAGTAAAAAGGAAACTAGTCAAAGCATTTCACATTGGAAGTAGTATGTTTAGTTCTTAAATAATTCAGAAATATTACTGGTTTTAATGGTACATGGAAGTATCCCAAAATCTTGTTGGGGCAAACATTTATTGTAATTTTATTTCTAGTGTCTTTTAGTTTGCCATCTTTTAGTGAAATTTTTTGGCCTGAAAGGCAGAAAAAAAACCAACAATATTTAAGAAATGGTTTTCATAGTGCTCATTGCTTCTAACAAACATTTGGGTTTATAAAATTTAACTTTGTTGTAGAAACACTTTACATTTGTCAATGATAGTTTAGAAGAAATTTTTGTTATTTTGCATATGATTTAGGAAGACATTCTACTATGATCACAGTCACCAGTTTCCTCAAAAAAAATTAAGAAAGAAAGAAAGAAAGAAAGAAATCCTGGATGAATAGAAACAGCTGTCTTATTCAACAAAAACTGAAACAAAAGCTTTATAAAAAAAAATTCACTTGGCATGTTATACCCCTAGTATTAGGATACATAATGTTTGAATTTTTTTCTTTGTGCATCTTTTGTGCACTTGAAATAATGCATTTGCATGTGAATGGAAGAAAGCAAAATTATATTCCAAGGTTCATGAAAAGAAATTATTGATTGGCTCTTTTAATTGGGCAAACACCATCTGAACCACTTTCTCTATTTTCAGCCTTGACATTAACTTAAACCTTCTCTTCAGTGAAAATAATGTTTGTCGTGTGAAGTTCTAAGTTACTCTAAATATTACATCATAATCTGTAAAGGAAGAGGATATTTTCACACTTGGTCCTATGGTCATCCCTCTTTATAGGATTGACTCTTTAAAAATTATGAAGTGATGCAGAGGTTTTATTTAGCACCGCTGCTCCTTTGTGCAAGATGCCAGGTGCCCTCATGAAGTGGTGGTGGTTCTCACTTTGGTTCCTATTCACTCATACCCTTCTAATTTAGTGACTTATTCTCTTCTATCCCTCCTAATGTTCATAGATGACATACTTGTCTTGTATCTTCTTCCTTTAGGGCACAATCTCAAATAGTTATATTGGCTAGGCAGCTAACATAAAGAAAATGGGTCACAGGGACTGTAAACAAAAGGAAGGCGCATGCCCCATCATAATGGGCACAACAGATGATTGCCATATAGGATTATTGACCTTACATTGATTGATATATTGATCTGTCTTCTAACTTCTCATGAAAAGCTAAATGTATTTTTGGAAAAAATATGAAATTTCCTAGTTTTTCAATGCTGGCAACTACTTTGTTTTAAAAAAGAATGTTCTGGATTACACTGTATGAGTTACATAAAGCTTATCCATGGGCTACATGTAACTTGAAAAGTGACCAGTTTGCCACCTTTGTTTTAGGGGCTTGCTTTGTGTTCTGGGTGTTAATGACTTAATAACATAAATATATTCCTGTCATTGTAATTCATATCTTCTTTACTTCTTCCTCTCTCCATTCGGTTATGTATTTCTGAAATGCTTAGTATGCAAATAAATGACTTACTAGACTTTGGTTACTGTTCTAGGCACTGGAAATGCAGCCTAATTTTGTCCCCTTTGACAAGGATCTAAGAGTTTATGTGAGAGTCAGAATATAAAGAGGCATGACACAGCATGATAAATGTCATAGAAGAGAGATACCAAACTTTCTCAGGTAATACAGTCTTAACTTAAATGAGTAAAATGACTATATCTCCCTCTAGCAATTCTCTGAGAGGAGATAGTGATGGCAGAATGTTCAGGAAACCTGATATGGTGGGGAGAGATTTGTGGGAAGATGGGCCTTTCAGTTCCTCCTAAATAGAGCATCCTTGTCATTTGGCAATTGAAAAATACGATGTTTTCATTCTACCCTTTGACATCTACTGAGTGTTATTTCTAAAGTGAAATGCTCAGAAGAGTCAATAGACTGTTCCCTTTTTATATTGCTTTGACTAGGTGTCAGCAGTTGCAATCGTATCAGATCATTTATTACTCTGAGAAAATCCCTTGACAAAACTCAGAGATTAATATATTGTTGGTGAGCTACTCAGGAGATATTTCTACTTCTTCCCATAATAGAGAGAGATGCTCACAGTTCAGGCCAGGTTTGTTATTATGGCTTTGTATGAAATATAAGCATCTAAGAGAAGGGAGTCAAAGTGAAATCTTGACTTGGTTTCAAATCAAAACCAAATCTCCATGCACTGTCTAAATTCTAGGCTGTCTTTATTGCAAGGGCAGTTCATGCAGAGAAAAGATAAGAGTACCCAGTAAACAAGTAGCTTTTTGGATAGCAGATAAAACTGCACAATGAAAGCACTTGACTGATGGATGGAAAATGTTATTTGTCTGCCTTGAGTTGATACTATATTTTATGGGAAGTGAGGTAATACCTGCATTGTAAGTGAGAACAGGCAAATTTCCTGAAATTGTCCATTTGGCAATGAGTTGATATAACTTTAAGGAAAAATTAGTATTCTGTGCTGAATCATTTCTAAAGAAAACTCCAGAGACTTCTAACAGCAATATTTTTGGAGGTTGGAAATGAGATAAATATTCTCCTTTGCAAGTCAGCAGGAGCTATAGAAGGTACAGAAGGCACAACTAATTATGGTGTTACATGAACAAAAAGCTCTCAGCATCCACAAAGGCCTCTGCAGAGCGGGTTACATTAAGTAATTTTTAAGGTTCAGAACAGTTTAAAGGGATATTTCTTTAAAAATAAGTTAAATATTTTTTTTTTCATTTTCCCACTTTCACCTGCCAAATCAGCTATTTCAAACTTATAGGAGAATTCACCGTTTCTCCTCTTGGGCTTACTCTCAGCAATAGTCTGAAGGTATTTGGAGGTCTCTATGTTATCAGCATAGGATATGAAACATGATATTTGAATGTTGTACCTGCTACTTGTTAGTTGTATGGCCTTAGACTTGTTGTTGAACTTTCTTATACCTCAGTTTACTCATTTTAAAAGTAGGGGTAGTGGGCTTCCCTGGTGGCGCAGTGGTTGAGAGTCCACCTGCTGATGCAGGGGACACAGGTTCGTGCCCCGGTCCAGGAAGATCCCACATGCTGCGGAGCGGCTGGGCCTGCGCGTCCGGAGCCTGTGCTCCGCAACGGGAGAGGCCACAACAGTGAGAGGCCCGCGTACCGCAAAAAAAATCAATAAATAAAGAATTACAGACTTAAAAGTAAGACTCAAAACTATAAAACTTCTAGAAGAAAAAATAAACTGTATGCTGTTTGACATTGGTCTTAGTAATGCTTTTTTGCATATCTCTTTAGTATGCTTACTGTGCTTTTTTGCATATGTCTCCTTGGGCAAGGGAAGCAAAAGTGAAAATAATCATCAAACTAAAGAAGCTTTTGCACAGGGAACGAAGCTATCAATAAAATGAAAAGGCCACCTCTTGAATGGGAGAAGATATTTGTAAACGATATATTTGATAAGGAGTTAATATCCACAATATACAAAGAACTCATACAATTTGACATAAAAACCAAACAACCTGATTGAAAACTGGGTAGAGGTCCTTAATAGGCATTTTTTCTAAAGACATGCAGATGGCCAACAGACACATGAAAAGATGCTCAGCATCGCTGATCATCAGGGAAGTGCAGATCAAAAGCAAATTGAGATATCACCTCACAACTCTCAGAATGGCTCTTATCAAAAGAAAACAAAAAGTCAGTGTTGGTGAGGATCTAGAGAAAGTGAACCCTCATGCACTTTTTGTGGGAATGTAAATTGGTGAAGCCACTGTGGAGTACAATAAAAAGATTCCTCAAAAATTAAAAATAGAACTACCATATGATCAAGCAATTTCAGTCCTGTGTATTTATCCAATAAAAATGAAAACAGTCATTCAAAAACATATATGCACCCCTATGTTCATTGCAGCATTATTTGCAGTAGCCAAGATACGGAAGCAATCTAAGTGCCTACCAATAGATGAATGGATAAAGAAGTTGTGTGAGATGTATTTATATATACACACATACATACACACAGAATAGAATATTACTCAGCCATAAAAAGAAAGAAATCTTGCTCTTTGCAACAACATGGAGGGACCTAGCGGGTAGTATGCTAAGTGAAGTATGTCAGATGCAGAGTGACTAATACTGTATGATTTCATTTACGTGTGGAATCTAAAAAGCAGAACAATTGAACAAACATAACAAAAGAGAAACAGTTGTAGATAAAGAGAAGAAGCAGGTGGTTGCCAGAGGGACGTGGGTGGGAGGATGAGTGAAATAAGTGAGGGAGATTGAGAGGTACCAACTTCGGGTTGAAAAAGACATGAATCAGTTTATGAAATATACAGTGTGGGGAATATAGTCAGTAATTATGTAATATCTTTGCATGGTGTCAGATTGTAACTAGAATTATCATGGTGTTCATTGTGAAATGTATACAAGTATTGAATTACTATGTGTATATCAGGAACTAACCTAGTGTTGTAGGTCAGTTAAACTTCAAAAACGAACCAACTCATAGAAAAAGAGATCAGATTTGTAGTTACCAGAGGTGGGTGTGGTGGGAGGGGAATTGGATCAAGGTAGTTAAAAGGTACAAACTTCCAGTTATAAGATAAATAAGTGCTAGGGATCTAATGTACAACATGATAAATATAATTAACCCCAGTATATGTTATATATAAAAGTTGTTAAGAGTAAATTCTGAGTTCTCATCACGAAGAAAACTTTTTTTTTTCAATTTCTTTAATTTTAAATCTATATGAGATAATGTATGGTCACTAAGCTTTAATAAGTGATAATCATTTCATGATGTATATAAGTCAAATCTTTATACTGTACACCTTAAACTTATATAGTGCTGTATTTCAATTATATCTGAATACAGCTGGATGAAAACAAAGATCCGATAGACTTGAGAAAAAAATTAACATTATTATTCAGTCAACCAAGTGCTGAGCATATATTTTCCCCTCCCCCAGCAATAATATGTCTCTAAGATACGTAGAAAATATGGCCCCTGCTCTCAAAGTATTTATAGAATAGTTTGAAACACACACACACACACACACACACACACACACACACACACATACACAGAGTAAATGGAACAGACTAAATAATATGTGATTCTGAGCACTTAACATTTCAGAAAATCTCGGTAAGACTGGTTACTTATTTCTATCAAAAATTTCACATAATACTAACTCATTCATAGTGGGGTTTAAATGACTGATAGCTGGTTCTTTCCTGATAACAGTAGAAGCAGGAAAAATAGATCGCTAAGCATCAGAAAGGTAAAGGGGCTTGGAGGGGATGTGTGTTGGGAGAGGGAATAGTACAAAAAGATGAGTAATGGGATGCTGGAGACAGCTTTTGCAGAGTAACTTTGCCTCTGGCTGCGTTTCCTGAAATCCACGTGAATACATCCTTGAATAAGCATTAAGTAGTAGTCTAGAAATGCTAAGCCAAATCTCAATTTTAGCTATGATTTTTTAAAGTTATTTATTTTCTCTATTTTGGGGACAACAATTACGTCTTGTTTATTGTTGTATTCTCAGCATCTCATGTGCTAACAGATAAGTGCCTGATATATATTTAATATTTTTCCAAGGAGCTACTATTATTTGAATTTTCTACTAATCTTTTTCATCCTCTTTGTGAGTTATTTCTCTGTTTGCCCTCAAGTTACAATTTTCTTGTTCTACACACTTTCACTATGTCTACTTATTCTTCATTGATCACCTTTTTCCTGATGACCAGGCAGTGTAGGGTAGTAACGTCAATTGCAGGCATGGGCTTTGGAATCAAACATAAGTTCAAGTTCAGTTTTACCATTTACTAGCTATGGTATCTAGGGCCTAGGAATACTTCTTTGATCCTTAGCTTACTCTTTTGTTAAAAAGGTGTTAATGATAATACCTAACTCATAGCGTTATCATGAGAATTAGATGAAATATTAAGTATAAATGAAACAGCACAGTCTTGGGAATTTAATGAGTACTCACTAAATGTCAGCTGCTTTTACTTTTGTTTTTAAAGCTTTATTGAAATATTATAATTCACATGTCGTATAATTCACCCATTTAAAGCATACAATTCAGTGTTTTTAGGTAAATTTATAGGGTTGTACAACTGTCACCACAGTCTAATCTTACATCATTTTTTTTCTCCCAGAAGCCAGTAGCCATTAGCAGTCATTCCCCATATCCCCCACTCCCAGCCCTAGGAAACCACTAATATCCTTTCTGTCTCTATAGATTTGACTTTTCTGGACATTTTATGTAAATGGAATCATGCAACATAGAATAATATTTTCAAGGTTCATCCATGTTATAGTGTTTATTAGCAATTCTTTTTATTGTTGAATATGCCATTGTATCAATATACCACATGTTATTTATCCACTCATCAGTTGGCAAACATTTGGTGGTTTCCACTTTGCGTCTCTTATGGATAAAGCTGCTGTGAACATTTGTGTGCGAGCATTTGTGAGGACCTACATTTTTATTTACCTTGGGGTATATACTTAGGAGTAGGTATCTAACTACTGAGTCATATGTTAACTCAGTGTTTAAGATTTTGAGGAAATGCCAAATTGTTATCCATAGCAGCAGTATTATACATTCCCACCAGCAGTGTATGAAGGTTCCAGTTGCCTACATCTGCACTAACATTTGTTATTGTCTGCTTTTTTAAAGAAAAAAATGTAAGGCATGAAGTGGTATCTCGTGGTTTGATTTACATTTCTCAAATGACTATTTTGTGCATTTTTTATGTGCATAGTCGATAATTGTGTGTCTTCTTCAGAGAAAATCTTGTGATATAATAAGAAATATATATTTGGTCTCTGCCCCTGGTTCCTGGCACAGAACTCCTAAAACCCTTGAATTTCCTGAGTGATGGTGATGATTGGAACATCTTACAGAGATCTCTTAAATACCTTGGAATTTCCTGGGTGGTAAGGAGTGTCTTTTGTTCAAATCAGGCACCTCTTCGGTGGGCTCCTGGATAGCTTCAGGATGGGGGCTAGTCATCACAAAGACCGAGTCATGATTAGAAACTTGGAACTTTCAGCCTCACCCCCATCCTGTGGGGAGAGGAGAGAGGAGGACTCTGGATTGAGTTAATAGTTGATCATGCTTATGTGACAAAGCCTCCATAAAAATCCCTGAAATATGGGGTTCATAGAGCTTCCAGGTTGATGAATATATCCAGATACTTGGAGGGCAGTACACCCCAACTCCGTGGGAACAGAAGCTCCTTACTCAGGATTCTTCTGGATCCTTTCCTATGTATGTACTTCATCTTGCTTTTCATCTGTATCTTTTATAATATTCATTGTAATAAACTGGTAACAATAAGTAGATGTTTCCCTGAGTTTTGTGAGCTATTCCAACAGATTACTGAACCTAAGCAGTGGGAGATTGTGAGAAACTCCGACTTTGTAGCCAAGTTGGACAGCAATGTGAGTACCCTGAGGACTCATAACTTGTGACTGGCATCTGAAGTGAGGGCAGTCTTGTGAGACTGAGCCCTTAAGCCTGTGGAATCTGATGCTAGCTAACTACCTGGAGTAATGTTGAACTACATTATAGGACACCCATTGGTGCCCTGAGAGTTGGGAAATTGGTTGGTGTGGGGGAAAACCCACGCATTTGGTGTCAGAAGTGTTGTGAGTGGCGAAACAGTTTTCCTTCAAATCTGTTGCCTGTATTTTAATTAGGTTATTTGTCCTTTTATTATTGAATTTAAAGTGTTCTTCATATATTCTCAATTCAATTCTCTAATCAGACATGATTTGTAAAGATTTCCCCCGATTCTGTGGGTAGTCTTTTCACTTTCTTGATGGTGTTTTTTGAAGCAGAAAAGTTTTAAATTCTCATGTAGTTCAATTTATCTGTTTTCTTTTGTCACTTGTGCTTTGGGTGGCATACCTAAGAAATCATTGCTCAATCCAAGATCATGGGCATTTACTCTTTTACTTCCTTCCAAGAATTTTATAGTTTAACTCTTACAATTAGATCTTCGATCTATTTTGAATTACTTTTTGTTTATATTGTAATGTAGGGGGTCCAACTTCATGCTTTCACAAGTGGATATCCATTTATCACAGTATCACTTATTGAAAAGATTACTCTTTCTCATTGAATTGTCTTGGCATCCTTGTGAAAAATCAACATATCATAAATGTATGGGTTTATGTCTGTACTGTCATTTTTATTCCATTGATCTGTATGTCTATCCAAGATGTTTTTAAGTTTTCAGTGTCTAAATCTTGCACTTTTTTGGTAAATATATACCTAAGTATTTTGGGTTTTTGGTTATACGAAATGAAATTTATATAATTTCATACTTTCATTTTTGCTTTTTCTTAGCTAGCATGTAGTTATTGTAAATTGATCTTGTATCCTGCAGCCTCACAGAACTCATTTATTGTAATAGTTTTTTTTAATGGTTTCCATAGGATTTTCTATATACAAGAACATGTCATCTGCAAAAAGAGTTTTAGTTTTTCTTTTCCAATCTAGATGCCTTTATTTTTTTCATGCCTAGTTTCCCTACCTAGAGTTTCCAGTACAATGTTGAATACAAGTGGTGTGAGCGGATATCTTTGTATTGTTCCTGAATTTAGGAAGTATTTCAGTCTTATACCATTTTTTTAAACATCTTTATTGGAGTATAATTTCTTTACAATAGTGTGTTAGTTTCTGCTTCATAACAAAGTGAATCAGTTATACATATACATATGTTCCCATATCTCTTCCCCCTTGCGTCTCCCGTCCCCCCTCCCTGTCCCACCCCCCCTCCCTATCCCACCCCTCTAGGTGGTCACAAAGCACCGAGCTGATCTCCCTGTGCTATGTGGCTGCTTCCCACTAGCTATCTATTTTATGTTTGGAGGTGTATATATGTCCATGCCACTCTCTCACTTTGTCACAGCTTACCCTTTCCCCTCCCCATATCCTCAAGTCCATTCTCTAGTAGGTCTGTGTCTTTATTCCCGTCTTACCCCTAGGTTCTTCATGACATTTTTTTTTTCTTAGATTCCATATATACGTGTTAGCATATGGTATTTGTCTTTCTCTTCTGACTTACTTCACTCTGTATGACAGACTCCAGGTCCATCCACCTCACTACAAATAACTCAATTTCATTTCTTTTTATGGCTGAGTAATATCCCATTGTATATATGTGCCACATCTTTATGCATTCATCTGATGATGGAAACTTAGGTGGCTTCCATGTCCTGGGTATTGTAAATAGAGCTGCAATGAACATTTTGGTACATGACTCTTTTTGAATTATGGTTTTCTCAGGGTATATGCCCAGTAGTGGGATTGCTGGGTCATACGGTAGTCCTATTTGTAGTTTTTTACGGAACCTCCATACTGTTCTCCATAGTAGCTGTACCAATTCACATTCCCACCAGCAGTGCAAGAGGGTTCCCTTTTCTCCACACCCTCTCCAGCATTTATTGTTTCTAGACTTTTTGATGATGCCCATTCTGACCGGTGTGAGGTGATATCTCATTGTAGTTTTGATTTGCATTTCTGTAATGATTAATGATGTTGAGCATTCTTTCATGTGTTTGTTGGCAATCTGTATATCTTCTTTGGAGAAATATCTATTTAAGTTCTTCTGCCCATTTTTGGATTGGGTTGTTTGTTTTTTTTGTTATTGAGCTGCATGAGCTGCTTTTAAATTTTGGAGATTAATCCTTTGTCAGTTGCTTCATCTGCAAATATTTTCTCCCATTCTGAGGGTTGTCTTTTGGTCCTGTTTATGGTTTCCTTTGCTGTGCAAAAGTTTTGAAGTTTCATTAGGTCCCATTTGTTTATTTTTGTTTTTATTTCCATTTGTCTAGGAGGTGGGTAAAAAAGGATCTTTCTGTGATTTATGTCATAGAGTGTTCTGCCTAGGTTTTCCTCTAAGAGTTTGATAGTGTCAGGTCTTAGAATTAGGTCTTTAATCCATTTTGAGCTTATTTTTGTGTATGGTGTTAGCGAGTGTTCTAATCTCATACTTTTACATGTATCTGTCCAGTTTTCCAAGCACCACTTATTGAAGAGGCTGTCCTTTCGCCACTGTACATTCCTGCCTCCTTTATCAAATATAAGGTGACCATATGTGCGTGGGTTTATCTCTGGGCTTTCTATGCTGTTCCATTGATCTATATTTCTGTTTTTGTGCCAGTATCATACTTTCTTGATTACTGTAGCTTTGTAGTATAGTCTGAAGTCAGGGAGCCTGATTCCTTCAGCTCTGTTTTTCATTCTCAAGATTGCTTTGGCTATTCGGGGTCTTTTGTGTTTCCAAACAAATGGTGAAATTTTTTGTTCTAGTTCTGTGAAAAATGCCAGTGGTAGTTTGATAGGGATTACATTGAATCTGTAGATAGCTTTGGGTAGTAGAGTCATTTTCACAGTGTTGATTCTTCCAATCCAAGAACATGGTATAATCTCTCCATCTATTTGTATCACCTTTAATTTCTTTCCTCAGTGTCTTATAATTTTCTGCATACAGGTCTTTTGTCTGTTAGGTAGGTTTATTCCTGGGTATGTTATTCTTTCTGTTGCAATGGTAAATGGGAGTGTTTTCTTGATTTCACTTTCAGATTTTTCATCATTAGTGTATAGGAATGCCAGAGATTTCTGTGCATTAATTTTGTATCCTGCTACTTTACCAAATTCATTGATTACCTCTAGTAGTTTTCTGGTAGCATCTTTAGCATTCTCTATGTATAATATCATGTCATCTGCAAACAGTGACAGCTTTACTTCTTTTCCAATTTGGATTCCTTTTATTTCCTTTTCTTTTCTGATTGCTGTGGCTAAAACTTCCAAAACTATTTTGAATAAGAATGGTGAGAGTGGGCGACCTTGTCTTGTTCCTGATCTTAGTGGAAATGGTTTCAGTTTTTCACCATTGAGGACGATTTTGGCTGTGGGTTTGTCATATATGGCCTTTATTATGTTGAGGAAAGTTCCCTCTATGCCTACTTTCTGCAGGGTTTTTATCATAAATGGGTGTTGAATTTTGTCGAAAGCTTTCTCTGCATCTATTGAGATGATCATATGGTTTTTCTCCTTCAATTTGTTAATCTGGGGTATCATGTTGATTGATTTGCATATATTGAAGAATCCTTGCATTCCTGGAATAAACCCCACTTGATCATGGTGTATGATCCTTTTAATGTGCTGTTGGACTCTGTTTGCTAGTATTTCGTTGAGGATTTTTGTATCTGTGTTCATCAGTGTTATTGGCCTGTAGTTTTCTTTCTTTGTGACATCTTTGTCTGGTTTTGGTATCAGGGTGATGGTGGCCTTGTAAAATGAGTTTGGGAGTGTCCCTTCCTCTGCTATATTTGGAAGAGTTTGAGAAGGATAGTTGTAAGCTCTTCTCTAAATGTTTGATAGAATTCACCTGCGAAGCCATCTGGTCCTGAGCTTTTGTTTGTTGGAAGATTTTTAATCACAGTCTCAATTTCAGTGCTTGTGAGTGGTCTGTTCATATTTTCTATTTCTTCCTGGTTCAGTCTCGGAAGGTTGCGCATTTCTAAGAATTTGTCCATTTCTTCCAGGTTGTCCATTTTCTTGGCATAGAGTTGCTTGCCGTAATCTCTCATGGTCCTTTGTATTTCTGCAGTGTCAGTTGTTACTTATCCTTTTTCATTTCTAATTCTATTGATTTGAATCTTCTCCCCTTTTTTTCTTGATGAGTCTGGCTAATGGTTTATTAATTTTGTTTATGATCTCAAAGAACCAGCTTTTAGTTTTATTGATCTTTGCTATCGTTTCCTTCATTTCTTTTTCATTTATTTGTGATCTGATCTTTATGATTTCTTTCCTTCTGCTAACTTTGGGCTTTTTTTGTTCTTCTTTCTCTAATTGCTTTAGGTGTAAGGTTAGGTTGTTTATGTGAGATGTTTCTTGTTTCTTAGGTAGGATTGAATTGCTATAAACTTCCCTCTTAGAACTGCTTTTGCTGCATCCCATAGGTTTTGGGTGGTCGTGTTTTCATTGTCATTTGTTTCTAGATATTTTTTGGTTTCCTCTTAGATTTCTTCAGTGATCTCTTGGTTATTAAGTAGTGTATTGTTTACCCTCCATGTTTGAGTATTTTTTACAGATTTTTTCCTGTAATTGATATCTAGTCTCATAGCATTCTGGTCGGAAAAGATAGTTGATACAATTTCAAATTTCTTAAATTTACCAAGGCCTGATTTGTGATCCAAGATATGATCCAAGATGTGATGTATCCTGGAGAATGTTCCATGAGCACTTGAGAAGAATGTGTATTCTGTTGTGTTTAGTTGGAATGTCCTATAAATATCAATTAAGTTCGTCTTGTTTAATGTATTATTTAAAGCTTGTGTTTCCTTATTTAGTTTAGTTTTCATTTCGCATGATCTGTCCATGGTGACAGTGGGGTGTTAAAGTCCCCTACTCTGATTGTGTTACTGTCGATTTCCCCTTTTATGGCTGTTAGTATTTGCCCTATATACTGAGGTGCTCGTATGTTGGGTGCATAAACATTTACAATTGTTATATCTTCTTCTTGGATCAATCCCTTGATCATTATGTAGTGTCCTTCTTTGTCTCTTCTAATTGTCTTTATTTTAAAGTCTATTTTGTCTGATATGAGAATTGCTACTCCAGCTTTCTTCTGATTTCCATTTGCATGGAATATCTTTTTCCATCCCCTTACTTTCAGTCTATATGTGTCCCTAGGTTTGAAGTGGGTCTCTTGTAGACAACATATGTATGGGTCTTCTTTTTGTCTCCATTCAGCCAGTCTATGTCTATTGGTTGGAGCATTTAATCCATTTACATTTAAAGTACTTATCGATGTGTGTGTTCCTATTCTCATTTTCTTAATTGTTTTGGGTTTGTTATTGTAGGTGTTTTCCTTCTCTTGTGTTTCCTGCCTAGAGAAGTTCCTTTAGCATTTGTTGTAAAGCTGGTTTGGTGGTGCTGAATTCTCTTAGCTTTTGCTTGTCTGTAAAGGTTTTAATTTCTCCCTCAAATCTGAATTAGATCCTTGCTGGGTAGAGTAATCTTGGTTGTATGTTTTTCTCCTTCATAGCTTTAAATATGTCTTGCCAGCCCCTTCTGGCTTGCAGAGTTTCTGCTGAAAGATCAGCTGTTAACATTATTGGGATTCCCTTGTGTGTTATTTGTTGTTTTTCCCTTGCTGCTTTTAATAGTTTTTCTTTGTATTTAATTTTTGATAGTTTGATTAATGTGTGTCTTGGCATGTTTCTCCTTTGTTATATCCTGTATAGCACTCTCTGTGCTTCCTGAACTTGATTAACCATTTGCTTTCCCATATTAGGGAAGTTTTCGACTATAATCTCTTCAAATAGTTTCTCAGTCCCTTTCATTTTCTCTTCTTCTTCTGGGACCCCTATAATTCAAATGTTGGTGTGTTTAATGTATCCCAGAGGTCTCTGAGACTGTGCTCAATTCGTTTCATTCTTTTTTCCTTATTCTGCTCTGCAGTAGTTATTTCCATTATATTATCTTCCAAGTCACTTATCCGTTCTTCTGCCTCAGTTATTCTGCTATTGATCCCTTCTAGAGAATTTTAAATTTCATTTATTGTGTTGTTCATCATTGCTTGTTTCCTCTTTAGTTCTTCTAGGCCCTTGTTAAATGTTTCTTGCATTTTCTCTATTCTATTTCCAAGATTTTGGATCATCTTACTATCATTCTGAATTCTTTTCCAGGTAGACTGCCTATATCCTCTTCGTTTGTTAGGTCTGGTGGGTTTTTACCTTGCTTCTTCATCTGCTGTGTGTTTTTCTGTCTTCTCAGTTTGGTTACCTTACTCTGTTTGGGGTCTCCTTTTTGCAGGCTGCAGGTTCATAGTCCCTTTGTTTTTGGTGTCTGTCCCCAGTGGCTAAAGTTGGTTCAATGGGTTGTAGGCTTCCTGGTGGAGGGGAGTAGTGCCTGTGTTCTGGTGGATGAGGCTGGATCTTGTCTTTCTGGTGGGCAGGTCCACGTGTGGTGGTGTGTTTTGGGGTGTCTTTGGCCTTATTATGATTTTACGTAGCCTCTCTGCTAATGGGTGGGGTTGTTTTCCTGTCCTGCTAGTTGTTTGGCATAGGGTGTCCAGCACTGTAGCTTGCTGGTCGTTGAGTGAAGCTGGGTGTTGGTGTTGAGATGGAGATCTCTGGGAGATTTTCGCCATTTGATATTAGGTGGAGCTGGGAGGTCTCTTGTGGACCAGTGTCCTGAAGTTGGCTCTCGCATGTCAGAGGCACAGCACTGACTCCTGGCTGGAGCACCAAGAGCCTGTCATCCACGTGGCTCAGAATAAAAGGGAGAAAAAGTGGAAAATAAGAAAGAAAGAGGATAAAATTAAGTAAGATAAAATAAAGTTATTAAAATAAAAAATCATTATTAAGAAGAAAATTTTTTAAAGTAAAAAAGAAACAAAAAAAGAACAACAACAAAAAAAACATACAGAGAAAACCCTAAGACAAATGTTGAAGGCAAAACTATGCAGACAAAATGTCACACAGAAGAATATATACACTGTCACAAAATGAGGAAAAGGGGAAAAAATAATATATCTTGCTCTCAAAGTGCACCTCCTCAATTTGGGATGATTCTTTGTCTATTCAGGTATTCCACCGATGCAGGGTACATCAAGTTGATTGTGGAGATTTAATCCGCTGTTCCTGAGGCTGCTGGGAGAGATTTCCCTTTCTCTTTGTTCACACAGCTCCGGGGGTTCAGCTTTGGATTTGGCCCTGCCTCTGCGTGTAGGTCCCCGGAGGGCGTCTGTTCTTTGCTCAGACAGGACAGGGTTAAAGGAGCAGCTGATTAGGGCGCTCTGGCTCACTCAGGCCAGAGGGAGGGAGGGGCACAGAGTGCGGGGCGAGCCTTTGGTGGTAGAGGCCAGGTTGACGTTGTACCAGCCTGAGGCATGCCGTGCGTTCTCCTGGGTAAGTTGTCCCTGGATCATGGGATCCTGGCTGTGGCCGGCTGCACAGGCTTCCGGGAGGTGAGGTGTGGATAGTGACCTGTGCTCGCACACAGGCTTCTTGGTGGCGGCAGCAACAGCCTTAGCATCTCATGCCCGTCCCTGGGGTCTGCGCTGATAGCCATGGCTCGCGCCCGTCTCTGGAGCTCCTTTAAGCAGTGCTCTTAATCCCCTCTCCTCGCGCACCAGGAAACAGAGGGAAGAAAAAGTCTCTCGCCTCTTCGGCGGGTCCAGACTTTTTCCCGGACTCCCTCCCGGCTAGCCGTGGTGTACTAACCCCTTCATGCTGTGTTCACGCCGCCAACCCCAGTCCTCTCCCTGGGATCCCACCGAAGCCTGAGCCTCAGCTCCCAGCCCCCGCCCACCCCAGCAGGTGAACAGACAAGCCTCTTGGGCTGGTGAGTGCCTCTGTGTGGGAATCTCACCGCTTTGCCCTCTGCACCCCTGTTTCTGTGCTCTCCTCCGCGGCCCTGAAGCTTCCCCCCTCCACCACCCGCTGTCTCTGCCCACGAAAGGGCTTCCTAGTGTGTGGAAAGCTTTCCTCCTTCACAGCTCCCTCCCACTGGTGCAGGTCCCATCCCTAGTCTTTTGTCTCTGTTTTTTCTTTTTTCTTTTGCCCTACCCAGGTACGTGGGGAGTTTCTTGCCTTTTGGGAGGTCTGAGGTCTTCTGCCAGCATCCAGTAGGTGTTCTGTAGGAGTTGTTCCACGTGTAGATATATTTCTGATGTATCTGTGGGGAGCAAGGTGATCTCTGCGTCTTACTCTTCCGCCATCTTCCCCCCCTCTCCAGTCTTATACTGTTAATTGTGATGTTATCTGTGAGTTTTCATAGATGCCTTTTTTCAGGCTGAGGAAGTTCACTTCTATTCCTAATTTTTGAGTGTTTTTATCATGTAAAAGATACTGGATCTTTTCACATGCGTTTTCTTCATGTATTGAGATGATGATTTGGGTTTTGCTCTTAATTCTTATAATATGGTGTATTACATGGACTTTTTAATGTTAAAGCAACTGTGCAACCCTGGAATAAATCCCCCTTATTAATGATTTAGAATCCTTTTTATATGTTGCTGGATTTGCTTTACTAGTATTTTGTGGAGAATTTTTGTGTTAGTATTCACATTACTAGTCTGTAGTTTTTTTTTTCTACTATTTTTGTCTGGTTTTGATATAAGGGCAACATAAGTCTCATAGAATGAGTTTGGAAGGTTCCTTTCTCTTTGTTTTTTTTTTTTTTTTTGTGGTACGCGGGCCTCTCACTGTTGTGGCCTCTCCCGTTTCGGAGCATAGGCTCCGGACGCGCAGGCTCAGCAGCCATGGCTCACGGGCCCAGCCGCTCTGTGGCATGTGGGATCTTCCCAGACCGGGGCACGAACCCGTGTCCCCTGCATCGGCAGGTGGACTCTCAACCACTGTGCCACCAGGGAAGCCCTCTTTATTTTTTTTTTTTGGAAGAGTTTGTGAAGGATTGGTGTTTATTCTTCTCTAAATGTTTGGTGGAATTCTCCAGTGAAGCCATCTGGTCCTGAACCTTTGTGTATTATGGAAATTTTTTAAACTTACTGATATTCAATCTCTTTACTTTTTTAGATCTGATAAGATTTTCTATTTCTTTTTGAGTCAGTTTCAGTAGCATCTGTCTTTCAGGAATTTTTGCATATCCTAGTTTACTTAATTTTTTGTCAAACAATCATGCATAACATTTTCTTATAATCTTTTTAAATTTAGTAAAATATGTCTTCCTTTTTTCATGGTCAGTCTAGCCAAAGGTTTTTCAATTTTGTTGATCTTTTCAAGAAATCAACCTTCAGTTTCATTGACTTTTTTGTATTATTTTACTATTCTCTATTTCATTTATTTCCTCTCTTATCTTTATTATTTCCTTTTTATTTTTTTAGGTTTACTTTGCTCTTATTACTCTACTTTCCTGTGGTGGAAGATGAGATTATTGATTTGAGCCATCAGTGTGCCATAGCTAGCTAACATCAGCTTAGCTGAGTCGCTTGTACACATATGTTCCCAACTCTGCATTCACTGGTGTCACATTCATAGTGAAATTAGTCTAAGTTGGGGTATTTACACCACAGAAATTGGCAAATGATATAAATCAAGGGTTTCTTTTTGGAAAGCTGTTTTACAGGTATATCACCAATCATGGATGACTTACTTGAACCTACCTGATTATACTGCTGGCTTTATTAGGTGGCAGTAGGACTGCCCTTCTAGGTTTCGTTGCAATTTTAGAATTTTTTTCAGTGCTTCATGTCAAAGATATTCATACTTACAATTTGTTTATTCTTAGACACTTCTGGAGTTACTAAGTACTTCAAATCACAGTCAAGTTGTTATCTTCAATTTTAGGGTCAGAATATTTACTTCACTTATTTTGGACCTGTGTTCTGATATTCATTTTCTTTCATTGGTTTCTGCAGTGTTTGTGGTGATGAAATTTTAGCATGATAAACCTTTTGAAAGTGGAAGTGAATGTTCAGAGCATCTTTGGGTAAGGGCATTGGCTGAGCTATCTATACCTCTATTTTCTCCTACAGTTTGCTTATTTTCTGGCAGGTGCAAATACACAACAGCCCTCTTCTGGAAAGCATAAAGCAAATACTTAAGTCTGACACCTGGCTGTGAATTACAATCAGGTGCAAAATCAGCTTCTGTTCATGTGCCTTGCTTCTACTTAAATTGGCTGAAAGCATTTTTTATTTTAAAGTCGCTCTTGAGTCATGACCTTTAATGACAAACCTCAGCCCAACACAGATTGATTATAGCTGCGTTACAAAGTGCCCCTACAGCATTTAAAATGGAAATGCTGACCATGTGTGTGCCTTTACTGGCGCTAGGCTAGCAGGTGTGGAATGATTGTAGTTCAAAAAAGGTTGGTGAAACATCTGAAGCTTAAGGAATTATTGAGAATCTCTTAATTATTTAGAGATTCATGCACAGAGAATTCACTTTCTATTTGGAACTACTTTCAGAAAACCAGTTAATTTTTCTAGGATGATAATATAATATAAATTTGCAAATCTATTCAAATCCTGGTTTTGCTGTTTACTAACCATGTGACTTTGGCCAAATTTCTTAAATTCTTTGAACCTCAGTTTCCTTAACTGCATATTGGAAATAGTATTGAATATAATGTATAATATACTGTATAATGGAAGTCTGCCTTGCAAGGTTATTATAAGATTTAATGAAGGCTGTATGTATGTATATTCATATGCATCTAGCATCATATATGTTCCTTTCCCTTTAACTGCTAGTTGTCACTTATCCTTGTCATTTGCCTGGGACATATTTTTAAAAATCACATTTTTTCTCTCTATGGTTGAAACAAATCATTTCTTCTAAGTGATCAGAATAATTCAACTGCTGGAAAAATTATCTGAGACTTTATTGTGATGATTTCTACAATTACTACTTTTTATATGGAAGTCAAATTGCTTCAGAGACATAGCATTTATTATACACTTACTTAATTAGATATTTTTCTAAATATTTTACATGTATTATCTCCTTCAGTTTTTATGTTCCAAATGATAGGTGCCATTACGATCCCCATTGTAAAGATAAGGAAACAAGTACTTGCCCAAGTCGTATAGCTGTTAAAGAAGTCAGATTAGGCCCAGGATAGAGCTGCTCATGCAAAGTACCATATCAGCAAACCAGAACTTAACTAAGTTTCTTTGCTTGGCTCTTCCAGAAAAGGAAAGCCTAGGTCAACCAATCAGTGTTTGCCTGCTCAGCACAAGTTACCTAACCCAGCTCCAAGTCTTCCCTTTGCTTCGTGCAAGGAAAGTGACCTTACTTTAACCAATTAGCAATTGCCCAGGGTAAGTTCCTTGTTCCTGGTCACTTTGGTCTATAAAAATCTCATGCCTTGTACAGCTCCTCAGAGCTCCTTTTTGTCTGCTAGATTGAATGCTGCCTGATTCATAAATCACTGAATAAAAGCCTACTAGGTCAGTAAATTGTCTGTGGAAAATTTTCTTTTAACATAGCTAAAGTACGTGAAAGAGGTGAAATTTTAATCAAGCAGTTCGTCTTCACAGTTTCTAAATACTTGCTACTCAATTTGTGGCACATGGACCATTAGTACTGGCATCATTTGAAGCTTGTTAGAAATGTGTAGTCTCTGGCCCCACCCTAGATGTACTGACTCTGAATATGCATTTTAACAAGATTCTCAGTTCTCATATGTACAGTAAAGTTTCAGAAGTACTTCTTTAAACCACTAATGGATGATAATATGAGCCTAGTCCCTATCTGTCACATGTATTTCTCATACAACCATTGAAATGAACAGGAGAATGTAACACCAGCAATAACACCATGCCTAAAAAAATGAAGAAAGTAAAACTTTCATATGACTAAAACCTAAAATGTGTACGAGAAATAGTGCAAGGGAAACTAAATTGAAAACAGGCACTAAGGTCAGTCTGGCAGCTCCTTCTACTGAGATTGAAAAAGATTTACTAGAATAAACCAAAGGAAAATTTATAGACTATCTGTTGTGTTTTCAATGAAATTGAAGAAAACATGGATTCTATCTTTAGAAAAAGGAAAAGACATGGTGAACTGGAAACCACTGTCCCTGTTCTCATATCCACATGTGTCTATGAGGGAGGGAAATTTAAATGCAAAAGAATATAAACTGAGCTTGCGCCAAGTCTCTTGAATGTAAAGAGAGCTTAGTGTTGTGGCTTTCATAATGTAAATATAGCTCAGGGAATCCTTAGTAAAATAATTCATGGGCTTGTTTTAATTTTGTTTATTGTTTGAAAAGAATGCAGAGTCATGCTCAAGTTAGCAAGGGAAATATTCCTTGTTCATTTGAGATTAAATTGTCATATTAACTCCAAGAAAAAATAAATCTCAACACGGTAAGGTTTATACAATATTAGGAAGGCTAGTGAGGAAATCAGCTGTGGATCTCACTGGTAGAGAGGCAGAACTGAGATGAGACTATGCACTTTCACTCTTTGAGGGACTTAGGGTCTGCACGTGACCCCTCCAAAGGCAATGATGTCTGTGCGGATGAGAGTCTCTGTTAACATTTAGCTGAAGCTCTAGACACTCCAGTTTGCAGAAAAGCAGGAAGTGATTAAGGGGAGGAGAACTCTCTCCTTGTGAAGAAAGATGGAGTTTCCCAAGGGAAGAGCAGCAAGGGACTGTACTTGGGAACTTTAACGAAGGGGCTGCATAGAAAGGAATAATTATTGAGAAAAGAGCAAAGGGAAGTAGATGGAAGTAAAATGTTCATATAGGACATCTTCCAAGTTTGGAAGGCCTTTCCATTATGTGATAGAATGGAATGATCAAGTCTAATAAACTTACAATTTCTGTTCCCAAACTGCTACTATTTTGAGATATACATGACCCCTAAGCAAAGAACTTGGTAGAAAATCATTATAGTCTAGTGTGAGTTTGATATGAGGAAGACTGGGGAAGGGTCATAAATACAGGAAAGTACACAAATCCTAAGTGTAGTGCTTTATAAATTTGTATGAAGTAAACACTGCCATATAACCACCAGCCAGGTCAAGTTATAGAACATAACCAGCACTGTAGAAACTTCTTTATTCAGCTCCCTCCACACTGCCATTACCCTTCCCAAAGATAACCACTATTCTGTAAGCCTATATTAATTTTGCCAAATTTTGAACTTTAATCTGGATTGAATTATACAGTATATACTTTTTTGTGTCTGTTTCTTTAGCTCAGAGTTACAATTATAAGGTTCATCCATATTGTTGAATATTGCTGTTTTTCATCCATTTTCATTGCTTTATCTATAGTATGCCACTATATGAATGTACCACAATATATCTATGTAGTATTCTGTCTTCCATTTTTGCATTCTGAATAGTATTGTTGTGATCTGTCTGGTGCATGTCTTGAGGTGTATATATGTTTGCATTTCTGGACTGGATTGCTGGGTTGAAGAGCAAACACATGGTTAACTTTATTAGCTACTGCCAGTTTGCCTAAGTGGGTGTACTAATTTTCACTCCCACAGTCAGCATATGAGAATTCTGGTTGTTCCACCTCCTCACTAACACTTTCTATTGACAGTTCACTATTGCTGCAAGACAAACCACCACAAAACTTAGTGGCTTAAGACAACAACGATTTATTATTGCTTATACATCTGCAGGTGGTCCCGGGCTCAACTGATATAGGTTAGGTTCTCCTGGGTGGCTCTCTTCTAAATAGTGGTTCTGGCTGGACTGGAGTTGACTCTATTGTGGTCTCTTCTTTGTGTGTTTATTCAGGGACACAGACCAGAGGGTGGATGAGCAGCAATTACACGGGGGAAGCTCTGCTCATGGAGATGGCAAAAATGCATGTAGGCTAACAGAAACACTCCAAGCCCTGAGGCTTAGGCTTGAAAATGTCACACATTACTTCTGATTTATTCTATTGGCCAAAGCAAGTCATAAGGCGAAACCCAAAGACAAGGGTAGAGACAGATTTAATGGGAAGAATTAAAGTCCCATGGCAAGATTGTGGTTGCAGCAAGTGATGAAGAATTGATGCTATTAATGCAATCTATCACAGCAGTTTTTTTTTTTCTCCTATTTTTGTCATTCACGTTGGGGTGTTGTGATAACATACTGTGTTTTTAATTTGTATTTCTCTGATAGCCAATGAAGTTGAGAATTTTTAAAAAATATTTTTATCCGTTCATGTATCTTCTTTGGTAAGGCTTTTCCACACCATTTGCCTATTTAAAAATTCAAGTTGTCTGCCTTTTTCTTACTGATATATAGAATTTTTAATAAAAATATAATCTGGATAGGAGTCCTTCATCTGATATATTTATTGCCAATATCTCCTCCCATTCTATGGCTTATTTTCTCACTGTTTTAATGTCATCTTAGGGTAAATGGAAGTTCTTAAATTTTAATGAAGTTTAATTTATTAACCTTTTGTTTTATGTTTAGTGCATTAACATCCTGTTTAAGAAATCTTTATCTGAAGGAAATGAGGACATTTTTCTGTTATTTTCTAGATGCTTAATTATTTTAATTTCCATATTTAGATCTATGATCCAACTGAAATTTCTTTCATATGTGCAAGGTTCATTTTTTTTTCTACATAAGTTTTGGGTCATCGTGTTTTCATTGTCATTTGTTTCTAGGTATTTTGTGATTTCCACTTTGATTTCATCAGTGATCTCTTGGTTATTAGGTCGTGTATTGTTTAGCTTCCATGTATTTTTATTTTTTAGAGATTTTTTCCTGTAATTGATATTTACTCTCATAGTGTTGTGGTCAGAAAAGATACTTCATGTGATTTCTACATAATCATTTATTGAAAAGGTTGAGTCATTTATTGAGAAGAAAATAACTTTCTTACTGCATTGCAGTGCCACATTTGTGGAAAATCATGAGACCACATATGTGTGAATCTGTGTGACAGGCAGAATTTTAAAATGGCTCTCCAGGATGCCACACACTAATCATGGGAATCTGTGAATATGATGATATAGCCCTCCCATAATTATGTTGTATTATATGCCACAATGGACCAAATAGTGGAAAGATAAGGAGATTATCTGGGTGGGCCTGATTTAATCACGAGCTCTTAAATGCAGAGCACTTTCTCCTACTGGTGACAGAAGGGAAAGCCAGAGATTTGAAATATCAGAAATACTCAACACACCGTTCCTGGTTAAATGATAGAAGGGGCCATGTGAGATGGTATGCAGGCAGCCTGGAGATGGAGGGGACAGCTCTCAGCTGACAGGCGTGAATGAGCTTGAAAACAGATTCTTCCCTACACCTTCAGATGAAATCCCAGCTCAGCCAATTTATTAATTTCAGCCTTGTGAGACTGAGCAGAGAACCTACTTGAGCCCATCTGGACTTCTGACCTACAGAGCCATGATATACTAAATGGGTATTGTTTTATGCTGCAGAGTTTGAGATGGTTTGTTAGACAGCAATAGAAAACTTTGCTTCTTGATTCTGTATTTTGTTCCATAGTTTATTTTGGTATTTTTACCGCAATAACAATACTATGATGCTTTAATTATTATGGCTTTATAGTAAGCTTTGACTTCTGAGACTGTGTGTCATCCCTCCTTGTTCAAGGTTATCTTGATGCTTCCTGACCTTGAATTTCCACATAAATTTTAGAAAAAAACAGAAAAAAAACATAGGCATGATTTTACTTGCAATTACAATGAGGAGAATCGGCCTTAAATTTTGAGTCTAGGAACATGATATATGCCCCCATTAAATGAGGTCTTCTTTAATATTTCTCAGTAATTTTTTAACAGCTTCACTGAAGTATAATTTATATCCCATAAAATCACCTGTTTTAACTGTACAATTTGATGTTTTATTTCATTTATACATTTGTGCAATTATCATGGCAATCAGGTTTAGAACATTTCTCTCACTTCAAAAAGTTTCCTAGTGCCTCTTTGCAGCAAATCTCTGCTTCCACCTGCAGACCCAGGCAATCCCTGACATGCTTTCTCTATATGTAGTTTTGCCTTTTCTTAGAGGTCTAATATAGTGGAATCATACAGTACGTAGTCTTTTGTTTCTGGCTTCTTTCATGTAGCATGATGTCTTTTATATTAATCCACATTGTTGCATGAAACAGTAGTTTGTTCCTTTTAATTTAATTGCTGAGTAAGTATTGTGTTGAATGTCATGTTGTGTTTATTCATTCACGTGGTGATTGACACATAGGTTGTTTCCATTTTGAGCTATTATGAGTTACACAGCTATAGATATTCACATGCAAGTGTCTTTCCATATAGGTTTTCATTTCTGTAGGGTGGATTCCGAGGAGGAGAATTAATGGGTCACATAGTAAGCTTACGTTTAACTTTTTAAGAAGCTGCAAGATTGTTTCTTAAAGTGGCAGTATCATTTTACATTTCCACCAACAGTGTATGAAGATTACAGTTCTCCAATTTCTCACCAACACTCATTGTTGTCTTTTTATTTTAGACACTCTAGTGGTTATATAGTGGCATTTCATTGTGATTTTAATTTTCATTTCCCAAATGACTAATGGTGGTGAGCAAGTTTTCATGTACTTATTGGCCATCTTATTATCTTCTAAGGTGAAGTGGCTGTTCAGTTCTTTTGCTCATTTTGTATTGGTTTATCTTCTAAATTGGAAGAATTTAAAAAATCTAATCTGGATATAACTACTTTACTAGATATATGTTTTACAAAAACTATCTCTTATTCTGTGACTTGTCTTTTCATTTCATTACCGGTGTCTTTTGAAGAACAAAAGTGTTAATTTTGATGGAGTCTAATTCATGTGGTTTATTTCCTTTACTTAATTTTCATGCATTTTTGCATCATATCTCAGAAATCTTTGCCTAACCCAAGGCTGCAAAGATTTTCTTCTGTGTTTTTAATATAAGTTTGATAGTTTTAGACCAAACATTTATGTATTTAATACGTTTGAGTTAATTTTTGTATATAGTATGAGGTAAGGTTTGAGGTTCTTTTTTGTTTTCTTTCTTTTTTCCTTTTATTTTTTTGAAAAGGAATATCCAATTGTTTTACCACTACTTGTTGAAAAGACTATCCTTTCCTCATTTAGTTACCTTGGCATCTTTGTCAGAAATCAATTGAATACATCCATAAAGGACTGTTTCTGGAGTGTCTGATTTGTACCATTGATCTATATGTCTATTTGTATGCCAATACTACTTTCTTAATTACTGTAGTTTAATAGAAAGCCTTATAATCAGGCAGTATGACTTCCCCAACTTTGTTCCTCTTTTTAAATTATTTTGGTTATTCATTAGTTATTGTATATAATTTTTAGTATTAACTTCTCAATATCTACAAACAAATCTCTGGGACTGTTATTAGAATTTCATTGAATATATGGGCCCATTTGAGGAAAACTGCCCAATATTAAGTCTTTCAATCCACGAACTTGGGCTATTTCAAATTCGCTCTCAAATATTTTTAGTTTGCACTGTACAGGTCTTGCAGTTTTGTTAAATTTATTAAATTTTTTTATTGGAGTATAGTTGCTTTACAATATTGTGTTAGTTTCTACTGTACAGCAAAGTGAATCAGCTATACGTATACATATATCCCCTCTTTTTTGGATTTCCTTCTCATTTAGGTCACCACAGAGCCTTGAGTAGAGTTTTCTGTGCTATACAATAGGTTCTCATTAGTTATCTATTTTATACATAGTATCAATAGTGTAGATTTGTCAGTCCCAATCTTCCAGTTCATCCAACCGCCCTTTCCCCCTTGGTACCCATACGTTTGTTCTCTACATCTGTGTCTATTTCTGCTTTGTAAATAAGATCGTCTATACCAATTTTTTCAGATTCCACATATATGTGTTAATATACGGTATTTGTTTTTCTCTTTCTGACTTACTTCACTTTGTATGACAGTCTCTAGGTCCATCCATGTCTCTACAGATGACCCAGTTTCGTTCCTTTAAAATGTTTAATTCTTTTTGATGTTATGTATCAAGAATGGATTTTGGATTTTCTCAGTGATTTTTCTTTACCTGGTGAGATGGTATTACTGGTAACGTTTTGCAATTTTCTGGGTAAAGTTCTTGCATATCTTTCTTTACTAGTGTTGTGGATTTTTAAACAGTCTTTTGACTTTATGTTATCTGTGATGTTATTGTAAATGGTATCACATTTAAATTTTATATTCTACTTTCCAGTTGGTGATGTAAAAAGTACAGACAGTCTTTGTATATTGATATTTCTTGGTCATTCTTATGAGGGCTTTACCAATATTATTAGTTTTTCCAATGAATAAATTTTGCATTGTTTATTCTCTCTAGAGTATTTAAAATAAAAATACTCTATTTTCTATTTAATTGATTTCTACTCTACTCTTTATTATTTCCTTTCTTCTGTATTAATTAGAATTAGCTTGCTGTTCTTTTCAGCTGGAAGTTTAAATAATTGTTTTTCAGTCCTCTTTTCCAAAATAAGCATTTAAGGTTATTTATTTCCTTCTAAGTATAACTTTAGCTTCATCCCAAAAGATTTGATATGTGATATATCCGTTATTGTCTAGTTACAATTGTATTAAAATTTCCTTTTGATTTCTTCTTTGACCACATGACTTATTTAGCAGTGTATTACTTAATTTCCAAACACTTAGGGTTTTTCTACTTAAGATTTTGTAATTGATTTCAAGATTTTTCATTGGTGTCAGAAGATATAGTATTAATTATATTAACATGCTGGTCAATTTTTAATTTCTTCCATTTTTTCTGTTTTATGTACATATATATAGTTTATTATAGTATGAATATCCTGCACACATACACAGACACATACATATACACATACACACTGTATAGACACACGAGATAGAGACAATGCAAAGATGGTGTTTTAGGTACATGTAAACTTAGAACTTTCTTGTCTTCCTAGTGAATTAAATCTTGTATAATTATGAATTTTTATTTGATCTCTTCTACTGGTTATCGCTATGAAAGCTTTCGTTTTCACTGAAATTAAGAGAGCATTGCTGCCCAAAAGTCTCTTTTAAGGAAATGAAATGGAAAGTCAGAGAACAGGAGAAAATATTTATAAAACGTATCTGACAAAGTGTTTGTATTTAGAATATATAACAAACTGTTTCAAGTCAAGAATAAGAAGATAGACAACCCAATTAAAAAACTGAGAAAATATTTGAATGAAACATCACCATAGAAGATATAGATATGACAGATAAGCACATAAAAGATGCTCAGTGTCATTAGTCATTAGAAAAATGAAAATTAAAGTTGCATTGGGATGCTGCTACATACCTATTCAAATGACTAATAAAACTGACAATACTGAAACTGTTAGCAGGATTTGGGGCAACAGGAACTCTCATATACTGCTGAGAGCAATGTGAAATGTTACAGTCACTTTAGAAAAGTTTAGCAGTTTACTAAAACAATAAACATATCTTCCATGTGAATACACACCATTCCACTCCTAGGTATTTGCCCAAGAGAAAAAAAAGTTATCAAAACAAAGACCTGTACATAGAGGCTCATAGTAGCTTTGTCTTTTTTTTTTAAACATCTTTATTGGAATATAATTGCGTTACAATGGTGTGTTACTTTTTACTGTATAACAAAGTAAATCAGCTATATGAGCACATATATCCCCATATCCCCTCCCTCTTGCACCTCCCTCCCAACCTCCCTGTCCTCCCCCCAAGGTGGTCACAAAGCCTCATGCTAATCTCCCTGTGCTATGCAGCTATTTCCCACTAGCTCTCTATTTTACATTTGGTAGTGTATATATGTCCATGCCACTCTCTCATTTTGTCCCAGCTTCCCCTTCCCCTTCCCCGTGTCCTCAAGTCCATTCTCTATGTCTGCATCTTTATTCCTGTCCTGCCCCTAGATATATCAGAACCTTTTTTTTTTTTTTAGATTCCATATATCTGTGTTAGCATACGGTATTTGTTTTTCTCTTTCTGACTTACTTCATTCTGTATGACAGACTCTAGGTCCGTCCACCTCGCTACAAATAATTCAATTTTGTTTCTTTTTATGGCTGAGTAATATTCCGTTGTATATATGTGCCACATCTTCTTTATCCATTCATCTGTTAATGGACACTCAGGTTGCTTCCATGTCTTGGCTATTGTAAATAGAGCTGCAGTGAACATTGTGGTACATGACTCTTTCTGAATTATGGTTTTCTCAGGGTATATGCCCAGTAGTGGGATTGCTGGGTCATATGGTACTTCTATTTTTAGTTTTTTAAGGGACCTCTGTACTGTTCTGCATAGTGGCTGTACCAATTTACATTCCCACCAACAGTGCCAGGGGGTTCCCTTTTCTCTACACCCTCTCCAGCATTTATTGTTTGTAGATTTTTTGATGATGGTCATTCTGACTGGTGTGAGGTGATATTTCATTGTAGTTTTGATTTGCATTTCTCTAATGATTAGTGATGTTGAGCATCCTTTCATGTGTTTGTTGTCTGTCTGTATATCTTCTTTGAGAAATGTCTATTTAGGTCTTCTGCCCATTTTCAGATTGGGTTGTTTGCTTTTTTGATATTGAGCTCCATGAGCAGCCTGTAAATTCTGGAGATTAGTCCTTTGTCAGTTGCTTCATTTGCAAATATTTTCTCCCGTTCTGAGGGTTGTCTTTTGGTCTTGTTTATGGTTTCTTTTGCTGTGCAAAAGCTTCTAAGTTTCATTAGTTCCCATTTGTTTGTTTTTGGTTTTTTCCATTTCTCTAAGAGGTGGGTCAAAAAGGATCTTGCTCTGATTTATGTCATAGAGTGTTCTGCCTACCTTTGGCTCATAGTGTCTGGCCTTACACTTAGGTCTTTAATCCATTTTGAATTTACTTTTGTGTATGGTGTTAGGGAGTGATCTAATTTCATTCTTTACCTGTAGCTGTCCAGTTTTCCCAGCACCACTTATTGAAGAGGCTGTCTTTTCCCCATTGTATATTCTTGCCTCCTTTATCAAAACTAAAGTGTGCATGGGTTAATCTCTGGGCTTTCTATCCTGTTCCCATATGTGCATGAGTTAATCTCTGGGCTTTCTATCCTGTTCCATTGATCTATGTTTCTGTTTTTGTGCCAGTACCATACTGTCTTGATTATTGTAGCTTTGTAGAGTAGTCTGAAGTCTGGGAGCCTGCTTCCTCCAGCTCCGTTTTTCTTTCTGAAGATTACTTTGGCTATTCGGGGGCTTTTGTGTTTCCATGCAATTTGTGAGATTTTTTGTTCTAGTTCTGTGAAAAATGCCAGTGGTAGTTTGATAGAGATTGCATTGAATCTGTAGATTGCTTTGGGTAGTAGAGTCATTTTCACCATGTTGATTCTTCCAATCCAAGAACATGGTATATCTCTCCTTTTGTTTGTGTCATCTTTAATTTCTTTCATCAGTGTCTTCTAGTTTTCTGCATACAGGTCTTTTATCTCCTTAGGTAGTTTTATTCCTAAGTATTTTATTCTTTTTTTGCAGTGGTAAACAAGAGTGTTTCCTGAAATTCTCTTTCAGGTTTTTCATCATTGGTGTATAGGAATGCAAGAGATTTCTGTGCATTAATTTTGTGTCCTGCTACTTCACCAAATTCATTGATTAGCTCTAGTAGTTTTCTGGTAGCATCTTTAGGATTCTCTATGTATAGTATCATGTCATCTGCAAACAGTGACAGCTTTACTTCTTTTCTGTTTTTGATTCCTTGTATTTCTTTTTCTTCTCTGATTGCTGTGGCTAAAACTTCCAAAACTATGCTGAATAATACTGGTGAGAGTGCACAACCTTGTCTTGTTCCTGATCTTAGTGGAAATGGTTACAGTTTTTCACCACTGAGGACGATGTTGTATGTGTGTTTGTCATATATGACCTTTATTATGTTGGGGTAAGTTCCCTCTATGCCTACTTTCTGGAGTTCTTTTTTTTTTTTTTGTCGTAAATGGCTGTTGAATTTTTTTGAAAGCTTTCTCTGCATCTATTGAGATGATCATATGGTTTTTCTCCTTCAATTTGTTAATTTGGTGTATCACGTTGATTGATTTGCATATATTGAAGAATCCTTGCATTCCTGGGATAAACCCCACTTGATCATGGTGTATGATCCTTTTAATGTGTTGTTGGATTCTGTTTGCTAGTCTTTTGCTGAGGGTTTTTGCATGTATGTTCATCAGTGATATTGGCCTGTAGTTTTCTTTCTTTGTGACATCTTTGTAGGGTTTTCGTATCAGGGTGATGGTGGCCTTGTAGAATGAGTTTGGGAGTGTCCCTCCTTCTGCTATGTTTTGGAAGAGTTTGAGAAGGATAGGTGTTAGCTCTTCTCTAAATATTTGGTAGAATTCGCCTGTGAAGCCATCTGGTCCTGGGCTTTTGTTTGTTCGAAGATTTTTAATCATAGTTTCAATTTCAGTGCCTGTGATTGGTCTGTTTATATTTTCTATTTCTTCCTGGTTCATTCTCAGAAGGTTGTGCTTTTCTCGGAATGTGTCCATTTCTTCAGGTTGTCAATTTTTTTCGCATTAGTTGCTTGTAGTAATCTCTCATGATCCTTTCTTTTTCTGCAGTGTCAGTTGTTACTTCTCCTTTTTCATTTCTAACTCTATTGATTTGAGTCTTCTCCCTTTTTTTCTTGATGTGTCTCACTAATGGTTTATCCATTTTGTTTATCTTCTCAAAGAACCAGATTTTAGTTTTATTGATATTTGTTATTGTTTCCTTCATTTGTTTTTCATTTATTTCTGATTTGATCTTTATGATTTCTTTCCTTCTGCCAGCTTTGGGGAGTTTTTGTTCTTCTTTCTCTAATTGCTTTAGGTGTAAGTTAGGTTGTTTATTTGAGGTGTTTCTTGAGACAGGATTGCATTGCTATAAAATTCCCTCTTAGAACTGCTTTTGCTGCATCCCATAAGTTTTGGGTCATCGTGTTTTCATTGTCATTTGTTTCTAGGTATTTTGTGGTTTCCACTTTGATTTCATCAGTGATCTCTTGGTTATTAGGTCGTGTATTGTTTAGCTTCCATGTATTTTTATTTTTTAGAGATTTTTTCCTGTAATTGATATTTAGTCTCATAGTGTGTGGTCAGAAAAGATACTTCATGCGATTTCAGTTTCCTTAAATTTACCAAGGCTTGAGTTGTGACCCAGGATATGATCTATCCTGGAGAATGTTTATGAGCACTTGATAAGAATGTGTATTCTGCTGTTTTTGGATGGAACGTCCTATAAATATCAATTAAGTCCCTCTTGTTTAATGTATCATTTAAAGCTTGTGTTTCCTTATTTATTTTCAGTTTGGATGATCTGTCCATTGGCGAAAGTGGGGTGTTAAAGTCCCCTACTATGATTGTGTTACTGTTGATCTCCCCTTTTATGGCTGTTAGCAATTGCCTTATGTATTGAGGTGCTCCTATGTTGGGTGCATAAATATTTACAGTTGTTATATCTTCTTCTTGGATTGATCCCTTGATCATTATGTCATGTCCTTCTTTGTCTCTTGTAATAGTCTTTATTTTAAAGCCTATTTTGTCTGATATGAGAATTGCTACTCCAGCTTTCTTTTGATTTCTATTTGCATGGAATATTCTTTTCCATCCCCTCACTTTCAGTCTGTCTGTGTCCCTAGGTCTGAAGTGGGTCTCTTGTAGACAGCATATATACGGGTCTTGTTTGTGTCTCCATTCTGCCAGTCTGTGTCTTTTGGTTGGAGCTTTTAATTAATTTACATTTAAGGTAGTTATCGTTGTGTATGTTCCTATTACCATTTTCTTAATTGTTTTTGGTTTGTTATTGTAGGTCTTTTCCTCTTCTTGGGTTTCCTGCCTAGAGAAGTTCCTTTAGCATTTGTTGTCAAGCTGGTTTAGTGGTGCTGAATTCTCTTAGCTTTTGTTTGTCTGTAAAGATTTTAATATCTCCATCGAATGTGAATGAGATCCTTGCTGGACAGAGTAATCTTGGTTGTAGGCTTTTCCCTTTCATCACTTTAAATATGTCTTGCCAGCCCCTTCTGGCTTGCAGAGTTTCTGCTGAAAGGTCAGCTGTTTACCTTATGGGGATCCCTTTGTATGTTACTTGTTGTTCTTCCCTTGTTGCTTTTAATATATTTTCCTTGTATTTAATTTATGATAGTTTGATTACTATGTTTCTTGGCATGTTACTCCTTGTATTTATCCTGTATGGGACTCTCTGCACTTCCTGGACTTGATTGACTATTTCCGTTCCCATTTTAGGGAGGCTTTCAACTATAATCTCTTCAAATATTTTTTCAGCCCCTTTCTTTTTGTCTTCTTCCTCCAGGACCCCTATAATTCGAATGTTGGTGTGTTTAATGTTGTCCCAGAGGTCTCTGAGACTGTCCTCAATTCTTTTCATTCTTTTTTCTTTATTCTGCTCCATGGTAGTTATTTCCACTGTTTTATCTTCCAGGTCACTTATCTGTTCTTCTGCCTCAGTTATTCTGCTATTGATTCCTTCTAGAGAATTTTTAATTTCATTTATTGTGTTGTTCATCATTGCTTGTTTCCTCTTTAGTTCTTCTACATCCGTGTTAAACGTTTCTTGTATTTTCTGCATTCTATTTCCTAGGTATTGGATCATCTTTACTATCATTCCTCTCAATTGTTTATCAGGTAGACTGCCTATTTCCTCTTCATCTTTCTGGTCTGGTTTTTGCCTTGCTCCTTCATCTGCTGTGTTTTTCTCTGTTTTCTCATTCTGCTTAACTTAATGTTTTAGGGTCTCCTTTTCACAGGCTGCATGTTCATAGTTCTCGTTGTTTTTGGTGTCTTACCCCAGTGGGTAAGGTCGGTTCAATGGGTTGTGCAGCCTTCCTGGTGGAGGGGACTGGTGCCTGTGTTCTGGAGGATGAAGCTAGATCTTGTCTTTCTTGTGGGCAGGACCGTGTCCGGTGGTGTGTTTTGGGGTGTCTGTGACCTTATTATGATTTTAGGCAGCCTGTCTGCTAATGGACGGGGTTGTGTTCCTGTCTTGCTAGATGTTCGGCATAGGGTGTCCAACACTGTAGCTTGCTGGTTATTGAGTGAAGCTGGGTCTTAGCGTTGAGATCGAGGTCTCTGGGAGAGCTTTTGCCATTTAATATAACGTGGAGCCGGGTGGTCTCTGGTGGACCAATGTCCTGAACTCGGCTCTCCCACCTTAGAGGCACAGGCCTGACACTCGGCCGTAGCACCAAGACCCTGTCAGCCACACGGCTGAGAAGAAAAGGGAGAAAAGAAGAGAGAAAGAAAGGGAGGAAGGAAGGAAGAGAGAGAGAGAGAGAGAGAGAGAGAGGGAGGGAGGGAGGGAGGGAGGGAGGGAGGAAAGGAAAGAAAGAAAGGAAGGAAGGAAGGAGGAAAGAAAAGAATATAAAGTTATTGGGCTTCCCTGGTGGCGCAGTGGTTGAGAGTCTGCCTGCTGATGCAGGGGACATGGGTTCGTGACCCGGTCCGGGAAGATCCTACATGCCGTGGAGCAGCTGGGCCTGTGAGCCACGGCCGCTGGGCCTGCGCATCCGGAGCCTGTGCTTCACAATGGGAGAGGCCACAACAGTGAGAGGCCCGCGTACTGCAAAAAAAAAAAAAAAAAGAATATAAAGTTATTAAAATAAAATTTTTAAAAAAACTATTAAAAATTAAAAAAAATAGTAAAATGAAAGAAGAGAGCAACCAAAACAAATCTACCAATGATAAGAAGTACTAAAACCTGTACTAGAACAAACAAAAACGACAGACAGAACCCTAGGACAAATGGTAAAAGCATAGCTATACAGACAAAATCACACAATGAAGCATATGCCTACACACTCACAAAAAAAGAAAAAGGAAAAAAATTATATATGTCATTGCGCTCAATGTCCACTGCCTTAATTTTGGGACGATTCATTGTCTGTTCAGGTATTCCACAGATGGAGCGTACATCAAGTTGATTGTGGAGATTTAATCCGCTGCTTCTGAGCCTGCTGCAAGAGATTTCCCTTTCTCTTCTTTGTTCGCGCAGCTCCCGGGGTTCAGCTTTGGATTTGGCCCTGCCTCTGCGTGTTGGTCGCTGGAGGGCATCTGTTCTTTGCTCAGGCAGGACGGGGTTAAAGTAGCAGCTGATGAAGGGGCTCTGGCTCACTCAGGCCAGGAGGAGGGAGGGGTAAGGAATGCAGGGTAAGCCTGCAGTGGCAGATGCCAACGTGACATTCCAACAGCCCCAAGGCGTGCAGTGTGTTCTCCCGGGGAAGTTGTCCCTTGATCTCAGAACCCTGGCAGTGGCTGGCTGCACAAGCTCCCAGGAGGGGAGGTGTGGATAGTGACCTGTGCTTGCACATGGGCTTTTTGGTGGCTGCAGCAGCAGCCTCTGCGTTTCAGGCCCATTTCTGGTGTCCGCACTGATATCCATGGTTCGTGCCCGTGTCTGGAGCTCCTTTAGGCAGTGCTCTGAATTCCCTCTCCTCGTGCATCCCGAAACAATGGTCTCTTGCCTCCTCAGCAGTTCCAGACTTTTTCCCAGACTCCCTCCCATCTAGCTGTGGTGCACTAACCCCCTTCGGGCTGTGTTCACGCAGCGAATCCCAGTCCTCTCCCTGGGATCTGACCTCCGAAGCTGGAGCCTCAGCTCCCAGCCCTGGCCAGTCCCACCTGGTGGGTGAGCAGACAAGCCTCTCAGGCTGATGAGTGCTGGTTGGCCCCGATCCTCTGTGCGGAATGTCTCCACTTTGCTCTCTGCACCCCTGTTGCTGCGCTCTCCTCTGTGGCTCCGAAGCTTCTTCCCCCCTGCCACCGCTGTCTCTGCCAGTGAAGGGGTTTCCTAGTGTGTGGAAACTTTTCCCCCTTGACAGCTCCCTCCCACTGGTGAAGATCCCATCCCTATTCTTTTGTCTCTGTTTTTTCTTTTTTCTTTTGCCCTACCCAGGTACGTGGGGAGTTTCTTGCCTTTTGGGAGGTCTGAGGACTTCTGCTAGTGTTCAGTAGGTGTTCTGTAGGGGTTGTTCCACATGTAGATGTATTTCTGATGTATTTGTGGGGAGGAAGGTGATCCCCACGTCTCACTCCTCTGCCATCTTGACGGTTTCCGAACCTTATTAATTTTTGTATGTCAGTTGAACCTTAATAAAGATGGTAAAAGAGGCATTTTCTTTCTTGGACAAAGGACTCAATATCATAGAAATGCCATTTATTTCAATTTAAAATAATACATATAGAAAAGTGAGAAAAAGCAATTAAGTGAGAAAAGCTGTGAAAAAGAAAAAAACAGCAGAAATTAGGTAGTTCAGGACTTAAAGGGACAACATCAGGCTAAGGTGAATTTGTCTCTTGACTGGTTTAAGGTAATCTGTGCCCTCTCAGGCAACTTGAAAGTGTGAGATAACATCGAAAGCCTCATTGAGTATTTCCACGAAGTGACTGACATCAATGAAAACTTAGCACATATACCAAAACACACAACAGTGAATAAACAGTATAATTCGAATATTGGTGCATTTAATATTGTCCCAGAGGTCTCTGAGACTGTCCTGAATTCTTTTCATTCTTTTTTCTTTACTCTGCTCTGCAGTAGTTATTTCCACTATTTATCTTCCAGGTCACTTATCCGTTTTTCTGCCTCAGGTATTCTGCTATTGATCCCTTTTAGAGAATTTTTTATTTCATTTATTGTGCTGTTCATCACTGTTTGTTTGCTCTTCAGTTTTTCTAGGTTCTTGTTAAACGTTTCTTATATTTTCTCTACTCTATTTCCAAGATTTTGGATCATCTTTCCTATCATTTTTCTGAATTCTTTTTCAGGTAGACTGCCTATTTTCTCTTCATTTGTTTGGTCTTGTGGGTTTTTACCTTGCTCCTTAATCTGCTGTGTGTTTTTCTGTCTTCTCATTTTGTTTAACTTACTGTGTTGTGTTCTCCTTTTTGCAGGCTGCATGTTCTTAGTTCCCCTTGTCTTAGGTGTCTGTCCCCAGTGGCTAAGGTTGGTGCAGTAGGCTGTGCAGGCTTCCTGGTGGAGGGGAGTAGTGCCTGTGTTCTGGTGGATGAGGCTGGATCTTGTCTTTCTGGTGGGCAGGTCCACGTCTGGTGGTGTGTTTTGGGGTGTCTGTGGCCTTATTATGATTTTAGGCAGCCTCTCTGCTATTGAATGGGGTTGAGTTCCTATCTTGCTAGTTGTTTGGCATAGTGTGTCCAGCACTGTAGCTTGCTGGTCATTGAGTGAAGCTGGGTGTTGGCGTTGAGATGGAGATCTCTGGGAGAGTTTTGCCATTTGATAGTACATGGAGCTGGGAGGTCTCTTGTAGGCCAGTGTCCTGAACTTGGCTCTCCAACCTCAGAGTCACAGCCCTGATGCCTGGCTGGAGCACCGTTAGCTTTTCGTCCACACGGCTCAGAATAAAAGGGAGAAAAAATAGAAAGAATGAAAGAAAGAAAGAAGATAAAATAAAATAAAATAAAGTAAGATAAATTTTAATGAAGTTAATAAAATAAAAATTAAAAAATATTTAGAAAGATTTTTATAAAGTAAGAAGACAAAACAAAACAAAAATAAACAGACAGAGAGAACCCTAGGACAAATTGTAAAAGGAAAGCTATACAGACAAAATCACACATAGAAGCATACATACACACACTCAAAAAGAGAAAAAGGGAAATAAATATATATATCTTCGCTCCCAATGTCCACCTCCTCAATTTGGGATTATTTGTTGTCTATTCAGGTATTCCACAGATGCAGCGTACATCAAGTTGATTGTGGAGATTTAATCCTCTGCTCCTGATGCTGCTGGGATTGATTTCCCTATCTCTTCTTTGTTCGCACAGCTCTTGGTTTTCAGCTTTGGATTTGGCCCCTCCACTGCATGTAGGTCACCTGAGGGCGTCTGTTCTTAGCTCAGACAAGATGGGGTTAAAAGAGCAGCTGATTTGTCCGCTCTGGCTCACTCAGGCCGAGGGGAGGGAAGGGTAAGGATGTGGGGTGAGACTGCGGCGGCAGAGGCCAGTGTGACGTTGCACCGGCCTGAGGCGTGCTGTGTGTTCTCCCGGGGAAGTTGTCCCTGGATCACGGGACCCTGGCAGTGGTGGGCTGCACAGGCTCCCGGGAGGGCAGGTGTGGAGAGTGCCCTGTGCTTGCACACAGGCTTCTTGGTGGCCTGATAGCTGTGGCTCGCACCCATCTCTGGAGCTCCTTTAAGCAGCGCTCTTAATCTCCTCTCCTCTTGAACCAGGAAACAAAGAGGCAAGAGAAAGTCTCTTGCCTCTTTGGTAGGTCCAGACGTTTTCCCTGACTCCCTTCCGGCTTGCTCTGGTGCAGTTGCCCCTTCAGGCTGTGTTCATGCCGCCAACCCCAGTCCTCTCCCTGGGATCCGACTGAAGCCTGAGCCTCAGCTCCCAGCCCCCGCCCACCCTGGCGGGTGCGCTGACAGGCCTCTAGGGCTGGTGAGTGCTGGTCTGCGCCGATCGTCTGTGCGAGAATCTCTCCGCTTGGCCCTCCGCACCCCTGTTGCTGCGTTCTCCTCCGTGGCTCCGAAGCTCCCCCGCCCCTACCACCCGCAGTCTCCACCCACAAAGGGGCTTCCTAGTGTGTGGAAAGCTTTCCTCCTTCACAGCTCCCTCCCACTGGTGCAGGTCCTGTCCCTATTGTTTTGTCTCTGTTTATTCTTTTTTGTTTTGCCCTACCCAGGTATGTGGGGACTTTCTTGCCTTTTGGGAGGTCTGAGGTCTTCTGCCAGCGTTCAATAGGTGTTCTGTAGGAACTGTTCCACATATAGATGTATTTGTGATGGATTTGTGGAGAGGAAGGTGATCTCCGCATCTTACGCTTCCACCATCTTGAAGCTCCCTCAGTTTGGCAGTTTCTCACAAAGATAAACATAGTCTTACCATGTGATCTATCAGTCATGTTCCTAGGTATTTACTCAACTGATACGAAAACTTAGGACCATATAAAACCTGCCCATGAATGTTTGTAGCAGCTTAATTCACAAACATGAAACACTGGAAGCAACCAAGATGGCCTTCAGTGGGTGAATGGTAAATGAACTGTCATATAGCCATACAGAGGAATACTGTTAGCAGTAAAAAGGAATGAGCTGTGAAGCCATGCAAAGACATGGATAAATCTTAAATGAATATTGCTAAGTGAAAGAAATCAGTCTGAAAAGGCTATATATGATATGATTCCATTTATGTGACATTTTGCAAAAGGCAAAATTTTAGGGTTGTTAAACAGATTAGTAGTTGCCCTGAGTCAAGGTGGAAGGGATTTGAATAGTTGAAGCACAGGGACTCTTTTAGGGCAGTTAAACTATTTTGTATGATACTGGATTAGTGGCTACATGATGGTATGCATTTGTCAAAACTCAGAACTTTATAGCACAAAAATTGAACCTTAATGTATGCAAGTTAAAAAAATCATTTAGGAAGTCAGTTGATTCCATATTGGAATGCAAAGCATGACAAAATAATCTAAATGTATTATAGATAAAGAGGCACATCACGGAGATATTATGGTTTCAGTTCCAGACCACCACAGTGAAGTGAATATTTCAATAAAGTGGGTCACATGAATTTTTTGGTTTCCCAGTTCCTAGAAAAGTTATGTTTACATTATATTGTAATCTATTAAGTTTTCAATAGTATTTTGTCTAAAAAATGTACATACGTATTTAAAAACGCTTTATTGCTAAAATATGTTAACTATCATCTGCGCCTTCAGTGAGTAGTAATCTCATTGCTGGTGGAGGGTCTTGCCTTGATGTTGATGGCTGCTTACTGACCAAGGGTGGTGCTTGCTGAAGCCTAGAGTGTCTGTAGTAATTTCTTAAATTAAGACAACAATGAGGTTTCCTGCATCAGTTGACTCTTCCTTTTATGAATGGTTTCTCTGTAAGCATACAATGTTGCTTGATAACATTTTACCCACAGTAGAACTTCGTTCAAAATTGGAGTCAATCCTCTCAAACCCTATTGCTTTTTTATCAACTAAGATTCTGTAATATTCTGAATCATTTGTTGCCATTTCAACAATCTTCACGTCTTCACCAGAAGTAGATTCAGTGTCAAGAAACCATTTTCCTTGCTCATCCATAAGAAGCAACTCCTCTTCTGTTAAAGTATTATCCTGAGATTGCAGCAATTCAGTCACATCTTTAGGCTTCTCTTCTAATTCTAGTTCTCTTACTATTTCCACCACATCTGCAGTGACTTCCTCCCCTGGAATCTTGAAACCCCTCAAAGTCATACATGAGGGTTGGAATCAACTTCTTCTCAACTCCTGTGAATGTTGATATTTTGACCTCTTCACTTGAATTATGAATGTTCTGCCCAAAGGACAGAGGAATCACTATCTATGGCAGCTATATTCTTATGAAATGTATTTCTTAAATCATGTCTTAAAATTCGAAATGACTCCTTGATCCATGGGCTGCTGAACAGGTATTGTGTTAGTAGGCATGAACACAGCATTAATCTTATTGTACATCTCCATCAGAGCTCTTTGGTGACTGGGTGCATTGTCCATGAGCAGGAATATTTTGAAAGGAATCTTTTTTTCTGAGCTGTAGGTCTCAGTGTTGGGCTTCAAATATTCAGTCAACAATGTCGTAAACAGATGTTCTGTCATCCAGACTTTGTTGTTCCTTTTATAGAGCACAGGCAGAGTTGAATTAGCATAATTCTTAAGTGCCCTAGGATTTTCAGAATGGTACATAAGCATTGGCTTCAACTTCAAGTCACCAGCTGCGTTACCCCTAACAAGAGTGTCAGCCTGTCCTTTGAAGCTAAGCATTGACTTCTCCTCTCTTGCTACGAAAGTCCTAGACGGCATCTTCTTCCAGTATAAGGCTATTTTGTCTACCTTGAAAATCTGTTGTTTAGTGTACCCACCTTCATTAATTATCCTAGCTGTGTATTCTGGATAACTTGCTGCAGCTTGAACATTAGCACTTGCTATTTCACCTTGTACTTTTATGTTATGAAGATAGCTTCTTTCCTTAAACTTCATGAACCAATCTCTTCTATCTTCAGAGTTTTCTTCTGCAGCTTCCTCACCTCTCTCATTTCATTGCTGGTGGGAATACAAAATGACATAGCCACTTTAGAAGAGAGTTTGATAGTTTCTTGCAAATCTAAGAATAATCTTACCATACGACCCAGCAATTGCTCTGCTAGATATTTACCCTATTGAGTTGAAAACTTACGTTCATACAAAAACCTGTGCATGTATGTTTGTAGCAGCTTTATTCAATATTGGCAAAAATAAAAGCAGCCAAGATGTCCTTCAACAGGTGAATGGGTGAGCAAACAGTGATATATTTATATAATGGAATGTCATTCAGCGATAAAAAGAGCTATTAAGCCGCAAGAAGACAGAGATGGATCTTAAATGCATATTGCTGAGCAAAAGAAGTAATTCTGAAAAAGTGACTTACTATATGATTCCAACTATATGACTTTCTGGAAGAGGCAAAACTAGAGGGACAATAAAAAGATCAGTGGTTTCCAGAGATCAAGGGGACAGGACTGGTTTGATTAGACGAAGCACACAGAAGAGTTTTGACAGAGGTGAAACTATTCTGTGTGATATTGTAATGATGGACACTTGATTTATGCATTGTCGAAACCCATAAAACTGTACAATGCAGAATCAAACTTACTGTAAATGTAAACTACATTCTTAGTTCATAATTATTAGTTTTGGTTGATTAATTATAACAAATGTACCACTCTAATACAAGATGTTAATAATAGGCCAAATTGTGAGTGGTGGTGTATGGCAACTCTGTACTGTCTGCTCATTTATTTTGTAATAAATAAATTTTAAAAACCTAGAAAGGTATTTAAAGGGAAAATACAAGATTACCAGGTTATCAAACTTACAGTTTTTCTCCATGTGATGGAGAAATAGAAGCTTTCTCACATGACTATCATGGCCACAAAATCAAGGCAAAACTTCAAGTGTCAACGTTGAAATGTGGGGAAAAAGTTGTTCTTCTGAGGGAATCAATAACTTAGAGGAAATGTTCAAGGTTTCATATATCTTGGAGGTCAGATCTAGATAGATGAACCATCTTTTTTCTTTGTCTATTTCAGTGTTCTAATTGTTTTTTCTGAGTGTGGGATGTGATAGTACATGATCATGATAGTGACATGACATATTGTCAGTTTTACTTCCACTGAAATTAGTCCCGCTTATTTGTATAATTTTTTTTTCTTTATGGGCCCATGTTTCCTCTATAAAATGAGGCAGTTCGGCTATACAATCTTTAGAAGCTTTTTTGACCCTAATATTCTCGTGTTCTAAAATTGATAGTTATAGCTCAGTACTTTGTCATCTATAAAGGAAAGTAACTCTTTCTGATATCCTAGAGAAGCACATAGAAAACATAAAAGGGACAATTACATAGTTGTGATTAAGGTTATTTACTTAAGATTCCATTTTAGCATGAATACACTAAATTATTTATATAAAAACTTTAATGGGAACCCAACGAACTAGGACACTGAATCTACTTTTATTTTGACCTTGCTGTTAGCTTTAGGAGAAATAAAATAACAGGAGAGCCACGCTCAAAATAAAAAAAAAACAAATATATTGTATCTTGCAACCAGGTACCTGTTCATTTCAAAACATCATGTTACCTCCATTTCTACCTGTAATTTGAGTAATGTGAAAAAATGACTTTCAGGTGATCATGAAATTCAGAAAAATCTTTGAAATTTAAAGATTTAATCATGTTCACTTGACTCTACTTGATAAAATAGAAGGACATATTAAGCAGATTTTTAGCATCTAAATTTAAAGGAATGGGTTTTATATTTAAAATGATATTTCCTACGGTCTGAAGTTATCTGGATAGTTTTTATCATAAAAATTATCCCACCATTTGAATGGCTTCAGTGACACCTACAGAGCTCTTCTTGACATGAATTTTGAGTCTTTTCATTCCAATTCGAGATCAAAACACATTAGAAATTCTCAGGTACGTAATTTCTGTATCATGTGCCGGTATGTGCCCAAGTGCAAAGAGCTGCATATTTGAGCTTACTTATTTTAATGACATGTATTTTGTATCTACAAGCATTATTTCTTTGAGCTGGTTATATACATTTCAAGGAATCTTTAACTTCTTGTGCTCAGCCTTTTACAGATAAATTCATAAATGGGTATCCTAGAAAGGTCAAGAATGCTTTGTAATGCTATCTCCTAATTTCATGTTTTAAAATTCATTTTTTTAAGTAGTCTTGATACCTGTATTCATGAAAGTAAGAAATTGAATTGGAAACTAGATTCACCAACTAATGAAGTGTAGGCACATTTAACACACTACTGCTGACCTTGACTATGATCATGTGGGAACCTTTTCTGATAGAGTAAGGAACTCTGTAATTCAGTTACTTTGTGATTTAATTCTGCTGTGATAAGCAGAAAATGCTAAACACTATTAAATTCTGCTGATCTTATTATGTTGGAGACTGTTTATCTCCTGGGACAGACCTGAAACCAGTTTGAGCTAGTTACTTACCTCAGTTGGTGGGAACATAGTACTAATTGTTCATGAAATTAAAGTTGTAGCTCTGTTTCAACAAACATTGGGTGTCATGTGAGGGGGGAAAAAATCTCTGTTCCAAAGACAGCTGAACACTTACTGGAGTTCCTGCACCAGCCTTCTTTTAGATTTCAAGACTAAGTGAACAGAATATGAAATGTCATCCTGAAATCCTCTTTGCTATTCCAATATTCAAAGCACATTTTTACCTTGGTGAGTTAGTGAAAATATCTACAGCTATGTTGCTTATTGGTTTGTTAAAAAAAAAAAAAAACGGGTGGGATCACATCCCTTTGTTAGTCACCAAGAGTCACCAGGAATCTTAAACTGTAATTACCTACTTGTAGGACCAGGACTAGGGTGAGGTGAGTGAGGTGCCTGGGGCACAGAATTTAAGAGGACATTCATTCTCAGAGCTGTGCCTTCTGTAGTGTGTGCCTCTATAAATTTGTACCCCAGGCACTTCACTCACTTCAACCTAATTCTGGTCCTGCCCAATAGCCAAAAATCTATAAAACTGATAATATGGATTTGGATTGAAAGCAAACTAAGAACCTGGTTCATTTACGGACCACTAAAGTGTTCTGAAATACTGCATTAATTAATAGTTATATAAAAATTTTAAGAAACAAAACAAACAGTAAACACAACCCAGTTGAACCAGCTCTGACTGTAGCCAGACATACATGCTTTTAAAAAGTATTGGAATAAAGAATAGCAGAGAATGAAAATATTATTTAAACCAAAAGGAAACTAAATCATGAAATAAACATGATTCATTAATTTTGATGGGTATCAAACAGCAAGCAGAATACGTTTCACAACTTCTGTTGTCAGGTTAAGAGTGGTCATTATTAATTTGTGTTACACGTTCTCTTTGTATGTCATACTTTTGCTTTAAAGACTTCTACGTAGGATTTGGAGCTCAATGATTCTATTGATTTCATACCACTGACTAGTTTACTGCCCTAATTTTGGTTACCTCTGTGACTTTGTAGAACTTACAACCTTTTGTACTCTCTCTGATTGGAATGCAATGTGTTTTTGCTACGATGGCAAACTGCAGTGGCGTATGTTATTGATTTTAGTTAATGAAAAACTTGTTACTCTCTTTTCCTTTATTGGGCTATTGCCAGAATTTCATAACTGTAGGCCCATTTTTCTTTTGAAGATTCTCTGACTTTGAGAGGTTGGGGAAGCATATAATGTTACAGTGAAAATACTGAAGCAGATTTATCAACATTGCCCCAAGGACTGTGATTATAAACTAAGAAGGGCTGGCAGTAATAACATTGAGAAAATGGACTCCATCTGATGAATAAGCAATTCCCTAAAAGGTTCTGTTCTACTGTTTGTGTGCCTTTGTGGTTTACAAGTGTGTGATAAGCAATAAGTAGTACTTATTTAATTGCAGCACAGTATCAATCTTGTTTACCCCAATTAAGTGGAGGCAGGAGAAAAATAAATAAGAACATGACTTTCCTTAGATGAGACCCTCTAGATCAGTGTTCCTTAAAATATAGTTTGTGGACCACATTTTTCAGTAGAGTGAAGGGAAGTTCGTTCTCCTAATTGGTCGTTCTGTCTAGTACTAGTCAAGTCACCAAAACTTCCTTTTGGTATTCTCTCACTACTCCTTTACTTCTCACTTTTTCATATGTCTGGTGCCCATGACTTGCTCCTCACTTGCCCAAAGGTCTTCTTCTTTTATATGCAGTACTCTATGTTTTAGATGGATTCTTCAATCTATCCACTCTGCACTGTCCCTGCCCCAAACTTTCATCATCAGAACTTTCTTCTCTGGTATTCTGTTTTCTGGCAGTAAAGTAAGAGAGCTGGTTATGTCCTTGTATACTGAGAAAATATGGGCCATGATTTGAGAAGGGATAAAAGCATTTCTCACTCTTCCGCTAAGATACTATGCTACATCAAAACTGTTGGCCTAGCAGTATGTGTTATGCTAGGAGTTGTTTAAGTAAGTGTTAGAATATGGATTTATTGTCCCATAATTATTCTTTCTCTGGGAGAGTAATAAGAGACCTGTGAGGCATACCCAGGGCAGGTGACAGTACAATAGTGGGGTATAGAAAACATTTCTTCCAATATTTTTCTTGTCAATCTCTACCATAAATATTAGAAAGCCATTTGTTTTCAGAGTCAGTTATGGCCCAATGACTTGTCACAGAATAAGATTAAAGGATGCCTGGAATTGCTAATTGATATGGGGTTTCTTTGGGGGGTGAGGGACAAAAGTGTTTCTCATGGCCACTTTGAGGACTACATGAAAGTAATACATCTAAGGTGCTTAACAGGATGCTTGGCACCATTATTATATTGATGTATTCTTTTCCTAATGTGTCTGTCCTCATGTTTTGAAGATAACTGAACCCAGTTACCATTCTCATTGTACAAGTATAAAAATAGTAAGTGAATTACAGAACCAGATAAAATGTACAAAACCTCTTGTATTTCCTAGTTTATTTTCCATCTGTAAACTAATATTAATTACCTAATAGAGGTGATGTAAGGATTAGGATAAATTAAATTTCACCAGTAAAGGGGGTTACACAGTGCTTGGCACATAGGTACTACTCAGTAAATGCCAGTTCCATTCTTTAGTCAACCCTGAATAATGCTTCATGTCTAGCACATAATACTGATTTTGACAAGGCTCTCAGATGGAAAAATAATGAAGCTACTTTCTTAAAGTATTGGATATCAGGCACAGTCATTCAGTCATTTATTTGTCCATTCCTTTGATGAAGACTGATACAGTGGTGAATAAGACAAACATAGCTACCTTTATGCAGAGCTTCTAATATCTTGGGAGCTATTACTATGAATAAAAATAAATAATTGCTACTATAGAGAAAAACAGAGGATAGCCTGGGAAGTCAGTGGAGAGGCCCCTATCACAGAGAGAGGGATGAGAAGGCCTGGAAAGGCTTCCCGGGAAAAAAGTGGCATCAGAGCTAAAATCCATGTTCCAGAGACAGGGAAGAGGATGTTGTGTTTGCCAGTGCCATTCCTCAGAAAATGTCAGTGCTTCTCAGCATTTGAATGCAATCTTTATTTCTGACCACTTCTTAGGAGTTTCATAGTCTGTGGTGTAAGGATCAGTTGTAACTGACCAAATGTTCTCTGGGACTGCCTTGACAGAGAAACACAAATTGTTTGGAAAATAATAATGATGAAATTGCCTTTGGAGTTTGGGATGCAGTAAAATGATTTCTCTCATTTGTACACCTAGAGTGTGTACACTCAGTGTAATTCTCCCAGGAGTCTAATCAATATCTTCTCCTTGTGGGCTTCCCTGGTGGTGCAGTGGTTAGGAATCCATCTGCCAATGCAGGGGGCATGGGTTCGAGCCCTGGTCCGGGAAGATCCCACATGCCGCGGAGCAGCTAAGCCCGTGTGCTACAACTACTGAGCCTGTGCTCTGGAGCCTGCGAGCCACAACTACTGAAGCCCGTGTGCCTAGAGCCCGTGCTCCGCAACAAGAGAAGCCACCACCATGAGAAGCCCGCTCACCGCAACTAGAGAAAGCCTGCTCGCAGCAACGAAGACCCAACACAGCCAAAAATAAAATAAATAAATTAAAGAAATATATATCTTCTCTTTGTGTTTTATACTGAGCTATACAGTAACAAACCTGAAAGGGGAAAAATGTTTTAAAATTATTTTACCAGCTCTGGTCATAACGGATAGTCCAGGGGAATTCAGATATTTATATTTGTGGACTGCCTCTCTGTCATGTATATCTTGTAGGATGAATGGGCAAGCCATATAGCCACACCTTCCATCAAGACAATTTATTTAAGAACAACCTATAATTAAGTCTGTGTAAATATGACAAAAATGGATATGACTGAAATGTAATCAAAACAATGGAATATGGCCTCACTTATAAAAACTTACAGGAGGCAGCTCAGGTCTTTCTGGTATCTCCTACCTATCAAAAGATTTGTTGGAAGGCTCCATTATGCAATGTAGGTAATTGCACTCTGAAAATTATGTACTTGCAAAGTAATACTCATTTGAGACTATGCCAGAACAACTAACGGGTATTTGAACAAAACAAATGTTTTGAAATATTTATTTCTGCTATGGCCTATTTTTGGAATTCCTGCCTCACCTGCACACAGTTGACAACTTATTTTAATTTTCTTTTCATTATCTATTTATTTATTTAGGCAAGGGGATATCATAAATAAAACTACACAACAACAACAACAAAAAACCCATGTGCTGCGATATTTTCTTTTGTAAACATCTTTATTGGAGTATAATTACTTTACAATGGTGTGTTAGTTTCTGCTTTATAACAAAGTGAATCAGCTATACATATACATATGTTCCCATATCTCTTCCCTCTTGCGTCTCCCTCCCACCCTCCCTATCCCACCCCTCTAGGTGGACACAGAGCACCGAGCTGATCTCCCTGTGCTATGCGGCTGCTTCCCACTAGCTATCTACCTTACGTTTGGTAGTGTATATATGTCCATGCCACTCTCTCACTTTGTCATGGCTTACCCTTCCCCCTCCCCATATCCTCAAGTCCATTCTCTAGTAGGTCTGTGTCTTTATTCCCATCTTGCTCCAGGTTCTTCATGACAGTCTTTTTTTTTTTACATTCCACATATATGTGTTAGCATACGGTATTTGTTTTTCTCTTTCTGAGTTACTTCACTCTGTATGAAAAACTCTAGTTCCGTCCACCTCACTACAAATAACTCAATTTCGTTTCTTTTTATGGCTGAGTAATATTCCATTGTATATATGTGCCACATCTTCTTTATCCATTCATCTGTTGATGGACACTTAGGTTGCTTCCATGTCCTGGCTATTGTAAATAGAGCTGCAGTGAACATTGTGGTACATGACTCTTTTTGAATTGTGGTTTTCTCAGGATACATGCCCAGTAGTGGGATTGCTGGGTCGTATGGTAGTTCTATGTTTAGTTTTTTAAGGAACCTCCATACTGTTCTCCATAGTGGCTGTATCAATTAACACTCCCACCAACAGAGCAAGAGGGTTCCCTTTTCTCCAAACCCTCTCCAGCATTTATTGTTTCTAGATTTTTTGATGATGGCCATTCTGAATGGTGTGAGGTGATACCTCATTGTACTTTTGACTTGCATTTCTCTAATGATTCATGATGTTGAGCATTCTTTCATGTGTTTGTTGGCAGTCTGTATATCTTCTTTGGAGAAATGTCTATTTAGGTCTTCTGCCCATTTTTGGATTGGGTTGTTTGTTTTTTTGATATTGAGCCGCATGAGCTGCTTGTAAATTTTGGAGATGAATCTTTTGTCAGTTGCTTCATTTGCAAATATTTTCTCCCATTCTGAGGGTTGTCTTTTGGTCTTGTTTATGGTTTCCTTTGCTGTGCAAAAGCTTTTAAGTTTCATTAGTTCCCCTTTCTTTATTTTTGTATTTCTTTCCATTTCTCAAGGAGGTGGGTCAAAACGGATCTTGCTGTGATTTATGTCATAGAGTGTTCTGCCTATGTTTTCCTCTAAGAGTTTTATAGTGTCTGGCCTTACATTTAGGTCTTTAATCCTTTTTTAGTTTATTTTTGTGTATGGTGTTAGGGAGTGTTCTAATTTCATTCTTTTACATGTAGCTGTCCACTTTTCCCAGCACAACTTATTGAAGAGGCTGTCTTTTCTTCATTGTATATTGTTACCTCCTTTATCAAAAATAAGGTGACCATATGTTTGTGGGTTTATCTCTGGGTACGATCTTTTACTGGGTAGTTATCATGTCCATTTGTCCTTATCATTTCTATAAGTTGAAATGAACAGATGCCAGAGTGGTATTTGGCATGTGTGGTTTGAGGTGTAACACCTCATAAGTTCAACTGAAATGGAGTTAGAATTATGGGCAAAATAAGATGGTAATCAGAGCAATGTGATTTTAGAATCCAGATTTCTTTACCCTATGTTGAGATAAGAGTAATTTAGAATATTAAAGAAAAATCTATTTATTTTACGAACATCTAGGAATGTTAAATTTCAGAATAATTCTTGTTCCTTCAAATAAGAATTCTGTTTTGGAATTGCTCTAGGAAGGAAGGAGAAATATAGGTCACGGATATGTTTGGGCTTTAGGTTAAAATTCTTCTGTATCACTTATGATTAGTATTATATAATAAGAGTGTAAAAGTACTTATTTTTGAAAGTGTTATCATTGGTGATTAAGTGTGATCTCTAACATTATACATTTTTATATACTAAAAGGCCTGCTGTAGTTGGACTTACCTGGAACTAAATTAGACACTTGCCGGGGGATGTAATGAGTGATTCAAAAATATGGTAAAATAAGTGAGCCTCAACTTGTGAGTCGAAACTCAACCCTATATGTATTGCCTCAAATTCCTAGATATTAAGTCAGTCTGCTTTGGGGAAGAAACCTGCTATGTATTGATTAATACTCTTTTGATTTCATTTTTTTCATCTCTCTGTATGTGCCTTTTTTTTAAACCTATCCTGCTTTCCCAAACATGTGAGCAATTTTATATTTCTTTATGTGGTTTGCCCTTTCTCTTATAACTTCCTTTTCCCATTTTTCTGAATACCGCACTTTCGTTTGATAAGTGGTGGGTGTTACATAGCCAAGGCCAAGCTTATTTCAAGGCATTGACTGTGCATTGGAATAAGCTTTCTTGAATGTAAATTATATCACCTAGACCAAGAAATAAATGAAAAAAATCTCTCTTGAGTGGAAAAAGTTACTGTATGTTGACAGAATGTAACTAATTTTGCATATACTTACTATGATTGCTTTTTGCAATTCAAAATACCCTGTGCTATTAAATCTATATATGTTAAAGTAAAGCCATTTTCCTGAGATGAAATGATTCACATTCAGTTATATCAAAATTCCTCATCTATGACTCTTGATTTCAGACTTCACCATTTGTGCATCTATTGAATTTGAGATAATATGCAGCAGAAAAGTTGTTTTCAGTTTTTGGTAATTGAGACAAAGGATGGGAGTTATAAGCAAACAAAACCCAATTATAAATGTTTCAGGCTCTTCAGAAAATATTGGTATTAGAACTAGGAGTCTGGTGTGATAAGGTGACTGTTCCCGGTTTTCGTTTTTGTGTTTTTAAAAACTTCACCTGTACTACTAGCCTAAGTGAGATTAAACATGGGAATATAAAGCAGAGAAATTAGCTGTGCTTTAGAGCAGTGGTTCCCAACCTTTCTGGCATCAGGGACCAGTTTCGTGGAAGACAATTTTTCCACAGACTCGCGGGTTGCGGGGGGGATGGTTTTGGGATGTTTCAAGCACATTACTTTTTTTTGTTGGCTGCATCGGGTCTTTGTTGCTGCGCATGAGCTTTCTCTAGTTGTGGTGAGCAGGGACTACTCTTTGTTGTGGTGCATGGGCTTCTCATTGTGCTATCTTCTCTTATTGAGGAGCACAGGCTCCAGGCGTGCGGGCTTCAGTAGTTGCAGCGTGTGGACTCAGTAGTTGTGGCTCACGGGCTCTAGAGCACAGGCTCAGTAGTTGTGGCACACAGGCTTAGTTGCTGTGCAGCATGTGGGATCTTCCTGGACCAGGGATCGAGCCCGCCTCCCCTGCATTGGCAGGCGGATTCTTAACCACCGCACCATGGGGGATGTCCCAAGCACATTACATTTATTGTGTACTTTATTTCTATTATTACTACCTTGTAATATATAATGAAATAATTATACAGCTCACCATAATGCAGAATCAGTGGGAGCCCTGAGCTTGTTTTCACTTGCCACTCACTGGTAGGGTTTTGATATGAGTCTGCAAGCAATTGATTTATTATGGTCTCTGTGCTGTCAAAGTTCTCTGCTAATGATAATCTGTATTTGCAGCCACTCCCCAGTGCTAGCATCACTGCCTCAGCTCCATCTCAGATCATCAGGCATTAGATTCTCATAAGGAGTGTGTACCCTAGATCCCTCACATGTGCATTTCACAGTAGGGTTCATGCTCCTATGAGAATCTAATGCTGCCGGTGATCTGACAGGAGGCGGAGCTCAGGCAGTAATGCGAGCGACGGGGAGTGGCTGTAAATACAGATGAAGCTTCACTTGCCTGCCACTCACCTCCTGCTGTGTGGCCCAGTACCGGTCCGTGGCCCAGGGGTTGGGGACTCTTGCTTTAGAGTGGCCTTTTAATGCCACTAATTTCAAGAGGCTTGGGGAAGGGGAAACTTAAGGACAGTAGGTCTTTATGATACGGTATAGTGTCAGTCGACAGATGAATGGATAAAGAAGATGTGGCACATATATACAGTGGAATATTACTCAGCCAAAAAAGAAACGAAATTGAGTTATTTATAATGAGGTGGATGGACCTAGAGTCTGTCATACAGAGTGAAGTAAGTCAGAAAGAGAAAAACAAATACTGTATGCTAACACATATATATGGAATCTAAAAAAAAAAGGTTCTGAAGAAAAACCTAGGGGCAGGACAGGAATAGAGATGCAGACATAGAAAATGGATTTGAGGACACGGGGAGGGGGAAGGGTAAGCTGGGACAAAGTGAGAGAGCGGCATGGACATATATACACTACCAAATGTAAAATAGATAGCTAGTGGGAAGCAGCTGCATAGCACAGGGAGATCAGCTTGGTGCTTTGTGACCACCTAGAGTGGAGGGATAGGGAGGGTGGGAGGGAGATGCAAGAGGGAGGGGATATGGGGATATATGTATACATATAGCTGATTCACTTTGTTTTACAGCAGAAACTAGCACAACATTGTAAAGCAATTATACTCCAACAAAGGTGTTAAAAAAATTAAAAATTTTAAAAAAAGAAACAAAGTACCTGTACTGTTTTACATTCCCATCAGCAGTTTATGATAATTCCAGTTTTCCACATGTTATTGTCCGTTAAAATTCTAGTCATTTTAGTGAGTGTGAATTGGTATCTCATTGTGGCTTTTATTTGCACTTTCCTCATAGCTGATGATATTAAGCCTCTTTTTCTACTTAGTGGCCATTTGTATATATTATTTGGAGAAATGTGTATTCAAATCCTTTGACTATTTTTGCATAGGGTTATCATCCTTTTTTTATAGAGTTGTAATAGTTGTTTATATATTCCAGATACACGTCTCTAGTCTTTTATCAGATAAATTATTTCCACATATTTTCTCCCATTATGTTGGTTATCTTTATACTTTCTTGGTAATATGACTTGATGCACAAAAGGTTTTAAATTTTGATGAAATTCAATTTATCTATTTTTTCTTTGTGTCTAAAAGAAGTTGACTAGTCTAATGTCATGCACATTTTCATCTATATTTTCTTGTAAGAGTTTTCTAGTTTTTGCTCTTATATGTAGGCTTATGGTACATTTGAGTCAAGTTTTATATATGGTTAAGGAAGGGGTTGAACTTCATTCTTTGGCATGTGACTATCCAGGCGTCTCAGCACAATTTGTGAAAAGACTCTTCTTTCCCCATTGAATTGTCTTGGCAGCCTTGTCAAAAATCAATTGATCATAAATGTGCAGTTTTATTTATTGACTCTCAATTCTGTATTACTGATCTGTATATGTGTCCTTATCACAGTGGCACATTGTTTTGATTACTGTACCCTTGTACTGACTTTTGAAGTCAGGAAATGTGAGTCATCCAACTTTGTTCTTTTTCAAGATTGTTTTTATCATTCTGGGTCTCTTGCAATTCCGTCTGAATTTTAGGATCAGCTTGTAAATTTCTGCAAAAAAAAAAAGCACAGTAGAGTTTTTTGGTAGGAAGTTAGATGACAGCCATTTGGGGTATATTGCCATAAATGCATGAATACGGGGTGTCTTTTAATTTATTTTGGTTTTCTTTTATTTCCTTCAGAAATGTTTTGTAGTTTTCAGTGTACAAGCTTATACTTCTTCGGTTAGATTTCTACTTAATTATTTAGTCTTTTTGATGTTTTAAATGGAATCGTTTCCTTAATTTCATTTTCAGATTTTTCACTGCTAGTGTATAGGAATACAATGGATTTTTATACAATGATCTTATATCCCTCAACCCTGTCAAACTCATTTATTAGCTCTAGGAGGTTTTTAGAGGATTCCTTAGTTTTTTCTCTGTATAAGATTATGTCATCTGAAAATAAAGTTTGCCTTCTTTCTTTCCAGTTTGGATACTTTGATTTCTCTTTCTTGCCTAATTTTCCTACCTAGAACCTCTCATGTAAAGTTGAAAAGAAGTAGTGAGTGTAAATGTCCTTGTCTTGTTTCTGATCTTAGAAAGCATTCAGTCTTTCATCATCAAGTATAATGTTAACTGTGGACTTTCTCATAGATACCTTTTTTCAGCTTAAGGAAATTCATTTCTATTCCTAGTTGGTTATTTATTTTTATCATGAAAAGGTATTGGGTTTTGTCAAATGCTTTCTGCATCTATTGGGATGATCATTTGGTTTTAGCCCTTTATTTATTAGTATGACATATTACATTGATTGAGTTATAGATTGTTAAACCAACATTGCATTCCTGGGATAAATCCTGCTTGGTCATAGTGTATATTCCTTTTTATATGTCATGGATTCAACTTGCTAGTATATTGTTGAGGATAAAATATGCTATTATCTTTATCTTTCTTGGGAGATGAGTTACTGAATAAGTAAGCTTTTAGTTTAGGGCATTTTAGTGAAAACTTGAGAGTGTTTGACTGAGGGGTTCCTGATAAGATGACATTTAGAGTAATAAGTTCAATGCTAGCCTAGTAATAAGCTCAATGCTAGCCTTTACCACCTAGGTGATTGATGTCTATGAGAGACAGATGGGACTACTCTTATCCAGGTGACCAAGTACTTCCTTGTTAAAACCAAGGCTGACTTTGTTTCATTCTCTCTAAAAATGTTGACCACGCAGTCTTTCTGGAAACATTGACACCACACTATTCTGGATTTGCTCCTTCTCCTCTTGATGTTCCCTATTATGCTCCTTTGTGGGCTATTCTTCCTTGGACATTCCTTGAATTTTAGTATTCTTTAAGTATTCATCCTTATCTCCTCAGATCATAAACATTTTTGGGGAATGTTATCCACTCAGTGCTTTAACTATCAATATAATGCAGATTCCTGAATTTATATCCAGTTCCTTATCTCTCCCTTGAATAATTCCAACGTGTGTGTGTGTGTGTGTGTGTGTGTGTGTGTAGGATATAACACAGGCATCTCAAATTCAATATATTCCAAATTGAATCCATTTTTTCCTCTGAACTTCCAACCTCTTCCAAGTTTTGGGTCCCCTAAATCATGGTAAATTTTTCAACATTTACCCAATTGCTCATGTATTTCTTTTTTTTAAAAAAAATGTATTTATTTATTTGGCTGTGCCAGGTATTAGTTGCGGCATGTGGGATCTTTAGTTGTGGCATGTGAACTCCTAGTTGCGGCATGTGGGATCTAGCTCCCTGACCAGGGATCAAACCTGGGCCCCCTGCATTGGGAGCACAGAGTCTTAGCCACTGGATCATCAGGGAAGTCCCCCTCATGTAAGTGTTTCAATCATAGTTATTGTTTACTCCCTCCATGCCCAAGTATCACTGAGCTTACTGTGGCTAAATATCTCTCAAATCTATAAATTTCTCTCCTTCTTGCTATTATTCTTGTTAAGGCCACTCTCAAATCCTATCAGAGTCTTACAGTAATATTATAAATGGTTTTCCTAAGCAATTCAATCTCCACATATAACCCAGAAAGATCTTTCTTCAGTGTAAACCAGGTCATAGCACTCTCCTCTTTAAAACCATTCTTTGGCCTGTGATTCCTCTTAGGATAAAATGTAAACTTCTTAATAGGGCTTTTATATCTCTGTAATATCTTGTCCAGCTTACCTTACTATTTATTTTGTCACAAGTTCATTCTGAACACTACATACTCCAGCAAATTTGTTGAATCAACGAATTGAATTTTAGTTTTAACTTAAATAATCAACATCAAATAGGAAAATTATTAAACTGAACATTAAGGATCCTTAGATAAGCTACTTATTCTGTTCATTAGTGAAAGGGGCTTAAAACTACCTAAACTACTTATCTTGCAGATTGTGTGAGGCACATGTAATAAGATATATTTAGAATGTGAAAAATACAAGCACTCTACCAATGTTAGGCAACCTGATATACTTAGTAATAATGTTGACAATAATATAATAGTAATAATATTTAACTTTTCTCCACTAGAAAGTGATCTGGGTTTGACCTTTATAATTTTAGAGCTGCTTCAGCTCTTCCACTTTTAACTATGTGGTCTTGAGGAATGAATCTATCTTCCTCCCGTCCTCCCTCCCTTCCTTCCTTCTTTCTTTTCCTTCCTTTTATCCATCTATCCATCCATCCATCCACCTACAGATTTAATGCAATTCTAATCTTTCTGAACTTGTTTCTTTATCTGAGAAATGGAGATAATAAAATTTCCCTTAGTAATTTTAGCAGCATTGTTAGGAAGAGTAAATAAAATATTACATAATAAATTATTTCATGAACTACAAAATGCTATGAAATTTTAATTTGATTTAGCTTAATTAATTGTAAAATCAAGTACAAAAATGTGTTTCATTTTCAAGTTTTGGAGATTAGGTATGCCATCCCTCTTTTCCATTTTTCTGGCCTTTCATGGGGTGACTCTTAAGCCAACAGCATTATAATCAGCATTATTAATTAATAAAATTTACTGAATACCTACTGTATGCCAGATTTTGTGCTATGCACTGTGAATATCTACTGAATCCTTATGCCGTCAATTAATTTATAGATTGGTTCAGGCAAACTAGAACATTATTTTATGAATGTGGGGGCTTAGTGCGGAAGAATTAGGATAAAATCCAAGTGAATATAGAATTATAAACTTCTAAAAGGTATCAATTACAAAATTTTATTATTACTCACACAGGTACGCATCTTCCTGTAAAGATAGATCATAATTACCATATGTCAGTCAGAATGGCTGGGTTTCTGATTTTAGTGAAATGGGAAAGAGTTTCAGCTTTGGTGATAGAAAGTCTCCAACAAATTTTATTCTTGAGACTCTTTTATTCAAATCCATGGCTTTTGACTAGCTCTGTTTGTTTTATACCTTTTTCATTAATTGATGTCTGTTGAGGATAATGTATAATGTATCGGGACATATTTGGTCTTAGGATAAGAATCTTTTAATCAGTAAATGTCTCACAAGGCCAGTTCTACTTTTGCTGAAGTGAAAAAAAAAATCCCTATTATCACTGATTTAGGAGAAATAAAACCCCTTTTGGTTGATTGATATGCTAGAGACCCAGGAAATGTCACAGTCTGATGAACTTCACAAGGCCACTTATGGTTAATATCTTATTGTGATAGAATCCTATAGAACATTTGTAGCTAATATAAATCAAATGTAAATTCCATCATTGTTCATTATAAATCTCTTCCCCTGTTTCCACTGTCTCCAGAACTTGATTGCCGTTTTAGCTTACTCTTCTCCTCAAGAGCTTAACTATTCTTAGTGATTCTAATTTCCTCAGAACAGCAGGAGAAATAATTGACTTTCCAGTGGGAAATATTTTTTGAATAATATGTTCCTTCTGTAAATCTTTCTTTTTTATAAATCAAATTCTTTTCTCCTATTTACATTATAGTTTTCATGAAAATGTGGTTAATTTATGATTTTCTGGGCTTTCAAATAATTTATCTTTAATTTGAGCATATGGGAAAAAAAAGATTCAGCTAAATGTCAACTCTTCAGAAGGGTCTTCCCTGAAAACTACCTAATGAGCCCCCTCCCTTTATTCTCCATCACAGCTAGCTTTTCTGCTTTATAACAATTTTTTAAAATTTTATTGGCCATTTATTTGTTTATTGTCTTTCTTCCCCTGATTAGAATATTAACTGCATGATCAGAGAAACTGCTCTTTTTTTCCCTGCATTATTGAGAACACCTAGTTCATGGATGGTACATACTAAACAGTTTGGTGAATAAATGGATTAATGGAAAGAAGGAAGGAAGGAGGGGAAATGTGGATAGATGAATAGCGGAGTGAATGAATGGTTAAAGGGTTTTAATTAACAGTAAGTTCAATAAGAGGGAGTAGTGTGATGTGGCTGCCAAAGTACTGACAAGAGGGCTGTCATAGAGTAGAGGCATTAAATTGCTCCTGACTAATTTCAAGAGCTAGAACTAGGGTCAATAGGTGAGGTACAAAGAGATATTAACAACAAATTAACTTTGGAAAATTTTTTTTCCTTTCCTGATCTTTTTTTCCCCAGCTTTATTGAGGTAAAATGGAAATAATAGTAGTACCTACTATAATAAATAGAGCTAAGCTGAGGCTTACTTAGGTTAAGTAACTTGCCCAAGATTACACAGATAGTAAGAAGCAAAGCTAGAAGGTAACCCCCTAGTTTTTAATGACTCCAAAGCTGTATCTGTTAACCTCTTCACTACATTGCCATACTTCTTATCAGCCAAGCACTGTACTAAGTATTCTACCTGGATTATCTCATTGAGTGATCATAAAACCCTTATGAAGTAGGTGCTTATTATTAGCCAGATTTTAAAGCTGAGAAAACTGAAGGTCAGAGAAGTAACTTGCTTGACTGAGTTACAGAAATTAGAGTCAAAATTCTCATCCAAATTTATATGATTTCAAAGTTCATGCTGCTTCCACTCAGCAACTCACTTTTAGTGCTTGACCTATCAATAAAGTGATCATTTGCTTTTATGGAACAATTTGAAAGGACTTGAAAAATCATTTCTTCTGCTGGTTTGTCATGGGGTCAAAAATGTCCCAGTATTGCTTAATGGTTATCCCAAGGAAACTTCTGTTTTTAACTTTTCCTGGTCATGGTAATATTTAGCAGGAATCTGTTTTAATTAAATTGTTCGGTAATGTGGTCCCTGTTAGAGAATGTGGTAGATACTGTGCTATGACCCTTAGAACGGTGTCAGGAATGAAGGACTTATTCTCTTAGCTGCTAGGAGGAGGGAAGAAAAATGCCTCACCCAAGGGGTAGCTCCTACTAAGGACTGATTGACAAAGGGGTATCAAGGCTTGTGCCCCTCCACTCTAGGCTGACTCAAAGTCCATCTTGGTGGGATTCGCTGAGATCTTTGCTGGCACTGTATGACAGCTCAACTTTTCTCTGTCTAATCCTGCTTCCTTCCATTCCCTTCCCTCCACAGGTATTAATTCAAAGAGTGTTCCCCTGTATACTTCCTGCATGCTAATCTCAGAGTTTGCTCGCCAGAGAACCCTATTTGCAACTGAAAGCATAGGCCAGGAGATGAGAAGGAATGAGAGGACAGGGGATGAGAAGAAAGACTGTAGGGAAGATCAGGAGCTGGGTACACAGGGCACAACTAGTCAGTGAAGCGCTAAAAGATTGATGGGAAACAGGAGGACAAGTTGCATTTTTCACAAATTTTTTGAGAGCTAACCATCCGGGCCTACCAAAGTAGGGTTTAAGCCTATACCTACACGATGCTAAATCAATCAAACATTTAGTATATATAATTATATAGCTTATATGTAGATGTGTATGTATCTGTATCCATATCCATACATACATTGTTTGTCCATTATGTTGACAGAACAGCCAGTTGATTGGCTGATATGTTACTTTTCCACCAGGTGTTTGTTTTGTCTTCATGTTGTAAACCTCGGAAGAGGGAAGTTTTTCTGACTAGGTAGCAGGGAAAATAATTAAGTTTTATTCTGCTGAGAGGCCGTGTCAGCAGCATTCAGTAAGAATGCAGGGTAAGGCACAGGATATGAAAATTGTAGTGTGCTAACAAATGGAAAACCTTCCACTGTCAACAAATTAGAGGGCTCTAGTACTCTTTCAAAGACTTCCTGATTATTTTTGCTTTTCCCTTTGAATTCTGAGACCATTGTGGAATGAGGAGAGACAGAAGGCAAAAGGAGAAGCCAAGAACAATATTTCCTGTTCTTTAGGAAACTGTCATACAGTCTTGTGGAACATCCTGTCATGAGGTATACTTTCCTGTCCCACTTCGTGTCAGAGCAGTGGGTCTGCTAGAAGCAGATTTTGCATAACGCAGTGACAGTGTGTAAATATCCATGCATTCTTGCAGTATTTGCATTTTACTATTTATAATGAAATAAACATGGCTAGGTCTGTTTGTGGCTTATTATTTATCCATTAGGAGTAGGTCTCACCTTAAAAACCTGGACCTATTGAGAAGAGTTCATAGCTCAGAAAGCAACTCTGACCTGGAGCTTTCACAGTGCAAATACAAAAGACGTAGAAGACACAGTCCTTGCTCTTGAGGAGCTTGCAACCTATCTGGCAACATCAAGTATACACAATGAGAAAAATTGAAAATGGCAGATAATGATTTAATGCAGTACTTCTCAAAGTTGTCTACAGGAAAAGAAACATGAACTCACACACCAGGGAGTCAGTTGGAGCTTTTCTTAAAAATAAATAACAGTATTATACGTGAAATGCTTCTCGTTTTGTCCTAAAACGCATGCAAAAATCTAATTTATTTCCAAATCTGCTTAAGTGTGTTTTAGTAGAGAAATGATACTCTTGACTGCTCCCCAATCTTAGAGTAAAATGGACACTCCAGAAAGCTATAGTATGTTTGTATTGTGGGGTTTTTTTTATGTGTGGTTTTCCTAACACCTAGAATTTGAAAAGCGTGGAGTTAATTTGTATTTTTTCAGATGACCTGTTTGTGTGTTTGAGTACAGGCCGCCTTCTTCTCGAAAAACTTTATATAGGTAATATTAAAAATGTGACAAGTTGTTAAAAAATAATTTTGTGCAAGAGGGTCTTTTCATACCTCTATGATAGCACTGTATAAGTGTTATTATAAAGCCCTGGGAGGACCTATACTTGGAAACCTGCTAATTATTGGTTGGCAATAACTAGAAAGTAACCACAAAATATGTCTCCTTCAGTTGGTCTTAAAGAGTGAATTATTTTATGCCTGTACCTTTTTTGGTGAAGTGTATTATGTTAGTTTTCTATTGCTGCTGTAACAAATTACCACAAACTTAGTGGCTTAACACAATTCAAATGTATTATTTTAAAGTTCTGAAGGTCAGAAGCCTGAAATGGCTCTCACTGGGGTAAAATCAAGGTGTGAGCAGGTCGAATTCTGTTTTGGAGGCTCTAGGGAAGCATCTGTTCTTGTCTTTTCTGGTTTCTGAAAGCTTCCTATATTCTTTAGCTCCTTGGCCCCTTTCTTTCTCAAAGCCAGCAATGGTTGGTCCTCTTTCTCACATTGCATCACTCTGACACTGACCCTTCTGCCTTCCTCTTTCACATTTAAGGACCCTTATAATTATGTTGAGCCCACCCAGATAATCTAGGATAATCTCTTTAAGGATAGCAGCTGATTAGTGACCTTAATTTCATCTGATACCTTAATTCTCCTCTGCAATGTAATTTGACATTCACAGTTTCTGGGGATTAGGGCCTGGCCATCTTTGGAACGCCATTATTCTGCCCACCACATACATTGAAGCTGACCTCTTTCTGAGATTGTAGGAAAACCTCCGTTTCAACCCTGTATGTGCCTATTTGAAAATGGGGTAAGAAATCTCCAATGAAAAGGATTCCTATCAATGTGTTTGTAAGTATGCTTGTGTTCTGGTCAAGCATAAATAGGGAAATGGAAGGATTGCTTTTGTAAACTTTAAGCAGGTATATTTAGAAGAGAGGAACGTGTTTGAGGATTTAGTGGATTTTTATTTCATTGTTCTGCTTTGGTTTGATTTTTTTTTCATGGGGGACTTCCTGGGTAAGAGGGAGGAAAGATCAATCTCATTCATTACCCACAGCATGCCATACAAATGTTAGCATTCTTATGTGTGCCATCATGTGAAGATAGTTGGGATGTGCTGCCTTAATCTGCATCTGGTCCCACATGTGCTTCCATGTACCACAGGCTGAAAAGCTGCTGTTCCCTCTGTGAAAACCTGTGGTATTCTGTAAATTGTTCAAATGCTGTCTCATCTGCTTTGCTAATTCCTTCTGATTTTAAACTTCTGTGTTATTATCTAGAACACAGTTTGTTCAATGAATCGATAACTTTTTCTTTTATTGCTGATGTCCTGGATCAAAATCTGAGTAAGGAGCTCATGAGGAGAACACAGAACCTTTTTTTTAAAACTCACATGGCCGAATGACAAAAATATCTACTATGACAAAAGAGTGTGGTAAGGGTTCCCTCTTGAGATTTTGATGCCTGGCACTTGTGTGCTGTTCAGTGACAATGCATCTGAATGAAAGAGTTGCTCATTATGTTTCACTGCTCATTAGGCTAGAAATACCAATCTCAACACTTGAGGAGTCTTCCTGATTAGTGTGATGTAGGAAATTGCTACAGTCCAATCTTCCTATCCGATCTGATTCCCCTCATGGATGCTACCATAATCAGTGTGGCAGCTGACTTCCAGTCAGATTTCAGTATGGCATGCTCTGCTGTTGACTATGTGTTCATTAGGCATCCTTGTCAGATTTATAAGAAACACTTAAATAGGTGCCAAGTTATCTTCTGTGCTACGCATCCTTGGGGAGGCAGGGTTGGAGGAATGTGGGGGAATGGGAGCATCATCCATCCTAGGCTAGGTAGCAGCTAGCTACCTATGTGAGTACTATGAGACTATCACAGATTCAATCTATATATGAACACCTTAGTCAGATGCATAGTGGTATTTACAATCATCATTTTGTTGATAACTTATGATAGGCTAGGCACTGTGCTAATAAGCATTTTACATAATTGTATCTAATATTTTTCAACAACCATTTGAGTTAGATTCTATTATTTTGCCCATTAATAGTTAAAGAAACTGATACTCAGAGAATTTTAGTAATTTGTCCAAGGCCACACAGCTAATAAGTAGCAGAACCATAATTTTAGCTGTGCTCTTATGAACTTGTCTTAATTTAGGTTCCCCTGAAAGCAGAGCCTGTGACAAAGACTTGGGTCAAGGTAGTTTATTTGGGATGTGATCTCAGAAAGCAAAGTGAGAGGGTAGGGAGACTAAGTCAGGAAAGAAGGAAAAGCTGATACAAGAGTGCATTTTTAAGTCACTGTGGTGGGTAACAGGGGCTCAATATTACTGGGACTTCCTGGAAGTATATAAAATACCTCCCGGAATGATTCACCTGAGAAGATACTGAAAGATTTATTCACTGACTCCCATCCTCCAATGGCTGAGGGTTGTCCCTGGGCGTATTAATTCAACTGCCCTTCTGGGTTGCACTTATTGGAACACCAAGAGGCCTGAGGGAAGGCCTTGGGAGTAAAAAGCAGAAAGACCGTACACTATATAGGCTTGAGGTGGAACAGCTGCCAATGGGAAGTTGTCTGATCTCCCCTGGACCTGTCCACCAGCTGAAATCAGAGCTGTTCCAAGAGGCTATGACATGGAGCAGCAGAGGCATCTGTTACAGAATTCTAAATCTTGTGTTCTAAACCATGATTCTATGTATAGAGATAAGATTTCACTCCACATGTTTTCTGATATTATCCTACCATATTAATTATCTTCCTACAAATATTAGTTGAGCTCCTTTTATGTTCCAGATACCTGGCAGTATTCTGAAGACCTAGAGATAAAAAAGTGAAAAGTCTTGCTGTCAAGGAAATGTTCATTTCCATGATTATCTGACAAGAAAGTGTTCATGACTTAATGTACAATAAACACCATTACAGGACAATGGAACGAAAATGGTTACTCAGACCTTGTGTGTGTGTGTGTGTGTGTGTGTGTGTGTGTGTGTATGTGTATGATATATTCAAGCCTGTAATGTCTCCTTTTCAGATTGCAAATGTGAAACTGATTAGGTTCAGAGTTAGAATGTATTGGAATATATGTGAAGATATCAAGAATCAAGTAAGCAGGCAGTTAGAATTGGAGCTGGAGGATTGGGGGTAGGGAGAACCTCCTATCAGCACGTCAGTAGCTTGGTATTTTCCTGGCAGCATATGCAACACACATTTGCCTTTACCTTCCACAGCCTTGAAGCCATCTTGACACAGCTATTAGAGCCAGGCATCTGAATAGCCTCCGTCATAGCATTAAGACCCAGTGTCTGATTTCCTGATAATTAACAGACCTTCAGAGTGTATATGATCATGGGATGTGTGTGTGCATGCACACTTGCAGGTGTGCATGCATGGACCTGTGTCTACATTTTAAAAGATGAAAGGCAGACCCAGGTCATACATGCTTGAAATACTCAAACTGTCATTCATGGTATATTTTATTATTCAAGGTCCAATAGGGGTAGAAATCTCAGCAACGTATTCTTGGCTATCTTTTGATATTTCAAATCCTTAACAAGATGCTCCTTTCTTATGCATAAACAGAGTAATTTTTAAAAATTTTATTTTTTGTTAGAGTGTAGTTGATTTACAAGGTGTACAGCAGAATGATCCAGTTATACATATCTCCATTCTTTTTCAGATTCTTTTCCCATATAGGTTATTACGGAGTATTGAGTAGAGTTCCCTATAAACAGAGTAATTGGTGTGTGATTTGAAGAGGGGAAGAATAACTCCTCTTCCAAAGTATTTAACCTGTTCCACCAGAGTGTTTCAGTACCTTAAAATTCAACTTTAGCCATTCCTTCTTTTCCACCATTTTTCTTTGGAATAGTGACACTGAAATCCCTATCATGAATTAATTCATCAAAGCACTTAAGAGAGAGAACATGATAAAAATGGAAAGAGTGAGGGACTTAAGTTCAGACCACGTGGGGTTTTGTACACTAAAACTGCCGTCTACTTTGTAATTCTTAGTCATTTTACTTATTCTCTCTGAGAAGAGTCAGTTTCTGTCTTTGAGAAGAAAGTTGATCATGTGTACAAGTTAAGGTTCATGAGAGAATTAATGAAATGATGTATACGAAAGTGCCTCTACAGTAAGTGCTCAGTAAACACTACTCATATTTTCTTTCTTGCCTTCTATGACAGGAAGGCTGAGAGCTGTGTGAGGGTTCCGAAAGAGGGAGTAAAGAGCACAGAAATAAGTGATTACTGTGTTACTGAGGGCTGATCCTGCCTTTCAGCTCTTGGTAACGGCCAGCATAATAATAGCTGGAGGAAAAGTTGTTTACAAAGGACATGGACTCAAAAGCCTTTTGCCTTTTTCTGCCTATTGCCTTTTTCCCTCCGAGCTCTGTGCCTCAGTTTCTTTATCATCAAAATGTAGAGTCTATTATTTCGACTTAAGTTTATAGAATGTAGCAAGGATAAAATAACTAGCTGAGCCTTGGAAATCCTGTACCAGGTGAAAGCAGGTGTAATTACACTCAGAGAATAGCCAGCAGCTCGGCAGCTGGTTTTTGCACTCCCTTCCCCCAACCCCCGCCTTTCCTCTGTAGGCTTGAGATGTGTGTTCATTTAAGAAAAGGTCAGGTAATAAAGCTTCAAAATTTAGGCCAGCCAACTCCAATTAACTCTCAAGAACCAGACACCCCACTCCTCATTATGCTGAGCAGTAGTCAGAGTTCTCTGAGGTAGGGGCATAATAATACGCTTGACAAGATTCTCTGATTCAGTGTGGGCTTGCAATAGGAAGATAAGGGCAGCTGAAAAACCATGAATTAATTTTCGCCACGGGGGTAAAGGGATATAAATACACAAAAAGAAGGAACTCCATCATTTAAAGAGGATACTGGTACAATATGATGGCCTAAACTATTGAATTTTTGTTTAGAATATATTTGTGTATTATAACACATGAAGCAAGTCATAAGCAATTTGGAAAATAAATAGAGCTTCATTGCTAGGGAGAGCAGTATTTATTGATAAGAGCCCAAGAGAGGAAATAGGTTTCCTAACTGGGATTAGCTATTAAACTTCTTTTGATTTTGGATATGATAGAGTAGATAAAAAGAATAGTGGATTGGAAATTGGGATTCAGATAACATGGGTGCTAATCCCTGATCTACTTGTAACTAGCTATGTAGCCTTGAACAAATATTTTCATCTTCATAGGCAAAGTAAAGAGATTTATTTAGAACAGATGACCTCTAAAGTTCCTTTTATATATAGCATTCTGTGGTTCTTTCTTAGTCAAAGGAATTATGGGTCAAGATGAGACTGTGTATGTGTTTGCAATACATTATTGAGAATTCCAGAGATAAAAAGAAACTTGGAATTCATTTTCGATAAATATATCAAGTTTCATTGACTTTAAAATATATTCAAAGGGGTTTGAAATACTACAATATCTTTAAAATAGGGCAATTAAAATTTTAGAAAGGAAAGCACAGAAACCATCAGAAGAAAGAGAGATATATATTTCAGAGCTCTTGGATGAGTTACTACCACAGTTTTAATATGAAATTTGGTTCTGAGCACCTGGGAGCCAAGGGAGAAATTGAAGTAAATTGAGTTATATTTCATTACTACAAAAAATTATTGTGTGAAATGAAATACAAAACTTTGTCTCAAGAAGGAACTTTTTTCACCCTAAAATTAAAATTGTACAAATAATTCACTGCCTGGATCCTTACATAAAGGATCATTGGTAATATTACACAATGGACAATCTCTTAAAAAAACTTTTGTAAAATATATAGATAGGGAGGATCTTCAAGATGGCGGAGGAGTAAGACGTGGAGATCACCCTCCTCCCCACAAATACATCAGAAATACATCTACCTGTGGAACAACTCCTACAGAACACCTACTGAACGTTGGCAGAAGACCTCAGACTTCCCAAAAGGCAATAAACTCCCCACGTGCCTGGGTAGGGCAAAAGAAAAAAGAAAAAAGAGAGACAAAAAAATAGGGATGGGGGCTTCCCTGGTGGCGCAGTGGTTGAGAGTCTGCCTGCCGATGCAGGGGACGCGGGTTCGTGCCCCGGTCTGGGAGGATCCCACATGCCGCGGAGCAGCTGGGCCCGTGGGCCATGGCCGCTGAGCCTGCGCGTCCGGAGCCTGTGCTCCACAGCGGGAGAGGCCACAACAGTGAGAGGCCCGCGTACCGCAAAAAAAACCCCCCAAAAAACAAAAACAAAAAACAAAAAAAATAGGGATGGGACCTGCACCTCGGGGACGGAGCTATGAAGGAGGAAAAGTTTCTACACACTAGGAAACCCCTTCACTGGTGGAGACGTGGGGTGGCAGGGTGAAAGCTTCAGAGCCACGGAGGAGAGCACAGCAACAGGGGTGCAGAGGGCAAAATGGAGAGATTCCCACACAGAGGATCGGTGCCGACCAGCACTCACCAGCCTGAGAGGCTTGTCTGCTCACCCTCTAGCTGGGACTGGTGGGGGCTAGAAGCTGAGGCTCGGGCTTCGGAGGTTAGATCCCGGGAAGAGGACTGGGGTCGGCTGCGTGAACATAGCCTAAAGGGGCTAGTGCACCACAGCTAACCTGGAGGGAGTCCGGGAAAAAGTCTGGAGCTGCCTGAGAGTCAAGAGACCATTGTTTTTGGGGTGCGCAAGGAGAGGAATTTCAGAGCACCGCCTAAACGAGCTCCAGAGACGGGTGCGAGCCGCAGCTATCAGCGTGGACCCCAGAGACGGGCATGAAGCGCTAAGGCTGCTGCTGCAGCCACCAAGAAGCCTGTGTGCAAGCACAGGTCACTATCCACACCTCCCCTCCCAGGAGCCTGTGCAGCCCGCCACTGCCAGGGTCCCATGATCCAGGGACAACTTCCCCGGGAGAACACACAGCGTGCTTCAGGCTGTTGCAATATCATGCCAGCCTCTGCCGCTGCAGGCTCGCCCCACATCCGTACCCCTCTCTCCCCCCCAGCCTGTGAGCCAGAGCCCCCTAATCAGCCACTCCTTTAAGCCCCCTCCTGTCTGGATGAAGAACAGACGCCACAGGGTGACCTACATGCAGAGGCGGGTCCAAGTCCAAAGCTGAACCTCGGGGGCTGTGCGAACAAAGAAGAGAAAGGGAAATTACTCCATGCAGCCTCAGGAGCAGTGGATTAAATCTCCACAATCAACTTGATGCACCCTGCATGTGTGGAATACCTGAATAGACAATGAATCATCCCAAAATTGAGGCAGTGGACTTTGGGAGCAACTGTAGACTTGGGGTTTGCTGTATGCGACTAACTAGTTTCTGATTTATATGTTTATCTCAGTATAGATTTCAGCACTTGTTATCATTGGTGGATTTGTTTATTGGTTTGGTTGCTCTCTTTTTATTCCTTTTTATATTTTAATGATATATATATTTTTTATTTTAATACCTTTTTTTCTTTCTTTCTTTTCCTTTCTCCCTTTTCTTCTGAGCCGTATGGCTGACAGGGTCTTGGTGCTCTGGCCAGGTGTCATGCCTGAGCCTCTGAGGTGTGAGAGCTGAGTGGGCATCCTTGTTTTGTTCCTGAATTTAATGTGAAGGCTTTCAGCATTTCACCACTGAGTATTATGCTGACTGTGGGTTTGTGGTAAATGCCTTTTATTACGTTGAGATATGTTCCCTCTATACCCACTTTGGTGAGAATTTTTATCATGACTGGATGTTGAATTTTGTCAAATGCTTTTTCTGTGTCTGTGGAGATGATTATGTTTTTGTCTTTCATTTTGTTAATGTGGTGTATCACATTGATTTGCATTTGTTGAACCATCCTTGTGACCCTGGAATGAATCCAACTTGATCCTGTTGTCTAATTCTTTTTATGTATTGTTGGATTTGGTTTGCTAATAGTTTGTTGAGAATTTTTGCCTGTATATTCATCAAAGTTATTGGCCTGTAATTTTCTTTTTTTTTTCTGTAGTGACTGTCTGATGTTGGATCAGGGTGATGGTGGATTCATAAAATTAATTTGGGAGTGTTCCCTCCTCTTCAGTCTTTAGGAATAGTTTGAGAAGGATAGGTATAAGTTCTTCTTTTTACATTTGGTAGAATTCCCCAGTGATGCCATCCAGTCCTGGCATTTTGTTTGCAGGGAGATTTTCAATTACAGATTCTAGTTCACTTCTAGTAACCAGTCTTTTCAAATTTTCAGTTTCTTCTTCAGTTTTGGCAGGCTTTATGTTTCTAGAAACTTTTCCATTTCTTCTAGGTTGTCCAATATGTTGTTCATAGTATTCTCTTATGATTTTTTTGCATTTCTGTGGTATCAGTTGTTATGTCTCCTTGTTCATTTATTTTGTTTATTTGGGTCTCCTCTCTTGTCTTCTTGGTGAGCTGGCTAGAGGTTTGTTGATTTTATCTTTTCAAAAAAACCAGCTCTCGGTTATATTGACCTTTTCTATTGTGTTTTAATTTCTATTTCCTCTCCAGTCTTTATTATTTCTTTCCTTCTGCCGACTTTGGGGTTTGTTTGTTTGTTTGTTTTTCTCATTCTTTTAAGTGACAGGTTGTTTGAGATTTTCCTTATTTCTTGAGGAAGGACTATATCATTATGAACTTCCTTCTTAGAACTGCTTTTCCTGCATCCCATAAATTTTATAAAGTTGTGTTTTCATTTTCATTTGTCTCAAGGTATTTTCTGATTTCTTCTTTGATTTTATCATTGACCCATTGGTTTTTTTGTAGCATGTTGTTTAGTCTCCATGTGTTTGTTCTTTTCCTGTTTTTCTTTCTGTGGTTGGTTTCTAGTTTCATATTGTTGTGTCAGAAAAGATGCTTGAAATAATTTCTTTCCTCTTAATTTTGCTGAGACTTGTTTTGTGACCTAGTATGTGATCTGTTCTAGAAAACACTCTGTGTGTGCTTGAAAAGAATGTGTATTCTGGTTTTTTTGGATGTAATGTTGTATAGATATTAACTAAGTCCAACTGGTCTATTTTGTCACTTAGGACTTCTGTTGCCTTGTTGATTTTCTGTCTGGATGATCTGTCCTTTAATGTCAGTGGGGTGTTGAAGTCTTAATGTTATTGTATTCCTGTCAATTTCACCCTTTCTGTCTGTTAGTGTTTGTTTTATATATTTAGGTGGACCTCTCTGCCCCAGATCTAGTGCTAAGCTGTGGCATGGAATGAGCAGAGCGGTGTGCTCTTGCTGGGAGATGAACCACAAAGCAATAGTTTTGATAATAAATGAGGAAGGGCAAAATAAATCAAATATATAACATTAAGAATAAGAAAGAGGAAATAACCACAGATAAATGTTTAAAAATTGTATATTGTGTGTAATCTTGCTAATAAATTTAATAATCTGGGTGGAATAAATGATTTTATATGCAAATGTTAATTTCCAAAGTTGACTCAGTAAGAGAGAAAAACCTTACCCATGGGGAGCGGGGAGAGAAAGCCATTAAAAAATATTGAGCCCAGTGAGTTTCACTGGAAAATTGTTAAAGACATTCAATTAGAAAATAGTTCTGATATTATTTATGTTGTATCAGACAATAGAGAAAGAAGGGAAGTTTATTTTATGGAGCCAGGTTTAGCTTAATAACAAAGCCCAACAGAGTTCAAAAATAGAAATAGTGCCAATTTTCACTTCTGAACACAGATGTGAACATCTGAAATACAATATTAATAAATAGAATCCAAGAGTATAATGAAAGAATAATAGAACGTGAAACAAGTAGATTTTATTTCAGGGATGTGAGGTAGTTCAAATCTGATGATATTTACAGTAGTAATAATAGTTTCAAAAAAGAAAAATAAAGCATATGATTATGTTGACAGATGCCAAAAGTGATAAAATTCAACATCTATTACTGATAAAAAATGTAACAAATAAAATACAGATAAAAAGATGCTTCATTAAAGTAGCAGCCAGCATCATATTTGATGGTCAAACACTACAACCATTTCTTTTATAATCAGGGACAAGACAGTGATCCAAGAAGTCACCAGTATTGTCTCAACCACTAAATTATAGCTACGTAAAATAAAGTGGCAAAATTACCATTACTTTCTCATGATTATATATCTAGAAAAACCAGGAGGATCTGGTAAAAAAAAAGTTTAATTAGAGCAATATGACTATTCAGTAAAATAGTTGACTGTGGAGTGAATTGTGTCCCTCAAAAACCCATATATTGAAGACCTAACCACCAATGTGACTGTATTTGGATTTAGGGCTTGTAAAGAAGTAATTAAGGTTAAATGAGGTCGTAAGGTTGGGAACCTGATATGATAGGATTATTTTCCTTATTAAGAAGAGACACCATAGAGCTTGCATGCTCTCTTGGTCTCTCTTTCTTTGTGCATGTCTGGTCATGTGCACACAGTGAGATGGTGGTCTCCTCCAAGCCAAGAGAGGAGGTCTTAGAATGAAATCTATCTTGTTAGTACCTAGATCTTGGACTTCCCCATCTCCAGAACTTTGAAAAATAAATTTCTCTTGTTTTTAGCCACCCAACCTATGGTATTTGCTATGGTAGCCCAAAATGACTAATACAGCTACCAATTTCAGTAGACAAAATTGGTAAGATTCTCATATTGTAAGTATTTGTTTGTATGTTATATTTACCCTCATCCTTTATATGTGTTATAGATATACCTGTACATGATTTTGTATCTCTGAAAAGCTTTTTTAAATATTTTAAAAATTAGATGAGGTAGGTTGGACAAATACTTGTGAAATTATTGAATAAAATCAGATTATAAATTACTGTAATTTTAAAAATAAATTTATTTATTTTATGTATTTATTTTTGGCTGCGTTGGGTCTTCGTTGCTGCATGCGGGCTTGCTCTAGTTGGCGGCGAGCGAAGGCTACTCTTCGTTGCGGTGTGCAGGTGGTGCGGGGGCTTCTCATCGTGGTGGCTTCTCTTGTTGCGGAGCACGGGCTCTAGGCACACGGGCTTCAGTAGTTGCAGCACGTGGGCTCAGTAGTTGTGGCTCGCAGGCTCTAGAGCGCAGGCTCAGTAGTTGTGGCACGTGGACTTAGTTGCTCCGCAGCATGTGGGATCTTCCTGGACCAGAGCTTGAACTCGTGTCCCCTGCATTGGCAGGCGGATTCTTAACCACTGCACCACCAGGGAAGTCCCAAATTACTATAATTTTTAATTACAATTGTATATAAAGATTGTATGCAAGTGAAATCTAAAAGGAGGAAAGAGTTCTATATGTACACACACACACACACATATCATCATCAGATTCCATTCACAATAGTATCAAAAACATTAACAAAACATGGAAGATAGAACAAATAAATAGAATCTCTAAGAATAAACTAAAAAATCTACCTGAGGGACATATAAAAGACTTGAATAGATGGGGAGATGTGTCTTTTTTTCTAAGATTGTAAATATATTAATTCCCCCTAAAATAATGAATATATAAATGCAATCTCAATCAAAATTCCAATGCAGTATTTTTGTACCTTGCAAAGTGATTTAATGTTTACCTGAAAGAGTAAATATATTACAATAGCCAGCTGACTTCTGAAAGAAGAAGCAATGAAGAGCATTGCCTTATCAGATTTTAAAACCTTTTATAAAGCTAAATAGAAATGAAAACAGTATGGTGGTGGCCTAGAAATGGAACAGATTAGAGACTTCAGACCTGTTATTACGTACATAAAAAATTCAGTATCCAGTGAAATTTACCATCACAACTCTACAGTTTGGAAGAATGATTAAGCATGGGTTTTGGAGTCAGGTGATCCTGAGTTCAAACTCCTGTGCCGTTATCCAGCTGTGTGACATTCGGCAAGTTACTTAACATCTCTGAGCATTAGTTTTATCATCTGTTTAATGGGAGAGTAATACTTACATCATAATGAAATAATGAATGTGCCTATCACACAGTAAATCCTCAATAAATGGTAGTTTATGTATCCCTGTCTCACTCCTTGCATCAAAATAAATCGCAAATGGATCAAAGATTTACATGTGTGAAAAGTAGAGAAAACAGGAATAAAAATATAGATGAATAAAAATATGATCATGGTTTGTGGAACATATTTACAAATATGAGGCAGTTAGAGAGCATAAAGAAAAAATGGTACATATGACATATAAAAAATAAAAAGTTGGTGTAGTAAAAATTATAATTAAAGTTGAATGAAAGACACAAAAGTGGGGAAGGGATATGCAACATATATGACAATGTAAGGATCTCCCAAAATTAAGGTTTAAAAAAACCTAAAAAGAAATATTGAAAAAATGAACTCCTGGATCAGAGGATATTAAAGATCATACACCTGGAAGAGGCACAGTTTTGGTAATGGTGGAGGTAGGGGGTGAAGAATAAAAAGTTCTGTTTCTGGATAATTTAAAATATGATATGCCTATTAGGCATGCAAGGTAGGTATTGGGTAGGTTTTAATTATCCTATGTTTCTCCCTCTCTCCCTTTTTTTTTCTGGCTAACTTCAGAGGTTAGCTTAAATGTCACTCTCGTCACTCTCTCGGGAACCTTCCCTGACTGTGCCAGCCTAAGTTACTTCTGTTATATATCCCTTTACATTCTTTTGTATTGAATTCTTCTTGCAAGTATTGTGGACTTCTGCACAACAGAAGTCTGAGATCTGGGACACAGGAAGGTGTTGAACACTGGGAAGATCATCCAGTGATAACTGGGGCCTTCACATTTGGGCTTAATTTCAAGTGTTGGACTGTTGCCCTTAGAGGTCTGTTAAGAAAGAGGAAGTCCGAATCCCAGTCTTGGTGAAATTGGGTTACCCTGAAGATTGAGATGTGGAAATAATGCAAATTCCCATTATTATAAATCTTAATTCCAGGGGAAAAAGATGACTAGTTAAACTGGAGCACAAAATCTGAGAGAGGCTAATAAAGACGGTGAGATATTGAATCCACTAACTAATTAGGACTCCTAAAATTCATAAGGCATAGGACAAAATTTTTTCAGAGTCTGGAGAAGATTTAACCTCTCTATTCAAATGTCCCTAATTATGGGAATTGTAGGACCCAGTGAAAGGGATCAAGTTGGATCATTATATCACATCCGTCCAAAACTACCACAAATCTTAATTATATGATTTTGTGTTAGGTTTTTGTTTGAAGTTTTACTTTTTTGACTACTGGTTAGGTGTTCTCCACATTTATGGAGTTTGGGTTTGAATAAATATTTTTTCTATAAATATTCATTACCAGTGAATGGCCCTATACTTGTAGAAGCCTTGAAATGGAGCTGAAGCAATTGAAACATGGGCCTTGTTTGCTAGGTGACATGATTTCCAGTTGCAGAGGGATGGTATTATGTCTGTGGTTGGCTAATGTCTTCATTAATGGCTTTGAAAAGAATTTAAATGGCATGTTAATTAAATTTGAAGCCATAGTAAAGGAGAAAGCGTTGTGAACATTACTGGGAATCCAAACAGTAACCTCTCCTGGAGAGGTTAAGGATGTAAGCAGACAAGAAAGCCAGATTTAACCTATCAAATCGAAGCCATCATGTGGGGAAAATTATCAAAAATAAGATATTTTAGTCTAAGGAGAGTACTGACTGGAAATCAGCCATGCTGTGAGCATTTGGCAGTCACCAGAATAGAATTAGCCTACTAAATAAAATAGATTCACACTGAATTTCTAACTTCTCTCTAAAAAAGTACATTTTACTTTGAAGTGTTGTTCTAAGTATTAGTGTAGTTCGTGGACAAAGGGTAACAGACTCTAGAGAGCTCATGATCAGACAGAGTTCTGTATCTAGAAAGTGGACAAAAATCTCTATGCCATGGGTGAAATTAGTTATGTAAAGAAAACCTGACCAGCAATTCCACATCTTAGAGAGTGCTTTGGAAAAGGGTAATCTGCATTTTAGAGGTTGTTTCTCAAGGACCACTTGCTACAGAACCACCAGGAATGCTTTTTAAAATGCAGATTTCTAGGTTTTACCCCAGACCTACCGAAACAGAGTCCCTGGATATGGGTACATGAGATCTGCATTTTAAACAAGGGCTTTTTTTCTTTCCTTTTATGTGATAACTTTTGGGAACTACTGTTTTATATTATCAGGACATTGCACTAAAATGTTGTGAATGGAAAGTACAGAATAGGAACAATATTTTAATATGGAAAACTTGTTGTAATGACTTGGAATATAAAGGCACAGATTATCAGGCATTAACCAACCCCACACATAGAAAGGAGAGGCACAGCATTTTCAGAGTTTCTGTGTGTACAGCCTCACAAGTTGGGTACTGCACAACTCCACAGGGCATCATTCACATAGATTACAATGTGAATGGCACCCCCTAAAGTTGTGCAGTGTAGACCCTAAGTCAGTCTACACAGATATTCTCACTTAGTACTAGCATGATTCTGTTTTAGAGAAGGAAAATTGGTTAGCCTCTATCACACTCCAAATGAAAAGACTTTTGTTTTTCTTGATCTATGTTCACCAGGATTTACAAATTTGATATTCAAGGTACCTGGCTGCTGAGATGGGGGTGTCACTGGCAGTAAGTATATATCCTGTTATAATATTATACAGTCAATTTTCTATGCATAAATTATTCTCCTGTTATTTAGATTTTAGTGAATCATCGTTTTATAACCTGCTGAGTCGAGGGTGATAACCTGGATCAAGAAAGATTCCACTAAAGTATATTGACCTCATGAAAGCCACCCTGAAACTTTCAGGCAGCTTTGCTGTTGTCATGACTATAGCTGCCATGCTGTCATATTAGGTATTTTATGATGTGAAGAGAATCACTGTTTAAGTAAATAAAGGTTGGAGACAGCTTGATGAGCCATAGATTCCACTTAGAATATCTTCCCTCATATGCAGTTTTTTTTTTGCACCTGCAACCAGACTGTAACCTTGAGAAGTATCTTATGCACAAAATTAGAGGCCACAGTGAAAAATTTACTTCTGAGAGTAGGTCATCAAAAAGAGCATGCTGAGTCCAGATGCAGAGGAAATTAGAACTTTGTTCTTTCTTTGAGGACAGTTGTGCCCTCTGTGAAAATTACACAGCCCCTCCTTACACTGTTTGAGGGGGAGAGAAGACCATTAACAAAACAAGTAAAGGGGGAGATATTGGGACACGAAATTGGGAGGGGGAGTTAGGAAAATAAGCGAGTTTGAAAACTGCTGAGTCATTAGGATTGTATAAGCTGAGGAAAGGGAAGGAGAGAGAAAATCTGTTACCTGAGCTAAGAGAGCAGATGGAACTTGCTGAAACAGTGACTAACAGATCATGGCTTCTCCCATAGGTTTCCCTTCTTCTGAAAATCATCTTTACTTGACCCCACTGCCCTTTCCAGATTCCTACTTATTTCTTTCCTTCCTTTTACAACTAAACTTCTCTTTACAAGTTGACTTTCTACCCTTACCGCCCTGTCTCTCCTTAACCCGTAACTTAAATACATTTCAGCTGAAACTTCTTCCCACCATTCTACTAAATCTATACTCCTAAAGCTCATCAGTGCCACATCAAACCTTTACTTCCAGGTCCAAATCTCTTTCCCAATCTGTTTCTGCTTTTATAAATACCTGCTGGAATTTCCCCCTAAATATAACAGCAACAACTGAAACAGCAGAGGCAAAAACAGCAAAGGCAACACCAATAACAGTAAAACAGATTATCTATTGAGCACTGCCTGGCACTGTTCCAAGTGTTCTCCATGTGCTGACTCATTTGATTCTCTCAATGACTCTGTGAGGTAGGTGCTTTCATTATCCTTATAAAGTTGAAGTAACAAGTTCAGAGAGGATTCATAACTTCCCTAAGTTCACATAAACTAGTAAGTTGTGGAGCTAGGATTTGAACTTGGGTACTCTAAGTGCTTGACCATCTGCAAGCTAGCTTTCTGTAGGCCATGCCACTTCAAATTCAGCATATCTAAAATTCAACTCCTAAATCCCTATCCCTAGCCCTAAACAAGTTTCTTCACTTTCTCCACTTCTTTAGTGAAATCACTGTTTTCCCAAATCACAACATCATCATCTTTAAGCATGCATAATACAAAATAAGCTTTCAGGGTTCTGATTTATCAATGCATGAGAATGTTCGTTAAAAACTACACAACTTTTAATGCTGAATGTGCTTGCTTTGATATACCATCATATACATAGGTCTGTGAACATGAATTTGTAATTCTTAAATATTATAGATTTATTTTAATGCTGTCTTGCAGATAAACTTGAATTTTTAAATACTTAGCCAGTGTGTGTGATATTTGGCAAAAATTCCTTTGCCTATGCCCTTTTTTTAGTGATTCCTTAGTGCTTCGTCAGACATGTAAAAATTCTAGTAACTTGTATGAAGAAAAAGGCTCCAAACATCTTTTTCCAGATAAAAAGTAGTATGATTTAATAGTGCTTTAACTTAAAATATCTCTGGGGTGAACTAGATAACAGGTTAAACATGGGGACAGAGAGTTGTTATAGCTAAGGAACTTAAAATCATAAGACAAATAATATTTTAATCATCCAGATGTTATTCTCTCTCACCATGTTGGGAAACACATACGTCTTTGGCATAGGGCAGATCAACCATTTCTGTACTTGGATGACTTTTTCATTTTTGTGCAGATAGTTTGGTCTTAGACTTAGGCAATCTTTTCATTTTAGCATTGTTTACAGAGCAAGGAATCAAACAGGGGAGCTAGTATGTTAAAAGTTTGACTCAATTCTGCCCTTGAATACATCTGAACTCCAAAAGAGAGGTCATTTCCCTACTATCAGTTTTGAATTACCACAAATTCTGGCAATAGTCCTAATCTCTAGTAAAGGGAATTTAAGTAGCCATTGACCAATAGTTCAACACCAAGGTTCTTTTGCTAAGGATATTATTTTGACTATGTACAATAACTGAGGTCTTTCTTGCCTTGTTTCCCATGACCAGGTAAGTCTCTGCCTCCTTCTTCAATACCCATAACTAGCCCCTATTTTCTCCTGTGCTTGATCCTTTGCCAAGTATTCTGGTTCCTTTGAAATTCTGTTCTTATTTTTTTTTTTCTTTTTTTTCTTTTTTTTTTTTGCGGTACGCGGGCCTCTCACTGTTGTGGCCTCTCCCGTTGTGGAGCACGGGCTCCGGACGCGCAGGCTCAGCAGCCATGGCTCACGGGCCCAGCCGCTCCACGGCATGTGGGATCTTCCCAGACCAGGGCACGAACCCGTGTCCCCTGCATCGGCAGGCAGACTCTCAACCACTGCGCCACCAGGGAAGCCCCTTATATTATCTTTATCATTATATATTCCCAGAGATTAGAATCCAGACCCAGAATTTCATTTCCTATGTTTTGACCCTTGAAAAATGCAACCTGATTTCTCTGACACTGCCTCTTTATCTACCTAGGCCTCAGGACTGTCACATATGGCCTTGCAAGCTGTGCACTGCATAACTCCAGGGGACACCGTTGTGCGAACTATAATGTGAATGGTGCCCCTGGATTTGTGCAATGAGGCTGCCATAACTAGATCTTTAATTATGTGCTGACAGACTACCCTCCCTTTCTGCCTTTTGTAACACCTTGTTTCACCTATGTCATGGAGATTTGCCTAGTCTTTATTACCAGACCTCCTTGACTTTAATTTTCTGCCTTCTTGGACCACCTATTAATGCCTGCTGTTTAAATACTACTGCCAGTGGTTACAAATGCAATCTTTTTAAACATCAAAATTGCACAGGAAAAGTCAAGTTGTTAGAATGACAAAATCACAAAACTCAAGGGTACATGAAATAGCTAGTAGTCAAGGTTCTGATTTTCACTCTGTTCATTTGAGAGCATATATACACATATGCAACCTTGGTAGCTCACAATATTTATTTTTCTCATTGCATTAAATTTCAGTAAGAGTGCTATTTTGCATTTATACCTTCAGACAAGTGAAACAAAGCTAGACTAATTTTGTCTTTGATAATTCATATACATGCACTATATTTGGGAATGGTTTTCAGGAGGTCTAAGAATAGACTCTGAAAAGAAACTAGATTCTTTCTATAATTTCACTTAACAAACTTTTTGACTGAAAGGGGTGGACCACAGTGGATAGTATGTATTCTGCATGGACATTGAAAACTTTGTTCAGGCTGTGTTTATACAGTCGTTTTGAAAATTATGTTAAAAAGAACTTGAAGAGAAATACTGTCAGGATTGCCATGAGAAAGCATATTGTTTACGTGTCATATAAGTCAAATACTATACTTTTCTAGTTAACCGTTTTGGGAGGAATCTAGACATTTCCTGAAAGTGAGTTGCTAACTATTTGCACACCAAATGAAGTTTCCAAAGCATGGAGATTAGTTGAAAAGTACAGATCAGTAGGTTTGGTTAGCAATCAGCCTGATTGTCTGAGTGCTAGGAAGTTCATAGCAGTGGATCATCGATTTATTACAGTGCCTTTTCATTTCTTTACTAACCATAATGAGCTCCAAAATATACTTAAGGACTGTACCCCAAAGCCTTTATTCTCTCAACTAGTTTGAAAACGCATTTCATTTTTATTTTTATAAAATGTGAAGATGAAAGGCAGGGGAGAAGTAGGAACATCCTCAATGACTATAAAGAGAGTGACACAAGTGGTATCATTTTCTCACCTCATGTAAACTGCCTCATGGATGGAGCATTTTTGATTGTCTTGTGTTTTTGCAAAGTGTTGCTGATGAATATTGGCTGAGAGCATAGATTCATAGCAATCATTCTGCTCTGAGGCATATACTTGGAACATGTGATTCTCTAGCCTGCTTAATATAAGTGATAACCAGTACCATCATAACTTTGTTTAAAGTTTATTAAGTGGGATGGAAATCACAAATATCTAAGATCCTTGCTGCTTCAATGACTAGGCTGAACACTTTTTTTCTTTCAGTCTCCTTCGGTTATTCCCCAAAGGTAACTTCATTGTATTAGCAAATTCTAGCTAGCTTGCTTCATTGGAGTTTATGATTTTGAAGCAATAGCAATCTAAAGTAAATTTGGTGGTATGGAAAACTATAGCAAGAAGCTCTTCCCTTTATTTCTTGGTAACAAAACAAAGTAGAGTTATGATCTTTCCATGCCAAGAAACTTTATTCAGAGTATACCCTTTTTGGTTTAGTTAGTGAAATGACCAAATAAGGGAGCATTCGTGCCCAAAGTTAGAATTCTCCACATTTTATCAAGTGGCATTCAAAGAGGAACACCCATATTGGTTTCATAAGCTTTAATGGACATTTTCCTAGGTAGTAAATTGGCCTGGGGCTCAAGCCACGTCAAGGAATGTAGATTTAAATCTGGAATTGTTTGTTTAAACCAGAGATTACAAATGCCTTTAGGAACTAAGAAGTTCACAATTTTGTAGAGTCTAGAAGTGGGATTTTAAGTAATGGTATGGTCTGTAGTTGAACTGAAGAGTGTATCCCACTTTTAACTAAACTCAAATGAGCTTGTGGCACTGCTTAATGGATTTTACATCATATCTATCCTCACATGGCAGCTCACTATAGTATGGTAATAAAGAACCAAGCTAGTAGGATATTAAAGCATATTAAAGGGTCCGAGAAGTACTATAGTCAATAAACCCGCTTAGCCAAGCATTTCTCAAATGTGACAACAGGATCCTCCTTTCTTTATATCATTATTCCACCCCCTTTATGCGTGTGCATCTAAGCATGTGTGTTTGGCAAACACACAATGCTTATTTACTTCTTGTGGGATTTTAATGATCTGTGGGAAGCAGTTTAGTAAATACTATACTTAGAGAAACCTACTTAAAACAATCATAAAAGCCAAGCAGTCAGCAATTGAGTAAAGTGTACTTCTTTTAGATGCTATTTAATAGGCTCTGAATATCCATATTCTGAAACACTAAATATTTGGGCTGTCAATCTTTAAGTATCTCAAAGTCCATTCAAAGTAGATGCTTTCAAGTTGGAATTAGCCCTCATACAAGGTGACACGTTTTGGCTTTGTAATATGTCTCATCAGCTAAAGTGATCTAGTCCATTGGTTAGGGAATGGGCTAAGCTGTTATAATAAAGAGTCCAAAACAGTTGTTCCAATACAAGAGAAGAAATTTTCTCTCTCACAGAACAGTTCAAGACTATCCAGAGCAAGTATCTTTGTCCTTAAGAAGATGACCCAGGAGCTGCACACTGCACTTCTGCCCACATCCCATTGTCTAGAACTTAGTAATGTGGGCACGCCTAACTGCAGGGAAAAGCAGCAAGGGAAAAACAACAAATAACACACAAGGGAATCCCCATAAGGTTAACAGCTGATCTTTCAGCAGAAACTATGGAAGACAAAAGGGAGTGGCAGGACATGTTTAAAGTGATGAAAGGGAAAAACCTACAACCAAGATAACTCTACCCAGGAACGGTCTCATTCAGATTTGATGAAGAAATTAAAACATTTACAGACAAGCAAAAGCTAAGAGAATTCAGCACCACCAAACCAGCTTTACAACAAATGCTAAAGGAATTTCTCTATGCAGGAAACACAAAAGAAGGAAAAGACCAACAATAACAAACCCAAAACAATTAAGAAAATGGAAATAGGAACATACATATTGATAATTACCTTAAATGTAAATGGATTAAATGCTTCCACCAAAAGACATAGACTGGCTGAATGGATACAAAAACAAGACCCATATATATGTTGTCTACCAGAGACCAACTTCACGCCTAGGGACACAAACAGACTGAAAGTGAGGGGATGGAAAAAGATATTCCATGCAAATGAAAATCAAAAGAAAGCTGGAGTAGCAATTCTCATATTAGACAAAATAGACTTTAAAATAAATACTATTACAAGAGACAAAGAAGGACATACATAGGGATCGATCCAAGAAGAAGATATAACAATTGTAAATATTTATGCACCCAACATAGGAGCACCTCAATACATAAGGCAAATACTAACAGCCATAAAAGGGGAAATCGACGGTAACACAATCATAGTAGGGGACTTTAACACCCCACTTTCACCAATGGACAGATCATCCAAAATGAAAATAAATAAGAAAGCTGATGCTTTAAATGATACATTAAACCAGGTGGACTTAATTGATACTTATAGGACATTCGGTCCAAAAACAACACATTACACTTTCTTCTCAAGTGCTCATGGAACATTTTCCAGGATAGATCATATCATGGGTCACAAATCAAGCCTTGGTAAATTTAAGAAAATTGAAATCATATCAAGTGTCTTTCCCTACCACAATGCTGTGAGACTAGATATCAATTACAGGAAGAAAAACTGTTAAAAATACAAACACACGGAGGCTAAACAATACACTACTAAATAACCAAGAGATCACTGAAGAAATCAAAGAGGAAATCAAAAAATCCCTAGAAACAAATGACAATGAAAAAATGACAACAAAAAACCTATGGGATGCAGCAAAAGCAGTTCTAAGAGGGAAGTTTATAGCAATACAATCCTTCCTCATCTCAAATAAACAACCTAACCTTACACCTAAAGCAATTAGAGAAAGAAGAACAAAAAAACCCAAAGTTAGCAGAAGGAAAGAAATCATAAAATCAGATCAGAAATAAATGCAAAAGAAATGAAGGAGACAATAGCAAAGATCAATAAAACTAAAAGCTGGTTCTTTGAGAAGATAAACAAAATTGATAAAGCATTAGCCAGACTCATCAAGAAAAAAATGGAGAAGACTCAAAAGAATTAGAAATTAAAAATGGAAAGTAATAACTAACACTGCAAAAATACAAAGGATCATGAGAGATTCCTACTAGCAACTATATGCCAATAAAGTGCATCACCTGGAAGAAATGGGCAAATTCTTAGAAAAGCACAACCTTCTGAGCCTGAAGCAGGAAAAATTAGAAAGTGTAAACAGACCAATCACAAGCACTGAAATTGAAAGTGTGATTAAAAATCTTTCAACAAACAAAATCCCAGGACCAGGTGGCTTCACAGGCGAATTCTATCAAACATTTAGAGGAGAGCTAACACCTATCCTTCTCAAACTCTTCCAAAATACAGCAGAGGGAGGATCACTCCCAACCTCATTCTGCGAGGCCACCTTCACCCTGATACCAAAACCAAAGATGTCACAAAAAAAGAAAACTACAGGCCAATGTCACTGATGAACATAGATGCAAAAATCCTCACCAGAAAACTAGCAAACGAATCCAACAGCACATTAAAATGATCATACACCATGATCAACTGGGGTTTATCCCAGGATTGCAAGGATTCTTCATTATAGGCCAATCAATCAATGTGATACACCATATTAACAAATTGAAGGAGAAAAACCATTTGATCATCTCAATAGATGCAGAAAAAGCTTTTGAAAAAATTCAACACCCATTTATGATAAAAAGTCTCCCAAAAGTAGGCATAGAAGGAACTTACCTCAACATAATAAAGACCATATATGACAAACCCACAGCCAACATTGTTCTCAATCGTGAAAAACTGAAACCATTTCCACTAAGATCAGGAACAAGAGAAGGTAACCCAGTCTCACTACTGTTTTTCAACATAGTTATGGAAGTCTTAGCCACAGCAATCAGAGAATAAAAAGAAATAAAAGGAATCCAAATCGGAAAAGACAAATTTAAACTTTCACTGTTTGCCGATGACATGATACTATACATAGAGAATCCTAAAGATGCTACCAGAAAACTACTAGAGGTAATCAATGAATTTGGTAAAGCAGTATACAAAATTAATGCACAGATATTTCTTACATTCCTATACACTAATGATGAACAGTCTGAAAGAGAAGGTAAGGAAACACCCCCATTTACCATTGCAACAAAAAGAATAAAATACTTAGGAATAAACCTACCTAAGGAAACAAAATACCTGTATGTAGAAAACTATAAGACACTGATGAAAGAAATTAAAGTTGATACCAACAGATGGGAGATATACCATGTGCTTGGATTGGAAGAATCAACATAGTGAAAATGACTGTGTTACCCAAAGCAATCTACAGATTCAGTGCAATCCATATCAAACTACCAATGGCATTTTTCACAGAACTAGAGCAAAAAATTTCACAGTTTGTATGGAAACACAAAAGACCCCGAATAGCCAACACAATCTTGAGAAAGAAAAACAGAGCTGGAGGAATCAGACTCCCTGACTTCAGACTATACTACAGTGCTACAGTAATCAAGACAGTATGATATACTGGCACAAAAACAGAAATATAGATCAATGGAACAGGATATTAAGCCCAGAGATAAATCCATGCACATATGGTCACCATATGTTTGACAAAGGAGGCAAGAATATACATGGTGAAAAGACAGCCTCTTCAATAAGTGTTGCTGGGAAAACTGGACAGCTACATGTAAAAGAATGAAATTAGAACACTCCCTAACACCATACACAAAACAAACTCAAAATGGATTAAGGACCTAAATGTAAGGCCAGGCACCATCAAACTCTTAGAGGAAAACACAGGCAGAACACTCTATGACATAAATCACAGCAAGATCCTTTTGACCCACCTCCTAAAAAAATGGAAATAAAAACAAAAATAAAGAAATGGGACCTAATGAAACTTAAAAGCTTTTGCACAGCAAAGGAAACCATAAACAAGATGAAAAGAGAGCCCTCAGAATGGGACAAAGTATTTGCAAACGAAGCTACTGACAAAGGATTAATATCCAAGATGTACAAGCAGCTCATGCAGCTCAATATCAAAATAAACAGCCCTATGCAAAAATGGGCAGAAGACCTAAATAGACATTTATCCAAAGAAGATATACAGATTGCCAACAAACACATGAAATAATGCTCAACATCAGTAATCATTAGAGAAATGCAAATAAGAGCTATAATGAAGTATCATCTCTCATCTGTCAGAGTGGCCATCATGAAAAATATCTACAAACAATAAATGCTGGGAAGGGTGTGGAGAAAAGGGAACCCTCTTGCACTGTTGGGGGGAATGTAAATTGATACAGCCACTATGGAGAACAATATGGAGTTTCCTTAAAAAACTAAAAATGGAAGTACCATACAACCCAGCAATGCCACTACTGGGCATATACCCTGAGAAAACCTTAATTCAAAAAGAATCATGTACCACAGTGTTCATTCCAGTTCTATTTACAATAGCCAGGACATGGAAGCAACCTAAGTGTCCATCGACAGATGAATGGATAAAGAAGACGCAGCATATATATACAATGGACTATTACTCAGCCATAGAAAGAAACGAAATTGAGTTGTTTGTAGTGATATGGATGGACCTAGAGACTGTCATACAGAGTGAAGTAAGTCAGAAAGAGAAAAACGAATACCGTATGCTAACATATATATATGGAATCTAAAAAAAAAAAAAATCGTACCGAAGAACCTAGGTGTTAGGAGAGGAAGAAAGATGCAGATGTAGGGAATGGACTTGAGGACACGGGGAGGGGAAAGGGTAAGCTGGACAGAGTGAGAGGGTGGCATGGACATAAATAAACTACCAAATGTAAAATAGATAGCTAGTGGGAAGCAGCCACATAGCACAGGGAGATCAGCTCAGTGGTTTGTGACCACCTAGTGGGGTGGGATAAGGAGGGTGGGATGGAGACGTAAGAGGGAGGGTATATGAGTATTTATGCCTACATAGAGTTGATTCACTTTGTTATACAGTAGCAACTAACACGACATTATAAAGCAATTATGCTGCAATAAAGATGTTATAAAAAAACATTCCTAAGCCTACACTTTTACAGCTTGTAACTCATAAAGAGTTTTTCTCACTCCCAATGTGCATATAGCAAATTTTTTATAAGAATTCTGATTACTCATGCTTGAGTCATGGGCTTATCCCTTGAATAAGAAATAAGTTGTCATGATTGATTTGTAGGATGTGGGTCACATGCCCATCAGTATGGTTCAAAGATCAGGCACTATGGTAAACAGTTCCACTAGAACAATTTATGTTGTGGGTGAAATAACTCTTCCAAGGATAGAATGCCGACACGCAAAATTAACATATCTACTATACATATGATATTATGTTTTACATAATATTTTCCCCATATTCCTGCCTTTAAGAAGACGTTTTTTAAACTCAGTGGAAAACAGTAATCATGAAAGAAATCAGTCTTTTCATAACCTTACTGAACCCTTATATAGCTTATTATTTACCAGATAATGTTTTTACTATTTTACACATTTTAATTCATCAATACTCACGATAACCTATGATGTTGGTACTAGAATTATGTATATTTTATATATGAGGAGACTGAAGCATGGAGAGGTTGGGTAATTTGTGCATGGCCACATAGTCAGTTAAGTAGAAAATCTCAGGATTTGAACCCAGGCTGTCTAGACCCAGAGTCCATGTGCTTAACCATCTCATGCCATACACTGTGCTTATTCTTGACACCTCCTTCCTGATCCATCTAATTTTTTCACATACTGATGTTGAGTGTAACTTCTAGCGCATTAATAAATTGCAACTGTATTTCCTCTTCTCCATCTCTCTATCCACTCTTGTCATTCCATTCCTCCATCCTTGGTTCCTTCTTCATGAGTTGTTCTTTCCTTGCTTTTTTTTTTTTTTGTCTTTTTTCACGTGGCAAATTGGTATAGTATTTTAACTAATTTCTTTCCTTGAGTTTACTCCTTTGAGACATGTTTTCCAACTTCCTCCAGGGCAGTTTTTCTGAAATATAAACCTAACATTTTGCTTCCCTGATTAAAAACATTAAATAGTTTCCCAAAGTTTTTAAGTTAAAATCTAAACTCTTTAAAACAGCCTCCAAAGCCCTGCGTGAGCAAGCTTTTTCTGATTTTTCAGATACTCTTGCCATTCCCACACTTGCCTAATTTTTTCATACACACCTCTTGCCACTTTCCCACTTATATCTGACATATCACCCACACTATCTAGCTTTATGATCTATGAAGAGTCATCTTACTCTCTGATCCACCGTTTACTCAACTGCAAAACGATGAGGTTAGACTAGAATATCCCTATGTACCTGCCAGCCCTTAAAAAACCTGTGATCCCAATTCTTGGGTTATCAAGTTTTCCACTCTGATATATTTAGCTTTCTGGATCCTTTATATGTATCCCCAATAAGTGGTCCTGGATGTAAGTTTTAACTATGTCCTTGGAGGAGGAAAATGTCTTAAGTTTTTCTTTTTTGTACTTTGAGATTAATAAGGAATTTCAATGTATGTTTTTCTTTTGTATACTAATTATTTAAATGCTCTTAGTTCAGAACTGTGTCTGATCTCACCAATTTTAAAAGCTTTAAAAAGGGAAAAGACTAACCTATTTACAAAGAGTCAACAAACCCTAAAAATCAAAGATTAGAATTCAATTTAAAGTTTAGAATCCACAAATTTTGAATGTGTTTATTAATAAGTAAATTTCCATGATCATTTTGAATACCATCTTTAGCTAAACTGTGTTCATTTGTTCTGGTGACTTATATAGTGATCCATTCGTGTTAGCTAAATTGAAAGTCTTGCAGCTTTGATGTATGTAAACGCTTACTGACTCTGAAGGGCTGGGATTTGTTTCTTGTCCGTTTCAGAGTCAGTGTTTTCCAAATCACTGTTGCAGAAACAACAGGACCTCAATGGCTAGTTGTTTTTGTGCAGAGGGAAAAACATGCTAATGAACTCTGTATGTGGAGGTATGAGTGTGTTTTTGAATTTCAGTTTAGTTTTTTTAATTTACGGTTTTCCTTAAAGGGAACTTGCTTCATTTGTGGAATGTTTTCATAAAATGTGAAGATTCAGAAGGGCCCCCTAAACAAACGTTTCAGAAGTGAAATTGGTTGCTTTTTGTTTAATGGAAAACAAATTGATCTCTAGTCCAATGCAATACAGGGTTTTCTTGAACAGAATTAGAGACTACGGGAAAGAGGAGAAGGCAGAAAAGGGATTATTAGTCCCCTCCTGCCTCTTCCTGCTTTCTGTTACTTGGCTTCTTTTCCCTAGTAGAGTGGGCTTTGGAAGGAAGCAGATTAGAGTATGCATCCTGACTCAGCTACTTCCTAGCTGTGATTTGGGGCAAAGTTATTGCCTCTTTAAGCCTCAGTTTCCTCACAGTCCAGTGAGGATAATAAAAGTGCTTCTCGTGTAGGACTGTAATAAAGATGAAATGACATAATGCATGTTAAGAGCTGGACACAATGTAAGCAATCAGTAAATTGTTATTATTGAATATTACTGATGTTGTTCCATGTGTTGATGAAGAATAAAATTATATTTCATACCACACAGCAAATTTAATTCAAAATTACCTGTGTGATCTTTCTGTTCTCTTTTTAAATGTTCTACTGGCAGTCCCCTGCCTCATTTCCCTTTTTTGTCCTCCTCCCTCACAAAGACTCTTAAATCTTCCCTGTTACCTGAGTAATTCAATTCTTTCCAAAATGTTTTCCCAGTTAGCAAAATGAAGGCCTTATAGATCACCTAATCTGGCCTTCTTAGAAAGCAGCTCAGCAGACATTCAAGCATGACCTTGTGTTGCTTTTTTGGTCCATACATCTCCACCCCACTCCCTATCCTCCCACCTACCATCCAATAAGCAGGTCTCTTGCCAAAAAATGGATTCTGCTACTAAGAACAATAGGATTTCTCCAGTGGTACAATTGTTGTTATCCTCAATAAGCAGAGGATTTAGCTTCAGCTCATATATTTTAAGTAATTGCATTGTTTGATGGTGCCTTTAAGGTCTCTGATCACACACCAGGAAAAAGCTTTTTAGTTTTGGAGGAATGTGCTAACAGGTTAGTTTATTCTGTAGTGACTTTTGACTGTTTAAATCTCTGTGCTCTGAAGCGTTCTAGAAGTTGCTTGAACTTAAAATAATACCTCTCTATATTGGACTGGAGCAGTATATTTTAAGCAGTATAGCATATTAGAAGAAGCCAGACCTGGATTCATATCCTGGCTCAGACACTTACTGGCTGTGTGATCTTGGGCAAGTGTCTTAACTTCTCTGAACATCATTGTTATCATCTGTAAAAGGTGGATAAAAACATCTACCTCAAAAGGTTATTTTGAGGATTAAATGCAATACAAAACCCAAATCCCTGGTATATAATACACATAATAGGTGTTTCTGTAATCATTTATATGTGCGTGTGTATTTTAAAAATTCTCTGTTGAAGAAAATATGTGGAAATACGGTCAAAAGTAATATACAATCTACATCTGAGTATATGTGCCACTAGAAGTTTTAAACTGTCAAGAGCTTAGATATGGCTGCTCTTAATAGCTATTAAGAAGTTAAGTCAACATGGACATGTTAAGAAATGCTCTCTTCACCAGTATTTCTGTGTGGAATCACCATTGGCACTGAGACCACACTGTAGCTCTCTTGTGGAACTCCACTGTGTTGGAGACTGCTTTGTAGCAAGGTCTTTTTGGTATTTCAACTTAAATCTTTTCTGTGATACCTAAGTTGGCCCTATCTAATGCTGAATTCTTGTTTGTTATAAGTAAAGTGATTCTCTTTACCAGAGAAAAATAAATCCTAACAGCTTGAAAAGGAGATGGAAGAGGAAAAAAAGTCACACCAAAATAATAGGTTTTTTCTCATGAAATACAGCCTCTGCACGCTTTCACAAGCAAGCATTTGCCAGAGAATTCTTGACAATTAAATGTTGCTCCCTACCCTCTTTTAGAGGTAGACCTTCAGTACAAAACAGCTGTCAAAATAACAAATGAATCTAATGTGAGCTGATAAAAAAAATACAAAACTAGCTTCAGACTCTTCTTATGTGAACAGCATGTATATTGGATTTGCTGGAATTTAATCAGATTTCTTTATAGTCACTGAAAAGAAGGAGAGTCCCACTCTCAAAGACCTTGGAATGATCTAACTCTCAGTTCTGGAGCACGTCTTTTCCTGAAACCTGAGGGTTCCAATAATACTTGCTGCTTAAAGTGGTGTGCAGGAAGTATACTTTGTTTTGAATCAAGGCTCTCATTGCTCTTGATTTTCAGGGGCCACTGCTAACTATCTTTTGCCATCAGATGTTTTCCTCAGGATCCTTGAGCCTATCAACCTGGCTTGCTTTCTTGACTCTACCAAGAGGACTGTTGACTTACCAGCCTTGCCAAAGGGAAAGGAAGACTGGGGAGTGAGTGCCCTTCCTACCATGCTGACTTCTTCACTTGGTCAGGGGCACTCATACCCACTTCAACTAGTCAAGGGCCACTCATTATTCAAATCTCAGATTAAGCATCATTTTCTCCAGGAAACTTTTTCTGACACACAGAATAGATGGAGTTCCCTTAGCATAAGCTCTAATTGTTCCCTCTACTTTCCCTTCATAGTGGTTATCACATTATGTCATTATAGTAAGTTGACCCATATACAGTTGCTGTTAATGTTAGTCAAAAATGGTCAAGTATTGGCAGTTTCTTATGGTCCAACCTAAAATACTTATTTGTGGAGTTAATTTCTCTCTCCCTTACAATACCACAAGCTCCATGAGGTCAGAATCCAGTCTGCCTCCTTACCTCTGTGTCCTCAGTATTTAGCAAAATGTCTGTCATATAGTAGTTGCTCCGTAAACATTTGTTGAATGATGAATGAGTGAATGAATGGCTATCACCTGAATACCAATTTCAAGGATGGTATGTAAACTCTTGAAACAAGTATTCAAGATACTTCAGACTAGGAAAATTACACTGTGTGTGAAGGGGCGGGCATGCTTTATCATGGGTGGGAAGGACTATTCTTTTTACAAGTGACTCAGCTTCTTCATAGTAGATACTCTTATGTGCCCTAGGGTGGTATACACTTGCCCACCACACATACACTCCCGAGTCAGAATTGCTGTTGTATGTTTCTGTTACTGATGGATATCTATCATCTCCCTCAGGAATTTTGCACCAAAACAAACAAAAAGTTTGAATACAACTACTCTAGCTTCTAATGATTCCTACTTCCCTGGTCAGCCTTGTCTCCACTATGCTTTTGGATGAAACTTGCACTCAAGCAAAACCACTCTGCTTTCTGTTCTCCATGTACATTTTGGACTTCTTTTCATTTGCATCCTTGCTCATGCTCCTGTCTTCTATCAGTTGCTATCCCACCCATATTTCAAAGCCCAATTCATAGTCCTTCCTCTTCCTGAATCCTTTCATGACCGGTCAAGGTAAAGTTTCTCTTTTAAACTCCTAGAACACTTACTATGTGTCCTATGCAGTGTTCTCATCACTTAGTTACTGCCTGGTTTGACAGTAATTTGGTCATGTGAGGATCTGTTATTCTCTTCATACCCTGCCCATTCTTACCCCTCATTATCAGTGATTTGGGAGAGTGGGGACTTGGAGAAAAACATGCCTGCTTTGAAGAAATTATATCAATAAATTTATGTTTAAAGAACTTAAAACATACTTGTTTTGTTATACAAAGTACAGAAAGTTCATGAGATTTTTATGTATAACAACAGGAAGCATTATTTATTTATTTATTTATTTTTATGGTATGTGGGCCTCTCACTGTTGCGGCCCCTCCCGCTGCGGCGCACAGGCTCCAGACGCGCAGCCTCAGTGGCCATGGCTCACGGGCCTAGCCACTGTGCGGCATGTGGGATCTTTCCGGACCAGTGCATGAACCTGTGTCCCCTGCATCAGCAGGCAGACTCTCAACCACTGCGCCACCAGGGAAGCCCAGAAGCATTCATTTTAAAAGTTGAGAAATACCTCAAAAGGGAAAATAACAAGGCACCATAGATAATATATAACTAGAAGGAGGTTAAAAAGTGCCCTGGCCTGGGGGACAGAAGAAATGGCATACATAACCCCTCTCCTCTTATACCCAGTGAAAGTCAGGACAACGCAACAATATATAGAGGAGTCTTTTGGTGACACACATGGTCACTAAAAACTCTCTTCATCTCTTTTCTTTCTCTTTCCTAAGAGCAGCAGTTTGGGCTGTCAGATTTGGAGATGAGCAGTTTAGGACTGAGGTGATTTTGCTTCAAAGATACCTTAGATGCAGAGGTTTCATTTCAGAGTCCATCTTACACTTCAGAGTGAGGTGAGTAGAGCTGGGAGTTTTTCAGTTTCCCTTGAAATGACCAGCCTAGATCTGCAAGTGGGAGAGGAGGTAGGAAGAAGGGCAGAAGCTCTGTCCATCCAAAGAGACTCGTTTGGGTGGAGCACCTTTTAGGCTGCTCTTTCTAGATGTGATTTTATCATAAACAACTAGACAGATGCAGTATCAGTAAATGCTAGAGAATCACCAAGGTGTCTTTTCTCTCCGAGTAAATTATCAGGTTCTTGAAAATAATGGTCATAACTTGTACTTATATTATATGAAACACAGTGCATTATAAACAGTAAATCTTCAACAAATATTTCATTGAATAACTGGAAATTAGGCACTGGAAGGGCCCTAGGAATCACATAATTCAACCTCTTCATTTTATATTTCATTAATTCAACAGACAATTATAATGTGACTACTCTATACCAGGTACTTTGTCCACAGAAGACGCAAAGACAAATAAGACAATAATTGTGTTTGTGGGGGATTACAGCATGAGAAAACTGAAACTCATAGAGGTAAGTTCACTTATTTAAAACCATAAAGCCTAGGGTAGACCTGGTCATGCACAGTTTAGTGCTCTTTTCTTAAAAAAAGTGCCTTTGTTTTATCCATGGTGATCAACCCTGCCTCACTCTGGATCCTGGATACTGGTACCTGCTGCCTCCCTAACTTGAGAAAGTTATTTCTTGCTTCTGTTCTAACCCTAGAAGAGGAGATGCAATTAGTAAAGTCTGGCGCTTCATTAGCCCTCATTGTGTGTAAGTTAAGAATTCCTTCTTATAGGAAGTTTACTCTTTGTCTTACTTTGTTGCATTCAGTTGCATAAAGATTTGCATATCTGAGCCATTAGCTTAAGTTTTTCCTCTACTTTATCTCTTTCTAATCAGGTTTCCCTTCATCTAAACCTATGCCTCATTTTTAGGAAAACTCCCTCTAAAGAGCACCCTCTTTTCTTTTCATTTTATCAAAAATATTTTTATTTATAGCAAATGTTTTTCAAGAAAATTGTGGTAAATTTTAAAGATACAGAATATGAAGGAAAGAAGATAAGAATCACCATAATAGCACATACCCAGAAATAACTACTCAACTTTCAGATATATTACTTTAATTTTGAGGTGGAGTAATAGTGGAATAATTCCATAATCTTTAATTCTGCAGTCTGCTTTTTCCCCTCAATAATATATTATGAATATCTATTATTAATAATTATTCTTCAATATAAGTTAAATTTATTGGTTATATAATGTTACATTTTATAAAAGTTTCTTTTTCTGTCATGTGACTGCTACGTGCCAGGCATTATGCTTTATTTATTTATTTATTTATGTATTTTTGCTGTACGCGGGCCTCTCACTGTTGTGGCCTCTCCCGCTGCGGAGCACAGGCTCCGGATGCGCAGGCCCAGCGGCCATGGCTCACGGGCCCAGCCGCTCCACGGCATGTGGGATCTTCCCGGACCAGGGCACGAACCCGTGTCCCCTGCATCGGCAGGTGGACTCTCAACCACTGCGCCACCAGGGAAGCCCCCACTATGCTTTTTTTAAATTGAAGTATAGTTTATTTACAACATTGTGCTAGTTTCTGGTGTGTGGCAAAGTGATTCAGTAATACATGTGTGTGTGTATATATATATATATATATATATATATACACACATATCTTTTCCATTATGGTTTTTTACAGGATATTGAATATAGTTCCCTGTGCTATACAGTAGGACCTTGTTGTTTATCTACTTGTTGTTTCTAGTAGTTTGTATCTGCTAATCCCAAACTCCTAATTTATCCCTCCCCCACCCCCTTTCCCCCTTGGTAACCATAAGTTTGTTTTCTATGTCTGTGAGTCTGTTTTGTAAATAAGTACATTTGTGTCATATTTTAGATTCTATTTATAAGTGATAGCATATGGTATTTGTTTTTCTCTTTCTGACTTACTTCACTTAGTATGACAATCTCTAGGTTCATTTGTGTTGCTGCAGATGGCATTATTTCATTCTTTTCTGTGGCTGAGTAGTACTCCATTGTATATATAATATATACCACATCTTCTCTATACATTCATCTATTGATGGAGATTTAGGTTGCTTCCATGTCTTGGCTCTTGTAAATAGCGTTGCAATGAACATTGGGGTGCATGTGTCTTTTTGAATTATGGTTTTCTCTGAGTATATGTCCAGTAGGGGGATTGCAGGATCATATGGTAGTTCTATTTTTAGTTTTTTAAGGAACCTCCATACTGTTCTCCACAGTGGCTGCACCAATTTACATTCCCACCAACAGTGCAAGAGGGTTCCCTTTTCTCCACACCCTCTCCAGCATTTGTTATCTGTAGACTTTTTCATGATGGCCATTCTGACCGGTGTGAGGTGACACCTCACTGTAGTTTTGATTTGCATTTCTCTAATAATTAGCGATGTTGAGCATCTTTTCATGTGCCTATTGGCCATCTGTATGCCTTCTTTGGAGAAATGTCTATTTAGGTCTTCTGCCCATTATTTGATTGGGTTGTTTGTTTTTTTGTTATTGAGTTGTATGAGCTGTTTGTACATTTTGGAAATTAAGCCCTGGTCTGTCACATCATTTGCAAATATTTTCTCCCAGTCGGTAAATTGTCTTTTCGTTTTGTTTATGGTTTCAAGGAATTGTATTTTGATGAACAGGCATTTTGTGTAAAAAGAATTCTTGTGAAGGATTTAAGTATAGTCTACAGTTAAACAGCTGACTCCAGATTCCACTTACAGAAAAACGTTTTTGGGGGAAATTCCTTGGTAAGAATCTTGAAAGTGGAGGGTTGAATGTCTGAGAATGTGAGTTGGGAGCAAACCTGGCATGAAAATATTGCTTAACTCCTTTGTACAAGAAATTGGAATATAGGGCTAGAGGTAGAGGTGGGGTGGGGGGCAAAATAAATAACAGGATAGGAGAGAGAGAGGAAGAAGTTAGGCAACATGTGAGAAGGCCAGAACCTTAAGGATGTGTCCAGTGACATAATATCAGTGGTAGGGTAGAGGACCTTTAAAAACAGAAGTCAATAATATTCAATGTTTCATTTTTTTCATGTTTCTTTTCCCCTTCTCATACCTCCAATAATGTCTGTTATACCTCTCTAATCTTGTAGTTCAGTTTACAAGGAATGAATTGCTGTAGGTCTAAAGGGAAATGTAGTTTTGCCCTATAACAACTTTGCTGATGCTTTGTGGAGATTAGAGCATTCAATCAGGAGAGAAGTGGTCTAGCAGTTCCAAGAAGTGACTGCAAGAAAAAAGGGAACAGAGGTCAAAGAGACTAAGTAATACAGACAAAAAGTAATTTTAACCTGTTTAAACTAAAGAGTGGCCATTTGACAAACTCCTGCTTTTTACTAGAAATACACTAGAGAAGTAATCTTGGAAGGTTGGAAGATGTTAGGAAGCGGACATCAAGGTTAGATAATACAGTATGATAAATTCTGTAGTAGAGGCATGATCAATATCTTTGTTAGGTCTAATGTGAATTGACATTTACATATAAAGAGTCCCCATAGCAACCCTCAATTAAACTTTGATTCCAAACTAGGAGTTAGGAAATTCATGGCTGTAGGAGACATATTTTTCCACTAAAACGCCTATTATCTTTCTTAGAACAACTTTGTCAATAGTCTTCCTACAGAACTTAAAAACATTTCTGAAAAGATAGCAAGATTCATCAATAAAGAGTTTAACTTAGATACTATCTTTTTGTGCCCCTTTCCAAAAGACCCAGCTTGTTTCTTCGCTGGTGTGGTATTTTGCTGACACCTGTATGAACCATGACTATCTTTATTTGGGCTTCAGTGATAGTGCACTGCCCTCTAGTAATATAATGAAAACCTATTTTAACAGCTTGCCATCATACTATTAGATATAGCATGGATCAAGACCTAGTCCCAAAATAAGATGACTTTGTATAGTAGAAGCCTGATATAATGTGGTTAACCTGGCAGGAGGTCGTACTCCTACATTCCAATACCAGCGTTATAAAGGAGTTCTGCTGTATTGGTTTAATTGATGTGTTATGCTGATTAAAGATATGTGCCTTAATTCTGTCTCTTTCCTTTCCACTGCAATGAAATGTACCCTTTGGAGTTACTATGAAGTGTTGGTTGTTTATAGTGTCTTTCTAACTGACAGACAATATCCCAGATTCTACTGTTGATTGCAACTATGACAGGGATAGACTCATCTGGAGGTCTAGAATATATGGAAGCAGAATATATTCTGCTTGAGATTAAAATATAGAACACAAGGATAGGTATCAGAAGAAACATTCTAAATATTTTTCCCTCCCAAAGGAAGCAGTTTGAAGTCAGATTTCAAATCTGAATAGAGTTATAGAAATTGAGAGCCAAGATGCAAAGTCAAATAAGACAGGAATGAACTGGAGCAGAAAAGTGAGGAAGTGCAAGGCCGTGAAAGGAAGATGAACTTGGAGTAATTTATGACTTGAAGCCTGGAGAGATATGGAAATTCTTTGTTTTGTTCTAGAGACTTCTGACGTAGTCATGTTGAGGATAATTTAAAGCAGGGTTTCTCAACCTCAGCATCAGTGTCATTCTGGACCAGATAATTTTTGGTTGTGGGGCATTGCCCTATGCACTGTAGGATGTCTAGCAGCATCCCTGGCCTCTACCTACTAGATGCCAATGCCCCCACCCCATTGAGTTCGTATAAACCAAAAATGTCTCCAGACATTGACAGATGTCTCTTTGTGGAAGAGAGGTAAACTTGGCTAGTTGAGGACCACTGACTGAAGGCATTGACAGAAAGAAAATAGTTAAGAGAGTTAAAACATACTCCACTTAGGCTATATTTCCCACATATAGATAAACTCATAATAGTGTCTTACTGTCATCCTCTCCACCTCATATTTCTAAAGTTGTGCTATCTCTTTTTTTCCCTCCTCTGAAAGTTAAGAATATTGCTTACACTTTCCCTGTGGTTAGAGTAGTTCAGAAAATAGAGTGATGATAAATTCCATGTGTTCCTTAGATCATGATATATATTCAGGGGCTACTTTCAAATGAAGAATGGTGTCATCAGGCAAGGAAATCCTTGGAGGAATTTCTGACTTTCAGGCATTCTCAGATGTGTTTGGAAAAAAGTTCTAAATAGATACAAATGTAATTCTATTCAAATATATTTTTTGATGGGTTTTCTGTTTATTTGGTGCGCCAGCTTAGCTGTGTGATATAAGCTCTCTGCATGTATGAGTGTTTCTGTGCAAGTGTGTTGATTTTCTGAGTTTTGTTAGAATTTACTTCTGTTTGTTCTTATGGAGAATAAAAATGGAAAATAAAACAATACAGCTGCCCCCATTGACACTACTATCCTAATGTTATTTTGGTCTTGAACCTTTCTAGTTCTTGGCGGTTTCTTTAACTTTTCAACCATTTCATCCAAGGAAGCTGAAAATATTACATGAAATGTTTTCCTTATTTGTTTGTAAGCTGGGTTTTTAGAATTCAAGCAATGATCCCAAACTGTCATATTCCATTGATTTCTACAATTACTCATTTTAATAACTTCTCTTGGACAGCAGGGGATCATCCATGGTGTTGCAAAACAGCATTACCTTTTGTAACTCAAAAACATTTTTACTGACGTGAAGATTTATTGGCCTAAACTATTTATAACACTTTGTTCTATTTGTTCTAAACATTAGCCAAGGCACATACTAGCATTCTTATTTCAGAACAGGGTAGGTTACTATTAGTCCCTTATCCTTTGTTGACAGAACATTTGAGACTTCTTTTTCATTTCAGTGCTATTACTTTTCACAATATTTTGTTTCTTACATGGAGGATTTTGAAGAGCATTTTTAAGACCAAATTTGTCCTGAAACTGAAGTATTTGACTTCTGGATTAATTTGCCATCTTGAAATAGAATATCTAATAAAAGTTCCCAAATCTGTAATTTTTAGTAGAGTAGATGATGTGAAATGTGGTGGATGAGGTGGACATTTCTCTAAAATGGTAAAACCATCCCCAAATTGCAAAAGTGCCTTGTTGTGCACAAATATAATCACTATGTGAAGAGTCACTAAATGAAAATGTACTTTTACAAACAGTTTATATCAACCAGATGGGCCTTTGGCCTGGTTTTATTTTTGTTTCAACTATAGAATTGTGTTCATTATAAACATTTAAATACAGAAATGTGTAGATATTAAAGGTGAAAGGATATTATTTACCTCTACTCCTCTGCCCAATTCCACTCTCCTAAAATCACTGCTGATGACAGTTTGGTGTATAATTTTTAGAATGTTGTTCAAGGTATACGAAAATAACCTGTCGTGAGGTATCTTTTCATGATATACACACATCTACCCACTCTACTAACCAATACACACAGTTTTTAAATGATTGCTTTAATATTTCATTCTGTGGGTGTAGCATAAATTTTTAACCTAATCATTAATGTTAGAAATTTATACCATTTTGTTATTTTACAGATTATGCTTCAGTATATATCTGTGTTCTCTAAAATGACTGAGGGTTCCGTGAGAGTATGAGCTATATTTTGTTTATTTGTTTATTAGAGGTTCAATTATCACTGCCTCTAGATCTCCAGTTAAAGTCTATTCTACTCACTTGCCTTGCACAAATGCCACTGTGTGAGGTGAACAAGGAGAAGTTGGATTAGGATGAAGGAGAAGAAGTGATATCTGATAACTGGTTGGAGACTGGGCAGTGATAAAGGAGCAGCAGCAGAATGCATAGTAGAAAAGAAAATACAGCAAAAGCCATAAATCAGAACCAGAGAAGATTATCAAAAACTTAAATTTCCAGGCTATGCAGAAATACTAGAGGAGTATATTAGACTCACATGGCAACTGGCCTTTCAAGTGAAATTTACCTGGACCATAAGTGGAAGGTAATTGCATTTGACGTCTAAGTGTTAATGAGAAGTATTTTACATGCTTTAAAACTTGAAAGTGATCCATCTAAGATATATATATGTATGAACAAGAAGCAAAGAACCTAGATTTCAGTTTACATGAGAACATGGGCCAGGCTTATTTTGTCCACCACTTTAACTTACATATATTAAGCAGCATGCTAAATATTTTTTTAAGGGAGAAATAAAAGGAAAGAAGGGAGGGAGGAAGAAGAAGGGAGGAAGGGAGGAAGGAAGGAAACTTATGGGTAGCATAATTCCAAACACAGCTTCATTTTAGCATAGGAAAATAAGGGTTCAAATAGAAAGATCTATTTAAAGATTTGGAGAAAGTTTTGAAATATTAGGTACATCCCTAATTTATGAATGTATGATTATATTCTTTAATAACATATCCCTCAGTAGGCCTATGAAAGATTAAATATTGACCTACATTATTTTTGCATTTAGTAAATATTTATTGGACAGCTACTGTGTATGTAGCGTTCTCTGTTGTGGGAGACATGTGGCTTTTGCCTTTAAGGAATTTATAATCTAGGCTTAAACACACATGCACATGATTTAAATGACTTAAGGGAACAAAAACAACAGCAGTGGGCCACAGTGGGAAAAAGACCGTGAGTTTTTGAATAAGATTTAAGTTCAAATACTGGCTAGCCGTGTAACCTTGGCATGATACATACTACTCTAAATCTCAGTTTCCTCATTTATAAAATGAGGAAATTAAAATATTATCTACCTCATAGGGCTATAGTGTAAAATAAGGTAATGTAGTTAAATACTTAGCATAGTGCCTGAAACACTGTAAGCACCTAATAATGGGGATATGAATATTACGGTTATTACCTACCAATAACAGTGAACACAAGATACGTCTTTAAACCATATATGATTAAGTGCCAAATGAAGACTGTAGATGAGAGGTCAGCACATTTTTCTTTCTTTTTTGGTGAAAGAACACATAGTAAATACATTAGAATTTGCAGACTCTAGATGATCCCCGTCACATATTCATTATTTTTGTTTATAATTCTTTAAAAATATAAAAGCTACTCTTAACTCACAGGCTGTAAAAGAACAGGTTTGCAGCTGGATTTAACCAGAGACCGTGTTTCACCAACCCCTGCTTTAGATGATAAAGTACTGTAGGATCTCAAGAAAGATACTAGCAACATGCTGAGTTTATTGTAAAAGGTGGGTCTTGATCTGTGTCTTAGAGAATCAATGGACCATAAATATAATTTGGAATGGTAATTCTTATCTACTTAGAGCAACTGATAAAAATGTTGCTCAGTGTGTCACTCTGAAAAATGCATGGACTACTGAATGTAAATAACTGAAAACAGAATTTAGGAATAGGCTTTTAAAGCTTTGGGCACTCAGTGAGTTTCTTGGACCTACGAATGTGGATGGCACTCTTTGGTTATTACCCCTTCTATGAGATGTCCCACAGTATATTTTTTCCGTATACAAACCATTTGTTTATTTCATAAAGATTCAACATTGAGAATTCAGCATATTTGAATGACGAGTACAAATATAACAATAATTGCTAACAATAATTTCTTTATGCCAGGTAATGTTCCAAATGACTCACATTCATTAACTTATTTAATCCTTACAATAACCTTATGATGTGTCTAATGTTGTTAATACCCCCATTTTACAGAAGAGGAAACTGAGGCTTAAAGAGTATAGGCAGATTATCCTACGTCTCACAGATAATGAGTGGCAGAGGTGAGATGTAAGCACAGGTAGTCTGGCTCTGGAACCTATACTCGTGCAATACCTTTTCTAGTGGGCTCTGATTCATTAGTGGTCTTAGGCAGCTGAGATTGAAACTCAGTTTTATAGAATTAAAAAATAAGGCTAGCATATTTCCTGCCATATTATTTTTATCAATATATTTTGAAAGATATACTGAAGTAAGACAATTTTTTTCTGGCCATCCACAAATTTCTATAGTGTTTCATTTACCTATAAAACAGAGTGATAAACACTGTGGTTGGGGGGATGCCATGACGTTACAATGTCATCCTTATTTTACAAATGAGGAAACTCAGATTTGGGGAGATACAGCAGCTTGTCCAAGGTCACATAGCTAGTCAAATGGCAGACCCAGGATTTGACCCTAAGCCTGTCTGATGCTAGAGCCCAAGCTTTAACCATCTTACATACTGCCCCCAAACAATTTACAGTCTAGTTGGGAAAATAAAGGAAATTATTACTAATAGTACCCAATGGCATTTATGAGATGAATAGACGTTAAGTGCTGTGAAAATTCAGTGGAAGAAGAGAGCACTTTGAGCTGCGGTAGACACAGAGGAGGTGATGGTGATGTTAATTTTTATACCAGTCAGTCCAAAATTAGCAAAGCACAAGTTGCAAAGTGGGAGTGGGATGTGAATGGCAAAAATACTGGAGATATGCTAGATGATTTAAGACAATGGCACATTGGAAAGTGTTGCTTCTGCTGTAATTTATTGTTATGGAAACAATATACACTAACAGTAAATGTTTAAAAAAAAAAAAGAACCAAAGACTGAAGGAGAGAGGGCAGTGACATCTGAAATTTATCTCCAAAACATTAATCAGTCATACTAAAAGCTTTGAGCAGGATAGTTAAAGATGATAGCATTTTGCTACAATGCTATCCTTTCATAAATAGTAAAAGATTAGAATTAGCAGTGGTATATTTTTTAAAAAGGAACACTAGCTGAGTGGATCCTGTCAAAGTTTAACAATATGCTTATGATTTAACAGTTTTCATGTTATGGAAACAGGATTTTTATACTAATAAGTTTTTGGCATCTTAAAAAAGTCACAGCATTTTAAACATCATTGTTGCAATCATCTGTATTTGCCCCATATTATATTTTGATTTTTTTTAGCCCCATAAGTGGATATAATTTAATAATATCTCTAAAATATGCCATTATCCATCAAGGAGTATGATATTATCTTGTCCCATTCATTTCTCTGATATTCTATTGAAGAGTATGTCTGATATCTTTTGTAACTCCCGATAAGGTGGGTTTTTTTTTTTGTATTAGAAGGTCATTACAAATCTCTGAATAGATTGATGAAACTGTTAATTTACCTGTCAAGAGAGGGCCACAGATGTGTCTGAAAGAGATGTACTAATGGCATGGAACTAATGTAATTTCACAAACGACTTAATGGAGCACATAAAGCATATTTTCTCTGTTAAATACACATAGCATGGCATTATATCTTGCTTTACGGGCTGTGAAAAATATTTTTAATCAGCTAAAAGATGAAGAGACTCTTCAAGGTTATGCAGATTAAGTTATAAAAAGTCCTTAAACGCATAATCCTCAATGAGTAGTCAGGAAGGAAAATTTCAATCAGGGATGTTTGTTTAGACTGACAACATTTGTGAGTTTAAGTTTCCAAGAGGATTTTAAAGGGAAAATTAGAATGTGAGTGTCATTCTTAAAAACCAAAATAGGGAAAATGCAAAGTTATTTAATGCTTATGTTCATTAAAATATATTTACCGAACCAGGATCCTAGGTTGCTGACCTCCCTTCTAGTCTGGATCAGAACACAATTGTAGCTATAGTTGCTTTTGTTTGTTTTTAATTACCTGACCACCTACAAATATTTCTCACTGTCCTTGAGATTGTGATCACCACTTCCTTCTCCTAAGCAGCAAGTAATTACCAAAATGCCTTTAAGTACCAACTTGCTGACCTCAATAAAGAACCTTTTATACTTCATTGATTCATTCATTGATTCATTCACTTATTTACTCAACAAATCTATATTTGACTTTTATAATATGCTCAGCACTCTAGTAGTCACTTGAGATATAATGGGCTTCAAAGTACTTCTACATGTCAATTATGCCTCAGAAAAAAAAAAAAAAAACAAAAAACAACTTAATGTACCACTGAGCTTTTTAGGAAATAGGCTAGGCCTTAGACTGAGAATGTAGCAGCTAGGGGTTCTGGCCCCTTAATAAATAATTGATGGGGGTGCTGCTGTTATACCTTGGGAAGAATATTATGCAAAAACTGGGAAACTGGCACTTAAGGTAGAGTCTGGGGAGTTAGACATACCTGGAATTAAGCATAAGTCCTCTAAACCAGGAGGTTGAGGCAGAAGTCAAAGAACCTCCAGTCACCTGAGATGAGAGGCAAGCCAAAGGTCTTCCAGCCAGGGAATCAATCTCCAGGACCTGTAGTTTAACTTCTGAGCTGCCCACTCTTATCTTGCCCCTGATAATAACTAACCATAGGTGTCATGTAAGTTGATGGTCAGGGAATTGAGGGACCCTGACCCTGAAGACCCTGAAGCACTGTAAGGTCTTTAATCATCCAAGAATGATTAAAATTCTTTTCAATATATTTTTCTTCCCAAAGTAAGAGAAACAAACCTTCAAGAAGTGAATCTAAAAATAGTTTCCACTTTATATTAAAATATTCTGAGAACTCCATCAGGGTCCCAGGAACTACTTCTGAACTGTGTGATCATGTACACGTCACATAACTTTCTGGAGCTGTAGTATCCATCTATAAAAAAAGGATGCTCAAACTGGCCCAGCCTGACATTTGGGGTTGTGTTAGGAGAATCTAATGATATTAAACATGAGAGCATTTTAAACTTGTTCAGCAATATACAAATGTAAGGAATTTTTACTTGAGAGTATCTCAGGCTCTGAAAAAGCCTGCTTTAGTACTTAAGCAGCAAGTTCCTTAAGAGTTTCATCTGAAAGTTATTACAGTAGTTGAAAGTATTTTAAGAGTTTATAATAAAACTGGAAATGACAGGTATTCTCATTTTATTATGCAGGAGATGGAATTGCCAATCGTCAGGTGACTTTAGGACTGCTTCTTTTATTCTTAATAAATATACTGTGTACTGACTCTATGTAATACCTGTTCACAAAGAGTTGAAAACGTTTATAGCTGTGCTGTCCCCCTCTTTGTAGAAGGTGTTTTGTCTAATAGGTTGAAGTAAAGGCCGTTGTACTGTATCAGACACGGCAGTGCATTATCTACTCAGGGCAGTAGGACAGAAATAATAAAGGCCAGAGATCTAGTTAATGATCAACGCCACTAAGATTTTGCAGCATAGAAAGTATAGCAGTACATCCAGAATGAAAATAAAAGCAGTAAAACCAAAATATACAATTATATAGGACCCAAAGTTGTCCAGGGATGTTGTTCTTCTGGAATGTAAATGTAGGCATGACTATGATCCCCTCTTTTTTTCCACGCTACTTTTATATATATATATATATATATATATATATATATATATATATACTTATTTATTTATTTATGGCTGTGTTGGGTCTTCATTGCTGCATGTGGGCTTTCTCTCGTTGCGGCGAGCGGGGGCTGCTCTTTGTTGCGGTCCGCGGGCTTCTCATTGCGGTGGCTTTTCTTGTTGCCGAGCACGGGCTCTAGGTGTGCAGCCTTCAGTAGTTGCAGCACGTGGGCTCAATAGTTGTGGAACTCGGTATCTAGAGTGCAGGCTCAGTAGTTGTGACTCACGAGCTTAGTTGTTCTGCAGCATGTGGGATCTTCCCGGACCAGGGCTGGAACCCATGTCCCCTACATTGGCAGGTGGATTCTTAACCTCTGCACCACCAGGGAAGTCCCTCCACCCTAATTTTTAATAAAATTTGTGTACACTAAATTTACAGGTACTTTTTATGGTATACGGTTATGTTAGTTTTGACAAATCATAGAGTTGTGAAACCACTGCCAAGATCAAGATACAGAATAGTTTCTATAACCCAAGAAAACTGCTTCACGCTGCCCCTTTGTAGTCAAACTCTTCCTCCTATTCTTAACTCCTGTCAATCCATTCTCTGTCCCTATAGTTTTGCCTTTTCCAGAATGTCATATAAATCAAGTCATACCTAGAGTACATTGCCTTTTCAGTCTGGCTGCTTTCACTTAGCATATAATGCATTTGAAATTCATTCACGATGTTATATTTATCAGTAACCCATTCCTTTTTATTGCTGATTAGTATCCCATTGTATGGATTTACTACAGTTTGTTTATAAATTCATCTGTTGATGGATACCTAGGAGTTGGATGGCTGGGTCACATGGGAAGTATATATTTAACGTTACCAGAAACTACCTGATTGTTTTCTAAAGTGGCTGTACCATTTTCCATTCCCACCTGCAACGTATGAGAGCTCCAGTTGCTCTGTATACTCTCCAGCATTTGGCATTGTCATTCTAATAGATGCATACTAGTACCTCATCAAGATCGTTATTTGTGCTCTTTTCCCTAATGATTAGTTAGACTGAATTCCTATATGTGTGCTTATTTGCCATCCATATAACTTCTTTGGTGAAGTGTTTCTTCATGTGTTTTACTTATTTTTAAAATTAGGTTTTCTTGTTTTTAATCTCTAAGAGTTCTTTATATATTCTGGATATAATCCTTTGTCAGATATATGATTTGCAACTATTTTCCCTCAGAATGAAGCTTATCTTTTCATACTCTTTCTTTTTTAACATCTTTATTGGAGTACAATTGCTCGACAATGGTGTGTTAGCTTCTGCTTCACAACAAAGTGAATCAGCTACATGCACACACACATCCCCACATCTCCACCCTCTTGCATGTCCCTCCCTCCCACCCTCCCTATCCCACCCCCTCAGGCGGTCACAAAGGACCGAGCTGATCTTGCTGCGACATGCGGCTGCCTCCCACCAGACATCTGTTCTATACCTGGCAGTGTATACATGTCCATGCCACTCTCTCACCCTGTCCCAGCCTCCCCCCTCCCCCTCCCCGTGTCCTCAAGTCCATTCTCCAGTAGGTCTGCATCTTTATTCCTGTCCTGCCCCTAGGTTCTTCATGACCATTTTTTTTTTTACATTCCATATATGTGCGTCAACACACGGTATTGGTTTTTCTCTTTCCACCCACTTCACTCTGCATGACAGACTCTAGGTCCATCCACCTCACTGCAAACAACTCAACTTCATTTCTCCTTATGGCTGAGCAATATTCCACTGTACACATGTGCCACATCCTCTCCATCAATTCATCTGTCGATGGATACCTATGCTGCCTCCATGTCCCGGCCACTGCAAACGGAGCTGCATTGAATATTGTGGTACATGACTCTTTTTGAATTATGGTTTTCTCAGGGTATATGCCCAGTAGTGGGATTGCTGGGTCGTACGGTAGTTCTATTTTTAGTTTTTTAAGGAACCTCCATATTGTTCTCCATAGTAGCTGTATCAATTTACATTCCCACCAACAGTGTATGAGGGTTCCCTTTTCTCCACACCATCTCCAGCATATATTGTTTATAGATTTTTTAATGTTTCTTCTTGAATTTATTTATTTATTTTTAACATCTTTATTGGAGTATAATTGCTTTACAATGGTTTGTTAATTTCTGCTTTATAACAAAGTGAATCAGTTATACATATACATATGTCCCCATATCTCTTCCCTCTTGCATCTCCCTCCCTCCCACCCTCCCTATCCCACCCCTCTAGGTGGTCACAAAGCACCAAGCTGATCTCCCTGTGCTATGTGGATGCTTCCCACTAGCTATCTGTTTTACATTTGGTAGTATATATATGTCCATGCTACTCTCTCACTTCGTCCCAGCTTTCCCTTCCCCTTCCCCGTGTCCTCAAGTCTGTTCTCTAGTAGGTCTGTGTCTTTATTGCCATCTTGCCCCTAGGTTCTTCATGACCATTTTTTTTTTTTTACATTCCATATATATGTGTTAGCATACAGTATTTGTTTTTCTCTTTCTGACTTACTTCACTCTGTATGACAGTCTATAGATCCATCCACCTCACTACAAATAACTCAGTTTCATTTCTTTTTATCTCTGAGTAATATTTCATTGTATTTATGTGCCATATCTTCTTTATCCATTCATCTGTCAGTGGACACTTAGGTTGCTTCCAAGTCCTGGCTATTGTAAATAGAGCTGCAGTGAACATTTTGGTACATGACTCTTTTTGAATTATGGTTTTCTCAGGGTATATGCCCAGTAGTGGGATTGCTTGGTCATATGGTAGTTCTATTTTTACCTTTTTAAGGAAGTTCCATAATGTTCTCCATAGTGGCTCTTTCAATTTACATTCCCACCAACAGTGCAAGAGAGTTCCCTTTTCTCCACACCGTCTCGAGCAATTACTGTTTGTAGATTTTTTGATGATTTCCATTCAGACTGGTGTGAGGAGATACCTCATTATAGTTTTGATTTGCATTTCTCTAATGATTAGTGATGTTGAGCATCCTTTCATGTGTTTGTTGTCAATCTGTGTATCTTCTTTGTAGAAATCTCTATTTAGGTCTTCTGCCCATTTTTGGATTGGGTTGTTTGTTTTTTTAATATTGAGCTGCATGAGCTGATTATATATTTTGGAGATTAAGCCTTTGTCAGTTGCTTCATTTGCAAATGTTTTTTTCTCATTCTGAGGGTTGTCTTTTGGTCTTGTTTATGGTTTCCTTTGCTGTACAAAAGCTTTTAAGTCTCATTAGGTCCCATTTGTCTATTTTTGTTTTTATTTCCATTTCTCTAGGAGGTGAGTCAAGAGGATCTTGCTGTGATTTATGCCATGGAGTGTTCTGCCTATGTTTTCCTCTAAGACTTTTATAGTGCCTGGCCTTACATTTAAATGTTTAATCCATTTTGAGTTTGTTTTGTGTATGGTGTTAGAGAGTGTTCTAATTTCATTCTTTACAAGTATCTGTCCACTGTTCCCAGCACCAATTGTTGAAGAGGCTGTCTTTCCTCCATTGTATATTCTTGCCTCCTTTATCAAAAATAAGGTGACCATATGTGCGTGGGTTTATCTCTGGGCTTTCTATCCTGTTCCCTTGATCTATATTTCTGTTTTTATGCCAGAAACATACTGTCTTGATGACTGTAGCTTTGTAGTATAGTCTGAAGTCAGGGAGCCTGATTCCTCCAGCTCCGTTTTTCTTTCTCAAGATTGCTTTGGCTATTCGGGGTCTTTTGTGTTTCCATACAAATTGTGAAACTATTTGTTCTAGTTCTGTGAAAAATGCCAGTGGTAGTTTGATAGGGATTGCATTCAGTCTGTAGATTGCTTTGGGTAGTAGAGTCATTATCAGAATATTGATTACTCCAGTCCAAGAACATGGTATACTTCTCCATCTGTTTATGTCATCTTTGATTTCTTTCATAAGTGTTTTATAGCTTTCTGAATAGAAGTCTTTCGCCTCCTTAGGCAGGTGTATTCCTAGGTATTTTATTCCTTTTGTTGCAGTGGTAAATGGGATTGTTTCCTTAATTTCTCTTTGTGATTATTCGTTGTTGGTGTATAGAAATGCCTGAGAATTCTGTGCATTAATTTCTATCCTGCAACCTTACCAAATTCATTGATTAGTTCTAGTACTTTTCTGGTGGCATCGTTAGAATTTTCTATGTATAGTATGATGTCATCTGCCAAGAGTGACAGTTTTACTTCTTCTTTTCCAATTTGTATTCCCTTTATATCTTTTTTTTCTCTGATTGCAGTGGCTAGGACTTCCAAAAGTATGTTGAATAAGAGTGGCAAGAGTGTACATCCTTGTCTTGTTCCTGACCTTAGTGGAAATGCTTTCAGATTATCACCATTGAGTATGATGCTCACTGTGGTTTGTCATATATGGGCTTTAATATGTTGAGGTAGGTTCCCTCTGTGCCCATCTTCCGGAGAGTAAATGGGTGTTGAATTTTGTTGAAAGTTTTTTCTGCATCAGTTGAGATTATCACATGGCTTTTAATCTTTCAGTATGTTAAATTGGTATATCACATTGATTGATTTGCATATACTGAAGAATCCTTGCATTCCTGTGATAAACCCCACTTCATCATGGTGTATGATCCTTTTAATGTGCTGCTGGATTCTGTTTGCTAGTATTTTGGTGACGATTTTTGCATCTATGTTCATCAGTGATACTGGCCTGTACTTTTCTTTCTTTGTGACGTCTTTGTTCTGGTTTTTGTATCAGGGTGATGGTAGCCTTGTAGAATGAGTTTGGGAGTGTTCCTCCCTCTCCTATATTTTGAAAGACTTTGAGAAGGATCGGTGTTAGCTCTTCTCTAAAAGTTTTTTTTTTAACACCTTTATTGGAGTGCAATTGCTTTACAATGGTGTGTAAGTTTCTGCTTTATAACAAAGTTAATCAGTTATACATATGTTCCCATATCTCTTCCCTCCTGCGTCTCCCTCCCTCCCACCCTCCCTATCCCACCCCTCTAGGTGGTCACCGAGCTGATTTCCCTGTGCTATGCGGCTGCTTCCCACTAGCTATCTATTTTACTTTTGGTAGTGTATATATGTCCATGCCACTCTCTCACTTTGTCACAGCTTACCCGTCCCCCTCCCCATATCTTCAAGTCCATTGTCTAGTAAGTAGGTCTGTGTCTTTATTCCTGTCTTACCCCTTGGAGCTTCATGACATTTTCTTTTCTTAGATTCCATATATATGTGTTAGCATATGGTATTTGTCTTTCTCTTTCTGACTTACTCATGTCTGTATGTCAGACTCTAGGGCCATCCCCCTCACTACAAATAACTCAATTTCGTTTCTTTTTATGGCTGAGTAATATTCCATTGTATATATGTGCCACATCTTCTTTATCCATTCTTCCGATGATGGACGCTTAGGTTGTTTCCATCGCCTGGCTATTGTAAATAGAGCTGCAGTGAACATTTTGGTATATGACTCTTTTTGAATTATGGTTTTCTCAGGGTATATGCCCAGTAGTGGGATTGCTGGGTCGTATGGTAGTTCTATTTGTAGTTTTTTAAGGAACCTCCATACTGTTCTCCATAGTGGCTGTACCAATTCACATTCCCTCCAGCAGTGCAAGAGGGTTCCCTTTTCTCTACCCCCTCTCCAGCATTTATTGTTTCTAGATTTTTTGATGATGGTCATTCTGACCGGTGTGAGATGATATCTCATTGTAGTTTTGATTTGAAATTCTCTAATGATTAATGATGTTGAGTATTCTTTCATGTGTTTGCTGGCAGTCTGTATATCTTCTTTGGAGAAATGTCTTTTTAGGTCTTCTGCCCATTTTTGGATTGGGTTGTTTGTTTTTTTGTTATTGAGCTGCATGAGCTGCTTGTAAATTTTGGAGATTAATCCTTTGTCAGTTGCTTCATTTGCAAATATTTTCTCCCATTCTGAGGGTTGTCTTTTGGTCCTGTTTATGGTTTCCTTTGCTGTGCAAAAACGTTGCGGTTTCATTAGGTCCCATTTGTTCATTTTTGTTTTTATTTCCATTTCTCTAGGAGGTGGGTCAAAAAATCTTGCTGTGATTTATGTCATAGAGTGTTCTGCCTATGTTTTCCTCTCAGAGTTTGATAGTTTCTGGCCTTACATTTAGGCCTTTAATCCATTTTGAGCTTATTTTTGTGTATGGTGTTAGGGATTGTTCTAATCTCATACATTTACATGTACCTGTCCAGTTTTCCCAGCACCACACATTGAAGAGGCTGTCCTTTCTCCACTGTACGTTCCTGTCTCCTTTATCAAAGATAAGGTGACCATATGTGTGTGGGTTTATCTCTGGGCTTTCTATGCTGTTCCATTGATCTATATTTCTGTTTTTGTGCCAGTGTCATACTTTCTTGATTACTGTAGCTTTGTAGTATAGCCTGAAGTCAGGGAACCTGATTTCTCCGGCTCTATTTTTCATTCTCAAGATTGCTTTGGCTATTCGGGGTCTTTTGTGTTTCCATACAAATTGTGAAATTTTTTGTTTTTGTTCTGTGAAGAATGCCAGGGGTAGTTTGATAGGGATTTCATTGAATCTGTAGATTGCTTTGGGTAGTAGATTCATTTTCACAATGTTGATTCTTCCAATCCAAGAACGTGGTATATCTCTCCATCTATTTGTATCATCTTTAATTTCTTTCATCCGTGTCTTATAATTTTCTGCATATTGGTCTTTTCTCTCTTTAGGTTGGTTTTTTCCTAGATATTTTGTTCTTTTTGTTGCAATGGTAAGTGGGAATGTTTTCTTGATTTCACTTTCAGATTTTTCATCATTAGTGTATAGGAATGCCAGATATTTCTGTGCATTAATTTTGTATCCTGCTACTTTACCAAATTCATTGATTAGCTCTAGTAGTTTTCTGGTAGCATCTTTAGGACTCTCTATGTATAGTGTCATGTCATCTGCAAACAGTGACAGCTTTACTTCTTTTCCGATTTGGATTCCTTTTATTTCCTTTTCTGCTCTGATTGCTGTGGCTAAAACTTCCAAAACTATGTTGAATAAGAGTGGTGAGAATGGGCAGCCTTGTGTTGTTCCTGATCTTAGTGGAAATGCTTTCAGTTTTTCACCATTGAGAATGATGTTGGCTATGGGTTTGACGTATATGGCCTCTTTTATGTTTCGGTAATTCCCTCTATGCCTACTTTCTGGAGAGTTTTTATTATAAATGGGTGTTGAATTTTCTCAAAAGATTTTCTGCATCTACTGAGATGATCATATGGTTTTTATTGTTCAGTTTGTTAATATGGTGTATCATGTTGATTGATTTGCATATATTGAAGAATCCTTGCATTCCCGGAATAAACCCCACTTGATCATGGTGTATGCTCCTTTTAGTGTGCTGTTGCATTCTATTTGCTAGTATTTTGTTGAGGATTTTTGCATCTATGTTCATCAGTGATATTGGCCTGTAGTTTTCTTTCTCTGTGACATCTTTGTCTGGTTTTGGTATTAGGGTGATGGTGGCCTCCTAGAATGAGTTTGGGAGTGTTCCTCCCTCTGCTATATTTTAGAAGAGTTTGAGAAGGATAAGTGTTAGCTCTTCTGTAAATGTTTTTTTTTTTTTTTTCTTTTTTTTTTCTGTAAATGTTTGATAGAATTCGCCTGTGAAGCCATCTGGTCCTGGGCTTTTGTTTATTGGAAGCTTTTTAATCAGAGTATCATTTTCATTGCTTGCGATTGTTCTGTTTATATTTTCTATTTCTTCCTGGTTCTGCCTTGGAAGTTTGTGCTTTTCTAAGAATGTGTCCATTTCTTCCAGTTTGTCCATTTTCTTGGAACATAGTTGCTTGTATTAATCTCTCTGATCCTTTGTATTTATGCCGTGTCAGTTGTTACTTCTCGTTTTTCATTTCTAAATCTATTGATTTGAGTCTTCTCCCTTTTTTTCTCCATGAGTCTGGCTAATGGTTTATCAATTTTATTTATCTTCTCAAAGATCCAGATTTTTCTTTTATTGATCTTTGCTATTATTTCCTTCATTTCTTTTTCACTTATTTTTGATCTGACCTTTATGATTTGTTTCCTTTGCTAACATTGGTGGTTTTTTTGCTTCTTTCTCTAATTGCTTTATGTGTAAGGTTAGGTTGTTTATTTAAGATGTTTCTTGTTTCTTGAGGTAGGATTATATTGCTATAAACTTCCTTCTTAGAACTGCTTTTGCTGCATCCTGTCGGTTTTGTATTGTCATGTTTTCATTGTCATTTGTTTCCAGGTATTTTTTTATTTCCTCTTTGATTTCTTCAGTGATCTCTTGGCTATTTAGTAGTGTACTTTTTAGGCTCCATGCATTTGTAATTTTTACAGGTTTTTTTTTCCCTGTAATTGTTATCTAGTCTCATAGGGTTGTGGTCAGGAAAGACGCCTGATATGATTTCAGTTTTCTTAAATTTACCAATGCTTGATTTGTGACCCAAGATATGATCTATCCTGGAGGATGTTCCAGGAGCACTGAGAAGAAAGTATATTATGTTGTTTTTGGATGGAATATCCTTTTAATAGCCGTTAAGTCCATCTTAATGTATCATTTAAAACTTGTGTTTCCTTATTTATTTCCATTTTGGATGATCTGTCCATTGGTAAAAGTGGGTTGTTAAGGTCTGCTAGTATTATTGTGTTACTGTCGATTTCCCTTTTTATGGCTGTTAGCATTTGTCTTATATATAGAGGTGCATAAATATTTACAATTGTTATATCGTCTTCTTGGCTTGATTCCCTTGGTCATTATGTAGTGTCCTTCTTTGTCTGTTGTAATAACCTTTATTTTAAAGTGTACTGTGTCTGCTATGAGAATTGCTACTGCAGCTTTCTTTTGATTTCCATTTGCATGGAATATCTTTTTCCATCCCCTCACTTTCAGTCTGTATGTGTCCCTAGTTCTGAAGTGGGTTGCTTGTAGACAGCATGTATATGGGTCTTGTTTTTGTATCCATTCAGCCAGTCTGTGTCTTTTGGTGGGAGCATTTTACCCATTTACATTTAAGGTAATTATCGATATGTGTGTTCCTATTTCCATTTTCTTAATAGTTTTGGGTTTGTTTCTGTAGGTCTTTTCCTTCTCTTGTGTTTCCTGCCTAGAGAAGTTCCTTTAGTATTTGTTGTAAAGCTGGTTTCGTGGTGCTGGAGTCTCTTAAGTTTTGCTTGTGTGTGAAGGTTTTAATTTCTCTGTCAAATCTGAATGATATCCTTGCTAAGCAGATTAATCTTGGTTGTAGGTTTTTCCCTTTCATCACTTTAAATATATCTTGCCACCCCCTTCTGGCTTGCAGAATTTCTGCTGAAAGATCAGTTTTTAACATTATGGTGAGTCCCTTGTATGTTATTTGTTGTTTTTCCCTTGTTGCTTTTAATATATTTTCTTTCTGTTTAATTTTTGATAGCTTGATCATTCTGTTCCTTGGCATGTTATTCCTTGTATTTATCCTATATGGGACTCTCTGCACTTTCTGGACCTGATTGACTATTTCCTTTCCCATATTTGGGAAGCTTTCAACTATAATCTCTTCAAATATTTTCTCAGTCCCTTTCTTTTCCTCTTCTTCTTCTGGGACCCCTATAATTCGAATATTGGTGCATTTAATGTAGTCCCAGAGGTCTCTGAGACTGTCCTCAATTCTTTTCAATCTTTTTACTTTATTCTGCTCTGCGGTTGTTATTTCCACTGTTTTATCTTCCAGGCCACTTATCCGTTCTTCTGCCTCAGTTATTCTGCTATTGATTCCTTCTATAGAATTTTTAATTTCATTTATTGTATTGGTTATCATTGTTAGTTTGCTCTTTAGTTCTTCTTGGACCTTGTTAAACGTTTCTTGTATTTTCTCTATTCTCTTTTCAAGATTTTGGATCATCTTTACTATCATTACTCTGAATTCTTTTTCAGGTTGACTGCGTATTTCCTCTTCATTTGTTTGGCCTGGTGGGTTTTTACCTTGCTCCTTCATCTGTTGTGTGTTTCTCTTGTCTTCTCATTTTGCTTAACTTACTGTGTTTGGGGTCTCCTTTTCACAGGCTGCACATTCTTAGTTCCCGTTGTTCTTGGTGTCTGCTTCCAGTGGCTAAGGTTGTTTCAGTGGGTTGTGTAGGCTTCCTGGTGGAGAGGACTGATGCCTGTGTTCTGGTGGCTGAGGCTGGATCTTGTCATTCTGTTGGCCAGGATTCCATCGGGTGGTGTGTTTTGTGGTGTCTGTGACCTTATTTTGATTTCAGGTAGCCTTCGTGCTAATGGGTGGGGTTGTGTTCCTGTCTTGCTAGTTGTTTGGCATAGAGTGCCCAGCACTGTCGCTTGCTGGTCCTTGAGTGGAGCTGAGTCTTAGCATTGAGGTGGAGATCTCTGGGAAAACTTTCGCTATTTGATAATACGTGGAGCCGGGAGGTCTTTGGTGGTCCAATGTCCTGAATTCGGCTGTTCCACCTCAGAGGCACAGGCCTGACACCCGGCTGGAGCACAAAGACCTTGTCACCCACATGGCTCAGAAGAAAATTGAGAAATAAAGAAGGAAAGAAAGCAAATAAAATAAAAGTTATTAAAATCAATTTTAAAAATTTTAAAAAAATTAAAAAGAATTAAGAAAAAATAAAGAAAGAAAGAAGAGAGCACCAAAACAAAAAACCAAATCCACCAATGATAACAAATGCTAAAAACTATAGTTAAAAAAAAAATGGACTGATAGAACCCGTGGACAAATGGTAAAAGCAAAGCTATACACACAAAATCACACAAGGAAGCATACCCATACACACTCACAAAAATAGAAAAAGGAAAAAATTATATATATCTATATATAAACAAAAAATGAGGAGAGCAACCAAATCAAGAAGCAAATCTACCAATGATACTAAACTCTAAATACTAAATTAAGATAAACATAAGACCAAAAACAAATTAGATGCAGAAAGCAAACCCCAAGTCTACAGTTACTCCTGAAGTCCACTCCCTCAATTTTGGGATGACTCATTGTCTATTCAGGTATTCCACCGATGCAGGGTACATCAAGTTGATTGTGGAGATTTAATCCACTGCTCCTGCAGCTGCTGGGGGAGATTTCCCTTTCCTTTCTTTCTTTGCACAGCTCCTGGGGTTCAGCTTTGGATTTGGACCCGTCTCTTCGTGTAGGTCACCTGCGGGCATCTGTTCTTCACAGACAGGATGGTGTTAAAGTAGAAGCTGATTAGGGGGCTCTGGCTCACTAAGGCCGGGGGGGGGAGGGGTATGGAATGCGGGGCGAGCCTGTGGCGGCAGAGGCCGGCGTGACGTTGCAACAGCCTGAAGCACGATGTGTACTTTCCTGTGGAAGTTGTCCCTGGATCACGGGACCCTGGCTGTGGAAAGCTGCACAGGCTCCCGGGAGGGGAGGTGTGGATAGTGACCTGTGCTTGCACACAGGCTTCTTGGTGGCTGCAGCAGCAGCCTTAGCATCTCATGCCCATCTCTTGGGTCTTTGCTGATAGCCGTGGCTCGCGCCTGTCTCTGGAGCTTGTTTAGGGGGTGCTCTGAATCCCTTCTCCTCTCACACCCTGAAACAATGATCTCTTGCCTCATCGGCAGCTCCAGACTTTTTCCCGGACTCCCTCCCGGCTAGCTATGGTGCACTAGCCCCCTTCAGGCTGTGTTCCTGCAGCCAACCCCAGTCCTCTCCCTGTGAACTGACCTCTGAAGCCGGAGCCTCAGCTCCCAGCCACCGTCCGCCCCAGCGGGTGAGCAGACAAGCCTCTCAGCCTGGTGAGTGCTGGTCGGCACCGATCCTCTGTACGGAAATCTCTCCACTTTGCCCTCTGCATCCCTGTTGCTGTGCTCTCCTCCGTGTCTCCAAAGCTTCCCACCCCCTCCCCCTACACCTGTTGTCTCCGCCCGTGAAGGGGCTTCCTAGTGTGTGGAAACTTTTCCTCCTTCACAGCTCCCTCCCAGTGGTGCAGGTCCTGTTCCTATTCTTTTGTCTATGATTTTTCTGTTTGCTTTTGCCCTACCCAGGTACGTGGGGAGTTTCTTGCCTTTTGGGAGGTCTGAGGTCTTCCGCCAGCGTTCAGTAGGTGTTCTGTAGGAGTTGTTCCACGTGTAGATGTATTTCTGATGTATTTGTGGGGAGGAAGGTGATCTCCACCTCTTACTCCTCCGCCATCTTGAAGGTCTCTTGACAGTTTTTTTTTAGGTTTTCAAAAATGTTGTTCTATTATATTTTGACCTGTGTGGTTTCTCATGAGCAATCCACCAATTACGCAAATTCATTTTTCTCTGGATGCTTTCGAGATTTTTTTCTTTGTTTTCATTTTTAGCAGATTTATTATTATATATCTAGTCATGGTTTTCTTTTAGTTTATTCTTTTTGTGGTATGCTGTACTTCTTGACTCTATAAATTTATTTTTTTCATCAAATTTGAGATTTTTCAACTATTATTTTATTCAAATATATTTTATTTACCAATCTTTATCTCCTCTGATTCAGGGACTCCATTGACACAAATATTAGGCCTTTTGATATTTTCCTACAGGTTTGTGAGGCTATGTTCATCGTGTTAAAATCTGTTTCTCTCTTATTCTGATTCTATAATTTCCCTTAATCTATGCTACTACCTTCATATTCACTTATGATTTCAAACTATGTCATGTCCATTCTGCTACTGAGCCCAGCCCAGTGAAGTTTTTATTTTGGATCTTATATTTTTCAGTTTTATAAGTTCCATTTAGATCTTTATTGTAATATATGTTTCTCTGCTTGGAACTTCTATTGTTTATTTTACTTCAAAAATGTTCACCTTTAACTCTTGGTAAACGGGGAGGAAAACAACAATTACCACTGCACGCCTTTTAGGATGGCTTAAAAAAAAAAACTAACAGTACCAACTGCTTGAGAGAATGCAGGGCAGCAGGAACTCTCATTATTGCCAGTGGGAGTACAAAATGGTGCAGTCACTTTGGAAGACAGGTTGGCAGTTTCTTGCAAAGCTAAGCATAGCCTTAGCATATAATCCAGCAATCATACACTTTGGCATTTACCCAAAGGATCTGAAAACCTATGTCTGCACAAAAACCTATACATTAATGTTTATAGCAACCTTATTCATATTTGCAAAAATGTGGAAGCAACCAAAATATTCTTAATAGGAGAGTGGATAAATAAACTGTACTCCATCCATAGAATGCAATATTATTCAGTGATTTACACAATAAGCTATCAAGCCACAGAAAGGCATGGAGGAACCTTAAATGCATATTGCTAAGTGAAAGAATCCAATCTGAAAAGACTACATACTGTTTGATTTCAGCTATATGATTTTCTGGAAAAGGCAAAACTATAGAGACAGTAAAAAAGATAATGGTTGCCAGAGGATTGTGGGAAGGGTCGAATAGGTCAAGCACAGAGTTTTTTAGGGCAGTGAAACTGTTCTGTTATGATACCGTAATGGTGGCTATATGACAGTATGCATTTATCAAAACCCAGAAAACTTTACAGTAAAGAGTGAATCTTTTTTTTTTTTTTTGCGGTACGCGGGCCTCTCACTGTTGTGGAGCGCAGGCTCAGTGGCCATGGCTCACGGGCCCAGCCGCTCCGCGACATGTGGGATCCTCCTGGACTGGGGCACGAACCCGCGTCCCCTGCATCGGCAGGCGGACTCTCAACCACTGCGCCACCAGGGAAGCCCAAGAGTGAATCTTAATGTATGACAATAAAAACTCATTTAGGAGGTTGATGGATTCTAGGATGGATTGCATAAAATGTCAAAAGGATATGCATGTTTCAGAAATGTATGAAACAAATGAACAGAGTTGGGGGATAAGGTGCTGACATAGTAATTTGGGGAATAGATGGAATCTGTAAGACTAAAGACATAAGGAACTTCATATAAACATTTCTAGTTTATAAAATTATTTCCTGTGGGGGTTATGGGTTGACAATTCTGAAACCACTATACATGTGTACTGGAATTAAACAATTAAGTAAATGGATGCTGGATGGTGGGAACTAGTTTTCTCCCTGTTGACATGGAAGGATACAGGTAAGTAAGGGCAAGGGTATAGATTGATCCATGTGTTAATGGGTTAGAGTTGGAGAGTTTAGTATGAGTTCATGTTTCGCATAATACAGATACAAAGGAATATATATTGAAGTATTTATAGACATAGGTATACACATGAGTTAGTATATACACAGGGACTTTTTGCTTTGCCAATTGAGAAAGCATAGAAGCAGCAACAATCTAGTACCAATCAGCACACCTAGTACCCAGATCTTGGTTTCTAATACCATTCTCCAATAAAAGGAGCCAGAGATCCTTTGGAAAATGACTGATTATAGGACTGGGGCTAGAAATATCCAAAATGAGCTTGGCACATCTTATAATGCCAGAAGATAAGAAAGCGTGCCCCCCCATACAAAAAATAAAAGAACCAAAACACAGTGGTGGAGTATGTCAAAGGATAACAGAAGCTAACTGAAAGAGTTTCAATTGCCAATGCTGGAAAAAATTTGAGCAATAAAATAAATAAAATAGCATTAGATAATAGATTAAGGTATAAAATAAATATTCATGAGTCAAACTGACATAAATAAATGATCAAACAAGTACATAAATGCTGGAGAATAGGCAAATCTCCCAATGAAGAAAAATCCCAAATAATTTGTGTAGATAATCTACCCTTAAGAATGTAGAGAACAGCTCTCTACTTACTAAGTTCAGGTTGCATATCATGAATTTTTCCCAAAGAATATATTATGGAAAGGGAGGAAAAACATTAATAAATTTACATTAGAGAAACCTGACAAATACTACCTTAAGCCAGATGATCGAAGTTAAATTAACATCAACAATGATGTCAATTGATAATATGTTTCCTTGGTATGATGATATGTGTATGCACTGTATGCACCTTCTGTGATCTTTCTCCCCCAAATATATTACCTCAAATTAACAATGAGAAAAACATCAGATAAATCCCAGTTGAGGGACATTCTATAAAATGTCTGATTAGTAATTCCTCAAATCTGTAAAGGTCATCAGAAATGAGGAATGCCAAAACACTCAAAGCCAAGAAGAGCCTAAAGAGACATAACATCTATATGTAATATGGTGTCCTGCATGGGATCCTGGAACAGAAAAAGACATTGGGGAAAAACTGAGGAAATCTTAATAAAGTATGGACATTAGTTAATAATACTGTATCAATATTGGTTCATTATTATGACAAATGCACCATACTAATGTAAGATATTAATAACAGAGTGGGTGTCAGGTAGATAGGAATTTTCTGTACTATCTTCACAATAACTCTGTAATCTAAAATAGCTCTAACGTAAAAAGTTTATTTTAAAAAACTTAAAAAGAGGATTTTTCTACAATTTTTGACTTTTATGGGCCTCCCTTCCAGGTCCTCTGACTGTAAATAAGGAGTTTCTCCTGGAGTTTTTGTGTTGAGTACTCACTACACAGTTCTGCATTTACACCTCCTCTCAGGTCAAATTCAGGATACAAAGGAGGGAAAAATCTGTGAAGCTTACTAATATTCAAGTTGTGACTGTAGTTGGTGACTTTTCACAGCCCTCAGGTAGAGACTTCTGTATTTTTTTTTTTTTTTTTTTTTTTTTTTTTTTTTGCGGTACGCGGGCCTCTCACTGTTGTGGCCTCTCCCGCTGCGGAGCACAGGCTCCGGACGCGCAGGCTCAGCGGCCATGGCTCACGGGCCCAGCCGCTCCGCGGCATGTGGGATCCTCCCGGATGGGGGCACGAACCCGTGTCCCCTGCATCGGCAGGTGGACTCTCAACCACTGCGCCACCAGGGAAGCCCTGAGACTTCTGTATTTTATGCAAGGATTGTAGTTGTAATCAGTGGGAGAGATAAGGTGTAGTTGAATTATTCCATCTTGGCTAGGATTGGAAATCCAAACCCAGAATTCGTTTGGTTGAAAGGGGAACTTGAATATCTTTGGATGAGTTTTTTTTCCTTTTTGAGATATCCATGTTGTTGTCAGTTTTTCATTTTCTAGTTGCTCATGCCCCACTGAATGACTCCTATAGCTGCATTCAGAGTATTACCTTGCAACTCTATCATTTTATGTGCTAACCCATGGGTTTGTCTGTTATTGATTGGAGTTCTGCATTCAAACATACATTGCTAGATGGTATATATGTATATATAAATGCATATGTATATTTTCTCTTTTTCTTTTTTGCTTGCTTGCTTTTCTTTGCTTTCTTTTCTTTCTCTTCCTCCCTCCATCCCTCCTCCTTCCTCCCTCCATCCCTCCTCCTCCCTCCCTCCCTCCCTCCCTCCCTCCCTCCCTCCCTTCCTTCCTTCCTTCCTTCCTTCCTTCTCCCCCTCCTCTGTCCAGCTATATCTAGTGAGAGATAACCATGTCCTTACTAAAATACATACACAAACAGGATCATATCATGGTTTTTGGTAACTTGCTTTTTCAAGTAGCAATATACATTGGGTGTTTTCCCATGTCTATACAAGCAAATAAATCTCCTTCTTACAAAATGGTTGCATATATAAGGATGTTAAATTTAGCCCATGTCTTATGGGGAGTATTTAAACATAGTTACACTTACAATTTTCTGTGGCTGCAGTATAGAAGGGAACAAGACTAGAGGCAAGGAAGCCAATAAAGACAGTAAAGCTGGGCTTCTCGAGGCAACCAAGATGAGGACCTAGAATAAAGCAGGTGGATGGGAAGTTGGGACACATTTGAGAAATGTCTGAGAAGTTAATAAAAAAGATAAGATGCTTGAATACTATTCAAGGTAGATATTATTTTATGCTATAGAAATGACTTGACTGAACTCCTTCAGCATTGGGCTGTTTTTGATCCATCAGGCCATGGGTTCAATACAGAGTTTATTTCAAATGTTCATGGTAGAGGTATATTTAGAAACCATTTTTCATATCTCTAATTTCATTCTGTTGATCTAAGACTAGCTTTATGAATATGGGGAATTGAAAACTGCTTATGAAAATTGGACTAGAATGTATTACACAATCATACCATGTACTAGCCCTGTACTAAACACTTTGTTTCCCTGATGACAGTGTATTGCTCTGCTCAGGCTCCCATAACAAAATATCACAGACTGGGTGGTTGAAACAGAAGAAATTTATTTTCTTAGAGTTCCAGAGACTAGAAATCCCAGATCAAGGTTTCTGGTGAGAGCTCTCTTCCTGGCTTATAGACAGCTGCCTTCACACTATGTCCTCACAGCCCTTCGTCGGTGTGTACCCACCTACAGATATCTCTCTCTCTCCCCTTCTCTTCATTTTTTTTTAACATCTTTATTGGAGTACAATTGCTTCACAGTGGTGTGTTAGTTTCTGCTTTATAACAAAGTGAATCAGCTATACATATACATATATCCCCATATCTCTTCCCTCTTGTGCCTCCCTACCTCCCACCCTCCCTATCCCACCCCTCTAGGTGGTCACAAAGCACCGAACTGATCTCCCTGTGCTATGCGGCTGCTTCCCACTAGCTATCGATTTTACATTTGGTAGTGTATATATGTCCACGCCACTCTCTCAGTTTGTCCCAGCTTACCCTTCCCCCTCCCCATGTCCTCAAGTCCATTCTCTAGTAGGTCTGCGTCTTTATTCCCTTCCTGCCTCTAGGTTCTTCATAGCCATTTTTTTTAAGTTTCCATGAATATGTGTTAGCATACGGTATTTGTTTTTCTCTTTCTGACTTACTTGACTCCATATGAGAGACTCTAGGTCCACCACCTCACTACAAAAAACTCGATTTCATTTCTTTTTATGGCTGAGTAATATTCCATTGTATATATGTCCCACATCTTCTTTATCCATTCATCTGTTGGTGGACACTTCGGTTGCTTCCATGTCCTGGCTACTGTAAATAGAGCTGCAATAAACATTGTGGTACATGACCCTTTTTGAATTATGGTTTTCTCAGGGTATATGCCCAGTACTGGCATTGCTGGGTCATATGGTAGTTCTACTTTTAGTTTTTTAAGGAACCTCCATACTGTTCCCATAGTGGCTATATCAATTTACATTCCAACCAACAGTGCAAGAGGGTTCTCTTTTCTCCATACCCTCTCCAGCAATTACTGTTTGTAGATTTCTTGATGATGGCCATTCTGACTGGTGTGAGGTGATACCTCATTGTAGTTTAGATTTGCATTTCGCTAATGATTAATGTTGTTGAGCATCCTTTCATGTGTTTGTTGGCAATCTGTATATCTTCTTTGGAGAAGTGCCTATTTAGGTCTTCTGCCCATTTTTGGATTGAGTTGTTTGTTTTTTTTGATATTGAGCTGCATGAGCTGCTTGTAAACTTTGGAGATGAATCCTTTGTCAGTTGCTTCATTTGAAAATATTTTCACCCATTCTGAGGGTTGTCTTTTGGTCTTGTTTATGGTTTCCTTTGCTGTGCAAAAGCTTTTAAGTTTCAATAGGTCCCATTTGTTTATTGTTGTTTTTATTTCCATTTGTCTAGGAGGTGGGTCAAAGAATCTTCCTGTGATTTATGTCATAGAGTGTTCTGCCTATGTTTTCCTGTAAGAGTTTTATAGTGTCTGGTCTTACTTTTAGGTCTTTAATCCATTTTGAGTTTATTTTTTGTATGGTGTTAGGGAGTGTTCTAATTTCATTCTCTTACATGTAGCTGTCCAGTTTTCCCAGCACCACTTATTGAAGGTGCTGTCTTCTCTTCACTATATGTTCTTGCCTCCTTTATCAAAGATAAGGTGACCATATGTGCGTGGGTTTATCTCTGGGCTTTCTATCCTGTTCCATTGATCTATATGTCTGTTTTTGTGCCAGTACCATACTGTCTTGATTACTGTAGCTTTGTAGTATAGTCTGAAGTCAGGGAGCCTGATTCCTCCAGCTCGGTTTTTCTTTTTCAAAATTGCTTTGGCTATTCACGGTCCTTTGTGTTTCCATACAAATTGTGAAATTTTTTGTTCTAGTTCTGTGAAAAATGCCACTGGTAGTTTGATAGGGATTGCACTGAATCTGTAGATTGCTTTGGGTAGTAGAGTCATTTTCACAATATTGATTCTTCCAATACAAGAACATGGTATATCTCTCCATAAGTTGGTATCATCTTTAATTTCTTTCATCAGTGTCTTATAATTTTCTACATACAGGTCTTTTGTTTCCTTAGGTAGGTTTATTCCTAGGTATCTTATTCTTTTTGTTGCAATGGTAAATTGGAGTGTTTCCTTAATTTCACTTTCAGATTTTTCATCATTAGTGTATAGGAATGCAAGAGATTTCTGTGCATTAATTTTGTATCCTGCTGCTTTACCAAATTCATTGATTAGCTCTAGTCGTTTTCCGGTAGCATCTTTAGGATTCTCTATGTATAGTATCATGTCATCTGCAAACAGTTACAGCTTTACTTCTCCTTTTATGATTTGGATTCCTTTTATTTCTTTTTCTTCTCTGATTACTGTGGCTAAAGCTTCCAAAACTATGTTGAAAAATAGTAGTGAGACTGGGCAACCTTGTCTTATTCCTGATCTTAGTAGAAATGGTTTCAGTTTTTCACCATTGAGAATGATGTTGGCTATGGGTTTGACATATATGGCCTCTTTTATGTTGAGGGAAGTTTCCTCTATGCCTAGTTTCTGGAGGGTTTTTATCATAAATGGGTGTTGAATTTTCTCAAAAGCTTTTTCTGCATCTACTAAGATGATCATACGGTTTTTATTGTTCAGTTTGTTAATATGGTGTATGACGTTGATTGATTTGCATATATTGAAGAATCCTTGCATTCCTGGGATAAACCCCACTTGATCATGGTGTATGATCTTTTTAACGTGCTATTGGATTCTATTTGATAGTATTTTGTTCAGGATTTTTGCATCTATGTTCATCAGTGATATTGGCCTGTAGTTTTCTTTCTTTTTGACATCTTTGTCTGGTTTTCTTATCAGGGTGATGGTGGCCTCATAGAATGAGTTTGAGAGTGTTCCTCCCTCTGCTGTATTTTGGAAGAGTTTGACAAGGGTAGGTGTTAGTTCTTCTCTAAATGTTTGATAGAATTCGCCTGTGAAGCCATCTGGCCGTGGGCTTTTATTTGTTGGAAGATGTTTAATCACAGTTTCAATTTCAGTGCCTGTGATTGGTCTGTTTATATTTTCTATTTTTTTCCTGGTTCAGTCTCGGAAGGTTGTGCTTTCTAGCTTTCTGCTTTGTAGTATGTGTCCATTTCTTCCAGGATGTCCATTTTATTGGAATATAGTTGCTTGTATTAATCTCTCTGATCCTTTATATTTCTGCCGTGTCAGTTGTTTCTTCTCCTTTTTAATTTCTAATTCTATTGATTGAGTCTTCTCCCTTTTTTTCTTGATGAGTTGGGCTAATGGTTTATTAATTTTATTTATCTTCTCAAAGTAGTAGCTTTTAGTTTTATTGATCTTTGCTATTGTTTCTTTCATTTCTTTTTCATTTATTTCTGATGTGATCTTTATGATTTCTTCTGCTAATTTTGGGGGTTTTTTTGTTCTCTTTTCTCTAATTGCTTTAGGTATAAGGTTAGGTTGTTTATTTGAGATGTTTCCTGTTTCTTAAGGTAGGATTGTATTGCTATAAACTTCCCTCTTACAACTGCTTTTTCTGCATCCCATAGGTTTTGGGTCGTCATGTTTCCATTATCATTTGATTCTAGGTATTTTTAAATTTCCTCTTTGATTTCTCAGTGATCTCTTGGCTATTTAGTAGTGTACTGTTTAGTCTCCATGTATTTGTATTTTTTACTGATTTTCCCCTGTATTTGTTATCTAGTCTCATAGTGTTGTGGTCAGAAAAGATGCTTGATACGATTTCAATTTTCTTAAATTTACCAGTGCTTGATTTGTGACCCAAGATATGATCTATCCTGGAGAACGTTCCATGAGCACTTGAGAAGAAAGTGTATTCTGTTGGTTTTGGATGGAATGTCCTATAAATATCAGTTAAGTCCATCTTGTTTAATGTATCATTTAAAGCTTGTGTTTCCTTATTTATTTTAGCTTTGGATGATCTGTCCATTGAGGAGAGTGAGGTGTTAAAGTCCCCTACTATGATTGTGTTACTGTCCATTTCCCTTTTTATGGCTGTTAGTATTTGCCTTCTGTATTGAGGTGCTCCTATGGTTGGGTGGATAAATTTTTACAATTGTTATATCTTCTTCTTGGATTGATCCCTTGATCCCTTTTACCCATCTCATTGTGGTTCCTTCTTTATATCTTTAGTTGTCGAAGATATATATATTTTTTTGCGGTACGCAGGCCTCTCACTGTTGTGGCCTCTCCCGTTGCGGAGCACAGGCTCTGGACGCGCAGGTTCAGCGGCCATGGCTCACGGGCCCAGCCGCTCCATGGCACACAGGATCTTCCCGGACTGGGGCACAAACCCGTGTCCCATGCATCGGCCGGCGGACTCTCAACCACTGCTTCACCAGGGAAGCCCCACATATTCTTTTGTCTGTAAATCTCTTCTGGAATTCAAGAATTAGTTCAATGATCACATCTCCTTTTGTAAGTCTTCACTGAACCCCTTCATTTCTAGTCTGAGTTAATGTGACATCTTTGTGATCCCATAGCACCTACTTTTTCCTCTATCCTGGTACTTATTAAGCTGTATGGTCTATATATCTACCTAACTTCCCAGTAGGCCATATTCTCCTTAAAGGCAGGGATTGTACCTTATTTATTTCTATATGCTCAGCATTTAAATAGCAAAAGAGTAAGTGGTTGACAATTTGATTACCAACATTTTTCTAACCGGTATGGTGACTGACAAGGGATGTCCAGAATTTCTAGGGCATGAAACTGGAAATGAGTATATGCAAAAGACATTTATAAATCAATATATCTAAGTGGATAATGCAGTATGGACTGGGGGAAAGATTTTTTTTTTGTCATCCATTAAATAGTACCAGTGGTTGTGTATTTATAGTCCACATGTATCGTGATATGTCTGCTAACAGAACTATTTTTGGAAGAAGTAGCATACCATGTTACACTCTGTATTGTATCAGTTGGCCTTATACACAGGTACACACATACATGCACACAGACATACACATATGTGCTATTCCTGTCTAAGAGAGCTGTAGATCCCAGAAAATAAGGAGAAACTTATTTAATTTTGAATTATTGTTGAATTTTGACCCAATATGTTTAAATACCCTGTAAAAATAACATTGAGACTAGTCATTCCTTTCCTCTGGTTGGAATGTTTATGCAGTATAGAGGCATGATAATCCTGAGAGAAGCAGTTTAGGAGAATGTCTGATTGACTGAGGGTCTGGATTCATTAAAAATGCTTATTTATAACAAAGAGTTGCATGTTTGTATATAAGTGTGTGTGTATACACATATAAACATTTTCTGTTTATATGCTTACATGATCTGTATATATAGACCTATATTTATCATGTACTCAAGCAATGAAAAAATGCTGTGTATTCACTTCATTTAATAGACATCACCAGTACACAGTGCATGCTTGAAAGCTTTTAGGGGAATTATATGTATGACATAGTGCACCTGTAGAAATCTGCCATATTGTAAATGGTCACGAGTGGTCAAATTGAACCCTATCAAATCAGAGGGTGGAATTACAAGGAAATTTCAATTTCTATTCATTTGTATTTTTGTTGTTTGAATAATTCACTAAGTGCTTATTTTACTTTTGTGATCAGAAAAAAGAAAAAAGCAATTTTAAAAAGACAGTTGTCAGGTTACTCTGTCCTGAGGAAATATAATAAAGCAGTGAACCCATTAGCATACTATCATGTAAATTATGACAGCTTTGCTGAGATTTCTTTGAGAGGTAATGAAGTTAGTTTCCATTCGACTCTGTATTTTATAGTAAATGAATGCCATGCACTCATATTCAGATTTATGAAAATGGAGTTTATAAAGGCTACAGTTTCAGAATTAAATCTGTGAATAATCTGAATAAGAGTTGAGTCCCTGATGGTTGCACACATACAAATTTCCTTTGAAATCTATTGAGGCAGCTATGTTTAATAAGAGAAAACTGGAAAATTGCAACCATAGCCATCTACCTTACTCTGTGAAGCCTTCATCTTCACAGTATTTTGGCCAGTTTTTCATAGTTGTCATCTTACTTGCTTTCCTTTTACTGGTATACTCATGGCCACTTCAACACTTTACTTGCAAAAGAAAAAAAAAAGTCAGCCTTCTATTGCCTTTCCCAAAGGGCAGCACTCTCTTTACCTCTCAAGAGGAAAAACATACTAATTTGGTATAGTGATCTGTGTCATCCATTTAAACAGTGGCCTTTGGAATATAAGTAAGAGCCATTGTGGTCTAACTCATGAAGCAATCTATTGACTGATGATAAGAATACCTGGCTCAGTAGGAAAAGTGAGCAGTGTTGAGTGAGACTGTATGCTGGTAGGTATGGAATAGATGGTAGTAGGCAGAGTTGTAGCACACTCCTCAAATCACACTCTTTGAAATTACCTATATCACTTAAACCTGAGAAGATCTCTCAATAATATCATCTACAACTTGTTTATTCATGAAAAATGGTATTTACTGTTTATACAAGGGGGGAAATGCTAATTTGGCTCATCAGAGTAATCCAACAACGCTTTGTGTATAAAGTGTCATGAGGAAGAAGTACATTTTGATGAGTCAGTGTAAATGAATCAGAAACATACGGGCATGAACTTCCTTTCATTTTGAGACACAGGAAGGATTCTAAACATTCCAAATAGAACATTGTAGGTTTAATGATGGCATATCAAGCTTAATCCATGGCATTTGGTCTGAAGTTCAAAAAGTTTGAACTGAAAACAAGGTCAGCCCTCTGTAGTCCGGGATGTATTTGTTACATTAGTTGGTGAACAGATGAAGTCCATTACGTTCTGATTTTCCAGGGTTTTTGTTTTCTCCCATCATTAATTGAGTACTGTTTTCTGCCTCATAGTTTGTTCAGTTCACCTTCTCAGTGGCTATTTGGTAAGTGAAACAAAAGCTTACATAGTGATAAATAAATATCTGAGTGGTTATTTTATGTTAACCTAGTATTTACCCCTAGCTTGGCAGAGTTGAATTAGCTAGGATATTTATTGGATTATCTGTAGTTCTTTTTATTTTTTTTTTCTGCACCAGTGCTTCCCATCATTAGTGCAAATAATCAATAGCTTGAATGTTCTGCAATTCTATTCTTCCTTTTCCATTACTTTGTTATTATTTTGAGTCATAACAGCTTTGGAAGTGGATGTGGTCATTCCTAGAAGTTAAATAAATTCTTTGTTCTCTGTACATCTGTAGTCAAGTGTGGTTCTAGGATTTGAGAATGTGCTTCTCTGGGAAAAAAAAAAAAACTTTTATTTTTCTTTTGCTCAGTAAGAAGCGTTAGTATCTGCCAGCCAAACGTTTCTCCTTGCTGTGTGCTGAATCCTCAGGTTCATTAAACAATTTGTAACCTCAGCCCACAATCCAGGCTGAAGAAATGTGGTCATTTTATGTGATGGAACCCACTGATAGGGCCTCTCTTAGTGAGAATTTAGCTGGAGGGGAGTTGTCAGGAACTGCAGAGGTTTTGAGTAGTGTTTCTCTGTCTTTTCTCAACAACTGAGGTCTGAGTACAAAGCTCAGAGGAAAGAAAATAAAGCCTATCTGTTGGGACAGGAGTTACATAAGAATGGTCTTAGGCAAGATTCCTAGAGAGATAATCTTGTTTATGCTGAGGTCATGGGTGATGTACTTTAGGAGAATATCAAGACACTAGGAAAGTGTCAGCAAAGAGCAAGTCTTGTTGTGGAACTCTTTCTTACTCTAATAGGCTTATTGCATTTCCTTTTCAAAAACAATAGCTTTAAAGAAGAAAATAGTGTTTTCTTACTTTGATTCCCAAAGAGCAACAAGCACGCCTAAATGGGGGTGTAATTCATGATTTCAGATTAGACACTCCTTGATAGCAGTTTTGGTCCTGTGCAATCATAGTAAAATTATTAAATAGCAATGATGCAGCTATGAAAAAATCAAACTTTTTTTAAGGGAGGTATACTTAACATATAACATTATATTTCAGGTGTGCAGCATAATGATTCAATTTTTTTATGTGGTGAAATGATTCACCACGATAAGTCTAGTTAACATCCATCATGTTACATAGTCAACAAATTTTTTTTCTTGTGATGAGAACTTTTAAGACCTACTCTCTCAGCAACTGTCACATATGCAATATAGTATTATTAACTATAGTCACCGTGCTCTTCATTACATCCCCATGACTTATTTCTTTTATAACTGGAAGTTTGTACCTTTTGACCTCCTTCATCCATTTTGCCCACCTCTCATCCCCTGCCTTCGGCAACCACCAATCTGTTCTCTGTATCTATGAGCTCAGGAAAAAAAAAAAACATTTGTTGGCGAAGATTGAAGTCACCACTATCAGAGAGCAAGGAACAAATAGCATGCATCCAGAGCAATACATTCTATATGGAGGAGTGTGTGTGTGTATGTGTGCGTATGGCTATGTGTGTTATTTATTTAAGAGTACACTCTCCAACACTTTTTTCTCCTTCTAGGTTGAAGCCTAAAGAAATAGCAGCGTTAGATGAGTGAAAAGGGGCTGGGAAGATGGGAAATAGTTCAGGGCACATGCAACAGTATATGCAAAGTCCCAGAGATGAAAAAGAAGATGACACTTTTAAGGAACTGAAAGGAGTTCAATACAACAGGAATTCAATACAATATGCATAATGCACTGGCATGAATAGATGTGAACCTCCAGAGAGAAGCAGAGACCAGATCAGAAGAATCTTGTAAGCTAATCTGTGAGTTTGAGCCTTATTCTTAGAGTAATGGGAAACCATTGAAAATTTAGGAAAGGGACATGATCAGGTTCATGTTTTGTAAAGCTCATCTGATTGTACAGTAGAGAATGAATTTCAAGGCTCAAAAATGGAGGTGGGGAAAATATTTTGGAGGCTATTGGAATAATTAAGGTAAGAGAGTAATAATGAGTAACTAAAAGAAAAAAAACTCCAGTAGTAAATTAAGTTATTCAGTGGCTATGGGGGAGTGAGAAATGAGTCAGGGGCCAAAGAAATTGAAATGTTTTTAATAATAGTGAAAATGAGATGGCAGTGATGATTATTATGTAATACGTGCAGTGCTGTACAGTTTACAGATAACTTTCAAAACTATTATCTAATGTAAACCTTATTAATAACTTTATAAGTTAGATGCATGTATTATGATTATCATTTATCTTATGCAAATAAAGGAATAGAGGTTTGTAGAAGTTCTGTGAATGTTCAATGTCATAATTGCCAAGATCTGTGCAAGGTCTGAGGTTTCACCCTACTTGCACGCTAACAAATTAGTCTACCAGTTTCATGGAGGCTGAAAGAAAATGTGAAATTCCTGGGTCAGGGACAAAGGACTTTATTATTCATGGCAGCATGATCGTATTTATATCTGTTCCTATTGCCCTTCAGTCACCATAGGAGTAATGTGAAATGGCTCAAGCGGATGCTGCACATGTAGTGGGTATGCTTCACAGCTGAGAAGACCCAAGCTTAGGAAACCCCAATATTTTATTATTTTTTTATCTCTTCCCTCTTGCGTCTCCCTCCCTCCCACCCTCCCTATCCCACCCCTCTAGGTGGGCACAAAGCACCGAGCTGATCTCCCTGTGCTATGCGGCTGCTTCCCACTAGCTATCTATTTTACGTTTGGTAGTGTATATATGTCCATGGCACTCTCTCACTTTGTCACAGCTTACCCTACCCCCTCCCCATATCCTCAAGTCCTTTCTCTAGTAGGTCTGTGTCTTTATTCCTGTCTTACCCCTAGGTTCTTCATGACATTTTTTTTTCTTAAATTCCATATATATGTGTTAGCATACGGTATGGAAACCCCAATATTTTAAGCTCCCCACCATTTGCACTGGACGAACAGCAAACAACTCTGTCCTTTGCCTTGGAGGAAGACACTTTCTCCATCTTCCAAAGTTGTTTGCTATACAAACATCCTTGAGAAGAGAGTCTGGTACAAAAACTCCCAATATTCTGATCAGAAGATATGCAGACATGTAAGAAACCCATGGATAATTGTCTCCCAACAATAATCCCTGCCCTTGGATGTCAAAACCCATGCATGTCCTATATTCCTGTACTTGCATAGGAATTGTAATTTTGTGGGCCCATTCACAACATTGAATTGTCAAAGCCTTTATATTGAGTCTAGTTTACTGTGAGATCTAGAGATTTTTGCTCGTGACTATACAATTGTAGAATTGAGTACATTGCCACAGAAATATTCTCATATTTTTCCTTGCTCTAGCATTTAGGAGATTTCAATTATTGCTACTGTCTGGATTTAGAGGAATGAAAACTAAAGGAGCATGGCTAATTGGTTGTTTATTTATTAGACTTTCTAAGTTGCTCCTTCATGGTGATTGGAACTGCAGGAGAACATCAATCCTACCAGAACCATTCAATGTGAAAGGAAATGAGCTACAAGGAGCAAGAGAAATGCCTAACTAGTGGAATCTCAACAAATAATAAAACTACATTGGATGTATACTTCAATGTGTTAGGACTCAGTATCAAATGTAGCCTGTGTGTTAGTTACATACAGTGAGAAAACACCATTTATATTGTCTAGAGGAGAGCAAAAGACTTATGCTACTTTGTAAAGTGCTTGGAAAACTCCAAATCTAAGTAAAGTTTAAAAAGCAGGAGGGGAAGGAGCCGTGAGTTTCTGATCACTTTCCATATGCCCTATGCTTATATTTAATTCTCACAGCAACTCTATGAAATCATTATTATTCTCATTTTAAAGATGAGGAATATGGATTTTGGGAAGACTAAGTAACTTGCTCAAAATGTTACAGTTGTTAAGTGGCCAATCTAGATTTGAGTTTAGGTATAACTCTCGATGCGCCACCACACTACCTATGTATAAATCCTCATAATTTCATAGGACAGTTAGAATTACTAATTCCCAGCAGTACTTGGACACTGTTAATGAAATATGTTGATGTGCCCAAGTCAATATATTATTCTTTGGGGGAAAACTTAAAACAAACAAAAATAAGAAGCTAGGTCAGATAGAAAAGCAGTGACTGTGATAGGTTGGGATGGGACAGAGCAAAATCAGCAATGACTACTTCTTGAAGAGTGGAAAGCCTTCTAGATACAACCAATGTGTATGTGTATTATCTAGTTGGATACAAAAAGATATATAAATCCTATCTACCCAATTCTGCCTAAAAGAATGTGTTCACAATGGATATTGTTGGATTGTTTGGACTACTCAATCAGATCAACTATCTGGAGATTGCTTCATTACTCAGAAACAATTCATTACAGTAGTTGAAAAAATCTTGCAGTCTTACTGCCTGTACTTTCTGTAAAAAATTGGTCAGTTCAATTATAGAGTTCAGTGAAACTGATTATTTGAGTCCTGTGGACAAATTAATAAATCAAAGTAGTGATTTAACAGGATTTTCACCCTTTTCAGTCACTTGGGGTTGGCTTTCTATAGATATCGCTTTATTCTTAAGAGCCTGAAGTAGCGAACATTGCTTTTTTCATTCTTCCCTCAGGTCTTTAATAGAGGCTCTGTAGGATTTTGAGATAATATAGTAAGGAGCAGCAATGTATATGTTTTGTGATGTTAATTGGGGAGCTATGCGACACTTATAGTATTGCCTGCCTGGAGTTACTCAGGTTTATAATCCAGCTTGGACTCTGAAAAGTAATCTCAACATGTACCCAAGAAAATGGAAACCTCTGGAATGAAATGCATTACTGAGAATGGAGTCCAAGGTCACAAATAATCTGGATTAAATATCTGAAGAAAGGCTGTATAGAATCAATTATAATGAAAAAGCTCAGCAATACACACTGGAAAATGATTTGAGAGAAGAGTGGAAAATTGATTATTAGTTTATGAATTGGGATAAACATGTTTTCCACTTAGTGCCTTTAATAAGAATCCTTGTAATGGAATTAATGGTGTTAAATTTTAAAAATAGGTTGAAGAAAATATTTTAAACAACATAAAATTACCCTGTGAGACTCATAAACACATTTTATATAAGGCAAACAAAAATTTAAAAAAACATCTGAAAAGTGCAATAAGTTGATTAGAGTAAAATTGGAGTTGTGCTTTAAAAAAAAAATCTCCTGTAAGTAACATATGATATCTGAGGAATTAGTGATGTTCCCTATGCTTCCATGCAGTATGGGATTAACTGTACTGCTAGTAGTAAGCTCTTGACTTTCTTCCAAGAAAATCACAACTTTTAATTGATATTGAGGATTCTAAAATACATTACTTTGGCACACTTGGGAAATGCCAGGCTGATGGCAGAACTTATTTTGTGTTCAGGAATTAGAGGTAAGAGTTTGAGTGTGCAGAGCTCTTACTTATTACCTCAGTAGGAAGAGTTTAGAAACAAAGTTTTTATTTTTTATTTTTGGATGTGCCACGCAGCTTGTGGGATCTTAGTTCCTCGATCAGGGATTGAACCCGGGCCCATGGCAGTGAGAGTGCAGAGTCCTAACCGCTGGACTGCCAGGGATTTCCTAAAAACAAACTTTTTATTTCAAGCAAATTCCAGATTGTCTTCTGAACTAATTGAACCCAATGAACAGTCAACAAGAGAGTAACTCTTCTGGACTGACTCTTCAGACTTTTCCTTCCTTTCCCCCTCCTCTTCTCCCCACTTTACTTTCACCAGAAAATTTTAATTAATTTATTTATTTGAATTGAACAATTCTTTATTAATTTTTATCACTTATGAAGCCAGTTTTATCATCCCCCTTATAAATGCACATCATCAAAAACATAGAAAATAAACTATCATTACTCAGGAGTAACCACTATGCACATTTTATGTTTTTCTGTTCAAACTTTTTCCACACATATACTTGTTATCGAAATTGTTTTATCTATAATTATCAATTTTTTTATGACTTAAGTATTTTCCCATTTTGTTAAGTATTCATATATATATTATCATAATTTTCTTAACCATTTTCCAGTAGATTGATGATCTAAGTTGTTTCTAATCTTTAATGATTTAAATAGTGCCTGGCCAAAAGTACTTTTCTTTTGGAATTTTAATTTTTTTTTTTATCCAGCAGGTGCTTATTAGTGTATATATGTCAATCCCAATCTCCCAATTCATCCCACCACCACCCCCCCCCCCCCCCCCCCCCCCCCCCCCCGCTACTTTCCCCCCTTGGTGTCCATACATTTGTTCTCTACATCTGTGTCTCTCTTTCTGCCTTGCAAACTGGTTCATCTGTACCATTTTTCTAAGTTCAACATATATGCATTAATATGCAATATTTGTTTTTCTCTTTCTGACTTCACTGTGTATGACAGTGTCTAGGTCCATCCACGTCTCTACAAACGTGACCCAATTTCCTTCCTTCTTATGGCTGGGTAATACTCCATTGTATATATGTACCACTTCTTCTTTATCCATTCATCTGTCGACGGGTATTTAGGTTGCTTCCATGACCTGGCTATTGGAAATAGAGCTGCAATGAACATTGGGGTGCATGTGTCTTTTTGAATTATGGTTTTCTCTGGGAATATGCCCAGTAGTGGGATTGCTGGGTCGTATGGTAGTTCTATTTTCATTTTTGTAAGGAACCTCCATACTGTTCTCCATAGTGGCTGTATCAATTTACCTTCCCACCAACAGTGCAAGAGGATTCCCTTTTCTCCACACCCTCTCCAACATTTATTGTTTGTAGATTTTCTGATGATACCCATTCTGTGAGGTGATACCTCATTGTAGTTTTGATTTGCATTTCTCTAATAATTAGTGATGTTGAGCAGCTTTTCCTGTGCCTCTTGGCAATCTGTATGTCTTCTTTGGAGAGATGTCTATTTAGGTCTTCTGCCCATTTTGGATTGGGTTGTTTGTTTTCTCTGATATTGAGCTGCATGAGCTGCTTGTAAATTTTGGAGATTTGTCCGTTGCTTCATTTGCAAATATTTTCCCCCATTCGGAGGGTTGTCTTTTCCTCTTGTTTATGGTTTCCTTTGCTGTGCAAAAGCTTTGAAGTTTCATTAGGTCCCATGTGTTTATTTTTGTTTTTATCCCCATTTCGCTAGGAGGTGGGTCAAAAAAGATTTTGCTGTGATTTATGTCAAAGAGTGTTCTTCCTATTTTTTCCTTGAAGAGTTTTATAGTGTCCGGTGTTACATTTAGGTATTTAATCCACTTTGAGTTTATTTTTATGTATGGTGTTAGGGAGTGTTCTAATTTCATTCTTTTACATGTAGCTGCCCAGTTTTCCCAGCACCACTTATTGAAGTGACTGTCTTTTCTCCATTGTATATCCTTGTCTCTTTTGTCATAGATTAGTTGACCGTAGGTGCATGGGTTTATTTCTGGGCTTTGTATCCTGTTCCATTGATCTATATTTCTGTTTTTGTGCCAGTACCATACTGTCTTGATTACTGTAGCTTTGTAGTATAGTCTGAAGTCAGGGAGTCTGATTCCTCCAGCTCCGTTTTTTTCCCTCAAGACCACTTTGGCTCTTCGGGGTTTTTTGTGTCTCCATACAAGTTTTAAGATTTTTTGTTCTAGTTCTGTAAAAAAAAATGCCATTGGTAATTTAACAGGGAGTGTATTGAATCTGTAGATTACTTTAGGTAGTATAGTCATTTTCACAATATTGATTCTTCCAATCGAGGAACATGGCATATCTCTCCATCTGTTTGTATCATCTTTGATTTCTTTCATCAGTGTCTTACAATTTTCTGAGTACAGTTCTTTTACCTCCTTAGGTAGGTTTACTCCTAGGTATTTTATTCTTTTTGCTGCAGTGGTGAACTAGATTATTTCCTTAATTTCTCTTTCTGATATTTCATTTTTAGTGTATAGGAGTGCAAGAGTTTTCTGTGCAGTAATTTTGTATCCTGCATCTTTACCAAATTCATTGATTAGCTCTAGTAGTTTTCTGATGGCATCTTTAGGATTCTCTATGTATAGTATCATGTCATCTGCAAACAGTGACAGTTTTACTTCTTCTTTTCCAATTTGTATTCCTTTTATTGCTTTTTCTTCTCTGATTGCCATGGTTAGGACTTCCAAAACTATGTTGAATAATAGTGGTGAGAGTGGACATCCTTGTCTTGTTCCTGATCTTAGAGGAAATGCTTTCAGTTTTTCACCCTTGAGAATAATGTTGGCTGTGGGTTTGTCATATATGGCCTTTATGATGTTGAGGTTGGTTCCCTCTGTGCCCACTCTCTGGGGAGTTTTTATCATAAATGGGTGTTGAATTTTGTGAAAAGCTTTTTCTGCATCTCTGGAGATGATCATTTGGTTTTTATTCTTCAGTTTGTTAATATGGTGTATCATTGATTGATTTGCATATATTGAAGAGTCCTTGCATCCCTGGGATAAATCCCACTTGATCATGGTGTCTGATCCTTTTAATGTGTTGTTGGATTCTGTTTGCTAGTATTTTGTTGAGGATTTTTGCATCTATATTCATCAGTGATATTGGTCTATAATTTTCTTTTTTTGTAGTATCATTGTTTGGTTATCGGGGTGTAGGTGGCCTCGTAGAATGAGTTTGGGAGTGTTCCTTCCTCTGCAGTTTTTTGGAAGGGTTTGAGTAGGATGGGTGTTAGCTCTTCTCTAAATGTTTGATAGAATTCACCTATGAAGCCATCTGGACCTGGACTTTTGTTTGTTGGAAGATTTTTAATCACAGTTTCAATTTCATTACTTGTGATTGGTCTGTTCATATTTTCTATTTATTTCTGGTTCAGTCTTGGAAGGTTATATCTTTGTAAGAATCTCTCCATTTCTTCCAGGTTGTCCATATTATTGGCACAGAGTTGCTTGTAGTGGTCTCTTATGATGCTTTGTATTTCTGCAGTGTCCATTCTAACTTCCTCTTTTTCATCTCTAATTTTATTGATTTGAGTCCTTTCCCTCTTTTTCTTGATGAGTCTGGCTAAGGGTTTATCAATTTTGTTTATCTTCTCAAAGAACCAGCTTTTAGTTTTATTGATCTTTGCTATATTTTTTCTTTGTTTCTATTTCATTTATTTCTGCTCTGCTCTTTGTGATTTCATTCCTTCTACTAACCTTGGGTTTTGTTCGTTCTTCTTTCTCTAGTTCCTTTAGGTATAAGGTTAGGTTGTTTATTTGAGATTTTTCTTGTTTCTTGAGGTAGCATTGTATTGCTATAAACTTCCCTCTTAGAGCCGCTTTTGCTGCATCCCATAGGTTTTGGATTGTCATGTTTTCATTGTCATTTATCTCTAGGTATTTTTTGATTTCTTCTTTGATTTTTTCAGTGATCTCTTGGTTATTTAGTAATGTATTGTTTAGCCTCCATGTGTTTGTGCTTTTTACATTTTTTTCCCTCTAATTCATTTCTCATTTCATAGGGTTGTGGTCAGAAAAGATGCTTGATATGATTTTAGTTTTCTTAAATTTACCAGTGCTTGATTTGTGACCCAAGATGTGGTCTGTCCTGGAGAATGTTCCGTGTGCACTTGAGAAGAATGTGTAGCCTGCTGTTTTTGGATCAAATGTCTTGTAAATATCAACTAAATCTATCTGGCCTATTGTGTTCCTTAAAGCTTGTGTTTCCTTATTAATTTTCTGTCTGGGTGATCTGTCCATTGGTGTAAGTGAGGTGTTAATGTCCCCCACTATTACTGTATTACTGTTAGTTTCCTCTTTTATAACTGTTAGCCTTTGCCTTATGTATTGAGGTGCTCCTATGTTTCACCAGAAATTTTTTATTAAGCGTCTACTATGTGTCAGATATTTTTGCCAAGCTCTAGTGGTTTGATGGTAAACAAGGGCATGATTCATGCCATCTTGGAGCTTATAGTGTATAGTAGAATATAGACAAGTAAATAAGTTCAAATATGTTGTGATCAATACTAAGATAGAAGTTCAGTGTAGTATGTAAACAGAGAGGAAAAACGTCTTAGCCTGGATCTCACGGAAGGCTTAACATATAGATGAGACATGAAGGATAAGTACTAGTTAGCCAAGAGAAGAAAGGAAGAATGAATGTGATTGTGTAGAAGGAACAGTAAGTGAAAAGGTGTAGAGGTGAGAGTGAGCACAGGATCTTTAGGAACTGAAAATTCACTCTTGGAGCAGAGAGCTTGAAGGTAGGAGTAGTAATAGTAGGTAAAACTTAGGAGGAAAGCCGAAGCTAAACAATAAGGACTGTAAAGCCATATATTAGACTCAGTACTGTTTGCAGTGAGAAACCATTGAATGGTGTTAAGTCAGGGAAATAGGGTGCCCGACTAGCTCAGTCGGTAGAGCATGAGACTCTTAAGTTAGGGAAATAGCACAACCAGGTATATGTTTTCAAAGTTCACTCTTACAGCTCTGTGCAGCTAGCAGGGCAGAGTGGAGTGGAAGGAGAAGAGGAGAGGTGCACTATCATTTAGGGAGGTGTTACTACAATCAGTATGAAAGAAAATGGAAACATGGACTAGTGTTATGGCAGTGAAGATAGATTCAGGAGATTTTGGTGTTATAGTTCACAAGACTTGGTGATGCATCAGCCAAGGCTGGGGGATAGAGATCAGGCAGTGACTCAGTAATGACTCCTGGTTTCTGGCTTAGACAACCATTTTCTAAGCAAGGTAACACTGTAGGAAAATAATTATGGAATTGGAGTGATGATAATTTAGTTTTTCCAGTGAGAAGTCACTTTGGAATTACTTACAAAGTTGTTGGATATATGTGAGTGTAATGTAGAGGATTTGTGATGAAGATATTAATTTTAGAGTCATCAATGTATGGGTTGTGATTGAAGACATTTGAGTTGAGAACACCCAGGGAGAGCATATAGAGCAGTAAGGAAAGAGCTTAGAACAGAACCCTGAGGAGTGAGCACTCATATTTAAGGAATGGCCACAGTAAAAGTAGCCATCAAAAGAGACTGAAAAGGAGAAAAATCTGGAGAATGTGGTTTTATGTAAAGCAAGGGAGAAGAATACCTTGAAAAGGAGGCGATTGCCAACAGTATCAAAAGGTTCTAGGATGAGAATTACAAAAGGAGTCATTAGATTCAACAACAGGGATGTCTGTGATCTTAGCAAAAGTGGTTTCAGTAGAGTGATGAGTATAGAAACCACACTGGAATAGATTAGAAAGTAAATGGGATTTGAAGAAGAGTTTGATTGAATAACTGGGGGAAGGTATGTGTGTAACAGGGGCCACAAATCTTAGTGGTAGTTGTGCTGGGCATGCATCCTAGAATTTTGTATACCACAGTGTTGTATCTAAGAAATATTTCCCTAAATCAAAGTCACAAAATTTTTCTCCAGTGTTTTCCTCTAGAAGATTCATAGTTTTAGGTTTATGTTAAGATCTATGATTCATTTTAAGACACTTTTTATACATGGTGTGAGGTTTTTCTTGTTTATTATTTTTGCATATAAGTATCCAGTTATTCCAGGACTGTTTGTTGAAAAGGCTCTTCTTTCTCCACTGAACTGCCTTTGTTGAAAATCAGTTGCTCATTTATGTGTGGATCTATTCCTGTACTTTACATTACATTCTTTTAATCTGTCTCATCTTTATGCCAGTACCACACTGTCTTGTTTATTATAGCTTCATAATACTGATGTTTTGACTATTCTAGGTCCTTTGCATTTATATTTTCATGCGAATTTTAGATCCAGCTTGTCAATTTCTACATAAAATCCTAGAGAGATTTTGATTGGGAATACCTTAAACATATAGTTGAATTTGGGGAGAGTTGACATCTTAATACTGAATTTAACCCATGAACAAGATCTCTCTTCATTTAATGAATTTTTCTTTAATTCATCCAGCAATGTTTTGTTGTATTCAGTGTATAGGTCTTGCATATCATATTTATCCCAAAGTACTTCATATTTTATGCTCTTTATGAGTATTGTTTTTTTAAATTTATTTATTTATTTATTTTGGGCTGTGCTGGGTCTTTGTTGTTCGGTATTGGCTTTCTCTAGTTGCAGTGAGCAGGGGCTACTCTGTTGTGGTGCATGGGCTTCTCATTGCAGTGGCTTCTCTTGTTGCAGAGCATTGGCTCTAGGCACACGGGCTTCAGTATTTGTGGCAGTCAGCCTCAGTAGTTGTGGCTCATGGGCCCTAGAGCACAGGCTCAGTAGTTGTGGCACATGGGCTTAGTTGCTCTGCAGCATGTGGGATCTTCCCAGACCAGGGATTGGATCTGTGTCCCCTGCATTGGCAGGAAGATTCTCAACCACTGCATCACCAGGGAAGTCCCTGAGTATTGTTTTTAAATTGAATTTTTTATTGTTCATTGATAGATTAATTGCAATTGATTTTTTGTTAAACCTTTTATTTTGAGATAATTGTATATTCACATGCAACTATAAGAAATAGTACAGAAAAATTCCATGTGTGCTTAACCCAATTTGTCTCAGTGGTAACACGTTGCAACATTTTAATACAACATCACAACTGGGATACTGATATTGATACAGTCTAGATACAGAACATTTCCATCACTACAAGGATCCCTCGTGTTACCCTTTTATATAGCCCCATCCACTCCCATCATTCCTTCCCACCTCCACCTCTTTTTATTCCCTGACAACCATTAATCTGTTATTCTTTGAATAATATTGTTATTTAAAGAATGTTATATATAAATGAAATCATACAGTATATAACCTTTTGGGAATTGGCTTTTTCATTCATCATAATTCTCTTCAAATTTATCCAGGAAGGATACAAATGTATCATTAAAGATGTGTATGTCAGATGTGTATTATTATCATAGCTTCCCTTTTCTTCTCTTTCCTACTATTTTGAAAATATAATATTAACCAGGTTGGACAAACTAAAACAGTAGCCATATGATCAGTGGAAGATGGTGGCGTGAGAACTAGAGAAAGTATCTCTAAACCTCACGTTGTAGCCATTACAGTTCCTATTTTCCCATGAAGACCACTAGAAGAATGAGGATTGTAGGCTTCTGAGTTTTTCACCTTCAATTGATTAAGCAAGACCTTTTCTCTCCCAGAAAACCATACATATATGTTTACATATATATGTTTTACATATATATATGATTAATTGTTGTTGGAAGTTTATACTTTCATTTATCTAAATCATAGTGGGGAGTTCTTCGGGCATTTGTCAGATTTTTCAGGAATTGGCAATATGTGAAAGCAGCAGGCATTTCCTCAATTGGATAACTGTAATTTCACACTTAACCAAATCTTCTCTCTTCATTAAGTGTAGTACCAAGATAAGTGAAATAAAAATGCAGTGCCAAATAGCAAGTCCTGCCCTATATTTTCACAAAAGAGACAATTTAGAATAGGTATTCTTCTGTGGGCTGATAGAATAATTGCATGCTTAAGGTGTTCATATTCAGGATTGGTATCATCTCCCTATTGCTGTGTTTCTGAGGAACCTGTCACCTTGGTATCTAAGCATTAAAACACTTTCTAGAGAAGGAAATTCTTCTTTAAGCCTACTCTCTCCATGTAATTTGTAGAGAGAGGCGCTGTGTAGCTTGGCTCACGTCCAGTAGTTGGTATATAGCTTGCAGTTCTGCAGATTTCAGTTAGCTCTTACTGTAGAGCACATCTCAGAGCTGAAACTATTCTAGTCCACTTTCATTCACAGTACCAAATGCTTTTGAAAGGAATAGGTTGCTAGAAGAGTGTGGGGCGGGGACTGTGTAGATACATATACTAATGAAAACATGCATACATACTTATACATTCTGGCTAGTACCAGATTTAATGGTTTTCATTTAGGCTCACTGGATCTAAGGTGTTAGCATCCTTTTTCAGAATGGAGAGGGGTGCAGATTTAGGGGACTGGGTCCAACATAATTTTTTTTTTCTTAAAATTTCTTTTTATTGCAGTATGGTTGATGTACAGTATTATGTAAATTATAGGTATACAGTACAGTGATTCACAATTTTAAAGGTTATACTCCATTTATAATTATTATAAAATATTGACTACATTCCCCATGTGGTACAATATATCCTTGTAGCTTATTTTATATATAATTGTTTGTACCTCTTAATCCCCTACACCTGTAATGCCCCTCCCCCCTTCCCTCTCCCCACTGGTATCCACTCGTATTATGCTTAAGACTCACAGATATAGGGGACCAACATAATTTTTAATATCAGTAATATTATATTGCAATTATAAGGGCTTCATATTGCTTCTGAGCAATTCTTATTACAACTACTGGGAGACTTTTACAGAAAAGGTGGGTATAACAAGGCAGTATCTGTAAAACTGACAATCATTTATTATAATTATTATTATATAAAGTATTTATAATAAATTATAAAGTTAATTTCTTTATATGAATTCTTCTTTATATAGATCGATAAATTATTTACATGGACCAATGCGAAAATGGGTACGTGAGTGGTGCAGTATGTTTACCACTCTAGCTTAATGATAACACTGGGGTTTACATTGCTTTAAAAACTGAAAATATACAGTTGCTTAGAGGATATTTTTGGGATCAGTTTATATTGACTATGAGAAGCTGATGACCTTGTCTATTTCCTAGAAGCTCTGGGAGTTTCTATTTGTCCTGATTTTGCTTTGAATATTAAAAGGAGAGGGAGAGAGAGAGGACCCAAGGAAAGAAGGAAAGGTGAATTTATAAAAGGAAAAATACCTGGATGTAAAAAGAAAAAGTCAACCATCCAGGTGTTTTAGATTAATTTAGATGGTACAAGAAAGAGAATGAGTATCTGCAATTTTGCACACCATCCGTGAATCCATTCCCTTTTGGATGAAATTTTCACACAAGCAGTTTTAGAATTTATTCTAAGATACCAATTTTTCAAACAGTTGGTATCTAGCCTGTCTTAGGGTATGTGAGGCTAAGGATTCATGTGTTTGAAGATAATTTTCGTAGAAGATGTGTTTGAAGATAATCTTTTAGGCAAAATAATCCTTTCAGACACTAATTTCCCACTTTTTTTTTCCCCCATTGAGGTGAAATTTACCTATGCTAGATATTTCATATAAATAGAATTAAATAATGTGTTATATTTTGTGTCTAGCTTCTTTTGCTTAGCAAAATTTTTTCAAGGTCCATTCACATTGTAGCATGTATCAGTACTTTATTCCATTTTATGGATGAATAATATTCCATGGTTTATGCGTGTATGTGTGTTTGTATACACACACATATCTCACAATTTGTTTACCCATTCATCTGCTGACAGATATTCATGTTGTTTATACATTTTGGCTATTATGAATAAGCTGTTATAAACTTTCTTACATGTTTGTTTGGGTACCTGTTTTCAATAACTAGGAGTGGAATCATTGGATTATGTGATAATTCTATGTTTAACTTTTTGAGGAACCGCCAAACTGTTTTCCACAGTGGCTGTTGCATTCCCACCAGCAATATACAAGGGTTCCAGTTTCTCTGATGGATGTTGGAATGAGAGAGGTTTATTACTTACATATACTTACAAAGTAACAGAAGTGGAACTATTATCCTGGTCTTTTTGGTAGAAGCCCATTATTTATTATATCATTCTGCTACTCAGATGATACTATTTTGGAAACAGAGCAATAAGTAGTTGTGATTTCTGTTTATGGAGAAAAGGTTTGTGTGCACGTGAATAGAGAAACAATAAGAGGGATTTGTTAAGAATTCTGTCGGTTGTTAGGCTCTCTTAAGCTGCATTTTATTGTTTGGTTAACTGTTATAATGACTGACTTTGCTAATACTAATCACAAAGTGTCCTATAAGATAATTCACATACCATAAAATTCACCCCTTTAAAGTAAATTCAGTGGTGTTTTGTACATTTGTACATTATGCAGCCATCACCACATCTCAGTTTAGAACATTTTCATCACTCCAAGAAGAAACTTTGTATTCATTAACAGTCACTCCTCATTTCCCCTTTCCATCCAACCCCTGGCAATGACTAATCTACTTTCTACCTCTAGATTTGCCTATTCTGGCCATTTCATATAAAGAGACTCTTGTACAACATGTGGTCTTTTATGATTTTTTTCACTTAGCCTAATGTTTTCAAGGTTTATCCATGTTGTAGAATGTACTTTATCCCCTTTTACAGCTGAATAATATTCGGTTGTATGGATATACCACATTTTGTTTATTCATTAATCAATTGATGGATGTTAAGATTGTTTCCACATTTTGGCTATTATCAATAGTGCTGACATGAACATCCATGAACAATTTTTGTGCAGAAATATATTTTCATTTCTCTTATATACTCAGAAATTGAATCACTGTATCATATCATAACTCTATGTTTAACTTTTTGGAGAACTGCCAAACTGTTTCCCACAGTAATTGAACCATTTTAGAATACCACAGGCAGTGCATGAGGGTTTCAATTTCTCCACATCCTCACCAACATTTGTTATTGTCTTTTTAATTTTTAGTCAATCTAGTGGGTGTGAAGCAGTATTTCACTGTGGTTTTAATTTGCATTTTACCTGATGGCTAATGATGTTGAGCATCTCTTCATGTACGTATTGGCCATTTGTGTATCTTCCTTGGAGAAACATGTTTCAGATCCTTTACACATTTTTTAATTGGGTTATTTATCTTTTTATTGTTCAGTTGTAAGTATTTTTTATGTATTCTGGATGCAAATCCCTTATAAGATATATGATTGGAAAGTATAGTCTCTCATTCTGGGGGTTGTCTTTTTACTTTCTTCATGGTTTCCTCTGAAACACAAAAGTTTTTAATTTTGCCACAGTCAAATTTATCTATTTTTTTCTTTTGTTGCTTTTGCTTTTGGTGTCCTAAGAAGGCTTTGTCTAACCTAAAGTCTGGTGATTTACACCTATTTTTTATTCTAAGAATTTTATATCTTTAGCTCTTATATTTAGGTCTGTGATCCATTTTGAGTTAATGGTTGTAAATGGTGTGAACTAGGGGTTCAACTTCATTCTTTTACATGTGTCAGGAATTGCCAGATGTCAAGGTAGTCAATTATGATAACAAGCCAAACTGAGATTAACCATCAAAGCCTTTATTCACTTACTGTGATAGTATAAGCAAGAGGTCAAACAAAAGGTTCCTGCTGTTTCATGGACCCATGGGCTGAGGAGAGGGAGAAGAGGAAGGGCTTGGAGTTGAAAAGTACTAAATGATGGAGATAAGACCCTTCATAAGGAGGTCCCATTGAGGCACATGGGCTAGGAATACAGATGTGCATAGGAGCATGGCCAGTGTTGGGGGCCAAGTGGACGAGTCTTTGACTGCAATTCCCTTCAGAGGTTGTAATACCCTGGCTGTGTACCACATGTGGTGTGGGGAAGGCAGCTTTCCCCCATGAGGCCTGCCAGATAAAACCTTTATAATTGCTTATGGTCTGCCCTGAAAGATAACATATAGGTTTTTGGCCTGGAGCCAGACTCCTCAGCATGTGGATAGCCATTTGTCCCAGAAGGATTTGTTGAAGGGACTATTCCTACCCCATTGAATCATCTTGGCACCCTTTTTGAAGATCAACAAGGATTAATTATGGACTCTAAATTCTATTCCATTGGTCTATATGTCTCTCCTTATGCAAGTACTACACTGTCTTGATTGCTGCAGCTGTGTAATATGTTTTGAAATCAGGAAGTGTAAGTCTTCCAACTTTGTTCTTATCAAGATTGTTTTGATTATTTTGGATCCTTTGCATTTCCATATAAATTTAAGGGTAACTGTCAATTCTTGATGGTCTTCTTAGTCATAAAAACTTAAATTATTATCAGGGTAATTTATTACATTATATATTTTTGAAAATTATTATTTAGATGTGTCACATATGGTAGCTTTATTACCAGAACATAGGATTACCTGAAATATCTTGCTTGCTTTCGCTTGTTAAAGAGAGGAATTTTTTTTTAAAGATAATGGAAAAGAAATCTTTGATCCTGGATTAATTACAAAAACATGTATAGGCATATCATCACCTTATTTATTTCGAATTTTTTGGAACGTGGTGTAATAAAATAAAATAAATATTTAAAGAATAGAATTTATTTAATAGAAGAGAATCCATGAAGGAATGTTGTTATTGAAATGTAATAATTTTTTATTAAAAGCCAGTAATAATATTTAACGAAAATTAACTGAACATTTATATATACTTCAGGATTGCTCATTTTAGTCTCACGATTCCAAATAACAGGAGGATAAGGCCAATATTTTTATCCAATTTTATGGAGATGGGAATTGTAGCTTAGAGATGTGAAATGATTTGCCCCAAGTCATACAGTAAACCAGAGACAACCCTTGAACATGTTTTCACTCATCATATGTAATACATAATATGTAATACTCTTTTACTATAAACCAGCTGTCTTCTTGTGGATATAAATTATTATTTTGCTCAATATGAAAATTTGCACTTGAGTTTAGAACCAAAATTATATGAGATTTATTAATTCTGTAACAGTTTTAGAGTTAACCACTTGATGCTATTCACCCAGTCCTTTATATATATATATATATATATATATATATATATATATATATATATATATATATATATATAAAATCGGTATTTTGACTAGTCAATCACTTTGAAGAGCTTAGCATCCAGTTGCATAGATCCACATGAATATTTGAGGCAATATGAGGGCAAAGTGGCAAGTAAACAAAAGAAATTAAATGACATTCATAATGTGTAACTGTGAAAATGATATTGGATGTGGTGGCAGAAAGCTTTTAATTGGGAGACAGGAGTCTAAAGCCATGTCTTAAGTACATTGACAGATGTAGTTTAGACATACACTAGGCAATGTGAATTTGGAGTCTCCATTAGGAAAGGACCATACCCTATTTTTTCCAGAATTCTCAGGGACTAGCATATTGCTAAGTACAGAGTAGGTGCTCAATGATGTAATTTAACTTAATTGAGGGAATAAAGTATCACCACAGGGAGAACAACGTGTATAAAAGTGTTACAACATGTATGAAAATGTTGGCATAGAGAAGAGGGTTGCAAAGGGGTTAATTAGGCAAAGAGAGTATTAGGTGAATACCCAAATTAAAGATAATGCTGAATTCAGAAGTTCAGGAGAGCCCAGAGTTCCTGAGGGTATCCAGTGAGTATATACATTATTTCCTGTTTGTAGTTTGTCACTTCGAGCTCAGAAGTTCTGTTCTTTGCTGCCCTGAAACTATTGGACTACTGTTCATTCTTCATTGAAGGTTAGGGGAATTATAGTCAAACATGGGAAAATACATGCTTCTGTTTTTGTATTTTGTTTGTGTTGCTAAATGAAAAGGGTAGATTCCCTGGCATTGCTTGGGGACCAGTAGATACCATTTATGGAGATAAAGTTAGAGAATCATTTTTTTTCTGCTCCTCTTAACCCCTCAAAATAACAAAATTTTGTTTGGAGGCCTGAAATTTTAACAATTCACTGATCATTAATATTTTGTCACAGCCATATTTTTTTCATGAGAAAATTCTCTGGATGGTGTATTTTAGTATTAACTAAAAGCTTCGATGGCATATCAGCTAATTAGTATCTGAACCAGGTTTGGGAGGGAAACTTCAGAAGATGATGAATATTTTCTTTGCCTGGCTTTTGATGTTCAATTTTCTTTGGAACTGTCAACTATTCGATTTTGATAGTGACAGCTCATTTCAAATGTAAAATAAATACACATAAAGGATCTAAGGCCTCCAGTATCCAATAGTTTTGAGTCCATCATGTGAAAATTAAGGCTGCCTTATCATTCTGTCTTGTGATGACTCTGACAGATGTTGGACATGCTTATTATAAAATGACCTGTTTCACTTCATACTTCTTTATCACAGAAATCAGCCTTCTCCTGGTCATTTAAAATCTATCTTAAAATTTCATAGACAGACCCTCTTGTTTCCTAGTGAAGTAGTTTATTAGGATCAGTGTCATTATTTATGAGTTTATTGAGAACTGAAGATGTGCCCATTTAGGCCATCTATTAAAACAGTGTTAGAGATGTAAAATGATAGATGGGAAACTTACACATTGAGGCTTAACTATTCTGGGCACATATATGGCTAATGAGGCGGGAGCCTCTGAGACCTCTCAGCTACCTTTGTTAGCCCTCAAGCCTAGAAGCTCAAGAAGTCAGAACATGTAGAGTTACATGAGTAACAAGACTTATATATAAAATAAGTGGCTTACATGGTAGACTCTGGGACAGAGGAGCAGCAACAATTAGCTTGACTGGAGCCTATTACCTTCTGCCCTCCTTTCCTTCCATCCACAAGCATTTATCCATTATTTACCATCTTCCAGGCTCTATCACATGCTATAGTCTAAGCAGTTTCCTAGATACTTGAGCTATGGAGATAGGCCCTTAGGGAGACATGGTTGAGTCAGGAAGATAGAAATTCACTGTAACTTAAACCATTCTGTTATTGGCACAGCATATGTAAAGTGTTTGAGAGTGATTTGGGTTACTTGGATATAATCATGGTGGAGGTCTTTGTGTATAACATAGTACACAGTAGTAATAGCTAAAATATAGTGAGCACTTACTAGGTGCCAGGCACTGAACTAAGCTCATTACATGTATAAACTTCCTTAATTCTCAACAACAATCCAGTGAAATAAGTACTGTTATCATCCCCATTTTATAGACACTGAGGCACAGAGAGACTAAGTAACTTGCCCAAGGTCATGCAGTCAGTAAGCAGTGTAGTAATATTTGAGCCCAGGCAGTGTGGCTCCAGAGACTGTGCTCCTAATTACCATTACTATACTGTTTCTCATTAAATGTTAGTTGGTATAATTATTGTTATTATTATTCATATTCTTTACTTGAAATGTCTGATACTTGTGAGAAAACTAAGGTAAAGAAACTAACTTACTCAAGGTCATACAGCTAAAAAGCAGCAGAGTATGGCAAATCCAGGCCTTTTGTCTCCACAGTCCACATGTTTAACTTCCATATTATACAGTTCATGTAATGTTGACAGTTCTCTCACACCGGTTTCTTTAGGAAGTTGGGGGATACGTGCCCTCCTCTCATCTGCCCCTGTGTTGGTACTCTTAGGTCCTCTATTTTAGTTAGAAGAGAGTATGGTGTGGTGACTAGAAAATAGAGTATCTGGAGGATGTTCACACACACTTTCCAATTCCTTTGGTATGGAAAGTAGATGGATGAGACCTTACCAGGATTGGCTTTTCAAGCATGTATATAGAGGGGGCACTAATTGCCCTGAACAAAGGGAACAGAAAGTGTCAAAAATGCATATTGTATATCTACTCTGCTTAAGACCCTTTTCTAGCACCAAGGTTACAGCATTAAACAAAAGAAACAAGATTCTCTGTCTTCATGTAGTTTGCATTCTAGTGGAGAAAGATGAACAGTAGCAAATTGTCACAAGTGTCTTAGAGAAATGTAGCCCAGAGAGTAGGAATAGAGAATGTCATGAAGAGGGAGGGGATGGTATTTTTAAATAGGATGGTTAGGGCAGGCTTTGTTGAGAAGGGGATATTTGATTTAACAAAAAAAGTGAAGAATATGTCCACACAAAAACTTGTACATCAGTGTTCATAGCAGAATTATTCATAATATTCAAAAAGTTGAAACAAATCAAGTGCTCATCAATGGATACGTAGGTAAACAAAATGTTGTATATCTATTATGATGGGATATTATTGAGCCATGAAAAGGAATGAATTCTGATACATGCTACAACATGAATGAACTTCAGACATCACAAAAGGGTACAGATTGTAAGTTCCATTTATAGGAAATGTACAAAGTAGGAAAATCCTTAGAGATAGAAAGCAGATTAGTGGTTGTTAGGGTCTGGGGAAGAGGAGTGAAGAATGACTATTACTGTGTAGGAGGTTTATTTTTGGGGTGATGAAAATATTCTGAAGGTAGATCGTGGTGATAGTTGTGCAACCTTGTAAATATACTAAAAATGACTAAACTGTATACTTTAAAACAGTGAACTTTATGATATGTAAATAATATTAATTTAAAAAGCTTCAAGACAAAGTTATATTTGGCCAGAGTCTAAGCAAATTTGGCTGAGTGAAGTTGTTTCAACTCTAAAGGCAACCAGACTGCCTCTGGAAGTGGAAAGAGGCAGGCAGCCCAGGGTGTTTCCCAAGCTGTCATCTGACAGTAAAGGCCACATACGCTGAGTACTGTGCTGGTCAGTCCCAGGTAGGTGGATCCCTGAGAGTCATGATGTCAGAGACTCTCAGAATGTTCCAGCCATCCTTGTGCACAGCACACAAGTCTGTCACAGGGTTGAATGCCTCACTGAACAGGGCTTTGAACAGTAAAAAAAAAAAAAAAATACTGTGGCAAAGCTGTTTCTCTGATAGTGAAATTCCTGAGGGTGATGCCTTGGTGTTCTCTTATTCCAGATCAGATCCAGGGTTACAGCTACCGTGGGCCACTCTAACAGGAACGGCCCAAAAACTCAATTGCTATCCTAGCGATCTGGCTGAACCCATCCCAAATACAAGTTCTCAGAGGTAAGAGATTAATGAAAATACTGTATTCACATATTTAATAAAACAAGAGCTAGAAGGGACTTTATAAAAAAACAGTTGCTGGCAAATAATTTAAATATCATTTTTCCACAGCATTCTGTTTATACCACATATAATCTTGACATTACCAGTTACAATTGTGGATACACTAATGTTGAACTTATAGTTTTTGTACTTAAAAGTTAATGTTTCTGTCCATCAACAGATGAATAGACAGTCAAATTGCATATCCAATTGTATATCCAAGATACAATGAATATCTTTACCCATAAAAAGGAATGAAGTAGTGAGTGATACATATGACGACTTGGATGAACCTCAAAAACATGATGCTAAGTGAAAGAAGCCTGACACAAAGGCCACATATTATATGATTCCATCTGTACAAAATGACAGGAATAGCCAAGTCCACAGAGACACAAAGTGAATTAATGGTTGTCTGGGGCTGAAGAGACGGGAGGAACAGGGAAGTGACTGTTTAAAGAGTGTGGAGTATCCTTTTGAGGTGATGAAAAATTTCTCAAATTATAAAATGGTGATGATTGTACAGCCCTGTGAGTATACTAAAAGCCACTGAATTTTGCACTTTAACATAGTAAATATTATGGTATGTAAATTATGTCTCAGTAGAAATATATTTTAAAAATACTTTCAAAAATTGGTGACGTTAGTAAAGGAGAGAGAGAACCATGCTAATAGATGGGGAAAGAGTTCAAGACCGAAGAAATAGCCAGTTCAAAGCCCTCAAGGCCAGTTTTAGGAACAGCAAGTGGCCGGTGTGGTTATAGTGGAGGAAGCAACAAGGACAGTAATAGCAGACGAGATGGCGGAAATAACAGGAGGCCTTGTGGGAGCTTGTAAGCCACTGTATAGACTTTGACTTATACTCTGGTGAAATGGGAAGTCATTGGAGGTTTGAGCTGAAGAGAAGCATTATCTGACTTGGGTTTTTAAAAAATTGTTCTGCCTTTTGTATGGAGAAGAGAATGTAGGAGCACAAGATGTGAAGCAGGGAGACTGGTTCATGGGCTTTTACAGTAATCCGTGCCAAAAAATGATGGTAGTTTTGACTAGAGTCTTAACACTGGGGACATAAGAAACGTTTAGATTTGGTGACACGTTTTTAAGTTTGAGAAAACAGGATTCCTGATAAGCTGGATATGCTATTTTTTGGGCCCAACCAAGTATTTTATTGGTACAGGGAAGACCATGCTACTAGCAGCTTAGGGATAAAAGTTTGACACATTATACTTAAGATACCAATTAGTTATTAAGTGGTAAAATTAAGTTATTAATTTTGATTAGGCAGTTGCATATATACAGCACACCTGCATAGAACATGGGCTGGTGTCTTTTCTGATTTGTCAATACCCAGGTAATACCAATCTTTAAATATTTTAATATCTCTTCTGTATGAGTCTTGAGTTAAAGGGAAAGGCCCAGACTAGTAATATAATCTGGACATCTCATTAGCATGTATATGTTTTTTAACACCATGGGTGTGGCTTTCTCAATTCATTTTTTCTGTAATGTGAGATACATAGATTGTGAGAGAGAAAATACATTCTCTGAGGGAGACTTGCTTATTAAGGAGGGACAAAGCCCTACCTAACTATTTGAGCTGACTGGTATAATGGTAGATTTTTTTTTAATGGTTTTTCCCATTGCCAAGAGCAAAATTCCCTCTCCCTTTCTCAGTATATTTCTGTGAGAAACCTATTATTTGTGAATCCTTCTCTCCCTTTGATATCTCTGTAGATCTTTTCAAAGAATAGGTAAGCCTCTTGCCAGCTTTACAACCCAGGAGTGTTTTTCTTAAGCATCTGGGAAACATCTCTTTGAAATGTAAACATCAAGGAATATAGTGTCTCTATCTCCCTATCACTGTAGGAATGTCTCTCCCTGAGCTGTAACCAAATGCTCCTAGTGATAGCAGTTTTGTTTTTCCTTCAGACAAAGGCAGTTAGCTAACACAAATGGCTACCTCAATGCCAGATGAATTTGGGATGAACTATGAAAGAATGCATATGAAATGGTGTTGTAATGTCCTCTTATGGGAAGACAAGTTATGGTTAATCTTGAGAACATGTATGGAATGCATTGTCGCTGCTTGGTGATACATAGGGTGGAATCTCTTTCTGCCTTTATAATCTCTTAGCAGGTTGCCTGTGACACGCATTTTAATCTGGTTTAGTGCTTGTTCAGTACTAAAATGGTTTTCTTTCTTTTCTGTATCTTGTGGAGAGGATTCTATGCCTTGACAGGATGTTTTTAATTTGCACAACACTGGTAATAAAAGGGGCAAATCCCTGTAATTTTAAAGCTCCTGTGGGTGCCTTGTACTGCTAAAGTGGAAAAAGATCCTAGAAATAGCTCTTCATATAGCATATAATTTTATTGATTGAGTTTCTGGATATGACAGATAACCCAAGTGGCAGTCCACCTCCTCCAGACTTTAATGTGCCCCCGTATTCAGATTGTCTGCTTGGCCACTGATTCTTTGAAGTAAAAAATATGTGGATATAAGATAAGAGGTCTATTAGCAACAAAAAATTATTTGGAACCATTATACTAGGGGTTGAGGATGTAATTATTAGCAAGATAAAATTGTTCTCCTGGAGTTTACAGTCTAGTGACAAAGCTAGACAAATAGGCAATTAAAATACAGTGGGATTAAGTGGTAATAAGGAATTACAAAGTATTCTGGTAAAACTAGCAGCCATACTTAGCACAGTCTTTGAGAGTCAGAGGAGGTTGCCTGGAGGAAGGCTGTCTTAGCTGAGACCTGAAGAATGAGTAAGAGTGAGCATTAGAAAAAGCGAAGGTGAAGCGGTCAATGGTGTACCGGGCAAAGTGACTAGCATGTGCTAAATTCTGGATAGATGAGAGGAAATAAATATGTATGGAGCTGTAAGCAGTTTAGTATAATTAGAGCATGAAGTATAACTACAGAGGCATGGGGATGTTTAGTGACAAGGGATAAGACTTGTACTCACATGCCTTGCTACAGCATTTGAATTTCACTCAGCAGGCAAAGGGAAGCCTGAAGGCAAGGTGGCAGGTGAATGATCAGATTTGTGCTTTATTTAGAAAGATTAATGATATTGCGATTTGAAAAGTAGTTTGGAATGGGGACAGATTGGGTGTAGGGGGACTTGTTAGGAGAAGGTCCAGGTAAGAGGTGAGGGTGGCTTCCCCTTAGGGAAGTGACATATGGATGGAGAGTAACGGTGTGTTCCAGTGATATTTAGGAGTTACAATTCATAAAACACTGGTGTTGATTAGATGTAGAGGATGAGGCAGAAAGAGAGGTATACTGTCCCACTGGCACATTCTTCCCCAAATCCCATAATTGAAAATCCCGCTTTAAAAAATTTGAGTTCATTTTGGCATGTCCCTTGAGTTACCCATGTGTATGTGAAACAAAAATGACACCTGGAAATGGGATGGGTTCCTCATTTTTCAGACTAACATGAGGTGAGGTCTTATGTTCAAATTCTCTTTCCCCTGAGAGACCAAAAGTAAATGCATCCTACTTGGTATTACCTTTTGGAGCAGTTTATCCTTTATCAACTCAAACCCAAACTGATTTAATTGTATCATGTTTGAGAGAGATGAATTTCCTGTCACCACCACAGATGCCTAAAGACAGCCTAAAGCAGAATGCATTATCAAGTAAACAATAAGAAATACAAATATTTATGCAAAGTAGCCATAGCTAACATTCTGCTGATCGTTACAAAGGTAGCCACTGAGGTGAGAGATTAGAAATTGGTAAGAATGTTAATAAAATTGTAATATAAAGGAAATCCTGGTAATTTTACATTTTTATTTAACATATTTGGCCATGTAGAGCAAATTTCATTGTATCCAGTATGGTAGGGAGATGGAGTAAAATGTGTTATGACCCTCAAAATTATTCTCAATTAACCAGAATATTTAAACACCATTATTGATCACTGTCACTTCATCCACATTTCTGAACACATCTTGCATAAAGAAGGCATTCAACAGTATTTCTTAAATAAACATATATGTGCATTAGCGATTACCAAAATATGATATAAAAATAATGCAATTAAGAGTATATAAAACCGAAACTAAAAAGAGCATACCTTGATTCCTTTAATAATTCAATAGGCACTTTGGAATAGTTTAGGAGTTTAGGGTCATCATAGTTAACATGGATAATTATTGACCAGTAATTTGGTTAGAAATGAAAATATATTAAATAATTCTATCCTTGGCACAGGACAGATCCTGGAGGATTACTTTTTTAGTAAACCCCTTCATCACCTTGCTTAGTTGTTATTTGTGTTTCATAGTTGTCAAGGTGCTAAAATTACATTTATTTGATTATCCTAATGGTTTGGTTTCAATAAAAGTGAACATTTCTTCATCTTTTGAGTTTCAAGGTGTACTCAATCCCAGGGCTAAAAAGTGTTTTATTAAATAGGAAGTATTTCCAACACATGGACTACTGTAATGCTTAATTACAGTTGTAATTCAACTAATTCTAAAGTTTTATTTGAAAAATGACACTCTATCAGATGGAATAATAATTAGTATTGTTATTAGGATTAGTTTTTTCATTGAAGTGTAGTTGATTTACAATATTATATTAGCTTCAGGTGTATAATGGTGATTCAAAATTTTATAGCTTGTAATCCATTTAAAGTTATTATAAAATATTGGCTATATTCCCTGTGCTATATACAGAATATATCCTTGTAGCTTATTTATTTTATACATAGTAGTTTGTACCTCTTAATTCCCTTACCCCAGTCTTGCCACTGCCCCCTTTCCTCTCCCCACTGGTAACCACTAGTTTGTTCTCTATATCTGTGAGTTTGTTTTTGTTTTGTTGTATTCATTTATTTGTTTTATTTTTTAGATTCCACATTTAAGTGATAACATTGAGTATATTTCCTTCTCTATCTGACTTATTTTACTAAGCATAATACCCTCTAGGTCCATCCATGTTGTTGCAAATGGCAAATTTTCATTCTTTTTTATATCTGAGTAGTATTCCATTTTGTGTGTGTGTGTGTGTGTGTGTGTGTACACATAAATACATACATACATATACACATCTTCTTTATCCATTCATCTGTTAATGGACCCTTAGGTTGCTTCCATATCTTGGCTATTGTAAATAATGCTGCAAGGAGCATTGGGGTGCATGTATCTTTTCAAATTAGTATTTTCATTTTCTTCCAATATATACCCAGGAGTGGAATTGCTGTATCATATGGTAGTTCTATTTTTAGTTTTTTGAGGAAACCCCATACTGTATTCCATAGTGGCTGTACCAATTTACAATCTGACCAACAGTGTAGTAGGGTTCCCTTTTCTCCACATCCTCACCAACATTTGTTGTTTGTAGACTTTTTGATGATAGCCATTTTGACAGGTGTGAGGTGATATCTCTTTGTGGTTTTGATTTGCATTTCTCTGATGATTAGCAATATTAAGCATTTTTTAATGTGCCTGTTGGCCATCTGTATATCTTCTTTGGAAAACTTACTATTCTGGTCTTCTGCCTGTTTTTTTTTTTTTTTTTTTTTTTTTTTTTTTTTTTTTTTTTTGCGGTACGTGGGCCTCTCACTGCTGTGGCCTCTCCCGTTGCGGAGCACAGGCTCCGGACGCGCAGGCCCAGCAGCCATGGCTCACGGGCCCAGCCGCTCCACGGCACGTGGGATCCTCCCACACTGGGGCGCGAACCCTCATCCCCTGCATCGGCAGGCGGACTCTCAACCACTGCGCCACCAGGGAAGCCCCTGCCTGTTTTTTTGATTGGGTGTTTATTTTTCTGATATTGAGTTTTATGAGCTGTTACATATTTTGGGTATTGACCCCTTATCAGTCATATCATTTGAAAATATTTTCTCCAATTCAGTAGGTTGTCTTTTCCTTTTGTCAACGGTTTTCTTTGCTGTGCAAAAGCTTTTAACTTTAATTAGGTCTCATTTGTTTATTTTTGCTTTTGTTTCATTTGCTTTAGGGACTGATCCAAAAAAATATTGCTGTGATTTATGTCAGAGTGCTCTGCCTATGTTTTCTTCTTGGATTCTTATGATTTCTGATCTTACATTTAGGTCTTTAATCCATTCTGAGTTAACTTTTCTATATGGTGTTAGAGAATGTTCTAATTTTATTGTTTTACATATAGCTGTCTGGTTTTTCCAGCACCACTTATTTAAGAGATTTTCTTTTCTCCATTGTATATTCTTGCCTCCTTTGTTGTAGATTGATTGGTCATAACTGCATGGGTTTATTTCTGGGCTATCTATTCTGTTCCATTGATCTATGTGTCAGTTTTTGTGCCAGTACCATAGTGTTTTGATTGCTGTGGCTTTGTAGTATAGTCTGAAGTTAGGAAGCATGAATCCTCCAGCTTTGTTGTTTTTTCTCAAGATTGCTTTGGTGTTTGGGGTCTTTTGTGGTTCCATATAAATTTTAGGATTATTTCTGGGAAATAGGTCATTAGTATTTCGATAGGGATTGTATTAAATTTGTAGATTACCTTGTGTAGTATGGAAATTTTAACAATATTAATTCTTCCAGTCCATGAACATATGATATCTTTCCATTTATTTGTATCATTTTCAATTTCCTTCATCGGTGTCTTAGAGTTTTTGGAGTATAGATCTTTCATCTCTGTGGTTAAGTTTATTCCTAGGTATTTTATTCCTTTGATGCAATTATAAATGGGATTGTCTTCTTGAATTGTTTTCCTTTCTTTTTTTTTTTGTATTTTATTTTTACAAGAGATAAATAAACTGACACCAAGCATTGTAAATGTATGACCACAATAAAAGCAACAATGATTGCAATTACCAAACACGAAACACACTCATACTATGTCATAATATTGACATTCAGTCCAGTAATCCTCCACTGTAACAGCTCCTTTACTTGGCAGTGAAAATTGATTTATATATTTTTTACCTCTGAGTCCTTGTGGGATTTTTTTTATTCAAACAGAAAGTCACAAAAATTATAATCATCCTCATGAGTTCACTCAGTCCCATGTAATTAATTTTTTTTTCATCTTGATCTTTTCTTAGACCTTTTATGAATTCATCAGTTTTCCATTAGAGTTCTGAAAATGCTTATTCATTCAGTTCAGCAGTATAGTCAGTTACCAGAAACCTGTACTTGTCAGAGTCTTTTACATGAATTCCTTGAAGATGAAAACCTTTTCTAGCAACATTTTTGCAAAAGCATCAGAGAACACCCAGACCTGTCTGTAAATAACAAAAGACTTAAAAATGACCACAGTTAAAGATTTGAGGAAAGTCCATAATAATGCAGTTGACAAGGAAACTTAGTTATTTCTGAGATATACATTTTAAAGTAATAACTAGAATTATGACTTATAACATTATACCAGAACATATAAGATTTTTAGAAATTTCATGTGATGTCTGAAACATTTATATTAACATATTTCCATACACATAACCCAAAGAAAGTTTAGTATCAGTTGTTTTTTATTGTTTCTTTGTTTGTTTTCTTATGCTGCAAGTTCTTATTAGTCATCAATTTTATACACATCAGTGTATACATGTCAATCCCTATCGCGCAGTTCAGCACACCACCATCCCCACCCCACAGCGGTTTTCCCCCTTGGTGTCCATACGTTTGTTTTCTAAATCTGTATCTCAACTTCTGCCCTGCAAACCGGTTCATCTGTACCATTTTTCTAGGTTCCACATACATGCGTTAATATATATTTGTTTTTCTCTTTCTGACTTACTTCACTCTGTTTCACAGTCTCTACATCCATCCACATCTCAACAAATGACTCAATTTCATTCCTTTTTATGGCTGAGTAATATTCCATTGTATATATGTACCACATCTTCTTTATCCATTCATCTGTTGATAGGCATTTAGGTTGCTTCCATGACCTGGCTATTGTTAATAGTACTGCAATGAACATTGGGGTACATGGGTCTTTTTGAATTATGGTTTTCTCTGGGTATATGCCCAGTACTGGGATTGCTGGATCATATGGTAATTCTATTTTTAGTTTTTTAAGGAACCTCCATACTGTTCTCCATAGTGGCTGTATCCATTTACATTCCCACCAACAGTGCAATAGGGTTCCCTTTTCTCCACACCCTCTTCAGCATTTGTTTTTCGTAGATTTTCTGGTGATGCCCATTCTAACTGGTGTGAGGTGATACCTCATTGTAGTTTTGATTTGCATTTCTCTAATAGTTAGTAATGTTGAGCAGCTTTGCATGTGCTTCTTGGCCATGTGTATGTCTTCTTTGGAGAAATGTCTATTTAGGTCTTCTGCGCATTTTTGGATTGGGTTGTTTGTTTCTTTAATATTGAGCTGCATGAGCTGTTTATATATTATGGAGATTAATCCTTTGTTGATTCATTTGAGGATATTTCCTCCCATTCTGAGGGTTGTTTTTTCTTCTTTATGGTTTCCTTTGCTTTGCAAAAGCTTTGAAGTTTCATTAGGTCCCATTTGTTTATTTTTGTTTTTATTTCCATTACTCTAGGAGGTGGATCAAAAAAGATCTTGCTGTGATTTATGTCAAAGAGTGTTCTTCCTATGTTTTCCTCTAAGAGTTTTATAGTGTCCGGTCTTACATTTAGGTCTCGAATCCATTTTGAGTTTATTTCAGTGTATGGTGTTAGGGAGTGTTCTAATTTCATTCTTTTACATGTAGCTGTCCAGTTTTCCCAGCACCACTTATTGAAGAGACTGTCTTTTCTCCGTTGTATATCTTTGCCTCCTTTGTCATAGATTAGTTGACCATAGGTGCGTGGGTTTATCTCTGGGCTTTCTATCTTGTTCCATTGATCTATGTTTCTGTTTTTGTGCCAGTACCATATTGTCTTAATTACTGTAATTTTGTAGTATAGTTTGGAGACAGGGAGTCTGATTCCTCCAGCTCCGTTTTTTCCCCTCAAGACTGCTTTGGCTATTCGGGGTCTTTTGTGTCTCCATACAAAGTTTGAGATGATTTGTTCTAGTTCTGTAAAAAATGCCATTGGCAATTTGATAGGGATTGTAGATTGCTTTGGGTAGTAGAGTCATTTTCACAATATTGATTCTTCCAATCCAAGAACATGGTATATCTCTCCATCTGTTGGTACCATCTTTCATTTCTTTCATCAGTGTCTTATAGTTTTCTGCATACAGGTCTTTTGTCTCCCTAGGTAGGTTTATTCCTAGGTATTTTTTTCTTTTTGTTACAATGGTAAATGGAAGTGTTTCCATAATTTCTCTTTCAGATTTTTCATCATTAGTGTATAGGAATGCCAGAGATTTCTGTGAATTAATTTTGTATCGTGCAACTTTACCAAATTCATTGATTAGCTCTAGTAGTTTTCTGGTAGCATCTTTAGGGTTCTCTATATATAGTATCATGTCATCTATAAACAGTGACAGTTTTATTTCTTCTTTTCCAATTTTTATTCCTTTTATTTCTTTTTCTTCTCTGATTGCCATGGCTAGGGCTTCCAAAACTATGTTGAATAATAGTCGTGAGAGTGGACATCCTTGTCTTGTCTCTGATCTTAGAGGAGATGCTTTCAGTTTTTCACCATTGAGAATGATGTTTGCTGTGGGTTTGTCCTATATGGCCTTTATTATGTTGAGGTAGGTTCCCTCTATGCCCGCTTTCTGGAGAGTTTTTTTTGTCATAAATGGGTGTTGAATATTGTCAAAAGCTTTTTCTGCATCTATTGAGATGATCATATGGTTTTTCTTATTCAATTTGTTAATATGATGTATCACTTTGATTGATTTGTGTATATTGAAGAATCCTGCATCCCTGGGATAAATCCCACTTGATCATGGTGTATGATCCTTTTAATGTGCTGTTTGATTCAGTTTGCTAGTATTTTTTTAGGATTTTTGCATCTATATTTGTCAGTGATATTGGTCTGTAATTTTCTTTTATTGTCGTATCTTTGTCTAGTTTTGGTATCAGGGCGATTGTGGCCTCATAGAATGAGTTTGTGTGTGTTTCCTCCTCTGCAACTTCTTGGAAGAGTTTGAGAAGGATAGGTGTTAGCTCTTCTCTAAACGTTTGATAGAATTCACCTGTGAAGCCATCTGGACCTGGACTTCTGTTTGTTGGAAGATTTTTTTTTTTTTTTTTTTTTTTTTTTTGCAGTACGTGGGCCCCTCACTGTTGTGGCCTCTCCCATTGTGGAGCACAGGCTCTACACGCGCAGGCTCAGCGGCCATGGCTCACGGGCTCAGCCACTCTGCGGCATGTGGGATCATCCTGGACCGGGGCACGAACCCGTGTCCCCTGCATTGGCAGGCGGACTCTCAACCACTGCACCACCAGGGAAGCCCTGTTGGAAGATTTTTAATCACAGTTTCAATTTCATTACTTGTGATTGGTCTGTTCTTATTTTCTGTTTCTTCCTGATTCTGTCTTGGAAGGTTATACCTTTCTAAGAAATTGTCCGTTTCTTCCAGGTTGTCCATTTTATTGGTATAGAGTTGCTTGTAGTAGTCTTTTAGGTTGCTTTGTATTTCTGTGGTGTCTGTTGTAACTTCTCCTTTTTCATTCCTAATTTTATTGATTTGAGTAATCTCCCTCTTTTTCTTGATGAGTCTGGCTAATGGTTTATTAATTTTGTTTATCTTCTCAGAGAAGCAGCTTTTAGTTTTATTGATCTTTGCTCTTGTTTTTTTTTTGTTTCTATTTCATTTATTGCTGCTCTGATCTTTATGATTTCTTTCCTTTTGCTAACTTTGGGTTTTGTTTGTTCTTCTTTCTCTAGTTCCTTTAGGTGTAAGATTAGATTGTTTACTTGAGATTTTACTTGTTTCTTGAGGTAGGCTTGTATAGCTATAAACTTCCCTTTTAGAACTGCTTTTGCTGCATCCCATAGGTTTTGGATCGTCGTGTTTTTTTGTCATTTGTCTGTAGGTATTTTTTGATTTCTTCTTTGATTTCTTCAGTGATCTCTTGGTTGTTTAGTAACATATTGCTTTGCCTCCATTTGCTTGCATTTTTAATGTTTTTTTCCCTGTAATTCATTTCTAATCTCAGAGAGTTGTGGTCAGATAAGATGCTTGATATGATTTCAATTTTCTTAAATTTACTGAGGCTTGATTTGTGACCCAAGATGTGGTCTATCCTGGAAAATGTTCCATGTGCACTTTAGAAGAAAGTGTAATCTGCTGTTTTTGGATGGAATATCCTAAAAATATCAGTTAAATCTCTCTGGTCTATTGTGTCATTTAAAGCTTCTGGTTCCTTATTTATTTTCATTTTGGATGATTTGTCTATTGGTGTAAATGCGGTGTTAAAGTCCCCCACTATTATTGTGTTACTGTCGATTTCCTCTTTTATAGCTGTTAGCAGTTGCCTTATGTATTGAGGTGCTCCTATGTTGGGTACATATATATTTATAATTGTTTTATTTCTTCTTGGATTGATCCCTTGATCATTATGTAGTGTCGCTCCTTGTCTCTTGTATTATTCTTTATTTTAATGTCTATTTTATCTGATCTGATTATTGCTACTACAGCTTTCTTTTGATTTCCATTGGCATGGAATATCTTTTTCCATCCCCTCACTTTCAGTCTGTATGTGTCCCTAGGTCTGAAGTGGGTCTCTTGTAGACAGCATATATATGGATCTTGTTTTTGTATCCATTCAGCAAGCCTCTGTCTTTTGGTTGGAGCATTTAATCCATTCACGTTTAAGGTAATTATAGATATTTATGTTCCTATAACCGTTTTCTTAATTGTTTTGGGTTTGTTTTTGTAGATCCTTTTCTTCTCTTGTGTTTCCCACTTAGAGAAGTTCCTTTAGCATTTGTTGTAGAGCTGAGTTGGTGGTGCTGAATTCTCGTCGCTTTTGCTTGTCTGTCAAGCTTTTGATTTCTCCATCGAATCTGAATGATATCCTTGCCAGGTAGAGTAATCTTGGTTGTAGGTTCTTCCCTTTCATCACTTTAAGTATATCATGCCACTCCCTTCTGGCTTGTAGATTTTCTGCTGAGAAATCAGCTGTTAATCTATGGGAGTTCCGTTGTGTGTTTTCATTTTTCCCTTGCTGCTTTCAGTAATTTTTCTTTGTCTTTAATTTTTGTCATTTTGATTACTATGTGTCTCGGCATGTTTCTCCTTGGGTTTATTCTGTGTGGAACTCGCTGCGCTTCCTGGACTTGGGTGGCTATTTCCTTTCCCATGTTAGGGAAGTTTTCAACTATAATCTCTTCAAATATTTTCTCTGGTCCTTCCTCTCTCTCTTCTCCTCTGGGACCCGTATAATGCGAATGTTTTTGTGTTTAATGTTGTCCCAGAGGTCTCTTAGGCTGTCTTCATTTCTTTTCATTCTTTTTTCTTTAGTCTGTTCTTCAGCAGTGAATTCCACCATTCTGTCTTCCAGGTCACTTATCCATTCTTCTGCCTCAGTTATTCTGCTATTGATTCCTTCTAGTGTAGTTTTCATTTCAGTTATTCTTTTGTTCATCTCTGTTTGTTTGTTCTTTAATTCTTCTAGGTCTTCATTAAACATTTCTTGCCTCTTCTCGATCTTTGCCTCCATTCTTTTTCCAAGGTCCTGGATCACCTTCACTATCATTATTCTGAATTCTTTTTCTGGAAGGTTGCCTATCTCCACTTCATTTAGTTGTTTTTCTGGGATTTTATCTTGTTCCTTCATCTGATACCTAGCCCCCTGCCTTTTCATCTTGTCTGTCTTTCTGTGAATGTGTTTTTTGTTCCACAGGCTGCAGGATTGTAGTTCTTCTTGCTTCTGCTGTCTGCCCTCTGGTGGATGAGGCTGTCTAAGAGGCTTGATGGGAGGGACTGGTGGTGGGTAGAGCTGACTCTTGCTCTGTTGGGCAGAGCTCAGTAAAACTTTACTCCAGTTGACTGTTGATGAGTGGGGCTGGGTTCCCTCCCTGATGGTTGTTTGGCCTGAGGCAACCCAACACTGGAGCCTACCTGGGCTCTTTGGTGGGGCTAATGACAGACTCTGGGAGGGCTTATGCCACGGAGTACTTTCCAGAACTTCTGCTGCCAGTGTCCTTGTCCCCAGGGTGAGCTACAGCCCTCCCCCCGCTTCTGCAGGGGACCCTCCTACACTAGCAGGTAGGTCTGGTTCAGTCTCCCCTGGGGTCACTGCTCCTTCTCCTGTGTCCCAATGCTCACACTACTTTGTGTGTGCCCTCCACGAGTGGAGTCTCTCTTTCCCCCAGTCCTGTCAAAGTCCTGCAATCAATTCCCTCTAGGCTTCAAAGTCTGATTCTCTAGGAATTCATCCTCCCATTGCCGGACACCCAGGTTGGGAAGCCTGACGTGGGGTTCAGAACCTTCACTCCAGTGCGTGGACTTCTGTGGTATAAGTTTTCTCCAGTCTGTGAGTCACCCACCCACTCAGCAGTTATGGGATTTGATTTTACTGTGATTGCGCCCCTCCTACCATCTCATTGTGGCTTCTCCTTTGTCTTTGCATGTGGAGTGTCTTTTTTGGTGAATTCGTGTCTTCCTGTCGATGATTGTCCAGCAGCTAGTTGTGATTCTTGTGTTCTCGCAAGAGCGAGTGAGAGCATGTCTTTCTACTCTGCCATCTTGGTTCCTCTTCCTCTTGAATTCTTTTTCTGATAGTTCATTATTAGCATATAGAAAAGCAACAGATTTTTTCATATTAATCTTGTATCCTGCAGCTTTACTGAATTCATTTTTTTCTTATTTGGTTTTTTGGCAGAGACTCTAGGATGTTCTATATATAGTATCATGTCATCTGCAAACAGTGACGGTTTTACTTCTTCCCTTCCAATTTGGATGCCTTTTATTTCTTTCCATGTCTGATTGCAGTGGCCAGGACTTCCAATACTATTGTAAATAGAAATGGTGAGAGTGGGCATCCTTGCCTTGTTCCTGAATTTAGAGGAAAGGCTTTAATCTTTCCAACATTGAGTATGATGGTAGATGTGGGTTTGTTATATATGGCCTTTATTATGTTGAGATAGCTGTACACATTTTCTGAGAGTTTTTATGATAAATGGATATTGAATTTTGTCAGATTCTGTTTCTGTGTCTATTTAAATGATCATATGCTTTTTATCCTTTATTTTTACTTTATCAGTGTTTTCTCCCATGCCAAAATAAATGATAGTAAAATGGTACACATTTATGTAAACTTACTTTGGAGGAATAAAGACCTAAATAGTCATATATCTATTCAATTATAAAGATTATATAATTCATAGAATCAGCATTGTATAATATTCACAGGTTTTCTTTTTATTTCTTTAACAAGTATAGTTCAAAAAATTAAGGCTATATAAAATCTTTTAAACAAAATAGCAAATTTGGTAATGGCTTCTGTAGCAGTCAGAGTCCTGTCAGGAGACAGAATCTAATTCAATATTTCAAGAGACTACTTAGAGAAGATTAGTTAGGGTTAAGGGGACTAATGAGACATGTGGAGGTTCCTGGGAACTAACTACAATAGGAAGCCACTACCATCCTTAGTCCTGAAGGGGTAGGGGGAGAGAATGATGTTATTGTAGTTTACAGAGAGTATAGAGCCATGGAAGATGGGCCATAGTACAAGAACTTTGACCAAAGAGGAACCACAATGAGGTAGATCGGGGAGGGTGGGGAAGGGGGGATAAACATAGGGACTCTCTTTTCTGGCCTCTCTTCTATCCTTCCCTGTCTTTCACCCCTCTAGTCTCCTCCTGATGTTACTACTAACTAGAGGTAAGAAATAGAAGCCAGCCAACAAGAGAGCTCCGGTAATGCTGTTGGTAGGTATTAGTTTTTCAAGAGCACAGAGCGGGTCAAAAAAGGGTACAGGGGCTTCCCTGGTGGCGCAGTGGTTGAGAGTCCGCCTGCTAATGCAGGGGACACGAGTTCGTGCCCCGGTATGGGAAGATCCCACATGCCGCGGAGCGGCTGGGCCTGTTAGCCATGGCTGCGGAGCCTGCATGTCCGAAGCCTGTGCTCCGCAACGGGAGAGGCCACAACAGTGAGAGGCCTGCGTACCGCAAAAAAACAAAAACAAAAACAAAAAAAAAAAAAAAAAAAGGGTACAGAATGGATCAGTGGAGGAATGGGTAGGGGCAAACAGAGAATAAGTATCACAGCTTCAGAAGATGAAGCGTCTTTTTTTCTTTAACACATCTTGACTTCAAACAGGTATTTAAAGGCAAAGTATGCCAACTTTGTTTTTAATGCACTACTCAGATATCTTGGGATCTTTTTGAAATCTTGAAACTTTGAAACTAAGAATGACCAGTTTGAAATACACAATGTGGAAACAACAATACTTCCAAATGGGGGAAACTTTAAAGTAGCACTTTGCATGGTAGACAAATCTACCTTGCTTAGAAATCAGGCCATCTTTAAAGCATCTGGAGAAAATTTGGTGTTTTAGTATTCTTTCCTGTTTTTCTGAAATACAAAAGTCCTCTCAGTTTATCATTCATTTTGAAAATAGAAGTATTCTTATTATAAGGAAAATAGCAGTGCAAGTGTACTGGTAGAATGGCAACCTATGTTCAACATCTGTATTAGGAGAAAAATCTGGTATAGAAGGGTTGGTGCCAAATTTGCAGGATACATGCCCCTGGAGATAAGGCATGTATCCTAATCACTAATACTAATAATTATCATTTATCAAGTGCTTAATGTGCCCTGAGCTCTCTCTATTTATTATCTCATTTAATTCTACTAACAATTTTGTGACCCTAGATATCATTATCTTCATCTTGCAGATGAGGAAACTAAGACTCAGAGATGGAATGACTTGCCCAAAGTCAGTAGTCTCTGTGAAGGAATGTGAGTCTAGTTTTGCCAGATTTCATGAGTTTTCAAAAGAAGTGTGGAATCTAGATATTTATGTGAAAGTTCTCCATGTTTTTTTTTTTTTTTAAACATCTTTATTGGGGTATAATTGCTTTACAATGGTGTGTTAGTTTCTGCTTTACAACAAAGTGAATCAGCTATACATATACATATGTTCCCATATGTCTTCCCTCTTGCGTCTCCCTCCCTCCCACTCTCCCCATCCCACCCTTCCAGGCTGTCACAAAGCACCGAGCTAATATCCCTGTGCCTTGCGGCTGCTTCCCCCCAGCTATCTACCTTACTACGTTTGTTAGTGTGTATATGTCCATGACTCTCTCTCGCCCTGTCAAAACTCACCCTTCCCCCTCCCCATATCCTTAAGTCCGTTCTCCAGTAGGTCTGCGTCTTTATTCCTATCTTACCCCTAGGTTCTTCATGACATTTTTTTCCCTTAAATTCCATATATATGTGTTAGCATACGGTATTTGTCTTTGTCTTTCTGACTTACTTCACTCTGTATGACAGATTCTAGGTCTATCCATCTCATTACAAATAGCTCAATTTCATTTCTTTTTAAGGCTGAGTAATATTCCATTGTGTATATGTGCCACATCTTCTTTATCCATTCATCCGATGATGGGCGCTTAGGTTGTTTCCATGTCCTGGCTATTGTAAATAGAGCTGCAATGAACATTTTGGTACATGACTCTCTTTGAATTTTGGTTTTCTCAGGGTATATGCCAAGTAGTGGGATTGCTGGGTCATATGGTAATTCTATTTGTAGTTTTTTAAGGAACCTCCATACTGTTCTCCACAGTGGCTGAACCAATTCACATTCCCACCAGCAGTGCAAGAGTGTCCCCTTTTCTCCACACCCTCTCCAGCATTTATTGTTTCTTGATTTTTTGATGATGGCCATTCTGACTGGTGTGAGATGATATCTCATTGTAGTTTTGATTTGCATTTCTCTAATGATTAATGATGTTGAGCATTCTTTCATGTGTTTGTTGGCAATCTGTATATCTTCTTTGGAGAAATGTCTATTTAGGTCTTCTGCCCATTTTTGGATGGGGTTGTTTGTTTTTTTGTTATTGAGCTGCATGAGCTGCTTGTAAATTTTGGAGATTAATCCTTTGTCAGTTGCTTCATTTGCAAATGTTTTCTCCCATTCTGAGGGTTGTCTTTTGGTCTTGGTTATGGTTTCCTTTGCTGTGCAAAAGCTTTGAAGTTTCATTAGGTCCCATTTGTTTATTTTTGTTTTTATTTCCATTACTCTAGGAGGTGGGTCAGAAAGGATCTTGCTGTGATTTATGTCATAGAGTGTTCTTCCTATGTTTTCTTCTAAGAGTTTGATAGTTTCTGGCCTTACATTTAGGTCTTTAATCCATTTTGAGCTTATTTTTGTGTATGGTGTTAGGGAGTGATCTAATCTCATACTTTTACATGTACCTGTCCAGTTTTCCCAGCACCATTTATTGAAGAGGCTGTCCTTTCTCCACTGTACATTCCTGCCTCCTTTATCAAAGATAAGGTGTCCATATGTGCGTGGGTTTATCTCTGGGCTTTCTATCCTGTTCCACTGATCTGTCTTTCTGTTTTTGTGCCAGTACCATACTGTCTTGATTACTGTTGCTTTGTAATATAGTCTGAAGTCAGGGAGCCTGATTCCTCCAGCTCCTTTTTTCGTTCTCAAGATTGCTTTGGCTATTCGGGGTCTTTTGTGTTTCCATACAAATTGCGAAATTTTTTGTTCTAGTTCTGTGAAAAATGCCAGTGGTAGTTTGATAGGGATTGCATTGAATCTGTAGATTGCTTTGGGTAGTAGAGTCATTTTCACAATGTTGATTCTTCCCATCCAAGAACATGGTATATCTCTCCATCTATTTGTATCATCTTTAATTTCTTTCATCAGTGTCTTATAATTTTCTGCATACAGGTCTTTCGTATCCTTAGGTAGGTTTATTCCTAGATATTTTATTCTTTTTGTTGCAATGGTAAATGGGAGTGTTTTCTTGATTTCACTTTCAGATTTTTCATCATTAGTATATAGGAATGCCAGAGATTTCTGTGCATTCATTTTGTATCCTGCTACTTTACCAAATTCATTGATTAGCTCTAGTAGTTTTCTGGTAGCATCTTTAGGATTCTCTATGTATAGTATCATGTCATCTGCAAACAGTGACAGCTTTACTTCTTCTTGTCCAATTTGGATTCCTTTTATTTCCTTTTCTTCTCTGATTGCTGTGGCTAAAACTTCCAAAACTATGTTGAATAAGAGTGGTGAGAGTGGGCAACCTTGTCTTGTTCCTGATCTTAGTGGAAATGCTTTCAGTTTTTCACCATTGAGGATGATGTTTGCTGTGGGCTTCTCATATATGGCTTTTATTATGTTTAGGAAAGTTCCCTCTATGCCTACTTTCTGGAGGGTTTTTATCATAAATGGGTGTTGAATTTTGTCGAAAGCTTTCTCTGCATCTATTGAGATGATCATATGGTTTTTCTCCTTCAATTTGTTAATATAGTTTATCACATTGATAGATTTGCGTATATTGAAGAATCCTTGCATTCCTGGAATAAACCCCACTTGATCATGGTGTATGATCCTTTTAATGTGCTGTTGGATTCTGTTTGCTAGTATTTTGTTGAGGATTTTTGCATCTATGTTCATCAGTGATATTGGCCTGTAGTTTTCTTTCTTTGTGACATCCTTGTCTGGTTTTGGTATCAAGGTGATGGTGGCTTCGTAGAAGGAATTTGGGAGTGTTCCTCCCTCTGCTATATTTTGGAAGAGTTTGAGAAGGATAGGTGTTAGCTCTTCTCTAAACGTTTGATAGAATTCACCTGTGAAGCCATCTGGTCCTGGGCTTTTGTTTGTTGGAAGGTTTTTAATCACAGTTTCAATTTCAGTGCTTGTGATTGGTCTGTTCATATTTTCTATTTCTTCCTGATTCAGTCTTGGCAGGTTGTGCATTTCTAAGAATTTGTCCATTTCTTCCAGATTGTCCATTTTATTGGCATAGAGTTGCTTGTAGTAATCTCTCATGATTTTTTTTATTTCTGCAGTGTCAGTTGTTACTTCTCCTTTTTCATTTCTAATTCTATTGATTTGAGTCTTCTCCCTTTTTTTCTTGATGAGTCTGGCTAGTGGTTTATCTATTTTGTTTATCTTCTCAAAGAACCAGCTTTTAGTTTTATTGATCTTTGCTATTGTTTCCTTCATTTCTTTTTCATTTATTTCTGATCTGATTTTTATGATTTCTTTCCTTCTGCTAGCTTTGGGGTTTTTTTGTTCTTCTTTCTCTAATTGCTTGAGGTGCAAGGTTAGGTTGTTTATTCGAGATGTTTCCTGCTTCTTAAGGTGGGCTTGTATTGCTATAAACTTCCCCCTTAGAACTGCTTTTGCTGCATCCCATAGGTTTTGGGTCGTTGTGTCTCCATTGTCATTTGTTTCTAGGTATTTTTTTATTTCCTCTTTGATTTCTTCAGTGATCACTTCATTATTAAGTAGTGTATTGTTTAGCCTCCATGTGTTTGTATTTTTTACAGATCTTTTCCTGTAATTGATATCTAGTCTCATGGCGTTGTGGTCGGAAAAGATACTTGATACAATTTCAGTTTTCTTAAATTTACCAAGGCTTGATTTGTGACCCAAGATATGATCTATCCTGGAGAATGTTCCATGAGCACTTGAGAAAAATGTGTATTCTGTTGTTTTTGGATGGAGTGTCCTATAAATATCAATTAAGTCCATCTTGTTTAATGTATCATTTAAAGCTTGTGTTTCCTTATTTATTTTCATTTTGGATGATCTGTCCATGGGTGAAAGTGGGGTGTTAAAGTCCCCTACTATGAATGTGTTACTGTTGATCTCCCCTTTTATGGTTGTTAGTATTTGCCTTATGTATTGAGGTGCTCCTATGTTGGGTGCATAAATATTTACAATTGTTATATCTTCTTCTTGGATCGATCCCTTGATCATTATGTAGTGTCCTTCTTTGTCCCTTTTAATAGTCCTTATTTTAAAGTCTATTTTGTCTGATATGAGAATTGCTACTCCAGCTTTCTTTTGGTTTCCATTTGCATGGAATATCTTTTTCCATCCCCTTACTTTCAGTCTGTATGTGTCTCTAGTTCTGAAGTGGGTCTCTTGTAGACAGCATATATAAGGGTCTTGTTTTTGTATCCATTCAGCCAATCTGTGTCTTTTGGTGGGAGCATTTAGTCCATTTACATTTAAGGTAATTATTGATATGTATGTTCCTATTTCCATTTTATATATTGTTTTGGGTTCGCTACTATAGGTCATTTCCTTCTCTTGTGTTTCGTGTCTAGAGAAGTTCCTTTAGCATTTGTTGTAAAGCTGGTTTGGTGGTGCTGAACTCTCTCAGCTTTTGCTTGTCTGTAAAGGTTTTAATTTCTCCATCAAATGTGAATGAGATCCTTGCTGGGTAGAGTAGTCTTGGTTTCAGGCTATTCTCCTTCATCACTTTCAGTATGTCCTGCCACTCCCTTCTGGCTTGTAGGGTTTCTGCTGAGAGATCAGCTGTTAACCTTATGGGGATTCCCTTGTGTGTTATTTGTTGTTTTTCCCTTGCTGCTTTTAATATGCTTTCTTTGTATTTAATTTTTGACAGTTTGATTAATATGTGTCTTGGCGTGTTTCTCCTTGTATTTATCCTGTATGGGACCCTCTGTGCTTCCTGGACTTGATTAACTATTTCCTTTCCCATATTAGGGAAGTTTTCAACTATGATCTCTTCAAATATTTTCTCAGTCCCTTTCTTTCTTTCTTCTTCTTCTGGAACCCCTATAATTCGAATGTTGGTGCGTTTCATGTTGTCCCAGAGGTCTCTGAGACTGTCCTCAGTTCTTTTCATTCTTTTTTCTTTATTCTGCTCTGCAGTAGTTATTTCCACTACTTTATCTTCCAGGTCACTTATCCGTTCTTCTGCCTCAGTTATTCTGCTATTGATCCTATCTAGAGTGATTTTAATTTCATTTATTGCATTGTTCATCGTTGCTTGTTTCATCTTTAGTTCTTGTAGGTCCTTGTTAACTGTTTCTTGCATTTTGTCCATTCTACTTCCAAGATTTCGGATCATCCTTACTATCATTATTCTGAATTCTTTTTCAGGTAGATTGCCTATTTCCTCTTCATTTGTTAGGTCTGGTGGGTTTTTATCCTGCTCCTTCATCTGCTGTGTGTTTTTCTGTCTTCTCATTTTGCTTATCTTACTGTGTTTGGGGTCTCCTTTTTGCAGGCTGCACTTTCGTAGTTCCCGTTGTTTTTGATGTCTGTCTCCAGTGGCTAAGGTTGTTTCAGTGGGTTGTGTAGGCTTCCTGGTGGAGGGGACTAGTGCCTGTGTTGTGCTGGATGAGGCTGGATCTTGTCTCTCTAGTGGGCAGGTTCACGTCTGGTGGTGTGTTTTGGGGTGTCTGTGGCCTTATTATGATTTTAGGCAGCCTCTCTGCTAAAGGGTGGGGTTGTGTTCCTGTTTTGCTAGTTGTTTGGCATAGGTTGTCCAGCACTGTGGCTTGCTGGTCGTTGAGTGAAGCTGGGTGCTGGTGTTAAGATGGAGGTCTCTGGGATATTTCCACCGTTTAATATTATGTGGAGCTGGGAGGTCTCTTGTTGACCAGTGTCCTGAAGTTGGCTCTCCTACCTCAGAGGCAGAGCCCTGACTCCTGGCTGGAGCACCAAGAGCCTTTCATCCACACAGCTCAGAATAAAAGGGAGAAAAAGTAGGGAGAATTAGTAGAAGTATGAGTAAAGAAAGAAGGAAAGGAGGAAAGGAAGGAAGGAAGAAAGAAGCAAAGAAGGAAAGAAAGGAGGGAGGGAGGGAGGGAGGGAGGAAGGAAGGAAGGAGGGAAAGAAGGAAAAAAGACAGAAAGAAAGATGATACAGTAAAAATAAAATAAAGTATAATATAGTTATTGAATTAAAAAATATTTAGAAAAAAAAAAAAAAAGGGACGGATAGAACCTTAGGACAAATGTTGGAAGCAAAGCTATACAGAGAAAATCTTACACAGAAGCATACACATACACCTTCACAAAAAGAGGTAAAGGGGGAAAAATCATAAATCCTGCTCCCTGAGACCACCTCCTCAATTTGGGGTGATTCGTTGTCTAAAGGAGGGAGGGAAGGAAGGAAAGAAAGAAAGAACGAAGGTAAAGTATAATAAAGTTATTACAATTAAACTTAATTATTAAGAAAAAGAATTTTTAAAAAAAAGTCATGGACGGATAGAGCCCTAGGACAAATGGTGGAAGCTAGAGTATACAGACTAGATGTCACACAGGAGCATACACGTACACCTTCACAAAAAGAGGAAAAGGGAAAAAAATCATAGATTTCGCTCCTAAATTCCACCTCTTCAATTTGGGATCATTCCTTGTCTATTCAGGTATTCCACAGATGCAGGGTATATCAAGTTGATTGTGGAGCTTTAATCCGCTGCTTCTGTGGCTGCTGGGAGAGATTTCCCTTTCTCTTCTTTGTTTTCACAGCTCACAGGAGCTCAGCTTTGGATTTGGCCCTGCCTCTGCGTGTAGGTCGCTGGAGGGCGTCTGTTTTTTCGCTCAGACAGGACGGGGTTAAAGGAGCCGCTGATTCGGGGCCTCCGGCTCACTCAGGCCGGGGGTTGGGGGATGGGGGAAGGAGGGGCACTGCGTGCGGGGCCGGCCTGCGGCGGCAGAGGCAGCGTGACGTTGCGGCAGAGGCCGGCGTGACGTTGCACCAGCCTGAGGCCCGCCGTGCGCTGTCCCGGGGAAGTTGTCCCTGGATCCCGGGAACCTGGCAGTGGCGGGCTGCACAGGCTCCGCGGAAGAGGGGTGTGGAGAGTGACCTGTGCTCGCACACAGGCCCCTTGGTGGCGGCAGCAGCAGCCTTAGCGTCTCCCGCCCGTCTCTGGGGTCCGCGGTTTTAGCCGCGGCTCGCGCCCGTCTCTGGGGTTTGCGCTTTCAGCCGCGGCTTGCGCCCGTCTCGGGGGCTTGCGCCCTCAGCCGCGGCTCGCGCCCGTCTCTGGGGTTTGTGCTTTCAGCCGCGGCTCGCGCCCGTCTCGGGGGCTCGCGCCCTCAGCCGCGGCTCGCGCCCGTCTCTGGGGTTCGCGCTTTTAGCCGCGGCTCGCGCCCGTCTCTGGAGTTCCTTTAAGCAGCGCTCTTAGACCCCTCTCCTCGCGCGCCAGGAGACAAAGAGGGAAGAAAAAGTCTCTTGCCTCTTCGGCCGGTGCAGGCTTTTCCCCGAACTCCCTCCCGGCTAGTCGTGGTGCACTAACCCCTTCAGGCTATGTTCAAGCCGCCAACCCCAGTCCTCTCCCTGAGCTCCGTCCAAAACCAAAACCCTAGCCTCAGCTCGCAGCCCCGCCCGCCCCGGTGGGTGAGCAGCAAGCCTCTCGGGTTGGTGAGTGCTGGTCGGCACCGATCTTCTGTGCAGGAATCTCCCCGCTTTGCCCTCCGCACCCGTCGCTGTGCACTACTCCGCGGTCCCGAAACTCCCCCCTCTGCCTCCCGCAGTCTCCGCCCGCGGAGGGGCTTCCTAGTGTGTGGAAACTTTTCCTCCTTCACAGCTCCCTCCCACTGGTGCAGGTGCCGTCCTTATTCTTTTGTCTCTGTTTTTTTCTTTTGCCCTACCCAGTTACGTGGGGAGTTTCTTGCCTTTTGGGAGGTCTGAGGTCTTCTGCCAGCCTTCAGTAGGAGTTCTATAGGAGTTGTTCCACGTGTGGATGTATTTCTGGTGTATCCGTGGGGAGGAAGGCGATCTCCGCGTCTTACTCTTCCGCCATCTTCAAGGTCCCCCCCCTCCATGTTTAAATGTATATTAAATTTGTACTGCTTTCTGGTAAAACATTTAAAAAACACATCTGTAAGTCTGATATAGTTCATAAGCCATTATATCTAAGTTGTTTTCCATTCAGATGATAAAATTATATGGTCACCAGAGTCTTTATAAATTCTCTCCAAAGATATGAGTAATGTGAAAATTTCTGTCTCTTTGGAAGGGAAATATTTGGGGCAGGGGAGCCTTTTGGTACCCATCAAATCATAGGGAGGCAACATATTATTTGTAGTTTCTGCACACTTGGGGGAGAGGGAGTTCTTTCAAGGGAGAAATCCCTGGAAATATCTTTGTGTTTCATATAACTATGCTCTCCCAGTACCCTAGAGTGGTAAAACTCTCTACTCTGTTCTATTCAGGACAATGTAACAATACATAACCTTGTGTTTCATTACAGCCTAACGTTTTACCTAGTTCACTTAATTCATTACATAACCACATTATTATATGAACAAAAGCAAAAAGGAGGTTCTTTTCAATTCATGTTAATTTCTTTTTTCCATTTTCTCCACTGATACTGTAGTCACTGGAAGTAGTTTTGATACACGTTAAAGAAGTTCAGGGCCCCTGGTATTGGGAATCATATTAGTAGCTGGCAATTTCTTCCTCTCTAATTTATTCTTTTCATTAGGTTTTCTGTAAGTGCATAGCATAGAGACATAATCTATAGCACTGGTGGGGAATTTACATTGAGAATAATAAGTGTATATGAGAGGAGAGGGCACACATGTAATTGTGAGCACAGAACCATTACAATCCATTGCAATGGGTGTGAGACATAAAAACCAGAAGGCTTGGTTTGGATAGCTGGGTACAGTGAGTCTGGAATTGTAACAATGCCTGAGTCGTTTTAGAAGAAAGGTAGCTATATATTCTTTGGTTGTTCATACAGGTCATTTTTTTCTACCCTCTCTGCTATAACTAAGAGAACAGTAAACATAAAAAGAAAAATATAGATCAAATTTTAACTCCAACTCCAATGTATAATTCTACATACTATTGTTTTAAATGAGGAAATGCTTCTATTTCACCCGTGAAAATTGCTACTGTGTTTGGTGAAAGTTTCATTTTATAGTATTGTGAAGATTTCACATTTATTCATGAAATGACTTAATTCCGGAGAAATTTGGAGACCAATAAAAGCACAATTAACTGAAAATAATATGGAAAAATCATGGAAGAACCAAAGATAAAGAAAACTGGAGTCCATATACAATGCTTTTCATTTAAATCCTTCGTTTTAATTTGTTCTCCCTTCAAATCATTTACCAAAACAGCTCACACACAAGACAACTGGTTTGAATTTAAACCCTTCACCATCTAATTTACATGTGAATATACCAGTAATGATCATTTTTATAATTTAATGAATGCTTAGTATATACTAGGCTATATATACTTATTATCTTAATTTTCACAACAATCTGCAAACTAGATATTACCACCAGAAAACTGAGGTGCAGTGAGGTAAAGTGGCTGAAGCAAAGTCATAGTTGAATTCAAACCATATTTTCTGTCTCCAAAGCCAATGCTATCTTGTCCCATTGGGTAATAGGAAAATATACAAGGAGTCCTGATAATTTAGAAACTGGATACAGAACCCTAGCAATGGATAGTTATCTTTGATGTTATGTTTTCCCATATATATTTTTCCCTTTATTCTTTAATTAATTTTTATTAGCGTACATTTGATTTACAATGTTGTGTTAGTTTCTGCTGTACAGCAAAGTGAATCAGTTATACATATGTACATATCTCCACTCGTTTTTAGATTCTTTTCCCATCTAGGCCATTAAACAGTATTGAGTAGAGTTCCCTGTGCTATACAGCAGATTCTTATTAGTTATCTATTTTATATATAGTAGTGTGTATATGTCGATCTCAATCTCCCAGTTTATCCCCCGCCCCACGTTTCCCCTTTGGTAACCATAAGTTTGTTTTCTACATGTGTGACTCTATTTCTGTTTTATAAATAGGTTCATTTGTACCATTTTTTTTTTTAGATTTCACATATTAGCGATATCATGTGATATTTATCTTTCTCTGTCTGACTTACTTCACTCAGTATGACAATCTCTAGGTTCATCCAAGTTGCTGTAAATGGCATTATTTCATTCTTTTTTATGGCTGAGTAAAATTCCGTTGTATATATGTACCGCATCTTCTTTATCCATTCCTCTGTCAATGGACGTTTAGGTTGCTTCCATGTCCTGGCTATTGTAAATAGAGCTGCAGTGAACATTGGGGTACATGTATATTTTTGAATTATGGTGTCCTCAGGATATATGCCCAGGAGTGGGATTGCTGGATCATATGGTAGCTCTATTTTTAGATTTTTTAAGGAGCCTCCACACTGTTCTTCATAGTGGCTGTACCAATTTACATTCCCACCAACAGTGTAGGAGGGTTCCCTTTTGTCCACACCCTCTCCAGCATTTATTGTTTGTAGATTTTTTGATGATGGCCATTCTGACTGGTGTGAGGTGATACATCATTGTAGCTTTGATTTGCATTTCTCTAATAATTAGTGATGTTGAGCATCTTTTCATATGCCTCTTGGCCATCTGTATGTCTTCTTTGGAGAAATGTTTGTTTAGATTTTCTGCCCTTTTTTGCGGTACGTGGGCCTCTCACTGTTGTGGCCTCTCCCGTTGCAGAGCACAGGCTCCAGAAGCGCAGGCTCAGCGGCCATGGCTCACGGGCCCAGATGCTCCGCGGCATGTGGGATCTTCCCGGACCGGGGCACGAACCCGTGTCCCCTGCATCAGCAGGCGGACTCTCAACCACTGCACCACCAGGGAAGCCCCCATTTTAAAAATTATTATTATTTATTTTATTTTATTTATTTTGGGGAGCGTTGGGTCTTCATTGCTGAATGCAGGCTTTCTTCTAGTTGTGGCAAGTGGGGGCTGCTCTTTGTTGCGGTGCGTGGGCTTCTCATTGCGGTGGCTTCTCTCTTTGTGGAACACGGGCTCTAGGTGTGTGGGCTTCAGTAGTTGTAGCTTGCGAGATCTAGAGCGTAGGCTCAATAGTTGTGGCGCATGGGCTTCGTTGCTCCACGGCATGTGAGATCTTTCTGGACCAGGGCTTGAACCCATGTCCCCTGCATTGGCAGGCAGATTCTTAATCACTGTGCCACCAGGGAAGCCCTCCACCCATTGTTTGATTGGATTGTTTTTCTTTTTGATATGGAGATTCATGAGCTGTTTGTATATTTTGGAGATTAATCCCTTGGTTGCTTCACTTGCAAATATTTTCTCCCATTCTGTGGGTTGTCTTTTCGTTTTGTTTCTGTTTTTTTTTTCTTTATTACCCACTTTGGAAGAATCTTTCACAGTGGTGTACTAGTTTATTCCATAGGAGTTAAGGCTGTATATACCACTAAAGGAATGATGTCATTTGCATAAATAAGCTATAAATGACTTTATGCCAATCAGTTAAATTATATATTGCAATATGTTTTAAGCAATGCTTTAAAGAAAATGGACTTAAGTATCCTGTCAAATAGTAAAATTCATCCAAAGCACACTTGAAGTCACCCGGATTTCTATTCCATTAGTTAATTTATTTAGTGTATATTTAAGGTATATCTGTGATATACTAGACACCCTGTTAGGAACACTGGGACTAAAAAGATGAGTCCTGATCTCAAGAAGCTTATAGGAGAAATGAAACAAGTACAGGTAACTACAATAGAAGGTACTTCAGTATGTGATAAGTGCCTATTCTACGTGTGATATAGACATTGAATATGTGGAGTGGAAAGGTGATTATTATTTACTTGAGTAAACAGGTGATCTTTTAGAAATAGAAAATTCCACTGCGGTTCCATTAAGGCTGAGGAAGGGAAATAAACTATACAGTAATGTCCAAAGGAGAAAAGTGACCAGCAATCCAATTCAATGAATAGAGTAAGAGATTATACTACTACTTCTCTTTTGATTCAAAGGGGGAGATAAAAATTACAGCTTAATAATATAAAGCCTTTAAAATAATGCCTATGTTTCAGGCACTGAACTAGGCACTTTATATCGATTAGTTACCTCACTTAATTCACACAGTAGCTCTGGGAAGTAGGTACTATTGTTATCTCCCTTCTGATGTTGGAATTGAAACCTAAAGTCAAGTCTGATTTAACTCAAAAGGCTGACAATACCACCATCAGTAACTTCCTTGTGTAAGTGGAAATAACAGCATGATGAGAGAGGCTGTATGTTGTACTGCAAAGAACATGGAATCAGCCCAACTGAGTTCCACACCCTGGCTTAGCCAGATATAATCTAGTGTGTCACTCTAAGAAAGTTACTTGATCTGTCCAAGCCTCCATATCTATCTCTGTATAAGCCTCATATTTTTAATGGGAATAATGTGTTCATTTCACAGCATAATGATTTAGTTTAAATACAAAGCATAGTGACATATAGTAGGTTTTTTTTTACACGTGTAGAGAATTTGTAATATAGTACCTAACAAAATGAATTGACTCTCATTTATTTCTGCTTGTCTCCAAAAGGAGGTGATGATGATAGAATGTCCCACTAACCCCCTATCATAAGGAAATTGATAGCAAGGGCTTTATATAGAGAGAACTATAGAGATGATTGCAAGTGTTTGCAGATGGACATGGAGAGAGGAGCAAAATTCTGAAAATATCTATGTGTAATCACGTCAATCTACATATTATGATACCTTCATGTACAAAATAGTCAGTATGTGAGGGGGAACAATGAACGAGAGGTAAAATGTGAAATCAGCATATAGGAAGCACAGAAGAGATGCAAAATCACCTTTAAGAGAAAAATGGCTTTCACAGCAGCAGGACTTTATGTATAATCCAAGCAAAAGTATTACTGTAAGTTAAAAGAAGGTCTGCATCAATCAAAAGGAGCAATTGGTCAGGCACAGAAGCATGGGCAATAGAGAGTCATGGAGACACAGAATGACATTACTTACCCAAGCACTGTGGCAGGCTGATCAAAACATCCAGTCTCCATGGCATGGACGTCCATACTACAGAAATGACTACATAATGGCTCTTAAGTAAATTTTTCCTACTGATGAACACTTAGGCTTTTTCCAGTATTTTGCTATTACAAGCAGTACTGTAGTAGTGAACATCCTGTTACATGCCTCTTTTTGCACACATGTAAGCATATAATCCAGGCTTAATAATGAATATTTATGAGAATTAAATGAGCATTAGGTCCTTTCCATATGTTTAGTACTATGCTATGTAAGAGAAGGTCTGTGCTGTCAAAGAATTTCTAATATGGTTGGAGAGTTAAATCTAACATATAGTACCAATATACATCAGCATACAAAGAAGTGCCAAATTGTCAGATTGTTAGGGCTCTAGAGATTCAGAGGTCCCTTAGGAGTGAGGAAAGCTTTGTAGAAGCTCCCTTAAACTCTAAAACTAAGGTAGCCTTTGCCTAGATATTGGAAGCTCCCAACACTGTAAATTTCCTGTTAATCTCATAATGAAATTCTGTTCCAGATAGCTGACTTCTGTAATTTTCCAAGTAGAATAATAAAAATAATTTTCTGATAACTTAAGGAAGAAAATGCAACAAGCTTGACTGTCAGTTAAATATATGGGGTACCAGACTGAATTTTCATAAGCAGTGTTCATATCTCCAAATCCTTCTTTTTTTTTTTAACATCTTTATTGGAGTAAATTGCTTTACAGTGGTGTGTTAGTTTCTGCTTTATAACAAAGTGAATCAGTTATACATGTACATATATCCCCATATCTCTTCCCTCTTGTGTCTCCCTCCCTCCCACCTTCCCTATCCCACCCCTCTAGGTGGTCACAAAGCACCAAGCTGATATCCCTGTGCTATGCGGCTGCTTCCCACTAGCTATCGATTTTACATCTGGTAGTGTATATATGTCCATGCCATTCTCTCACTTTGTCCCAGCTTCCCCTTCCCCTTCCCCATATCCTCAAGTCCATTCTCTAGTAGGTCTGCGTCTTTATTCCCATCTTGCCCCAGGTCCTTCATGACAGTCTTCTTTTTTTTTTAGATTCCATATATATGTGTTAGCATACGGTATTTGTTTTTCTCTTTCTGAGTTACTTCACTCTGTATGAAAAACTCTAGGTCCATCCACCTCACTGCAAATAACTCAATTTTGTTTCTTTTTATGGCTGAGTAATATTCCATTGTGTATATGTGCCACATCTTCTTTATCCATTCATCTGTTGATGGACACTTAGGTTGCTTCCATGTCCTGGCTATTGTAAATAGAGCTGAAATGAACATTGTGGTACATGACTCTATTTCAATTATGGTTTTCTCAGGGTATATGCCCAGTAGTGGGATTGCTGGGTCCTATGGTAGTTCTATTTTTAGTTTCTTAAAGAACCTCCATACTGTTCTCCATAGTGGCTGTACCAATTCACATTCCCACAAATAGTGCAAGAGGGTTCCCTTTTCTCCACACCCTCTCCAGCATTTATTGTTTGTAGATTTTTTGATGATGGCCATTCTGACTGGTGTGAGATGATATCTCATTGTAGTTTTGATTTGCATTTCTCTAATGATTAATGATGTTGAGCATCCTTGCATGTGTTTGTTGGCAATCTGTGTATCTTCTTTGGAGAAATGTCTATTTAGGTCTTCTGCCCATTTTTGGATTGGGTTGTTTGTTTTTTTGATATTGAGCTGCATGAGCTGCTTGTGTATTTTGGAGATGAATCCTTTGTCAGTTGCTTCATTTGCAACTGTTTTCTCCCATCTTTCACATAGAGAACCCTGATGAATTTATCAAAAGAGCAGGGCAAAATTTAGACATCAAGTAATATCTAAAGGCCATAGTAACAACAACAGCATGTATTACTACTATCACATTCTGTGTGTGTGTATGTGCTCTTGTATGTGTGTGTCCGTCTCTCACTCACACACACACACAGCTTATTTTAATCCTCACAACAAATTTATTGGTGGGGAGATACCACCATTATCTCATTTTTACTGAGAAGGAAACTGAGAATTTAGAGAAAGTAAATGATTTACCTAGCAACTGTATAGCCATTGGCGCCAAAGTTTAACTATTATATTACAGTTAATTTTTACTGTGTTTAGTAAGTTTGGGATAAAAGAGATAGGAGGTGTGTTGATCAACTGGAGAACAAAAGAATACATAATTTGCCTCCCTTACTTTATTTTCTTTACGGAGAACACCATGTTGTGAGAGAGTTACTTTTCAGACCAGTGTCTTTATTTCTACACAGAACTACAAGTAGGAATATTCAGGCTAGTTTTGCCTTAGTAGTTTAAGGAAGAAAGTGATATATTATGCTAGAGGGGTGGGATAGGGGGGATGGGAGGGAGACGCAAGAGGGAGGAGATATGGGAATATATGTATATGTATAGCTGATTCACTTTGTTATAAAGCAGAAACTAACACATCATTGTAAAGCAATTATACTGCAATAAAGATGTTAAAAAAAGATAACAGTGGCTTCATTGCAGCACTGTTTACAATAGCCAAAAAAAAAAAAAAGCAGGGGCCCTGGAGGCAGATTTATACCTGGAATTTTAACATGACCCTACCATTTATTATCAGTGTAACTTTGAGCAAGTCACCTGAACTCCTTAGTTTCTTCATTTGTAAAATGGAAACAGTAGTACTTACCTCATATATATGTGTGGGAATAAATGACATCATGTATTTTAAGTGTTTAGTACAATACTTGGATCATAGTAAGTACTCAGAAAGTGTTAGCTGTTATCATTCTCACCTTGACTGCATTTCCAGGTAACAAATTTGCTTAGAGTAGTGGTTCCACAACTTGAGTGTGTATTAGGATCCCTTTGAGAGCTTGTTCAAGCACAGATTACTGGGCTCCACACCCAGGGGTACTGATTCAGTAGAGCTCTGGTGGGCCTGAAAATTTGTATTTCTAAGAAGTTCCCCCATGATGTAGGTGCTGCTGGTCCAGGTACCATACTTTGAGAACCAGTGGCTTAGTGTATAGTGTTAATCAAAGCTAGATCATAGCTTTGGCCTTAATTTTTGGCCAGTTTTTATTGGTCCTCCATCATCTAACCACAAGCTGCTCTCCTTAGAAAAAAGTCAGACCTCTCAGAGACAGCCAGTCACATGGGCAGCTTCATGGTTACCAATCACTGCATCAAGGAAAAAGAAGAGAAATTTGAAAGTAGAGAATGAAGGACTGCATCAAGATCTTAATCCTGATTATCTGTGGGTGGTGAGATTATAAATGCTCTGAACTTCTTTTAATACTTTAAAAAATAGTTTCAACACTGTTACACTGAAGTCCTATTAATTTTATAGTCTGAAAGGACTTTTTAAAGAACATAGCCTACTTAAGAGGTAAATCAGTAATGTCAATTCCGTGAGAAAACTGAAGTATCCATTTATACCAGTAAAACCACACAGTATGTCACTCTATTCAGAATGCCCCACCCTAAGACACCCATCTCTTGTGTCTTTCCCTTATCTTGAACACAACTCTTGAAGGGTTCATTGTAACACATACAAAATTACAATATAGAGAACAACTCCCTAAAGATGTAAGCTGCTACTTCAGTGATTCAGTGAATTCATTTTATTACTCTATTTTGAAAAGATCTATTTGTTATCCCTTTAGCAACTTTAGTCTTGAGTCTATTATTTAGAGAGAGTCTTCTCTTTTCCAATTATAAGTACCCCAAATATGTATCTAGCATGAAATGGTAGGCTACTAATAAAATGATGAGTCTGTTACATTTCAACAAATTGTTCCTGATAAACTAAACTACGAAGACAGCGCTTGGCTTTAATGTATAAACCTGGTGGCACAGGCTCCCTTGCTGCTAGCATTTGTTTCGCTAAACCATTCCTGGGAATTCATTAGAGAACATTTGCTACAAAACTTAGCATTGAGTGAGTGTAGATATAATATAAAAAGCCATGGAAGCCCAATGTAATTGGTCAACTTATTGCAAAAAGAATTTGCTGGCTATCTGTTGTGTGCTTAGCTCTGCACTAGGTGGTGCATGGTTACTTGGGGGCATTAATTTTATATACTCATTGGGAGATTTGTGTTATAAACTGTCTAACATACAAAGTAAGTAGCAGAGACAGTAAGTGCTCTAAGGGTTCAAGGATATGGAATTTGAAGGCTTAGTTCTGTCATTTTTTATCTGTCTATCCATGAACAAATCCATTAACTACTTGTTGCATCAGTTTCCTTATCTGTTTTAAAAATGGATACTAATAGTTCTAGTTCACACGGTTGTTAATGAAGATTAAATGACTTAATACATGTAAAATTCCTAGTTCTGAGTCTGGTATTTATTTGCTTAATAATGTAGGTATTATTAGAGTGGAAAATATGTCTTTAGCATTCCATGAAACTCTAAATGCCTGCCATTCCCACAACTCCCTTCTGAGGCAAAAGTTATTTCTCTATATAGCTATGGGGTCTTATGCTGTTTGACTCTGCTTCCAACTGTAACTGGCAACATTGTCCTTATATATCTATGTCTGTATTTATAATAGGCAGGTGATTTGCTGTATACAAAAGAGGTTTTCACTTATTGGAAGAAGTAATATCCATATTTCAAGACACCTGGGCCATTGTTCTTTTTCTAGAATTGAGTAACACTGCTGCTAACCTGAATTATACCTGTATGTTCATTGGTGCTTAAGCCAATGCTTACCTCAAGTCCTTGCCCAAAATGTTCAGAAATTTTACCTGTCACCCGTGATTTTGATGCATGCATTTTTTTATTCATCAGGGGAAAAATTCATCTTCAGGTGTGCATTAGCCCGGATAGGCCTCTTTTATGATATTAGAACTAGTACAGAGTACTATGTACCTGTTCATGGTTTGCTCTGGGAGAGTTAAACAAGATAGCTGAGATATTAAATTTTAAGCTTATTTTACATGCTTTACTAGACACAAAAGGTAAATACAATTCCTATAAGATTTGGGCTTTAATGATACTTGAAAATAGAAGCATGTTGAAGTAAATTTTCCCCCCTTTTTCAATAATCTTGACTGTGTTTTAACAAAGATGTATTTTGTCTCTGTATTCACTATCCAAACTTCTTCCCCCATGATGTGTTAGATGTTAGATATGTGTGGCATCGTGATGCTTTCTAAGGCTGCTACCTACTTTGTAGCCCAAGGAGTTGAAAGGCTAAGTCTGGAATGGGAAAAATTTTTTTAAATCCAAATTTATTATGGTTATTAGACTTTATAATTATGGTTTACAGGTTATTGGAAGATGGATCTCAGTCCAGGCTAATTACTCTTTTTTTGTTGTCATGGCTATAGCAAACACATTATGTTTCCAGGTTGCCACAGTATGTCTGATTTGGAATATTAAAACTTTAGTATCTGATTTGTTTTCTAAATTTACTAGAAGACCACTAAAACGATCATGAAAAGGAGTGTGACTTAAAATTGTGAGAGGAAAAAGTAGATTATGGGAGACAAATACAAAAGAGAGAAAGAAAGGAGAGGAAAACATAAACTTGGAGAAAGAGACAAATAGAAGATAGAAACTAATATGATATAACTAAATCTAAATATAGCAGGATCACAATGAATTTAAATGGAATAAATTTTCTAGGTAAAAGGCAAAGTTTGGCAGAGCAGAATTTTTAAAAACCCAACTATATGGTATTTATCAGGAACAATGCTAAAACTTAAGGACACAAAAATGCTAAACGTTTAAAAATTAAAAAAAATATATATGCCACTAAGATTCTAGCCAAGTCAATGCTAGGGTGATTATATTAATATCAGATAAAATAGACTTTAATTAAAAGAAATCTAAAGATAAAGAGAGGCAATACATAGAAATAAACGGTAAATTCCTTAGGGAAATTGAGCAGCTCTAAACTTGAATGCACCTAATGCACAGTTTCTATATAAAATAAGGAAAAAATGGAAAGAGGTGGAAAAATTCAAAATAGAGGATGATTTTAACACACTTCTCTCAGTATTTTATAGTTCAAATAGAGTTTTTAAATAGTTATAGATTTTCTGTATTTATTTATATAAAACTAAACACACTGAATCTAATTGATATGTTTTTATGTGTGTGACTGTGAAAAGCCTGCATTCATTAACCTCAGAATATTCAAGTCCACATGGAACATATTTGAGAATTCATCATGTTTTTGTCATAAAGCAAGTTACTACAAATTTCAAAGTATCATAAAGGCCACATTGATGGCCAAAACACAGTTACATTAGAAATTAATAACAGAAATGTATGTAAAAGTATATTTCTAGATACTGACAGGCACACACATATATAACTCATGATCGAAGAAAGCATAATAAAAATTTTAACTGAAGACTGTGAAATACTGTATATTAAATTTGTGGATTGCAGCTGAAGTGGTATTTAGTGGAGTAGCTATAGTATTAAATATTTATTTAAGATTTTTTAAAAGGCTGAAATTAGTGAGTCGAGCATACAAATAAGAAGTAAAACTAGAACAACATAAAACCCTAAATAAATGGTAAGAGGTAACAAAACAGACAAAAATATAATAAAGAGGATGAAAAAACCCAATTGAAATGATAAAGTAGACAAATCTTTGGCAAGATTGATCAAAGAAAACAAAGGGAGAGAAGACAATCATTATTAATAATGAAAAGTGAGTTATAGATACAAATATAGAAAGGAGCATAAAAATTCTGAGAACATTATGATCAGCTTTATGCCTCATATATTTAAAAACATAGGCTAAATAAACAAATTCCCAGGAAAATGTAAATTACCAAAACTAACTCAAGAAGCAGACAACTTTAATAGTCCTATAGCTATTAATGAATTTGAATCAGTAAACTATTATGCTATATTGCCTCCTCATCAAGTATGAAGAAAGAGTAAGTGTCCTGAGATGATGGAGGTGAGAAGACTAGCAGGAAAAGAGATAATGCTCTGAAGGTAGGATGTGTGAATTTTAGATTTAAAAGATTGATCAATTCCAGTTATGAGAAGGTTTAGGGTATGGCAGAGTGGTAGGGTTAGCATAGAGGAAGACCCTGGAGATGAAGAGTTTAGGGGTGAAAGGATTTGGCATAGTCATCCATAGAGTTGTTGAAGTCACTCAAAATGATGGGAGGATTTGTGCTTGAAAAGGAGAGATTACAAGCCAGATGCCAAAATCTTTGAAGAATGTAAGGAAAAGTGGTTCAGCCAGATGGCTTTAATCTTGAAGGAAGAAGTGTTTTTACATGAAAGTAGGGAAGTAATGATTTGGATTTAATATTTGAGAGTAAAAGATGTGTCCTTTTTATTTCCAAGTCCTGATGGTACATGGAAGTTGTGAGAAAATGAGTAGCTTTCACATTAGAGTGTTGCTCGGGAAACAAGAGTCAGATAAGTTAAGACATTGACAACGTTAATGAAGAATGAGAATCTTAAACTAATAACTTAGGATCTGTATAATCATAGCAGTAGTTTGCCCTGAAAAGAAGTTGTTTGGGGTCATTCAACTGGGAATTCAATTTTAGAGAGGAAAAGAAGTGAAATACTTAGCTTTTTCTATATTCTAGCTCTCATGGGATGGTTAGATGACAAGGAAGACTGGAAAAATATTCTCTTTTAACTCCACATCACCCCGCTCTCCGCTCTTCCTCCAGTTTAAAATGTTCGGAGGTCAGTTCCTTTCTTTATTGATTAAGCATTTAGAAAATAACTTTGAGCTTACTGAAGAGTTGGGATAGAGGCCAGAAAAGGTGAGGTTAAGACCTTTGCCTTGCTGTTAATTACACAAGTTCTTAATCTGGTTTTAAAAGCTTGCTCTTCATCTCAAAGGGTATGGATCTCTACCATGGCAGTAAGCAAAATCAGTTTTATGGGAACAAGGCTAATAACCCTGTGGATTTTGTTCACTTGTCAGGTTCGAAGAAATCAAACTAGCACCATCCCAAAGTCTGTGCAAAGACTTGGGAATTACTCTTTCCCTCTCAATAATGAATATTTTTAGTTCTAGGACCCCTAAAAAGTGATACCCATCTGTTTTTCTCTTAAAGCTAGAGATGTATGAGCCAGGTATAAACCTGTATTGAATGAACTTTTGAGAAATGGACTATATTTGTAGGAGTTGATAGTAGAAGAGTATTACCTTTGGATAACTATTCTTCCAACTTGCTACTTTCCCCAAAGAAACTGAGTTGGAGTTAAAGTTATTTGACTTTTGCCAGCTTTTAAAAAATATATCTGTAGGAGAATGGCATGCCCAAAATGCTGAACATTAATGTCATGCCATCTGACATCAGTCTAATGATATATTTCTTAGAAAATGAATTTGCCAATTCAGTAAAACTTGAAAAAATATTTCACATGTCAAGCTCACAAAGAGTGGATGTTATAAGTGACCTCTATTATGTGGGGCTTACACAGTAGAGTCAAATGACTGAATATAAACTTAGTTCATTAACAAGTGGATAGGAAAATTTATTATCTTTGGTGGTGCTTTCAGTCCCCCATAGCAGTGCCGAAAACATCATAAAAATGGAAATATGTCAAGTGCTGAGTCTACATGACATTTCCCTGATTTTTGTGGTAGTTTAGAGACACATTTTTCAAATACAAATATCTATCTTTAGGCCTCTTTTTAGTGCCCAACAAGTATACTCCATGGTTGAAAAGCAATATATACAGCAATTTCATAAAACAGGATGATTAACAATGGGAGAGGGGTGGGATAGGGAGGGTGGGAGGGAGACACAAGAGGAAGGAGATATGGGGATATATGTATAGGTGATTCACTTTGTTATAAAGCAGAAACTAACACACCATTGTAAAGCAATTATACTCCAATAAAGATGTTTTAAAAAAAAAATCAGAGAGGAGGACTCAAAGACAAACAGGTAAGCTTTTCCCTAGTAGACCTTGTTAGTCAACTAAATGCAAAAAGATGATAAATCCAAATTGACATATACTATTTTCTTTATATTGTATATTAATTGTTCATATTCCTGATGCTGGAATAGTTATCATCTGTAGGCTTGTCTGGTGTTAGAGGGTTTGGGGCTAGTTATAATTTTTTCTTTTATCTCATTCCAAGGATTTTAATTTTTTTAGACCAAATTTTATTTTGTTTTATTTTATTTTTTAAACATCTTTATTGGAGTATAATTGCTTTACAATGGTGTGTTAGTTTCTGCTCTATAACAAAGTGAATCAGCTATACACATACACACGTTCCCATATCTCTTCCCTCTTGTGTCTCCCTTCCTCACACCCTCTCTATCCCACCCCTCTAGGTGGTCACAAAGCACCGAGCTGATCTAATTTTTCAGTGAGCCCCTCTTGTCATAAAATAACAGACATAGTTGCTCATTAAAGAAAGAGCTTTCAAAGGCTTTGAAATATTATTTCCTTCTCTTTCCAGGGTTACATAAGGTTTTTTCAGGAGACACTCTGTGCAGATGCAAGCAGCCCAAGAACATTACTCAGCTTTCTAAAATGGCAATATTATAGTGCATCTACTTGTTACCTTACCAGGTTGTGGTCCACAACAAACCAGGCCTGACTGGGATTATGTAATTAAATACTGAAGTCCTAACCTGAGAGTTTCCAATGTCCTGGTGGTCAGAGAAGCATAAGTAGCACCAATGAGTTGTGCTGATGTCTCATTTAGGGAGTTGTATTGTCTCTGTTGGGCTAGAGTTGGTCTAGTATTTTCTTTCTCTTCTTATTGTGGTAAAAATCACATAACATAAAATTTATACCCTTAACCATTTTAAAGTGTTCAATTAAGTAGTATCAAGTATATTTACATTGTTGTGAAACAGATCCCCAGAACTTTTTTATCTTACAAATCTGAAACTCTATACCCATTTAACAACCCCTCTTTTTTTTTTGACAACTGAAAAAGAGTTTAATGTCTTAATTATAACATATTCAAAATTGGTCATAGATATAGTAACATATTAAATATAAAACAGTAAGGAGAAAACAGGCAAATGTTTATGTATGCAGAATAATGAAAGCCAAGACAGAGAAACTAAATGGAAAATATTAATCAATTTGCCTCCATACAAATTAAAAAAATAAAATCTGTATGTCACAAACATTACTAACAAAAACAAAATAAGAAAACTTTTATAATGTATGGGATATAGAATGGCTTTAAATTATTTATATATTAATACATTTTACAAAAATACAGAAAGACACATCTCAGTTAAAACATAGAGAAACATCTTTTTTTTTACACAAACACACACTGTATTTTATTTTTACAAGAGATAAACTGACACCAAGCATTGTAAATGTATGACCACAATAAAAGCAACAATGATTGCAATTACCAAACACGAAACACACTCATACTATGTCATAATATTGACATTCAGTCCAGTAATCCTCCACTGTAACAGCTCCTTTACTTGGCAGTGAAAATCGATGTGTATATTTTTTGCCTCTGAGTCCTTGTGGGATTTTTTTTTTTATTCAAACAGAAAGTCACAAAAATTATAATCAAGCTCATCAGTTCACTCAGTCCCACGTAATTAATTTTTTTATCTTGATCTTTTGTTAGCACTTTTATGAATTCATCAGTTTCCCATTAGAGTTCTGAAAATGCTTATTCATTCTGTTCAGCAGTATAGTCAGTTACCAGAAACCTGTACTTGCCAGAGTCTTTTCCATGAATCCCTTGAAGATGAAACCCTTTTATAGGAACATTTTTCCAAAAGCATCAGAGTATACCCAGAACTGTCTGTAAATGACAAAAGACTTAAAAATGACCACAGTTAAAGATTTGATGAAAGTCCATAATAATGCAATTGACAAGGAAATTTAGTTATTTCTGAGATATACATTTTAAAGTAATAACTAGAATTATGACTTATAACATTATACCAGAACATAGAAGATTTTTAGAAATTTCATGTAATGTCTGAAACATTTATATTAACATATTTCCATACACATAACCCAAAGAAAGTTTAGTATTAGTTGTTTTTTGTTTGTTTGTTTGTTTGTTTATGCTGCAGATTCTTATTAGTCATCAATTTTATACACATCAGTGTATACATGTCAATCCCAATCACCCAATTCAGCACACCACCATCCCCCGCCACTGCAGTTTTCCCCCCTTGGTGTCCATATGTTTGTTCCCTACATCTGTGTCTCAACTTCTGCCCGACAAACCGGTTCATCTGTACCATTTTTCTAGGTTCCACATACTTGCGTTAATATACGATATTTGTTTTTCTCTTTCTGACTTACTTCACTCTGTTTCACAGTCTCTAGGTTCATCCACATCTCAACAAATGATTCAATTTCTTTCCTTTTTATGGCTGAGTAATATTCCATTGTATATATGTACCACATCTTTTTATCCATTCATCTGTCGATGAGAATTTAGGTTGCTTCCATGACCTGGCTATTGTAAATAGTGCTGCAATGAACATTGGGGTGCATGTGTCTTTTTGAATTATGGTTTTCTCTGGGTATATGCCCAGTAGTGGGATTGCTGGATCATATGGTAGCTCTATTTTTAGTTTTCTAAGGAACCTCCATACTGTTCTCCATAGTGGCTGTATCAATTTACATTCCCACCAACAGTGCAATAGGGTTCCCTTTTCTCCACACCCTCTCCAGCATTTGTTGTTTGTAGATTTTCTGATGATGCCCATTCTAACTGGTGTGAGGTGATACCTCAGTGTAGTTTTGATTTGCATTTCTCTAATAGTTAGTGATGTTGAACAGCTTTTCATGTGCTTCTTGGCCATGTGTATGTCTTCTTTGGAGAAATGTCTATTTAGGTCTTCTGCGCATTTTTGGATTGGGTTGTTTGTTTCTTTAATATTGAGCTGCATGAGCTGTTTATATATTTTGGAGATTACTCCTTTGTCCATTGATTCTTTTGCAAATATTTTCTCCCATTCTGAGGGTTGTCTTTTCTTGTTTATGGTTTCCTTTGCTGTGCAAAAGCTTTGAAGTTTCATTAGGTCCCATTTGTTTATTTTTATTTCCATTACTCTAGGAGGTGGATCAAAAAAGATCTTGCTGTGATTTATGTCAAAGAGTGTTCTTCCTATGTTTTCCTCTAAGAGTTTTATAGTGTCCGGTCTTACATTTAGGTCTCGAATCCATTTTGAGTTTATTTTTGTATATGGTGTTAGGGAGTGTTCTAATTTCATTCTTTTACATGTACCTCTCCAGTTTTCCCAGCACCACTTATTGAAGAGACTGTCTTTTCTCCATTTTATATCTTTGCCTCCTTTGTCATAGATTAGTTGACCATAGGTGCGTGGGTTTATCTCTGGGCTTTCTATCTTGTTCCATTGATCTATGTTTCTGTTTTTGTGCCAGTACCATATTGTCTTAATTACTGTAGCTTTGTAGTATAGTCTGAAGTCAGGGAGTCTGATTCCTCCGCCTCCGTTTTTTTCCCTCAAGTCTGCTTTGGCTATTCAGGGTCTTTTGGATGATTTGTTCTAGTTCTGTAAAAAATGCCATTGGTAATTTGATAGGGATTGCATTGAATCTGTTGATTGCTTTGGGTAGTAGAGTCATTTTCACAATATTGATTCTTCCAATCCAAGAACATGGTATAGCTCTCCATCTGTACAGGCTTCGGATGCACAGGCTCAGCAGCCATGGCTCACAGGCCCAGCTGCTCCGTGGCACATGGGATCCTCCCGGACCGGGGCACGAACCCATGTCCCCTGCATCGGCAGGTGGACTCTCAACCAGTGCGCCACCAGGGAAGCCCCTGTTGGTATCATCTTTAATTTCTTTGATCAGTGTCTTATAGTTTTCTGCATACAGGTCTTTTGTCTCCCTAGGTAGGTTTATTCCTAGGTATTTTATTCTTTTTGTTGCAGTGGTAAATGGGAGTGTTTCCGTAATTTCTCTTTCAGATTTTCCATCATTACTGTATAGGATTGCCAGAGATTTCTGTGCATTAATTTTGTATCCTGCAACTTTACCAAATTCATTGATTAGCTCTAGTAGTTTTCTGGTGGCATTTGTAGGATTCTCTATGTGTAGTATCATGGCATCTGCAAACAGTGACAGTTTTACTTCTTCTTTTCTAATTTGTATTCCTTTTATTTCTTTTTCTTCTCTGAATGCTGTGGCAACACCTCTTTTTTAACCCCTCTTCCCAGCCTCTTGCAACCACCATTCTACTTTTTGTTTATTTGAATTTGACTACTTTAGATACCTCATGTAAATGGAGTTATACAGTATTTGTCTTTTTGTAACCAGCTTATTCCAGTTAGCATAACGTGCTCATGGTTCATCCATATTGTAGCATGTGGCAGGTTTTCCTTACTTTTTAAGGTTGAATAATATTCCATTGTATGTGTGTCCACATTTTGTTTGTCGATGGATATTTTGGTTGCTTCCACCTGTTGGCTGTTGGATATAGTGTTGCTATGCACATGGGTGTGCAATTGTCTCTTAGAGATCCTGATTTAAATTCTTTTGGATATATATCCAGGAGTGAGAATGCTGTTCTCTTTGGGTTACCATTTACATGGAATACCTTTTTCCATCCTTTCACTTTAATTTTATGTGTGTACTTAAATCTGAAATGAATCTTCTGTAGACAGCATATCGTTGGGTCCTGAGTGGTTTTTCATTTTGATATTTAAGGCAAAGTATGTCTTTTCACTGAGGAATTTAATCCATTTACATTTAAAGTAATTGCTGATGGGGAAGGACTAACTTTTGCCATTTTGTTAATTGGTTTCCCTACGTCTTGTAGCTTTTTTGTCCTTCTCTCTTTCTCTTTGTGTTCATTGATATTTTTTGCTGTGGTATGCTACGATTCACCTCTCTTCTCCTTTTGTATGTATTCTATAGATATTTTATTAGTGGTTCCCATTGCAATTTAAGTAAGACATCTTAAAACTGTAACATTCTATTGTAAACTGATAACTTAACTTCTATCACATACAAAAACTGTAATCCTTTACAGCTTAACTCCTTCCATTTTATGTTATTGATTTCACAAATTCCACATTTATATATTGTATACTCATTAGCATAGATTTGTAGGGCTCTTTTTATGCTTTTGTCATTTAAATCTGTGAACCAAAATTGCTATAGCACAGGTTGCTTTATTTGTCTATGTATTTAACTTTACCAGATAACCTTTTATTTTTGTATAGCTTCATGTTACTATCTACTATCCTTTTGTTTCAACTTGAAGGATTCCCTGTAACATTGCTTGCAGAGCAAGTCTAGTGGTAATGAACTCCCTCAACTGTTGTTTATTTCAAAAAGTCTTAATTTCTCCTTAATTTTTGAAAGACATTTTTGCCAGATGCAGTATTTTTGGTTGACATTTTTTTCTTTCAGAGTTTCAAATATATTATTCCACTCCCTTCTGGCCTGTAATATTTCTACTGAGGAACCTGCTGATATTTTTATGGAAGCTTGCTTATATGTGACAAATTACTTTTCTCTTGTTACCTTCAAGATTCTCTCTTTGTCAGTTTTATTATAATGTGTCTCATTTTATTATAATATGTCTCTTTGGGTTTATCTTGTTGGACTCCTCTGAGCTTCTTGAATCTCTGTATACTCATTTTGTTCCTCTGATATGGGAGGTTTTGGCCATTATTTCTTCAAATAAGCTTTTGGCTCCTTTCTCTTTTCCTTCTGGGATTCTCATAGTTCATAGATTGGTCAGCTTGATAGTATCTTATAAGTCCTTTTGGCTCTCTTTACTTTTTGTTGTTCTGTTTTTCTTTTGAGTCTTCTGTCTTCAAGTCCAATGATCCTTTTTTACTGCCTGATCAAGTCTGCTGTTGAATCCCTTCTAATGATTTTTTTCAGTTTAACTATTGTATTTTTGAATTCCAGAATTTCTGTTTGATTCTGTCTTTATAGTTTCTATCTCTTTGTTCATATTATCATTTGTTCATGTATAATTTTACTGATTTCATTTAGTTGTCTGCTCTTTAACTCATCGAGCATTATTATGACAGTTATTTTAAACTATTTGTTAGGTGGCTCATAGATCTGTATTAAAGAAATATACAATTAGTTTCTGGCATTTAGTTTGTTCCTTTGGACCATGTTTCCCTCTTTCTTTGTATGCATTTAAAATTTTTCTAGGTTTTGGGCATTTGGAAAAATAACAACCTCTCCAATTATTTGAGTACTGGCTTTGTAGTGGGAGAACTTCACAAATCACTCTGGCTGGAGGTTCTAGAACCTCTCAAACGTTTTCTGATCTCTCGCTCCTCCTGGCATCTGTCTGCACAACTTCAGCTCTAATGTGTCATTCACCTCTGTTTTTAGCAGTTTCTGTATTCTGGCCCCAGTCCCATCACTCCTCTGAGTCAGGAGAGTGAGAAATCAGTCCCTTCAGCAGTCCCTACATGAGCCAGAAGGTTGGTCATATGGTCCACTTTTTTGTGTCCATCACAAGGAAGAAGCTCCAGTCAGTATGGGGGCTTTCCTCCTAGTTGCACTATGCCACGTAGGAGGAGGGCACAAATGGTTGTGCCAAACACCATGAATTTTCCTACCCCTTTTGATAGAATTCCTTCTTGGGTTTACAGTGCTCTGGGTGCTGTATCTTCTCAACTAATCTTTAGAGCTCTCACAGATGTATTCTGGTCTATATGTTATTGTTAGCTTGATGTCTCTGTAGGTGAAAGTGTCTGTAGCTTCTTATTCTACTATCTTGCTGACATCACTCTGCTTGAATGTTCTTAAGTATTCTGAATACCACTAATATTATTTGTATTCATAAGATGATCATAAGCTTATAACTGAAACCAGTCCCAGACTGAAAGAGGGACAGAGAAGGTAAGATTGTTACATGTTAACTGTGAGATCTGGAAGTGAAGGTGAGCTAACACATGTTTGGCCTAAATATAATTAACTCTCCAGCATTTGTACCACAGAGTTGTTTAATTCCAAAGGTACACTTAAGGTGTGGAGAGTGGGGTTTGACACTGAAGAAAAGGATGTCAGATCATATCTTTACTCTCGTCCTCAATACCATCTCTGAAAAAGCCTCTTTCGTTCATGAGAGCCAGGTTATTAATAAATAAGAGGAATTCCTGTAGTCCATTCCCCCTAGGATTTGATTCCACTCTCTGAATCTTAGCCCCAATTAGATACCAAGCGAACCCCTACTAGGACTTCTCCAGAGAACATGAATATTGGCCCACCAATATTTGGGAGCCCATGTAATGTTTTCCCTGGGGCAACAGAATAAAGAGCTGTTCTTGCAGCTGGTGGCTTTGATGGTAGAAAGGTTACTTTTGTGTTTGTACAATGGAATATTCCCAACTAACAGCACTAGTTGTATTTTTACCTTCATACACTAAGTGGCTGTTTGAGTTAATCTCCAATTTAGTAATAAGAGGAAGAAAGCATCCTTATTAAGGGTAGGGATACAAGAACTAATCCACCTGGGTTCAGAAATGTACTTTCCCATGTACTGGCTGTTTTGACTTTAGGTAAATCACATAACTTTTCTGTGCCATCTGTAAAACAGGATTAATAATAATACCTACCTAATATGGAGATTGTAAGGATTAAGTGAGTTAATACAAGTAAAGTACTTGGCACATAGTAGGTATGCATTTGCTATTTTTAATATTGATCTTTTTCAAAGGAAAGATGCTTAAGCACTTCAGTCCCAAGGTTCCTGGGGTACTGCCATTATAGAATACCTTGCTATGGTAAGCTCTCCTTCCTTTGGTATTTCTGATTTAAGGGTCTCTTCTATTATTGGGTCAATGTGTGTAAACAATCTAATTTCTGTTTACAGCCACATTACCTACCAATTCATACTGGAAGTACAAAGCTTCTGTCATGAGCTTGATGAATGATAAGGAATGGTTTAACCCAAAAGAAATGACACCCCTTCCCCTTATATATTTTCCCCCTTCCATTTTATTGAGACAGAATAGTGTATAGGAATGACACCGAACTAAGGGTCTAAGTCCATCCCTTACTAGCTATATCAGTCTGAGTAAGCAACCTCTTGCAGTCTTAGTCACCTCATTGATAAAATGACACTAAACCATCCCTGACTACTAGTAGGATTATAGTTAGTCAGGCAATAAGTTTGTGGAAAATAATATTATACTGCGAGGAAAGATGACTTTAGTGAACCCTTAATTTTATCCACACCACACAGCTATTTCACCACTACCCTTACCACCTTCATGTCTTCCTTCATGTCATTTCCCCAGAAAATGTTTCTCTGAACACTATCTAAACTAGCCCACTCACATCATGTTTTATGGTATGATCCTGCTTATTAACTTTATATGACTTACCACAGTCTGTAACTATCACTTTTACTTATTAATTTACCTGTTTAGTGTCTGTATCTTTTAGCATGATGCTTTGTCCTCTGTGGCCATTATGCAGTAGACAGTGTGGTAGCATTTGGTGGACTTCTGAGGTTAGTGGAGGAATGAGATTTAACTTTCTATTTCTCAAAGACAGAGTGATTACAGACTACGCCAGTGTACCCCTTGTGACACGTCTTCTACTCTTTCCTTTTTAAAATCCTTTCCTCCACCCGAACACTTTTTCCGTTTCTTTCTTCCTCAGATGTAAAAGTGACTACCACCAGATAGGGGAAGAATAAAGCAATGGTTCTGAGTGTAGAAAATTAGAATACATTTTGATTTTCTTTTCTGCTTTCCCCTTTCAAGTTCTTTATGATGTAAATACTGGAGAGAAGGGATAACCTGGTTGTGGGCTTGCAATTCTTTAGAAATAGTGCAAGTGTTAAGATAAGTTAACCTAGCTGTAATAGGGAAATTAAGCAGTGTTTTTTTTTTGTTTTTTTTAGGGTGACTAATGAGATCTGTAGGACTCTGAAAACAAAAGGTAGACAGTTTAAAGAGGCATGTGTTCAGAGTAGGAACACAGAAAGTGAATATAACTACTTTGAGGAAGTAACTGAATTTATTAGCCTTGAGATTTTTTGTGCCTGAGTTCAGTGAACTGATGAATTCACATGCTCACCCTCTCTTTCAGTGCTCTATCAAATTCCTAAAAGGTGTCCACCATGATGTCTTCCATTTTTGTTCTTCAAACGTATGGCTTGAATCAGAAGGCATTTCCCCATCTCCTTTGGAAGTATCTCTCATTAAAATCCAGAGAAAGCTATTACTTATCTTTGTGGAAATTATATAGAAAATGGCGATGTCTGTTGATTTAAAATTGTGAAGCTCAGCTTGCTCCCAGTGACTCAGCACCCACACACATACTGCAGCAAATTTCAGCCTTCCAATCCCATTACCTCCCCCTGCTATGTTTCAAGGGGCTACATGATGCTATTCGACTATCTTGGAGCTGCTACTATTGCAGCTTTTGGTGTATCTGGGTGTCCAGATGCCCCCTCCTATTCCACCAGGAGTTCAGTCATTAAGGCAAGACTCCTATTTCTCTGGGAGCTTACAGCCTTCATGCATTAAACAGGCCCAATTTGCTGCAGATCCTTCTTTTAGCTAATAGGTTCCTCCATGCTTCCTGTGTAAAGTATTGTTCCACCTAGTTCTTGCTTAAGCAGCTCCTCCAGAGCCCCTAGAGGTCCTTTATACACATTCTGTCAGTGGTATGAGGGATTTGTTTCTTTCTTTTGATTTTTGTGAAGATCATACATGTAGAGAATGTTGCCTAAAGTATTAATTGTCCCTGAATCTAGTAGTCTCACCTTGAAATGAGACCAGTTCACTAGGGGAATCAGTTTCAGATACGTTTCTAATTATGTGATCTCTAGCTATCCGGTATAATTGATAGAAATAATTCTTAGTTCTGTCTGCTTCAGATCATTGTATTATGCTGTCTCTGAGTTATTTGAAAGAATAGGGGAAGGGATAACAGTTGGGGAAAAAATATGCCATGCATCTGTATGGATTATAATGTATAAGCCAAAGGGGGGTGGGTAGCGTTTTCAAAATATATACCTTGGAGCCATGACTTCAGGAAGAGAAAATAATAACTGGAATGAACTTTGAGAAAAATAATTATAGGGAGATAAGATAAGCAGGAAAATGAGATAACTTATACTAAGAACTCCAGAGCCTTACTACAATTTCACCTGTCAGAAATGCTGCTAAAGAACTTGAACCTAATGATTAAGAAGATAGGCTTTGAAGTCGCACAGATTTAGGTGTGAGGCCTTGTTCTGTTTCATTACCCGTGTGACCTTGGGTATGTCTCTGCACTTTATTTGAGACATGGATATATTAATAGTAATACAGTTCCACAGGGTTGTTGTAAGAGTTAAATTTAATAATACATGTAAAGTTTTTGGCACAGTGCCTGGCATATATTAAGCATCATTAAAAGAAAGCTATTATGTTACTGTCACTATCAGCAGGCTAGACACATAGAAGTAACATATTATATGTTTTTTCTTGTATAAGGAGTAGTTAAAAGTGGTCCCTTCATTTACATACCTGTGCAATATTGGGCAAATTAGCAAAAATCTCTGTATCTCAGTTTCTTCAAGTATCAAATAGGTATAAAGATAGTACCTATCACATAAATTTTTTAACATCTTTATTGGAGTATAATTGCTCTACAATGGTGTGTCAGCTTCTTCCCCACAACAAAGTGAATCCGCTATACATACACATGTTCCCATATCTCTTCCCTCTTGTGCGTCTCCCTCCCTCCCACCCTCCCTATCCCACCCCTCCAGGTGGTAACAAACAACCGAGCTGATCTCCCTGTGCTATGCGGCTGCTTCCCACTAGCTATCTATTTTACGTTTGGTAGTGTATATATGTCCATGCCACTCTCTTACTTTGTCATAGCTTACCCTTCCCTCTCACGATATCCTGAAGTCCATTCTCTAGTAGGTCTGCGTCTTTATTCCCATCTTACCCCTAGGTTCTTCATGACCTTTTTTTTTTTTCTTAGATTCCATATATATGTGTTAGCATACGGTATTTGTTTTTCTCTTTCTGACTTACTTCACTCTGTGTGACATACTCTAGGTCCATCCAGCTCACTACAAATATCTCAATTTCGTTTCTTTTTATGGCTGAGTAATATTCCATTGTATATATGTGCCACATCTTCTTTATCCGTTCATCTGATGATGGGCACTTAGGTTGCTTCCATGTCCTGGCTATTGTAAATAGAGCTGCAATGAACATTTTGGTACATGACGCTTTTTGAATTACGGTTTTCTCAGGGTATATGCCCAGTAGTGGGATTGCTGGGTCGTATGGGAGTTCTATTTTTAGTTTCTTAAAGAACCTCCATACTGTTCTCCATAGTGGCTGTACCAATTCACATTCCCACAAATAGTGCAAGAGGGTTCCCTTTTCTCCACACCCTCTCCAGCATTTATTGTTTGTAGATTTTTTGATGATGGCCATTCTGACTGGTGTGAGATGATATCTCATTGTAGTTTGGATTTGCATTTCTCTAATGATTAATGATGTTGAGCATTCTTTCATATGTTTGTTGGCAATCTGTATATCTTCTTTGGAGAAATGTCTATTTAGGTCTTCTGCCCATTTTTGGATTAGGTTCTTTGTTTTTTTTTATTGAGCTGCATGAGCTGCTTGTAAATATTGGAGATTACTCCTTTGTCAGTTGCTTCATTTGCAAATATTTTCTCCCATTCTGAGGGTTGTCTTTTGGTCCTGTTTATGATTTCCTTTGCTGTGCAAAAGCTTTTAAGTTTCATTAGGTCCCATTTGTTTATTTTTGTTTTTATTTTCATTTGTCTAGGAGGTGGGTCAAAAAGGATCTTGATGTGATTTATGTCATAGAATGTTCTGCCTATGTTTTCCTCTAAGAATTTGATAGTGTCTGGACTTACATTTAGGTCTTTAATCCATTTTGAGTTTATTTTTGTGTATGGTGTTAGGGAGTGTTCTAATTTAATACTTCTACATGTAGCTGTCCAGTTTTCCCAGCACCACTTATTGAAGAGGCTGTCTTTTCTCCACTGTATATTCTTGCCTCCTTTATCAAAGATGAGGTGACCATATGTGCATGGGTTTATCTCTGGGCTTTCTATCCTGTTCCACTGATCTATATTTCTGTTTCTGTGCCAGTACCATACTGTCTTGATTACTGTAGCTTTGTAGTATAGTCTGAAGTCAGGGAGCCTGATTCCTCCAGCTCCATTTTTCTTTCTCATGGTTGCTTTGGCTATTCGGGGTCTTTTCTGTTTCCATACAAGTTGTGAAATTTTTTGTTCTATTTCTGTGAAAAATGCCATTGGTAGTTTGATAGGGATCGCATTGAATCTGTAGATTGATTTGGGTAGTAGAGTCATTTTCACAGTGTTGATTCTTCCGATCCAAGAACATGGTATATCTCTCCATCTATTTGTATCATCTTTAATTTCTTTCATCAGTGTCTTATAATTTTCTGCATACAGGTCTTTTGTCTCCCTAGGTAGGTTTATTCCTAGATATTTTATTCTTTTTGTTACAATGGTAGATAGGAGTGTTTTCATGATTTCACTTTCAGATTTTTCATCATTAGTGTATACGAATGCCAAAGATTTCTGTGCATTACTTTTGTATCCTACAACTTTACCAAATTCATTGATTAGCTCTAGTAGTTTTCTGGTAGCATCTTTAGGATTCTCTATGTAGAGTATCATGTCATCTGCAAACAGTGACAGCTTTACTTCTTCTTTTATGATGTGGATTCCTTTTATTTCTTTTTCTTCTCTGATTGCTTTGGCTAAAACTTCCAAAACGATGTTGAATCATGGTGGTGAGAGTGGGCAACCTTGTCTTGTTCCTGATCTTATGGAAATGGTTTGAATTTTTCACCATTGAGGACGATGTTGGCTGTAGGTTTGTCATATATGGCCTTTATTATGTTGAGGAAAGTTCCCTCCATGCCTACTTTCTTCAGGGTTTTTATCATAAATGGGTGTTGAATTTTGCCCAAAGCTTTCTCTGCATCTATTGAGATGATCATATGGTTTTTATCCTTCAATTTGTTAATATGGTATATCAAATTGATTGATTTGCGTATATTGAAGAATCCTTGCATTCCTGGAATAAACCCAACTTGATCATGGTGTATGCTCCTTTTAATGTGCTGTTGGATTCTGTTTGCTAGTATTTTGTTGAGGATTTTTGCATCTATGTTCATCAGTGATATTGGCCTGTAGTTTTCTTTCTTTGTGACATCTTTGTCTCGTTTTCGTATCAGGGTGATGTTGGCCTCATAGAATGGGTTTGGGAGTGTCCCTCCCCGTGCTATATTTTGGAAGAGTTTGAGAAGGATATGTGTTAGCTCTTCTCTAAATGTTTGGTAGAATTCGCCTGTGAAGCCGTCTGGTCCTGGGCTTTTGTTTGTTGGAAAATTTTTTGTTTGTTTTTTCTTTTTTGCGGTACATGGGCCTCTCACTGTTTTGGCCTCTCCCACTGCGGAGCACAAGCTCCGGACGTGCAGGCTCAGTGGTCATGGCTCACGGGCCTAGCCACTTCACGGCATGAGGGATCTTCCCGGACCGGGGCACGAACCCGTGTCCCCTGCATCGGCAGGCGGACTCTCAACCACTGCGCCACCAGGGAAGCCGTGTTGCAGGATTTTTAATCACAGTTTCAATTTCAGTGCTTGTGATTGGTCTGTTCATATTTTCTATTTCTTCCTGGTTCGGTCTCGGCAGGTTGTGCATTTCTAAGAATTTGTCCATTTCTTCCAGGTTGTCCATTTTATTGGCATAGAGCTGCTTGCAGTAGTCTCTCATGGTCCTTTGTTTTTCTGCAGTGTCAGTTGTTACTTCTCCTTTTTCATTTCTAATTCTATTGATGTGAGTCTTCTCCCTTTTTTTCTTCATGAGTCTGGCTAATGGTTTATCAATTTTGTTTATCTTCTCAAAGAACCAGCTTTTAGTTTTATTGATCTTTGCTATCGTGTCCTTCATTTCTTTTTCATTTATTCCTGATCTGATATTTGTGATTTCTTTCCTTCTGCTAACTTTGGGTTATTTTTGTTCTTTCTCTAATCGTGTTAGGTGCAAGGTTACGTTGTTTATTTGAGATGTTTCCTGTTTCTTAAGGTAGGATTGTATTGCTGTAAAATTTGCTCTTAGAACTGCTTATGCTGCATCTCATAGGTTTTGGGTCGTCGTGTCTCCATTGTCATTTGTTTCTAGGTATTTTTTGATTTCCTCTTTGATTTCTTCAGTGGTCACTTCGTAATTAAGTAGTGTATTGTTTAGCTTCCATGTGTTTGTATTTTTTACAGATCTCTTCCTCTAATTGATATCTAGTCTCATATTGTTGTGGCCGGAAAGATACTTGATACGATTTCAATTTTCTTAAATTTACCAAGGCTTGATTTGTGACCCAAGATATGATCTATCCTGGAGAATGTTCCATGAGCACTTGAGAAAAATGTGTATTCTGTTGTTTTTGGATGGAATGTCCTATAAATATCAATTAAGTCCATCTTGTTTAATGTATCATTTAAAGCTTGTGTTTCCTTATTTATTTTTATTTTGGATGATATTTCCATTGGTGAAAGTGGAGTGTTAAAGTCCCCTACTATGATTGTGTTACTGTTGGTTTCCCCTTTATGGTTGTTATTATTTGCCTTATGTATTGAGGTGCTCCTATGTTGGGTGCATAAATATTTACAGTTGTTATATCTTCTTCTTGGATTGATCCCTTTATCATTATGTAGTGTCCTTCTTTGTCTCTTGTAATAGTCTTTATTTTAAATTCTATGTTGTCTGATATGAGAATTGCTACTCCAGCTTTCTTTGGATTTCCATTTGCATGGAATATCTTATTCTGCCCCCTCAACTTCAGTCTGTGTGTGTCCCTAGGTGTGAACTGGGTCTCTTGTAAACAGCATATATACAAGTCTTGTTTTTGTATCCATTCAGCCAGTGTGTGTCTTTTGGTGGGAGCATTTAGTCCATTTACATTTAAGGTAATTATCAATATGTATGCTCCTATTCCCATTTTCTTAATTGTTTTGGGTTTGTTATTGTAGGTCTTTTCCTTCTCTTGTGTTTCTTGCCTAGAGAAGTTCCATTAGCATTTGTTGTAAAGCTGGTTTGTTGGTGCTGAACTCTGTCAGCTTTTGCTTGTCTGTAAAGGTTTTAATTTCTCCGTCAAATCTGAATGAGATCCTTGCTGCGTAGAGTAATCTTGGTTGTAGGTTTTTCTCCTTCATCACTTTAAATATGTCCTGCCACTCCCTTCTGGCTTGCAGAGGTTCTGCTGAAAGAGCAGCTGTTAACCTTATGGGGATTCCCTTGTGTTATTTGTTGTTTTTCCCTTGCTGCTTTTAATATGTTTTCTTTGTATTTAATTTTTGATAGTTTGATTAATACGTGTCTTGGCATGTTTCTCCTTGGATTTATCCTGTATGGGACTCTTTGTGCTTTCTGGACTTGATTAACTCTTTCCTTTCCCATATTAGGGAAGTTTTCAACTATCATCTCTTCAAATACTTTCTCAGTCCATTTCTTTTTCACTTTTTCTTCTGCGACCCCTATAATTCGAATGTTGGTGCTTTTAGTGTTGTCCCAGAAGTCTCTGAGAGTGCCCTCCCTACTTTTCATTCTTTTTTCTTTATTCTTCCCTGCAGTAGTTATTTCCAGTATTTTATCTTCCAGGTCACTTATCCGTTCTTCTGCCTCAGTTATTCTGCTATTGATCCCATCTAGAATATTTTTAATTTCATTTATTGTGTTGTTCATCATTGCTTGTTTCATCTTTAGTTCTTCTAGGTCCTTGTTAAATGTTTCTTGCATTTTTTCTTTCTTATTTCCAAGATTTTGAATCATCTTTACTATCATTATTCTGAATTCTTTTTCAGGTAGACTGCCTATTTCCTCTTCATTTGTTAGGTCTGGTGGGTTTTTACCTTGCTTCTTCACCTGCTGTGTGTTTTTCTGTCTTTTCATTTTGCTTGTCTTACTGTGTTTGGGGTCTCCTCTTTGCAGGCTGCAGGTTCGTAGTTCCCTTTTTTTTGGTGTCTGTCCCCAGTGGCTAAGATTGGTTCAGTGGGTTGTGTAGGCTTCCTGGTGGAGGTGACTAGTGCCTGTGTTCTGGTGGATGAGGCTGGATCTTGTCTTTCTGGTGAGCAGGTCCACATCTGGTGGTGTGTTATTGGGTGTCTGTGGCCTTATTATGATTTTAGGCAGCCTGTCTGCTAATGGGTGGGGTTGTGTTCCTGTCTTGCTAGTTGTTTGGCATAGGGTGTCCAGCACTGTAGCTTGCTGGTTGTTGAGTGAAGCTGGGTCTTGGTGTTGAGATGGAGATCTCTGGGGGATTTTCACCATTTGATATTATGTGGAGCTGGGAGGTCTCTTGTGGACCAGTGTCCTGAACTTCGCTCTCCCACCTCAGAGGCACAGCACTGAGTCCTGGCTGGAGCACCAAGAGCCTTTCATCCACATGGCTCAGAATAAAAGGGAGAAAAAAATAGTAAGAAATAAAGAGGATAAAATAAAATAACGTAAGATAAAATAAAGTTATTAAAATAAAAAATAATTGTTAAGAAAAAATTTTTTAAAAAGTAAAAAAAAAACGGATGGACTGAACCCTAGGACAAATGGTGAAAGCAAAGCTATACAGACAAAATCTCATACAGAAGCATACACATACACACTCACAAAAAGAGGAAAAGTGGAAAAAATATCTATCTTGCTCCCGAAGTCCACCTCCTCAGTTTGGGATGATTCGTTGTCTATTCAGGTATTCCACAGATGCAGGTACATCAGGTTTATTGTGGAGATTTAATCTGCTGCTCATGAGGCTGCTGGGAGGTATTTCCCTTTCTCTTCTTTGTTCACACAGCTCCCGGGTCTCACCTTTGGATTTGTCCCCGCCTCTGCCTGTAGGTCGACCGTGGGCATCTGTTCTTTGCTCAGACAGCACGGGGTTAAAGGAGCAGCTGATGTGGGGGCTCTGGCTCACTCAGGCCGGGGGGAGGAGGGGTGCTGATACGGAGCGAGCCTGCGGCAGCAGAGGCCAGCGTGACGTTGCACCAGCTTGAGGCGCGTTGTGCGTTCTCCCGGGTAAGTTGTCCCTGGATCACGGGACCCTGGCAGTGGCGGGCTGCACAGGCTCCTGGGAGGTAAAGTGTGGATAGTGACCTGTGCTCGCACACCGGCTTCTTGGTGGCGGCAGCAGCAGCCTTAGCGTCTCATTACCATCTCTGGGGTCCGCGCTGATAGCCGCGGCTCATGCCTGTCTCTGGAGCTCCTTTAAGTAGCACTCTTAATCTCTCCTCACGCACCAGGAAACAAGGAGGGAAGAAAACGTCTCTTGCCTCTTCGGCAGGTCCAGACTTTTTCCTGGACTCCCTCCCAGCTAGCCGTGGTGCACTAACCCCTTCAGGCTGTGTTCATGCCACCAACCCCAGTCCTCTCCCTGCTATCCGACCAAAGCCCGAGCCTCAGCTCCCAGCCCCTGCCCCCGCCCCGGCAGGTGAGCAGACAAGCCTCTCGGGCAGGTGAGTGCCGGTCGGCACCAGTCCTCTGCGTGAGAATCTTACCGCTTTGCCCTCCGCACCTCTGTTGCTGTGCTCTCCTCCACGGCACCGAAGCTTCCCCTCTCCACCACCTGCAATCTCTGCCCACGAAGGGGCTTCCTAGTGTGTGGGAACCTTTCCTCCTTCACAGCTCCCTCCCACTGGTGCAGGTCCTCTCCCTATTCTTTTGTGTCTGTTTTTTATTTTTTCTTTTGCCCTACCCAGGTACGTGGGGAGCTTCTTGCCTTTTGGGAGGTCTTAGGTTTTCTGCCAGCATTCAGTGGGTGTTCTATAGGAGCAGTTCCCCGTGTAGATGTATTTCTGATGTATCTGTGGGGAGGAAGGTGATCTCCACGTCTTACTCTTCTGCCATCTTCCTCAACTCTCCCACATAAAGTTTTAAGGTTCAATTAGATAATATAGTAAAATCTCAGCTAAGAGACTGGTGTCGTATTGAATGCTAAATAAATGTTAGTGGTTATTTTTATTACTCATTTGACCCCAGATGTCAATAGGCTGTGATTTCAAAATAGAGGTCTTCATTTATTCCATCCTCAAACATTTTTTACGTGTGTACTCTGTGCCAGACACTGTCTTTAGGACTAGATATATCAACAAATAAAGCAGAAGAATATCAATTTTTTGTGCTTTTATTCGTTTGGAGGCTGCTAAACACAATAAGTATGTTATATAGTATGTTAGAAAGTGATAAGTTCTATGGGAGAAAAATGAGTACAGTAAGGGTGGAGGTGCTGGGGTGGAGAGGGGTAAGAGGTTACAGTATTAACAGGCAATCAGGGTAGGTCTATCTGGAAAAGTGTCATTTGAGCAAAAATGTAAAAGAGATGAGGAAGAGAGCCATGTAGCTATCTGAAGCAGGTGTGATCCTGACAGAGAACATCCAGGAAAGCCCTGAGACAAATTTGTACCTGGTGTGTTAAGCAAATAGTGAAATTATCAGTGTGCCTGAAGTGGAATGAGCAAGAAGAAGAGATGTAGGAGATGATGTCAGATAGGTTCAGGAACACAGATCATGTAGGGCCTTGTACATCACTGTATGAAATTTGGACTTTACTTTGAGTGAGATCAGAAGCAATTGGAAGGATTTGAGAAAAGAAATGATATGAGCTAAGTTGTCTTTTAAATAGCTCATAATGGCTGTTATATATTGAGTAGACAATGGGGGATGATAAAGGTTAGAAACAAGGTAACCAGTTAGGGAGCTATTAAGTAACCCAGGACAAATTATGGTTGCTTGTACTAGAGTGGTACAGGTGGAAGTGGTCAGATTCTGCATAGTTTGAAAGCAGAGCTCACAGGAGTTACTGACTGATTGGATGTGAGGTGTGAAAGAAAGAGAAGCCAAGAATAATGCCAAGGATTTTGGCTTGAATGGAGTTGCCATTAACTGAGTATGGCAGATAGATTCTAAGATGACCCCATATGGTTTGTTCCTACTGGTATTCATGCCTTTGTGGGATCACCTCCTCTTGAGTGTGGGAGGGACCAATTACTTGCTTCTAACGAACAGGATATGGCAAAAATGACGGGAAGTCACTTCCATGATTACATTATATAAGATGGTCACTTTCATACTATTAGCAGACTCTTTCCCTTGCTGGCTTTGATGAAGCAAGCAGATATATTAGAGAAGTCCATGTGGCAAAGAACTGAGGCTGGCTTCAGGTGGATAGCCAGCAAATATCTGAACTTGCAAACAAATACAGGAGCTTGGGAGTGGATCATTCTCTTATTAAACTTTCAGATGAGACCTCAAACGTGGCTGACACTTTGATTGCAGCATCATGAAGCACTCTGAAATCAGAAGGCCCAGCTAAGCCATGTTTTGACCCAAAGGAACTATGATATAATAAATGTGTGTTATGTTACGCCACTAAGTATGTTGTAAATTTTTATGCATCAATATATATTCAATATACTTGAAAGGAAAGCCTGGTGTTGAACCAGGTTTGTGGAAGTGGAGATCAGGAATTGCATATGGAATGTGTTGGGTTTGAGATGTCTATTAAACATTCAGGTGAACATGTTGGATATGTAAGTCTGGATTTCAGGAGAGAAATCTGAAAGGATGATATAAATTTGGAAATCAACAACATATACATGGGATTTGAAAACATGAAAATAGATGAGATCATTAGTAGTGAATGTAGAGAAAGAAGTAGTCCAGGGACTGAGCCCTAGGACACTCCAAAGTTAGTAAGATGGAGAGAAGAGGAAGAACTACAAAAAGTTGACTTGGAATGGTCAGTGAGATAGGAAGCAAAGCAAAATAGTATGCTATCCTAGAAACCAAGTAAAAAATGTTCCTGGGAGAAAAGAGTGATATATGCTGCTGTTATATGAAAAAAGATGAGGACTGAGAATTGACTGTTAGAATTAGTAACATGGAAATCATTGAAATAAATTGTCTAGCCAAAAGCCTAGAGAAAATGAGTAAAGAAGAATTGCTGTTAGTTAACATGAACAACTACTGATATTTTGAGGAGTATTGCTATTTAGTGGAAGCAGAGAAATGGGCCGGTAGCTTGTGAAGGGTAGTGGGATCCATAGATGGTTGTTTTTTCCCCTGATATAGGAAAAAAATGGGAATGATTAAGCAGGGAGGGAAAATGGATGATATAGTAGAGAGGGGATAATGCTGAAACAATGTCTTTTGAGTAGGCAAGATGGGATGGGATCTAATGAACAAGGGAATTGATTGACCTTAGGAATATGGACAAATAAATCATTTATTATAAAAGAAGAGGAAGAAAGAGTATACTTGACCCTCGAACAATACAAATTTGAACTGCATGGGTCCACTTATATGCAGAGTTTATTCAATAGTAAATGCTCTAGTACTACACAATCCACAGTTGATTGAATTTGTAGAAGGGGAAACATGGATATAAAGGAACCTTGGATATGGAGGGCCAACTATAACTTATACACAGATCTTCAACTCAGCGGAAAGGTGGGTACCCCTAAACACCACGTTGTTCAAGGGTCAACTGTATGTGGTTTCAGATGCAGACATGATGGTAGATGTGGTGAGCATTTTAGAAAGCTCTCTTTTGACTGTTTCAATCTTTTCAGTGAAGTAGAAAGCAAGGGCATCAGCTGAGAGTGAGGATGTAGAAGAAGGTGCTGAAAGTTTGAGTAGAGAAGAGAAATTGTGAAATAATACTTTAGGAAGATGGGAGAATAAGTAAACTAGAAAAATAAGATATATCTTCCAGGCAAGCATTAAGGGCCCACTTAAGGTTTGTGGCCATGTATTTGTGGATCTCTGTTTTTCTCCTTGTATTTTCATCTCCACGGGTACAGGCATAGGATAGTTGAACTGTTTGGACTTAACTAAAATACTATGAACTCACAGGCACCACTGGTTCCCATTAGGAGGAAATTTTTTCTATTATTTCTCTCCCTGGATATTCTCAAGGACTGCCTAGGTTTACTAGGTAAACCCTCGTCTGTTCATTGGTTTTCTTAACACTCCATCTTCCAGAATCCTTGGAGGTCAATCTCCACAAATGCTGACATCTCTACAACCCATTCTGCTAGTCACAGTTGTCCTAAGTGTTGCCTTGCTACTGGTTGCAGAACAGGAATGTGGTCTATAAAATCTGGAAAATGCTGGCAGAATAAAAAATCCCTGCTTAACATTAGATAAAATATCATCAGTTCAACATCTAAGAAATCCAAATGCTCCATTCACTGTTACTTGTGTCTGATATTTAACCCACACCTTCATGGCCCTTTAAATTATGAGGCAGAAAGCTCTTCTTTTACTGTCATGGTTAGTCACAGATATCCCACCTGCAAAATTGTGCCCTCTCTTTTAGAGAATGTTGTGATTATTTTTTTCAAAGAATATGTCTATCCATTTATGAGGCAGTATCCGTGGAGCCAGCATAGCAGGGTCAGGAGTGAGTCTAGCAAAATAGTTACGTACTATGTTCAGAACCCAACCTCCCTTCCAATGATTTAAGCCCATATATTGTGTTTGGGTCATCAGTTAAGTCTTCCCTTTCAGTCTCTAGTCTTCTGTCAGATTATCTTGACTGGGGTTACTTCAGTCCATCATACATGACTAACTTTGATAGTTTCTGGAAAGGGTTGGTGGGTTTTCCAGTCCTCATTTTCCTAGGAGCATCTTAAACCCTGTGAAAATCTATGAATAAAGTTAGATGTTTGTGGTAGGAGTTTCACATCACCCAACAAAAGAATTACAGCTCAAGGCCTTTACTAAGCCTAAAATGTCCAACTATGTCCTTAGTCCCTAGAAGTATTAGATTAAAACTTATGTCAGTGTAACTAAAAGAGGCTACTTGTATGTTTATCCTCAAATTAAAGGGACAACCTATGCTAATGGTAAATTCCTATTTCTGTACCACAATGCAGAGACTACTGTCCATCACTAAAATGGCAATTTTCCAGATTCAAAAACTAAGATCCAGACTCAACTAGGAACCCCATTACATTATTACTGCTGAGTAATAATAATACTAGCCCTTTATATTTGTATAGCACAGTATGTTAGTTGTTGGCAAAACTTTTTAAAATACAGATTCCTTGACCTCATCCGATACCCACTGGAACAGAATATCTGGAAATGAGTCCAAGAAATCTAATTTTATCCAGATTCCAGAGTGATTCTGATATGCATTCAATTTTGGGAATCCCATTCTTATGCTTTTCAAAGTAAGTTCATATATTTCCTTTCTCTCACCCTCCATTTGCCCCTCTCTCCTTTCTTCCTTTTTTTTTTTTACAATCCAATTCATCATATTTTAGAAGCTTGACTTTTATAAAACTACTCTTCTGAAAGGCTCAATAACAATTTAAAAATAACTTTATTGAGATATAATTCACATACCATAAATTTCACTTTTTATAAATGTACAAATTCAGTGGATTTTTAGTAGACTCACAAGGTTGTCAACCATCATTACTATCTAAGTTCAGAGTATTTTCATTACCCCATAAAAGAAACCCAATACTCTGTAGCAGTCACTATCTATCTCTCCACCCATGCCCTTGGCAACCACTAATCTACTTTGTCTCTATGGATTTGACTGTTGTGGACATTTCATATGAAGGTAATCATACAATATGTAGTCTTTTGCTTCTGAATTGTTTTTCCACACTATGAAAGCATAGCATGTTTTCAAGGTTTACCTATGATGTAGTGTGTATCAGTACTTCATTCCTCTTCATTCCTTCTTATGCATGAATAATATCCCATTGTATAGGTATATGATATTTTGTTTTGTCCATTCATTAGTTGATGGACATTTGGATGGTTTCCACGTTTTTGCTATTATGAATAATGTTGCTATGAATATCCAGGTACAAAGTTTTATGTGGATACATGTTTTTATTTGTTTTATTTATTTTTAAAATTTTATTTATTTATTTGGCTGCGCCGGGTCTTAGTTGTGGCACGCGGAATCTTTGTTGCTGCGTGCCAGAATCTTCGTTGTGGCATGTGGGGTCTTTAGGTGGGGCATGCAGACTCTTAGTTGTGGCATGTGGGATATGACGAGGTATCGAACCCTGGCCCCCTTCATTGGGAGTGTGGAAGTCTTAGCCATTTTACCACCAGGGAAGTCCTGGATACATGTTTTTAAATATCTTGATTTTAGAGTGGAATTTATTGGGTCGTATGGTAATGCTGTGTTTAACTTTCGGAGGAACAGCCAAACTGTTTTTCAAAGCGGCTGTAACATTTTACATTCCTACCGCTGCATATGAGGGCTTCGAAAGACATGTCTTTGATAATAGCCATCCTACTGGGTGGAAAGAGGTATTCTATGGTTTTGATTTACATTTCCCAAATGGCTAATGACGTTGAGCATCTTTTCATGTGCTTATTGGCCATTTGTATATGTTCTTTGGATAAAAGTTTATTCAGATACTTTGCCCAAGTTTTTATTGTCATAAAATATACAAAATATAAATTTACCATTTTAACTATTATTTTAAAGTGTACACATTTCAATAACATTTAGTAAATTCATAATTTTGTGAAGTAATCACCACTATCTAATACCAGAATGTTTTTAGCACCAGAGAGGAAAACCCCATACCTGTTAAAAACTCATTCTCTATTTTTTAAAATTAATTTTTATTGGAGTAGAGTTGCTTTACAATGTCGTGTTAGTTTCTACCGTGCAGCAAAATGAATCAGCTATACATATACATATATCCCCTCGTTTTTGGATTTCCTTCCCATTTAAGACATCACAGTGCATTAAGTAGAGTTCCCTGTGCTATACAGTGTGTTCTCATTAGTTATCTATTTTATACATAGTATCAATAGTGTATATGTGTCAATCCCAATCTCCCAATTCTTCCCCTTCCTTCCCCCTTGGTATCCATACATTTGTTCTCTACGTCTGTGTCTCTATTTGTGCTTTGCAAATAAGATCATCTATACCATTTTTCTAGGTTCCACATGTATGCGTTAATATATGATATTTGAAAAACTCACTATTATCTCCCAACTGACCCCCAGCAACCACTAATCTGCTTTCTCTATAGATGTGCTTATTCTGGATGTTTCATATAAATGAGGTCATATAACATCTGACTTGTTTTTCAGTATCTGGTTTCTTAATGTGCTTTCATCCGTGATGTTGCCAGTATCAGTTTTTCATTTCTTTTTATGGCTAAAAAATATTCCATTGTGTGGATATACTGTATTTTGTTTGTCCACCAGTTGATGGACATTTGGGTTGACTCCACTTTTTGGCTATTGTAAATGGTGGTACTATGAACATTTGTGTGCAAGATTTTGATTGAAACCTGATTGAAACACCCCCCCCTTTTTTTTCTATTTACCCATGAGTAGAATTGATGGCTCATTTGAAATTCTATGTTTATCGAAGAACTTCCAAACTGATTTCCACAGTGACTGCACCATTTTACATTCCCACCAGCAACATATGAGGATTCTAATTTCTCCATATCCTCATAGCACTTCAGATTTTTAGATTTTAGAAAATTATTTTTATAACCATCCTGGTGGCTGTGAAGTGGTACCTCACTATGCTGTTGGTTTGCATTTCTTCATTGTCTAGTGATGTTGAGTATCATTTCATGTGCTTGTTGATAATTTTTATATTTTATTTGCAAATATCTAATCCAGTTCTTTTCCCACTTTTTAATTGGGTTGTTTGACTTTTTCTTTTTGAGTTGCAAGTGTACTTTGTATGTTCTGGATGCTAGACGTTATCAGATACATAATTTGTGAAAATCTTCTCCTGTTCTGTGGGTTGTCTTGTCACTCTCTTGATAGTGTCCTTTGATGTGCAAAAGTTTTTAGTTTTGTTTTCTTTAATTAATTTACCTATTTTATTTTTTAACATCTTTATTAGCGTATAAATGCTTTACACTGGTGTGTTAGTTTCTGCTTTATAACAAAGTGAATCAGTTACACATATACATATGTTCCCATATCTCTTCCCTCTTGCGTCTCCCTCCCTCCCACCCTCCCTATTGCACCCGTCTAGGTGGTCACAAAGCACAGAGCTGATCTCCCTGTGTTATGCGGCTGCTTCCCACTAGCAATCTATTTTACGTTTGATAGTGTATATATGTCCATGCCACTCTCTCACTTTGTCACAGCTTACCCTTCCCCCTCCCCATATCCTCAAGTCCATTCTCTAGTAGGTCTGTGTCTTTATTCCCGTCTTGCCCCTAGGTTCTTCATGACCTTTTTTTTTTTCCCTTAGATTCCATATATATGTGTTAGCATACGGTATTTGTTTTTCTCTTTCTGAGTTACTTCACTCTGTATGAAAAACTCTAGGTCCATCCACCTCACTACAAATAACTCAATTTTGTTTCTTTTTATGGCTGAGTAATATTCCATTGTATATATGTGCCATATCTTCTTTATCCATTCATCTGTCGATGGACACTTAGGTTGCTTCCATGTCCTGGCTATTGTAAATAGAGCTGCAGTGAACATTTTGGTACATGTCTCTTTTTAAATGATGGCTTTCTCAGGGTATATGCCCAGTAGTGGGACTGCTGGGTCATATGGTAGTTCTATATTTAGTTTTTTAAGGAAGTTCCATAATGTTCTCCATAGTGGCACTTTCAATTTACATTCCCACCAACAGTGCAAGAGGGTTCCCTTTTCTCCACACCCTCTCCAGCATTTATTGTTTGTAGATTTTTTGATGATGGCCATTTTGACCGGTGTGAGATGATATCTCGTTGTAGTTTTGATTTGCATTTCTCTAATGATTAATGATGTTGAGCATTCTTTCATGTGTTTGTTGGCAATCTGTATATCTTCTTTGGAGAAATGTCTATTTAGGTCTTCTGCCCATTTTTGGATTGGGTTGTTTGTGTTTTTGATATTGAGCTGCATGAGCTGCTTGTTAATTTTGGAGATTAACCCTTTGTCAGTTGCTTCATTTGCTAATATTTTCTCCCATTCTGGAGGTTGTCTTTTTCTCTTGTTTATTGTTTCTTTTGCTGTACAAAAGGTTTTAAGTTTCATTTGGTCCCATTTGCTTATTTTTGTTTTTATTTTCATTTGTCTAGGAGGTGGGTCAAAAAGGATCTTGATGTGATTTATGTCATAGAGTGTTCTGCCTATGTTTTCCTCTAAGAGTTTGATAGTGTCTGGCCTTACATTTAGGTCTTTAATCCATTTTGAGCTTACTTTTGTGTATGGTGTTAGGGAGTGATCTAATCTCATACTTTTACATGTACCTGTCCAGTTTTCCCAGCACCACTTATTGAAGAGGCTGTCCTTTCTCCATTTTATATGCTTGCCTCCATTGTCATAGATTTGTTGACCATAGGTGCGTGGGTTTAATCTCTGGGCTTTCTATACTGTTCCATTGATCTATATTTCTGTTTTTGTGCCCATACCATATTGTCTTGATTACTGTAGCTTTGTAGTATAATCTGAAGTCAGGGAGTCTGATTCCTCCAGCTCCGTTTTTTTCCCTCAAGACCGCTTTCCTACTCAGGGTCTTTTGTGTCTCCATAAACATTTTAACAGTTTTTGTTCTAGTTCTGTAAAAAAATGCCACTGGTAGTTTGATATGGATTACATTGACTCCGTTAGATTGCTTTAGGTAGCATAGTCATCTTCCCAATGTTGATTATTCCAATCCAAGAACGTGGTATATCTCTCCATATGTTTGTGTCATCTTTGATTTCTTTCCTCAGTGTCTTTTAGTTTTCGGAGTACAGGTCTTTTACCTCCTTAGGTTTGTTTATTCTAGGTATTTTATTCTTTTTGTTGCAGTGGTGAATGGGATTGTTTCCTTAATTTCTCTTTCTGATCTTTCATTGTTAGTGTATAGGAATGCAAGAGATTTCTGTGCATTAATTTTGTATCCTGCAGCTTAATCAAATTCATTGATTAGCTCTAGTAATTTTCTGGTGGCCTCTTTAGGATTCTCTATGTATAGTATCATGTCATCTGCAAACAGTGACAGTTTTACTTCTTCTTTTCCAATTTGTATTCCTTTTCTTTCTTTTTCTTCTCTGATTGCTGTGGCTACAACTTCCAAAACTATGTTGAATAGTGGTGACAGTGGATATCCTTGTCCTCTTCCTGATCTTAGGGGAAATGCTTTCAGTTTTTCACCCTTGAGAATAATGTTGGCTGTGGGTTTGTCATATATGGCCTTTATTATGTTGAGGTAGGTTCCCTCTATGCCCACTTGCTGGAGAGCTTTTATCATAAATGGGTGTTGAAATTTGTCAAAAGCTTTTTCTGCATTTATTGGGATGGTCGTATGGTTTTTATTCTTCAGTTTGTTAATATGGTGTATCACATTGATTGATTTGTGTATATTGAAGAATCCCTGCATCCCTGGGATAAATCCCGCTTGATCATAGTGTATGATCCTTTTAATGTGTTGTAGGCTGTTTGCTATTTTTTTGTTGAGGATTTTCACATCTATGTTCATCAGTGATATTGGTCTGTAATTTTCTTTTTTAAAATTTATTTTTTTTTTTTGTGGTACATTGGCCTCTCACTGTTGTGGCCTCTCCCATTGTGGAGCACAGGCTCCAGACACACAGGCTCTGTGGCCATGGCTCACAGACCCAGCCGCTCTGTGGTATGTGGGATATTCCCAGACTGGGGCACGAACCCGTGTCCCCTGCATCGCCAGGCGGACTCTCAACGAGTGCGCCACCAGAGAAGCCCATGTAATTTTCTTTTCTGTAGTATTTTTGTCGGGTTTTGGTGTCAGGGTGATGGTGGCCACATAGAATGAGTTTGGGAGTGTTCCTTCCTCTGCAGTGTTTTGAAAGAATTTGAGAAAGATGGGTGTCAGCTCTTCTCTAAATGTTTGATAGAATTCACCTATGAAACCATCTGGTCTTGGACTTTTGTTTGCTGGAAGATTTTTAATCACAGTTTCAATTTCATTACTTGTGATTGGTCTGTTCTTATTTTCTATTTCTTCCTGGTTCACTCTTGGAATGTTATACCTTTCTAAGAATTTGTCCATATCTTCCCGGTTGTCCATTTTATTGTCATAGAGTTGCTTTTTGTAGTCTCTTATGATGCTTTGTCCATTGTAACTCCTCCTTTTTCATGTCTAATTTTAATGATTTGAGTCCTCTCCCTCTTTTTCCTGATGAGTCTGGCTAAAGGTTTATCAATTTTATTTATCTTCTCAAAGAACTAAGTTTTAGTTTTATTGATCTTTGCTATTGTTTTCTTTGTTTCTATTTCATTTATTTCTGCTCTGATCTTTATGATTTCATTCCTTCTACTAACTTTGGGTTTTGTGTGTTCTTCTTTCTCTTGTTCCTTTAGGTGTAAGGTTAGATTGTTTACTTAAGATTTTACTTGTTTCTTGAGGTAGGCTTGTATTGCTATAAACTTCCCTCTTAGAACTGCTTTTGCTGCATCCCATAGGTTTTGGTTCATCGTGTTTTTGTTGTGATTTGTCTCTAGGTATTTTTTGAATTCCTCTTTGATTTCTTCAGTGATCTCTTGGTTATTTAATAACGTATTGTTTAGCTACCATGTGTTTGTGTTTTTTTCATTTTTTTCCCTCTAATTGATTTCTAATCTCATAGTGTTGTGGTTAGGTAAGGTGCTTGATATGGTTGCAATTTTCTTAAATTTACCAAGGCTTGATTTGTGACCCAAGATGTGATCTATCCTGGAGAATATTCCGTGTGCACTTGAGAAGAACATGTAATCTGCTATTTTGGGTTGGAATGTCCTATAAATAGCAATTAAATCTATTTGGTGTATTTTGTTATTTAAAGCTTATGTTTCCATATTAATTTTCTGGTTGTATGATCTGTCTATTTGTGTTTATGAGGTGTTAAATTTCCCCACTATTATTGTGTTACTTTTGGTTTCCTCTTTATAGCTGTTAGCATTTGCCTTATGTATTGAGGTGCTCCTATGTTGGGTGCATATATATTTATAATTGCTATATCTTCTTCTTGGATTGATCCCTTGATCATTTTTTAGTGTCCTTCCTTGTCTCTTGTAACATTCTTTATTTTAAAGTCTATTTTATCTGATATCAGGATTGTTAGTCCAGCTTTCTTTTGATTTCCATTTGTGTGGAATATCTTTTTCCATCCCCTCACTTTATCCATATGTGTCCCTAGGTCTGAAGTGGGTCTCTTGTAGACAGCATATATATGGGTCTTGTTTTTGTGTCCATTCAGTGAGCCTGTGTCTTTTGGTTGGAGCATTTAATCCATTCATGTTTATGGCAGTTATCAATATGTATGTTCCTATTACCATTTTCTTAATGGTTATGGGTTTGTTTTTGGAGGTCCTTTTCTTCTCTTGTGTTTCCCACTTAGAGATGTTCCTTTAGCATTTGTTGTAGAGCTGATTTGGTGGTGCTGAATTCTCTTAGCTTTTGCTTCTCTGTAAAACTTTTGATTTCTCCATCGAATCTGAATGAGATCCTTGCCAGGTAGAGTAATCTTGGTTGTAGGTTCTTCCCTTTCATCACTTTAAATACATCTTGCCACTTCCTTCTGGCTTGTAGAGTTTCTGATGAGAAATCAGCTGCTAACTTTATGGGAGTTCTGTTGCATGTTATTTTTTGTTTCTCCCTTGTTGCTTTCAATAATTATTCTTTGTCTTTGACTTGTCAGTTTGATTACTATGTGTTTTGGTGTGTTTCTCCTTGGGTTTATCCTGCCTGGCACTCTCTGTGCTTCTTGGACTTGGGTGGCTATTTCCTTTCCCATGTTAGGGAAGTTTTCAACTATAATCTCTTTAAATATTTTCTCTGCTCCTTTCTCTCTCTCTTCTCCTTCTGGGCCCCCTATAATGCAAATGTTGTTGCATTTATTGCTGCCCCAGAGGTCTCTTAGGCTGTCTTCATTTCTTTTTGTTCTTTTTTCTTTATTCTGTTCCACGGCAGTGAATTCCACCATTCTGTCTTACAGGTCTCTTATCTGTTCTTCTGCCTCAGTTATTCACTATTGATTCCTTCTGGTGTATTTTTCATTTCAGTTATTGTTTTGTTCATCTCTGTTTGTTCTTTAATTCTTCTAGGTCTTTGTTAGACATTTCTTTCATCCTCTCAATCTCTGCCTCCATTGTTTTTCTGAGGTCATGGATCATCTTCACTATTAGTATTCTGATTTCTTTTTCTGGAAGGTTGCCTATCTCCCTTCATTTATTTGTTTTTCTGGGGTTTTATCTTGTTCCTTCATCTGGTACATAGTCCTCTGCCTTTTCATTTTGTCTGTCTTTCTGTGAATGTGCTCTTTCTTCCACAGGCTGCAGAATTATAGTTTTTCTTGCTTCCTCCATTGCACTCTTGATGTTGTGCTTTCTATGGATTTGGATAAATGTATAATGACACATTTCCACTGTTATGGTATCACACAAAATATTTTCACTGTCTTATAAATCCTCTGTGCTCCACCTAGTCATCTTTTCCCACCCCCGCAACCCCTGGCATCCACTGATCTTTTACTGAATCCATAGTTTTTCCTTTTCCAGGACATCATATAGAATAATACCTCATTTTATTGTGCTTCACTTTCTTGCACTTCACAGATAATGCACTTTTTACACATTGAATGTTCCTGGCAACCTTGTATATAGCAAGCCTATTGATGCCATTTTTCCAGAAATATTTTGTGTCTTTGAGTCTCTGTGTTACATTTTGGTAATTCTTGCAGTATTTCACTTTTTCATTATTATATTTGTTATGGTGATCTGTGATCAGTGATATTTCATGTTACTATTGCAAAAAGATAACTTGCTGAAGTCTCAGATGGTAGCATTTTTAGCAGTAAAGTGTTTTAATTAATATATGGATATTTTTTAGATATAACGCTATTGTACACTTAATAGACTACAGTGTAGTGTAAACATAACTTTTATATGCACTTAGAAACCAGAGAATTTCTGTGACTTGCTTTATTGTGATATTTGTTTTACTGTAGTAGTGTGGAACTGAACCCGCAATATCTGTGACATATATCTGTAGTTGGGATCATACAGTATATAGCCTTATCATGTTAGCTTGCTTCACGTAGTGATACATATTTAAGGTTTCTCCATGCATTTTCTTACCTTAATGGTTCATTTCTTTTTAGTGCTAAAAAATAGTCCATTGTCTAGAGATACCGCAGTTTGTTCATGCACCTACTGAAGGACATCTTGGTTGCTTCTAAGTTTGACAGTTATGAAAGAAGCTGCTGTAAGTATTCAAGTGCAGGATTTCATGTGGATATAAGTTTTCCTATTCTTTTGGGTATTTAGCAGGGAGCGTGATTTCTGGATCATACAGGAAATGTATGTTTAGCTTTGTAAGGAAATTCCCAGATGTTTTCCAAAGTGACTGTGCCATTTTGCATTATTATCAGCATTTGGTTTTGTTTAGTGTTCCAGATTTTGGCCATTCTAGTAAGTATATAGTGGTTTCTCACCTTTGTTTTAACTTGCATTTGCCTGATGACATATATGACATGATAAGGAGCATCGTTCCTTTGTTTTTTTGTCCATCTATATCTTCTTTGTTGAGGTGTGTGTTAAGGTCCTTGGACCATTTTTTTTTTTTTTTTTTGGTATGCGGGCCTCTCACTGTTGTGGCCTCTCCCATTGCGGAACACAGGCTCCGGACGCGCAGGCTCAGCAGCCATGGCTCACAGGCCTAGCCGCTCCATGGCATGTGGGATTTTCCCGGACCAGGGCACGAACCCTTGTCCCCTGCATCAGCAGGCAGACTCTCAACCACTGCGCCACCAGGGAAGCCCTTTGGCCCATTTTTTAATCATGTTGTTCATTTCCTTATTGTTGAGTTTTCATTGTTCTTTTTATAGTTTAAGTAATAGTTCTATTTCAGATTTTTTTGCAAATATTTATCCAAGTCTGTGGCTTGTCTTCTCATTTTCTTGACATTGTCTTTCACAGAGCAAAAGTTTTTAATTTTTAATGAGATCCAGATTATCAGTGTTTTAATGAGGTCTAGATTATCAATTATTTCTTTTGTGGATTGTCCCTTTGCTGTTGTATCTAAAAAGTGATCCCCATACCCAAGTTCAACAAGGTTTTGTCCTATGTTTTATTATAATTTTATATTTTATGTTTAAGACTGTGATGCATTTTGAGTTGATTTTTCTGAAAGGTATAAGGTCTGTGTTTAGCTTCTTCTTTCTTTTTTTTTTTTTTGCATGTGGACATGCAGTTGTTCCAACACCATTTGTTGCAAAGACTATCTTTGCACCATTGTATTGCCCTTGCTCCTTTGTCAAAAATCAGTTGACTGTATTTTTGTGGGTCTATTCCTGAGGTCTTTATTCTGTTCCATTGATCTATTTTTCTCTTCTTTCAACAATACCACATTGTATTGATTACTGTAGCTTTTTAGTAAGCCTTGAAGTTGGGTGACATCAGCTTTCCTACTTCGTTTTTCTCCTTCAATATTGTGTTGGCTATTCTGGATCTTTGGCTTCTCCATCTAAACTTTACAGTCACTTTGTTGTTATACACAAAATGACTTGATGGAATTTTGATTGGGATTCTATTGAATCCATAGATCAAATTGGGAGGAACTGACATCTTGATAAAATTGAATTTTTTATTCATGAACATGCAATTTCTCTCTGCTTAGTTCTTCTTTGCTTTTGTTCATCAGAATTTTGTAGTTTTCCTCATATAGATCTTACAATATTTTGTTAGGTTTATATCTAAGTGTTTCATTTTGGGGGTGCTAATGTAAATGGTATTGTGCTTTTATTTCAAATTTCACTTGTTCATTGCTGGTATGTAGGAAAACGATTGACTTTGATTGATCAAAAGTCCCTAAAAGCTTTGATTACTTCCATTCCCCCAATCCAGAGTCGTGTCCCTTTGAACACTGGGAGATAGATTAACAGTATAAATTTTTGGTAGTAGATCAAATTCCTTCCTCAGTGGGGCCTGGACTCCCTTGCATTCTATGTGTTTTGGGTCTATAATCTGACTGCTGTTTTGACTCTGTTGTCCATTATAGTAACTCCATCCTCCTTGCTTTTAGCAGTTGAGTGCTGCCACTTGGTCACTGCCACCCTGGAATCCATTTAGTCCCATTGCATATAGGTTTCCCATCTCAGTGACTGCAGTTCCCACTGTAAGGTCTGGCCTGCACAGAAGACCAATTACAGAGCTCCTCAAGGTTGCCAGGACTCCCCTCACTAATTTATTTCTCACAGTGTTGGTGAAAGGTATGTCTTCTGTATCTTCCCAGTATGGGTGTATAGGTCTTAAATGACACATCCACTCTTTCTCTCCATTAAAGCAAAGAAGGTCCAGCATGTCCACTTTGTTCACAATGGACCACCTTTTCATCTACTTTTCAGCCAACCAACTAAACAAAATGTTAGAAACTTCTGTAACTCCAGAGTCACAGCGTTAAATGCAGAATCTCTGCTTAGTGAGTCCATATCAATAAATTCCTCCTGATCCAGCTTTATGTTCCTTCTACCATTATCCCACATCCTTAATATCTATTCCCACACATATTTCCTGTATTTCTTTCTGTCTGAATTTGAAAACAGAAGTTGTTCTTTTGGAATGTAATATACCTCATTATGGGTCACACTTTGAACCTCACATTAGGAGCCTGCTGGGCCTTGAATTTACTTATAGGTCTAGAAACAAAGAAGGATTGTGGGTAGGGTGCTGAGGATAATCAGCATTGTCTTGCAACACAACTGCCTCAGGGGTGGCCAGTACAGTTTCCTCAAATAATGCAGGGTTAATCCTTGCTTCTGATGGGGAGAGGGAGGGAGACCTCTTCCACTGATTTAAAAAAAAATGCTCATCAGAATTTAGGGCCTAAATGACTGCAGCTTCATCAGGGTCTTCTCACACTTCCCATCCCAGCTTATAGGATACCATCTTTCCCAATCAATGTGCTCACTTTAACAGTAGATACCCTGTGAGACTGAGACTTAAACTTGTGTTGTAATTCAGCCAGTTAGGATGCCATTATTCTACATTTGCTTTTCAGCAGTCTCAGCCCTATAGCTATAGGAAATAAGTGTGTCCTTCAGGTTATACATAGAAGCTTTCAGGTCATTGATGCTGCACTTGAGATGGCAATTTGAATCCTAGGGCTCATCCTTTTCTTTTACCACTTTGTCCAGTAAGCTTAGGAGCAACCAACCAATCTTACTACATTTGTTTATTTTGCAAAAATTTTTCAAAGTATCATGTACACAGGCACTCAGCTCCTTCTTATAAAATAGTTGATTAGGAATATCCAATAATATTTTGCATATCTATGCTGCCAGATCACACTATGGACTATCAGTGCTTTCTTTACTACTTGAAATAGAGTGATTCTTTAAATCTAATCAGATAAGAGAGCCAATTCTAGAAACCCCAGAACAATTTAGTATGTAGAAAACAAGTCCTTAAAATTGTATTCCCCTAGAATCACTCCTCATACCAAAGTCTGTATTAGTCAGGGTTTTCCAGATAAATAGAACCAATAGGGGGTATATTTATATTTTAAATATATAGTTTTATATATTTTATGTTATATATATTTATATATGTATTATGTATTCCTGGAGGCCCAGGAAAGCCAGTGGTGTAGTTCCAGTCTGTGTCTGAAAACCTGAGAACCAGAAGAGCCAATGGTGTAATTTCTAGTTCTAATCCAAAGGCCTGAGGACAAGGAGAACTGATGGTGCATGTCCCAGTCTAAAGGCAGGACAAGACCAACGACCCAGCTCATACATTTAGGCCGAGAGGTGAAATTCTCTCTTCCACTGCTTTTTTGTTCTATTCAGGCCCTCAGTGGATTAGATAATGCCTACTCACATTGGGGAGGGCAATCTGATTTACTTAGTTTTGAACAAGTCAGTTTTGACAGTTTATCGTTACTTCAGTGGAAGGACATATCCTTGGAACTCCTCGCTCTACCTTTTTTGTTGATGTCACTCCATATAGAGACACTTTAATACCAAAAATATTGGAGAAATTGTAAATTGAATATTTTTAGCTACATCCATCCATTTGATTGCCTCAGATAACAACCCTTATATGAGAAAATCACTAGGGTGTCTTTTAAACCTCTTGATGTTGTCCATTGTATCACAAAAATTTCAATTCGATCACTCCAATTTATTTATTATTTTGTGCCTTGTATTTTTTATGTAATATCTAAGATTTACTCCTCTATCTTCTTCTAAGAGTTTTATATTTTTAGCTGTTATGTTTAGGTCTACAGCTAATTTTGAGTTAATTTTTTTTATGATGTGAGGAAGTCATCCAGTTTCATTTTTCTACATGTGCATATCCAGTTGTACCAGAACCATTTGTTAAAAATTATTCTTTCCTCAATAATTCATCTTTACAGTCTTGTTGAAAATTAGTTGACCATAAACAAATAGGTTTTATTTCTAGACCCTAAATTCTATTCCCTTGATCTATATATCTATATGCTATTAACACACTTTCTTGATTATTGTAGCTTTGTAGTAAGTTTTAAAATCTAGAGTGTGAGTCCTCCAACTTTATTCTTTCTCAAGATTGTTTTTGCTATTTTGGTTCTTTATAATTTCCATATAAATTTTAGGATCACCTTATCAGTTTCTGCAAAAAAGCAGCATGCATTTTGATAGAGATTGTATTGAATCTGTAGATCAATTTCAGGAGTATTGTCATCTTAACAATATTGTCTTCTGTTCCATGAACATGGGATGTTTTTCAATGTATTTCAGTCATCTTTAATTTCTTTCAACAATTTTTATAGTTTTCAGAGTTTATTCCTAGGTATTTTGTTCTTTTTGAAGATATTGTAAATTGAATTGTTTTGTTAATTTCATTTTTGGATTGTTCATTAATAGTGTGTGGAAATAAAATTGGTTCACTTATATTGACTTTGTATCCTGCCAGCTGGCTGAACTCAGTTATTTGTTCTAATGGATTTTTGTGTGTGAATTCCATAGGATTTAGTATATACAAGATCATGACATCTGCAAATAGATAGTTTATTTCCAGTATAGAAGCTATGATATTTCATTTTCCTGCATGATCACTCTGGCTGGAAACTCTAGTACAGTGTTGAATAGGACTAGTGAGAGTGGACATTCTTGTCTTGTTCTTGATCTTAAGGGTAGAACACTTAGTCTCTCATTTAAGTATGATGTTAGCTCTATTTTTCATAGATGCCCTTTATCAACTTCAGCAAGTTTCCTTTTATTTCTAGTTTCTTGGTTTTACTATAAAGGGATGTTGGGTTTTGGCACGTTTTCTTCTGTATTTGTTGATATGATCATGTGGTTTTTCTGCTTTATTTTAGTGATATGGTGTATTACATTAATTGATTTTCTGATGTTATGGACCACACTTTGACGATTTTTTTTCTTTATATTGGGAACAGATAAGACTAATAGTTTTTGACTATTGGCCCTAAGCAAGATATGCCAAAGTCCTTATGGACTTACAGATCTGCAGTGAGGGAGAATAGTACCTTCCTTTTTAATTTGGGATGTTGTAGTCTCATTCTTTTTTTGCTACAAATATATTTTATGGAGAAACATTTTCCTTTGAATCCCAGGTAAGATTTAGAGAGATTGTCATTTGAATTCACCTTAGGTTGATGGTATCTACCCACAGAAATGAATAAATGTGTTAAAGCATTCAGTTCCTTTTCTGGAATATCCATTCTGTAGTCTCTACAGTGATGCTGCTCTTGGTTGTAGGTAAAAATCACTTTTGTCTACACCACAATCACTAAGGGAGTAGTGTCAATACTGAGCTTATGAGTATGTTACCACTGAATATTTGTTCAGTGGGCTGAAAGCATTGTTGATATTATCTGTATGTTGTTTGAGTATTTCACTGGATAGAGAATGATGCTTTAGGCCTTTTTGACAAGTATCTGTATATTAGTGACTAGACATTTCTACCTCATTGTGATCAAAATATAAAATATAGTCTGGCATAGAAAAAGGGAGCCATCCCTATTGGTATATTTTAAACTGTTCATGTGAATACCAGTAATTCCACCTAGTAAGTTAATTTGTTGAAATATTTTGGGGTACCCAACCTGGCAGAACCATTTCAATGAAGTACTACTTCAAATTAGATTGTCTGCAACAGGTGATATGCTAGGATAATTTAAGTTCATGGTAAGGTTTTTCCTTAACTTTTTCTAGGTCAAGGTGATATCTTCCATGTCCTATGATTCTGAACTCTGAGAACACAACAGGATTTCCATTTAAACACTAGAATAGATCCAAAATTTATTTTTTAAGGGAACATTTGGTTGTGCCTGAACGCAACCCTGTAGGCAGATCTATGTGTATAGGTGGGCTAGTCTGCCTCAGCAAGAATACAAGTTAGGTTTGTGAATTGTCATTACATAATATCACTTTAGTCTTTAGCTTATCTGATATCTAAAGTATATGGGTTTCACGTTAATCAATGTCTTGGGATATCAGAATTCTAGACACACTTTTGAGAGCCCAACCTTGAAGTGACTGCTATCCATCTCCTGACAAAAGCGCAATTGAGAAAACTGATGTTTGAGAGAGAATACCTGTGTTACATTAACTATCAATTCTTCTAGATTCTTGTAGTTCTATTCCTATACCAAGTTAGATCCACAGAATGCAATAGATCTGGCCTCTATTAGCTGAGTTCCCAGCAGCGATACTTTCACTTGAGTTACAATTTAGTGGTTGACCTTGGCTTCTACGAGAGTGTCCAATAAGAAACAGCTGTTTGAAAAACCTTCTGTATTTCCTAGGAAAAAGTATCTGGAAGATATGATCCACTATGTTAATAAAATAAATAATAGTTGACAATTTATATTATCTTCTATTAGCACCTAAACAATAATTCTTCAGATTGCCTTCTGAGAGCATATACCTCAAGACATGTTCATTTTGAGGAAGGAAAATGTGATAGAGAGGTATATTGCATCAGAAGACTTCTAAGGAAATGCAAGACTTTTTGTTGGTAGCTTGAATGAGTATTCAAAACTAGTTTTGCAGAACACTGAAAACAAGTTTGGGGACAGGTATGAAAATTTACTTTATCAGTAAGTAGGAGCCTTGTTTCTTTATGCAGTATTGCAGTATGAGTTTGATAAGAAGCAATTTAGTAAATGTAATTCATGCTCCTTGAATAACTTTGCCAGAAGCAAATGCCTCATAAAGGGCCACTATATTTTACAATTCCAAGGGATGCCATTCACATTATTGTCTGTGTGAATGGTGCCCCACTAGTTGTGCAGTGTATACTTTGCTCAGCTGTACATGGCAACCTTACCTTTGTCTCCATTGGAGTTAGGATATTTTGGAAAAGCATAATTTAAAATTTCTAATAACAATCTTTATTAAATATCTGTGAACATATGTTTGTCATATACATTTATGTGTATTTCTCTGTGTGTGTGTGTGTGTGTGTGTGTATGTACACGTAAGTGCATGCTTACACCTTGTTCTGATTGGAGCTTAAATCCAAGTTGGAAATTAGTTTGTGCTGGATAATTGGTTTCCTCTTTGTGCCTTTACTTTTTTTTTTTTTTTTTTGGCTGTGTTGGGTCTTCGTTGCTGTGCATGGGCTTTCTCTAGTTGTGTTGAGTGGGGACTACTCTTCGTTGTGGTGCACGGGCTTCTCATTGTGGTGGCGTCTCTTGTTGTGGAGCATGGGCTCTAGGTGCGCGGGCTTCAGTAGTTTCAGTATCTGGGCTCAGTAGTTGCGGCACTCAGGCTCTAGGGCACACAGGCTTCCATAGTTGTGGTGTGTGGGCTCTAGAGCGCAGGCTCAGTAGTTGTGGCACACGGGCCTAGTTGCTCTGCGGCATGTGGGATCGTTCTGGACCAGGGATCAAACCTGTGTCCCCTGCATTGGTAGGCAGATTCTTAACCACTGTGCCACTAGGGAAGTCCTCTGTACCTCTACTTTTTTTTTTTTTTTTTTTTTTATTTATTTATTTATTTATTTATTTCTGGCTGTGTTGGGTCTTCGTTTCTGTGCGAGGGCTTTCTCCAGTTGCGGCAAGTGGAGGCCACTCTTCATCGCGGGGCACGGGCCTCTCACTATCGCGGCCTCTCTTGTTGCGGAGCATAGGCTCCAGACGTGCAGGCTCAGTAGTTGTGGCTCACGGGCCTAGTTGCTCCGCGGCATGTGGGATCTTCCCAGACTGGGGCTCGAACCCATGTCCCCTGCATTAGCAGGCAGATTCTCAGCCACTGTGCCACCAGGGAAGCCCTGTACCTCTACTTTTAATTCCAGGGAGGGACGCCAAAATATTTCTACCTGAAAATCCAGGCTAACTAATATTGTATATTTTTCTTAGATGCCTTTATCAGGTTGAGAAAATTTCCTTCTGTTCCCAATGTATTGAAAGTTTTCATTTTAATCATGAATTGATGTTGAAGTATGTCCAACGCTTTTTCTGTACCTATTGAAAAGATAATATGGTTTTAATTTTAGTCTGTTATAATGGTGAATTTCATCAATTGCTTTTGAAATGATAAATTACCTTTATTACTAGAATGAACTCTACTTATTCATGATGTATTATCATTTTAATATATTGCTGATATTTATTTGCTACTGTTTTATTAAGGAATGTTGCTCCTATATTCGTGAGTAATATCCATCTCTCATTTTTCTTGTCATTCTTTGTCAGGTTTTCGTAATAGTGTTATGCAGCCTTGTAAAATGAGGTGGAGGGTATTCTCTCCTCCTCTAAGTTTTAGAAGAATTTGTGTAGGATTGGTGTTAGTTACTAAGGAAGAACTAGTGTTAGTTCTTCCTTAAGTATGCAGTAGGATTCACCAGGGAAAGCATCTGGGCCTAAAGGTTTCTTTGTGGGAAGGCTGTTGATTTTTTAATTCATTTTCTTTAATGAATAGAAGGTGATATACGTTTTCTATTTTTTCTTGAGTTTTGGTAGTTTTTATCTTCCAAGGACATTGGTAATTTCCTCCAAGTTGTCATATTGACTGGAATAAAGTTGTTCACAACATTCCCTTTTTATAATTTTAATGTCTGTAGGAACTGTAGTGATGTTCCCTCATTCATTCCTAATGTAGATAATTTGTGCTGTTTTTCTTTTTTTCTTCGTCAGTCCTACTAGTGATTTACAAATTTTATTAACTTTTTAAAAGAAAAATCTTTGACTTCTTTGTATAACTTATCCAATTTCTAGTTCATTGTTTTCAGTTCTTCTACTTATTTTGAGTTTAATTTGCTCTTCCTTTTCTAGCATAAGATGAAAGTAGAAGTCATTAATTTTAAACATTTATTTTTTAATTTAAACATTTCAAGCTATATGTCTACCTCTAAACATGGTGTTAGCTTCATCCCACAATTTTTGATTTGCTGTATATTCATAATTTAGTTTAGTTTTTAAGTTTTCTCAGTTTTTCTCTGAATCACTGTTAATTTATAGATAAGTTGAATAATTTCCAAGTATTTATAAATTTGTAGGCATCTAATTATTATTGATTTCTAATATAATTCCAAGTGACCAGTGCAATACTCTATATGATTTCATTCCTTTGAAATTTATGGAGACTTGTTTTATAGCTGAGCATTTGGTCTGTCCTGGTGAATGTTTAATCTGCATTTGAATAGAATGTTATCTACTGTTGTTTGGTATAGGAATCTATAAATGTACATTAGGTCAAGATGACTGATATTATTGTTCAAATCTTCTGTGTTTTTACTGATTTCTTAAAATATTTGATAATGATTGTATATTTATTTATCTCTTAAAATTTCAACTTTTTTGGTATTCTGAAGCTCTTTTCCTAGGTGCATACACATTTTATGTTATTATATCTTCATGATGAATTACCCCTTTATTATTATTAAATTTCTTTCTGGCATTACACTTTTCCATACAGTCTACATTTTCTGAGATTAATATTGCCATGGAACACCATTTTTCATCTTTTTAATTTCAGCCTGTTTATGTCCTCATATTGAAAGTACAGTCCTTGTAAATCATGGAGTTGGGTTTTGCTTTCTTCTCCTATCTTATAATCTCTGGTTTTCAATTATAGTATTTGAACCATTTATATGTAATTTTTGCTATGGTTGAGTTTAAGTCTGTCATCTTGCTATTTGTTTTATATTCATGCCGTCTTTTCTTTTTACTTCTGTTCCTTCTTTCCTTCCCTCTTTTGTGCTAGTTATATTTTAGTATTTGCTTTTATCTCCTCTACTGACTTTGTATCTTTTTGTGTGTTATTTTTAGTGGTTTCTCTAAAAATTATAGAATACATCCTTTACTAATTACAATCTAATTTCACATAATATCTCACTATTTTCCACACAATATAAAAACCTTAGATTAGTATAAGTGCATATACTACGAATATATGTACTTTGGTGTGATATAGTTTATATATATGTTATAAACCCCATAATAAATTGCTGCACATGTATATTTAATGTTTTATTTTTATTTAATATACATTTTGAAGTATACCCACATACTTATCTTTTCTGGTGCTATTCATTTTTTCTCTTACAATCTGCACCTTTTGCATGAAGAACAATTTTTTTTATCATTTTTTTAGTCAACCACAGTTTTAATGCATTTAAAATTGCAGAAATTGTTAATGTTGTACATTAACAAAGTCCAAATGAACTATCTCATGTCATTAGCTTTATCTTTTTTTGTTTTTTAATTTAATGAATTTATTTTTTATTCAGCAGACTCTTATTAGCTCTCTGTTTTATACATATTAGTGTGTATATGTCAATCCCAATCTCCCAATTCATCCCACCACCACCACCACCCAGTTTCCCCCCTTGGTGTCCATAGGTTTGTTCTCTACACCTGTGTCTCTATTCTGCCCTGCAAAGCAGTTCATCTGTACCGTTTTTCTAGATTCCACATATATGCGTTAATATACGATATTTGTATTTCACTTTCTGACTTACTTCACTCTGTATGACAGTCTCTAGATCCATCCACGTGTCTACAGATGACCCGATTTCATTCCTTTTTATGGCTGAGTAATATTCCATTGTATATATGTACCACATCTTCTTTATCCATTCGTCTGTCGATGGGCATTTAGGTTGCTTCCATGACCTGGCTATTATAAATAGTACTGCAGTGAAGATTGGGTTGCTTGTGCCTTTTTGAATTATGGTTTTCTCTGGGTATATGCCCAGTAGTGGGCTTGCTGGGTCATATGGTAATTCTACTTTTAGATTTTTAAGGAACCTCTGCACTGTTCTCCATAGTGGCTGTATCAATTTACGTTCGCACCAACAGTGCAAGAGGATTCCCTTTTCTCCACACCCTCTCCAACATTTGTTGTTTGTAGATTTTATGAAGATGCCCATTCTGTCCAGTGTGAGGTGATACCTTATTGTAGTTTTGATTTGCATTTGTCTAATAATTAGTGACGTTGAGAAGCTTTTCATGTGCCTCTTGGCCATCTGTATGTCTTCTTCGGAGAAATGTCTATTTAGGTCTTCTGCCCATATTACTTTTAAATTGTTTTCTATTTATTTTCTTTACTTATTCATTTTTGGCTGCGTTGGGAACCCTGACGTGGGGCTCAGAACCTTCACTCCAGTGGGTGGACCTCTGTGGTATAAGTGTTCTCCAGTTTGTGAGTCACCCAGCCAATGGCCATGGGATTTGATTTTATTGTGATTGCACCCCTCCTCCCATCTCATTGCAGCTTCTCCCTTGTCCTTGGATGTGGGGCATCTTTTTTGGTGAGTTCTAGTGTCCTCCTGTCACTGATTGTTCAGCAGTTAGTTGTGATTCCAGTGCTCTCGCAAGAGGGAGTGAGCACACGTCCTTCCACTCTGCCATCTTTTTTTAATCTTTTCTTGTGGTATAGGCATATTTGAGACAAACGCTTTGGCTTTTATGTGTCTGGAAATGTGTTCATTTAGTCTTTTTCTGAAAGATGTCTTACAGTGTATAGAATTCTAACTTTACTTTTTTTTTACATCTTTTTTTTTAACATCTTTATTGGAGTATAATTGCTTTACAATGGTGTGTTAGTTTCTGCTTTGTGACAAAGTGAATCAGTTATACATATACATATGTTCCCATATCTCTTCCCTCTTGCGTCTCCCTCCCTCCCACCCTCCCTATCCCACCCCTCCAGGCAGTCACAAAGCATCCGAGCTGATCTTCCCGTGCTATGCGGCTGCTTCCCACTAGCTATCTACCTTACGTTTGGTAGTGTATATATGTCCATGCCTCTCTCTTGCTTTGTCACAACTTACACTTCCCCCTCCCCATATCCTCAAGTCCATTCTCTAGTAGGTCTGTGTCTTTATTCCTGTCTTACCCCTAGGTTCTTCATGACATTTTTTTCCTTAAATTCCATATATATGTGTTAGCATGCGGTATTTGTCTTTCTCTTTCTGACTTACTTCACTCTGTATGACAGACTCTAGGTCTATCCACCTCATTACAAATAGCTCAATTTCGTTTCTTTTTATGGCTGAGTAATATTCCATTGTATATATGTGCCACAGCTTCTTTATCCATTCGTCTGTTGATGGACACTTAGGTTGTTTCCATCTCTGGGCTATTGTAAATAGAGCTACAATGAACATTTTGGTACATGACTCTTTTTGAATTATGGTTTTCTCAGGGTATATGCACAGTAGTACTTTTTTTCAGCACTTTAAATATGTAAGTCCATTGTCTTCTAGCCACCATTATTTTATTTTGATAAGAAGCCTACTGTCAATCTTATTACTGTTTTCATCTATATAGTATTTAGTTTTTCTCTGACATTTTTTTTTTTGTGGTACGTGGGCCTCTCACTGTTGTGGCCTCTCCCATTGTGGAGCAAAGGCTCCGGACACGCAGGCTCAGCGGCCACAGGCTCTGGACACGCAGGCTCAGCAGTCATGGCTCACGGGCCCAGCCGCTCCATGGCATGTGGGATCTTCCCAGACTGGAGCACGAACCCATGTACCCTGCATCATTAGGCGGACTCTCAACCACTGCGCCACCAGGGGAGCCCTCTCTGACATTTTAAGATTTTCTTTTTCATTGATTTGCAGCAGTTTGACTATATGGGCCTAGCTGGAGTTTTCTTTGTATGTATCCTGCCTCGGTTCTGAGTTTTTTGGTTCTGTAGGTTGCTGAGATTGATAGATTGGTTTTCAAGAATTTTCTCCCCTCCCAGTATTGTCTAGTACTCTTCCCATAAAAGGGTAAGAGTCTATTTTCACTCTCCTTGAATCCTGGCTGTCTTTGTAAGTTTTTGACCAACGGAATGCAGTGGAAACAATACTATACTACTTCTGGGGATCACCATTCAGGGCCTTTGAATTTTCTTTTTTTGCTGTCTTAGAAACCAGCTGCTATTTTGTAAGGAAGTCCATGCTAGCTATCCTTCTATTATGGGGGGCATGTAGAGAAGCACTGGGAATTGAGACAGCCTGTGATGAGAAAGTACAGTGCAGAAGACTGAGGTGAAGCAGTTTTACTCCCAGGTGAATGCAGTCATATGAGTGATTCCCGGTGATACTATGTGGGACAGAATAACTACTGAGTCAACCTATAGACTTGTAAGAAATAATAAATCATCATTGTTTTAAATTACTAGTTTTGTAGTGCTTGTTAAACAATAATAGATAACTAAAATAGAATTGCCCCCTAGAAGTGGAGTGTTTCTGTAACAAAAACATAAAATAATGCCATTGTCTTTGAGACTGGGTGGCTGGAAGAGTGGTGAGGAGATTGTGATTGAAGGCTGAGAGAACAGTGAGGAAACTGCCATTGCCCTTTTCTCTGTTATATATTGATATAACATTGACAGAATTGTCACTTGTGATAACCTGGAAGGTAGAAAAAATACCTAACAAAATTTTAGTACTGGTTAAGGTGATAGCCAGGCAACAAAGTTGTCAAGAATTCAGAAGTGTCAGTTAGCTTCTTTTAGCTATCTATGATAAATTATAAGAGAGAGATGAGCTAAAGAAGGAACTGTTCAGTTTTCAAGAATAATATGGAATAAATATGTCTATATATATAAGACTTACTGGTTTGGAAAATAAAACTTTTTTCTCATTTGTAGCTTCTCCACCTGGCAAATGGTTCTCAAAATAAGGAATGGCCTCATGGAGTTGATTAAATCCTGAGCACTTCCCAGGGTCAAGATCAAATCAAGGGTATAAATGTAGAAGGTTCTGGAGGATAAGACATTGTGTGAAAAGTGAGTCCACATAGAGGAGAACCAAGGCATTCCAGCTAAGCTCTTAAATGAATGAAGTTATATGAGTGATCCCAACTGGCACTGCATGCAGTGGAGAATCACTGAGTCAGCCCACAGAATTGTAAGTACTTTCTTTTTTGCTGTTTTAAAGTGCTAAGTCTTTGTAAGCTAGATCTGACATCTGGGTTATCTCTTGGTTAGCTTCTATTTAAAAGTACTTTCTCTTGATTATTGGTCACATTTTCCTGCTTTTTCATCTTTTTTTTTCAAAGTGAGGTATGATTTATTTCACAAGGTTAATAAAGGTTACAAAAGGGGAGTGACAGTGATAGGTGAGAATTTTTCACTTTTACTATATAAACTTGCATATTTTTGGACTGTTTTATCAAGAATTTCTACTTTTGTAAGATAAATACAATTTTAAATGCTTTTATTAGAGGAAAGCACTATTGGTATTTCTTTACAGACTGGAGGGCAGAGCTTGATCTTGATGTTCCTCCATACTGAAGTAGACCACAAACTACCATCCTCATGAAGCCAAATGTGCTCACAGTTGTACTTTATCAACTCCCACACTGTTAGCCTGCCCATTAACATTTTTAAAAAATTGAATTAATTGCCAGCACTTTAAAACTCTGGTCATTTTATCATAAAAGTATATGGTGGATAAAATGCACTACTGCTCTGAATACATCTCTCATGCCCACACAGACACATTTTTAGTTAAAAAGTTAAAAATTACATTTCTAATTGGAGCTTCCAGAAAGAAATTATTTAGTTTTAGCATTCACCAATCAGATATAGTTAAGTGATACTTTAAAAGCAGAGGTTTCAGTTGTTCCCGGTGGCAAACATGATCGTGGAGGTTTTTGGTTTACCTGTAAAGCAGTATTCCTGTCACCAGGTTTGTGGAAATCAAGAAGCAGGGCCAGAGATGCATCCTTTAGTTGTTGTTGCTATTATTTCTGTTGTCAGTGTGGACCTAATGGGAAAGGGGTGACTCTGGAACTAATGGCTAAAAGTAGTAGTAGCTTCTTAATTGTATGGTTCTTGGAGTCAACAGTTAAAGTGAAAGATTCAAGATTTCCCACTTTCCTAATTGAAGTAGGGTTGGCAGCTTACTTGAGGTCTGATTCTTCATCATTCTCCTGGCAGCCATTTCTGAAGACCCACCCTCTACAAATTGCAAACACTTAGTTTCCCATATTGAAGCCCTTTACTCTTTATGCATGAAATAACCTTAATGGTTTCTGTTTTCTGTAATTGACTTCTGAATGCTACAACTAAGAAAGGTAAGAGATCTAGCAATATATAACACATATTTTGGTTATAGTAAAAATAGACTGGTTGGAAGTATAGTAGGCTCTGGTTTACCATAGCTCCTAACCCCTAAGATGGAGGTGGCTGCATATTAAATACCATTTTTCAGTTGTATTCGTAGTTTGTTTTTATTAGAAAGTCCCACTTCTCTCATCTATTTTACTGTACTCGCCCCTGTGAAGATTTGTTTGTCACCCTTCTAACACATATCTAAAACTTGGTTGAAAAAAAGAATTTTGATGGAAGATCTCTTAAAGGATACAGTTCTTCTATTTTGTGAATACTCCAAAATGGCTCAAATTCAAAGCCTGGCCATCAGAAAGCTATACACCTAACCTGCATTATTTACGCTGCTGATATAACTAGTTTTACTGAATTAAGCTTTATCATGATGTTACAAATATACATGATAGATAGCCCTATGAAAGTCATTGTTTTGTTAACCCTAAAAGTGTTGTTGGGTAAATTGTAATGTCACTTCTATAAGGATACAGAAAAGAGATTTTTCAGGTCAAGTTTTATCTTATGATCAGGTAAGAGATGAAATTTTGCTTTTTGCATTGGCTATTAAGAAGAGCCAAAGTTCACTTCAGGGCTTCCCTGGTGGCGCAGTGGTTAAGAATCTGCCTGCCAATGCAGGGGACACAGGTTTGAGCCCTGGTCTGGGAAGATCCCACATGCTGTAGAACAGCTAAGCCTGTGCACTACAACTACTGAGCCTGTACTCTAGAGCCCACGAGCCACAACTGCTGAGCCCGTGTGCCACAACTACTTAAGCCCACGCACCTAGAGCCCATGCTCCACAACAAGAGAAGCCACCACAATGGGAATCTCATGCACCGCAATGAAGAGTGGCCCCCGCTCACCACAACTAGAGAAAGCCCACGCGCAGCAATGAAGATCCAATGCAGCCATAAATAAATAAATTTATTTTTTAAAAGTTCACTTGAATGGTTGACTTCTAGTAATTGTAAGACTTCATGCATGCACCTTGTTTATTAAACTTAAACCTGGCTCTGTCTTATTGTGCAACTCTTGTTTTCTCTTTACCCGGATTTCTTCAGGTAATTAAAAACAATCCTGTTGTATAATATTTTGAAACTTATATTGAAACCCAAATTGTTTTCCACAGATGCTGCATCATTTGATATTTTAACCAGCAATATGCAAGGGTTTCAATTTCTCCATACTTCTTCACTACTGTTTTCCTTTTTAAAAAATTATAGCCTTCCTAGTAACTGTGAAGTAGCATCTCATTGTGGTTTTTATTTGAATTTCCCTAATGACTAATGATGTTGAGATTCTTTTCATAAGCTTATTGGCCATTCCTGTTACTCTTTGGAGTACTGTCTATTCAAGTCCTTTGCCCATTTTAAATTTGAGTTATTTGTTTTTTATTGTTGAGTTGAAAGAATGTTACTTATTTTTTTAGATACAAATCCCTTATCAAATACATGATTTGAAAATATTTTCTCCCATTCTATGGGTTTTCTTTTCAATTACTTGATGAAGACCAAGAAGCATGAAAGTTTTTAATTTTCTTAAGTCCAGTTTATCTATTCCCTCTTTCATCACCTGTGCTATTCGTGTCATATCTAACAAACCATTGTGTAATACAAGGTCATGAACATTTACTCTTTTATTTTCTCTGGAGACTTTTATTTTTATTATTTTAGTTCTTAAATTTAGACATACAATACTTTTCAATTAATTTTTGTATATGATGTAAGGTAGGGGGTCCAACTTCATCCTTTGCATGAGGATATCCAGTTATCACAGCACCATTTGGTGAAGAGACTATTTTTCCTTATTGAATTTGCTTGCCACCTATATTGAAAATCAAATCACCATAAATTTAATTATTTATTCTATTCCTTTGATCTAGATATCTGTTCTTATCCCAGTGCCAAACAATCTTGATTAATGTAGCTTTGTAATAAGTTTTAAAATTGGGAAGTGTAAGTCTTCCAACTTTGTTCTTCATTTTAAAGATGGTTTTGGCTCTTCTAGGTCCCTTATGTTTCAATATGAATTTTAGGGTAATCATACAAATTTCTGCATGAAAGGCAGCTGGGATTTTGAGGGATTTTGTTGGGTCTGTAGGGTGTTTAGAGAACACTACTTCTTACCAATATTAAATCTTCTTGATTCATGAACATGAGTTGTCTTTCCATTTATTTAGATCTTCTTTAATTCCTTTCAGTAATGTTTTGTAGTTTTCAGAGCGTAAGTTTTGAACTTCTTTTGTTAAATTTGTTTCTACATATTTTATTCTTTTTGATGGTTCGGTAATGTAATCATTTTAAAATTTCATTTTCAGAGTTTTCATTGCTAGACTATAGCAATAAAATTGATTTTTGTGTATTGATCTTGTATGCTGTTACTTGGCTGAACTTGTTTATTAATTCTAATAGTGTTTTAGTGGATTCGTTAGGATTTTCTAAATACAATATCATGTCATCTATGATTAGAGAGCCTTCCTTTCCAATATGTATGCCTTTTATTTACTTCTCTGAGTGACCTGGTTAAAACCCCCAGTACAATGTTGAATATAAGTGACCTGGTTAAAACCCCCAGTACAATGTTGAATATAAGTGACAAGAGTGAACATCTTTGTCTTGTTTCTGGTATTGGTAGGAAAGCACACAGGCCTCTTAATTTAATATGATGTTACCTGTGGTTTATCATAAATGTCTTTTATGAGAATAAGGAAAGTTCTGTATTTTCCTATTTTATTTAGTGTTTTTTCATGAAAGGGCATTGGATTTTGTCAAATACTTTTTCTGCCTCTGTTGATATGAGCATGCAATTTTTTGTCCTTTTCCTATTAATATTGTATATTCCATCGATTGACATTTAGATGATAAACTAACCTTCATCCTGAGATTGATCCTACTTGGTAATGATGTAAAATCCTCTTAATATCTTCTGGGTTGAGCTTGCTAGTATTTTATTGAGGAATCTTGTATTTATATTCATAAGAGATATTGATCTGCAGTTTTCCTTTTTTGTTGCATCTTTGCTTTTAGTATGAGTATACTACTGGCCTCATACAATGAGTTAGGAAGTGTTTCCTCCCCTTCTTTTTTTTTGAAAGATTTTGTGAATGATGTTATTAATCCTTTATTAAACATTAAACAGAATTCACCATTAAAGCCATCTGGGCATAAACTTTTTTTGTAGAAAGTTTTTATTTTTATTATTTTTAAATCACAAAACCATAAAAAATAAGATTTTTATGGCTAAATTGTTTACTACAGTTCTTTTTTTGTTTAACATATATATATATATAACCACTCTTTTTTAGATTCTTTTCCCATATAGGTCATTACAGAGTATTGAATATAGTTCCCTGTGCTATACAGTTGGTCCTTATTAGTTACCTATTTTATATATAGTAGTGTGTATATGTCAATCCCAATCTCCCAATTTATCCCTCCCCCTGCTCCCTTTCCCCCTTGGTAACCATAAGTTTGTTTTTCTACATCTGTGTCTCTATTTCTGTTTTGTAAATAAGTTCATTTGTATCATTTTTTTAGATTCCATATATAAACGATATATGATATTTGTCTTTCTCTGTCTGACTTACTTCACTCAATATGACAATCTCTAGGTCCATCCATGTAGTTGCAAATGGCATTATTTCATTCTTTTTTATGGCTCAGTAATATTCCATTATATATATATATATATATATATATATATATATATATATATATATCACATCTTCTTTATCCATTAATCCATAGATGGGCATCTGGGTTGCTCCCATGTTTCGGCTATTGTAAATAGTGCTGCAGTGAACATTGGGGTGCATGTATCTTTTCGAATTATGGTTTTCTCTGGATATATGCCCAGGAGTGGGATTGCTGGATAATATGGTAGCTCTATTTTTAGTTTTTTAAGGAACCTCCATACCATTCTTCATAGTGACTGTACTAGTTTACATTCCCACCAAGTGTGCAGGAGGATTCCCTTTTCTCCGCACCCTCTCCAGCATTTATTGTTTGTAGATTTTTTGATGATGGCCACTCTGACTGGTGTGAGGTGGTACATCATAGTAGTTTTGACTTGCATTTCTCTAATAATAGTGATGTTGAGTGTCTTTTCATGTGCCTCTTGGCCATCTGTATGTCTTCTTGGAGAAGTGTCTATTTCAGTATTCTGCCCAGTTTTTGATTGGGTTTTTTGTTTTTTTGATATTGAGCTGCATGAGCTGTTTGTATATTTTGGAGATTTATCCCTTGTTAGTCACTTTGTTTGCAAATATTTTCTCCAATTCTGTGGGTTGTCTTTTCGTTTTATTTATGGTTTCCTTTGACATGCAAAAGTTTTAAAGTTGAATTAGGTCCCATTTGTTTATTTTTGGTTTTATTTTCATTACTCTAGGAGGTGGATCAGAAAAGATCTTGCTGCGATTTATGTCATAGAGTGTTCTGTCTATGTTTTCCTCTAAGAGTTTGATAGTTTCTGGCCTTACATGTAGGTCTTTAATACATTTTAAGTTTATTTTTGTGTATGGTGTTAGAGAGTGTTCTAATTTCATTCTTTTACATGTAGCTGTCCTGTTTTCCCAGCACTTATTGAAGCGACTGTCTTTTCTCCATTGTATATCCTTGCCTCCTTTGTCATAGATTAGATGACCATGGGTGCGTGGGTTTATCTCTGGACTTTCTATCCTGTTCCATTGATCTGTATTTCTGTTTTTGTGCCAGTACCATACTGTTTTGATTACTGTAGCTTTGTAGTATAGTCTGAAGTCAGGGAGCCTGATTCCTCCAGCTCTGTTTTTCTTTCTCAAGATTGCTTTCTCTACTCATGGTCTTTTGTGTTGCCATACAAATTGAAAAATTTTTTGTTCTAATTCTGTGAAGAATGCTATTGGTCATTTGATAGGGATTGCATTGAATCCGTAGCTTACTGATGAAAAAATAAAAAATAACACAATCAGATGGAGAGATATACTATGTTCTTGGATTGGAAGAATCAATATTGTCAAAATGACTCTACTACCCAAAGTATTTGACAGATTCAATGCAATCCCTATCGAATGACCAATAGCATTTTTCACAGAATTAGAACAAAAATTTTTACAGTTTGTGGAATATTTTTAAATTACTGATTCTTTTGTTGTTATAGGTCTATGCAGGTTTTCTCTTTATTCTCAAGTCACTTTTGGTAGGTTGTATCTTTCTAGAAATTGCTTCATTTTATCTAGGTTATCTAATTTGTTGAAATACAGTTGTTCATAGTATTCCCTTATAATTATTTTTATTTCTATAAGATCCGTAGTGGCTTCCCCTCTTTTATTCCTGATTTTAGTTATTTGAATCTTTTTTTCCCTTGGTCCATTTAGCCAAAGGTTTGTTAATATTGTTGATCTTTTCAAGAACCATCTTTTAAAAATATTTTTTCTATACTTCTCTAATTTATTTTTTATTTCCATTATAGCCTTTATTATTTATTTGCACGTATTGAATTTAGTGTGTTTGTTTTAGGTTTTTTTAAGGTGTAAGATTAAGTTATTGTTTTGAGATATTTTTAATATACAAATGACATCCGTAAATTCCTCTATAAGCTCTACTTTAACTGCATTTTATAATTTTTTAATTTTCATTTTCATTCATCTCAAAATATTTTCTAATTCCCCTGGTGATTTATTATTTGCCTCTTTTAGTAAATAGTGTGTTTAATTTCCACGTATTTGAGGATTTCCTAAATTTCCTCGATTCCTAATGATTTCTAATTTCATCTAATGTATTTGTATGATTTCAAGTCTTTTAAATTTGTTGATGTTTGCCTTTTGGCTGAAGACATCATCTATCCTGGAGGAACATCCCATGGATACTCAAGAAAGAATGTGTGTTTTGCTGTTGTTGGGTGCAGTTTTCTGTAAATAGTTGTTAGATCTAGTTGGTTTATAGTCATGTGATTTCCTTGATGATACTATACCTTGTTGTTCTATTCATTTTTGGAAGTTGGAGGATTGGAGTCCCCATCTACTATTGTTGAACTGTCCATTTTCCTCTTCAAATTTGTCGGTTTTGCTTCATATATTTTGGTTTTCTGTTGTTAGGTGCTAGAGTGGGTTGACTGTTGGCCCCTAACAAGATATGTCCACCCAGACCTGTGAAAGTTATCTTATTTGGATAAAAGTATCTTTGCTAATGTAATTGAAGAACTCAGTATGTGGTTGTCTTGGATTATCCACGTGATACTACATCCAGCGGCCAGTGTCCTTATAAGATAAAGGCAGTAGAAGGTTTATGACACATGAAGGGTAGGAGGCATTGTGACCACAGAGACAGAGGTTGGAATGATGCAGCCAAGAAAGCTAAGGAAGTCCAACAGACACCAGAAGCTGGAAGAAACATGGAAGGATACTTCTGAGAGCCTGAAGAAGTGAGGACCTGCTAGCATTTTGATTTTGGACTTCTAGCCTCAAGAGGTTTAAGAAATTTCTGTTGTTTTTAGCGACAAAGATTGTGGTTATTTGTTAGGCAGTCACAGGTAATGTATGTTTATACTTACATGTTTAAATTTACTTTTTAAGCTTTATTGAGATATAATATAAAAAATTGCATATATTTAATGCATACATCTTGTTGAGTTTGGGCATATGCATATACCAATAGTACCATAACCACAATCAAGGTACTAGACATATTCATCACCTTCAGAAATTTCCTTGTGTTCTGTATGTGTGTGTGTTTTGCATGTGGTAAGAAGACTTAACATGAAATCTATCCTCTTAACATACTTTACAGTGCACAATACTATATTATTAACTATAGGTACTAAGTTGTTTAGCAGATCTCTGGAACTTATTCCTGCTGTGTAACTGAAATTTTATACCCATTGAGCAACAATTTCCCATTTCCCCCTCCCTCTAGCCCCTGACAACCAATTTCCTGCTTTTTCACATGTCTATTAAATTTTATTGTATCCTGGATATTGTGAATATCATTTTGTTGTGTGTCTGTTTATACGTGTCTCTCTATAAAACGTGATGAACTTTGTTCTGACCAGCAGTGAAGGTATTTATGAATCAGTTATATCCTTGTGAATCTTTTTTAAAGCTTTCTTAGTGTGGCTCTAGTGCAGTATTTAATAGTACCAATTTAGTTCTGTGCCTATGTTGTGACCTTCCTTATGTCCATACTGGATGCTTTGGGTGTTCAATGAGATCTTTCTACTGTGATTGCTGAGTAGTTATTCTTTGCTGATATTTGTTCTTTGCCTGACCTTGTGAAATTTCATCCTATGTTCATTCAGCTTAGAGTTTATCTAAAGGTGCGAGGGGACCACTGTGCAGATTTCTAGAGTGTATTTTCTGGGTTTTACTTTCTATTTGGTATTCTTCCCCTAAATTTTTAGGTGTCTCAGTCTCCCTGAATTCTGATCTCATTCTCCTCTTGTCAGGGAAGACTTTCTGGATATGGACTTTGTTGCAGATACAGTTAATGTCAGTTCATTACTTCATCAGTGGTGCCAAATATTTTAAAGTTGGGGTCAGGAATTTCCCTTATTCAGAGTATGTTACCAGCACACTGGTAAGATTCTGGTGATCTCTCCATGCCTTAGAAGCCAGCTGTCAAATTTCCAAATCATAGATGGTTACTTTTTGCTGTATAGCTAAAATGCCAGCATTTTAAGTGTTGGGGTAATTCTGTTTGCTGTATAGTTTTACTTCTGGCTTTGTAAGCCTAGGTTTCTGTATTGCCATCCTTCTACTGTGCCCCCTGGCCTTTGGTGAGTCATTTCTTACACTTGGTGAAGCCTGGTATATCTCAAGATCTCATATTTGGTTTAGTGTCTCAACCTTTGGTGTGTTCATGTCATTAACTCAGTTAGGGCCCTGTTCACCTTTGAAGTCTCTCTTAGCACTGCTACCCTGTCACCAGGCTTTGGTATGCTACCACTGTACACTTAGTGAAAGTTGCATAGGAAAAGATCAGCAAAGTGATGCAAAGTGTGACTAGGGATTTGCAAGATTCTACTCCATCATTCCAGTCTACGTATGGTGGTTAAAAGTTAATATATTGGTTGGTTTATCTTTTCTCCAGTCTATGACAAGTTTGTTGTTGCTCCTGCTTTGCTCAGAGAATAAATCAGTTGCTTCTTCTCTCCTAAGAAGGGCTCATGACTTTATGTAATTTAGATTATTTGGTTTTCTTTGTATCCTCAGTCCGCTAATGTGTTAAAAATATGATTATTATAGCTTTTGCAACTTCTCATTTTTAGGATGGGAAAGATATTCTTTTGTGACTGTCTAAACCATAACTAAAAGTGGAAGTCTCCCATGTATTCATATTTTGTTTTCTGGTTTACATATTTTTCCTCCACTCCATCTACCTCCCATGCAAACTCTGAAGAGAAATGTGCACCTATGCCTCTATGCTTTTATATGAAAGGAAAACTTTCAATGTGCTTTTTCTACATGTAGGCCACCTCACCTGAGAGGCATCATTTTAGGGAAAGCATAAAAGATTTTACTTACCTGTTGAATTAAAGATAACTCTCACCCAAATTAAAATATTGCCATTCAAATTGAGGTAATAAGCAAAAAGTTGTTAGTGCCAAGAATAAATACCCAAAGTCTGGGATTTATCATTGTTTCCCTTTAATTTCTGAGCTGACAAATGATAATTGCTCAGGCAATTAAAATAATTAGGAAAATGTGGAGGCACAAAAGGAGAAGGCTTTTAGAAGCAATTTAAATGCATAAGGAGAGATTCACGTATGTTTGCTGCACCTTATCCTGGAGTAGACTGATTACCAGGTGCTTTTTAGTGCGTTGACGATTGATAGATCACATGCCATCTGAGTTCTTTCTGGGAACAGGGCCCACTGGAAGCACATTTACCTCAGAAGATAGGTCTAGTTTTAAAGGAGGCTTCTGGGGATCTTGGGATTTATATTCTCTTAAATATCTTGGTAATAAAGGATCGTTTTCAGAACCCACATTTGTTCAGCATCTTGTAAATTTGTAATATGTTTTTTTTGGTATACACTTTTTTTGACTATGTTTAAATGAGAGTAAGAAAAATATGAGTAAGATCATTGGATGGTCTTACCATTTTAGAATGTGTATTCGCTTTGTGAGCTGTAGGGGGCAGTCTGAGGGAGTCTATGGAAAGAATTAGAAGATTGACAGTGGCTTTGTGAGAGAAATGACAGTTTCTATGAAGAACAGAATTATCCTAGGTAAAATAGGCCAACCTTAATTTAGAGAAAATACGCGTTAAAATCAATCAAAGAGGGCATTAACTGTGAGATCCACTTTGGTGTTTGTGTGTACAACAGACACTTAAGCTACTCCATATTCTGAGGGGTAGTGACAGCTGGGATTGGTGTTAGAGATTGATGGTACCAATTTTTAAGGAGAGACTATTTCAGAAGCAAATAGATGGTATTTTATTACAATTTTGTAAAATTCGTTCTATTAGGCATGAACTATTCAGTTCAGGTATACTTTCTATAAAGTTATTTATTCAGAATATTGCAGTAGACTACTGATAGTTATATGCACCAATACCAAATTATTTATGTCTGGCAACTCTCTCTTGATTTAACTAAGTTAAAGGTATATTCCCTCTAAATTAAAATTGGCCTTTATTACATAGAAATTTTTTCTCACAGAAACTCATTTATCATATTAAATTCATGTCATGCAGACTTCTCTGGTGGTGCAGTGGTTGAGAATCTGCCTGCCAGTGCAGTGGACACAGGTTCCAGCCCTGGTCTGGGAAGATCCCACGTGCACAGAGCAACTAAGCCCATGTGCCACAACTACTGAGCCTGTGCTCTAGAGCCCACGAGCCACAACTACTGAGCCCAAGTGCCACAACTACTGAAGCCCACGCGCCTAGAGCACATGCTCCACAACAAGAGGAACCACCGCAATGAGAAGCCCGCACACTGCAACAAAGACCCAACCCTGCCAAAAATATATAAATTAATTAATTAATTAAAAAAAATTCTGTCATGCAGGACATGAAATATTTTGTGTGCACAGTACCTATTTATCCTCTGTTCATGCACAGGTGAAGTTGAACGAGTTCAGCTCATAACAAAATTTAGAAGATGATGAGGTTTGAAAGGAGAGTATACAGTGAATTTGGACAAGAGAGGGTTTCACTGAAAATGATGCTAGCTGATACTAGGGTCAGCAACAGTCATTTGGGAGAGATTCTTGAATGTGATAAGCTGGGAGGCTTATTTCAAAATAAATTAATATGCCATTCTGCTTTCCATTACTGAAACATGATGAATGATATCAAATAAATCACTGATTTGAAAAATAACTCTCCTAAAATGATATTTAGAAAAATGCTTAGAATAACAAGACTAGTCAATCAACAGTATTTATTGACTACTCACTTTGTTTATGTCGATTATGTTATTAAGCATAAACATTTATTGAATGTCTGCTCTGTGCATATCATACTGAAAGTTACAAAGAACACTTAGGCATTATGGAATAAGTGGGTTATCTGTGAATAAGCAGAAGGTGCAGTCCTTACTCAACAAGTGAATGCAAATGAATATAATTAAAAATTAGATGTTCATCCACACAAAGCAGAGGAGTGATCTGAGTAGGGTAAGCAGCCTCAATAGGTATGTTCCATAAGTAGAATGATTTTGAAGCAGCACCAGAATGCTCTCTGTTCAACAAGTCAGTTAACTTGCCTTTACCTACTCAAAGTCTACTTTCTCACAAGAGTTTTATGAATTCTATATATTTTGGATTTTTTTCTTCGTTCTATGAAATGTATCACTTTCTGACTCAAAGACCAAAGTGGACTACTAGTGATTATCTCAAGGGAAAAGAGAACTCTAAAATAAATTGGTATCATTTAACTTCTTACTCAAAACCGAGGGACTGGAACAAGGATTGTTGCACTGTGAATACATGAATATTGAAAACTGTATCACGGTGCTACATCCTCAACAATTCTTCTTAACCATACCTCCTAGCCTTCTTGCAGATAAAAGTCTTTGAATATTTTAGAATCCTGGCTACAATTTGCATTGCTTCGGGAACAGAGCTATGGAAATACTGAGTTAGAATATGGTGAGAAAAATATGTCATTTGTGATATTTGGGGAAAACAAACCTTCTCAAATGTCTTTGGCAGCAACAAGCCCCTCTAACCAGTTACATATCTGTTTCAAATGGGGATTTAGATAGATCTTGGTTTTGTATGAACTTTGCTATAAAATATACTTTGTTCACCTGATAAAATTTCCTTGTTATCTTTTTCAGAGCTAAAGATGAATGTGGTATCATTTTGGAAGTAAGGAATAACATGTAGGAGGTCCATAAATTATTTCCCCATGTACAGATCAGTTTCAAAAGCAACATGTTATTTTTTTTTTTAACATCTTTACTGGAGTACAGCTGCTCCACAATTGTGCGTTAGTCTCCGCTGCACAACAAAGCGAACCTGCCATACATAAACATACATCCCCACAACCCCTCCCTCCTGCGCCTCCCCGCCACCCTCCGTATCCCACCCCTCTAGATAGTCACACAGCACTGAGCTGATCTCCCTGTGCTATGCAGCTGCTTCCCACTAGCTATCTATTTTTCATTTGGTAGTATATATATGTCCATGCCACTCTCTCCATCCCTTCCCCCTCCCCGTGTCCTCAAGTCCATTCTCTACGTCTGTGTCTTTATTCCTGTCCTGCCCTAGGTTCCTCAGAACCACTTTTTTTTTAGATTCTATATATAGCAACATGTTAATTTAAATCACCCTTTGAGCCTAGTCAGAGGACTTTTCTATGAAAGGAGTTGATTTAGCTTAGCTCCCTGGGGTTAACTCTGAAGGTGTTCTGAAGTTTAAACCTGATTATGTGTTTTAAATATATTTTTTATTAATATAAAGCCCTTGATATCCTATAAACAAAGCATAACCTGCCAGCTGAGTAGGTAATAAATATATGTATTTGAGGGGTAAACAGAAAATACTTAAGATATTTCCTACATATTCTTTCCTGCTGTGAGCCCTATGCCACACAGAATCTGTGTTAGGAATAGTAATCCATTTTTTTATGTCATTCAAAGAGATCTAGTAAGGAAGTCTTCAATTTTTAGTAAGGCTTTAAATAAACCATGATGGCATTCTGGAATATATCTAGGTTGGTATTTCTTTTTAAACCACTTTTTGAACAGAAACCCTTTTAAGCGAAGAGTTCTTCCAGAGTCTACTCTGAATACATTGGCCAGGTGCTTCAGTGAATAATTCATTCACAGCCTGTCCTTCCACAATGAACCATTTAGAGTGGTTTAAATGATTGTACAGTGACTGTCCAATATGAAGGTGTAAAAAGTAGCCATAGTGTATCTCTCCTTTGAAGCTAGAGTAGGCAGTGTGATAGCATCTGAGATACAAGAATACTATATAGAGGTTGCTGTTTGGCTTCTGGTGAAGCTGTTAGCCACTGGACTTTGCAGAGAGATAGAGAGGAAGGATTGGGCCTCATTTGGAGATGATTTACACCCAGGTATTAGGCATAATCATTGTTAATACTGAGAGGGAAGAAAGTTCCAATGAAATTGAGTTGGGTACACTTATGATAACCTTTACTCTTAGACTAATGTAGACAGAACTAGGGATCTCTCTATTTTAAATATACATATGTATGTATAATTTTTATATGTATAATTACACATATAGTATAATTTTTTTCTCATTCATTCACCTGCCATCTATGCTTAAATATGTTTTTATATGTGTGTATGTATGTGTATATACATATATATAAATAAATCTTTTCAGAGGACAATACAGTTTTTGTGATATAGCGCAGCATTATGAGATTGTAGCAATCATTTAAAAGGAGAAGTTGTGTTGTTTACTTGATATGTAATTTGATTAAGTGATGTTTCCTCTGCTAGATAACAAATATGTCCTGAGATATAAGTTCAGGATTTTTTAAAGTATTCTATTAATAGTTTTACGAGAACAGGGGTGATACTGTTAACTACCTTCTTTTTAGAACTCGCCTATTTTGTGTCTGGCATAGTCCTCTTTAGATTCTTCTCTTAACTCTCTGACTTTTTATTTTCATGTTCTTCATAGACAACTCTTTCTTGATATACTTCATAAGGCTTTTGTCCTCAGACCTCTATCCAAAACTGTCATGTACTCTGTCCTCTATACCTTCATGTTGTGTGTATTTTATTGAATTCAACTCTTCCTCTTATTTAATGCTCATGTGTCTAAATATCATTCTTATATTTAATTGTGGACATGCATTTTCGACTGATTTGTATATATATGACTTTTATGACTAAATTTGTGTAGTTCAACCTTAATATGTATAAAGTCTAATATATCATTACTTCTCCAAACCTGTGTTCTTAATCTCATATGTTTTCTCTCTTATGATTTCACCATCTGTCCAGTCAGCACACATTAAAATTGTTAGTCATTCTTAATATTATTTTCTCATCTTTCCTGCCTTTCATAAACATTTCAATCATTCACAAAATCTAACCTATTTTTCCCTTCCAATATTTCATCCATCTCCTCTTTTATATTCTAATTAGTATATCATTCCAGTTCTGGTTCTCATTTCTTTTCTCGTCCATTCACTTCCCATCTATGCCTGGAAATTTTTTTTAACATCTTAAATCTTCTCTCAAGGACCCACTCAAACCCATCTCCTGGTAGAAGGCTGTTTTCTCTGTACTCCTCTTTTACTTGGTTGTGCACTTTCTACTACATCTAAGTAACTGCAATATACACTCATCTACATGTCTGCTTTTTCCTGCTAGATTTTAAGTTCTAAGATGTAGAGGCCATATCATATATATTTGTCCCCCACTGGGCCTAATTCAATGTTTGTATGAAATAAGTACTGTATAAATACTTGCTTAAATGAATTGAACTCAGAAAATTTTAATAATCAAGAATTAATCATTGCTTTGACCAAATTGGCCTTTGTTTTCTATGGAGGAAAATATATCAGGGATTGTTGGCTTAGGGAATATATATATTTTCCTATGATAGGATGAAATGTAATAGTTTTTTAACATCTTATTTCTTTAAAGGTTTACCCAGGTTTTATTTTTCTCTTTTATTTGTTTTATTTGAACAAACTCTTATCAAAGAGGAGAAAGCAGTAGCTCTTTACTGATGATTATTACCATAGGCAACCAAATGTCTAGCTACTTGGCAACCACCAAGTAACTGAAGTCACCAGTGTACTGAGGTACTGGGGTTATGACTTTATTCTGAAATTTCCAAAGTGCAGCCTTTTGTAAAATTCTGTCGGCAAAGGACATCAATGTGGGTAGCATTCTTTCAAAGGATATCAGTGTAGGTAGCACTAGAAAAATAATCTGGCCTTTAAGTGTATTTCTAATGAGTGGGGCAATGTGTGACTGGACTGCCAATAGATTTGCCTTTGTGTAACCTTGCCCAGTTTTTATGAGCTGAAAATCCCAGGGGCCTCATCATTATTTACGCACTACAGTTTTTCATTCCCTTTCTTCCTCTGTATTATAATTTCCCCTGGCATTCTCTCTTTTCAAAGAGAAAGGCATCCTGGAATGAATTTAAAGACTGAGATCTCTAAGAAGCCTCAGGTACAGCTTGGTACTGTGGCAATTATCTATCCAAGAGGAAACAGTGAAACACTTCAGAAAAGTGTACTTAATGCTATTCATATTTTCAAATAGCATGAATAACAGCCAATTTGACTTTAAATACATCTTGTTATAGATGATTTGGTTATTAAACTTGGCAATGTCAATCTCAGTATCATATTCCACTAAATCAGCGTTTCTGATAATAGAGGTATTCTTTGTAAGGATTAATGCACTACTGGCTTCTAAAAACAATAGGGGGAGGGAGGGATGGGGAGGAGAGGAGGAGAAGAGAAAGCGAGAGAGAGACAGAAAGAGAAAGAAAAAGAAGAGATGGAGGAAGAGGAAAATGTGGTGGTGGAGGAGGAAGAGAGGGGGAAAGAAAACTAAAAACAGGTAGAAAATGAAAAAGAGGAAGAAGTGAAACAGTAGACTTATGTTGTTAATAATTTGAAGAAGAGAAAAGAATAACAAACAAGTAGACATGTGCTGATAAAAATAGTCAAAATCTACAAAGACACAGACCACTTTGGAGTATTACGTTTACAATACCTCAGAGGACTCACATCTCTTGCAACTGGTAGGACATATGATCCAGTACATACACTTACTTCTTAGAGAGCCTACTCTATACAGCCTACTGGGTGAGCAGTGGGTTATATGACTTTCTCCTTTGGTCACAGTTAATTGAACTAGGGGCAGATACCTGATCCAGGGAGAACAATTCATATTGTCCATGCTACGAATTTGGAATTGGATCACAACAATTCTAGTTAGTCTCTTCTGGCCCCTGGAACTGAGAAGATCTAGACTCAGGAACTGAGGTTGCCATTCTGGGTTAACCGTGTTAGGACCATGTTTATGGAAAACTTGAGAAAATCAATCTTCAGAGAAAGAGAGAAGACTAATGCAACATCACATAGAGAAGGGGAGACAACAGCTCATGTAGCTCCAGAGGTAGGAAGAGAATAATTAGAGCTCCTGTCAGCCTTCTAGTTCCTGGTGTCATTCCATTATGTAGGCCAGCTACATTTGTTGCCTTTGGCTTCTATATCTGTATTAGTCAGCTGGGGCTGCCATAACAAAATGCAGTAGACTGGGTGGCTTAAACAACAGAGATTTATTTTCTCAAACTTTGAAGTTTGGAATTCCTAGATCAGCGTGCTAGCATGGTCATATTCTGGTGAGAGCTCTCTTCGTGCTGTAGACAGCCAACTTCTTGCTGTGTTATCATATGGCAGAGAGAGAGATCTGGTATCTCTTCCTCTTCTTATAAGGATACGAGTCCCATTATGAGAGCTCCCCATCCCCCTCTCATGACCTTATCTAAATATAATTACCTCCAAAGGGCCCCATTTTCAAATACCATCACATCGGGGGTTAGGACACCAACACGAATTTGTAGGGGATTCCATTCATGGCAATATCCTTGCAAAACAGACACATCCCAATTTTTGTTTAAGGTAGCTGTGATGGAAATGGTCTCAGAATCTGTATTATCACTTAGTTTCCCTGGTGATTCTGATTCTGCTTCTTTACAAATCACAGTTTGAGAAATGCTGTACCAAAAGAATGTGAAGAGCTGACTTAAAGAACCAAGATCAGGCAATAAAGGGTTAGGGCAGGGCTGGCTGGAAAGAGGGACAAAGTCCACAGTCAGGATCAAGGCCATATCTAGGATACAGCAAGAGAGTAGTGTGGATAAAAGTGAGATAATGAGGTGTCTATAACTTACTATAGTGTGTGTTGGGGGACAGAGAGTGACCAGGCTAGCCTAAATATACAGGGTTGAGGCAGACAGATGCTAGCATTATGTAGCTCTGGTCTCTCGCTATTCAGATTTAAAATCCAAAACAAACACCTATGGCTAAAACACTATCCATTACACGAAATGAATTCACATAAACTAATCCAGAAACCTAAAATTCATTTTTAACTTCTCTCTTTATCTTCAAGTATCAAATCTAAATAACATCCCATTTTTTTCAGCACTACCTTCAAAACATCCAGAATATGTCCACTTTTCTCCATCTTTACTACAACCTTGATATAACTTTATTTCTCACCCATGCTACTCTAATAGCCATCTTTTTTGTCTTCCTGCTGTCATTCTTCATCCCTTCCAAACTATTTTCCTTAGAGCATGCAGGTATATCTTTAAAAACTAAAAGTATTTTATCCCCTTTCTACTTAAAATAGTTCATCACTTCCAAATTCTCTTCAGAATAAAGCTCAATCTCTGTTTAATGGTTTTAAGTCCCTCTATGATTACTCTAGCTTTACCTCTTGAAATTTTATGCCTGGAACTTTGAGTTTCAGTAAAATTTAACTGATTATTGTTTTGCACCTGTACCATATTTCTTATTCTCATGGGTTTTTTTAATATCCATGAATACATTCATGTAACCACTGCCCAGATGAAAAAAGAGAACATAACTAAATTCTCTTTATAGTAACCCATAAAATCTCTTCATGATCCCTCAACCTATTTCCTTCTGTGCAAACCTAATCATCATCATCATAGATTATTTTGGCTGTTTTTTTAATTTGATATAAATGTAATATATATATAAATAACTTTAGAACTTGCTTCTTTTGCTCAACATCATGTTCGTGAGATTTATCCATATTGTTGCATGTAGCAGTAGTTCACACATTCTCATTGCTATTTAGTATTCCATTGTATGAATTTGCAACCATTTAAAAATTCATGATACTGCTTATGGACATTTCAGTAGTTTCCACTTTGAAATTACTACAAATTAAGCTGCTATGAGCATTCTTATATATGTCTCTTGATGTATATGTGTACTCATTTCTGTTGGGGAAATGCCTAAAAGTGAATTCTATGCTTCTTTATAACTCAACCAAGTTTAGATGTCATCTCCTCTAAGAAGCCTTCTCTACTCCACAACCCCAAATTCAGTTAGTTGGTCTTCTTCTTTGTGGCCATAGGAGCCTGTGCTTAAGAGAGCACTTAACAACCTGTAATATAATCGTCTTAAAAGCACATTTCCCCCCATAGATTTTAAGCTCCTTAGGGGCAGGGACTCTATCTTATTCTTTGTATTTCTAGTACATAGCAGAGTTCCTGGCACATGGACAATCAATAATGTTTAGTAGTATATAAATATTAATGCAGTCATATAGGCAAATTGCATATTAATGGACTGATCGATATTGAAGAGTTCTGGAATTGTCTAAATAATAATTAGTAAAATTTCTGAGCACCTACTGTATAACTAGACTGATGCTAGGTGATGTTGGACATGCCAAATACAGGCCTACCTCATTTTATTGCTCTTATCTTTGTTGTGCTTTGCAGATACTGCGATGTTTACATATTGAAGGCTTGTGACAACCCTGAGTCAAGCAAGTCTATAGGCTCCATTTTCCCAACAGCATTTGCTCACTTTGTGTCTCTGTATCACATTTTGAATTCTCACAATATTTCAGACTTTTTCATTACTATATATTTTTGCTATGGTGATCTGTGATCAATGATCTTTGATGTTACTGCTGAAATTGTTTTGGAGTGCCACAAACCACACCCATATGAGATGGTGAACTTAATGTTTGTGTGTTCTTACAACACCGCTGACCAGAAACTCCCCTGTCTCTCCCCCTCTCCTCAGGCCTCCCTATTCCCTGAGTTACAATATTGAAATTAGGTCAGTTAATAACCTTACAGTGGCCTCTAAGTGTTCAAGTGAAAGTATGAGTTGCAAGTCTCTCACTTTAAATCAAAAACTAGAAATGATTGAGCTTAGTGGGGAAGGCATGTCAAAAGCTGTGATAGGCTGAAAGCTAGGCCTCTTGAGTGAAATAGTTAGCCAAGTTACGAATGCAAAGGAAAAGTTTTTGATGGAAATTTAAAATGCTGCTCCAGTGAACACATGAATGATAAGAAAGTGAAGCAGCCTTATTGTTGATATGGAGAAAGTTTTAATGGCCTGGGTAGAAGATCAAATCAGTCACAAAATTCCCTTAGGCTAAAGCCTAATCCAGAGCAAGGCCCTAACTCTCTTCAATTTTACGAAGGCTGAGAAAGATGAGGAAGCTGCAGAAGAAAAGTTTGAGCCAGCAGAAGTTGGTTCATGAGGCTTAAGGAAAGAAGCCATTTCCATCACATAAAAGTACAAGGAGAAGCAGCAAGTGCTGATGTAGAAGCTGCAGCAAGTTATCTAGAAGAACTAGTTAAGATAATTAATGAAGGTGGCTACACTAAAAAACAGATTTTCAATTTAGACAAAACAGCCTTCTATTGAAGAAGATGCCATCTAGGACTTTTTTTTTCTTCATTTATTTTTTGGCTGTTTAGGGTCTTAGCTGCGGCACGCAGGCTCTTCGTTGCAGAGCACGGACTTCTCTCTAGTTGTGGCACGCGGGCTCCAGAGCATATGGGCTCTGTAGTTTGCAGCACGCAGGCTCTCACTAAGGCAAGCAAGCACAGTAGTTGTGGCGTGCAGGCTTAGTTGCCCCGCAGCATGTGGGATCTTAGTTCTCCAACCAGGGATCGAACCTGTGTCCCCTGCATTGGAATGCAATTTACCACTGGACCACCAGGGAAGTCTCCCATTTAGGACTTTTATAACTAGATAGGAGAAGTCAACGCTTGGCTTCAAAGCTTCAAAGGACAGGCTGACTCTCTTGTGAGGGGCTAATGCAGCTAGTGACTTGAAGTTGAAGCCAATGCTCATTTACCATTCTGAAAATCCTAGGGCCCTTCAGAATTATTCTAAATCTCATCTGTCTGTGCTCTATGAAACAACAGAGTCTGGATGACAGCACATCTGTTTACAACATCGTTGACTGAATATTTTTAAGCCCACTGTTGAGATCTATTACTCAGAAAAAAAGATTTCTTTCAAAATATTAGTGCTCATTGACAATTTACCTGGTCACCCAAGAGCTCCGTTGGAGACATACAACAAGATTAATTTTGTTTTCATGCTTGCTAACACAGTATCCATCCTGCGACTTTCAGGTCTTAGGATTTAATAAATATATTTTGTAAGACTGTAGCTGTCATAGATAGTGATTCCTCTGATGGATCTGGGCAAAGTCAAATGAAAACCTTCTGGAAAGGATTTGCCATTCTAGATGCCATTAAGAACGTTCATGATTCATGGGAAGAGGTCAAAATGCAACATTCCCAGGAGCTGGGAAGAAGTTGACTCCAACTCTCATGGATGACTTTGAGGGGTTCAAGACTTCAGTAAAGGAAGTCACTGCAGATGTGGTGGAAATAGCAAGAGAACTAGAATTAGAAGGGGAGCCTGAAGATGTCACTGAATTGCTGCAATCTCAGGATAATACTTTAACAGAAGAGGAGTTGCTTCTTATGAATGTGTAAATAAAGTGGTTTCTTTAGATAGAATCTACTCCTGGTGAAGATGCTGTGAAGATTGTTGAAATAATAACAAAGGATTTAGAATATTACATAAACTTAGTTGATAAAGTAGCAGCAGGGTTTGAGAAGATTGACTCCAATTTTGAAAGCATTTCTACTGTGGGTAAAATGCTATCAAACAGCATGATATTGTTCATGAAAGAAAGAGATTGTTCCTGAAAGGAAGAGTCAATCCATGTGGTAAACTTCATTGTTGTTTTATTTTAAGAAATTGCCACGGCCACCCCAGCTTTCAGCAACCACCACCCTGATCAGTCAGCGGCCATCAGCACTGAAGCAAGACCCTCCACCAGCAAACAGATTACGATTTGCTGAAGGCTCTGGTGATGGTTAGCTTTGTTTTTAGCAATACTGTATTTTTAAAGTACTGTGTGCATTGGTTTTTTAGATGCAATACTATTGCACACGTAATAGACTATAGCATAGTGTAAACATAACTTTTATATGCACTGGAAAACCAAAAAATTCATGTGACTAACTTTATTGTGATATTTGCTTTATTGTGGTGGTCTGGTACTGAACCCCAAATATCTCTAAGGAATGCCTGTAACAAAAAGCAGGATTCCTGCCCTCAATAAGCATACAGTTTTGGTCAGTAGCATTAATTTATGTTGATAAGATTATCGGAAACCAATAAATAGTAAACTGTATTGTAAAATGGCTCTTAGTACAATTAGATTTCAGAGAAGGGAGAGACTGCTGAAGTTGAAGCATTTTGGAAGATGAGCTAGGATAAGTGCTTGAAGAAGATGTGTCATGTTTAGGAAGGAACATTGGGGGGGAGGTTGAAGAATAGCACAATCATCTCAGATCTGATCAATTTAGCTTTCATATTCCTCATAATTTCTGTGGACTAAACACTGTGTTTTGGGACAGTTTTGGTTTACTTTTAGACTAACAGATGCGGCTTACAGAGTCCTCCATGTCTTGCTAAGTAAATTGTCCTTTAATTTATATATGGTGGGAATCCGACTGAAGTGTTTCATGAAGGCAGGTGATAAATCTTTTGGAAGATGGTGAGGGTCTGAATTATGGCAGTAATAGTAAAAGCATTGGAGAGAGAGAAACGTGGAAAAGTCAATGAGAGGTAGAATAAATAGAACGTGGTGGTACCAGGATATGGTAGTTTGTGGTGCTTTTTTTTTTTTTTTTCTGTGGTACGCGGGCCTCTCACTGTTGTGGCCTCTCCTGTTGCGGAGCACAGGCTCTGGACGTGCAGGATCGGTGGCCATGGCTCACGGGCCTAGCCGCTCCTCAGCATGTGGGATCTTCCCAGACCGGGGCACGAACCCGTGTACCCTGCATTGGCAGGTGGACTCAACCACTGCGCCACCAGGGAAGCCCTGTGGTGCTTTTTAATGAAGCAAAAGGACATCATGGAAACACTTTTGAAAGAAATATGGTGCTTTGCTAGCTTGTGGCCCAAAATATTTCAGTGGAACATGGCAATATGTAATTATTTTTAATACTGATGTTCTTCTTGTAAGTATGGAAACATCTTTTAGATCTTGCTAAAGTTTGACAACATAATTCTTACATTGAAATGTTGCTATGCTGTATTAAAAGAAAAAAAACTGGGCTTCCCTAGTGGCACAGTGGTTAGGAGTCCGCCTGCCAATGCAGGGTACACGGGTTTGAGCCCTGGTCCGGGAAGATCCCACATGCCGTGAAGCAACTAAGCCCGTGTGCCACAACTACTGAACCTGCACTCTAGAGCCCCCGAGCCACAACTACTGAGCCCGCATGCCACAACTACTGCAACTGTGCGCCTAGAGCCCGTGCTCTGCAACGAGAGAAGCCACCGCAATAAGAAGCCCATGCACGGAGATGAAGAATAGCCCCCGCTCACCACAACTAGAGAAAGCCTGTGTGCAGCAACGGAGACCCAATGCAACCAAAAAATAAATAAATAAATTAAATAAATCTATAAAATATAAATTTTAAAAAAATAAAAGAAAAATCTTGCACTAAGTCTCATCAAAGGCTTTATGAGTTATTTATTCATATATCTGGGACACCTTTGTACTTTGGAATGAAGAAGCAACAGGCAGTTTTCATCAACAGATTGAGAAAGGTCTCTATAAACCAGGAGTTCTTAAGCTTTAAGAACTGTGATCACCTAAGATGAATCTAAGGCTACTGTCTTAGTAGTAGTTTCTCACCATGGCTGCACATGAGAATCACAGGGGCAGGGATGGGCTTTGAAAATGCTATTGCCTAGGCCACCTCTGTAGATTCTTATGTGGGGCCTGGACATCACCATTAAAAAACAGAACAATACTGGGCCTTGGTTTTGGTGATGATCTTTTAGATACAACACCAAAAGCATGACCCATGAAAGAAAAATTGTTAGTTGAATTTCAGTGAAATTAAAAACTTCTGCTCTATGAAAGACACTTTTAAGATAATTAAAAGATAAACCACAGGCTGGGAGAAAATCTTTGCAAAATATATATCTTATAAAGTACCAATTTCCAAAATATACAAAGAACTCATAAAATTCAACAAAAAGAAAGCAGTCCTATTTAAAAGTTGACCAAATATCTGAAGAGACACCTCATTGAAGATATGTAGCTGGCAAAGAATCATGTGAAAAGATGCTTAACATCATGTGCCATTAGGTAATTGCAAATTAAAACAACAATGAAATACTACTACACACCTATTTGAATGGCTACATTTCAAAACACTGGCAACAAATGATGAGAATGTGGAGCAACAAGAACATTTATTCATTGCTGGTGGGAATGAAAAATGGTATAGCCACATTGGAAGACAGTTTGGCGGTTTCTTACAGAATTTGGCATACTCTTACCATATAATTTAGTAGTCTTGCTCCTTGTTATATACCCACGTAACCTGAAAACTTATGTCTATGCAAAAATCTGTGCATGAGTGTTTATAACATCTTTATCACAATTGCCGAAACACAAAAGCAATGAATATATCCTTCAGTAGGTGAATGGATAAGCAAACTGGTCCATCAGACAATGGAATATTATTCAGAGGTTAAAATGAATTAGCTATCAAGCCATGAAAACACATGGAGAAATATTAGAAGCATATTGCTAAGTTAAAGAAGCCAACCTGAGAAGGCTATATATTTTGTGATTCTTTGTGGACTAGGCAAAACTGTTGTGACAGTAAAAAGATCAGTGGTTGCCAGGGATTCTGAGGTAGTAAGGGAGGGATGAATAGGTGGAGCAGAGAGGATTTTGGGGGCTCTGAAACTATTCTGCATGATACAGTAGTGATGGAAATATGTCATGATACATCTTTTAAAACTCATAGAATGTGTAACACAAAGAATGAATCCTGATGTAAACTATGGAATTTAGTTAATAATGTGTCCATATTGTTTCACCAGTTGTGTTAAAGAACTAAAATTCAACCGAGTAAATTTAAATATCTAATTGGTTTTAATCAGCAGTATCTCATCTAGCAAGTAGAAAGGCACTCTGAGGAGTTGTACAAAATGAAAAGTTTTTATAGACAGAAAAAGGGTGGGGCAAGGAAGTTAAAAGAGAGTATTGTTGCAAGCAAGGTCACCTTCCTTTAGGGGAATACAGGGGATTTTAGGCAGATTACCTTGCTGGTGTTGATCAGGAAATTCTAGACTGATTTCGGTTTAAAATTCCACTCCTGGGAGAGGCTGAAACTGCAGTGAGTTTAGGTATTAAGTCTTGGTGGATCTTAGCATAAGTGAGTCCATTGTGGGCCTGTTCTTTCTTTTTAACAGTTGTAACAATTGTACCATACTGATAGAAGATGTGAATGTTAAAGGAAACTGCACATGGGGAAAGGGAGGATGTGGAAACTGTACTTTCCTATCAATTTTTTCTATAAACTTAAAACTATTCTTAGGAAAACAAAGCCTATTGATTAAAAACAAACTGTCTAGGTTATTCTAATATGCTCTCATGGTGGAGAATCAATGAACTAACTTTATCTAATTTGGAGTCTGCAAGAAATTTGGAGCGATTTATCAAAATAGGGGATACAGAAGGAGTATTGGTGGTATAAATGATGGAGTTCTATATAGGATATTCTTGTTTTGAATTGCCTGAGAACAATCCAGGTAGGTACGCCCAGGGGACATTTATTTCCACTTTTTCCTAATAGCTATTATCAAAGCAATATTTGAAAAGCCAATCACAGTTTAGCATTTTAAACCATAATGGGTTTGAAAAGGATGACACAGAGCCAACTTCTAATTAGAAAATACTGCTGGCCTCAAGTTTCTATCCATAGCAACAGTGCTTAAATTCTACCTCCTTCTTTGCCTATAGGTATGTATTTTGCCACAAAATAATATATTGTCCAGGATATGTAATTCTTAATGTAAAAAGAGACAGAGAGAAGAAAATAAGCACTAAAAACACCCCATGCCATTTGGCATAACAAAAGCATACATATGCGTACGTGAAATTCGCATAACTAAACAGAGAAAATGAATGTATTCCTCCAGAGACAGAAATATTTCTTGGATAGCCAAATAAAACTTCTGTTAAAAGATATTTCTTCTCTTTGTTTGTGCCTGCTTAAAATGCTCTACAGTTCTTTTCAAAGCAGTTAAGAACTGCATTTTGAACTCTGCTATTGGTTTCATTCATTCTTTTCTTGCTGCAGCCACTCTAGCGGTTCATCATAATCCAGTCTTATCTCTGGAATTTAGAATACCCCAAACACATGCTGAAACACATACTGATTTGAATTGGTTTGCTAAGATAAAGCTAAGGTATCTTTCTTTTCATTTTTATGTAGTTAAAGCTGTCAGTCACCTAAGGTAAGATCACTAAAGTTTTTCTATATCTACAAAATGAATTGAAGAGAATTGAAGTGATTATTATTTAATAAGCTTTTATTGAATAAATTTGGCATGTAACATTGTATACGTTTAAGATGTACAGTGCATTACTTTGATATACTTATATATTGTAATATGATTCCCTTGTAGTAATAATTATCACATTACATAATTATAGTACAATATTATTGTCTGTGTTCATTGTACTGTGAATTAGCTATGGTTTATTTACTACTCATTGCAAGTTTTTACCCTCTCTCGTATTTCCTGCCCATGTTCCCTGGTAACCATTTTACTCTGTTTTTTACAGGTTTAACTTTTTTAGATTCCACGTATAACTAATATCATATGGCACTTGTCTTTCTCTGTCTGACTTAACCCACTTAGAATAATGTGCTCAAGGTCCATCCATGTTTGTCACAAATGGAAGGATATCTTCCTTTCTCTTGGCTGAATAGTATTCCATTGTGTATATGTACCACATCTTCTTTATCCATTCATCCATTGAGGAGTGTTGTGGTGAGAGTGGACATCCTTGTCTTGTTCCTGATCTTAGAGGAAAGGCTTTCATCTTTTCACCATTGAGTGTGATGTTAGCTATGAGTTTGTAGTACGTGACCTTTACTATGTTGAGGTATGATCACTATACCCACTTAGTTGAGAGATTTTATTATGAATAGATGTTGAATTCTGTCAAATGCTTTTTCTGTATCTATTGAGATGATTATGTGATTTTTGCCCTTTGTTTTGTTAATATGGTGTATCAAGTTGATTGATATTGTGTTTATGTGATAAATCCCACTTGATCGTGATGTATGATTTTTTTTAATGTATTGAATTTGGTTTGCTAGTATTTTGTTGAAGAGTTTTGCATCCACGTTCATTTGGGATATTGGCCTGTAAATTTTTATTGTTTTTGGTAGTGTCTTTGTCTGGTTTTGGTTTAGGGTAATCTTGGCCTTATACAATGGGTTTAGAAGTATTCTCTCCTCTTCAGTTTTTTTTGAAATTTGAGAATAATAACTAATTACTGTTCTTTAAATGTTTGATAGAATTCCCCTGTGATGCTATCTGCTCCTGGACCTTTGTTTGTTAGGAGTTTTTGGTTACTCATGCGATTTCTTTACTAGTAATTGGTCTGTTCAGATTTTCTATATCTTCCTGATTCAGTCTTGGAAGAACGTATGGTTCTAGGAATTTATTCATTTCTTCTAGGTTGTCTAACTTTTTGGCATATAATTGTAGTAGTCTCTTAGTAGTAGGTAGTTCTGTGATTTTTGTTTTAGTAAATTCTTTTCTTTCATTTCTAATTTTATATATTTGGGCCCTCTCTCTTTCTTGATGAGCCTGCTTAAAGGTTTGCCCATTTTGTTTATTTTTTTCGAAGAGCCAGTTCTTAGTTTTATTAAACTTTTCTATTTCTTCTAACTTTGGTGCTGTGTATGTTCTTCTTTTTCTAATTCTTTAGGTGTAAAGTTGGTTTATTTGAGATTTTTCTTGTTTCTTGAGCTAGTTCTGTATCACTATGAACTCCCCTCTTAGAACTGCTTTTACTGTGTCCCAAAGATTTTGCAAAGTTGTTTTTCTATTTTCATTCATCTGAAGGGTTTTTTTTGTTCCTCTTTGTCTTCTACATTGGCCCATTGTTTTTTAGTAGTAGCATGTTCTTGTCTCTACATGTTTGTGTTTTCTTCCTATAATTTATTTCTGTTTTCATATTATTCTGGTCAGAAAACATGCTTGATGTGATTTCAGTGTCTTAAAATTTATTGAGACTTGTTGTGTAGCCTAGCATGTGATCCATCCTGGAGAATGTTCCAAGTGTACTTGAATGTATATTCTGTTTCTGAATGGAATGTTCTATAGATATCTGTTAGGCTCATCTGATCCAATGTGTTGTTTACAGCCAATATTTTTTTATTGATTTTCTGTCTGGGTGTTCTCTTTATTGATGTAGGTCAGTTGTTAAAGTCTTCTATTATTTTTATATTACTGTCAATTTCTCTTTTTATTTCTGTTACAATTTATTTATATATTTAGGTGCTCCTCTGTTGGGTAGATATAATTATAAATGTTATATTTTTTGGATTGTCTGTCTCCTTTATTATTATGTAATGCCCCTCTTTATCTTTTGTTATAGTCTTTGTTTTAAAGTCTATTTTTTTCTGTTATGAATATTGCTACCTCAGCTTTCTTTTTGTTCCCGTTTGCATGGAATATCTTTTTCCATCCCCTCATTTTTAGTCTATTTGTGCCTTTAGGTCTGAAGGGAGTCTCCTGTAAGCAGCATACATATGGGTCTTGTTTATTTATCTATTCTGTCATCCCCATATCTTTTGACTGTAGAATTAGTCCATTTACATTTAAAATGACAGGCATGTATTTATTTCCATTTTGTTACTTGTTTCCTTGTTGTTTTTGTAGTTCTTCTCTGTTTCTTTCTTCTTCTTCTTAGTCTCTTCCCTTGTGGTTTGATGATTTTCTTTAGTGTTATGTTTAGGTTCTTCCTGTTTATTTTTTGTGTATTTATTGTAGGTATTTTGTTTTTTTTATTACCATGAGGTGTATATATATATTTGGTTTAAGCTGGTGGTAACTTAAATTCAGACTCATTCTAAAGGCTCCACATTTTTTAAAATTAATTTTTATTGGAGTATAGTTGCTTTACAATATCATGTTATTTTCTGCTGTAGAGCAAAGTGAACCAGTTATATGTATACATATATCCTCTCTTTTTTCCTTCCCATTTATGTCACCACAGAGCACTGAGTAGAGTTCTCTGTGCTCTATTTTTTTACTCCCCCCCATGCTTTATGTTTTTGACATCATATTTTACATCTTTTTATTTTGTTAAAAAATTAAAAGCAAATTCTATTTTGCTATTGACTTAATTAAAAGTGGAACAATTACATATATATTACTCCAATAAACTTAGCTGAAAATTTTTAGGCAGGAAGCATTTTAGAAGAATTTAACCCCCTTTCCTGTTGAAGAATATAGTAAACTCATTATGATTGATATCAGAAATTTTATTGTGTGTTTATTCTTCTTATATGCCATTTCAGCTATTTGCTACCTCCAAAGTTTATCTTTGCTGTTGCTTGTTGCTCCTTCCTAGATTATAAGAGCTCCTTCAATACCTTGCAATTATCTGACTTTATATATTGTTTAAATATTTATTTTGAAATAATTATAGATTTACAGAATGTTGCAAAAATGTTCTGAAAGTTTCTGTGAACCCTTCACCCAGCCTCCCCAATATTAAGGGCTTACCAAATTATTTATATCAAGACCAGGAAATAGACATTAGTACAATCCACAGAGTTTATTTAGATTTCATCACTTGTAAAAACAAAAAAGCACTCATTTTCATGTATGAGTGTGTATGGTACTATGCAGTTTTATCATACATGTAGTTTTGTGTAACAATCAACATCATCAAAACACAGAATGCTTCTATCACCACAAGTATTCCTTGTTCTATAAAGCTGTATCTACTCCCATGCTTTTTCTCCTTTCTCTCTAAGCCCTAGCAATCACTAGTCTGTTATCCATAGATAAAATTTTGTCATTTCAAGTATGTTTTATAAATGGAATCATACAATATGTAACCTTTTGAGATCAGCTTTTTTCTTTTTTTTATTGAAGTATAGCTTATTTACAATATTATATTAGTTTCAGGTATACAACAGAGTGACTCAGTATTTCTTTAGATTATATTCCACTTAAAGTTATTATAAAATTATGGCTGTATTTCCCTGTGCTCTACAATATATCCTCGTAGCTTATTTATTTTATACATTTTAGTTTGTACCTCTTTATCCCCTACCCCTATCTTGCCCCTGCCCCTTACCTTTCCTTACTGGTAACCACTGGTTTGTTTTATATGCATGTGAGTAAGTTTCTGTTTTTTTTTTTTTAATATTCATTCATTTGTTTTATTTTTAGATTCCACATATAAGTGATAACATGAAGTATTTGTCTCTCTCTGGCTTAATTTACTAATCATAATACCCTCCAGTTTCAAGTTTCATCCATGCTGTTGGAAATGGTATAAAATTTTATTTTTTTAATGCTGAGTGGTATTCCATTGTATATGTGTGTGTGTGTGTGTGTGTGTGTGTATATATATATATATATATATATATATATATATATACACACACACACACACACACACACCACATCTTCTTTATCCATTCATCTGTCAATGGGCAGTTAGGTTGCTTCCATATCTTGGTTACTGTAAATAATGCTGCTGCGAACATTGTGGTGTATGAATCTTTTCGAATTAATGTTTTCATTTTCTTTGGATATATACCTGGGGATGGAGATTAGCTTTTTCACTCAGCATGATTCCCTTTGAAATTCATCAAGGTTGTCCCATGTATCAATAGTTTTACCTGTTTGTTGCTGAGTAGTATTTCTTGGTACAAATATGCTACAGTGTGTTTAAACCTTCACCTATTGAAGGAAATTAGGTTGTTTTAAGTTTTTGACTATTATAAGTCTAGTATAAAAATTTACATACAAGTTTTGTGTGAACAGAAACTTTTCGAGATAAGCGCCCAAGAGTCCAGTTGTTGGGTCATATGGTATGCCCATGTTTAGTTTTGCAAGAAACTGCTGTACTCATTACCAAAATGGCTGTGCTATTTTATATTGCCACAAATGACTTATTATTGATCAAATTTACCTGTGTGCTTGCCAGTATTTGGTGTTTTCACTATTTTAAAATATTAATCATTCTGATAGGTATGTGGTCTTGTCTTATTGTTGTTTTAATTTACATTTTCTTAAAGGCTAATGATTTTGAACATCTTTTTGTGCATCATTGCCATCTATATATCTTCAGTGAAATGTCTGTTCATGTCTTTTGCTCATTTTCAAACTGAATTGTTTCAGTTTTTACCGTTGAGTGTTGAGAATTCTTTATGTATTCCACATCTAGGGCTTTGTTAGATATGAAGTTTGCAAATATTTTCTGTAAGTCAGTTACTTGTCTTTTCATCCTCTTCACAGGATCTTTTGCAGAGCATTAAATTTTTTTTTTGATGATGTCCATTTTATCAATTGTTCCTTTTATGGATAATGTTCTTGGTTTCAAGTCTAAGAATTCTTTGCCTAGCTCTAAATCCTGAAATATTTCCTCTATTTTTTTCCCCAAAAGTTTTATACTTTTTCATTTTTTACATTAGCATCCATGATCCACTTTGAATTGTTTTGTAAATATATATGAGGTTTTAGGTAAGAGTTGGTTTTCTTGAGCTATAGATGTCCAAAAGCTCCAGCACCAGCTGTTGAACATTCTTTTCTTCCTCTCTTGAGTTGCTTTTGCACCTTTGTAAAAAATAAGTTGAACATATTTGTCTTGATCTATTTTGGGGTTCTGTTACATTGATCTTCTACGTATCCGTCTTCTCACCAGTACCAAACTTTTTTTTTTATTGTTGCTATGTAAGCCTTTACATTGGAAGAGTGATTTTTCCCACTTCATCTTTATCAAATTTGTTTTAGATACTATAAGTCCTTTGCGTTTCCATATACATTTTAGAATAAGCTTGTCTATATCTACAAAACTGCTTGTTAGAATTTTGATAGGAATTGCATGAAACCTATAGACCAATTTAGGGAGAATTGACATCTTTACTATGTTGAATCTTAAATTATACATCTTATACATGTTTTTCTAGTTTATACCTAAGACCTTCAAAATTTGTTTTTCATTTAGTGGAAAGCATGCTAACATTAAACAAATACATTTTAAAAATTACACTATTATTATCCAGTTTAGGAACTTGACAAATAGTTTATTTGATCTCTTGTACACACTGTACCCCAGATGGCTTCTGGAGTCTCCTTCCTTTCCAAATTCTGGTTTATGTTCTTTTCCAGAGATTATAGTTATCCTCACCTTTAGGTGTAATAAATGTGATATTGTCCTCTGCTTGTTTTGAAAAGGTGCCTATCCTGCCTTAATGAAAAACATCTCCCCTACTCAACTGTCCCATGTCTCTAAAATACAGAATTAGATTTTTTTAAACATATATATATATATATATATATAGTATATATTTATATGTATATGAAGAAAATTCTCCCCTTGGGTGTTTAACATATCGAATTGTTCTTCAAAATTATAAAGCTTCAGTACCATATTTACAAATTATTGGGCAAGAAGAAGATGTGAGTGGTTAGGAGTTTGGGTAGCCATATTCTAAAAGCCCACCACAGATTTTTCTGTATAGACCAGTTAAGGGCTTCTGATATAGAAAATCTCTAAGTCTTCTAACGTTCAAAGTCAATGAAATAATTTGGGCTTTGCAGTTTATCAGTTTAACTGATAACTGCATCTACATTTACTTTTTTAAAAAAATTATTTATTTATTTTTGGCTGCATTGGGTCTTCATTGCTGCACACGGGCTTTCTCTAGTTGCGGTGAGCAGGGGCTACTCTTGGTTGCGGTGTGCGGGCTTCTCATTGCGATGTCTTCTTGTTGCAGAGCATGGGCTCTAGGTGCGCGGGCTTCAGCAGTTGTGGCTTGAGGGCTCTAGAGTGCAGGCTCAGTAGTTGTGGCACATGGGCTTAGTTGCTCCACGGCATGTGGAATCATCCCGGACCAGGGCTTGAAGACGTGTCCCCTGCATTGGCAGGCAGATTCTTATCCACTGTGTCACCAGCGAAGTCCCTACATTTACTTTTAATATAGTGCATAATCAAATCTTAATTTTGTAGAGAATATTTTACCTTGTTATTTAAAATGCCAACAATGAAGCGACAATGATTCAACTTTTTGTTTCCTTTATTTTCTCTATTTTTAATTTTATCGATTTATTCTCTTTATTATTCACTTATTTTTTTTCAGGTTTATTTTGCTCTTCCTTTTTCTAGCATCTTGAAGGAACTAAGCATAGTTATTTGAGACCTTTTCTCTTTTCTGTTATATGCATTTAGTACTATAAAATTCCCTCTCGGCACTGCTTTAACTGTATACTACAAATTTTGATATATTGTATGTTCATTTTCATTAAGTTCTGGTACTTTTTGAAATTTAATTTGAGAGTTCCTCTCTGACTGATGGTTATTGGAAGTATGTTGTTTAATTTTCAAATGCTTGTCTTTAAAAGACATTGTTTTCTTTCTGTTATTGATTTCTACTTTGATTCCATTATGTTCAGAAAGCATATTTTATATAATTTTATTGAGATTTGTTTTGTGACTCAGTGTATGGTATATCTCGGTGAATGTTCAGTGGGTGCTTGGAAATATTGATAATATCTCTCTTACTTTACTGTGGGGGTGTTCTATAAATGTTAATTAGGTGCTGTGGTTGATGGTATTGTTCAGTTTTTTATATCTTTGCTGATTTTGCTTTTAGTAGTCTATTAATTGGTGAAACTGAGGTGTTGAATTTCTTAATTATAATTGTGTTTGTCTATTCCTCTCTACAGCTCAATCAGTTTTTGCTTCACATATTTTGCAACTCTCTTGTTTGATACATACACATTTAGGATCCTATATATTTTTGATGGATTTATCCTTTTATTATTATGTAATGAATGTGCCTCTTCACCCCTAATAATTTTTTTTTGCTCTGAAATGTCCTTTAGCTGATATTAACATAGCTACTCCCACTTATGTTTGAGTTACCTATATTTTCCATTCCTTTATACTCAACCTTTTAGTTTGGAGTGAATTTTGTGTAAATAGCGTAAAATTATGTATGGGTTTTTATCCACTCTGCTAATCTCTGCCTTTTGTGTACTTATGCCATTTACATATAAGTTAATTATTGATATGTTATGCATAAGTCTACCATTTTAATATTTGTTTACTGTTTTTTTCCCTCTGTTTCTTGTTTCTCTGTTGCTCTTTTTTTCCTGTGGGTGATTTGGATATTTTTGTAAATCTTGATTTATTTATAGTTTTTTAAACCTATTTCACCCTTATAGTTTTCTTCACGGTTGCTATAGGTATTAAAATATACAAATATAAAAGCATTGAGTACTACATCAAATATGATGTAAGAAACTCACAAGCTATATTTATCTCTATTTTATTCATTCGTTTTTTCCTCCTTTTCCTTTCTGAAGTTCCACACCTTCTTTTGCTTTCATTTTCTTTTTGGAGAACTTTCTACAGCCATTTGTAAGGCTTTAACTGCTTTTTCAGTACCACTCTCTTTTCCCTATCCAATGATACAAATATTAGATCTTTTGTTATTGTCTCATAGGTCTCCAAGGCCCTGTTCTTTTTTTCTTAGTATATTTTCTGGTTTTCAATTTGTGTGAATTCTAATTATATGTCCTGAAGTTTATTGATTCTTTTCTCTGTCTTCTCCATTCCTGTATTGAGACCATTCAGTAAGGTTTTGTTTCATTTTTTTGTCTTTTCCAGTTTGGTAATTCCATTTGGTTCTTTTCCATGCTTCAGTTTCTTTGCTGAGATTTTATATTTTTTTCATTTGCTTCAAGATAATTTATAATCGCCGGATGAAGCATCTTTCTTGTGCCTCATTCCCTGCTGCTTATCCCGTGTGGGCAGAAGGGGTTCCTTAGGCCTCTTGGTGTGCCACTAGGGGTATGAGTAACACTAGGTTTGTGGGACAGAGAGCATTTCTCCCATTCTGCTTTCTGAGTTGCCTGGTGCCAGTAAGCTTCCTGGTCAATCTCTGCCACTTCTGCTGGGGGGGTGACATTTGCCTGGGCTACCTTTTGTTATTGGGTGGAGGGGTTGATAGATGTTCTTTCTAAGTCACCCTCCGCCACTAGATTTGGAGTCAGGAGACATCAAGCCTGGTTTTCTTCTACTGTAGAGTAGTTAGATGGGAGACATCAAGCCTAGACCATCTTGTTCTCATGAGTATAGGGCTGGGAGACAGGAGATTTTGGTTGCCTTTTGTTGCTATGTGAATGGCTGGGAGATACAAGACTTGGATCTTCTGCTGCTGCTGAGTGGGGGGCCAGGAAACACTAGCCTTGTTGGCACCCCTTTTGCCGGGATAGCGGAGTTCTGCTGCCATCGGGTGGGGAAGGGGGATGTAATTTCCTGCTGTATCACTGTTAGCACTGCTGATGTGGGCAGTGTAGCTCCTTGTTTTAACACATTGTTGACCAGAGATGTATAAATATGTCTTTTGTTACCTGAACATTATTGACCAGAGATGTTTCAATATTCATTTACGTAACAAATCGCTTGCCATAGGCATTAGTATCTGCAAAAATCCCCGAGTCAGTAATGAGTTAAATAATTCAACTTTATCTCACCTTCACTTTTCCTCTGCCTGTATACAAAGTCTAATAGGGCTAACGTGCAAATTACTTTTTTCTATGTTAGGGTAATAATAATGTAATCCAGAGTGGGAATTTCCTAACCTTTATTCTTTGATTTATATGAAATAAATTTACTATATGCTGTAGAAGTGTTATAAAATTATAATCCTGTATGTTAAATTAGCCTAGAGCAGCGATGCATAGTTTAGCCCACAGACTTTCTTCAAGATAGTGAGAAGTTTTTCTTCTCATAAACATTAGAGAAGGCAAGTTAGGATGAACTCTCTTCTAAAGATTCAAAAATTCCTGTGATGCCAGATCAATGGGTTGTGTTCGAAAAATGGAAAGATCGATGTACACAGCATTTGTCAGATACCTGGTTGATTTCCTAGGAAATTATCTTGGACAAAAAGTTCATACCAATTATCTCTCATCATTAGTTGCTATTACAACATGTTGCCTCTACTAAATGCATGGTTACACTACTGCTCATAAGAGTGTGTGTGTGTGCACATGTGCTTCTGCCTATGTTTATGAAAGAATAGTAATGAAATGCAAGAAAAATAGTATTTAACGTTGCTCTCATGATGTTTATTATTATCAAACGTCTTGGAAGTACATTCTTTGCAGAATACATTACTGGCTCATCCCTCTCATTTTAGCGTCCTGAAAAGTCAGTTAACATACACAATATGTATTTTAAAAATTTTTTACAAGCTTATTAAATATTTGGAAAGTTTTAAAATAAATCATCTAGGGCTTCAGATTCAGTAGACCAATTTTATAAAAATCACTGAATATTATGTTTTCAATAATGGACTGTGTAATTATTCTGGAATCTTCAATAAATCTTATTCATAATTGCTACTGTACAAAGACTGTAGCAGAAAAGTTTGTGCTCAGATACAATAATAATCATTTTTTTATTCTAGAAACCTTTATTGAGCAACTGATATATGCCAGGCCTAAACTAAGAATACAAAGATCCGTAAGACCCTGAGGATGATGTTCAAGTGAGCAATTCTATTGTTTTAAAGTAAAATCTTTCCTATAATAGAAGTCCTGCTAATGGACCACACTGTCTAATGGTTCTGCCTTTTTTTTTTCAAATATTCTGAGAAAGTTCTTGGATGGGAAGAGGAGAGGACCCAACCATAACAAGAGTTTTTAATTTGACCTATACATTCTGTAACACAATTTTTGTAATATTAAAGTATAGTGCTTGAAATGAAAATTTTACTGAGCCATGAGCTAAAATTTTTCTTTGTTGGCTAGGTTGGTTTTTTGTTTGGATTTTCTGTTCATTTGATTTTAGTGAAGAAGTTGATGTATCAACAGTATTAAAGGGGTCTTTGAAAGAGAAAAATTCCATAATTATATAATCCTAACAGAGAAGCTATTTCTGTCCTCATGTATTCCTTTCTTGTCCTTATCCACTTGCACACACGTTTTCACATAATTGCAATTTGTTGTGCATATTGTTCTGTTTTTTGCTTTGAATTTAAAGTGGCATAACTCTTAACCATGTTTCTTATAAAATACACATTTTTAATAGCTGCATAACAGTCTGGAATTCATGCAGGCATTTTTTCAATCAAAGACCAAATAGTGGATTTGACATTTCTCCTCTCAGTGATCTGATTTTGATTCAGATTTCACAAGTCATTTTGCTTGGTTATGCCTTAGTTTGGTTGGTATACTACAATATTATGAGCTTTAGGCAGAGTCTGTATAGATAAATGATTTCATTAACTGAAATAATCTTGAGAGAAAATGTCCACATTGGAGGGTCACTTTAGAGAAATTTGGAGATGGAATTGGAGGTAATTTGCAAAGGGGCACTCTTCCCTCCTTTCTACTGCAGGATGATTCTTGTAGTTTTAGATACTGTCTACTGTATCTTTTTGTACTTTTTCATATAGCATTTCTTGTAACCACATTACTGTTGCACAAATGCTTATCACATTAACTGAATTGTGTTGAAAACAGGTCTCTAATCTAAGAGCAATAAATCACACATTTCCTGGTTATTACAACCATGGGATACAGAGATAATGTTAGTTACCGATGGTAGTGAAAAGCAGTTTCTATACTATTTCCATTGTTGATTTTTGGTAAAAGAAATAAAATATTATTAAGCCTCACGCTGATGCAGTTAAACTGTTAACTCAGTGACTTGTCTCATTTCAATTAAATGGTTTTATTCAGCTGGAATTAAGAAATAACTAATCTACTCCTACACTTGTCAGTATTAAGCTCTTCAATATCTGATTGAGGTTTGTGTTCGTTTGTTTTCTGACCTTCACACTTACTCCTTGAATAACACACTAGGAGCCAACTTGGTGAATTCTCATCATCTTGTCTGTAAATGAAAATGGAAATTACTGGTTTTTATGGAAGCGACTTGGATTTTAATGAAAGGATGCATTTGCTTCTCTCAGGTATACCATTCCAGGGGGATTAATTAGTAGAACTCTGATTATAAATGTGTCATAGTACCTGCTCCCAAGAAACAGTGTTTCCTGCTGAGACAGCCTTGCAGTAGGTAGAAGAGAACTTATAACCCTGCAGTTGGAACTTCTTATTTATTTCATCTGGGAGATAACATAATACATTTTAAAATGGACCTGAACAAATATAAACAGGGAGATATTTGGTGCAATTTACTCAACCTAAACTTATTATTTGTATATGTTTTGTTATTGCCATATGGACTCCCCCCATACAAGGAGAACCAACATTAACCCTGTATTCATATTGCACGGAGAGAACTTTTTTTTCTCTAGCTAAAACCCTAACTTTGTTTACCTAGGAGCCTGTTTGGTATTAAATTTTTGGCCAGGTGGGGAATGCTCTCTGTTCAATTTAATTGAATGCTTTTCTCATTTTCAGAAAGATTGTAAGATTTTGATGACTGTACCTTACTTATCTTAGCATCATCAGTGGAAAACAACTTGCTTTTGCAGTGTTGTAGATTTAAAGTGAAAATGAAAGGAAATGAACAATAAGAGAGAAATTATGAGAGGAGGAACAGGGTGTACTACAGGCTAAAACAAATGGGGAACTGTGGCCAGGACATATATTTGTTTAATTATTATAACAGCTATGATTTGTTCTACCAAATAAGATTGACTACGAAATTATTAGTAATATCAAGTTTGAACTAAGTTACAAAGTTTTGATTTGTCCCAGAAATGAAGAGTAATTGCCACAGTCATATTTTATTTGTATTCATTAAGGGTCTCCAATGCATACATGTTGTTGTATGTGGCATGGTAAAATATTAAATTAAAAAAAAATCCGTGTCCTTAGAGACATTCTATCTAATCATCATCCCTCTTATTCTAAATTGTTTCTATATGATGCCAACTAAAGGAATAGAATGTATATTTTGCCCTCAGGAAAACGGATTTATAAGTCAGCTATCGAACTAAACTGTACCATAAGTTAAACACCATAAAAAGCCATACTTATTTGCTGAATTCTGCTTAATCAATCAACCTATCATAGGTTATCTATATCTATCATATGTTTATATATCTATCTGTAAAGCCGTGAAGCACAGCCATTTTTTAAGAGTCCACAGTGAAAAAGATTTAAAAATGGAAGTGATATACTTTGTATAAGTTTAGAACTGAAACAAAACAACTTTTATATGTCTTAAATGTACTCTAAGTAAAGTCAGATATAAATTGATAAATCATTGGGTTAGGCCCTTCTTGGGTTTTTCAGTTTGTCCATAACTTCTCTCCATTGAACTTCCAAATCATTTTACCTTTACCTCTTTTATAGTTTTATTATTACTTTCTATTGCATATTCATTATTTCTTCTTTTCTTATTTTTTGACTAGATGGTAAGCTCCTATCTATGTCTGTATCTTCTGGAGAACACAGTGAAATGTCTTGTATCTATTTGTAACTGATCCAATAGGAGATATGCCTATACTATATATATAACATATTATATATAATATAGGTAATATATGTAACTATATAATACATAATAATAATAAAAGTATGTGAGATCTGTATCTGTATCTATATCTCTCACACATACTTCTTAATTTCTTCTCTTGAAACCTCATTTTTGCTCTTAAGACCTTCAACTAATAGGATGAGGCTCACCCACATTATGGATGGTAATCTCCTTTACGTAAACTCAACTGATTGTAGATGTTAACCACATCTATAAAATACTTTGACAGCAACACTTAGATCAGTGGTATTATAGCCTAGCCAAGTTGACAGATAAAATTACAATTAACCATTATATATATATATATATATATATATATATATATATATATAGAGAGAGAGAGAGAGAGAGAGAGAGAGAGAGAGAGAGAGAGAGAACGAACACAGAAGAGTGAGATTACAAAGAACTGGCTTACACTATTTTGGGAACAAGCCAGTCCTGAATCCCTAGGATGGGTAGTCAGGAAGGGAAGATTATGGGAAGGTTTGAACCCATGGCATGGGCTGAAGCTGTTGTTCCTAGGTGGAATTTCTTTTCTCCCTGGTGAAACCTCAATTCTGCTTTTAAGCTTTTCCATAACACTCAGACAGACCCCCCTCAAATTATCTAAGATACTCTCTCTTAAAGTCAACTGAATAGGGACTTTAATTACATCCACAAAATAACTTCATGGTACATCTAGTTAGTGTTTGATTAATCAGGGGTTATCAATCAATTTAATTCAAGTAAAAATTGAATTAATTAAATTGACTATTAACCAAGTTGGAATATCAAAAGTCACACTACCAGGAATCAATAAATAAATATGTGAATGAAAAAAAATGGATAAAATTGCTTATTTCAATAGCCTTAGATGATTTAATACTTTGCAAACTAAGACATAGATAAGCTTTGCTTCTAATTTTCAAAAGTCATTGGGAATAAACTTGGTGCACATGCCACTCATATTTTAGAATATATAGTTGTAATGAAACAATTTTTGTTATGGAAAGAATACTGTAAGTATCCTTAAGTTTTCTAGAAAGTTGACTCTAATGTGCTACTACCACATTACACTACAGCATCTCCATTTGTCACTAGATATGGTAAATGGTGGCTGAGCATGTGGAAGGAAAGTTTTCTCAGGAGTTTAAGGATGATGTAATTAATGTGAGATGGTTAGGATTTGATGCCTTTGATTAAGTTGGTTTCCTCCTATTATCTTCCAAATACTCAGCTTCACTTTGTGATATATTTGTGAACCTCTACTTGGAGGTTTACACCCTAATACTTAGCCTTTACTGTGCAGTACTTGAATTATGCCTTGGCCTTGTGCTATAGAAAACCTGTGGATAGGACCAGAAAGAGATTTGGTTGTGTACTCATCCCAAAGTCACTACAAAAGTCAAATCTGATTAAGCCAATCTTAACTAAATTATTCTTGTTCTTTCTAAACTGGCCGAGTTATTTCAAGAGTAAGGATTAAGTAAAACAGATAGCATTCCAACAAAGGTATTTTCAACAGTTCTTTGTAATTCTCTATAAGGAGGTTTTACCTTTGTGAGATGTATATTTATTTATATAAAATTGGCTTACACAGAGAAGAAAATCTGATGTTGTATTATGGGAAGTATGGTTTTTAGCTCTCTCCATGCTAGACACACAGGAATAATTTTGTCTTGAAAAAGTCTAAATTACACATACCCACTGTTCATACTGTTATACTTGGTCCCGTCAGCATTAATCAGCAGTACCAGCTATTCCGTAAGCAAGGCATGAGCCCTAAGATAAATGACTTGGATCTCAGTTTCCCCATTTATAAAGTGGAAATAATAATACCTGCAGTCATGGAACACATTTGAGGATGAAATTAGATCATAGAAACTTTCTTTGAAAAAGTAAACTTACTGTATAAATAATGATGCTGATTATACCTGGCATCATTATCATCTAAGACTATACTTTGCAATTCCAACGCAATAGGTTGAAAAAAAACCATTTTCCTAGGAATGAAGGGTTATATGAGTAATTAGGTATTCAACAAATATTATCATCAGCCTATAATATACTAGATAATATGCTAGGCACTGGGGATACAGAAATAATAATACTTGCACTAGTTTTGTGGCCTAGGGTAAAGCATATACCCTCTCTGAGGCTGTTTTCTTATTTATAAAATGGAAATAATAATTCCTATCTTATGTCTTTGTTAGAATTAAATCATATAATTCATGTGAAAGTACCTAATAAATAATTGCTTAAAAATAATTGTCAATTCATTCTACCCAGTGATGTTCATGTCTTCTTAAGGTAAAAAATTGACTATGTGACTTTCCCTTCTCAAAAAACCTTCAGTGCCTCTCCATTGTTTAAAATATAAAGTCTAAGCACCTTAGTCAGCATTTAATATTCCCTGCAATCTAAAACAACCCAATTTTTAGTCCTACTTTCTACCAGAAAATTCTCAACTAAAATCCTACTTTCTTTATAAAACTTTCCCTGAACCTCTTGATCTTTCTTTTCCCGAATTCCTTTAGATTTATTGCCTGTGCCAGTTAGTTAACAGTTTTTCATGTACGATTTTTTTGCATAACTAATTGTGCTATGGTTTAAAATTATCATTTTTATTAATATATGTATACATTTTTTCAGTAAATATTTTTTGAATTCTTTAAAATTCAAGGTGTGATAAATGCTATGATAGATATAGAGATAAATTCTGTATTTTGAAGGATTTGCAGATGGACGACTACACTATATGAGTATTGAATTTTAATTAAGCATTGACTTAGAGATAAGGCTGGATGTTCCTGTCCAATTCAGAATTTTCAGTAACTTGAATAAATACAAAAGGTAGACTTGATAAATTTTTATTGGTGGTATTAAACAATACATTTAATCTAAAGATCAAAGTATTTAAAAGATAAATTGAAATTATGGGCTGAAAGTACCCAGGTGCAATTCAGCAAAGATAATATAAAATTGTATAATTCACTTTAAATATTCAATTTTGTAAGTAAAGGATGCGGTATACCTAGCTTAACAGTAAATTGTGTTTAAAAGAACCTGGTGAGTTTATTGAACAAAAATTTGGTTCTAGATGTTTAACCTCAAATGGGAGAACTCTAGGCAAAGGCCTGATTTCAAGCTCACTAGGAAGTATTATCTGAGCTGCTAAAAGGCAGAGAATATGTCTTGTTTATCTCTGTATACTTAGTACTTACCACAGGGCTGTCATATAGTGAGTGCTCAGTGGATATTAGGTGAATAGATAATAATGGCTGCCACTTATTGAACGCTAAGCTATTGATTATTGACTGGTAGGCATTATGAAAGACATTGTACATATATTTCAATTAATTTTCACAGGCATCCAGTAGAATAGGTGCTGTCATAATCCCCATTTTATATAAGATAAACTCAGGCATAAAGAAGTTAAATAGCTTGCTTAAGATCCTGTAACTAATTGGCAGCAGTTCAGTTTTATTCCCAAGTCTCTCTTACTCCAAAGCCTATAATATTTTCACTGGCTGCTGTTTGAAAATGCTCATTTTCTCCAAAGTTTTATCTTCATGATAAAGCAATAAACAATGAATTCAAGAAAAGATATTGTATAATTCCTAAGATGCAATCCAGTAACCTAATAGAGGTTTTCAAGTCCATGGGCCTATCCATTAGGTAGGTAGAGCATGCCAGACAATGTGTTCTCCATCTCTATACCTGCTCGAACTAAACATGTCTAGCTTTTTTATCTTCATGAAAATGTGGAAGACACAGAAGTAATGACACAATCCTTATATCTAAGATTATAATCTAGTTGGTGAGAAGACAAGAAGGAAATAGAACAAAATGGATATAGGATAGTAGAGAAAGGGGAAGGAATTAAGTATTAAGTAATATTTCTTGGAAAAGATGAGGCTTGAGCTTGGTAGTTACAGGTGGAGGCAGGGTACAACACACCTGGAAATATGTACACAGGTATATATCAGAGATTTTGTTCCAGATCACCACAATAAAGGGAATGTTACAATAATGTCACACTAATATTTTGGTTTTCCAGTGCATATAAAAGTTATGTTTACAGTATACTATAGTCTCTTAAGTGTGCAGTAGTATTATGTCTAAAAAAAACAGTGTATATCCCTTAATTAAAAATACTTTATTGCTAAAAAATGCTACCTATCATCTGAAACTTCAGCTAGTTATAATCTTTACCAGTGGAGGGTGTTGCCTTGATGTCGATGGCTGCTGAATGATCAGGGTGGATGCTTGCTGAAGGTTGAAATGGCTGTGGCTGTTTCTTAAAATAAGACAACAATGAGGTTTGCCACATTGACTCTTCCCTTCACGAAGGATTCCTCTGTAGCATGCAATGCTGTTTGATAGCATTTTACCCATAGTAAAACCTCTTCTAAAGTGGAGTCAATCTTCTCAAACCCTGTGGCTGCTTTATCAACTAAGTTTATGTAATATTCTAAACCCTTATTATTTCAATAATCTTCACCAGGAGTAGATTCTGTCTCAAGAAACCACCTTTTTGCTTATCCTCATTCTTTCAAGTTTTATCAGGAGGTTGCAGCAATTCAGGCACATCATCAGTCTCCAGTTCTAAGTCTAATTCTCTTGCTATTTTCACCACATCTGCAGTGAGTTCCTTCACTAAAGTCTTGAAGCCCTCAAAGTCATCCATGAGGATTGGAATCAACTTCTTCCAAACTCCTATGAATGTTGATATTTTGACCTCTTCCCATGAATCACCAATGTTCTTAATGGCATCTAGAATGGTGCATCCTTTCTAGAAGATTTTCATTTGACTCTGCCCAGATCCATTAGAGGAATCACTATCTATGACAGCATCATACAATATTATAATTTTTGTTTCAACCATCCAATATGATTCAAAAAACCCAAGAGGAGAGGAAAAGTCTACTGGATTTACTCATATTTTTACATACTGTTATTCTTTTTATCACTCCCCCTTTGTTAGGGAACTCCCTCTAGCCATTCTTTTAGTATAAGTCTGTCGGTGAAAAACTCTTCATTTTCCTTCATGTGAGAATGCCTTGATTTCCTCTTATTCCTGAAAGCTATTTTTTCTGGATATAGGATTTTGGGTTATGGTTCTTTTATTTTAGCGCTTGAAAAATATTGTGCCAATTCCTTGTGGACTCCATGTTTTCTGTTGGTAAATCCACTGTCATTTTGTCTTTCTCCTATAAGTAATGTGTTGTTTGTCTCTGGCTGCTTTTAAGGTTTTTCCCTCAGTTTTTAGAGTCTTGATTATGATGTGTTTTAGTGTTAATTTCTTGGAGTTTTTCATGTTTGTACACTTCTTAGGTTCTTGAATCTGTCGTTTCATGTTTTGTGGCGTTTTTTTTTGTCAAATTAGGGACGTTTCCAGACCAAAAACTTATCTCTGAATATGTTTTAAGCTCCACTTTTTTCCCCTTCTCCTTCTGGGACCGCAATGACATGAATGTTAGACCTTTTGTTATAATCCCACAATCCTGTGAGGCTTTGCTATTTTTTTTCAGTCTGTTTTCTTTCTGTTGTTCTGGTTGGATGATTTCTAGTTTTCTGTCATTAAGTTCATTGATTCTTTTCTCCATGCCCTTCATTTAACTCTTGGGTCCATCCACTGAGGTTTTAAAATTTTAGTTATTGTATTTTTCTGAATAAATCCGATTTCTTTGATAAGCCATTCTTCTTTTTTTCATTTGTTTAAAGCATGTACATTATTGCTTGTTGAAGTATTATGGCCGCCTTAGTTTCTTTGTTAGAAACTGACATTCTGTCATCTTGGTGTTGGTATCTATTGATTGTTTTTTTCATTCAGTTTAAGATTCTCCTGTTTCTTCATATATTTCATAATTTTCTATTGAGAGCTTGACAATCTGTATATTATACTGTGAGACTCAGAGTCTTATTTGAATCTTCTGTTTTAGCTGGCTTCCTCTGACACCTTTCTAGCAGTGGGATGGGGAAAGTATCACTGCAGGTGGGGAGTGCTTGTTACTTTTTGGAGCAGTTGAAAGTCCTGGATCTTTACTCAGCATTTTCTGAGTAAAGAAAAGATTCATGTACTGGGAATCTGGGGATGCTCTGTTACACCCTGGTAGTGCTGAGATCACAGTTTGCTCCATGGTGTCAGGCTAGATTCAAGCCCTTATTTCCTAAAAGTTTCTTGTCTCAATAGGCTGCCTCTTTCATGGTCCTATGGCAAGATAGAACAGGAATTTTTTTCTACACTCCTTGGCACTTCCAGGTTGCTGGCTTCTTTAGCGTACAGTGTGCAACATATGAAAAAAAGAAAGCCCAGAGAACTCACTGTTGTGTTGTTTCTTGAGTCTTGAGGTTTCTAGCTGGTCTTCCTTCTACTCTCCACTCTCCACTTCTCAGAGTTTTCTTATGTTTATATATATAAACATACATACACACACACACACACACACACACACACACATATATATATATATATATATATATAAAATGTTTCTTATGTTTAGTTGTACTTTGCAGGAGGAATAGGAAATTTTTCTTGGAAGTGGAAGTCCCTATATCTAATTTTATAGATGAAGAGATAGAGATTCATATGAGGTAAATAATTTCCTCTAATATTACAGAACTAATTAAGCAGAAGAACTAGGCTTCTTCCTCCTAATCCATCTTCTTCCAACATTGTTGTAAAAGCACTCTAATGTTAGATTTCTCTCTATTTTGGGGTCTTCAAATTTTATTATCAATAAAAAATTGAGAAATGATATTTATCTTCACACTTTGTTCTTGAACCACATGGTATATTCTAAAAGTCCCAATTAGGCATGGATTGATCATTACTGATTTAGAGAATTATGGTTTAAAAAGTTTTGAAAATTATTTGAAGTTGTCTTCTTGCAGTTCAATCAAATGTCAGTCTCAGGACTAGTGTTTTAAACAGTTATTTTTTATGCATTGAGTACTCTTATTTGCTATGGTTTTAAAACAGTTTCTTTAAGTTCTGCTAGCATATTTAAATTATGATTTCATTTATAAACTATACAGAAAACTTTTTTAGGAGCATACCCTTTCTAATGGTGAGTTAATAATACCAGTTTTTCAAGCACGAAGGACAACTCATTGTGCATTTCCCTTTGTGTGATGTGAAAGCCATTATAGTGGGTATGACCCTTCATGCCATCCTTTGTCATTTTCCATGTCAGTCCCAGAAAGGAGTTTTGTTCTACATGCTTCTTGAAATATAGTATGGATCCATTAATGTTTTAGATTTATAACTTTTATTTCTTACCTTGCAGGATAGAGAGTGAACTGTCATATATCTGCAGAGGAAAGTATTTTGTGCAATAAAATAGAACAGGCTCTTTTTGTATACTCTTCCCTTTTCCCATCCTCCACACTACAGTTCCCCTGCCTTTTAAGCAGCTATTTTAAGTACACATAAATATATGAAAACATATTACCTAAATTCTAGTGAAGCTCAAAGATATAAAAAAGGCTTAAGGAAGGTTTAGACAAGAGGTTGGCAACCAATGTTTTATGAAAGGGTTACAGGTGAGCCTGGTATATTGATTCTCTGAGACTTTAGGTGGCCGGGTGGCCTGAGATAGTCAAAGCCCCTATGGTGGTGACATTCTGGCTATGAGCAGCATGTACGTGTATCATGATGAAGTTAAGTTTAGGCAGCACTGATTTAGTTAGATACATTCACAGAGGCCTCATTCATTCACTCATTTTAGGTCATAAGCAGAATCTGAAGTAAGCATTCAAGTCTTATTTCAATATGTAGGAGAAACTAGGACACTTGAAGTAGGATGGTAAACTTTGAGGTTGTTACTAAGTTTTTGTAATGTATTATTTAGTATCATTTTTAGGGGCAACATTTCAGACTGGTGGGGCAACATAGCATATTAGATTAAAAATAAGGTCTGGAGTAAGACAGAGCTGGGGTGAATTCCTACACTGGACATTTAATAATAGAATAGAACGGTAGTTAATGCTATAGTCTTTGGAGTCAAACTGGCCTGGGTGTTGAATCTGAGTTCTTGTAATTACTAACTCTGTGACCTTGGGCAAGTTATTCAATTTCTGTCTCATCTACTAATCTCTAAAATTCTGATAATAGTGATAATATACCTCATAGGATCACTTTGAGATTAAAGGAGTTAATATATAATAAGCACTAAGAACAGAACCTGGTAGATAATGTGTTTAATAAGTATTGATTGTTAATAAATGAAATTGTGGTTATCATTATTAGCTAGATTATATAATCATGAGGTTCACTTTATGTGACAAATTTTATGGTTAGAAGAGTAAACCCAGTTACAGTGTTCTGCTAAGGAGCATAGCTTTGGTAATTTAGGTTAGTGGAGGTGGCTTGAAATGATACTATTAGGGGCTGTATGTTTGTGTTTTGGAAGTGGGTGGTATAAGAGGGAGGAAATCACATCTTTCAACTCTTCTGTGTTCTAATCAATAACATAGACATAAGAAACCAGGCTGAGATCAAAAGACCAATTCCAGTTATGGAAAGCTTGACTGAATTATATAATTTAAGGTCCTAGGCATAAACAACTAATATTCATGAACTTATTTGGAATTGTCACAATTACTATGTGGAACTGTGTTTACTATATTGGCTTTGGCTGTTTGTCACCAAGATACCTTCACCTGGAGGTGTGCTGTCATGCCTTGTTAAATGTCAATTCCACTCAAAAGATAAACAATTCCGACCACAGTTTCAAAGTTACCTATTTGGTTAGATCTTGAAATTTTATCTTGAACAAGGGAAGGTAAAGATAAAGAAATGTCAGCAACTACACTCAGTAGTGTGACTCATTATTTAGTCTTTTCTGCATTAATCTTGGGAGCTTAAAGCATTATCTAAATCATCTAGAGTTAGCTTTTCCAGTAATATGTAACTAGTATATAGCTTAATTCAGAGAAATACAACTTTATACAGAGATCGATCAATTTGACCCTGTGTTGTGGACATCTATAATCTCTTTAGATTCATTGAGTTTTTTAAGCTTTTTTCTAGAACATATTTGTATTTCTAGGCGTTATATCCTAGAAAGACTCATTAGTAAGAAAGACTAATGAAATTCTGGTGTAATTGGAAGACAATTGAAAATGACAGAGAGCATGTGTCCAATTGCACTGAACCATGGTACATCCACGCCTGGGATATGGTAGGAAATTCTGATTGCTGTAATTGAAGAAAGAAGAACTGGAAAGATCAGAGAAGGGGAAACTGAAGGCAAGGATTGATTAAGCCTTATATAGAAAGAAAAAGTAACAAAAATAAGTCTAGCCAAGAATAGAACAATATGAACTATAAAGGAGAGACGCGTTATGTAAATATACCTTTCTGCGAAGATGTCTCATAGGCACATGAAAGGAATTATATCCCAATTGTACTTAGCCATCTTTATCTTCAAACCTGTGTCTTCCTTGTATTCTTTAACTCACTTAGCAGTACCACCATCCTCCCAACCAGCCAGTAAAGAAACTTGGGAGTTATTATAGACTCATTTTGTTTCAGTCTCAACATCCAACCCATTGTCAGGTACTGTCATTTTTGCTTCCATCTCATCTCTTGAGTGGAAATTTTTTTAAAGATCCCAGTGCCAATACTTTAATTAAGGATTTCATTATTGTCTAGACTTTTATATTAGTATCCTACAGGTGTCTCACTTTTCTATTAATTCTGTATCTTCGACTCCTAGCACGGTACCTGGAATATAATAGTTAACCAACAGAAGATTTCTCTCTCTTTTATTTTTAGAAAGTTTCTATATTTAAAATGAATGAAGAAGGATAATTGATTTGTTCAACAACTTCAATTCTAATTAAGTACATTTATGAATTAAAAAGAAAGTCCATTTTATGCATAGTAGTTTGTATCTCTTAATCTTCTACCCCTATTTTGCTTCTCTTCCCTCCTCTCTCTCCACTGGTATCCACTAGTTTGTTTTCTATATCTGTGAGTCTGTTTCTGTTTTGTTACATACATTCATTTGTTTTATTTTTTAGATTCCACATACTATGTATAAAATAAATAAGCAATAAGGATATATTGTACAGCACAGGGAAATATAGCCATTATTTTGAAATAACTTTAAATGGAGTATAATCTATAAAAATATTGAATCACTATGCTGTACACCTGAAGCTAGTATAATATTGTATATCAACTATACTTCAATAAAAAAAGAAAGCCCAATGTTATGGTTTGTACCTCCTTAACAGAAAACATGTAATGGAAATGAAAACATCTACAGTAGCACTTAAGTACATTATTTAATAACTGATCCATAATTGCAATGGTAGCACTTAGGACTTTTAACTAGAAAATTAAACCTCACTCTTACAGATAAAAAATATATTATTGTGTGTATTTCCTATTTTTATTTAAACAATGGTATAATGAATATTGATATAATATAATGATATCATGAACAATGATATGATATAATTATATTCTTACATGTGACTCCTTGTTTATATCTTTGAAAATTTTCTCTAGGAGTGCAATTGCTATGTCATTAGGATATGTACATCTTCACTTTACAACATAATTGCTTCTCAACATGAGAGGCACCAGTTTACACATTTGGCAGCAGTATATGAAAGTTACTGTTCCACTTTTTCACCAACACTTAATGTTGACAAACTGTAAGATTTTTGCCAGTTAAATGACTATGAAATGATGTATTTGTGTGGTTTTAATCTTGATTTCCATGATTGCTAATTAGATCAAGCATCCTTTATACATTTATTTGTCTTTCAGGTCTCTTCATGACTGTTTTATCATTTTGGTGATTTTTCCCTTTTTCTTCAGTAGTTTCCATCTTTCTCATGTTTTAATTTCTCTATTCCCATTTTGTTGCCTTCTTTTGGATTATTTAAAGAAATTTTAGTATTCCATTTTAATCTATTATTTTTGGCTATATCTCCTTATAATTTTTAGTAGTTGCCTTAGGGATTATAATACATATAACTAAACTTTCACCGCCTCATTCATGGAATATGAACCATGGCCCTCTAATGCTCTGGGCTGTGGGTCAGTAAACTATGGCTTGCAAGCCAAATATGGACCACTGATTTATTTTTCAATGGTACTTTTAAGAAAATATGTGGTTCTAGTCACTTTGTCATATGTGTAGATTTGTGTAACATCACTACAACCAAGCTGGGGAACTGTTCCATGACCACAAAGATACTTTTATAACTCATTGTAAAGCCTAACCCTTTAGTCACATCCCTCTCTTTACATTTTACCCCTTCATATCACAATCCCTGATTATTAATTACTTCTTCATTTCCATACTTTTGTCATTTCAAGAATGTTATGTAAATGGAATCATAAGTTAAGTAACCTTTGGAGTTTGCCTTTTATTCAGCATAATTCTTTGGAGACTCATCCAGGGTTTGGCATGTATCAATATTTCATGTCTTTTTTATTGTTGAGTAGTATTCCATGGTGTGGATGTACCTTAGCTTATTTATCTACTCACCTGGCGAAGGACATATGGATTGTTTTCACTTTTTGGTTGTTACAGACAAGGCTGTTATAAACATTGGTGTGTGAACATTTTTGTGTGAACAAAAGTTTTCATTTCTCTGGGATAAATGCAGAGGAACGTAATTGCTGGGTTGTATGCAGTTGGCAAGTCTAGTTTTTAAAGGACTTGCCAAACTGTTTTCCAGAGTTGCTATACATATTTTATTTTCCCTCCGGAAATTCATGAGGACTCAGTTTCTCCACATCTTTGGACACATTTGGTGGTGTCACTTTAAAGCATTTCAGCCATTGTGTTAAGGGTGTTGGTTATATCACACTGTAGATTTAATTTGTATTTCTGTAGTGACCGATGATGTTAAACATCTTTTCATGTACTCATTTGACATCCATATATTGTATTATTTTAGGTTAGATGTCTGTCTTTTGCCCAGTTTCTAAATGGACTTTTTTAAGGTATTGAGTTTTGAGAAACTTTTATATAGCCTGGGTACTAGATTTTTGTTGGATATGTGGTTGGTAACTATCTTCTCCCAGCTGGTAGCTTTTCTCTTCATATTCTTTACATGATCTTTCACAGTTTTTAATTTTGATGAAGACCAGTTCAATAAATTTTACTTTTGTAGAGCATGCTTTTAGTGTAAAGTGTAAGAACTCTGTATAACTCTGGATCTCAAAGATTTTCTCCTATGAGTTTTTTCTTAAAATTTTATAATTTAAACGTTTAAGTCTATGATCCATGTTTAGGGGTAAACATGTTATAAGAGATGTGGGGCTTCCTTGGTGGCGCAGTGGTTGAGAGTCCGCCTGCCGATGCAGGGGACACAGGTTCGTGCCCCAGTCCGGGAAGATCCCACATGCCGCAGAGCGGCTGGGCCCGTGAGCCATGGCCGCTGAGCCTGTGCGTCTGGAGCCTGTGCTCCGCAATGGGAGAGGCCACAACAGTGAGAGGCCCGCATACCGCAAAAAAAAAAAAAAAAGAGGTGTGAGGTTTTGGTCAAGATTATTTATTTTTCTGTGGTGTTCAGTTGCTTCATCATCATTTGTTTTGTGGTTCTGTTTCTGTTTTCTCTATTCTGTTCCACTGAAATATGTGTTAATCCCTTTGCTAACATTACTCTGTCTTCATTACTGTAGCTGAATAGTAGGTTTAATATTGGGAAGAGTGATTCCTTCCACTTTGTTCTTTTCTAAAAAAAATTGAGTGAAATTCACACAACATAAAACTAATCATTTTGAAGGGAACATTCGGTAGCATTTCGTACATTCACAATATTGTCACCACTTTAGCTGTACCCCATACTTTTTGGTATGTTGCATTTTCGTTTTCATTCATCTCAAAATATTTTCTAATTTCCTTGTGATTTCTTCTTTGACTCTTGGTTGTTTCACATTATTCTTTATTAAAATTGTTTTAAGCTATTTGAAGTCCTTTGATATAAACTTTAAAATAATCTTATCTATATCTGTGAGTAATTTGGTGGGATTTTAAAAGGATTTGCATCAAAGGTATATAGTTCAACCTTGGAACAGATTGACATTTTTATTAATGTCAAATCTTTCAGTACGTGAATGTGGTATATCTCTCCATTTATTTAGATTTTCTTTGATTTATTTTATCAACACTCTAATTTTAATCATACAAGTCCTTTGCACGTTTTCTATTGATATGTAAGTCATTTGAAAATAATTATAAATATTGTGTTTTGCTCATTGATTGTATTGCTCATGGTAGTATTTACAATTGCTGTTAATTTTTGAGTGTTGATCATGAATCTTATGACTTTGCTAAATGTACTTATTAGTTCTGGGATCTGCAAAGAGCAACAGTTTTATTTCTTCCTTTATAATCATAATGCTTTTTATTTCTTTTTTTTAATTTATTCAATGGCATGGATTTCCAGCACTATATCAAATAAGAGTGGTGAGAGCAGGCATCTTTGCATTGTTTCTGATCTTAAGGAGAAAGCACTCATTTTTTTTTACAATAAATGTAATGGTAGCTATAGTTTTGTTGTTGTTGTCGTTGGGTAGATGCTTGTGAGTTTGAGGAATTTTACCTCTGTTCCTGGTTTGCTGAGTTTTTTTAATCAATGGGTGTTAGAAATTGTCAAATGCTTTTTCTGCAGCATTGTTGAAATGTTCATGTGATATTTTTTCTTTTGCCTGTTAATATCATAGCTTACATTGATTGATTTCCAAATATTGACCTAACCTTATTACTTTGGAGAAAACCCACAGTCAAGGTATATAGTTATTTCTATATATTACTAGATTCTGTTTTAATATTTTACTGAGTATTTTTGGGTCTATGTTCAGTCTATAGTTTTGTTTATTTGCCCTCTCTTTGTGTCATTTTGCTATCAGGATAGTACTAACCCCATTAAATGAATTATGAAGTGTTCCATTCTTTTCAGTTTTCCAGAAGAGATTCTACAGAAATTGTGTTAATTCTTCTTTAAATGTTTGGTTCAGTTTTCCAGTGAAGCTGTATCAGTCTGGAGGTTTCTTTTTCAGGAGATTTTGAATGCAATTTCTTTAATAGTCAAAGGGTTACTCAATTAATTTAATATTATGTGAATTTTGATAGTTTGTGCTTTCTTGCATATGGTCTATTTCATCTTAGTCATCAAATGTATGTACATAGAATTGTTCATAGTATTACCTTTAAATGTGTGAGTTCTACAGTGATGTATCCTCTTTCATTTGTGATACTCATGATTTTTGTCTTCTTTTATTCCTTGTGAGTCTTGGTAGAGATTTATTTATTTTATCGATTTTTTAAAGACCCAGCTTTTTGTTTTAATAATTTTTCTCTATTTTCCTGTTTTAAATGTTATTGATTTCTGGTCTTTATGATTTCCTTCCTTCTGCTTCCTTTGGGTTTATTTGGGTGAGAGCTTAGCTTATCAGTTTGAGATCTTTCTCTTCTCTCATGTAAGAATTTAGGTGCTCTAAATTTCCTTCTCAGTACTGCTTTAGCTGTGTCCCACAAATTTTCATATTATGTATTTTCTTTTATTTTCCTTGAGACTTCCTCTTGGTCTCTGGATTCCTTAGAAGTGTGTCGTTTAGTTTCCAAGTATTTTGAAACTTTCCTATTATGTTTTATTGATTGCTATCTTGATACTTTGCCATTTGGTGAACACATTATGATTTTGCCTCTTTTAAATTTGTTGAGATTTTTATGGCTAGAATACGGACTATATTGGTTAATGTTCTATGGGTAACACAAAAGATGTGTATTTTGTTGTTGGTGTTGGTGTGTTTCTATATATGTTGATTAGATATTCTTGCTTGATGATAATAAGTTCATCTGTATCATAGCTGATACCCTGTAGTAGTTCTTTGATTAATGATAAAGGAGTGGAGCTTCCCCGGTGGCGCAGTGGTTAGGAATCTGCCTGCCGATGCAGGGGACATGGGTTCAAGCCCTGGTCCGGGAGGATCCCACATGCTGTGGAGCAACTAAGCCTGTGTGCTGCAACTACTGAGCCTGCGCTCTAGAGCCCACGAGCCACAACTACTGAAGCCTGTGTGCCTAGAGCCCATGCTCTGCAGCAAGAGAGGCCACTGCAATGAGAGGCCCTCACACCGCAATGAAGAGTAGGCCCCGCTCGCTGCAACTAGAGAAAGCCCGCGTGCAGCAATGAAGACCCAACGCAGCCAAAAATAATAAATAAATAAAATAATTTTTTTTAAAAAAATGATAAAGGAGTGTTGAAATCTCCAATGGTTAATTGTGTATATGTCTATTTTTCCCTTCAGTTTTATATCAGCTTTTACTTCATGTATTTTGAAGTTCTGTTGTTTGGTACATATACATTTAGTATGTCTATGTCGTATTGATGGATTGACTCTTTTATTATTATATAATCATACTGTCACTGCTAATTTTCTTTAATCTGAAATCTATTTTTATCTGATATTCATATAGCCACTTCTGTTTTCCTTTGATGATATTTGCATGGTGTTATGGTTAGTTTTATGTGTTAACTTGACTGGGCTGTGTTACCCAGTTGTTTGGTCAAATATCGGTCTAGATGGTGTAGTGAAGGTGTTTATATGCAATTAACATTTAAATCAATAGACTCTGAGTAAAGCAGTTTACCTTCCATAATTGTGTGGGCCTCATTCAGTTAGTTGAAGTCCTTAAGAGAAAAAACCTGAGGTCCCCAGAAGGAGAAGGGATTTTTCCTCTAGAATGCCTTCAGTCTCAAGACTACAATGTCAACTCATGCTGGAATTTCCAGCCTGTTGGCCTCTTCTGCAGATTTCAGACTTGCCAGCACCTATACTCATATGAGCAGTTCATCAAAATAAATCTCACTTAATCTCCCTTCCTCCCCCCCCGCCTTCTCTCTCCCCCCTCTATCGGTTTGGTTACTCTGGAGAATCCTGACTAATACACATGGTATGCCTTTTACTTCCAAAATACCTATATTATTATAGTTGAAGGGACTTTCTTCTAAATAACACATAGATACATCTTGTGAGATTTTTTGAATATGTACCTGTTCTACAAAGTTCTCTTTTAATTTGTGCGTTCAGACCATTTACATTAATATAGCTATAAATATATTAGGTTTACGATTGCCGTTTTGTTTTAATTTGCTATGGTTTTTGTTCCTCTTCTTTTCACATCTTACATGGGTTACTTGAATATTTTTAATAATACTGTTGAGATTTATTTATAAAATTTTAAGTATATCTCTTTATATATGTAATTTTTAGTAGTTGTTCTAGGTATTACATTATATATTTGTAACTTATCCCAGTCTATTGGCATCAACATTTTAACAGTTCAAGCAAAGTATAAAAACCTTACCTTCATTTTGTTTTTTTACTCTCTCCCACTGTCAGCCCTGCTGACTCTACAAGGTAGAGGTACAGATTTTCTTTTGTATTTGGCTGGAGAATTGTGGGTTTTATCACCTATTGTGGACCTTTTCTCTGGTGCTAAGCCACCATTTTTTCCTTTCCTTTGGTGAAAAGAAGCAGAATTATTTGTACATATTGGTGCTTCTCTGTTATAGGCTTTTCCAGCACCCCATCTGTGATATATAGGAGGCAAGAAGGAAATCCTTAGAATCTGCTACCATGTTGTTCCTCTAGCTGGCTCTTAAGCCAGTCTGGATTCTTCTTTTCATCTTTCAGAATCTATGTTTGTTTTTCTATTATGTCTAGTATGTGGAAGGAATATTGGGACTTCTCCATCTTAGCCAGAACCAGAAGTGCCCCACCACTTATTTTTGTAAATAAATTTTCATGTAACACAGCCACATTCATTTGTTTATGCATTGTCTCTGACTCCTTTTTCACTACAATGGCAGAATCAAATAGTTGCACCAATGACAGAGTGGCCCACAGACCCTTAAATTTTTACTGTTTTGCCCTTTACAGGCCAGTGGTCCTGAACTTTAATGTTATAACAATAACTTGGGAATCTCTTAAAAATGCATATTCTGGGCTTCCCTGGTGGCGCAGTGGTTGAGAATCTGCCTGCTAATGCTGGGGACATGGGTTCGAGCCCTGGTCTGGGAGGATCCCACATGCCACGGAGCGACTGGGCCCGTGAGCCACAACTACTGAGCCTGCGCGTCTGGAGCCTGTGCTCCTCAACAAGAGAGGCTGCGATAGTCAGAGGCCCGCGCACCGCGATGAAGACTGGCCCCCGCTTGCCACAACTAGAGAAAGCCCTCGCACAGAAACGAAGACCCAACACAGCCAAAAATAAATAAATAAATAATTTATTAAAAAAAAAAAAAAAATGCATATTCTATTCCAGTGGGTCTTGTGTGTGGCCTGAAATTCTGCATCTCTAACAGACTTCCAGGTCTTGCTAGTGCTGCTGGTCCTCAGGCCGCACTTTGAGTTGCAAGGCTCTTCTCTCCTTAGGAGCCAGTCCTGGAAGCAGGAACAAACTTAAACCCTAAAATGTTCTAAAGTAACTTTGCATTTTCAAACTCTACTCTGAGAACTTCAGGCGTGTTGAAGAATATGAAACTACAATGTAATAATAAGGGTGATATCTAATAAAAGCAATAGGAAATCCCTTATACCAAACTGCATTAATAAAAATATTATATATCTGCATCCTTTCTCTGTCATAGGGTAATAGGTCCTATACATACTATGACCTAACTACCTACAGCCTCCTCCATTTGTGTGTTTTAATTCTTTATGATCCATCAACTTACTCATTATTTCTTTGACATTTCCAGCTTCAGCAAAATTGAGTGGGCTAATTTTTCACTTATCTAAATATTCTTATTTTAAAAGGTTCAAATTTATTCCATATATATTTGTTAGTTTGTTTCATAAACCCAATGCTTGTTTCAAGGATATAATTCATTTTTAAATTCTTAGAACTATTTGAATAGGACTTTAAAATAAATATTCTTAATTTTATAATCATGTCTGTGCATTCTTACACATTCTCTAATTTCCTGGTTCTTTTGTGTTATTAGTGCTGGTTTTTATTACATACTTTTTTTTTCTTTTGTTACTCACATCACTCTGTTATTGGTCAAATCAGTCATACAATCAACTGGGTCATTCTATCATTGGATAACTTGAATAATATATATTTATATTTTTTTATACAGCAGGTTCTTATTAGTCATCAATTTTATACACATCAGTGTATACATGTCAATCCCAATCACCCAATTCATCACACCACAACCCCCACCCCCCTGCCACTTTCCCGCTTGGTGTCCATACACTTGTTCTCTACATCTGTGTCTCAATTTCTGGCCTGCAAAGCAGTTCACCTGTACAATTTTTCTAGGTTCCACATATATGCGTTAATATACGATATTTGTTATTCTCTTTCTGACTTACTTCACTCTGAATGACAGTCTCTAGATCCATCCACGTTTCAACAAATGACCCAATTTTGTTCCTTTTTATGGCTGAGGAATATTCCACTGTATATATGTACCATATCTTCTTTATCCATTCATCTGTTGATAGGCATTTAGGTTGCTTCCATGACCTGGCTATTGTTAATAGTACTGCAATGAACATTGGGGTGCATGGGTCTTTTTTAATTATGGTTTTCTCTGGGTATATGCCCAGTAGTGGCATTGCTGGATCATATGATAATTCTATTTTTAGTTTTCTAAGGAACCTCCATACTGTTCTCCATAGTGGCTGTATCAATTTACATTCCCACCAACAGTGCAAGAGGGTTCTCTTTTCTCCACACCCTCTCCAGCATTTGTTATTTGTAGATTTTCTGATGATGTCCATTCTAACTGGTGTGAGGTGATACCTCAGTGTAGTTTTCATATGCATTTCTCTAATAATTAGTGCTGTTGAGCAGCTTTTCATGTGCTTCTTGGCCATCTGTATGTCTTCTTTGGAGAAATGTCTATTTAGGTTTTCTGCCCATTTTTGGATTGGGTTGTTTGTTTTTTTAATATTGAGCTGCATGAGCTGTTTATATATTTTGGAAATTAATCCTTTTTCTGTTGATTCGTTTGCAAATATTTTTTCCCATTCTGAGGGTTGTCTCTTCGTCCTGTTTGTGGTTTCCTTTACTGTGCAAAAGCTTTGAAGGTTCATTAGGTCCCATTTGTTTATTTTTGTTTTTATTTCCATTACTCTAGGAGGTGGATCAAAAAAGATCTTGCTGTGATTTGTCAAAGAGTGTTCTTCCTATGTTTTCCTCTAAGAGTTTTATAGTGTCCGGACTTACATTTAGGTCTCAAATCCATTTTGAGTTTATTTTAGTGTATGGTGTTAGGGAGTGTTCTAATTTCATTCTTTTACATGTAGCTGTCCAGTTTTCCCAGCATCACTTATTGAAGAGACTGTCTTTTTTCCTTTGTATATCCATGCCTTCTTTGTCATAGATTAGTTGACCATAGGTGTGTGGGTTTATCTCTGGGATTTCTCTCTTGTTCCATTGATCTATGTTTCTGTTTTTGTGCCAGTACCTTATTGTCTTGATTACTGTAGCTTTACAGTATAGTCTGAGGTCAGGGAGTCTGATTCCTCTAGCTCCATTTTTTTCCCTCAACACTGCTTTGGCTATTCAGGGTCTTTTGTGTCTCCATACAAATTTTAAGAGTTTTTGTTCTAGTTCCATAAAAAATGCCATTGGTAATTTTATAGGGATTGCATTGAATCTGTAGATTGCTTTGGGTAGTCTAGTCATTTTCACAATATTGATACTTCCCATCCAGGAACATGGTAAGTCTCTCCATCTGTTGGTATCATCTTTAATTTCTTTGATCAGTTTCTTATAGTTTTCTGCATACAGGTCTTTTGTTTCTCTGGGTAGGTTTATTCCTAGTTATTTTATTGTTTTTGTTGCAGTGGTAAATGGGAGTGTTTCCTTAATTTCTCTTTCAGATTTTTATCATTACTGTACAGAAATGCAAGAGATTTCTGTGCATTTTGCATCCTGCTACTTTACCAAATTCATTGATTAGCTCTAGTAGTTTTCTGGTGCCATCTTTAGGATTCTCTCTATATAGTATCCTGTCATCTGCAAACATTGACAGTTTTTCTTCTTCTTTTCCAATTTGTATTCCTTTTATTTCTTTTTGTTCTCTGACTGCTGTGGCTAGGACTTCCAAAACTATGTTGAATAATAGTGGTGAGGGTGGACATCCTTGTCTTGTTCCTGATCTTAGAGGAAATGCTTTCAGTTTTTCACCATTGAGAATGATGTTTGCTGTGGGTTTGTCGTATATGGCCTTTATTATGTTGAGGTAGCTTCCCTCTACGCCCACTTTCTGGAGAGTTTTTATCATAAATTGGTGTTGAATTTTGGCAACAGCTTTTTCTGCATCTATTGAGATGATCATATGGTTTATATTCTTAAATTTCTTAATATGGTGTATCACATTGATTGATTTGCATATATTGAAGAATCCTTGCATCGCTGGGATAAATCCCACTTGATCAAGGTGTATGATCCTTTTAATGTGTTGTTGGATTCTGTTTGCTAGTATTTTGTTGTGGATTTTTGCATCTATGTTCATCAGTGATATTGGTCTGTAATTTTCTTTTTTTGTAGTATCTTTGTTTGGTTTTGGTATCAGGGTGATGGTGGCCTCATAGAATGAGTTTGGGAGTGTTCCTTCCTCTGGAGTTTTTTGGAACAATTTGAGTTGGATGGGTGTTAGCTCTTCTCTAAATGTTTGTTAGAATTCACCTGTGAAGCCATCTGGTCCTGGACTTTTGTTTCTTAGAAGATTTTTAATCATAGTTTCAATTTCATTGCTTATGATTGGCCTGTTCACGTCTTCTATTTCTTCCTGGTTCTGTCTTGGAAGGTTATACCTTTCTAAGAATTTGTCCATTTCTTCCAGGTTGTCCATTTTATTGGCATAGAGTTGCTTCTAGTGGTCTCTTAGGATGCTTTGTATTTTTGCGGTGTCTGTTGTAACTTCTCCTTTTTCATTTCTAATTTTATTAATTTGAGTCATCTCCCTCTTTTTCTTGATGAGTCTGGCTAATGGTTTATCAATTTTGTTTATCTTTTCAAAGAACCAGCTTTTAGTTTTATTGATCTTTGCTATTGTTTTTTGTTTCTATTTCATTTATTTCTGCTCTGATCTTTATGATTTCTTTCCTTATGCTAACTTTGGGTTTTGTTTGTTCTTCTTTCTCTAGTTCCTTTAGGTGTACCATTAGATTGTGTATTTGAGATTTTACTTGTTTCTTGAGGTAGGCTTGTATAGCTATAAACTTGCAGCTTTTGCTGCATCCCGTAGGTTTTGGATCGTCATGTTTTCATTGTCATTTGTCTCTAGGTATTTTCTCATTTCCTCTTTGATTTCTTCAGTGATCTCTTGGTTATTTAGTAACGTATTGTTTAGCCTCCATGTGTTTGTGTTTTTAACGTTTTTCTTCCTGTAATTCATTTCTAATCTCATAGCGTTGTGGTCAGAAAAGATGCTTGGTATGATTTCTGTTTTCTTAAATTTACTGAAGCATGATTTGTGACCCAAGATGTGATCTATCCTGGAGAATGTTCCATGTGCACTTGAGAAGAAAGTGTAATCTGCTGTTTTTGGATGGAATGTCCTATAAATATCAATTAAATCTATCTGGTGTATTGTGTCATTTAAAACTTCTGTTTACTTATTTATTTTCATTTTGGATGATCTGTCCTTTGGTATAAGTGAGGTGTTAAAGTCCCGCACTATTATTGTGTTACTCTCGATTTTCTCTTTTATAGCTGTTAGCAGTTGCCTCATGTATTGAGGTGCTCCTATGTTGGGTGCATATATATTTATAATTGTTACATCTTCTTCTTGGATTGATCCCCTGATCATTATGTACTGTCCTTCTTTGTCTCTTGTAACATTCTTTATTTTAAAGTCTATTTTATCTGATATGAGTATTGCTACTCCAGCTTTCTGTTGCTTTCCATTTGCATGGAATAACTTTTTCCATCCCCTCACTTTCAGTCTGAATATTTCCCTAGGTCTGGAGTGGGTCTCTTGTAGACAGCATATATATGGGTCTTGTTTTCCTATCCATTCAGCAAGCCTGTGTCTTTTGATTGGTGCTTTTAATCCATTCACATTTAGGATAATTATCGATATGTATGTTCCTATTACCATTTTCTTAATTGTTTTGTGTTTGTTTTTTTAGGTCCTTTTCTCCTCTTGTGTTTCCCACTTTGAGAAGTTCCTTTGGCATTTGTTGTAGAGCTGGTTTGGTGGTCCTGAATTCTCGTAGCTTTTGCTTGTCTGTAAAGCTTTTGATTTCTCCATCAAATCTGAATGAGATCCTTGCCAGGTAGAGTAATCTTTGTTGTACGTTCTTCCGTTTCATCACTTTAGGTATATCATGCTACTCCCTTCTGGCTTGTAGAGTTTCTGCTGAGAAATCAGCTGTTAACCTTATGAGAGTTCCCTTGTACGTTATTTGTCATTTTTCCCTTCCTGCTTTTAATAATTTTTCTTTGTCTTTAAGTTTTGCCAATTTGATTACTACGTGTCTCAGCATGTTTCTCCTTGGGTTTATCCTGTATAGGACTCTCTGCGCTTCCTGGACTTGGGTGGCTATTTCCTTTCCCATGTTTGGGAAGTTTTCGACTATAATCTCTTCAAATATTTTCTCTGGTCCTTTCTCTCTCTTTTCCTTCTGGGACCCCTATAATGTGAATGTTGTTGCGTTTAATGTTGTCCCAGAGGTGTCTTAGACTGTCTTCATTTTTTTCATTCTTTTTTCTTTATTCTGTTTTCTTTATTCTGACCTGTCTTCCAGGTCAGTTGTTTGTTCTTCTGCCTCTGTTATTCTGCTCTTGATTCCTTCTAGTATAGTTCTCATTTCAGTTATTGTATTGTTCATCTCTGTTTGTTTCTTCTTTAATTCTTCTATGTCTTTGTTAAACATTTCTTGCATCTTCTCGATCTTTGCCTCCATTCTTTTTCCAAGGTCCTGGATCATCTTCACTAACGTTATTCTGAATTCTTTTTCTGGAAAGTTGTGTATCTCCACTTCATTTAGTTGTTTTTCTCGGCTGTTTTCTTGTTCCTTCATCTGATACATAGCCCTCTGCCTTTTCATCTTGTCTCTTTCTGTGAATGTGGTTTTTGTTTCACAGGCTGCAGGATTGTAGTTCTGCTTGCTTTTGCTGTCTGCCCTCTAGTGGATGAGGCTATCTAAGAGGCTTATGCATGTTTCCTGATGGGAGGGACTGTTGGTGGGTAGAGCTGACTGTTGCTCTGGTGGGCAGAGCTCAGTTAAACTTTAATCCACTTGACTGTTGATGGGTGGGGCTGGGTGCCCTCCCTTTTGGTTGCTTGGCCTGAGGCAGCCCAACACTGGAGCCTACCTGGGCTCTTTGGTGGGGCTAATGACAGACTCTGGGAGGGCTCACACCAAGGAGTACTTCCCAGAACTTCTGCTGCCAGTGTCCTTGTCCCTATGGTGAGCCACAGCCTCCCCCCCCAACCTCTGCAGGAGTTCCTCCAACACTAGCAGGTAGGTCTGGTTCAGTCTTCCCTGGGGTCACTTCTCCTTCCCCTGCGTCCCGATGTGCACACCACTTTGTGTGTGCCTTCCAAAAGTGGAGTCTCTGTTTCCCCCCATTCTGCTGAAGTCCTGCAATCAAATCCCAATAGCCTTCAAAGTCTGATTCTCTAGGAATTCCTCCTCCTGTTGCTCAATCCCCAGGTTGGGAAGCCTGACGTGGGGCTCCAAAACTTCACTCCAGTGGGTGAACTTCTGTGGTGAAAGTGTTCTCCAATCTGTGAGTCACCCACCCAGCAGTTTTGGGACTTCATTTTACTGTGATTGTGTCCCTCCTACTGTCTCACTGTGGCCTCTCCTTTGTCCTTGGACGTGGGGTATCATTTTTGGTGAGTTACAGTGTCCTGCTATCGATGATTGTCCAGCAGCTAGTTGTGATTCTGGTGCTCTCACCAGAGAGAGTGAGAGCACGTCCTTCTACTCTGCCATCTTGGTTCCAATTCTTTATTACATAGTTTTATATCTGTATTTCTCAGCTTATGTTCCATTGTCAGTTTCTTCAGGGTGTTCCTTAGAAAATGTTAATGACCCCATAATATTATATCTTCATTTCCCTAGTCTCTGCCTAGTAGTTATAACTTTGAAGTTGACTTTGCCTTGACATTTTGCTCAGTTTTTTGTCTTGAACACTGGACCTGTATACACTGTTTACTTGGTAGAGAGAGCTCTTGTTCTTTGTAAAAGTCAAATTGTTCATTTGTAGTTGAGACTCTGGGCTCGTGGGTAGAGTTGTTCATGGTAAGCAATCCAGTAGTTGTCCTCATCGTGTCCAGTGTGCCCAGTATTGACCTCCATGTACCTAAGGGTTTTGAGGCCATAACCCTTAATCCCACTCCAGCTGTTTATATGCCACATGTCTTTGTTTCTACTTTTCCCTTGGGAAGTTTCCTCAATTTTTAAAAATCATACATTATTTTGCATTACTTTTTAAAAAAATTATGCAGTAATTTCTAGTCTTCAGAATGTCTTGTCCTTATTTTCAGACATGCCTTTTTTTACTTTTTAGGAACATTTATCTATAATTCCTGTCTGTATGGAGAGAAATGGGAAGTTTTACTGTATCATCACTCTGACATTTTGGTCCAGTGATGTTTTGATTATTTCTGATAAATTTTCATATGTTCTCTTTTTGTCTGAATAAGATTATTATATCTAAAATTATTTCTACCTTTGGATATTTTATTTACATTTTTTTCATAATACTTTGATGAGATTTTTCAGAAAATGCTGAATAATTGTGGGTAATAGCTGGCATACTCTTATTGTTCACTTTAATGGGACCTGTAATGTAGTGTTCCTCACTGTGTGTTCCACAATCTTCCTTGGAATAATCAGGGAAATTTTTACAGATGCAAATTCCTTAATTAGAATTGCTGAACCTCAGGAATCGTCATGGTAAAAAGATTGCCAGATAATTCTGATACACTTATTTCACTGTTATGTTCAATATTTATTGTTGGTCTGAGACAAGTACTGTTTATTGTGTTAAGTATGTTTTTCCGCTTAGGTTATTAAGATTTTTTCACTATCAATCAATATCAAGTTTTATCAAATATTTGTTCTGTACCTATTGAGGAAACTACATAGTTTGAGTTGTTGGCTTATCTTCAGTTACTTCAATTGCTATGGTAAAATATGTATTCAATTTTAAAATAGCAAATTATTCTCACAGTCCTGGGAAAAAATCCAACTCAGTTACAGTAATTTCCTTCATATTTATGATTTGATTAATTCTATTTATAGTTGAGATTGACTTCTTGTTCTATTTTGGGCTCTCTTTCTTAGGTGTTGGGCTCAGGGTTCTGATAGCTTTGCAAAATAAACTTTCCTGAAATGTTGTGATTTCTGAAGTAGTTTAAAAGTAAAGGGATGGATTAAATTAATTTAAATCAATTCTGGCAACTAGTATGGAGATTGTGCTATAACATATAACTACGTCAACTGATATTAGTATATTGAGCTTTCTTAATTAAATTGAATCTATTTAAGTCAGCTTTATTTGGTTAGAAAATTACCTACTTTCCAAGTTTATTAATTTATTAGCATATAATTTACTTTTTAAATTTTACTTTATTTTTTTATCACCTCTAATTCTTAATGTCCTTTGCTGTGATCTGCTTTCTTTATGTTTTTATTTTCTTTATTATGCATGCTAAGTTTTACCCCTTTTTAGAGAAAAAAACTTGCATATGTTTATGAATGTTGCCATATTTTTCTAATTTCTAATTTAAGAATTTCTCTAATTATTTTCATTAATTTTTTCTCTTACTCCCCAAGGAGTGATTTTATTGATTATTTTCTGTTTTCTTGAGTTGGATGTATTTTTGTTCATCTTTTAAATTTTATATTGGAGGCATTGAAAATTAAATTTTTTTCATTTGCAACCAGATTTGGGCCAAATCTCATGAGTTTAGAATTTTTGTTGTAATTATATTCATTTAAATTTTAGTATTAAGTATTTCAAATACATGGACAGTCTCAGAAAGAATACAGTAGCAAACACAACAGTTTGTAACATTTTATCATTATTCCATACTTGCTTCAATTAAAACTTTTTAAAGAAATTACACTGTAGAGATTAAATGAAGCCCCCCATTTAACCCTGCCTAAAGTTAATCTCCCTCTTATTCCTCCCTTTAGTATGACCTTCATGTTCATCTTTCACATGCATGGTTTCATACATTTACTATGTATTTATCCAGGTGCAATATATAATTCTTTTATAGGTTTCTATAACTTTATATAATTTTTATCATTCTATAGATATGATTCAGCAACTTGCTTTTTTTCATTTTATCTTATGTTTTTGAGAGTTGTTTCTCTAATTCATTTTTTAAGCATCTTTATTGGGGTATAATTGCTTTACAATGGTGTGTTAGTTTCTGCTTTATAACAAAGTGAATCAGTTATACATATACATTTATCCCCATATCTCCTCCCTCTTGCATCTCTCTCCCACCCTCCCTATCGCACCCCTTTAGGCGGTCACAAAGCACAGAGCTGATCTCCCTGTGCTATGCGGCTGCTTCCCATTAGCTATCTGTTTTACATTTGGTAGTGTGTAAATGTCCATGCCACTCTCTCACTTCATCCCAGCTTACCCTTCCCCCTCCCCATGTCCTCAAGTCCATTCTCTATGTCTGCATCTTTATTCCTGTCCTGCCCCTAGGTTTTTCAGAACCTTGTTTTTTTTTTTAGATTCCATATATATATGTGTTAGCATACAGTATTTGTTTTTCTTTTTCTCACTCACTTCACTCTGTATGAAAGACTCTAGGTCCATCCACCTCACTACCGATAACTCAATTTTGTTTCTTTTTATGGCTGAGTAATATTCCATTGTATATATGTGCCACATCTTCTTTATCCATTCATCTGTTGATGGACACTTAGGTTGCTTCCATGTCCTGGCTATTGTAAATAGAGCTGCAGTGAGCATTGGGATACATGACTCTTTCTGAATTATCGTTTTCTCAGGGTATATGCCCAGTAGTGGGATTGCTGGGTCATACGGTAGTTCTATTTGTAGTTTTTTAAGGAACCTCCATACTGTTCTCCATAGTGGCTGTATCAATTTATATTCCCACCAACAGTGCAAGAGGGTTCCCTTTTCTCCATACCCTCTCCAGCATTTATTGTTTGTAGATTTTTTGATGATGGCCATTCTGACTGGTGTGAGGTGACACCTCACTGTAGTTTTGATTTGCATTTCTCTAATGATTAGTGATGTTAAGCATCCTTTCATGTGTTTGTTGTCAATCTGTATATCTTCTTTGGAGAAATGTCTATTTAGGTCTTCTGCCCATTTTTGGATTGGGTTGTTTGTTCTATCCCAGTTTATTGATTGATGTTCTTATTTCTCAAATGTACACTCTTATTTTACCCCATGTACACTTGTATAAGAATTTCTCTAGGCTATGTTTTTAGATGTGAATTTGAAGCTTCCTTAGGTATAACGATGTTCAACTTCAAAAGTTTTTTCCAGAATGTGGTAATAACAATTTATACTATTGTCAGAAGAGTATGAGAGTTCCCTTCCCTATTTTCTCACATCCTTACCAACAAATGGTACAGGGAGTTTATACAAATATTTTGTTACTGTGCAGATATGAAATGATATTTCATTATCTTTGTATTTTGCATCTCCTTTATTAATAGTGTTCATACACTATTTGTGTTTAGAGGGCATCCAGTTTTCTCTTCTGTGATTTTCCTATTCATATCATTTGAAGATTCCCACCCTCCCTCTTCAATAAACCAGTAACTTCCATTGTATTTGTTTTATAATCAAAAGAAAACATTTTTCATTATGAATATTCAAACAATGTGAAAATGTGTAAAGATGAACATAAAAAATTCACTAGTCTGCTATACACCTACTCTTGTGTTCAAGGAACCCTGCTATTACAAAGTGTAGTCCACAATTGGCCTTTAGGAACTGATTTCTTCTTAACTGCCTGTATGTTGGCTACTTCTTTTTCCCATGCTCTGTTAAAGGTGAGACAGTTTATGTATCCCATCCCTCTTTGGCAGGACATGTCAGTCTTTGGAATTTTATTTACTTGATGGCTTGCCTTGTGAATTCAGGTCTTTTAGTGAACTCAGGATAACTTATGATTTTGAAGGTTATTTGGCTTTTCATCATTATTAGTGTGGAAGCATTGATCTTTCCAGTTTTCTGTGCTCTAAATGAAAACAGAAGTCCCCATCTTAATTTTTTTGGTAACATCTTTATTGACATATAATTCACATACCTAAGATTTACTCCTTTAAAGTGTACAATTATGTGGCTTTTAATATATTCACAGAGTTATACAGTCATTGCCACTGTCACATTACAGAATACTTCCATTGACCCAAAAAGGAACTCCATACCCAGTGGTGGTCACTCCTCATTTCAGCCTCACCTCATCCCTCTGGCAACCGCTAATCTACTTCATTTCTATAAATTTGCCTGTTCTAGACCTTTCGTATTGATGGAATCATATAATATGTGATTTTTTTGGTCTGAATTCTTTCACTTAGCATAATATTTTCAAGGTTCATCCATGTTGTACCATGTATCAGTACTGCATTCTTTTTTATGGTCAACTAGTATTCCAGCATATGGTTATCCTACATTTTGTTTATCCACTTATCAGTGAATGGACATTTGGGATGTTTTAACCTTTGGCTTTTGTGAATAATTCTGCTAAGAACACTGGTTTAAAAGTTTTTATGTGAACATTTTCCCATTTCTATTGGGTATATACCTAGGAGTGTAATTGCCAAGTCAGTTGTTAACTCTATCTTTAACTTTTTTTGAGGAGCTGCCAGACTGTTTTCTAAAGTGGCTGCCCCACCTTCATTTTTGAAGGATGTATTTTTAGCATTTATATCTAAGATGACAGGCATTTTTTGCTTGTAGCATTTTAAAGTCGTTGTTCCATTGTCTTTTGGCATTTACTGAATATAATGGGAAGTTGCTACCGTTTTTACTGTTTTTTCCTTCAAGTTAATGCTTGTTATATATATATATATATATATATATATATATATATATATATATATATACCATGAAAATGTTTATCTTGTTTTGATCATGAATTTATCCTTTTTTGTTTCCTCTATCAGGGCTCACAAATTTATTCCGTAAGGGCCAGATAGTGAATATTTTAGGCTTTTCAGGCCAAATGGTCTCTGTCATAACTACTCAATGCGATTAGCATGAAAGTAAACATGGAAAAAGCAAAAATGAGTGGATGTGGCTATGTTCCTATAAAACCTTATTTATTAAAAAGAAGTTTGGTGGATCAGAATTTACCTGTAGACCATAGTGTGCTGACTTTTGTTCTTTATAGTTTCTGTCACTGTTAAGTGTGGAGGCCAAAAGTGTAATTGAAGTATAAACTCTGTGGACCAAGACTGAAATCGATAATTTCAGTTTGGTTTGTGACTGAAGTTTTGATTCTTGTTTTTACCTAAATGTTATTAGGGTAATTTAAAATTTTTTTCATGTGGTTTTAGTGTTTTGTTGTTGTTATTGTTTTTATCCCCTAGTTATTAATTTTGTTTCATTGAACTAGAGATATTATTGGAACATGTATAATGAATACTTTGTGGAATTTTTTGAGCTTTTATTTGTGGCTTGATATAAGATCAATTTAAAAACCTATGGGCACAGTAATATAGTATAATCTTAGTTTCTTAGTTAGAATAGTCCATAGATTACTCTTAAATCAATATTATTAACTGCAGTATTTAGATCTCTATTATTCTAAATTAAGTTTTGTCAATTCAGTTAATGAAAATTGAGAAAAGTTAAAAGAACCACTATTTATTTTCTAGGTATTTTCGTTTCATTGATAACCATTACATCTACATTTCATTTTTCTTTTATGTCTATATAATAGAATACTGTATGGAACTTCATATTTCCCTGAACCTGGAGAGTTAGGTTCCAAAGCTGAGAACAGAAATATGTCAAGTACTCCACATTCTTAAATAAAGCCACAGAAGTCAGGGGCCAGATACTCCCTCCAAGACTGATTAAGAAGCAATCAATCTGGCTTTGCTATCTATGGTCATCACCACTGGGTTCTGCTGCTTTCCTTTCCTGGAATATAAATATATAAATATAATATAAAAAGTTGTTTGTGCAATGGGCAGATTTTGTTTTTGGAGTACTGAGCCATTAGCCTGTTGAGGTGTGCTGTAACTTTTCCCTGTCTTTTCCATAAGGAAAGGGGGAAGTGCTTCTCCCATCCCCAAGCCACTGAAGGGAGGTTCCCGAGGATTATTTGTGGCAATTGATTGTACCTACATGCAAAGTATATTAATATCTCATTCCCATTTGGACACTTGCTTATCTAGTGATACTGTACTTACATAAGCATGGAGAAAAAGGGAATAGGGGAACAATGTCAGGCCAAGGAGTGGGGACAACACCTTGAATTCCCTATGTTTGATGTGGCAAGGAAATGGATTTCCCTGGGTCAAGGGGACATTGAAGAAATTAGTTGACCTTGAGCCATAGTTCAAAAGAGATAACCACCAGATTACAGGACCCCAGCAGCAAAGTCTATGAAATATATTTTGGGGGATTAGATCTGGGGTTGAAAGTGGAAGAGGACAAGTCCAACTGTTAAAAAATTGCGTATTAGGAAGGACCTTCTGTGAAACTCCCTACAAAACTGATAATGTGCCCTGTAAGAGAGCTTGACACACACACACTCTCTGTTTCTCTCTCTTTTGAGTACCTGTCTAACAGAAAATGTTAATTGTCAGGCAGTGTTTACTAGGGAAGCATTTGGAGAAAAAAAAATATCATCTAGGCAGCCAATTATGTGAAAGAACCCCTGCTATTTCTCCTATTTCCTTTTCTCAGGCTTTACATCACATAAAAGCCGGAACTAGAAGAGAGGGAGGGGGTTACAAGAACAAAAGACCATAGCTCCTCCCCTCTGCAAGTTCCTTGGTCTGAAGGTCAAGTAAGATCTGGAGGGGAGGGAGGAAATGAGTTTTAGAGTTTTTAATTGGAATATGTGCCGTCTAATAATCACTGAAAATGACCAACTGTGGAAACTACCAGAAATGTTATTAAATGGATTGAGAAGACAGGTTCAACAGGGCATGACTGAAGGCAGTGACTGGAAGAAAAAAATTTGTTATCCATATCTCTCAGAGTTTGGTGGGTTCAGTAAACCTGTTATTTATATTTTGCCTGATAATTATTTAATAATTAAATAAATTATTTACTATACTAAGGATTTTATGTTTTATCAATATAAAATGAACTTTTTTTCCCATTCAATGCTTTATGTTTTGAATTTTACTTCAGTTGGTATTTTGCAACCCCTGCTTTCCTTTTGTTTTCATTTGTGTTGCATTTTTATGTTCACCTTTTTAAAAATTTTTCTTTCACAAATTGTTTTTCAAATCAATGTCACACACACACACACACACATCTACCTATCTGTCTTTCCAATCTCAGTACAGGAGGTTAACTTATTCATACTTGTTTTAATAGCTGATACGATTGATTTACTTCTGCCAACTTGTTTTACATGCTTTCTTTAAAAATATACATGCTTTTCCTTGGTTTTCTAACTTTCAGTATAGAGACTTCATTTTTGTGTTTTCCAGTGACTTAGAGGATCATGTTTTATATTCTCATAATAGTATCCTTTATGTTGTTCAAAAGCATTCTTTAACTTCTGAGTCAAAAATAAAATAGTTATTAATTTGTGAATTAATATGGGGCATTAATGTGAATGCCCTATATTTGAGATAGACTATCTAGAACACTTTTAAGTCTGTTTCTTTCTTCAACCTCTTGTTATCATTATAGTCAACACTTCTATTTAAATATTTGCTATTCCATTTACCTACCATATCTAAATCTATACACATACATAAATATGTGGTTGTGCATGTTCATTTTTGAGAATATTTTAAAATTAAGATCTTAATCATTATCCTAATGATTGCATTTTTAAAAGTTACTTAAAACTGTCTCAATTTTAACTAATTTCAGTGCTCACCAGTCTTTATTTTTTACCTTGACTATACTATTTTTGGAATCTTTACTTTGCTAATCTCTTTGTCAGTTGCAATATACATTCAAACATTTCTCTTAAAAAAATTCATGAGTAGTATGTCTTTAGACATCTTGATATCTAAGATGGTCTGCCACTTGCCATCACACATGAAAGTTGATTAAATGAGACATAGGATAGATACTCCTTCAAGTTTATTATGAAATTAACTGTTAGAAAAGTTTGAAGACAGCCTGATTTTTATTTCTTTATAGCTAAAATATTTTGTCCACTTAGTCACTCGACAAGTTTTTTCTTTATAAGGATAGTTTAAAAATTAAGGTCCCCTTTAAATCACTATTTTCATTTATGGGAGTTTATCCTAAGGAGATACACAGTATTTTGGAGTATTTTTCAGGCCATGTAGAAAGTCTGTTTGAATTCAGAGGACTAGTAAGTAGATAGGTAGGTGGATGATGACAACTCTGTGGACAGATACTCCTTGAGCTACAATGAAATGAGGATTTTAGATCGCAAAAGGCAAGGAATAGCCAACTGGTTTCACCTAGTTTTAATTCTCAAACACTTATTAGAACAATCTCTACAGGTTTGAATGGAAAAGAGGGGGGACATTTATTCTGAATCTGGTTGTATATTTATACTCTCCCCAGACCAGACACTGTGAGACCATGGTGATATTTAATTATAATGTCTGTCTCTGGAGGAAACCCATTGTGAATAGCCCTTGCTTTATTTGAGTAAAAAAGCAGAATTTCCCCTAAGAGGTTAAGTGAGGAAGGGTTTTTTAAGAAAGAGCCTTGATCCCAGGGCATTTTAATCTCATATTACTTGTCACTGATTTCGGAAATGCAAATGTTACAGGAAAGGGGCACAGTGACTTTGGCCCAACTTTATAATGCACCCTATTTTCTAAGAAAAAAAAATCAGTGACCAGGATAATGCTGGGAACATTAGTCTGTTTCCTTAGGATAAATCCATATGAATAAAATTGGTTCGTCAAAGGGATACAGGTTTTAAAATTTGCCAACAGTAAAGGCCCTCTTTTGCACACTCTTCCCTACCTGGAGTTTTGGCATACTTTTTAATCTCTGTCATTTTTTTTTTTTACAATGGTGTGTTAGTTTCTGCTTTATAACAAAGTGAATCAGTTATACACATACATATGTTCCCATATCTCTTCCCTCGTGCGTCTCCCTCCCTCCCACCCTCCCTATCCCACCCCTCTAGGTGGTCACAAAGCACCGAGCTGATCTCCCTGTGCTATGCGGCTGCTTCCCACTAGCTATCTACGTTATGTTTGGTAGTGTATACATGTCCGTGCCTCTCTCTCACTTTGTCACAGCTTACCCTTCCCCCTCCCATATCTTCAAGTCCATTCTCTAGTAGGTCTGTGTCTTTATTCCTGTCTTACCCCTACGTTCTTCATGATATTTTTTTTTCTTAAATTCCATATATATGTGTTAGCATACGGTATTTGTCTTTCTCTTTCTGACTTATTTCACTCTGTATGACAGACTCTACCTCATTACAAATAGCTCAATTTCATTTCTTTTTATGGCTGAGTAATATTCCATTGTATACATGTGCCACATATTCTTTATCCATTCATCCGATGATGGACACTTAGGTTGTTTCCATCTCTGGGCTATTGTAAATAGAGCTGCAATGAACATTTTGGTACGTGACTCTTTTTTTTTTTTTTTTTTTTTTTTTTTTTGCGGTACACGGGCCTCTCACTGTTGTGGCCTCTCCCGTTGCAGAGCACAGGCTCCAGAAGCACAGAAGTCCTCTTTGATTTCTTCAGTGATCACTTCGTTATTAAGTAGTGTATTGTTTAGCCTCCATGTGTTTGTATTCCTTACAGATCTTTTCCTGTAATTGATATCTAGTCTCATAGCGTTGTGGTCAGAAAAGACGCTTGATACAATTTTAATTTTCTTAAACTTACCAAGGCTTGATTTGTGACCCAAGATATGATCTATCCGGGAGAATGTTCCATGAGCACTTGAGAAAAATGTGTATTCTGTTGTTTTCAGATTGAATGTCCTATAAACATCAATTAAGTCCATCTTGTTTAATGTATCATTTAAAGCTTGTGTTTCCTTATTTATTTTCATTTTGGATGACCTGTCCATTGGTGAAAGTGGGGTGTTAAAGTCCCCTACTATGAATGTGTTACTGTCGATTTCCCCTTTTATGGCTGTTAGTATTTGCCTTATGTATTGAGGTGCTCCTATGTTTGGTGCGTAAATATTTACAATTGTTATATCTTCTTCTTAGATTGATCCCTTGATCATTATGTAGTGTCCTTCTTTGTCTCTTCTTCTTCTTTTTTTTTTGCGGTACACGGGCCTCTCACTGTTGTGGCCTCTCCCGTAGCGGAGCACAGGCTCCAGACGCATAGGCTCAGCGGCCATGGCTCACGGGCCTAGCCGCTCTGCGGCATGTGAGATCTTCCCAGACTGGGGCACAAACCCGTGACCCCTGCATCGGCAGGCGGACTCTCAACCACTGCGCCACCAGGGAATCCCTGTCGCTTCTAATAGTGTTTATTTTAAAGTCTATTTTGTCTGATATGAGAATTGCTACTCCAGCTTTCTTTTGGTTTCCATTTGCATGAAATATCTTTTTCCATCCCCTTACTTTCAGTCTGTATGTTTCTCTAGGTCTGAAGTGGGTCTCTTGTAGACAGCAAATATATGGGTCTTGTTTTTGTATCCATTCAGCCAATCTGTGTCTTTTGGTGGGAGCATTTAGTCCATTTACATTTAAGGTAATTATCAATATGTATGTTCCCATTCCCATTTTCTTAATCGTTTTGGGTTCGTTATTGTAGGTCTTTTCCTTCTCTTGTGTTTCTTGCCTAGAGAAGTTCCTTTAGCAGCTGTTGTAAAGCTGGTTTGGTGGTGCTGAACTCTCTCAGCTTTTGCTTGTCTGTAAAGGTTTTAATTTCTCCATCAAATCTGAATGAGATCCTTGCTGGGTACAGTAATCTTGGTTGCAGGTTTTTCTCCTTTATCACTTTAAATATGTCCTGCCAGTCCCTTCTGGCTTGCAGAGTTTCTGCTGAAAGATCAGCTGTTAACCTTATGGTGATTCCCTTCTGTGTTATTTGTTGTTTTTCCCTTGCTGCTTTTAATATGTTTTCTTTGTATTTAATTTTTGACAGTTTGATTAATATGTGTCTTGGCGTATTTCTCCTTGGATTTATCCTGTATGGGACTCTCTGTGCTTCCTGGGCTTGATCAAGTATTTCCTTTCCCATATTAGGGAAGTTTTCAACTATAATCTCTTCAAATATTTTCTCAGTTCCTTTCTTTTTCTCTTCTTCTTCTGGAACCCCTATAATTCGAATATTGGTGCGTTTAATGTCCCAGAGGTCTCTGAGACTGTCCTCAGTTCTCTTCATTCCTTTTTCTTTATTCTGCTCTGCAGTAGTTATTTCCACTATTTTATCTTCCCGGTCACTTATCCATTCTTCTGTCTCAGTTATTCTGCTATTGATCCCATCTAGAGTATTTTTAATTTCATTTATTGTGTTGTTCATCATTGTTTGTTTCATCTTTAGTTCTTCTAGGTCCTTGTTAAATGTTTCTTGCATTTTGCCTATTCTATTTCCAAGATTTTGGATCATCTTTACTATCATTATTCTGAATTCTTTTTCAGGTAGACTGCCTAATTCCTCTTCATTTGTTAGGTCTGGTGGGTTTTTATCTTGCTCCTTCATCTGCTGTGTGTTTTTCTGTCTTCTCATTTTGCTTATCTTACTGTGTTTGGGGTCTCCTTTTTGCAGGCTGCAGGTTCGTAGTTCCCGTTGTGTTTGGTGTCTGTCCCCAGTGGCTAAGGTTGGTTCAGTGGGTTGTGTAGACTTCCTGGTGGAGGGGACTAGTGCCTATGTTCTGGTGGATGAGGCTGGATATTCTTTCTGGTGGGCAGGTCCACGTCTGGTGGTGTGTTTTGGGGTGTTTGTGGACTTATTATGATTTTAGGCAGCCTCTCTGCTAATGGGTGGGGTTGTGTTCCTGTTTTGCTAGTTGTTTGGTATAAGGTGTCCAGCACTGTAGCTTGCTGGTCGTTGAGTGAAGCTGGGTGCTGGTGTTGAGATGGAGATCTCTGGGAGATTTTCACCATTTGATATTACGTGGAGCTGGGAGGCCTCTTGTTGACTAGTGTCCTTAAGTTGGCTCTCCCATGTCAGAGGCACAGCACTGACTCCTGGCTGCAGCACCAAGAGCCTTTCATCCACACGGCTCAGAATAAAAGGGAGAAAAAGTAGAAGGAAAGAATTAATAGAAGTAGGAAGAAAGAAAGAAAGAAAGGAAGGAAGAAAGAGAAAGAAAGAGGAAGGAAGGAAAGGAGGAAGGAAGGAAGAAAGAAAGAAAGAAAGAAAAGAAGGAAAGGAAAGAAAGAAAGAAAGGAGGGAGGGAGGGAGGGACAGTGGGAGGAGGGAAGGAAGGAAAAAAGAAAGAAAGAAAGAAAGAAGATAAAGTAAAATAAAATAAAATATATTAAAGTTATTAAATTAAAAATTAATTATTAAGAAAAAAATTTTTAAAAAAAACGGACGGATAGAACCCTAGGACAAATAGTGGAAGCAAAGCTATACAGACAAAATCTCTCACAGAAACATACACATACACACTCACAAAAAGAAGAAAAGGGGAAAAAAATCATAAATCTTGCTCTGAAAGTTCTCCTTCTCAATTTGGGATAATTCGTTGTCTATTCATGTATTCCACCCATAGATGCAGGGTACATCAAGTTGATTGTGGAGCTTTAATCCACTGCTTCTGAGGTTGCTGGGAGATATTTCCCTTTCTCTTTTTTGTTCTCACAGCTCCCAGGGGCTCAGCTTTGGATTTGGCCCCGCCTCTGCGTGTAGGTCGCCGAGGGTGTCTGTTCTTCGCTCAGACAGGATGGGGTTAAAGGAGCCGCTGATTCGGGGGCTCTGGCTCACTCAGGCGGGGGGAGGGAGGGGCATGGAGTGCAGGGCGAGCGAGCCTGCGGCAGCAGAGGGCAGCGTGACGTCGCACCAGGGTGAGGCGCGCCGTGCGTTCCCGGGGGAAGTTGTGCAGTGGTGGGCTGCGCAGGCTCCCTGGAAGGGAGGTGTGGATAGTGACCTGTGCTCGCACACAGGCTTCTTCGTGGCGGCAGCAGCAGCCCTAGCGTCTCATGCCCGTCTCTGGGGTCCGCGCTCTTAGCCGCGGCTCGCTCCTATCTCTGGAGCTCCTTTAAGCAGCGCTCTTAATCTCCTCCCCCCGCGCACCAGGAAACAAAGAGGGAAGAAAAAGTTTCTTGCCTCTTCGGCAGGTCCAGACTTTTCCCCAGACTCCCTCCCGGCTAGCCGTGGCGCACTAACCCCCTGCAGGCTGTGTTCACGCCGCCAAGCCCGGTCCTCTCCCTGTGCTCCGACCGAAGCCCTCGCCTCAGCTCCCAGCCCCACCCACCCCGGCGAGTGAGCAGACAAGCCTCTTGGCCTGGTGAGTGCCAGTCGGCCCTGATCCTCTGTGTGGGAATCTCTCCGCTTTGCTCTCCGCACCCCTGTTGCTGTGCTCTCCTTCGCCACCCGCAGTCTCCGCCCGCGAAGGGGCTTCCTAGTGTGTGGAAAACTTTCCTCCTTCACGGCTCCCTCCCACTGCTGCAGGTCCCGTCCCTATCCTTTTGTCTCTGTTTATTCTTTTTTTGCTTTTGCCCTACCCAGGTACATGGTGGGTTTCTTGCCTTTTGGGAGGTCTGAGGTCTTCTGCCAGCGTTCAGTAGGTGTTCTGTAGGAGTTGTTCCACGTGTAGATGTATTTCTGGTGTATCTGTGGGGAGGAAGGTGATCTCTGCGTCTTACTCTTCCGCCATCTTCACCTCGTCCATGTTTGTGGTTTTTCTCTGTCATTCTTTTTTTTTTTTTTTTTTTTTTTTGGTACGCGGGCCTCTCACTGTTGTGGCCTCTCCCGTTGCAGAGCACAGTCTCAGGACGCGCAGGCTCAGCGGCCATGGCTCACGGGCCCAGTCACTCCGCGGCATGTGGGATCTTCCCAGACCGGGGCACGAACCCGTGTCCCCTGCATCGGCAGGCGGACTCTCAACCACTGCGCCACTAGGGAAGCCCATCTCTGTCATTCTTATAGGAGAAAAAAAAATTTTTTTCAATTACAACTGGTGTCTTTTACTTTTTAATGTATTTATTCCCCACTTGTATTTCTTCTTTTGTATCTTGCCATATTTACTAAAATAATATTTATATTTGTCTTAGAGATAAAGCTTGTTTTTTCATGTATGCACTGCAAGTTTTCCTAATTTGTTAGCTATATTTTATATATGTGTGTTTATTTGTATATATATGTATTTGTTGTTTTAGCTACGTATTTTAACATTTCTATTTAGTCCAATTTATCAATTACGATGTTATTTCTGATTTTAATATTTTTCATATTTAGCAATGAGTCTCTCAAACCATCTATAAAAATTATAACCTCAATTTTTCTAGTGCTTTTACGATTTATTTTATATTTAAAACTTGGAACCACTTATAGGTTGTTTTGATAATTACGACAGAAGCAGTATTTTTGGTTTGTTACTACATGACTCCTTTTCTTCCATCAATATCATTTGTTGAATAAATTTATTTTTCTTTGTTGATTTGAGATGTCACATTTAGCATGTATAAACTCCCATATATCCTTAGGTTTATTTAAAGACCTTATTCTATTCTGTTATGTCATCCGAATACCATTTTGTTTCAAATAATGTCACTAGGTAGTAAACTTTGATGTCTGGCAAGACAAGTCATTTTCTACTCTTCTTATTGTCTTTTTTTTTTTAAGAATAGGCAGGGATATGCTTCCAAGCACAGTAATAAGAAGGAGCATTTTCCTAGTAGACATTATGAATTGTAAAATATTATAAAAGAGTAAATATCAACTTTAGACCTTCTTTGTTAAATTCCAAATTATATTCCATAGCGATTTAAATAGAAAAATATACAGATCTGAAATTTACTACTTGATCGCCTCAATCCAAGAATAAATATTGCCTTTTATTTTTCCAGGCTTATAACGTGTTTCCATAGTGTAGTGGTTATCATGTTTGCCTCATGTTTTTCCAAGGTTATAAAGTTCCAATATATGGTTTTAGCATTTTTATGTAGAGGCTGTGATTTTGTTGTTTTTTTATGAGCTTTTTGCTGCTCCATTGGGTTATCATTTTGTTCCACAATGTTATTCATTGGTTTACTGTCAGAATACAGGAAAGCTATTAGTTTTGTAATTTTTTCCCAAACAGTTTACCATACTGAACTCTTGTTTTCTCTAATGGATTTACATTTGAATCTATTGGGTTTTTCAGAGAGATAATCATATTGTGTGCAAATAACTACAATCTTGCTTCTTTATTTCTAAAATATTTATAACTTTTACTTTGTTCTATTTTCTGAATGATGTTTTTGGTGGAAGTACTAGAAACATTAATACTAATAATTAGAGCAGAAAGTGTTACCTTGCTCATGATTTTCATGGTTAGTGGGGTGAGGAAAGGGGCAACTAGACACTTGTATTCAATCTGCCTTCTTACCAGTGCATTGATCCCACCATTTTCATCTATTTATTCTGCTTTTATTTTCAAATGTTTTATCTTGAAAGGGAATTTCTGGAGAAAATTCTTTCGTTTGCTTTTAGTGGTCAAAGTCATGTCATACATTTGAGAGCACATTTTCACTCTGCTAAGATATATTATCAAAAGGAAGAGAGGAATATTTGAGATAAGACATCTGAAAACCTTATATCCTAAAAACAAACAAAACTGACAATGGTAAGTATTGGCAAGGACCCAATGCTACTGGAACTCTCCTATATTACTGGTAGAAATCCAAAATGGTAGTACAGCCAGTCTGGAGAACATATTGGACGTTTGTTGTAAAGTTAAACATGCAGTTAACATATGACCCAACAATCTGACACCTGGATGTTCCCCCCCCCACCAGAGAAATGAAAACTTATGTTCATACAGAAATCTGTACATGCATGTTTATTGCAGCTTTATTCATAGTAGTCCCAAACTGGAAACAACCCAAATGTCTCTCAAGTGGGGGTGAATAAACTGTGCCACAAGCATACAATGGAATACTGCTCAGTAATAAAAAGGATCAAACTATTGATACACAGAACAACATGGATGGATCTCAAATACATAAATCTAAGCTATAGGAGCTGGAATGAATAGTTTACATATTGTATGATTTCACTTACATGTCATTTTAGAAAAGATGAAACTGTAGGGATAGAGAACAGATTGTTGCCAGGAATTGGGGTAGGGGTAAGTTTTTACTACAAAAGTATTACACAAGGGAATAAGGACCTGTTTTGTATCTGCATCATGGAGATGTTTACATGACTCTATGTATATGTCAGAACTTGCAGAACTGTATAGCAAAAAAGTGAATTTTACTGAATGTAAATTCAAAAACAAAAGTTATATTCACACAACAGGGTCTTCTTTGAACTAAAACTTCCTTCTCCCTCTGACAGTTTACCTGCTTGGAGCAGAGGTCAGCTTAGACATATCTGTGAGAAAAGCCCGAACTGGGAGTTTTCTCCTCAGTGCATGAGGCATATGCAATTTTAACACTTTTTATTCATCCAGCCAGTTTTCATAGAAAATAGTAAGGTTTTTAAAAACAATACCAAGGATTTAATGAGAGGTAAAGCAAAGTGTAACATTTCTAAGTATGAGAAATCATTGAGAGCATGTCATGTACTGGACTGAATTTTAGGCATCAATTTGCATTGTATGTAATGTTTGTTTTTGTCATTAACTGGATTTAAAGTTTCGAGGATTCTTGTGTCTTCCTCAGCTACAATTTAAGTGCTATTAACATAAGATTATTGAGCTTCCCTGGTGGCGCAGTGGTTGAGAGTCAGCCTGCCGATGCAGGGGACACGGGTTCACGCCCCGGTCTCGGAAGATCCCACATGCCGCGGAGCGGCTAGGCCCGTGAGCCACGGCCACTGAGCCTGCACGTCCAGAGCCTGTGCTCCGCAACGGGAGAGGCCACAACAGTGAGAGGCCCGCGTACCACAAAAAAATAAACAAATAAAAAAGATTATTACTTATATAGAATCATCACTAATTCTTCTGAATTGTTCCTTTTTTTATCATTTTAGCAAGATAATATTTTAAAATATTAAGTCATGAGATTGCAGTTTAGTTTCTTACCTCTTAATTATTCTCCCTGAAGGAAAATGAAGATATGTTTGCCATCTAAATGCAACAGTGGCAGATGCTGTCTTGTAAGTTACGGTAACAGCCTAGTCATATTTCCTTGGGCCACTCTAAATTTGGGTTGCCATCATTTTCCATCGTGTCTCCTGTAACCAGATCAACAATTCTTCAGTAACTTTTATGCATTCTGCCTCCTAGATCCCTTTTTTATTTGTTACCTTTACTCCATTCCCATTCCCTTTGTCCAAAACACTTTTGTCCTGGCTTATGCAAATAGCTTTCTGCATATTGTCTCTTTCTCCTAAGTAACCTTACTCTTTCTTATCCACTAATAATCATCAAATGAGTGAAGGTATGAATTCAAGATTTACAGAGTGGCATATGTAAATATGATACACCAGTCAACCAGACTATAAGTATTAGAAACACTGTAGCCAGCTCAAAAAACCTGAACTTCAAATAATTGCAAATTAAATAAATATTATGATACCACTTTCACCCTTGAGTTTAGAAAAAAATTAATATAAAAAACTGATATCTAGTTTTAACAAGTTATGAGGAAATGGGCATTATCAAGCAGATTCCTGGGAGTGTAAATTGCTATAATTTTTTGGTAAAGTAATTTTTTTTGCATATGAGTATAAAAAGTTTTTAAACTTTTTATTGGAGGATAGTTGATTTACAATGTTATGTTAGTTTCAGGTGTACAGTAAAGTGAATCAGTTATACATATACATATATCCATTCTTCTTTAGATACTTTTCCCATATAGATCATTACGGAGTATTGAGTAGAGTTCACTGTGCTATACAATAGGTCCTTATTAGTTACCTATTTTATATATTGTAGTGTGTATATGTCAGTCCCAACTTCCCAATTTATCCCTCCCCCACTCCTTTCCCCCACTAGTAACCATAAGTTTGTTTTCTACATCTGTTAACTCTATTTCTGTTTTGTAAATAAGTTCGTTTGTACCATTTTTTAAGATTCCACATATAAGCAATATCATATGATAGTTGTCTTTTTCTGTCTGACTTCACTCAGTATGACAATCTCTAGGTCCATCCATGTTGCTGCAAATAAGATTATTTTGTTCTTTTTTATGGCTGAGTAATATCCCATTGTATATATGTACCATATCTTCTTTATTTACTCCTCTGTTGATGGGTATTTAGGTTGTTTCCATGTCTTGGCTATTCTAAATAGTGCTGCAATGAACATTGGGGTGCATGTATCTTTTTGAATTATGGTTTTCTGTGGATATATGCCCAGGAGTGGGATTGCTGGATCATATGGTAGTTCTATATTTACTTTTTTAAGGAATCTCCATACTGTTCTCCATAGTGGCTGTACCAATTTATATGCCCACCAACAGTGTAGGAAGGTTCCCTTTCCTCCATACCCTCTCCAGCATTTATTGTTTGTAGATATTTTGATGATGGCCATTCTGACCAATGTAAAGTGATACCTCATTGTAGTTTTGATCTGCATTTCTCTAGTAATTAGTGATGTTGAGCATCTTTTCATGTGCTTTTTGGCCATCTGTATGTCTTGTTTGGTGAAATGTCTATCTAGAACTTCTGCCCATCTTTTGATTGGGTTGTTTGGTTTTTTTCATATTGAGCTGCATGAGCTGTTTGTATATTTTGGAGATTAATCCCTTGTCAGTTGCTTCATTTGCAAATATTTTCTCCCATTCTGTGGGTTGTAGATCCAGAATTATTTTAACTATTAGAAATCTATCCTACCTAAAATGTAGGTAAGATGCATAATGCATCATTGTTTTAATTAAAATTAATTGTAAATATTTTTCTTTTGTAAGGGAATGGATGACTAAATTATGGTGTAGTCATTCTAGATTTTAAAGAGAAAAATTTAGATTCTATTTCTATTGGCCTAGAAGGGTCTCCATGTATTGTTCTGTGGAAAAAATGTTGAAGAACAATGGATATGAGCTAACATATTCACATAAGGAATAGAAAACCTAAAAACATTTCTTTTGGTATATGTTTGTAATATTACAAAGAAAGGCATGAGAGATTGGGATGTTTACCATAGGAGGGGGTTTGTTTGCTTATTTAAACAAATGAACTAAAAAGTCAGAATCTTTTAAAGAGGTTGAAAATGTAATTGCTTGTATGATTATAGAGAAAGGCGTGGTAGTGAGGAGGATACACCTAAACTGGTTTCCACTGGATGGGAGTGATAGTGATTGCTTCTTCTATCTTGTGACAGTAGAGAGCCAGTATAGCATAGCTGTTAAGAGCACAGGGCCTGTACCATAACTATATGGGTTTGAATCCTAGCTCCTTTACTTAAATATGTGTTATCTCTGGCAAGTTTAGTAAATTGCTCAGTGCTTCAGTTTCCTTGTAAAATACGGCAATAATAATACCTGCTGAATCAAGTGGTTATGAGGATTACATGAATTAATATGTTCGATGCTTAGAATATTTCCTGTTATAAAGTAACCATTCAGTAAATGTTAGCTGCTACTGTATAATGATAGGATTTATATGGATATCTCATTTATTAAGACATGGTATTTTAAAAGAAGTATATAAACAGGTAAATCCAGTTTTTATGTACATAATATTTATCAGTGTTTTATCTTGAACATAGGATTGTGGCAGTTTCTCTTATTTTTCATAATTTAGAAAATGAATATATATTATTTATTCTGATGAAAATCAAAAGCTTATTGCAAGTAATATATGCTTGATATCAAAGCAAATCAAGATGTGTCATCTCCAACTCACCATACAAATGTATCTAAGGCCAAGTCCTAGATTTCAGCAAAACTTATTTCCACATGCCTTTAGCTATAACTAGGATGACTATATAATTTATCATCCAATCCAGGGTACTTTTTGAGAGAGGAATAGAGCACTTTGTAATTACACCCATAAAACAGGTCTTAATAAGGGACTATCTGGTTAACTAGGTTACATGATCACACTAGCCCCAACTGAATCTCCCTTGACATACCTGTACTCACCCACTGTAGCCCAGTACACCTATGCTTACCTCGGATTCATAATGGTCAGTAAAGACACGCTGGTTCAGGCTACCATTACTCTTCATTTGCATTAATCCAATAGCTTTCTAAAAGACCTCCCTTCTCTGTCCTTATTTCCAGTCAGTCATCATGACTGCCAGAGTGATCGTTTTAAAATATAAGTTAAATCATATCACTTTTCTGCTCAGTTCTTCCAATGACTTTCTCTATCACTCAGAGTAAAATTCAGAGTCCTTTCAATCATCTTTATAAGACCCTACCTGTCTGGTTGTCTCCTGCCTCCAACTCCCTACTTGTATCTCATTGCTTCTCTAACCCTATCTCCTACTATCGCCTTATCATTCGTTCGCCTCCAGCAATACTGCCCCTTTTCTGTTCTTCAAACATACCAGACCTGCCTAGACCTCAGGGCCTTTGCACTCTTTGTTCCCTCTTCTTGGTGTGTTCTTTCTGCCAATATCTATGGGTTTTGCGCCCTCATTTTTTTTTTTTTTTTTTACTTTTTTTCTCAAAGTCTCCTTCCCCATGAAACCTGCCAAATTACTTTATGTACAATTGCAAATCACTTGCATCTCTGGTACTCTCCATCCCTTTTCCCTATTTTATTTTATTAATTTTCTGTTGCAGTTCACTAGAATGTAAGCCTCTACGAAGTTAATAATTGCCTCTTGTATCTACTACTGTTTCCATCGTACCTAGAACAGTGCTGGCCACGTAGTCGGTGCTTAATACATATTTCTTGAATGACAGTGAAGACTTTAAAATTCACCTGCTTCCCTATTTTGTCAAGCACACACTTGTTTATGCTATTGCTTTGCAGAAATTCAACCATGTTTTTTGGAGGAGCATGCCTAGTGTCATAACTTCTGTGAGCATATTGCCTGTCCATTCTGAAAAAAGGTCACAAGTCTAGTAATGACCACAGCTGTATGCCATACCTGTGTGCCAATTTGTAAAGGAAATGGAAAGATTTGGAAGCATCTTCCCACATATGTTTTAAAATAGATCAGGTAGGAAACAGGAGTCTTATCTGTACTGATGCAGATCTTTATTTTACAGCCACTAATTCCTCAGAGGATTAATAACGGATGACAGCAAGAGAAGAAAGATCTTTAGACTCATTTTTATATGATGCTTTGCCAAGAGCGACATTTATCAGGGCAGTACATGCACCACATGGAAGCAGGGGGCCTTGGTAATGTGTGAATTTGTTACCATCTCCAAATTAAGTCTGCTCAATTCTGTTGTCTTTCCAATTTTACATCCTTGATTACAAATTCATAAAACTGTCCCTTCTTTTGAACATAAATTCAACTGCTTCAAAAATATAAATGTTCATGTTTATCAAGTACGTCATTTGTTTTTACTTGCCAGTTACTAATTACATATGAAATATAAATGAATTGCAGGCCATATATTCTGTGTTAACTACTGCAAGGAAAACTTTTAGTAGGTCCTATCAACATTGGAAGTAACAAGCCTGGCATTAAACATTCCTGACATACCCTACTTCTCAACCTAGACATCTAGGAATATGTAATTAACAATGGCTTACATATACATCCACAAAATGTGGCAAAAGAATATATCTTATGGAAATTGTCTTTTGAGAGGTTTTCATGCTATGAAAAGTATTTTAGCCTAACCTATTGTAGTGCCACTAACTTTATTTATTGAGAGACTAAACTTCATGAAGACAGGGATCTTGTTCATCATTTTATACCTAGGTGTATTCATTTTCTCAGGCTACTGTAACAAGTTACAATAAACTTGATGGCTTAAAACAGTAGAAATTTATTCTTTCACAATTCTGGAGGCCAGAAGTCTGAAATCAAAGTGTCTGTAGGAGTGCACGCTCTCTGGAGGCTCTGGGAAAGAATCCTCCCTTGCTTCTTCCTATTTCTGATGTTTGCCCAGCATTCTTTGGTGAGCCTTGGCCTGTGGTTACTTAAATACAGTCTCTGCTTCCCTCTTCACATTGCCTTTTCCTCTATGTGTGTCTGTCTCTCAAAACTTCCTCTGCTTCTCTCTTGTAATCATACATACCATTACATACATACATGCCAGATAATCCAGGATAAAACTCCTCCTCTCAAGATGCTTAACTTACATTCTTTGCCACATAAGGTAATTCTCTCTATTTTACATAAAAGATAATATTTACAGGCTCTGAGGATTAGGAAGTGAATATATCTTTGGAGGATGATTTGTTTAGCCTACCACACTAAGGCAGTGCCTGACACATAATAGAAAGTTGATAAATTTAGTGACTTATATGACTTGAGCAAGTCTCTCTCTTTCACTCAATCTCTGATTTTCCCACATTTAGTCTGAGATGGCTGAATTATTTAATCATTTTGACTTGAAATGACATGAAACAGCAGAACAATTAATAAAGAAAAAAATTACATGAAATACAGATTAAGCCAGGTATAGGGTCGAGTTTGATGTTGTTCATTCCACCCTTCAGTCATTCAGTGAAAGAGAGAAAGAGACAAGTCCATGTCTTTCTGTTTCTGAGTTGGCATATCAGTCATTTCAAGGCAATATAATAAGATTTGATAGACTTCATTTGCTAATTGTTTAGAAAACACAGAGATGTTCTTACTGCAAATACATATGTGAAAGTGAGAGAAATCTCTGTAACCGTATGATACTCGCAATATGTTTGTTATTAGTCCAGCGCCCCAAACTTCTAAACCATGAAGAACTCTATTTGAATTATTTTTCCCAAATATTATGAGACCTAACACTGTAGAGGAAGTATACTACCATACCAAAGAAAACATACTTTTGATAGCTAAAATTCTAATCAAGTGCAGTTTACAGTAGCTATGATTTCAAGACATTGGAATCATTGATATTTTGAAATAAAACTTTTATATCACCATTTTAAATACATTTATGAAATCTAAATACCATGGAAATTTGATACCTGCTATTATCTATTTTAAAAATATGCAAACTTTTCGTTCAAAATTTCTATATAGGTAGCAAATTTCTCCTTGAACTCATGTTTCCATTTAACTACTCTCAAGAGATTTTTATTCTAATTTAATATATGTTTGCATGAAAAAATTTTATTGGTTTTCAACAAGTGGTGCTGGAACAACTATACATCCATATGAAAAAAAAATGACTCTAGACACAGACCTATACCCTTCACAAAAATTAACTCAAAATGGATCATAGACCTAAATATAAAGCACAAAATTATGAAAATTCTGGAAGATAACATTGGGGAAAATCAAAATGAACTTGGGTATGGTGATGACTTTTTTAGATACAAAACCAAAAGCATGATCCATTGAAGAAATAATTGATAAGACAAACTACATTAAAATTAAAAACTTCTACTCTGCAAAAGACAGTGTAAAGAGAATAAGAAGACAGGCCACAGACTTGGATAAATATTTGTGAAGGATACATCTGATAAAGAACTGGTACCCAGCGAATTCCCTGGTGGTCCAGTGCTTAGGACTTCATGTTTCCACTGCAGGAGGCATGGGAGGCATGGGTTTGATCCCTGGTCAGGGAACTAAGATCCTGCAAGCTACACAGTGCAGCCAAGAGAACTGGTATCCAAAATATCAAAGAATTCTTTTAAAACAATTATTTTCTTGGCTTATGAACAACAAAAACTTTATATCTCACCGTTCTGGAGGCTGGAAGTCCAAGATCAGGGTGCTGACAAGGTCATGTGAGGGCCCTCTTCCAGGTTGTAGACTTCTCATTCAAAATATACAAAGAACTCTTAAAACTCAACATTAAGAATACAACCCAACTAAAAAATAGGTCAAAGACCTTAAAAGACATCACACCAAAGCGGGTATACAGATGTCCAATACACATATGAAAAGATGCTCCACATCATAGATCATCAGGGAATTGCAAATTAAACAACAATGAGATACTACTACACACGTATTAGAATGGCCAAAATCCAGAACACTCACAATACCAAATGCTGGTGAGGATGTGAGGCAACAGGGACTCTCCTACATTGTTGGTGGGGATGCAAGATGGTATAGCCACTTTGGAAAACAGCTGAGAATTTTCTTACACAACTCACCATACTTTTCCCATGTGATTCAGAAATCACACTCTTTGCTGTATATCCAAACAAAAGAGAAAACTTGCATCCACATAAGATCCTGCACTCGAATACTTACAGCGGATTTTTTTTATAATTGCTAAAACTATATGATTCCAGCTATAAGACATTCTGTAAAAGGCAAAACTGTGGAGACAATAAGAAGATCAGTGGATGCCAGGGGATGGAGGGCATAGGGAATGGGGAGGGATGGTTGGGTGGAACACAGGATTTTTAGGGCAGTGAGGATGCCATAATTATGGAAACATGTTGTATACTTGTGTCCAAACCCAGAGAATTACAACACCAAGAGTGAACCATAATGTAAACTATGAACATTGGGTGATTATGATGTGTCAATATAGGCTCATCAGTTGTAGAAAATGTACCACTCTGGTGGGAAATGTTGATAATGGGGAGGCTATGTGTGGGAACAGAAAGTTTATGGGAAATCTATGTACCTTCCTGCCCTTTTTTTCTGAACCTAAAGCTGCTGTAAAAGATAAAACACTTAAATTAAAAAACAGTAATTTACTGGTGACCTCATCTGCCAAAAATAAGTATATAAATAGTATTTTTGTTTTATTTTGTTTTTGGTTTTGTTTTTAATTCGTTTAACATCTTTATTGGAGTATAATTGCTTTACAGTGGTGTGTTAGTTTTTTCTTTATAACAAAGTGCATCAGCTATAAGTGTACATATATCCCCATACCTCCTCCGCCTTGCAACTCCCTCCCACCCTCCCTATCCCACCCCTCTAGGTGGTCATAAAGCACTGAGGTGATCTCCCTGTGCTATGCAGCTGCTTCCCACTAGCTATCTATTTTACATTTGGTAGTGTATATATGTCCATGCCACTCTCTCACATCGTCTCAGCTTCCCCTTCCCTGTGTCCTGAAGTACATTATCTACGTATGCATCTTTATTCCACTCCTGCCCCTAGGTTCTTCAGAACCTTTTTTAAAAATTTTCCATGTATATGTGTTAGCATACAGTATTTGTTTTTCTCTTTCTGACTTACTTCACTCTGTATGACAGTCTCTAGGTCCATCCACCTCACTACAAATAACTCAATTTCATTTCTTTTTATGGCTGAGTAATATTCCATTGTATATATGTGCCACATCTTCTTTGTCCATTCATCTGTTGAAGGACACTTACGTTGCTTCCATGTCCTGGCTATTGTAAATAGAGCTGCAATGAACATTTTGGTACATGACTCTTTTTGAATTATGGTTTTCTCAGGGTATATGCCCAGGAGTGGGATTGCTGGGTCATATGGTAGTTCTATTTTTAATTTTTTAAGGAACCTCCATACTGTTCTCCATAGTGGCTGTACCAATTCACATTCCCACCAACAGTGCAAGAGGGTTCCCTTTTCTCCACATCCTCTCCAGCATTTATTGTTTGTATATATTTTGATGATGGCCATTCTGACTGGTGTGAGGTGATACCTCATTGTAGTTTTGATTTGCATTTCTTTAAGGATTAGTGATGTTGAGCATCCTTTCATGTGTTTGTTGGTGATCTGTATATCTTCTTTGGAGAAATGTCTATTTAGGGCTTCTGCCCATTTTTGGATTGGGTTGTTTGTGTTTTTGATATTGAACTGCTTGTGTATTTTGGAGATTAATCCTTTGTCAGTTGCTTCATTTGCTAATATTTTCTCCCATTCTGGAGGTTGCCTTTTCGTCTTGTTTATGGTTTCCTTTGCTGTGCAAAAGCTTTTAAGTTTCATTAGGTCCCATTTGTTTATTTTTGTTTTTATTTCCATTTCTCTAGGAGGTGGGTCAAAAAGGATCTTGCTGTGATTTATGTCATAGAGTGTTCTGCCTATGTTTTCCTCTAAGAGTTTTATAGTGTCTGGCCTTACATTGAAGTGTTTAATCCATTTCGAGTTTATTTTTGTGTATGGTGTTAGGGAGTGTTCTAATTTCATTCTTTTACGTGTAGCTGTCCAGTTTTCCCAACACCGCTTATTGAACAGAGTATCATTTCTCCATTGTATATCCTTGCCTCCTTTGTCATAGTTTAGTTGACCATAGGTGCATGGGTTTATCTCTGGGCTTTCTATCCTATTCCACTGATGTATATTTCTGTTTTTGTGTCTGTACCATACTGTCTTGATTGCTGTAGCTTTATAGTATAGTCTGAAGTCCAGGAGCCTGCTTCCTCCAGCTCTGTTTTTCTTCCTCAAGGTTTCTTTGGCTATTCGGAGTCTTTTGTGTCTCCATACAAATTTTAAGATGATTTGTTCTAGTTCCGTAAAAAATGCCATTGGTGATTTGATAGGGATTGCATTGAATCTGTAGCTTGCTTTGGGTAGTATAGTCATTTTCACAATGTTGATTCTTCCAATTCAAGAACATGGTATATCTCTCCATCTGTTTGTATTATCTTTAATTTCTTTCCTCAGTGTCTTATAGTTTTCTGCATACAGGCTTTTGTCTCCTTAGGTAGGTTTATTTCTAGGTATTTTATTCTTTTTGTTGCAATGGTAAATGGTATTGTTTCCCTAATTTCTCTTTCAGAGTTTTCATCATTAGTGTATAGGAATGCAGGAGATTTCTGTGCACTAATTTTGTATCCTGCTGCTTTACCAAATTCATTGATTAGTCTAGTAGTTTTCTGGTAGCATCTCTAGTATTCTCTATGTATAGTATCATGTCGTCTGCAAGCAGTGACAGTTTTACTTCTTCTTTTCTGATTTGGATTCCTTTTGTTACTTTTTCTTCTCTGATTGCTGTGGCTAAAACTTCCAAAATTATGTTGAATAATAGTGGTGAGATTGGGCAACCTTGTTTTGTTACTGATCTTAGTGGAAATGCTTTCAGTTTTTCACCATTGAGAATGATGTTGGCTGTGGGTTTGTCATATATGACCTTTATTATGTTGAGGTAAATTCCCTCTATGCCTACTTTCTGCAGGGTTTTTATCATAAATGGGTGTTGAATATTGTTGTAAGCTTTTTCTGCATCTCTTGAGGTGATCATATGGTTTTTATCCTTCAGATTGTTAAAATGGTGTATCACAGTGATTGAGTTTTGTATATTGAAGAATCTTTGCATTCCTGGGATAGACCCCACTTGATCATGGTGTATGATCCTTTTAATATGCTGTTTGATTCTGTTTGCTAGTACTTTGTTCAGGATTTTTGCATCTCTGTTCATCAGAGATATTGGCCTGTAGTTTTCTCTTTTTGTGACATCTTTGGTTTTGGTATCAGGGTTATGGTGGCCTCAAAGAATGTGTTTGGGAGCATTCCTCCCTCTGCTATATTTTCGAAGAATTTGGGAAGGATGGGTGTTAGCTTTTCTCTAAATATTTGATGGAATTCGCCTGTGAAGCCATCTGGTCCTCAGCTTCTGTTGGAAGATTTAATCACAGTTTCAATTTCAGTGCTTCTGATTGGTCTGTTTATATATTCTGTTTCTTCCTGGTTCAGTCTCAAAAGGTTGTGCTTTTCTAAGAATTTTTCCATTTCTTCCAGGTTTTCCTTTTTATTGGCATATAGTTGCTTGTAGTAATCTCTCATGATCCTTCATATTTCTGCAGTGTCAGTTGTTACTTCTCCTTTTTCATTTCTAATTCTATTGATTTGAGTCTTCTCCCTTTTTTTCTTGATGAGTCTGGCTAATGCTTTATCAATTTTGTTTTTCTTCTCAAAGAACCAGCTTATAGTTTTTTTGATCTTTGCTATCATTTCCTTCATTTCTTTTTCGTTTATTTCCGATCTGATCTTTGTGATTTCTTTCCTTCTGCTAACTTTGGGGGGGGGGGATTTGTTCTTATTTTTCTAATTTCATTGGGTGTAAAGTTAGGTTGTTTATTTGAGATGTTTCTTGTTTCTTGAGCTAGGATGGTATTGCTATAAACTTCCCTCTTAGAACTGCTTTTACTGCATCCCATAGGTTTTGCGCCGTCATGTTTTCATTGTCATTTGTTTCTAGGTATTTTTTGATTTCCTCTTTGATTTCTCAGTGATCTCTTGATCATTAAGTAGTGTATTTTTTAGCCTCCATGTGTTGTATTTTTTAGAGATTTTTTCCTGTAATTTATATCTAGTCTCATAGCATTATGGTCGGTAAAGGTACTTGATATGATTTCAATTTTCTTAAATTTACCAAGGCTTGATTTGTGACTCAGTATATGATCTATCCTGGAGAATGTTCCATGAGTACTTGAGAAGAAAGTGTATTCTGTTGTTTTTGGATGGAATTTCCTATTTATATCAATTAAGTCCATCTTGTTTAATGTATCATTTAAAGCTTTACTTCCTTATTTATTTTCATTTTGGATGATCTGTCCATTGGTGAAAGTGGGGTGTTAAAGTCCCCTACTATGATTGTGTTACTGTCGATTTCCCCTTTTATGGCTGTTAGCATTTGCCTTATGTATTGAGGTGCTCCTGTGTTGGGTGCATAAATATTAACAATTTAAATATCTTCTACTTGGATTGACCCTTTGATCATTATGTAGTGTCCTTCCTTGTCTCTTGTAATAGTCTTTATTTTAAAATCTATTTTTTCTGATATGAGAATTGCTACTCCAGCTTTCTTTTGATTTCCATTTGCATGGAATATCTTTTTCCATCCCCTCACTTTCAGTCTGTCCCTAGGTCTGAAGTGGGTCTCTTGTAGACAGCATATATATGTGTCTTCTTTTTATATCAATTCAGCCAGTCTATGTGTTTTGGTTGGAGCATTTAATCTGTTTACATTTAAGGTAATTATTGATATGTATGTTCCTATTAGCATTTTAATTGTTTTGGGTTTTTTATTGTAGGTCTTTTCCTTCACTTGTGTTTCCTGCCTAGAGAATTTCCTTTTGCATTTGTTGTGAAGCTGGTTTAGTGGTGCTGAATTGTCTTAGCTTTTACTTGTCTGTAAAGTTTTTAATTTCACTGTCGAATCTGAATGAGATACTTGCTGGGTAAAGTAAACTTGGTTGTAGGTTTTTCCCTTTCATCACTTTAAATATACCCTGCCACTCCCTTCTGGCTTGCAGAGTTTCTGCTGAAAGATCAGCTGTTAATCTTAACGGAGATTCCCTTGTATGTTATTTGTCGCTTTTCCCTTCTGCTTTTAATATTTTTTCTTTGTGTTTAACTTTTGATATTTTGATTAATATGTGTCTTGGCATGTTTCTCCTTCGATTTATCCTGTATGGGACTCTCTGTGCTTCCTGGACTTGATTGACTATTTCCTTTCCCATATTAGGTAAGTTTTCAACTACAATCTCTTCAAATATTTTCTCAGACCCTTTCATTTTCTCTTCTTCTTCCTGGACCCTTATAATGTTTAATGTTGTCCCAGAGGTCTCAGAGATTTCCCTCAATTCTTTTCATTCTTTTTTGTTTATTCTGCTCTGCAGTAGTTACTTCCAGGTCAGTTATACGTTCTTCTGCCTTTTTATCTTCCAGGTCATTTATCCTTTCTTCTGCCTCAGCTTATTCTGTTGTTAATTCTTTCTAGAGAATTTTAAATTTCATTTATTTTGTTGTTCATCATTGTTTGTTTGTTCTTTAGTTCTTCTGAGTCCTTCTTAAACGTTTCTTTTATTTTCACCATTCTATTTCCAAGGCTTTCCAAGATTTTGGATTTTCCAAGATTTTGGGTCATTTTTACTATCATTATTATGAATTCTTTTTCAGGTAGACTGCCTATTTCATCTTCATTTGTTTGGTCTGGTGGGTTTTTACATTTCTCCTTCCTGTGCTGTGTAGTTCTCTCTCTTCTCATTTTGCTTAACTTACTGTGTTTGGGGTTTCCTTTTCGCCAGCTGCAGGTTTGTAGTTCCCATTGTTTTTGGCATCTGCCCCCAGTGGCTAAGGGTGGTTCAGTGGGTTGTGTAGGCTTCCTTGTGGAGGGGACTGGTGCCTATGTTCTGGTGGATGCGGCTGGATTCTGTGTTTCTGGTAGGCAGGACCACGTCCAGTGGTGTGTTTTGGGGTGTCTGTGAACTTATTATGATTTTAGGCAGCCTCTCTGCTAATGGGTAGGGTTGTGTTCCTATCTTTCTCATTGTTTGGTATGGGGTGTCCAGCACTGTAGCTTGCTGGTTGTTGAGTGGAGCTGGGTCTTAGTGTTGAGTTGGAGATCTCTGGCAGAACTTTCACTGTTTGATATTGCATGGGGCTGGGAGGTCTCTGATAGTCCAATATTCTGAACTTGGCTCTCCCATCTAAGAGGCTCAGGCCTGATACGTGGCTGGAGCACCACAATCCTGTGAGCCACATGGCTCAGAAGAAAAGGGAAAAAAGAAAGCAAAAAAAATAAAGTTATTTAACTCAAAAAATTTTAAAATATTAAAAATTAAAATTTTAAAATTATTAAAAATTATTAAAATGTTTATTATTAAAAATTTTTAAGTTTATTATTAAAAAGTTAAAAAAAAACAGAAAGAGAGAAAGAAAGACGAGAGCAACCAAGCCAGTAAACAACTCCACCAGTGGTAACAAGTGCTAAAAACTATACTAAAAAAAAAAAAAGACAGACAGACAGAACCCTGGGCCAAATGGTAAAAGCAAATGTACACAGGTAGAATCACAAAGAAGCATACACACCCACAAAAAAGAGAAAAATGAAAAAATATATATATATAAAAACAAAAGGAAGAGAACAACCAAATCAGTGAACAAATCTACCAGTGATAATAAGCTCTAAATACTAAACTAAGATAAGCATAAATCCAGAAACAAATTAGATACAGAAAGCAAACCCCAAGTCTACAGTTGCTCCCAAAGTCCACCGCCTCAAATTTGGGATTATTTGTTGTCTATTCAGGTATTCTATTGTTGTCTATTGTTGTCTATTTGTTGTCTGTTCAGGTACATGAAGTTGATTGTGAAGATTTAATCCACTGCTCATGAGGCTGCTGGGAGGAATTTCCCTTTCCCTTCTTTGTTCGCACAGCTCCCGGGGTTCAGCTTTTGATTTGGCCCTGCCTTTGCATATAGGTTGCCTGAGGGTGGCTGTTCTTTGCTCAGACAGGATGGGGTTAAAGTAGCAGCTGATTAGGGGGCTCTTACTCACTTGGGGGCTGGGGAGAGGGAGGAGTATGGAATGCAGGACGAGCCTGAAGCAGCAGAGGCCAGCATGACGTTGCAATAGCCTGAGGTGCGCAATGTGTTCTCCCAGGGAAGTTGTCCCTAGATCATGGGACCCTGGCTCTGGCGGGCTGCACAGGCTCCCAGGAGGGGAGGTATGGATAGTGACCTATCCATACCTCCCCTCGCACACAGGCTTCTTGGTGTCTGTAACAGCAGCCTTAGCATTTCATGCCCGTCTCTGGGGTCTGCGCCGATAGCCACGGCTCGCGCCCATTTCTGGAGCTCGTTTAGGCAGTGCTCTGAATCCCCTCTCCTCACGCACCCTGAAACAATGGTCTCTTGACTCTTAGGCAGGTCCAGACTTTTTTCCGGACTCCCTCACATCAAGCTTTGGCGCGCTAGCCCTCTTCAGGCTGTGTTCATGCAGCCAACCCCATTCCTCTCCTTGTAGAAATAGTATTTTAAGAAATTCCCATGAGCATAAGATTCTAAGTGCTTAATTTTTAGAGTTATCTTCATAGTTATAATTATTATGCAATTGCTCTACGAATGTAAGTATATTACTTTTAGTAAATAATTATTAAACATATAAAGTAAAATTTTTGTTGAAAATGCATCTATTAATGAGGTGATAGGAATTTTTATCTTGATTAGCTCATGTGCTTATGGATTTATAATATTTATGAATAGAAAGAAAGAGGATCCAATGGAAATTTACAGCATTGTAAACAGAGGTAAGGGTGCAGTTTACACTAGTAAGTGTGCAGCTTACAAAACAATTAATATTGATCGTTGTTAGTGTTTTGAATTTACAGAGAATTTGCAATAAAATTTCATTTAAATCCAATTAAATACATGATGAGAATGAATAAATGAGTAGAATATTCATTGAGAAAGACAGCAAACACAAGACCCTTGCCAACGTTTAAAAAATGGGTACAGGGCTTCCCTGGTGGTGCAGTGATTGGGAGTCCGCCTGCCGATGCAGGAGACACGGGTTCATGCCCCAGTCCGAGAAGATCCCACGTGCCGCGGAGCGGCTGGGCCCATGAGCCATGGCCGTTGAGCCTGCGCTTCCAGAGCCTGTGCTCCACAGTGGGATAAGCCACAGCAGTGAGAGGCCCGCGTACCGAAAAAAAATAAAATAAAAAATAAAAAATGGGTACACATTGGTTGAGTAACTTTCAACCAATTGAGATTGTTTTTCCTCAGTCTTAATAAGTGTTTAAAATATAAAATGCTACATTTTTTGATACATTCCATTTGCTAAAGATGTTCTGTCAAGAGTAAATGCAACATTTAGAAACAATCTGAGACAGAGTTATGGGAGTAATCACTAGGCCCTTATTAATGAGAATGGTGAAAATGTAGGAAAAGCATGCTTTATGGCAGATTGGTATTTCCTGTGATGCTCTTATAAGTCTTAAATATTTTAATTATAAAATAGATAGTTAACAAAGCTTTGCATGTGTTTGTTACCTGGATATAAAAAGGAACTGCCACCTTTAATATTTCTTATTGTTCCTGCTTTTCTAGGGCTCTCCTTTAGAAGCAATACATTGAAAATTCTTGAGAAGTTGAAGAGGGAAAGTCATTAAACAAAAGTTATTATTCCCATTGCCCCACTCTTTAATATATTTCATTTTCTGTCCTACTCTTTAGTATATTTCATTTTCATCCCACAGAGGTCAACATTCCCTTTTTCTATCCAATGATTCTTTACTAACACAAATATGTATAAAACCTATTGTGGGGTTATTGGGCCTTTTTTAATGGAGGCTTTAAAAGCAGCATTTGAAATTGTTACTTTGTCAGCCTGGAGATCTTTACATGTGGCATAGTTAAGATTTGTGATACATGAGAAATATGGCTTTCTTTATAAAGTATGTGGAGGATAACTACAGACACATGCTCAGGGAAGAGATTCATTTTTAGGGAAGAGATCTTATGGCAGTCGAGTATCTAGAAATTGAATCTTTAAAAAAAAAATCTCCCATTTTATATCCCTTGGAAAATATCAGGGTACCACCAGGCTTATGTGTACTCCGGTTTGATGACCACTAATTTAGTGATATAGGTTCACTAGAAGACTGCAACAAAGGAGTCAAATATTTCAATCAAAACATTGAAAAATAATTTGAGATTCAGGGTATACTTTTGGCTAATAAGGGAAAGAATCATTCAGATTAGTTGTTTGGTTTCATATAAATGAATTTGCAAACTGACCCACAAACTTACTTTTCTACTAGTGGATGAACTGGCTTAATAGTTGAGTACATTCATTTATCTACTCGTTTGCCCATAATAAAAATTAAGACTTAAAGAACTGCATTTGGTGCTGTGGGTTTTTTGTGGGGGTGAGTAGGCATTGTTTAATCATTCCTTTTTTGTTGAATAGATACTGTTTAAAAATGGATTTAAATATGTTTGTTGGTTACTTCTATTTCATTTGCTTATAGTCTCATTCAAAAACATTTAAGTGAAATATTTTCCATTTCTGTTTTATCCCCTAATCTTTACTCATTTTCTTATGTTTTAACTGAAAGGACCAGATTTTCCAATCATCTTAAGGCATGCAAATTTAGAATAATGACTTGAAGGGGAGAACCAAGTTATATATAATGAATGTTCTGGATAACATTTGAATTTCTTTACGGTTTTTATTGAAGAAATGCTGAATTCTAAATGTCACCCTCTTCTTCAGGCTGTGGAGCCTCTGAACATTCTTAGTTTTTTTGGAAATTAGCAGAGTGTCGTCACCTTGAATTTCCTCATGACCTTGATCATGATGGAAGTTTAGGATTTAAGTTAGTCAGTGGAGTCCTCATTAATTTAGCCTTTCATTAAATCCTGTCATGGAACATGATGAGATTCAGCCCCTTGCAAAGGGATGATTTCCTTTTGTTCCTCTTCATCAGTTTATAGTCGTGCATTATAAAATTTTGTTTTTCACTAACAATCAGAATAATTTAGTGGAGGAAGAAAGCAGCTGAAACTAATGAAGTAAACTATAGAATAATTCTTATGTTTGGTATAATAGATGAAATACAGTGACTCTTAAAGGAATATCCTTCCTCACCTTCCAGGAATTTTGAATGTACTACTTACCTACGTACAAATCACTTTCTTTTTAAGTAAATACTATAGGTAAATATCACTGCAGCCCATATCCTCATATTTAGAAATTCCTTAATAGTGCCTCCGAATTAATGAGATAATCTGTTGTTTATTTGTTTTGCATTTCCAGCTTTATTAAGGTATAATTGACAAAATGGTAAGGTATTTAAAATGTATATCATGATTATTTGATGTACATATACATTGTGAAAAAATTCCTCCCATCTACTTAATTGACACATCCATCACCTCACATAGTTTTGTATGTATGTGAGAACATTTAAATTCCACTCTCTTAGCAAATTTCAATTATACAATACAGTGTTTTCAACTATAGTCTCCATGTTATACATTAGATCCTCAGACATTATTCAATTTATAGCTGAAAGTTTATACCCTTTTACCAACCTCTCCCTTTCCTCCTACCCCCGAGACCCTGGCAATCATGTTTCTACTCGTTTCTATGAGTTTGATTTTTTTTCTTTTTTTAAGATTCCACATATAAGTGATAGCATGCAGTATTTGTCTTTCTGCATGTGGCTTACTTCATTTAGCATAATGTGCTCAGGTGTCATCCATGTCTTCTCAAACTGCAGGATTTCCTTCTTTCTTGTGGCTGAATAAGATTCCTCTGTGTGTGTGTGTGTGTGTGTGTGTGTGTATCATATCTTTTTTATCCATTCATCCGTTGATGGTCACTTAGGTTGTTTCCATGTCTTGGTTATAGTGAACAATACTGCAAAAAACATGAGATTGCAGATATCCCTTTAAGATCCCATTTTCATTTCTTTTGGATATATACCCAAAAGTGAGACTGCTGGGTCATATGGTAGTTCTATTTTTAATTTTTTGAGGAACTTCCATGTTGTTTTCTATAGTGGCAGCACCAATTTACATTCCCACCAATAGTACACGAGGATCCCCTTTTCTCCACATCCTCATCACCACTTTTTATCTTTTATCTTTTTGATGATAGCCATTATAACAGGTGTGAGGTGATATCTCATTGTGATTTTGATTTGCCTTTTTTTGTCCTTATTTTTTAATTATTTATTTTTTCTTCCATTTTATTGAGATATAATTGACATACCACCTGTGTAAGTTTAGTTGTACAGCATAATGATTTGACTTACATACATCATTAAGTTACTAGCACAGTAAGGTTAGTGAACATCCATCATCTCCTATAGATAGAAAATAAAAAGAGAAAAATATTTCTTCCTTGTGATGAGAACACTTAGGATTTACTCTCTTAACTTTCATATGTAACATGCAACAGCACTAACTATATTAATCATGTTGTACATTACATCCATAGTACTTATTTATCCTCTAACTAGAAATTTGTACCTTTTGACCACCTTCATCCAATTCCCCCTGCCCCCACACCCTTCCTCCGGTCACCACAAATCCGATTGCTTTTGCTATGAGTTTGTTTGTTGAAGTATAATTGACCTATAACCCTATTTAGTTTGTGGTGCACAACATATTGATTTAATATTTCTATATATTACAAAATGATCACTATGATAAAAATAGTTACTATTTGTCACCATATTACATTACTATTGATTATGTTCCCCACTCTCTACATTTCATCCCTATGACTCATTTATTTGTAACTGAAAGGTTGTACCTCTTAATTCCCGTCACCTCTTCCACTCATCCCCATACCCCTCTCCCCTCTGACATTCACCTTTTTTTCTCTGTATCTATGACTCTCTGTTTTGTTATGTTTATTCATTTGTTTTCCTTTTTAGATTCCACATATAAGTGAAATTATGTAGTATTTGTCTTTCTCCATCTGACTTATTAAACTTAGCATAATACCCTCTAGTCTGTTCATGTTGCAGCAAAGATTTCATTCTTTTTTTTAATGGCTGAGTAATATTATATTGTGTGTGTATGTATATATATACACATACATATATACACATATATATACACACATATATATATACACATACATATATACACATATATAAACACATATACATATATATATACACACATACATATATATCACATTTTCTTTACCATTTATCAATGGACACTTAGGGTTGCTTTCATATCTGGGCTACTGTAAATAGTGCTGCAATGAACATAACAGTATACATATCTTTTTGAATTAGTGTTTTAGTTTTCTTTTGATAAATACCAAGAAGTGGAATTGCTGGATACATGTTTGTTCTATTTAAAACTTTTAAGGAACCTCCATACTGTTTACTATAGTAGCTTTACTAATTTACATTCCCACTAACAGTACACGAGTGTTTCCTTTTCTCATGATCCTCATGAACACTTGTTTCTTTTTTTTTGATAATAGCCATTCTGATAGGTGTAAGGTAGTATCTCATTGTGCTTTTGATTTGCATTACCCTGATGATAATTAAAACTATCATTATCATTGAGCACATTTTTATGTGCCTGTTGGCCATCCATATGTCTTCTTTGGAAAATGTCTATTCAGATCCTCTGCTCATTTTATTAATCGGATTTTTTTGTTGTTGATTTGTACGAGTTCTTGGTATATTTTGAATATTAACCCCTTATCAGGTACAGCATTTGCAAATATCTTCTCCCATTGAGTATGAGCCTTTTTATTTTGTTGACAGTTTCTTTCAGTGTGCAAAAGCTTTTCAGTTTGATGTAGTCACGTTTGTTTATATTTGCTTTTTTTTTCCTAGCCTGAGGAGACAGATCCAAAAACATATATATATTGCTAAGGCCAATGTCAAAGAGTGTATGCTTGCTTCTTTTTTTTTTCCTAAGCATTTTATGGTTTCAGGTCTTACATTGAGGTCTTTAATTCATTTTGAGATTATTTTTGTATATGTTATGAGAAAGTAGTCCAGTTTGATTCATTTACATATAGCTGCCCAGTTTTCCCAGGCAAACACCATTTATTGAATAGTTGGACTTTTCCCCATTATATATTCTTGACTCTTTTGTCAGAAATTAATTGACCATATACCTATGGGTTTATTTCTGGGCCTTGTATTCTGTTCCATTAATCTGTGTGTCTGTTTTTGTGACAGTGCCATACTGTTTTGATTATTGTAGCTTTGTAGTATAGTTTGAAATCAGGGCTCATGATACCTCCAGCTTTGTAATTCCGTATCAAGATTGTTTGGGCTATTTGAGGTCTTTTGTGTTTCCCTATAAATTTTAGAATTATTTGCTCTAGTTCTCTGGAAAATGCCAGTATTTTGATAGGGACTGCATTGAATCTGTAGATTGCCTTGAGTAGTATGGTCATTTTAGCAATAGTAATTCTTCCAATCCATGAACACACTGTTTCTTTCCATTTGTTTCTGTCATCTTTAATTTCTTTCATCAGTGTCATAGTTTTTCTAGTATAGGTCTTTTATTTCCTTAGTTATATTTCTGGATATTTTATTCTTTTTAATGTGATTCTAAATAGGATTGTTTTCTTAATTTCTCTTTCTGATAGTTTGTTGTCAGTGTATAAAACTGCAACAGATTTCTGTACAAGGATTTTGTATCCTGCAACATTACTGAATTCATTGATGTTTTCCAGTAGTTTTTTGGTGGCATCTTTAGAATTTTTGTGTATACAGTAACATGTCATCTTCAAACAGTGACAGTTTTACTTCTACCTTTCCAATTTGGATCTCTGTTTTTTTTTTTAACTATCTATTTATTTTTGGCTGAGTTGGGTCTTAGTTATGGCATGCAAGGTCTTTCATTGTGGCACAAGGGCTGTTGCAGTGTGTGGGCTTCTGTCTGGTTGTGGTTCACAGGCTTCTGTCTAGCTGTGGTGCATGGGCTCCAGAGCATGTGGGCTCAGTAGTTTTGGTGTGTGGGTTCTCTAGTTGTGGTGCGCAGGTTCTCTAGTTGCAGCATGTGGGCTTAGTTGCCCTGTGGCATGTGGGATCTTAGTGCCCTGACCAGAGATTGAACCCGTGTCTCCTGCATTGGAAGGCATATTCTTAACCGCTGGACCACCAAGGAAGTCCCTAATTTGGATTTTTAAATTTCTTTTTCTTATCTGATTGGTGTGGCTAGGGCTTCCAATACTATGTTGAATGAAAGTAGGGAGAGTGGGCATCCTTGTCTTGTTCCTGATTTTAAAAGAAATTATTTCAGCTTTTCACCATTGAGTATGATGTTGGTTGTAGGTTTGTCATATATAGCCTTTATAGTAGTTGAAATAGGTTCCCTCTTTACCTACTTTGTGGGGAGTTTTTGTCATAAATGGATGTTAAATTTTGTCAAAGGCTGTTTTGCATCTTGAGATGAACATATAATTTTGATTCTTCAATTTGTTAATGTGGTATATCACACTGATTTATTTGTTGATATGGAACCATCCTTGCATCCCAAGGACAAATCCCACTTGATCATGGTGTATGGCCTTTTTAATGTATTGTTGGATTCAATTTACTAATATTTTGTTGAGGATATTTGCATCTATGTTCATCAGTGATATTGGCCTATAATTTTCTTTGTTTTGTGGTGTAATTATCTGGTTTTGGTATCAGGGTCATGCTGGCCTCATAGCATGAGTTCTGAAGTGTTCCTTTCTCTTCAATTTGTTGGCATAGTTTGAGAATGCATTATTTTTTCTTAAGGTGTTTGATAGAAGTTATCTGAGAAGCCATCTGGTCCTGGAGTTTTGTTTGTTTGGAGTTATTTTTACTACTGATTCAATTTCATTACTGGTCATTGGTCTATTCATATTTTCTCTTTCTTCCTGGTTCAGTCTTGGGAGATTGTACATTTATAGGAATTTATCCATTTCTCTAGGTTGTCCGTTTATGGGCATATAATTTTTCCTAGTAATCTCTTATGATTCTTTAAATATATATTCTTTGAATATATATCTGTTAAGTCCATCTAATCTAATGTGTTGTTTAAGGCCAGTGTTTCCTTGTTGATTTTCTTTCTAGATGACCTGTCCATTGATGTAAGTGAGACATTAAAGTCCCCTGCTATTATTGTGTTACTGTCAGGCTCTTTCTTTACGTTGGTTAATATTTGCTTTATGTATTTAGGTGCTCCTTTATTGGATGCATGCATATTTAAAATTGTTATATCTTTTAGTTGGATTGATCCCTTTATCATTATGTAATGACCTTCTTTGTCTCTTTTTATAGTCTTTGTTTTAAAGTCTATTTTGTCTGGCAAAAGTATTGCTACCCCAGCTTTATTCTTCTTTCTATTTGCATGAAGTACTTTTTCTTCCCCTCAGTTTCAGTCTTTGTCTTTAGATCTAAAGTGAGTCTCGTGTAGGCAGCATATAGATGGGTCTTTTTTTTTATCCATTTATCATTCTCTGTCTTTTGATTGGAGCATTTAGTTCATTTACATTTAAATAATTATTTATAGGTGTGCACTTATTTCCATTTGGTTAATTGTTTTGAAGTGTTTTTGTAGTTTTGTTGTTGTTGTTTTTGTTCATTTCTTCTTTAGCTCTCTTCCACTGTGTGTTATGTTTGGATTTCTTTCTTTTGTGTGTGTGTGTGTGTATCTATTTGAAACTTTTGTTTTGTGGTTACCATGAGGGCTATATATAGTAATAAGTATTTTATATATATGTGTGTGTGTGTGTGTGTGTGTGTGTGTGTGTGTGTTTATCTTGTATGTATATGACTATTTTAGATTGATGATCCCTTATGTTAAAAATCATTCCAGCAACCCTGCATTTTTACTCCCCCACCACATGTTTAATGTTTTAGACATCATATTATACATCTTTTTGTTTTGCGTATCATCTAACTACTCATTATGGATATACGTAATTTTACTATTGTTGTTTTTTAACCTTCATTAGCATTATAATGGTCCTGGAGGGTCTCCAGGCTGGTGGGCAGTGGCGGTTCATGGGTTAGCTTTCTGGGGAGGCTGAGGTGGATGCCAGCCCCCAGTTTGCTGAGGCTGGGTCCCCATATGCCTAGCTGCTCAGCCTGGTGTGTCCTGGGATTGATGCCGACCAACTGGTGGGTGGGGCTGGTTCTCAAAGCTCATAGTCTACAGGAGGACTCCAAAATGGTGCTTCCTGGCACCAGTGTCCTCATGGTAGAACAAACTCCCATAAAAAGGCTGCTGCCAGCATCTATGTCCCCAGGGGAAGTCCCAGTAATCTTCTCTCTGGGAGGCTTCTCCAAGATCAGCAAATGGGTCTGACCCAGGATTTTTAAAAGTTACTGTCTGCACTGGATCTTGGATTGTGTGAGATTTTGTGTGCACCCTTTAAGAGTGGAGTCTCTGTTTCCAGCAACCTTCAGGCTCTCCCATATGAAATCCCCTCTGGCCTATAAAGCCAGATGTTCTTGGGGCTCATCTTCCCAGTATAGGACCCTGGGTCTGGGGAGTCCAATGTGGGGCTTTGACCCTTTGCTCCCTGGGAGGAATCTCTGCAATTGTGATTATCTTCCATTTGTGGTTTGACTACCTAGGGGTGTGAGTTTTTACTATATTGCATTTCTGCCCCTCCTACTTTCCTTGTGGAAAATCCTCTCTTAGTTGTGGAAAATCTTTTCTTCTAGTCTTCTATCATTGTGTGTGCTTTTAAAAATCTTGTTTAAGAAGTCTTAATCCAGTGTCAATATCACAGAGGTACTCTCCTATAATTATTTTTAGCTTTATAGTTTTGTCTTTTTCTCTAGTAGTTATTTCATCCATTTAGAGATGTTCTTTTTTAGCCTCATGGAGTATAGATCAACCTTTATTCTTCTCCATAGAGTGAACGTCTTTTACCAAGCCATTTAGTAAATAGTTGTTCTCATTGATTTGGTATACCACCTCTGTTCTGTTGGTCTTTTTCAGTTCCTAAAAAAATTGTTTTTATCACATTGTCTTTATGATTTCTTAATACCTATGACGGTAAAATTCCCACCCTCCTTTTAGGTATTGTTTTTGTAAATTTTCTTACTTGTAGACTTTTCTTATTTCATGTAAACTTTAGATCAGGTAACAGCCTTCTAATAAAATATTGCTTGAATTTTATTAGAATTGCATTGTTTATATATTAATATATGGATAGTCAACATTTCTATGTTGCTGTGTCTTATGACCAGAGTAAATCTCTCTTTCTTTTTTTCAAGGCTTTCCTTAAAGTACAGTCATCCTTCAGTATCCATTAGGGATTGGTTCCAGGAACCCCCCACATATACCAAAATCTGCAGATACTCAAGTCCCTTAGGTAAAATATGTAGTATAATTGGCCCTTTGTATCTGTAGGTTTTGCATCCGCAGATTCAACCAAGTGGGGATGGAAATATCTATCTGTGGTTGTGAAACCCATCAATATAGAGGGCCAACTATATAGTTATTTTTTTAAAAATCAATGTATAGGTGGACCCGCAAAGTTCAAACCTGTGTTGTTCAAGGGTCAACAGTAAATGCGGTTGTCTCTTGGTATGGGTCAGAGACTGGTTCCAGTATGTACCACAGGTTCCAAAATCCACAGATGCTCAAGTCCCATAGTCAGTCCTTCACATCCGCAGATTCAACCAACCTTAGATTGTAAACATAGTACATAATCCTCTTTGGTTGAATCTGCAGATCCGGAAACCAAGGATACTGAGGGCTGACTGTATATTTATTGAAAAAACTGTGTGTAAGTAGACCCCTGCAGTTCAAATGCATGTTGTTCAAAGGGTCAACTATATATCAAAATTATTAATACTTTTGAAAGCTATTCTTTGAGCTGTAGCAGGAATAGATTGTAGGAGTAAGAGTGGAAGTGGGAAACACCTAAGGAGTTACTTGTAATAGTCTTGGAAAGTGATAATGATTAGTGCCTTGGGCTAATGTTGTGGCAGTGGAAATGGAAATAAAAAGACAGATTCAAGAGATATTTTGATGGTGGAGACAGAATAACTTTCTAGGAATTTATATAGGTGAGGGAATTACGACGAACAAAGAGTACACAAATTTCCAGCTTGGGCAACGTGGTGAATGTGTGGTGCTGTTACTGAGTAGGGAGCAGCTTTGCATGGGCCAGGGTTAATAGAGGGAAAATCACACATGGCACATGGACTGCTTATTTTTAAGTCAGGGTGAGGACTCTGTGTATACCACACCTAGGCAAATAGAACACATGTGAGATTGTAGATTCATACGCCCTTGAAAACTCTAAATCAAAGTTATAAACATGGTATTGTATTGTTCCTCCTTTATTAATTTCTGTGTAGTATTGCTCATACCTGATCTTTGGTTTCTACATCTGAACAACTAATATAGTGGAAATCTTATGGGTATTAAATTAGAAATTTCCAAGTTTGAATCCCAGATCTTCCATTTTCTAGCTTCTTGAACTTAGAAAAATTATTCAACTTTTCTGAGTTTTTGTTTTCTTATCTGTAAAATCAGTACAGTAGTATGTATTTCATAGAACTCTTGTGAGGATTAAATGAGAATTTGACCATAACACATGTTTGACATTGAACATATGTTTGCAGTCTATCTCTTCTCTGATCTTCTTGCCTCCATAGATGAGATCTAGCTAATAAGATAGTAGGACAATTTTAACTTCTAACTTATAGGGCAATAATACTGTGATTCTTGATATCTTACTTCCTATACACTGGTGGACTTCATTTCATAAAATTGTGTGCATTTTATAAAATATAATGTGCATTTTTCCTAAATAAAAATAATTTTCAAATATATCAGAGATGATAATTTAATGGAATTCTATTATGAACCATATTGTAAAATGAAAAGCGACTCTCTCATTCATTTATTCCTTTTCCCCTATTGTCATGTGGTTGTCATTTCATGAGTATGGTTTTTATTATAAGTAAACCTCTTTATTAAGAAAGTTAAATATAAGCAACTTAGAAATATATATATCAAAACACATTATTCTTTACAGAAAATTTAAAAGTAAATGCTAAGACACAAAGCACAAATAATCCACTGTTACGGAATTTAATTTGGGACTTGTGGAGAAAGGAATAATGCATTTACATATTTCATGTACTTATTGTGACAGATTCCATCACACTACAGCAGTGTTTTAAGTCATTCATCCTGGGTTGTGCTGTCAGCTGTGATAACTAAAAATGCATATTGTTCCATGACAAGTTTAAAAAATGAATGACCATTATTTTGAGTAACTAGTGTTATCAAATTGTGTGTGCAGTTAAATGTCAAAATGAGAATCTACTACTTTAAAAGAAGCTTATGGGGATGTATAATGTCAAGTGTAAAAGGGTTTCATTTAGTGGCATTTTTTGTTTTTGTTTTTTAAAAGTAATAAATCTAAGAAGTTTTGGAAAGTTGGAAGTTAGAAATATTCATAAAGGAATAAGAAAGAATACCAGTAGTTACATATGTTAGTATTTTACATACTCTTACAAGTTTTCCTGAGTTGTTTTATATAACTAAGATAATCTTCTATATGCATTTCTGCATCCTGCTATTTATTTTTGAATTTATAAAAATTGAAGGCATTCACATTGTTAAAGTTTTTTTTGAAACGTTATTTTTAATGGTGTCAGAGATTCCATTGAATATATGTATCCTAATTTATTTAACAAACCAAGGATTTTAAGGCATTAGAGTTGTTTACAGTGTTTTCACTTTTACCAGTTACCTATTATGGTCCTGTGCAGTATACCTCACCTTCTGGGAACAACTCCTACCTACCCCTACTCTAGCCACCTTATTACCAAAGGTTCTGTCATATTCTTTCATGTCGTAACTTACCCTCTGGGCCATGGTTGGAAGGTCATGGTGTTAGTACCTGACCTCAAGCTTGGCTAATCATTTTCTTCCTTAGAGGTTTTGAATTTATAACCCCGGAGAACATTCTCCCTCTTATAGCTAAAAGTATAAGTTAAAAGCCTTGGCAGTTATTGGCAGCTGCAAATAGGATTATATGGCAAGACCTGATTTGTGGAGAAAGACAGTGAAACAGATATTCAGAGAAAATAGACCTGAAGGACAGCATTTGAATTCTTGGTCCAGTTGCTCCTGAGGCAAAGTTGTTCCCCTGTCCTTTCCACAGCTTGGTTGTTCAATCCCCCTTTGGATCGATGAACTAATAGACTACTCATTTTTAAAGGTAATTTTAGTTGAGTTTCTAAAACTTACAACCAAAGAAGCCTATTTTAAACACTGTGTTGGACATCTTTGAGGATAGAATATGGTCTGCATTTGAGATGAATTCCTTAAAGTATATTATCAAAATAGAATTTCTGGATTAAGTGTTATATATTTCAAGTCTCTGAATAAGGGGATTTAAATATCACCAGGTTTACAGAAATCAGAGAAGATAGTCCTGATGAGACATCAAGTTTTAGCTTATTCCTGAAGATAATTAATTGTGAGAATGAGGCCAAGGATTTACAATCAGATAAAGAAGCAGGTGACTCTCACCATGAAAGAAGCCAGAAACATTATGAAGGTTTCTGTGGAGAGAAGGACACATATAAAAGAAATACATAGAAACAACAGATATTCAACATTTGATATGAGTTCTACTAATTTTAAGTGAAGCTACACAACTTTAATTAGGGAAAAATAGATTCTGTAACATGTCTTCAGAATGACATGATAATAATGCAAGTGTGTAAGGTGGCCAAGTCTTACATTACTCAAGGAATTTTTCATGGCTGAACCACAAGTCAACATGAACCACAAGTCAACATGAAGAACTTTAAATTTGTTTTAACGTCACATCAATGGCAGTATTTCACCAAAATTTGTTGATTTCACTCATATGTGGAATACAAAAAACAAACCTTAAAACCCACAAAATAAATGAACAAACAATACCAAACAAAAAAACAATGTAGATATACAGAAAAGAGTAGTGGTTACCAGAGGGGACATGGCATGGGGTGGGAGTGGTGAGGGTGAAATCAATAAACGAGATCAACTGTATGGTGATGGATGGAAACTAAATGTTTGGTTGTGAGCCTACTATAGTGTATAGAGAAGTTGAAGTATAATGTTGTGTATTAGAAACATGCCATAAACCAATGTTAGGTCAATTAAAATTTTGTTTAATGAGGTCAAGCATCCTATCAATCTTCTTGTGTAAAAATTTGGAAGAATTTTTAGTTTTGTGATTGGATTCTTCAGTATGATGATTCTCTGGCTCATAGGATGTCTTCTTTGAAATGTTTTTGACCAAAACTGATGTTATTCAGATTCATGATCCATTTCCTTTACCAAATTATTGTTTTATATGATTCTTTATTTTTTTCAGCAATGAAATTCATTTTTAAAGAGTGAAGATTTGTTACGATTGTGTTACAATTAAGGATATATAAAAAGAAGCTAAAATGTCAAGAAAGCTTTACAAATGTATTTTTGAGCAGTAGCTATGCTGTTGTAATAAGTAAATTACCTTTGATATGACTAGTCTGAAGTGAATGTCACTTCTTTAGATACATATGGAGAAAATACATCATTTACTTGGGGGCATATTTCTTATAACCGTATATCCTAACTTCATCCCTGTCTGAAGCTAACTTTGCAACTGATGCCAAATCTTAACTTGGAAGCAAAAGCTTCTATGATAGGTAGCACAGTGCCTTGCTCATAGAATGCCCTTTGCAGATATTCACTGAATATATGTGAAGTATAATGACCTTTCTGTCCTATCTATCCTTCAGCCTTCAGACTGTATACTGCACTCAGATCTCAAGTGTAGTGTATACAGTGTATATATATATACACTACCAAACGTAAAATAGATAGCTAGTGGGAAGCAGTTGCATAGCACAGGGAGATCAGCTCGGTGCTTTGTGACCACCTAGAGGGGTGAGATAGGGAGGGTGGGACGGAGGGAGATGCAAGAGGTAAGAGATATGGGAACATATGTATATGTATAACTGATTCACTTTGTTATAAAGCAGAAACTAACACACCATTGTAAAGCAATTATACTCCAATAAAGATGTTAAAAAAAAAAAAGAAAGTATTCCCTAGATCTTTTTAGGAATGAAAAGTTTTGATTTAATCAAGCAGTCTCACACTCCATATGTAAATTAACATATTTCTACCTTAGCAATAGTCTTATTATAAGAACTTAGTTTGGTTACATACATAAAATGATAGAATTCCTTTACCAAATAGAATTTTAAAATACATAAGAAAGTAATCACCTTTGTACCAGTCTCCATTATTGCCCACCCTCCAGAGTTCATTTTCCTGCAGACATCTTCCAGGAATAGACAAAAATACTGTGGGAAAGAACCTTACAATATACATGCAGATAGTTACATAATCTCTCTTTGCCTTGGTTCGTCTGGCTACAACACTTGCTTCAAGTATGTATGCTCTTGCTAAGCCCTTTAGCACTGGACCATGGATCGAATGAAAGTGTCTGAGCAACCGTCATCAGTGAGGTTCCCAGCCTCCATTCCATCTATTCTGGTGTCCTTCTCCACCCCAGAAATGTACTGAGAACCTAGAAAGTTTCTGCCTAAACACATGGGTTTTCCAGACTTACTATTTGGGGGGGGGGGGGCAGGCTTAAGAGGCAGTCATCTGGTTGGAAGGTAGACTAAAGGGCTTGTCTTATAGCTGCATTTACATAGAATGTACACGATTTTTACCTAGTCTATGTACTTGAGATAGCTTGAGAATGCAGTGATGGAGATTTTGAAGTACTTTAACCACCTATTCCCTACCACTCCTTGGTTTTAGCACTAAAATCATCACAAGTTTAACCACCATAAAAAATATATATCTAGATCCTTGTTAGAACTAATAAAAATCTATAGAACATGGAGACACATTTCTGTTAAGTCCAGGGTACTTATGCTTTTGGAGTAGATCTTTGTCAGATTGAGTTCCAAGTCACCTTGAAGGAGTTGGGAGGGGAGGGAAAGTATCTTTGCCATGGATGGTGAGGGAACTACAGTAAGAGAACATTGGATCTAGGGAACATGAATTTTAAGATTTTGGTAGGAGAGATACAGTTTACAATGTTTACTTTTGTATAGTGTTATATATTCAGTATTGAGTTAAAGCAATGAAGGGATTGTTAAAGTATGATAGAGAACTTTAAATGAAACCTTTGGAATACATATTTTTGAGTCTATGTCCAAATTTTTTTTCTCAGCTGGAATTAGTTTATAAAACTAACATATATCCTCCCAAGTATTGCAGAAATAGGAGGAGAATAATTAAACTTGAACTGAGAAAAATGGAAAATGTCCTTTGATACTTCCAAAGACCTGTACTTTCCAAAGTGAGTGAGAAGGCACATAAATTGATAGCAGAAATATTCCCTAGCTGAAAAATTTTATGTGGAGATAGATATCTCATGACTCTGGAACAGTCTGTGTTACTCATAAATGAAACCTGAAAGGAAAGAATAAGGCCCACGAAGCAGAGAGGCTGTCTAAGAGCAGTAGGAAGCAGAGTAGAGAGGGCCATTTGACATTTCTGTGACTGAGACTGCCTTCGGTTGCTCAGTCAAGGGGTTTTCCTCATTGCTAACTAACTTTTGCCCTCCTCCCTGCCTAACAGTACTAAGTGAGAGCGCAGTAAGACGAACTCAGGTTATGTCCCAGCCAAGAGTCTGGCTTACTATGATCTCTTATTCTTCCTATATTTGCATCTCTGAATTTGCATTTGACCCCAATACCCATCCTCATTTTTAGTATGGAAGAAACTGCCTTTCCATTTGCTGCGTGCTGGGATTGGGAGGGGAGATTTTAGTAGACACAATATCCACCCGTCTCCTCCCATAGAATTGTAGATGAGGGATAATATAAACTAGAGAAGAAAATTTAATATTAAGATGCGCTATTTAAGTTCAGTAATCTCTGGTGTCAACTTCAGTTTCTTGCAAGTCTCTCAGACATGAGATCTCTGCGTGATTGATGTAGAATTTGTGAGCACTCACAGCAAAATTTACCAGTTACTCTATCAGTTTTACATCTGCTAAGAATTCCTGCAAGTGAGTCTTAAGTATCTTCCCAATCTTTTGGGAAGATTGCTTTTATTTTTCTCCGTATCTCTAGGCTTTTGCAGAAATTTTACAGTTAAAATGGGGGGATCAGGGTGAAAATCACACATATATTCCATGAGGAAAAACTGAAAACGTTTCCGTAAATCACTGTAGCAGGGTTGAAACAAGTAGATGGCATCTCTGCCTTTTTCCCCTCAGGGTTTTTTTGTGCTCCTGGGGATGTCATCTCCCCTTTGATTGAATGGCTCACCTCTCATGTTCTTTGCCATCACCAGAAGGCTAGGCCACATTGCCCGGCACAATATTTGCTTCTGTTCCTTGGGTGCTGCTTCTTCCCAGCAGCTGGGAAGGCATCTTACTTTTGTCAGCTCTTTCTTTGAAACTTGTCAAATAGAGCAGAGCTGCCTATTAGAGCAGTGGTGATGTCATTCTGTATACTTACAAGGGTGCTAGTTGCAGGGGTTTGTGAGGTGGCTGAGCATTATTTGAATGCTCTGCCAAAGAAGTACAAGACCAGACAAAACTCTCCTTCAATAGAGGCTAGATCAAAAACTTCCACTCCGGTGACAACTGTAGCATGAAAGTTTCTTTCTTGGCTCTCATAGCAATTCCTCCTTTTTTGCTGTATAGAGCTGGAGAATCTCTGCATCTCCTTGATGTCAGGTAGTCTGGTGATTTTCAAATAGTTTTTACCTGGTGCATGGTGAGCGATACAGTTTACAACAGTGCACACATACATAAATGTATATGTAACAAACAAAAAATTCATGAAACATTTAATGTGAGTCTCTCTGCTATTTTCTATTATATCCTATTCTATTAAAAATCTGCTTGTGACCCACACACTTGATTTTAAAACCTACTAATAGGTTGCTATCCACAAATGAAAAACATTGATCTAGTCCATTAACAGTTTGACCATAAATTCTTTCTTTTGCGTGTATTTATCATTTACTTGTTTTCTTAATTAAAAAATCAATTTTCAATCCCTGTGAAGAAAACTAGGCCCTACATTGATAACAGTTTAAAATCCGACAACAAAGAAAGGTAATCTTCTGTGTTTCCTATATTTTCTACATGTAGAAGAGGGAGTGTGAGAAAATGAAAATAGCACTTCAGCAAGTCACATCCCTTCCCTATGTCTCAACTTCCTCAACTGTATTATAAATGACTTAGAAGGTCTATTTCTGGTAGAATCTGTGATTTTGTGTCGCTTCTTTCAGGGGATTGTTATGATGATGATAAGAGATACATGGTAAGTCTATGTAAGATTTTGTGATTCTCATTTGTCTATTGCAAGTAGTGAATTTTCTACCTATGTGTTGCCTGAGTACTGTGCCAGATAGGTGGGGGACTAAGAAAATATAGTGAGCAAATATGCTGGCAAAAATAACAGTATCTGAGCTCATAGAACTCTGCTTTACAAATCCAAGCTGCAAGGACTCCTGAATTTAGATCACAGTTTAAGGCACTAGCTGACTGTCTCTGAATATCACTTTTCTTATCAGTTTTTAAAAGACTGGAGATAGAATCACATAATCACAATGTCAGATGTAGAAAAGAATTTGGAGATTATTTAATTCAGAGTGCATAGTAGTGTGGTCCAGAGCATTCCAGACTTGGCAAACAAATGCAAAGTAAATGTTAATACGGAATGGATTTAGTCTGCAGAGCAGAGGAATTCAGAAATCTCCCCTAAGTGGAGAGGAACTTGTTTTTAAGCATTTAATACAAACCCAGTTTTTTTTTTTTTAACATCTTTATTGGGGTATAATTGCTTTACAATGGTGTGTTAGTTTCTGCTTTATAACAAAGTGAATCAGCTATACATACACATATGCTCCCATGTGTCTTCCCTCTTGCATCTCCCTCCCTCCCACTCTCCCCATCCCACCCCTCCAGGCCGTCCCAAAGCCCCGAGCTAATATCCCTGTGCCTTGCGGCTGCTTCCCCCTAGCTATCTACCTTACTACGTTTGTTAGTGTGTATATGTCCATGACTCTCTCTCGCCCTGTCAAAACTCACCCTTCCCCCTCCCCATATCCTCAAGTCCGTTCTCCAGTAGGTCTGCGCCTCTACTCCTGTCTTATCCCTAGGTTCTTCATGACATTTTTTTCCCTTAAATTCCATATATATGTGTTAGCATACGGTATTTGTCTTTTTCTTTCTGACTTACTTCACTCCGTACGACAGACTCTAGGTCCATCCATCTCACCACAAATAACTCAATTTCATTTCTCTTCAAGGCTGAGTAATATTCCATTGTGTATATGTGCCACATCTTCTTTATCCATTCGTCCGATGATGGGTGCTTAGGTTCTTTCCATCTCCGGGCTATTGTAAATAGAGCTGCAATGAACATTTTGGTACATGACTCTTTTTGAATTTTGGTTTTCTCAGGGTATATGCCCAGTAGTGGGATTGCTGGGTCATATGGTAATTCTATTTGTAGTTTTTTTAAGGAACCTCCATACTGTTCTCCATAGTGGCTGAACCAATTCACATTCCCACCAGCAGTGCAAGAGTGTCCCCTTTTCTCCACACCCTCTCCAGCATTTATTGTTTCTAGATTTTTTGATGATGGCCATTCTGACTGGTGTGAGATGATATCTCATTGTAGTTTTGATTTGCATTTCTCTAATGATTAATGATGTTGAGCATTCTTTCATGTGTTTGTTGGCATTCTTTATATCTTCTTTGGAGAAATATCTGTTTAGGTCTTCTGCCCATTTTTGGATGGGGTTGTTTGTTTTTTTGTTATTGAGCTGCATGAGCTGCTTGTAAATTTTGGAGATTAATCCTTTGTCAGTTGCTTCATTTGCAAATGTTTTCTCCCATTCTGAGGGTTGTCTTTTGGTCTTGATTATGGTTTCCTTTGCTGTGCAAAAGCTTTGAAGTTTCATTAGGTCCCATTTGTTTATTTTTGTTTTTATTTCCATTACTCTAAGAGGTGGGTCAGAAAGGATCTTGCTGTGATTTATGTCATAGAGTGTTCTTCCTATGTTTTCCTCTAAGAGTTTGATAGTTTCTGGCCTTACATTTAGGTCTTTAATCCATTTTGAGCTTATTTTCGTGTATGGTGTTAGGGAGTGATCTAATCTCATACTTTTACATGTACCTGTCCAGTTTTCCCAGCACCATTTATTGAAGAGGCCGTCCTTTCTCCACTGTACATTCCTGCCTCCTTTATCAAAGATAAGGTGTCCATATGTGCGTGGGTTTATATCTGGGCTTTCTATCCTGTTCCATTGATCTATCTTTCTGTTTTTGTGCCAGTACCATACTGTCTTGATTACTGTAGCTTTGTAGTATAGTCTGAAGTCAGGGAGCCTGATTCCTCCAGCTCCTTTTTTCGTTCTCAAGATTGCTTTGGCTATTCGGGGTCTTTTGTGTTTCCATACAAATTGTGAAATTTTTTGTTCTAGTTCTGTGAAAAATGCCAGTGGTAGTTTGATAGGGATTGCATTGAATCTGTAGATTGCTTTGGGTAGTAGAGTCATTTTCACAATGTTGATTCTTCCCATCCAAGAACATGGTATATCTCTCCATCTATTTGTATCATCTTGAATTTCTTTCATCAGTGTCTTATAATTTTCTGCATACACGTCTTTCGTCTCCTTAGGTAGGTTTATTCCTAGATATTTTATTCTTTTTGTTGCAATGGTAAATGGGAGTGTTTTCTTGATTTCACTTTCAGATTTTTCATCATTAGTATATAGGAATGCCAGAGATTTCTGTGCATTAATTTTGTATCCTGCTACTTTACCAAATTCATTGATTAGCTCTAGTAGTTTTCTGGTAGCATCTTTAGGATTCTTTATGTATAGTATCATGTCATCTGCAAACAGTGACAGCTTTACTTCTTCTTTTCCGATTTGGATTCCTTTTATTTCCTTTTCTTCTCTGATTGCTGTGGCTAAAACTTCCAAAACTATGTTGAATAAGAGTGGTGAGAGTGGACAGCCTTGTCTTGTTCCTGATCTTAGTGGAAATGCTTTCAGTTTTTCACCATTGAGGATGATGTTTGCTGTGGGCTTGTCATATATGGCCTTTATTATGTTGAGGAAAGTTCCCTCTATGCCTACTTTCTGGAGGGTTTTTATCATAAATGGGTGTTGAATTTTGTCGAAAGCTTTCTCTGCATCTATTGAGATGATATATGGTTTTTCTCCTTCAATTTGTTAATATGGTTTATCACATTGATAGATTTGCGTATATTGAAGAATCCTTGCATTCCTGGAATAAACCCCACTTGATCATGGTGTATGATCCTTTTAATGTGCTGTTGGATTCTGTTTGCTAGTATTTTGTTGAGGATTTTTGCATCTATGTTCATCAGTGATATTGGCCTGTAGTTTTCTTTCTTTGTGACATCCTTGTCTGGTTTTGGTATCAAGGTGATGGTGGCCTCGTAGAAGGAATTTGGGAGTGTTCCTCCCTCTGCTATATTTTGGAAGAGTTCCAGAAGGATAGGTGATAGCTCTTCTCTAAACGTTTGATAGAATTCACCTGTGAAGCCATCTGGTCCTGGGCTTTTGTTTGTTGGAAGATTTTTAATCACAGTTTCAATTTCAGTGCTTGTGATTGGTCTGTTCATATTTTCTATTTCTTCCTGATTCAGTCTTGGCAGGTTGTGCATTTCTAAGAATTTGTCCATTTCTTCCAGATTGTCCATTTTATTGGCATAGAGTTGCTTGTAGTAATCTCTCATGATTTTTTGTATTTCTGCAGTGTCAGTTGTTACTTCTCCTTTTTCATTTCTAATTCTATTGATTTGAGTCTTCTCCCTTTTTTTCTTGATGAGTCTGGCTAGTGGTTTATCTATTTTGTTTATCTTCTCGAAGAACCAGCTTTTAGTTTTATTGATCTTTCCTATTGTTTCCTTCATTTCTTTTTCATTTATTTCTGATCTGATTTTTATGATTTCTTTCCTTCTGCTAGCTTTGGGGTTTTTTTGTTCTTCTTTCTCTAATTGCTTGAGGTGCAAGGTTAGGTTGTTTATTCGAGATGTTTCCTGCTTCTTAAGGTGGCCTTGTATTGCTATAAACTTCCCCCTTAGAACTTCTTTTGCTGCATCCCATAGGTTTTGGGTCTTTGTGTCTCCGTTGTCATTTGTTTCTAGGTATTTTTTGATTTCCTCTTTGATTTCTTCAGTGATCACTTCATTATTAAGTAGTGTATTGTTCAGCCTCCATGTGTTTGTATTTTTTACAGATCTTTTCCTGTAATTGATATCTAGTCTCGTGGCGTTGTGGTCAGAAAAGATACTTGATACAATTTCAGTTTTCTTAAATTTACCAAGGCTTGATTTGTGACCCAAGATACGATCTATCCTGGAGAATGTTCCATGAGCACTTGAGAAAAATGTGTATTCTGTTGTTTTTGGATGGAATGTCCTATAAATATCAATTAAGTCCATCTTGTTTAATGTATCATTTAAAGCTTGTGTTTCCTTATTTATTTTCATTTTGGATGATCTGTCCATGGGTGAAAGTGGGGTGTTAAAGTCCCCTACTATGAATGTGTGACTGTCCATCTCCCCTTTTATGGCTGTTAGTATTTGCCTTATGTATTGAGGTGCTCCTATGTTGGGTGCATAAATATTTACAATTGTTATATCTTCTTCTTGGATCGATCCCTTGATCATTATGTAGTGTCCTTCTTTATCTCTTTTAATAGTCCTTATTTTAAAGTCTATTTTGTCTGATATGAGAATTCCTACTCCAGCTTTCTTTTGGTTTCCATTTGCATGGAATATCTTTTTCCATCCCCTTACTTTTAGTCTGTATGTGTCTCTAGGTCTGAAGTGGGTCTCTTGTAGACAGCATATATAAGGGTCTTGTTTTTGTATCCATTCAGCCAATCTGTGTCTTTTGGTGGGAGCATTTAGTCCATTTACATTTAAGGTAATTATCGATATGTATGTTCCTATTCCCATTTTCTATATTGTTTTGGGTTCGTTATTGTAGGTCGTTTCCTTCTCTTGTGTTTCTTGTCTAGAGAAGTTCCTTTAGCATTTGTTGTAAAGCTGGTTTGGTGGTGCTGAACTCTCTCAGCTTTTGCTTGTCTGTAAAGGTTTTAATTTCTCCATCAAATGTGAATGAGATCCTTGCTGGGTAGAGTAGTCTTGCTTGCAGGTTTTTCTCCTTCATCACTTTCAGTATGTCCTGCCACTCCCTTCTGGCTTGTAGGGTTTCTGCTGAGAGATCAGCTGTTAACCTTATGGGGATTCCCTTGTGTGTTATTTGTTGTTTTTCCCTTGCTGCTTTTAATATGCTTTCTTTGTATTTAATTTTTGACAGTTTGATTAATATGTGTCTTGGTGTATTTCTCCTTGTATTTATCCTGTATGGGACTCTCTGTGCTTCCTGGACTTGATTAACTATTTCCTTTCCCATATTAGGGAAGTTTTCAACTATAATCTCTTCAAATATTTTCTCAGTCCCTTTCTTTTTCTCTTCTTCTTCTGGAACCCCTATAATTCGAATGTTGGTACATTTAATGTTGTCCCAGAGGTCTCTGAGACTGTCCTCAGTTCTTTTCATTCTTTTTTCTTTATTATGCTCTGCAGTAGTTATTTCCACTATTTTATCTTCCAGCTCACTTATCCGTTCTTCTGCCTCAGTTATTCTGCTATTGATCCCATCTGGGTTACTTTTTTTTTTTTTAACATCTTTATTGGGGTATAATTGCTTTACAATGGTGTGTTAGTTTCTGCTTTATAACAAAGTGAATCAGCTATACATACACATATGCTCCCATGTGTCTTCCCTCTTGCATCTCCCTCCCTCCCACTCTCCCCCTCCCACCCCTCCAGGCCGTCCCAAAGCCCTGAGCTAATATCCCTGTGCCCTGCGGCTGCTTCCCCCTAGCTATCTACCTTACTACGTTTGTTAGTGTGTATATGTCCATGACTCTCTCTCGCCCTGTCAAAACTCACCCTTCCCCCTCCCCATATCCTCAAGTCCGCTTTCCAGTAGGTCTGCGCCTCTATTCCTGTCTTATCCCCAGGCTCCTCATGACATTTTTTTCCCTTAAATTCCATATATATGTGTTAGCATACGGTATTTGTCTTTTTCTTTCTGACTTACTTCACTCCGTACGACAGACTCTAGGTCCATCCATCTCACCACAAATAACTCAATTTCATTTCTCTTCAAGGCTGAGTAATATTCCGTTGTGTATATGTGCCACATCTTCTTTATCCATTCGTCCGATGATGGGTGCTTAGGTTCTTTCCATCTCTGGGCTATTGTAAATAGAGCCGCAATGAACATTTTGGTACATGACTCTTTTTGAATTTTGGTTTTCTCAGGGTATATACCCAGTAGTGGGATTGCTGGGTCATATGGTAATTCTATTTGTAGTTTTTTAAGGAACCTCCATACTGTTCTCCATAGTGGCTGAGCCAATTCACATTCCCACCAGCAGTGCAAGAGTGTCCCCTTTTCTCCACACTCTCTCCAGCATTTATTGTTTCTAGATTTTTTGATGATGGCCATTCTGACTGGTGTGAGATGATATCTCATTGTAGTTTTGATTTGCATTTCTCTAATGATTAATGATGTTGAGCATTCTTTCATGTGTTTGTTGGCATTCTTTATATCTTCTTTGGAGAAATATCTGTTTAGGTCTTCTGCCCATTTTTGGATGGGGTTGTTTGTTTTTTTGTTATTGAGCTGCATGAGCTGCTTGTAAATTTTGGAGATTAATCCTTTGTCAGTTGCTTCATTTGCAAATGTTTTCTCCCATTCTGAGGGTTGTCTTTTGGTCTTGATTATGGTTTCCTTTGCTGTGCAAAAGCTTTGAAGTTTCATTAGGTCCCATTTGTTTACTTTTGTTTTTATTTCCATTACTCTAAGAGGTGGGTCAGAAAGGATCTTGCTGTGATTTATGTCATAGAGTGTTCTTCCTATGTTTTCCTCTAAGAGTTTGATAGTTTCTGGCCTTACATTTAGGTCTTTAATCCATTTTGAGCTTATTTTTGTGTATGGTGTTAGGGAGTGATCTAATCTCATACTTTTACATGTACCTGTCCAGTTTTCCCAGCACCATTTATTGAAGAGGCTGTCCTTTCTCCACTGTACATTCCTGCCTCCTTTATCAAAGATAAGGTGTCCATATGTGCGTGGGTTTATCTCTGGGCTTTCTATCCTGTTCCACTGATCTATCTTTCTGTTTTTGTGCCAGTACCAAACCCAGTTTTAACGAAATCATTGGCAAATTGATTTGGAAGCTGGAAAGTAAAATTCTTTTTGGATTTTTGAATATTTGGGAGAATACTTTGTAATGGTACATTATTTTTCCCTTTGGACTAAGTCCAAAATAGGTGCTTCACTCTAGTAGATTTAAAAGTGTGATCTGTTTGTTGCTGAGAGGTCCTGCAGCTTTCACAAGCAAATCCAAACTCTTTAAGGTGTCAGAAAGCAGTGTTCAAATGAACCTTGTCACACCTGTGACATGGTAAGAAAATTGGTCTCTTATACCCCATAAGAGGACCGCTCCATATCAAAGCAACAAATATGTATGTAAGGTCTACTGGGGGCAGACATAGCCTTTGTACTTCCTGTGACTTTTTTGGAAATGGCCATTACCAAAGCTTTGTAAGCGAGGTGAGAGTTGATGCACTACTCAGAATTGGCAAGCATGCTGATTTAATTAGAAGTCAGGGCTTTTCAGTCAAAGTTCTGACACTTTCCATTAAGATTCAAAACTAAACTTATTTATTTATGAAAGATAGAGTGCTTAATAATTGTTGGGAAGGATTTTAACTTCTCGATTACTCATTCTAAGGGAAACAAGTTTATGTCAGCAGGAAGAAAGCTTCCTCTGTGAGAAATAAATGCATACATTCTCCTTTATACTGCATGATTTAACTTATTGACTTAAGTTACCTTAATTAACCAGTTGTTTTAACATAATATACACATGACTATGATTAAAAATGTATATGCAGTTTGTCTTTGAGATCAGGATCTCTGGGCTCTGTTTCCCGTATTACAAATCTGTGGCCCTAGAGACGTTTGCTTCTCATTTCTTGGAGAGATTTGGTAGTACAGTATAGGGGCCAGCAAACTATGGACAGTCATTTGTTTTTGTAAATAAAAAAGCACACCCATTTATGTATATATTGTCTATGACAGCTTTTGCTCTACAATGGCAGAGCTGAGGAGTTGCAACAGAGACTGTATGGCCCCAAAGTCTAAAGTATTTACTATCTGTCCCTTTACAGAAAAAGTTTGAATGCCTGTGGTATAATATACTTTTAAAACAGCATGGAGCAACCAAGTCAATCTTTTTTTTTTTTTTTAATGGTTGGTAATTCCTCCATCTGTGTTCTTTATCTGATTCCCTCCCATCTCTCTTTGGACTTTATCCAGTGTGTCATCCTCTCTTTCTCCTGTGTTTTCAACCTTCTCCTCTCTATTGAGTTTCCCAGAGCCTATAATATATACTGTAGTCTCTCCTAACTTAAAAAAACAAACAACAGCAAAAAAACCCCACCCTTCCTAGCTCTTGCTCTGTGTGCTTTTCTTTTTCTGAGATGCTCCTTCTTTTCACTTACTACCAACCCATATTCCTCAACATACCACATCCTGGTTTCTGTTCTTCCACTTCACTGAAACTGGAAAAGGTCACCAATCCAGTGGACACTTAAAAGTTCTTGTCTTGTGTAAACCTCTTTGCAGCATTTTATGTTACTTCTCACTGCATCCTTGAAAATTTTCCTTCTTTGGTTTCTATGACATTACTGTACCCAGTTTTTCTACTCTTTAATAGTTTCATTCCTCAGTTGCTTTTATGAGATTTTCTTTTTTGTTTGCCCTCTCCATATTGATGTTACTATATATTCTCTCCTCTGTATATAAGGGGAGAAAAGCAGAGGCCAGTCTAGTTCAGTCACATAAATTGAATAACTACCTATATGGCTATATCCAAAATAAATATCTGCAAACCAAACATTTTTCCTAAGGTCAGGATCATATCTGTTTAGTTGACAACTTTTCCCAGATATCCTATAGACATAGCAAAAAGTGACCTTGTATTTTTCCACCTAAACCTATGTCCTGCTTTATCAAATGGCTTCACCATCCAACATGACATATACCTCAGAAATCTTGGAGTTTTTGTCTTCAAATCATTGTCTTTTGCTCGTCAAACCAATTGGTCATTATACCTCATAGATTATAGCTACCCCTCCCTAATATCTCTTATATCTCTTTTCACCTATCTATCTCTACTACAACTGCCTAGGTTAATAGTTTTTAAATCAGTATCTCTGCTTGTAGCGTATACCTCCCCTTCAAGTCATCCTCTACACAGTTGCAAGAGGAATATTTCTAAAGTCCAATCTAGCCTTCTTAACTAAATTGCTTATAAGATAATATTCAAACACTGTAATGTCACATAAATGGCATAGCACTAAAGATTTTACAACTGCATCACTTGCTCCCCTATCTTTTGTAAAACATTATGCATCCCTCCCCCTTGCTATGTGGTATAATGCCACCCTATGAGACAAATATGATACCCCATTGTGAGCTTTGACTATGTGACTTAGTTGGCCAATGAGATATAAATGGAAACAGCGTTGTGATACTTCCAAGCAGAACTTTAAACACCTATTCCTTCCAGTTCTCTTGCTTTTTTCTCTTTTGCTATGAGAGTGGCATGTTTTCATGCTGACTGATAATATGGATACATAATGAGTAGTGTAAGCCACCAAGAGTTTGGGATCATTCATAATCATAGCAAACCTAATTCACCCTCATGTCCTACCATTTTCTAATGAGGAATTAATAATTTCTGTAACATGTCATAAAACTCCACACCTCTGTGACTTCTCCCCATTTTGTCACCTTCTCTATAAAGCCTTTCTGATTCCTCTCCCCACTGTCTCTCACCCCGATCCCTACCCTAATTATTATTCCAGTCTATCCTACAGAAGTATTTCTATCAGGGAAGGAAAAAATTAACAGGATGTCCGTAACTCTGTCTTCCCTTCTCAAGAAGATAATGTTCACCTCCACCAAACCTACTTATAAACATGCTTATGGAATTTACTAACAGAAAGATAACTTTAAAAATTCTTATCTAAGAACTCTTCAATAGGACATACCTAGTCTTTTTTTTTTTTGGCTGTGTTGGGTCCTCGTTGCTGCACGCGGGCTTTCTCTAGTTGTGGCGAGCGGGGGCTACTCTTCATTGCACTGTGCGGGCTTCTTATTACGGTAGCTTCTCTTGTTGTGGAACACGAGCTCTAGGCGTGTGGGCTTCAGTAGCTGTGGCACGCGGGCTCAGTAGTTGTGACTCGCAGGCTCTAGAGTCCAGGCTCAGTAGTTGTGGTGCACGGGCTTAGTTGCTCTGCAGCATGTGGGATCTTCCCAGACCAGGGCTCGAACCCGTCTCCCCTGCATTGGCAGGCGGATTCTTACCCACTGCGCCACCAGGGAAGTCCAATACCTGGTCTTTTAAGATTGCTTATTGTAAAAAAAAAAATGAAATTTATAGATTTCTAGGTTGCTGATAGCTGAAGAATGGAAGATAGTCACAGAGGTTCCTTGTTTATGTAACAAATGGAGTGTACAACCTGGGAAGTTAACATGTACCATAAACATAGTTAACATACATTTGTTACTTTGAAACAAAATGTATCTCACTGTTGAAAACGGGAATATTGTAGAAATTATGCCTGATACTATGGAGCCGTTTCAGAGACAGATATTCCTGCTTTGTGCTTGCTTTGTGTTTGTGTTCTTTGCCAGTCAGTAAAGTTTGCTGTTGAGTAGTGTGCATGATTCATGTGAGTCTACTTTTGTCAATCCAACCCTTTGTGACACTACATTATCAATACCCATAATACATTTGAAAAATAGACCTCAGGACAGACCATCTTCAGTGTGAATGCATGGTTCTATTCATTCAGTTAGTCATCCAGTCATTTAAAATTAAATCAAATCTTTTAAACCCACCCAAACGGAGAAATAGAAAATTGACAATACTTACATCTGTCCTCATGCTCCTCCACTTTTCTCACTTTCTGCCACCCTACCCAAAGTAAGTACTATCTTGAATATTGTGGTCATTAATCTCTTGTTTGTTAAAATTACATATTTCTATGTCTAAATAAAATGTTTAGTTTTAGTCATTTTTGAATATTATGAAAAAGATAGCATGCTGTATGTAATCTACTTGGAATTGCCTTTTCATCCCATACTCTTTTCTAAAGGGATTGCAGCTTTACATTTCCACTGGCAACATATAAGAGATCCTGTTGATCCATACTGGATATTGTAAGAAACCTTAGTTTTTGTAAATTGAATGCATATAAAATGGCTTCTTATTGTGATTTTGGTTTGTATTTTCATCAGTGTTAATAAGGTCATTCATCTCCTCATATATTTATCAATGTATACGTTTCTTCCTCTGTGGAATTCCTCTTTATATCTTTTGCATTTGAAAAATAGTCTCATTGTCTTTTGTAGTAATCATATATTTTCCTGATGGTCCCTTTTGGCTATGTATATTGTAAATATTTTTTCCCAGTTTCAGGCTTGTATTTTTTTCTTTCTTTAAGTTGTTCTTTGCTGACCCAAAATTCTTAATTTTAGTATAATAAATTTTATAAATCATTTCTCTGAAAGTGAGCACTTTTTATAATTTGTATAAACTATCCTTCAACATCCTGAGTACAGAAATATTTTCACCTGTATTTTCTACTAAGATTTCTATAGTTTTTCCTCTGACATTTAAGTCTAACTGGAATTTATTTCGTGTTTAGGGATAACTATTTTTTCACACTTCCATTAAGCGAACTGTAATTTTTTCCTACTGACCTGCTATGTCATCTTCTTAATATAATAAAAATATTTTTAATGCGAGTTTGTTTCTGAGATATCTCTTATATTCTACTGATTAGTTTGTCTATACCTATGCCACCCTCACTCTGCTTTATTATTATATCTTCACAATGTATCCTGATATCCAGCAAAACACATTTCTCTACAATATTTTTCTCCAGAAGAAGTTGATTAGTCTTAGATCTATACTTTACCATGTAAATTTTTCTAACCAGCCTATCAAGCTCTTCGAACAACCCACTTGGTATTATAATTGTAATTTAAGTAAATATGTAAGTTAATTTAGGATAATTGATATCTTTATTATGGTAAGTTTTCTGTCTCCTTTTATTTGGATCTTCTTTAATGTCATTCAATAAAACTTTATAATTTCTTATTCACACATCTTGCACAATTTGTTAGATTTACTTTAGTACTTCATAGTTTTGTGACTAATATACATTATATCTTATCTTAAACTGTGCTTTGCTAATTGTCGGTAGTGTACAGATACGCATTTGGCTTTGGTAGGTGGATCTTTTATCCAGCCTCTTATTAAATTATACAGTTATTTTATTTTATTTTATTCTGTATTTTATTGAAGTATAGTTCATTTACAATGTTGTGTTAGTTTCAGGTATACAGCAAAGTGATTCAGTTTTATATATATTTTATATATTTATAAAACTGAATCATTTTGCTGTATACCTGAATATATATATATATATATATATATATATATATATATATATATATATTCTTCTTTCTTTTTCAGATTCTTTTCCCTTATAGATTATTACAAGATACTGAGTAAGGTTACCTGTGCTATATAGTAGGTCCTTGTTGGTTATCTGTTTTTTATTTAGTAGTATGTATATGTTAATCCCAAACTCCTAACTTATCCCTCCACCCCCCTTTCCCCTTTGGTAATTCTAAGTTTGTTTACTGTATCTATGAGTCTATTTCTGTTTTGTAAATACGTTTATCTGCATCCTTTTTTTAGATTCCACATATAAGCCATATCATATTTGTCTTTGTCTGGCTTACTTCACTTAGTATAATAATCTCTAGGTCCATCCATGTTGCTGCAAATGGCATTATTTCATTCTTTTGTATGGTGAGTAATATTCCATTGTGTATATATACCACTTTTTCTTTATTCATTCATCTGTCGGTGGACATTTATTTAGGTTGTTTCCATGTCTTGGCTATTGTAAATAGTGCTGCTCTGAACATCGGGATGTACATATCTTTTTGAATTAGTGTTTTACACTTATATAGTTCTGTATGATTACCACTATAGTATTAGTTAACATCTCTGTCATGTCACATATTTCTTTACTGTGTTTAGAACATTTAAGATCTACTCAATCAGCAACTTTCAAGTATATAATACAGTATTTTAAACTATAATAAAAATGCTGTGCAATAGGTCCCCAGAAGGTATTCATTTTCTAACTGCAAGTTTCTATCCTTTGATAACATCTCTCCACCCCACAATTCCTGGTAACCACTATTCTTTTTTCCATTTTACAAGTTTGGCTAATTTAGATTTCACATCGAAGTTGTATCATACAGTATTTGTCTTTCTCTTTCTGACTTACCTCACTTATCATATCGCCCTAAAGAGCCACACATGTTGTCATGAATGTTGGAATTTCCTTCTTTCTCATGGCTGACTAATATTCCATTGTATATATATGCCACATCTTCTTTATCCATTCATTCATTAATGGACACTTAGATTGTTTCCATATCTTGGTTGTTGAAAATAATGCTGCAATACACATGGGAGTGCAGATATCTTTTTGATATCCTGTTATTTCCTTTGGATAAATACCCAGAAGTGGTATTACTGGATCATATGGTAGTTCTATTTTTAGTTTTTTTGAAGAATCTCCATACTGTTTTCAATAGCAGCTACACCTGTTTACATTCCCACTAACAGTGCACAAGAGTTCCCTTTTCTCTACATTCTTTCCAACACTTTTTATCTCTTTTCTTTTAGCTGACTGTCATTCAAACAGATGTGAGGAAATAATCTCATTGTGGTTTTGACTTGCATTTCCATAATGATTCACATTGTTGAACATGTTTTCATGTACCTGTTGGCCATTTCTATGTCTTCTTTGGAAAAATATCTATTTAGTTCCTCTGCCCATTATTTTTTTCTCTGCCCATTTTTTAATTGCATTGTTTGTGGGTTTTTTTGTTATTGAGTTGGAAGAGTTCTTTATATATTTTGGATATTAACCTCTTATCAGACATATGGTTTGCAAATATTTTCTCCCATTCTGTTGGTTGCCTTATCATTTTGTTGATAGTTTCCTTTGATGTGCAGAAGCCTTTTATTTTGATATATTAGCACTTGCTGATTTATGTTTTTCTTGATTGTGCTTTTGTGTAATATCCAAAAAATTGTTGTCAAGGCCAGTATCAAGGAGCTTTTTCCCCAGGAGTTTTATGGTTTCAGGTTTTATGTTTAAGTCTTTATTTTATGTTAATTTTTATAAGTGGTATAAGATAGTGGTCTAATTTCATTTTTCTGCATGTAGTTATCCAATTTTCGTTGCATAATTTATTGAAGAGACTAATTTTTCCATTGATTATTCTTGGCTCCCTTGTAAAATATGTTGGCTATATATGGGTAGGTTTATTTCTGTGCTCTCAAGTCTGTTGCATTGGTCTGTGTGTCTATTTTTATGCCAGTACGGTGCTATTTGATTGCTATAGCTTTATAGTATAGTTTGAAATTAGGATATGATTTCAGCTTTGTTCGTCTTTCATAGGATTGCTTTGGCTATTCAGGATCTTTTGTGGTTCCATACAAATTTTAGTATTCTTTTTTCTATTTCTGTGAAAAATGTCATTGGAATTTTTATAGGGTTTGCATTAAATCTATAGATGGCTTTGGGTAATAGGACATTTAACAATATTAATTCTTTTGACCCGTGAACACAGAATGTTTTTCCAGTTGTTTGCTGCTTTTTCACTTTCTTTCTAATTTTCAGTATATGGGTCTTTTACTTCCTTGGTTAAATTTATTCCTAAGTCTTTATTTTGTTTTTTTGATGCTACTATGTATGGGTTAGTTTTCTTTTGTTTGTTTTACACTTATTTCATTATTAGAGAAATATAATTGATTTCTGTGTGCTGATTTTATATCCTACAAATTTATTGAATTTGTTGATTAATTCCAACAGATGGTTGAGTCTTTAGGATTTTATATATATAATCAGTTATGGTGGTGTACATGGCCTGGCTGTGAGAGTTTGTGGGAGGGTCAATTGGCAGAGTCCACAAGTGGCCCAGATGACGGTAGGGTTCACGGTTGGGCCAACTGGCTATCTAGGTCTGTAGGCAAGATGGCAAGTGGGGTCAAAATTTTATTAGTTATAATTAAGTTCAGATTTTCTGTTCTCTCTTGACTATATTTTGATATGCCAACTTTTTCTAGGAATTAAAAACTTTTTGTCTAAGTTTTCAAATGAAATAAAAATGCTTAAAATATTACCATATTTTTAAAGATTTCTGCTGTGTTTATATATGTCTCATTTTTATTTCTACTATTATTTAAGTACACGTTTCTCTCTTTTTTGTTGATAGTTATTAACATATTTTTATCTGTTACTCTTTACAAAGAATGAGATTGTTTTTTGTATTGTTTTATCCTTTTACTTATTATATTTATTGCTCATTTCACCAATATTATTTCCTTCTTTCTACTTCTTTTCATTGTTCTCTGTTGTTCCACTTCTAACTTATTGACCTTTAGGCTTAACACATTAATATTTAATCCTCATATTTGGTTAATATAATCCCTTATGTCATAAACTTTTCATCCAGTGCTGATAAAGCTCAGAATTCAAAATGTGATATGTATTTTCTTTTATTAATTTCAAACTGGATTGTAATTCCCTTCATGCTTCCTCCTTCAACTGATTTCGTTTGTAAATATCACTTTATATTTCTAAATACATGGGCTTTATAAATTATCTTTTTGTTATTGATTCCTAGCATAGTTTTACCCTAGTTAGAAAATATCATCTGTTTCATATCCATTCTTTGCTATTTGCTATATTTTTAGTTGTGGTGATGAACTCTGCTGTCCACATTATGCTATTTAAATTTAAATTTAAATGAAAAGTAAAGTTAAATGCTGCTATTTAAATTTGCATTAAATAAAATTAAATAAAATTTAAAATTCAGTTAATCAGTTGCACTGGCCATTTTATAAGTGCTGTAGAGCCACATTTGGCTAGTAGCTACTGAATTGGACAGAACACTATTTCCCTTATGGCAGCAAGTTCTATTGAACAGAGCTTGGCTAGAATGTAAACAATTACTAAAATGTTCCTTATCTGCTTAAGAATAATAGCCTTCACTAAATTTGGCATGTCAGTTTTATATTTTATTCTTTTTTTAAATTTTTTAATCTATCAAACCTGAGAGGAGAGTGTTAGACTCTCCCACAATGATTGTATATTTACTAATTTCTTTTTAAAGTTTATTTAATTTTCACATTACATGTTCTGAGTCCCTGTTATTAGTGGAATACAAGTTTATAATGTTTACATCACCTTTCGAATTTTTTCTCTTTTATTCTACATTGATCATCTTTACCTTTAATATTGCCTTTTCCCTGAAAATCTATTTTGTTGATATTAACATAGCTACATCTGCTTTCTTTTGCTAAGTACTATCCTGATATTTTATTGTTTACCTTCAATCATTAGAAATCCCTGTGTTTTAGTAGTATACTCTCAAAATTAACCAGAGCTCTTAATTTACTCACCTGTTTATTTTTTTTACAAGTCTTATATTCCATTATTATGTTCTCAATTCAGTATTCTTCCTTCAATTTTTGGTTCCGTTAGAAAAGATTTCTATGTTGTTTTTGTTCTTGATCAGTAATTTAACAAGTTACAAAATTCTAGGCTGAGAATTACTTTTTTTTCAGCACATTGACAATAACATATCTTTGCCTAGTGCTAATGTGTGTGTGTATGTGTGTATGTGTGTATGTGTGTGTGTGTGTGTGTGTGTGTGTATACTCTCAGTTTTATTGTTATTCCTTGGTGGAACTATATCTTTGATTTTTGTTTGCATTTAAAAATATTTTCTTTGTGTTTGATGTTCTGAAGTTCTATGATGTGTGAGGGATAGATTTAGATTTTTCTTAAATTGCAGTTAGAATCATTTTGATAAACATATTTGAGGCTTTAATTTTCAAAGATTCTCAAACAATATCGCTTTTATTATTTCCTTTCCCTCATTTTTTCTCTTTTGTTCTTTTGCATTGCCTTTTGGATTGTCTCAGTCTTCCACATCACTCTCACATTCCCATGCCCCCTTGTCTCTGTGTTGCCTTTTGTTTCATTTTGTTCAATTATTCTCTAGTTCATGACTTTTGTCTTTAGTAGTGTATTATCTGATATCTAACTGTATTTTTCCTTTCAAGGAACATTATTTTTTATTGCAAACTTGCTGAGTACCTTAAAAATAAAGAGTTTGTTATTTTTGCTTTCATTTCCTCTTTTTATTTATTTATTTTTACATAAGTACTTTTTATGAGAAAAATTTTCACATATACACAAAAGCAGAGTCTGACAAATCCCTAGGTAACATCACACACCTTTAACAACAAATAACATTTTGCTGTACTTATTTTGTCTATCTCCCCTCTGACATTTTTTGCTAGACTATTTTTAAGCAAATCTCAGATGTCATTTATCCCCACCACCCAAGTACTTCAGTATGTATCTTCAAACAAAAAACAAGAAAGGACAAAATGACATAGACAAAGTGACAACATAGTTAACACTAATTCCTTAATACTATCTAAACCCATGTTCATATCCAAACTTTCCTAATTGTTTACCTTTTTGTTGTTTTACAGTTAACTTGTTTTCATCAGGATCTATGCAAGATCATTTCATTGAAAATGATTTTTATTGTCTTATGTCTCTTTAGATCTCCTTTAAATCGAACCAAATCAGATCCTCTTCCCATTTGTTGCTATGTATTTGTTGATGAAACTAGATTATTTATCCTGTAGATATTTATTTATCCTGTAGAATGGTCCATATTCTACATGTATTTATCCTGTAGAATGGTCCATGTTCTACATTTGGTTCAATGCCTTATCTTACATACTGTATCACATCAAGAGGCACATATCTGAGTGTCTCACTTTTACTAGTGTACTAAGATTTATTCATAAGTTCAGGTGATGACATTCTGATCCTTTTATTGTAAAATTCCTAATGATGATAATTGTCCAATTGTGATTTTTATTAGGGGTTGCAAAATGTTGATTTTCCAATTTTATAATTCCCACAGCACTTAATGCCTTGGATTTACTCAGACGATTTTTTAAATCAACTTTTCATATTACTCTCTCCTTTTATACATTGGAAAGCATACCTCCTTGTAATCTCAACTATGTTAATATAAATCATTTCAGTGTCTTATCCAGAATTTTATTTGCTTTTAAATAATGTGAGACTTTTTAGTTTTCCATATTGTTTGAAACTGAAGTTCTTAAATTATAATAGCTTTTATCATTATATATTTATATTTTAATATCTGATATTTGCCCAGGCTTTAATTACCATCCTTTAGGGTTTTTAAAAAATTGAATTACATTTATGCATTGTCAGTTTGATCCTAGATCCACACTGTTTTAGCTATGTGACCTTCACTAAGTTGTCACCTTTAGGGAAGAAATAGAAATTTTCAAATTAATAAAGCTCCCTGTGCTTGAATATATTAACAGTCTACATATTCCATGTTTTTCAATAAAGTTTTATTGTTTTCTGAAGATAGATCAGGCATATGTCATTAATCAGGGTTCAACTTAGTAAGGCTAATAGGCTGCATCTGATCTGCTGCCTAATTTTGATTGTGTATTTAGCAAATTAAATGTGCAAAAGCATTAATAGTTTGAAACATTAACATAGCTCTAAACATTTGACTAAAATCAAAGTCTTAAATATCCCATTTTCTTAAATGCCTGAAAAGCAGAAAAACACCCCAAATTTCAAAAACTTACTTTTTCCATTTTATTTCCTTTGAAAAAGTGCTCATCCTGTGGACAGTGATGGCTGATATTTACACATGACATGTATTCACATCTTTTTGTTGTTCTGGTGGTTTTTTGGGTTTTTTTTTTTGTTGTTTTGCGGTACACGGGCCTCTCACTGTTGTGGCCTCTCCCGTTGTGGAGCAACAGGCTCCGGACGCGCAGGCTCAGCGGCCATGGCTCACGGGCGCAGCCACTCCGCGGCATGTGGGATCTTCCCGGACTGGGGCACGAAGCCGTGTCCCCTGCATCGGCAGGCGGACTCAACCACTGCGCCACCAGGGAAGCCCCTGACATCTTTTTATTGTGGTAAAATACACATAACAAAGTTTACAATTTTAACCATTTTAAAATATGCAATTCACTGGCATTAAGTATGGTCACAATAATGTGCAACCATCATCTGTCTCTAGTCTCAGAACTTTTTCATAACCCCAAAAAGGAACTGAACACCTATTAAGCAATCTTTCTTCATTAAAACTGTATTTATGATGCCATTGAAAATGGAATTATTTTTCGGACTTTCCTTTACAGATTGTTCATTACTAGTGTATACATCTACAACTGATTTTGTATGTTAATCTTGAACCCTGCAACTTTGCTGCATTCATTTATTAGCCCTAATAGTTGTGTGTCTGTGCGTGTGTATTTTATATATATAAGATCAGGTCACCAGGAAACATAGATTTGCTTCTTTCATTTCCACTTTGGATGAATTTTATTTCCTTTTCTCGCCGAATTTTTCTGCCTAGAACTTCCAATACAGTATTAAATACAAATGACAAAAGTGTTCATCCTTGTCATTTTCCTGATCTTAAGGGTAAAGATTTCAGCCTTTCACCTTTGAGTGTTATGTTAACTGTGGGTTTTTCAACAGGTGCCCTTTATAATATTTATTTTTTATTAAAAATTTTTTAACATCTTTATTGGAGTATAATTGCTTTACAATGGTGTGTTAGTTTCTGCTCTATAACAAAGTGAGCCAGCTATACATATACATATATCCCCATATCTCCTCCCTCTTGCGTCTCCCTCCCACCCTCCCTATCCCACCCCTCTAGGTGGTCACAAAGCACTGAGCTGATCTCCCTGTGCTATGTGGCTGCTTCCCACTAGCTATCTATTTTACATTTGGTAGTGTATATATGTCCATGCCAGTCTCTCACTTCATCCCAGCTTACCCTTCCCCCTCCCTGTGTCCTCAAGTCCATTCTCTACATCTGCATCTTTATTCCTGTTCTGCCCCTAGGTTTTTCAGAACCTTTTTTCTTTTTAAGATTCCATATATATATATTAGCATACGGTATTTGTTTTTCTCTTTCTGACTTCCTTCACTCAGTATTACAGACTCTAGGTCCATCCGTCTCACTACAAATAACTCAATATTGTTTCTTTTTATGGCTGAGTAATATTCCATTGTATATATGTACCACATCTTCTTTATCCATTCATCTGTCGATGGACACTTAGGTTGCTTCCATGTCCTGGCTATTGTGAATACAGCTGCAATGAACATTGTGGTACGTGACTCTTTTTGAATTATGGTTTTCTCAGGGTATATACCCAGTAGTCGGATTGCTGGGTCATATGATAGTTCTATTTTTAATTTTTTAAGGAACCTCCATACTGTTCTCCATACTGTCTGTATCAATTTACATTCCCACCAACAGTGCAGGAGGGTTCCTTTTTCTCCACACCCTCTCCAGCATTTATTGTTTGTAGATTTTTTGATGATGGCCCTTCTGACAGGTGTGAGGTGATACCTCATTGTAGTTTTGATTTGCATTTCTCTAATGATTAGTGATGTTGAGCATCCTTTCATGTGTTTGTTGGCAGTCTGTATATCTTCTTTGGAGAAATGTCTATTTAGGTCTTCTGCCCGTTTTTGGATTGGGTTGTTTGTTTTTTTAATATTGATCTGCATGAGCTGTTTATATATTTTGGAGATTAATCCTTTGTCAGTTGCTTCGTTTGCAAATATTTTCTCCCATTCTGAGGATTGTCTTTCCGTCTTGTTTATGGTTTCCTTTGCTGTGCAAAAGCTTTTAAGTCTCATTAGGCCCCATTTGTCTATGTTTGGTTTTATTTCCATTTCTCTAGGAGGTGGGTCAAAAAGGATCTTGCTGTGATTTATGCCATGGACTGTTCTGCCTATGATTTCCTCTAAGACTTTTATAGTGTCTGGCCTTACATTTAAATGTTTAATCCATTTTGAGTTTATTTTTGTGTATGCTGTTAGAGAGTGTTCTAATTTCATTCTTTTACATGTAGCTGTCCACTGTTCCCAGCACCAATTGTTGAAGAGGCTGTCTTTTCTCCATTGTATATTCTTGCCTCCATTATCAAAAATAAGGTGACCATATGTGCATGGGTTTATCTCTAGGCTTTCTATCCTGTTCCATTGATCTATATTTCTGTTTTTATGCCAGTAGCATACTGTTTTGATGACTGGAGCTTTGTAGTATAGTCTGAAGTCTGGGACCCTATTTCCTCCAGCTCCATTTTTCTTTCTCAAGATTGCTTTGGCTATTTCGGGGTCTTTTGTGTTTCCATACAAATTGTGAAATTTTTTGTTCTAGTTCTGTGAAAAATGCCATTGGTTGTTTGATAGGGATTGCATTGAATCTGTAGATTGCTTTGGATAGTATAGTCATTTTCACAATGTTTATTCTTCCAATCCAAGAACATGGTATATCTCTCCATATCTTTGTATCATCTTTAATTTCTTTCATCGGTGTCTTATAGTTTTCTGCATACAGTTCTTTTGTCTCCTTAGATAGGTTTATTACAGTATTTAAGAAGTTCTCTCATATTCCTAGTTTGTTGAGTGTTTTATCATGAAGGAGTGTTGAATTTTGGCAAATGATTTTTCTGTATCAATTGAGATATGTTTTTCCCCTTATTCTGTTAGCGTGATATCTTACATTAATTGATTTTTGTCTATTGAAACATCCTTGCATTTCTGAGATAAATCCCAGTTGATCATAATCCTTTTACTGTGCTGCTGGATTTGGTTTGATGCCATTTTGTTGAGGATTTTTACATCTGTATTCCTAAGGGATATGGGCCTGTCGTAATCTTTTCTTATGATGTCTTTGTGTAGCTCTGGTGTCTGGATTATCCTGGCCTCATGTAGAATCATTTAGGAAGTGCTTCTTTTTATTCTATTTTTTTAGAGATTTTTGAGGAGGATTGGTATTCTTTAAATTTTTGGTAGATTCATCAGTTGAGGACATATGGTCCTGGGCTTTTATTTGTTTAGAGACTTTACTGATTCAGTCTTTTTAACTTCTTATAGGTGTATTCAGATTTCTATTTCTTAATTAAGTTTTGGTAGTTTGTGTGTTTCTACCAATTTGTCTCTTTTAACTAGATGTGCTAGCATGCAATTTTTCATAACATTTTCTCAAAATCATTTTTATTTCTGAAGGGTTGGTAGCAGTGGCCAAACTCATTAATTATTTTAGTAGTTTAAATGTTTTATGTTATTTGCTTGGTCAGTCTACCTAAAGATAGGTCAATTTTGTTGGTCTTCTCAAAGAGCCAACTTTTTTTTTTTTTTTTTTTTTTTTGCGGTACGTGGGCCTCTCACTGCTGTGGCCTTTCCTGTTGCGGAGCACAGGCTCCGGACACGCAGGCTCTGCAGCCATGGCTCATAGGTCCAGCCGCTCGGCAGCATGTGGGATCCTCCTGGACTGGGGCACGAACCCGTGTCCCCTGCATCGGCAGGCAGACTCTCAACCACTGCGCCACCAGCGAAGCCCAGAACCAACTTTTTGTTTCTCTGTTGATTTTATAATCTCTATTTCTTTTTCAATGAATTATAGTTGATTTATAATGTTTTAGTTTCAGAGGTAAAACATAGTGATTCTATATTTTTATAAGTTGTATTCTCACTTTCATTTTTCTCCACTCTAGTCTGTTATTTCCTTTTTTCTGATAGCTTTGCCTTTAGTTTGCTTTTCTTTTTCTAGTTTTTAAAATATAAATGTAGGTTATTGATTTGAGGTCTTGGTTTAATGTATCCAGTTGAAGCTATAAATTTCCCTTTGAGCACTGCTTTTTCTTCATCCCATGAGTTTTGTTATGTTCTGTTATCATTTTCATTCAGCAAAATGTATTTTCTAATTTCCTTCGTTATTTTTTCTTTGATCCATTAATTCTGTCGTGTTTATTTCCCCACATTTTTAAAATTCTTAGTTTTCCTTTTTCTTCTTGATTTCTAGTTTCGTTCCATCATTGCCAGAAAAGATACTTTGTGTGATTTTAATCTTTTAAAAAATATTGATGATTGTTTTGTGACCTAGAATGGTTTATCCTGAAGATTGCTTCATGTGCACTTAAGAAGAATGTGTCTTCTGTTGGGTGAAGTGTTCTGTATATGTCTGATATGTCTAGTTGGTTTTTATTATGCCAAGTCTTCTATATACTCATTATGTTCTTTTAGTTGTTCTATCCTGAATTGAAAGTGGGTTATTGAAGTGTCCAGCTGTACTTCTTAAACTGTCTATTTCTCTCTTCATTTCTGACAGTGTTTGCTTCCTGTATTTTGAGGCTCTATGTTAGGTGTGTATAAGTTAATAATTGTTGTATATTTTTGAAGGATTGACCCTTTTATCAATGTATAATATCCTCCTTTGTCTACTGTAATAGTTTAGTATAGCCACCCCAGCTTTCTGTTGGTTACAATTACGTGATATCCTTTTCTATCCTTTTGCTTTCAAACTGTTTGTTTCTTTGGATCTAAAACGAGTCTCTTGTCAACAGCATGTAGATGGATCACACTTTTTATTCATTCTGCCAATCTCTGCCTTTTGATTGGGGTAATTGTATCAGTAACTATTGATAAGAAAGGACTTACATCTGCTAGTTTGCTAGTCTTTTTTCTGTGTTTCTTATACCTTTTTTTCAATTCTTTTATTACAGCCTCCTTTTGTGTTTAATTGAACCCCTCACATAGCCTGAAATAGATCAAAATAAACTCAGTTTTGAGAACAAGGTCTGCTCTATTCCAGAACCAAGAACTCACACTGGGAACATCAGCTGTTTCTTTAAGACAGTTGCAATATGGGGAGGGGGATAAGGCAAGAAAAGTTAAAGCATTATAAAACTCTCCCTACTGTGTTACAATTGCCTTTTTATTTTTACTTTCGTTAATTGAAGTATAGTTGATTTATAATACTATATTAGTTTCCTGTGTATAGCATAGTGATTCAGTTATATTTTCCTGATTGTATTTCATTATAGGTTATTAAATATTTGATATAATTCCCTGTCCTATATAGTAAATATTTGTTGCTTATCTACTTTGTGTATAGTAGTTTGTATCTGTTAATTAAATACTCTTAATTTGTCCCTCTCCCTTTCCTCTCCCCTTTGGTAACCATAAGCTTGTTTTCTATATCTGTGAGTCTGTTTCTGTTTTGTATGTAGATTCAGTTATATCAGTTTTTAGATTCTACGTATAAGTGATATCATGTAGTATTTGTCTTTGTCTGACTTACTTTACTAAACATACTGTTCTCTAGGTCCATCCATGTTGCTGCAAATGGCAACGTTTCATTCTGTTTTATGGCTGAGTAATATTCCATTGTATATATGTACCACATCTTAAGCCCATTGTTTGTTGATGGGCATTTGGCTTGTTTCCATGTCTTGGCTATTGTAAATAGTGCTGCTGTGAACATTAGGGTGCATGTATCTTTCCCAATTAGTTTTCATTTTTTCCAGATATATACCTAGGAGTGGGATTGCTGGATCATACGATAGCTCTATTTTTATTTTTTTAAGGAACCTCCATACTGTTTTCCATAGTGACTGTACCAATTTACATTCCCACCAACAGTGTAGGAGGGTTCCCTTTTCTCCACACCCTCCCCAGCATTTATTATTTGTAGACATTTTGATGATGGCCAGTCTGACCAGTGTGAGGTGATACCTCATTGTGGGTTTGATTTGCCTTTCTCTGATGATTAGTGATGTTGAGCATCTTTTCATGTACACGTTGGCCATTTGTGTCTCTTCTTTGGATAAATGTCTGTATAGATCTTCTGCCCATTTTTTGTCTGGGTTGTTTGTTTTTTTCAATATTGAGTTGTATGGGCTGTTTGTATATTTTGGATATTAACCCCTTGTCAGTTGCATCATTTGCAAATATTTTCTCCCATTCTGTAGTTTGTCTTTTCATTTTGTTGATGGTTTCCTTTGCTGTGCAAAAGCTTTTAAGTTTCATTAGGTCCCATTTGTTTATTTATGCTTTTATTGCTTTTGTTTTGGGAGATTGATCTAAGAAAATATTGCTACAGTTTATGTCAGAGAATGTTTTGCCTATATTCTCTTCTAGGAATTTTATGGTGTCCTGTATTATATTTAGGTCTTTAAGCCATTTTGAGTTTATTTTTTTATGTGATGTGAGGGAGTGTTCTAATTTCATTGATTTACATGTAGCTGTCCAGCTTTCCCAACACCACTTGTTGAAGTGACTGTCTTTTGCCCATTTTATATGCTTGACTCCTTTGTCATAGATTGACAGTAGGTATGTGAGTTTATCTCTAGGGTCTCTATTCTCTTCCACTGATCTATATGTTTACTTTTGTGCCAATACCATGCTGTTTTGATTAATGTAGCTTTTTAGTATAGTCTGAAGCCTGGAAGGGTAATACCTCCATTGCTGTTCTTTTTCCTCAGGATTTCTTTGGCAATTCTGGGGTTTTTCTATGGTTCCATATAAATATTAGGATTGTTTGTTCTAGTTCTGTGAAAAAATGTCATGGATAGTTTGATAGGAATTGCATTAAATCTGTAAATTTCTTTGGGTTGTATGGCCATTTTAACAATATTAATTCTTCCAATTCAGGAGCCCAAGGTATCTTTCCATTTCTTTGAATCATCTTCAGTTTCCTTTATAAATGTTTTATAGTTTTTGGCATATATGTCTTTCACCTCCTTGGTTAAGTTTATTCCTAGGCACTTTTTTGATGCAATTTTAAAGGGGATTTTTTTTTTAACTTTCTCTTTCTGATATTTCATTATTAGTATAAAGAAATGAAACAGATTTCTATGTATTAATCTTGTATCCTGCTACCTTGCTGAATTCATTAGTTCTAATAGTTTTTGTGTGGAGACTTTAGGGTTCTCTATATAGAGTATCATGTCATTTGCAAATAGTGACAGTTTTACCTCTTCCCTTCAAATCTGCATACCTCTTCTTTTTCTTTCCTTTTTTTAAAAATTTAAAACAAGGGGGAAGCAGCCGCAAGGCACAGGATATTAGCTCGGTGCTTTGTGACAGCCTGGAGGGGTGGGATAGGGAGGGTGGGAGGGAGGGAGACACAAGAGGGAAGTCATATGGGAACATATGTATATGTATAACTGATTCACTTTGTTATAAAGCAGAAACTAACACACCATTGTAAAGCAATTATACCCCAATAAAGATGTTTTAAAAAAAATTTAAAACAATTTTTAAATGATTTTTTAAAAGATCTTTCTTCATACATTGATAGAGAACAATGTTTATTTTTTTTCACTCTTTTTTAGATTCTTTTTCCATATAGGTCATTAGAGAGTATTGAGACTAGTTCCCTGTGCTATACAGTAGGTTCTTATTAGTTATCTATTTTATATATCGTAGTGTGTATATGTCAATCCCAATCTCCCAATTTATCCCTCTCCCACTTTCCCCCCTGGTAACCATAAGCTTGTTTTCTAAATCTGTGACTCTATTTCTGTTTTGTAAATAAGTTCATTTGTACCAATTTTTTAGATTCCACATATAAGCGATATCATATGATATTTATCTTTCTCTGACTTACTTCACTCAGTATGACATACTCATGTCTCTCTTCAGATTGTGTGACTCTTTTGCCTTTTACCTCTTTTTCTTGTCTGATTACTGTGGCTACAACTTCCAATACTACATTGAATAGAAGTGGTGAGAGTGGGTATCCTTGTCTTGTTCTGAAAGCAGGAAGGCTTTCAGCTTTTCATGGTTGAATATTTGATTGCCTTTTTCTTAATTAGGCATTCACTCTGTTGCTATAAATCTTTTACTATTTTTCAGAGTTTAAACAAAGTTGATTCTGACAGTTTTGGCAGATTTTTTCAGTGTTTCTTAGGAGTGATGGGTTCTTGGAATTCACTAGTCTGAAATTTTCACTCCCCTTGATTCCTGATGACTCTTTTTGTACATAAAATTTTATTGAAACACTGTACCACTTGTTTGTTGATATATTATCTATGGCTACTTTTGCTCTACAATGGCAGAGTTGCGTGGTTGCAACACAGACTATGTGGCCTCAAAACCTAAAATATTGTTATGTTTTCCCAATGAATTAAAATGCCAGTTTAATCAGTCAAATATAGATTCATGTTCCTAAGCTATCTATTTTTGTGTGTGCTCAAAAGCTCTTTTCTAATAAGAGTACTATACTCTTAATTATTTCACTTTTATAGGTAATGTTGATCAATATGTGTCATTTCATTACTGTTTTTTCAATGTTTTTTTAAAATATATGTCTTGTCTGCTATAGATGGAAATTAGAATTATTTTATCAAGGCTTCCAACTCCTCACAATTCCTTTGGAAATTTGAATAATATATAATATGTAATCTTTGCAATATTGGGTTTTTCTTTCCTAGAAAATAACATGTGTCAGTTTATCCAGTTTGTTTTCATTTCTCCCAATAAACTCTTCTAATATTTACATTGAGCTTGTGTATTTACTGTGATTAATCCTTATAGTTTTATATTTTATTGTTATTTTGTATAGGTTAATTCATCTTATGTTAAATAACAGTTGTGTTACACAGGCAGTATTTTTGGTGCCAGATTTGATAGGCATGCTTTTAATGCCCTGATAGATGAAATCTCATGTGGCAAATGTTATATACTGTTTATGTCTACCTAGAGTATTGGATTTAGAAAAGTTTTTAGGTCTGTTTCAATTCAGCTGTAAAGAGGACTTTTATAGTTGAATTCATTAATTTCATGAATATGGACTAGGAAATGGCAATACATGTCCTAATTTTATATACCTGCTCTTCTATTTCACCATTAAGCATCACAAATAACTACTAATATCACTTATACAGTATTAACAAGTTAAAGAAGTTTCCTCCAAGTTTTGACTTTACTTAGAGTGTTTTTTATTTATCAGAAATTGGTGAAGTTTATCAAATAAATGCCCTTTAGCAACTGTCAAAAATCATTTGGTTCTTTATTAAAGTAAAACAATATACAGAGTAGGTTAAAGAATTTCTAATTATAACTCATCTGTCATTTCCTGTGATAAAATCAGTTTGGTCATAATATATGATTTTTAGTTAACGTATGACTGGACTTGTTTTGTTAGATATTTGAGGTTTCATGTTATACTTATTAGTGAAATTTATCAGTATTTTCATTCTTTTTGTGACACTGTATATCAGATATAACAGCTTGATAAAAATAATTCCAGGGTTTCAACCTTTTTGCCCTATACTCTGAAATATTTTGAAGAAAATAAGAGTGTCTCTTACTTTGAGATTTGAAAGAACCTGCATAACACAATTGGATTATAGTGTCACTCTTGGGGGTAATTGTTTTAAAACCTTTACAGACTTCTTTCATGGTTTTTGCTATACTTTTACACTTTTTCCTTAGTTAACTTGGTCATATATATTGATACTTCCTGGTGGAATTTTCCATTATATCAGTTTTAATTTTTTTTATTAGAACAGAGTAGAGAATTTTTTTTTTTTTTTGTGCTGTATGCGGGCCTCTCACCATTGTGGCCTCTCCTGTTGCAGAGCACAGGCTCTGGACGCGCAGGCTCAGCGGCCATGGCTCACGGGCCCAGCCGCTCTGCAGCATGTGGGATTTTCCCGGACTGGGGCACGAACCCGCGTCCCCTGCATCAGCAGGCGGACTCTCAACCACTGCGCCACCAGGGAAGCCCCAGAGTAGAGAATTTTTATTCTTCTCTTCTAATTTTATTAAATAAAATTTTTTATCAGGATAATATATATGTGCATAAGTTTTTTAAGTCACATTTACTGAGGGCATTTAGTGGACAACAACAGTATCCTGATGGAAACGTCCCCATCCCTTAGCACTGTTCCTCAGAACAACTTTAAACTATTTAAGGTGTTTTTCTAGTGTTACCTCTATGTTTCAAAGGAATATGCTCATGCCATTATTTATTTAGTGATTTTTAGAAATTATGCTTTTATTTCCAGTAACAGCATAGGAACATTTAAACTCTATGATTCAAACTTTTTCTTCTTCCATCTTTTAAATATAGTTATAATTTTAATAAAATTTCAGTGTTTATATTATTATGACTGTGTTTATATCATTAACTGATAAGCCATCTATGAATGTTTCTTTTTTATACTTCTGAATTTTCATACATTTAATAATTATCTTGTTTTCTCATTAGCAAATTCTTATTAATTAATTGCAATACAAATGTGAAATGTCCATCAGTATTATTTTCTAAACAGTCAAATGCATTGTTTAATCTAGCATTTCTATTTTTTCCCTGGAGACCTTTTTTTTCCTTAATCCCTCCATTCCACAATGATTGCTTTCTGGGTATACTGAAGATTTGTCATCCCAAGAGTATTTTCATTCATCTCCTATGTTGTACTCCGTGTTTTCTAAATCTCATGAGTGTCTGGTTTACTCACCCATTTTGTTGGAGCAAATTTACCGATAGTCTTCTGTGAAAGGACATATGCAGAATGTATTATAAATTTTTGAGCCATTTCATGTTTGAAAATCTCCTTATACTGTTCAGAAACTTGGTTTAGAGGAATGATATTCTCTCAGAATTTTAAAGGCATTGCTTCATTTTCTTCTAGCTTCTGATGTTATGCTTGAGAACTTTGATGCTATTCTATTTCCCAGCCCTTGTAGGATCATCTCTTTTATTTCCAGTGTTCTGAAATTTCACAATAATGTGCTTTGGTGTAGGCTTTTTCCCAATCATTTTGTTGATACTTCGTTGCTTCTTTCTATTAGGAGACTCATATCCTTAAATTCTGTGAAACTTTTCCATTTTATTCCTTTGATAATTTTCTCTTTTCTATTTCCTTATTTTTAAATTCAGGTTATTTTATCAATTCCTGAAGTAATCCTTCAGTTAAAAAATCTCCTCTCTTCCATTGTCTGATTTTCTTGTTGCTGTCAATATTATTTAAATTTCTAGGAAATTTCCTTGGTTTTAACTTCCAGTGTTTCTTCTTTTAGAAATTGTGAGCTTATTTTTAAATTCCAAGGACTCTATTTTTTCCTGATTCTTCCCCTTTTTGTAACACTGTGTTCTTATTTCAAAGACAAAGTATGTTCTCCAAAGATATTAATTATTGCCATTTTTGAAGTTTTATCTGTTTCTTGTATTTTCTGTTTTCATCTTGCTTCCTTTTCTCTTGTTTATTTAGGGGGCTATTTCATGTTGGAGAGTTTCCTGAACATCTCATTATCTTTCACTGTTGGTTTACATTTAGGAAGGAAACATAAAAGAACTGCTTAGAAGCTCTGTATGTGTGAACAGGGCTTTCAAATAGCAAACTTTAAATTACAGTGACTGTACAGTAATCCAGCTCCTTCATTAGGAGAACACACAAATGTCTTTTCTCTAAAGTCCTTCCATTTTTCTGTGTATACATTATCTAATAACCGCTTAGTATGTATAAGCCTGGTTGCTGAAATTTTGGAAGCAGGGTAACAAAGGGAGCCTTGAATTTCCAAGGTTGAATATGTATATTTTTATTTAATTATGACATGTGGAGCTTTGCACTTCACCCCATCCTATCTTGTGTTTGATCATGGACACAGAAACAAGTCTCTTTTTCATTTGTCACAGTGTCTTTTTTTGAATTTGTAGTTTAATATCATTCTGTGTAAAGAGTTAAAATCTTAAGCTACTAAAATAAATTTTACTGTTCCTTGTTGTATTGTGCAATGCCAGGTTTAAATGCAAGTATATGAGCATTTAAATCATATATGAAATCACAGAAATTATACAATTTGCTTTAGTTCATGCATGCATATGAATTTCATTACCACAGTTGTGAAAATGCTGCACAAAAGTAACTAAACTGTTTTTTGTTTTACTTATTGATATGTGCACATTCTATAGATACTCTGGCTTGCTGTTGAGTGAGAAGGACTGAACAGAAAAGAAATTTTAGTTTCCTTTAGTTTTTTGAAAAAAAAATTATTTTCAATGTAAGTAGTTGGCTAATTAAGGATATAATATAAGTAAGACAGGATATGGTGGGATCCCTTGATTGTTCCAGTTTTTTAAAATGTCATTATCTTTTTTCTGCATTTGGAGTTAAGATTTGGTCTTTGGGAGCTGTCAGCTTCCTTGCTTACTTACTTAACAGATAAAACACACCTACCTTGTACTCAGTGTCTTGCTGAACTGCCACATATCATGAGTCTACTGAAATTCTATGCTCGTGGATCACCCACAAATGCTATATGCACGTGATGTGGTAAGGAACAGCAGGGAGCATGCATACTGCACCAGTCTCTTTTGCTCATGTATGTGCTCCATTGTCTCATGGTGTTTCATTCATAATACCCAAATTGAAAGGTATAATTATTAAGAACTTCAAGACAGCAACAGCAGAGCTTTAAACCAAGGTGGAGCTCTTTTGAGCACAAGGCCATACATATACATGAAACCTGTTTGCATTGGTCTTTTCAAGTAAATAATTCAGAAAATTATTTGTTTTCTAATTCATTAATTTCTGCTTTTCTTCTGTCATTTCCTTCCTCCTATTTTCCTTACATTTTTTTGTTTTCTTTCTAACTTTTCCATTTGAATGTCCAGTTTAATTATTTTCATTCTTATTTAATAAAAATATATTTGAGGCTATGAATTTCATTTGAGTATAACTGTAACCGAACTGTATAAATTTTGATATTTAATGATATAATTGTTCATTTTTTATAAATACTCTATAATTTTGATTTACTATTTCATATGGAAGTCACTTAGCAGCATAACTTTTAGTTCCTATAATATGTCTTAGTCTAAAAACACAGGTGTTTTTGAAAATGTCACATAATTTCCATTAAATAAAATTTGAATCCAACTTTGTTATGGATTGAATTATGTCTCCCAAAATTATATATTGAATTATTAGCCCCCAGAACTTATTGGAAATAGGGTCTTTTCAGATGTAATCAAAATAAGATGAAAACATACTGGATTAGGGTAGACATTCTTACAGTTACTGGTGTCATTATAAGAGAAAGGAGAGGGATATTTGGACACTGAGATGCAGGAAAATAGCCATGGGAAGATGGAGGCAGAGATTGGAGTTATGCTACCACAAGGCAAGAAATGCCAAAGATTGATTTCTAGCAACCACCAGAAGCTAGAAGACGCCAGGGAGGTATCTTTCCTAGAGACTTTGGAGGGAGTATCACCCTGCTGACTCCTTGATTTAAAACTTCTAACCTCCAAAACAATGAGAGGATCAATATTTGTTGTTCTAAGCCACCCTAGTTTGCTAAATTTTTATGGCAGTCATAGGAAACTAATATAGATTTTGGTATCAAGAAGTATAGTGCTGCTGTAACAAATACCTAAAAATATAGAAGTGGCTTTGGATTTGGGTAATGGATAGAGGCTTGAAAAATTTGGGGGCACATGATAGAAAAAGCCTAGGCTACCTTGAAGAGACTGTTGTTGGAAATATGGAGGTTAAAGATGCTTCTGGTAAGTTCTCAGATGGAAATGAGAAACATGTTATTGACCACTGGAGGAAAGGGAATCCACATTATAAAACGGCAGAAAGAATGGCTGGTTGAATCATGTTCTTCTGTTGGATAAAAAGAAGAACTTGTAAGTGATGAACTTGAATATTTACTTGAGATTCCCAAGCAAAATGTGGAAGATACAGTCTGCTTTCCTGCATCTAACAGTGAAATGTGAAAAGAAAGAGAAAATTTGAAGAAAAAAGGAACTAGAACTTGATTTGGAAAAGTATCTGCCTATTCATATTGAAAAAGATGCTAAGACATGCTCTGTAGAGAACACCAAGTCTGTAGCTGGGCAACCTTCTGCTGGAGAGATTAAGGATGTAACTCATGGATCCAATCAAATATTTCAGCAGAAGCCAAGACTAGAGATGGGGTTATCCAGGAAGGATCTGTAGAGAATCCTCATGTGTAATAGCATTGTTCCTCTTGAAGGAATGGAAGACTACAATGTTTTTGAGGATGTTATACTAGCAAAAAGACTTCCAGCTTGGACTGCCGGGGAGAAAGAAAGGATGAAATGAAGGAAAGCTGTTGAACTTCTGGAAATCTATGGGCAGAAAAAGTTACTTGGCTACCAACATGTGTTATCCTTCAAGTTAAGTAATGAATGACTCTAAGGTTGGCTCAGTAGCTGATGGGGCCAGTGGGACATCTGTAAGCCTAGAGGATGGAATATTAAGCCATAGAGGATTATTCATGGACCTTGAAATATAATGGAATTTTCCCTGCTGGGTTTGTACTTGTATAGGACTCATGACCCCTTTAATTCCTTCCAATTTCTCACTTTGGGAATGGGTATGTCTATACTATGCCTGCCCCACCATTGTATTTTGGAAACACTTTCTAGTTTCACATGTCCACAGGTGGAGAGGAATTTTATCTGAAGATCAGCCATATCCAGAGTATTACCCATACCTGATTAGATGATTTAGAAGACAAGATATAAGACCTATTGAGTTGACAGCCACAAAAAATAATGAAATAATGCCATTTGCAGCAACATGGATGGACCTAGAGATTATCGTACTAAGTGAAATAAGTCATAAAGAGAAAGACAAACAGCATATGATATCGCTTAAATGTGGAATACAAAATGTGACACAAATGAACTTATCTACAAAACAGAAACAGACTCACAGACATAGAGAACAGACTTGTGGTTGCCAAGGGGTAGTGGGTAGGGGAAGGATGGATTCGGAGTTTGGGATTAGCAGATGCAAACTGTTACATATAGAATGGATAAACAACAAGATCCTACTGTATAGCACAGGGACCTATATATAATATCCAATGATAAACCATAATGGAAAAGAGTATGGAAAATAATGTGTGTATATATATATATATATATACACACACACACACATATATATATAAAACTGAATGACTTTATAGCAGAAATTAATACAACATTATAAATCAACTATACTTTATATTTTATTTTTTTATTTGGCTGCATTGGGTCTTAGTTGCAGCATGCTGGCGGTATCTTCATTGCAGCATGTGGAATCTTTCATTGCCACATGCAGGCTCTTCGTTGTGGCATGCGGGCTTGTCTCTAGCCATGGCACATGGGCTCTCTAGTTGTGGTGCATGGTCTCTAGCATACACGGGCTGAGTATTTGCAGCATGTGGTCTTGTTGCCCCATGGCATGTGGGATCTTAGTTCCCCAACCAGGGATTGAACCCATGTCCCCTGCATTGGAAGGTGGATTCATAACCACTGGATCACCATGGAAGTCCCTCAACTATGGCTTAATAAAACAATTTTTTTAAAAAAGAATAAGACCTATTGAGTTGACATTTAGATGAGATTTTGGCCTTAGAGTTAATCCTAGAATGAGTTAAGGCATTTAGGGGTGTTGGGATGAAGTGAATGTATGTATTTTGTACGTGGGAAAAGCAAGAATTGTGGGTGGGGGGCAGAAGGTAGACTGTTGGGGGTTGAATTGTGTCCTCCCCCAAAATATGTTAAAGTTTTATCTGCCAGTATGTAGTCTAGGTCTTACTTACTAATTCTTACTAGATTCTTAGACAAGCAGCTTCAGTTATGTACTTTTTCCCAATCTCACAGAGCCTTGCTGGCTGCATGGGCCCTCCTGCCCATTTTTCTCTGTTTCTAGCTGCCACAAGTATCTGGACTATGCTGATTCTTTCAGCACTCTTGGGGTAGGGGACTAGAAATCAGGCCCTTGGGGAGCACATTAAAAGTCCAGAGATGTTAGAGCCATACTCCACTCCTCCCTCCCTCCTGTAAGAGAAGCCTCAGTTCTGCGCCTTCTCCAAATTTCGCAGAGTTATACTGGGCCACAGGAAGGTGTCTACCCCTTTTACTTTCCTAGCAGCCTCAGGGGTACAGACTATGTTTTATGGTTTGATATTTATCTGGCTGGGAGTTAAGTTGTGTTTACTGTTTACTATTCTCTCTATGTGTAAGTATCAGAGTGTTAAATTTGGTTGTATGTCCTTGTTTTTATCTCCCCTGTTGCATAGGAGTCCTACTGATGTGTGTACCCATATTTCTTCTCTTTCTGTTGTCTCTTCTTTTTACCTGATGCCCCAAGTTTCTTTCTCTTATCATTACTTTTCTGTTTAAAGAACTTCCTTTAGCCATCTCTCTAACAATAGATCTACTAAACAGAAAGCATAATTGTGGCTACTAGGGGCTGGAAGGTGGAGAAGATGAGGAGATGCTGGTCAAAGGTTACAAGCCTTCATTTATGAAGTGAAAGATCTCTGAGGATCTAATGTACAGCATGGTGACTATAGTTGGTAATACTGTGTTGTATACTTAAAATTTCCTAAGAGAGTATACATTAAACATTTTCATCTAACATGCAAAAAAAGGTAGCTATGTGAGGTGATGGATGTGTTAATTAACCTGATTGTAGTAATCATTTCACAAAGAATGTCAAATCATCACATTGTATACTTTAAATGTATACAATTTTGTCAATTATATCTCAATAAAGCTGGTAATAAAAAAGGATAGATCTACTAGTGACATTCTTTTTTTCTCTAATGTCGGAATGCTTTTATATTCCCTCAGTTTCCAAAGGTGGTGGACTGTTCTTTCCTTTCAGCACTTGAAATAATTTTTGTAGTTTCCTTCTGGCCTCCGTGGTCTCAAATGAGAAATGTGCTGTCATTTGAATTGGTGTTTTCCTATAGTTCATGTGTTGTTTCTCTCTGGTTGCTTTCAAAATGTTTTTCTTTGATTTAGTTTTCAGAATTTTAATTGTGATGTTTCTTGGCAGGGATCTCTTTGGATGTATTCTATCGGTATTTGATATTTACTCTGCTTTATGAACCTGTACGTTCTTGTTTTTCATCAAATTTGGGAAGTTTTAAGCCGTTATTTATTTGAATATTTTTTTAGTCCTACTTTCTTTCTCCTCTCCTTCTGGCACTCTGATGATACACATTTTTTTCACAGATCACTGAGGGTCTATTCATGTTTTCTTCTGCATTTTTTCTCTATTATTTAGATTGGGTGAATTCTATTCATCTGTCCTCAAGTTCACTGATTTTATCATCTGTTATTCCTACCCTATTTTTGAGCCTTTCCAGTGAGATTTTTATTTCTGTTATTTGGCAACTTTTATTTGTAATAACATGTCTTCCCAGAAAACTAACAAGATAAATAACATTTTCAAATTGTGGGGTTTTACCTATTCTTTTCTAATCATTACACTTCCTATTTATTTCTGTTTGCTTATTGTGTTGGCTAGGACCATCATTAAAATGCTTAATAGTAGAAGTTATACTATCTTTAATTTACTCAAGGCTTTATTAAAAATTCTTTGAAAGTTTTACCAGAAATATCATCTTTTTCATGTGTTTTTTCTTTGGAGTTACCTTTAGTTAAGTTAAGGAAGTTTTCACTTTATTTTGCTAGACATTTTTATAATGATGGTGCATTGAATTTCATCAAGTCCTTTTTTTTTGTCAGTGAGATGTTAATATTTTTCCTTTAAATTAAAGAAGTGAACTTCTTTAATTTAAAGGAAAAACAGAGATAGATTATCAAATCTATGTGCCATCCTAAAATACATCTGACTTATTTCTTTTTGCTTAACTTTATTTATTTATTTGGTTGCACTAGGTCTTAGTTGCAGCAGGTGGGCTCCTTAGTTGCAGCTCCAGGGCTCCTTAGTTGTAGCATGCGAACTCTTAGTTGAAGCATGCATGTGGGATCTAGTTCCCTGACCAGGGATCGAAACCAGGCCCCCTGCATTGGGAGCGTGGAGTCTTATCCACTGTGCCACCAGGGAAGTCCCCACATCTGACTTATTTCTACTTTATTATTTCAAATCCTTCCTGAATTCAATTTGCTAATATTTTGTTTAGGATTTTTGCTTTTATGCTTATACCTGACTTTGATTAATAATTGTATTTAATGTTCTTCTTATCTAATTTTGGCATCAGGATTATGTTAACGAGCTAAAAGGAGTTTATAGTTTTCTCTTTTTTCTAAGTTTTTAAGCACTGTGCCTAAGATGAAAGTTATATGGTCCTTAACGTTTTTGTTTGAATACCCCATAGAGGACAAGAAATGATAGTAAAAGATATACTTTCAAAGATTTATTTATTTTATAGCTTATTGGTCTAGTCAGGCTTTCCACTTCTTATTTGAAAATTTTGGTATACTTTTATGTTTCTAAATTATTATCCACTATATGGGTGCAAATATATTGGCATAAATATGTACGTATTAGTCTCCTGATGTGATAGTCGTCTGATGTTTTTATATTTTACCTTCTCTCTTCTTTTGATTATACTTGTCAACATTTGTATTTTTATTTTTTTATTTATTTTTTTAAAAAATTAATTAATTAATTTTGGCTGCATTGGGTCTTCATTGCTGTGCACGGGCTTTCTCTAGTTGTGGCAAGTGGGGGCTACTCTTCATTGCAGTGCATGGGCTTCTCACTGCAGTGGCTTCTGTTGTTGCGGAGCACAGGCTCTAGGCACATGGGCTTCGGTAGTTGCGGCATGTGGGCTCAGTAGTTGTGGCTCACAGGCTCTAGAGTGCAGGCTCAGTTGTGGCGCACGAGCTTAGTTGCTCCACGGCATGTGGGGTCTTCCTGGACCAGGGCTCGAACCCATGTCCCCTTTATTGGCAGGAGGATTCTTAACCACTGCACCACCAGGGAAGCCCCAACATTTGTATTTTTAATTAGTTTTCTGAAATAACTTTGTTTTATGGACAATTTCTACTGCTTTTTTATTTTTTCATTTTCAGCTTTTACATTTATTAATTCATTTACCCTGATTTGTGTTCATCTTGCAGTTCTCTTTCTAGTTTTATATTTCAATACTTAATTCATTTATTTTTAATCTCCCATATTCAAGTACATTACCTTCTTAATATTACGTTGGCTACATCTCACAGGTAGTGTTTTTTTTTTTTTTTTTTGCGGTACGCGGGCCTCTCACTGTTGTGGCCTCTCCCGTTGCGGAGCACAGGCTCCGGATGCGCAGGCTCAACAGCCATGGCTCACGGGCCCAGCCGCTCCGCGGCATGTGGGATCTTCCCGGACCGGGGCACGAACCCATGTCCCCTGCATCGGCAGGCGGACTCTCTACCACTGCGCCACCAGGGAAGCCCACAGGTAGTGTTTTTATTTTCATTTATTTCTAAATATATCTTTTAACATTCTTCAAATTCTCTTTAACCAAGGATATTTTAGAACTGTCTTTTTTCTTAATTTCTAAGTTGTATGGAATTTAGGGACCACCTTTTAAAAACAGATTTCTGAATATGTTGAATTGTAGTGTGTGGACATGGTTGGTACAATGTGATTATTTTAATTAATTAAGACATTCTTTGTCAGTTTTTTCAAATATTCCAAATATGTTTTTATCCTACCTTCAAATAAAGGTTATGCTTTTTTTTCCAGTGTGCTGGTTAATTTGATTATTGAAATCCTCTATAAACCTTCTTATTTTACTTACTGGTTTCTGAGAAAGATCTGTTCAAATCTCCTATTATTGCACATTTTATAAATTCTCCATTGAGACTCAGTCAATATTTGCTTTACTTTAACAAAAAGATGTTGGATATGTAAATTAATGTTCATGGCTTTTATATATTTTAGTTGATTTTTCTTTACCAATATACAATATATTTGTCCCACTTAATGCTTTCTGCAATGAAACATATTTTGTCTATACCTGCTTTTATTTTAACATTTACTTGATGTAAAAATTTTTATTCATTTATTTTCTACCTTTTTTGCCATCTTATTAAGGTGCCACTCTTATGAACAGTCATGCTTGAACTTTAAAAAAATCCATTTTGAGGATCTCTGTCTTGCAATAGATAATTTTAACCAATTAAAATTTATGTGATTACTGATATAGTTGGCTTTATTCCTGCCATCTTATTTTGTGTTTTCTCTTTCATTGTTTTATTCTATTCTTTTTTCTATGTTGGATGATCAAATTTATCTTTAAGTTTGACTTACCTATTATTTGTTCAGAAACGGAATCCGTAACTCTAATTCTTCTAGAGTTGATCCACATATTAACACACTCTTAACAAACATCTACAAAATAGCATTAGCCTTCTGCATTTCCTCTCTTCTCCCTTCAGTGCTCCTATTTATTTGTTATGTTACCCCTTTCTATCTGCAATTTCAGATCTTTCTTCATTTTAAATTTTAATTATTTACTTCTTTTATATATTTCAAGTCTCTTCTTTTAGAACATAGTTGTCTGTGAATTTGTTCTTAATAATCTGTCTTGTATGCTGTTGTCTCTCTTATCATTTATCGTCTTTATTTTCTGCCTTGTTCTGTACAATTCCAGAAAGCTGTTTTAGGCACTCTTCATATAAATGATTTATGTTGTAATAATTATCCTTGCTTGTAATGCTTTTCTGAAATATGTTATACTGTTCATTTCCCTCTACACTTTTTTCATTATACTACCTATATCTATTATTGTTATATTTTATTTCATCAGCATAGCTTTCATCTCCTCCATAGAATTTGTTTCTGTGAGCACAACGCAGATGCTGGCTAAAATTTCCTCTTATTTTAGCAATCAGTTTAACAAACTATGTTCTTCTTTATCTTTTTAGTGTTACTTTTATTTCTTTATATTATTCTGAAAAATCTTTTGGCTCACTTGTTAGTTCTTTCTGTTGCAGACTTGAATGTGGCCTGATATTTGTCCAAAAGTGTGGGTGGATTCTCTTTACATTGTCTCTTTAGTCTCTAGGATACTCACAGAATCCTTTGCTCACATCTTTAATTTGAAAGTTGATTAAAATAAGTTTCTGTTATCAGTCTGGTGATTCAGTAACCTGAGGGTAATGGTAAGATGCTATTGTAGTGAGCAGCCCTGGTACAGTAATTTTACTTTTTCATAGATTTTATTTCAGAAATCTACTTTCTGCATCTAGTTTTCTGCTTAGCCTGACTTCCACTTCGGAGACATTATAATTCATTGTCCATTTTTATTCCTGGTGCTACTGCCCCCAATGCCAGAGAAAACCCTGATATATTTAGAAATGGTTTTAAAGACCTAAATAAATGGAGAGACATGCCTTGTTCATGGATTTTGAAGACTCACTGTGGTGGAGATGTTAACAATTCCCAAATTGATTCATAGAGTCAAATGAATGCCATTCAAAATCCCAGCAAGATCTTTGTTTAGAAATTGAAAACTAATTCTATAGTTCATATGGAAAGGCAAAGTTACTAGAATAGCCAAAACAGTTCTGAACAATACCTGATTGCAAGATTTTCCATAAAGCTAAAGTAATCAATGTGGTATTGGCACATACCAAGAGACACACAAATCAATGAAACAAAATAGAGAAATCAGAAGTAGACTCACACAGGTATGGCCATTTGATTTCTGATGAAGGTGCAAAGGTAATTAAATGGAGAAAGTATATTTTCAAGAAAATATGCTGAAACAATTGAAAATTTAAAAGAGAATAAAGGAAACTCAACATATGCCTCGTACCTTGTACAAAAACCAAAGATTAACTCAAAATGGATCATAGCCCTAATTGTAAAATGAAAAACAACATGAAAGTTTTAAAAGAAAACACAGGATAAAATGTATGACATGGGATTGGTAACATAATTTTAAGTAGGGCACCAAAACTATACATACAGATATGCTGCTGGATAAAATACAGGATATCAGTTATATCTGAATTTCAGAAAAACAATGACATAATAGTATAAGTATTCCCCAAATGTGTATTTTTCTTTACTAAATCTGGTAACCCTAGGGATAGACAATAGATCAATTGTTGCCAGAATCTGAGGGTGGGGGAGGGATTGAATACAAAGGAGTATGGGGGAATTTGAGAGGTAAAAGAAATATTCTATATCTTGATTGTTGTGGTAGTTATACAATTGCAGGTGTTTGACAAAGCTGGTACAACTATACACCAAAATGGGTGAATTTTACTATATTTAAGAGTCTGTCATACAGAGTGAAGTAAGTCAGAAAGAGAAAAACAAATACCGTATGCTAACACATATATATGGAATCTAAAGGGAAAAGAAAGGTCATGAAGAACCTAGGGGAAGACAGGAATAAAGACACAGACCTACTAGAGAATGTACTTGATATGGGGAGGAGGAAGGGTAAGATGTGACAAAGTGAGAGAGTGGCATGGACATATATACACTACCAAACATAAAATAGATAGCTAGTGGGAAGCAGCCACAGAGAACAGGGAGATCAGCTTGGTGCTTTGTGACCACCTAGAGGGGTGGGATAGGGAGGGTGGGACGGAGGGAGACACAAGAGGGAAGAGATATGGGAACATATGTATATGTATAACTGATTCACTTGGTTATAAAGCAGAAACTAACACACCATTGTAAAGCAATTATACTCCAATAAAGATGTTAAAAAAAAAGTGTACCTTAATAATGAAAATTGAAAGAAGTTGGAGTAAAATGGTAATTGTAGAATCCAGGCGGATATACGGTTGTTGTCGTAAAATCTTTAAAATTTTTCTGAATGTTTGAAATTTTTCACAATTAAAAATTGGGGGTGGTGAGGTCTTCCCTGGTGGCGCAGTGGTTGAGAGTCCGCCTGCCGATGCAGGGGACGCGGGTTCGTGCCCTGGTCTGGGAAGATCCCACATGCCGCGGAGCGGCTGGGCCCGTGAGCCATGGCTGCTGAGCCTGTGCGTCCGGAGCCTGTGCTCTGCAACGGGAGAGGCCACAACAGTGAGAGGTCCGCGTACCGCAAAAAAAAAAAAAAAAAAATGGTGGGGGGAGTTGAACAATATAAAACAGACAAACAAAACAGAAAACAAATAGAAATAGTTCTACCTCTTAGGGAATATGTCCACCATATCAAGAAACAACTATGCTAGGGAGATACCAAAGATTTCTCTTTGTTTTGACCATACTTGCCTTTAAAGTACTTGGGAGTAGCTGCTTCTGATAAGTTTCTGCAAGGCTAAGAAGGTTCCAGGAGTGCATTTTCCAACTTCTAAAATACCAATCCTCATGTCTTAATATTAGGGGTATTTGTGGTGTTTTTCTGGGATCAACAGTTCTTGTGATTCCACACTGTTTTTCCACAGAAAGGATTTGAATAGATGAAAGTTCATATCTTCATTCAGTCAGGTCTACTTTGCCTATTTCAAAGAAAAAATTCTTGTAATTTGTGTCATTTGAAGGGCATCTTTGCCCAATTTCCACAGCAGGGTTTTGCATATTTTAGCTAATTTGTGTCTGTTTCTAGGCAACATAGTAGGGTCAGGGGTAATGTTTTGGAACTCTCTTCTTATACCACTGTCTTGAGAAAGGAATAAAAATCAGGTTGGCAAATCTGGAAGAGTTTTGACAGAACAAAAACTTGATTTTGTTTCCTTGAATGCATGAAGATGTTTTGTTCAAATTCACATTTTAATAGTTTGTCGTCTATGTACAGGTCTATTTTCTTTAATTTATCCAAAACAAGTTAATATTTTTCTTTCTGTTCTTCAGCATGTTTTTTTTTTTATGTCCAGAACATTTTATTCCCAGTATTTGGTTCTTCCTTTCAAATGTTCTTGTTCCCTCTTTGGAAGACCTGAACTTTATAGCTTTGATCTCCATTGTCTGTGCTCATTTACTCATTTATACTTCATTTTTTATCCTCGTTCATAATTTTGCAGAATACAGGGTAAAAGAGACAGTATTAGATTTGCCTCTATATTGCATATTTAGGGGTTTTTTTTTAGCCATCGAGACTACGATTTTTATCTCTTTGTATTGTTTTCTGTTATCTATGTTTTTTTCTCTGCTTTTCAATTCCATCTTTTTTTGTTTCTTTTGATGCACATGTGCTTGTGCCTAAAAGACCATGTCTTCTTAAAGTCGTATTGAAGAAGCCAAGCATGGAAGATTTTCAGCACTTTTCCATAGATACTTTGTAAATATTTCTCATTCTTTCCTCGAAGCTGCCCACTATTCACTGGGAGAAGATTGCCAGAAAGTTAAAAAAAAAATAGCAATGGATAAGTGTTCTGGTTCAAGATATTGACCTAGGAAGATCCTGAACTTACCTCCACTCACAGACTCACCACATCAACAGCTATATATGGAAAAATTTTCCTGACAAGAGTCCTAAAAACTAACAGGTACACATTGGGCAAATGAGAAAAAAAGAGACACATCAAAGCAGGTAGGAGGGGCTGGGGTACAGTCTCACCATAAACCTTACCCCTGGCATGGTGACCCACAGCCAGGAAGAAACTCAAAACCTGGATCTTCTCCCTGAGAAACAAAGAGTTTGAACCTCACATTGGGAACCCCAACTTTTAGGCCCTGCACCTGAGAGATGAGTTCCCAAAGCACTTAGCTTTGAAAAATAGTGGGCCTTGCATCCACAAGACCCACAGGGAATAGCAAACTGAGAAAGTGCTCTTAAAGGGCTTTCCTGCTCAGACTCACTGGTCCCAGGGACCAGTGAAGAGGCAGCCAGACTTTTTGTGAAAAAGGCTTATTTGATTATCTTAAAGTGTCAGCCTGAGGGGAAGACATCTAATTAATGCACATCCAGGTGTCTGCTAGGTTATTCTCCGGGAAGGGAGGTTGGCAGATGCCACCTTTGCTCTCTCTGCCTCATTCCAGATTACCCGTATCTCCCAGAAAGGAGCTTGTACCCTCTTCTCATGCCCCAATTTTTGTGGTTGCCACCCAGGAGGCTCCTCTAGACTGCCTAGCTCTGGTGGCCAACAAGGCTTATGCTCACTGGCCCCAAAGGACTGTAACCAGCAGAGAAAGAGTTCTTAAAGGGCTACTTCCCCAGGGCACAGCAAGAGGTGACAGTCCAATGAGCCCAGGCTTTCTGTTGAAAGAGGCCTATTAGATTATAGCTGAGGCCTGAGAGGCAGGCTTCTAATTAAACACACGTCTAGGGATTGACTGTAATCGTGTTTACAGAGACCTAGAAGGGAAGGTGCTATCTTCGTGCTCTTCCTCTGCCAGGTTCCAGAGCACCAGTATTTCACAGAGGGGAACTTTTTCATGTATCTGGTGCACCAGTTTTTGTGGCTGCTGCTAAGAGGATGCCCTTAATCACTTGGCTGTGGAGGCCAGCGGGGCTTGCGGTACCACAGGACTGTAACAATCAGAGTCAGTTCTTAGATGGCTACCACCCTCAGGGCACTGCAGAGACAGAGACTGAAACCCACCCCAAGTCCTTCTGTGAAAAAGGCCTATTTGCTTGTCCTGGAGCTTTGGCCTGAGGGCCAGGCATCTTGTTTGTCACACATCTAAGGGCCTACTGATGTTCTCTCAAGGGACGGAGGCCAGTGGACGTCATCTTTGCACTCTCCCCTTGTCTCACTTCAGCTTGCTGGTATCTCTCAGAAAGGAGCTTGTACACTCATCTGGTCCCCCAATTTTTGTGACTGCTGCCCAGGGGACATCTCTAGATCGCCTGTCTCTCATGACCAATGGGACTTAAGCTTGCAGTCCCACAGTACTGTATATATTTGCAGACTTTAAAAGCCACTCCCTGAGGAGCTGGTGTTCAATCAGCCTGAATCTAGGTGCTGACTGAGATCCTCCCCTTTGGGACACTGACAGGTCTTGGCACACCCTCAACTACTGGGAGCCGTTAAAAATAAAATGTGCTGCTTGGACAATCACAGTGGTTCACTCTCTGTGCTGTGGAGTTCAATGAGCTTTGACATATGCTCAATGTCTTATATCTACCATTAGGGTATTAGTCAGAATAGTTTCACTACCCTAAGAAATCCCTTGTGGTTCATCTAGTCAACCCTCCCCTTTACCTGAACTCCTGGCCACCGTTGATCTCTTTGAGTTGTATATACTTTTGCCTTTTCCAAAATATGATGTGATTGTACTGTATGTAGTCTTTACAGATTGCCTTCTTTCCCTTAACAATATGTATTTAAGGTTTATCCATGTCATTTCATAACTTAATGGGTCATTTTTTGTACTGCTGAATAAGATTCCATTGTAAGGATATATACAGTTTGCTTATCCATCCACCTCTCAAAGGGCATTTTAGTTGCTTCCAGTCTTTGGTGATTACAAATAAGGCTGTTATGTTTTTCAGTTCTATAATTTTATTTGGCTCTTTTTAATAACATCTATTTATTTACTGAGATTTTTTTATTTTGAGAGAATTTGTAATTGCCTGTTAAGCATTTTATGGTGTCTACTTTAAAATACTTGTGACAGAATTTCAATATCTGATTCATCTTAGTGTTAGCATCTTAGCATTAGTTGATTGTTTTTTCTCATTCATGTTGTGCTTTTTCTGGTACTTGATATGGTGGGTGATTTTTGACTGTGTCTTGCATATTCTTGAGCATCACTGGATTTTGGTATATGAGGAGACCCTGGAACCAACCCCCATGGATACCAAGAGAAAACTGTATTACTACCTCAGGTCTAGAGAAAAGTGGGAAGAAAAAATAGAGCAAACCCCCAATGATTATTATTTTTTAATATATTAGAACCACACAATGAAGAAATATATACCAGTAGCTCTTACTTTTCAGCCAGGTACCTCATTCCTCAGAGTAGCAAGTAAGGGGTAAGACAATAGTCCAATAGTATTAATCCAGGGAAGTCTCCTCACATAGAGACTTCTTGAAATCAGTGTTTTTGTCTTATTATTGAGTTGTAAGAGTTTTTGGTATATATTCTGTATACAAAACCTTGATCAGATAAAATTTTTTGCAAATATTTTTTTCTCAGTCTGTTTGCCTCTTTATTCTTGAAAGTCAGAGAAGTTTTTAATTTTGATGTATTCCAATTTGTATAGTCTTTATTTTACAATTTTCACATAGCCCAAGGCCACACAAATAAGAGATAAGCAATCCAATAACACTTGGCATTATTAATTTTTAAAATTGCCAATGTAATAGGCAAAACACTATATCCAGTTCTTAAGAATTGTATTTATTTGATTATTAGAGATGTTGGACCATTTCTAATATTTTTTTTCTTACACTTATTAATTACCAACTTTTTTGGCCATGTCATAGAGGGCAAGTGTCACACATCTCCCAAAATATCCTGTGGTATTTTTGTTAAAAAGAATTCTGCATAGTCTGGATAGACCATGATGTTGACCAATACAGAACTGTTTTTCCTTCAATTCAAGTAACTTGTTAAATAGAGCATGTTATACCTATGTATAGTTTGGGAGACTCAATCCATTTCTAAAAATTAGGACAAAAGACAGGAGATTCATCATTTTTTATTATAACCATAATGTATCCACTACCAGTTATTGCCTGATAGAACATAAGTAGGACTTGGTTATGCTCCTTGTTGTTAATGACCCTAAGTCATTTTGGTATATATTCTTATACAAATCTGTATAAGCATGTATGTGAACACTATAGTTTCTCTTAATATCTTCATGAATGGAAGAACCATAATAAAATTTCCATACCTATTTACAACACATGTATTTTGCTGATATTTCACAATTTGGTGAAAAATTTAAAGTTTATTTTCTCACTCTTCTTTTTATTTAATGTGTATGACTCTGGCCTCAACTTAAACTTTGCATTTGCTCTTATACAAGTACATAGAAGCAGCAGGACAAAGTGGCGACATGGCAGTATAGAGGGTTAGGAGTTAGAAGCCGTGGGTTTAAGTTCCAAGCACTTAACACATTTATGGAACAACTCCCACAGTCCAAATTCTATTTAATTTGAACAGCTGAAGAGATGAAATCTAAATTTGCCATTTGTTAGTTGTTTAAACCTATGGAAGTCACTCCTTTTAGCTTTAATTTCCTCACTACAGGGTCATTAAGATTATGAAACAAGATAAAATTAAGAAAACTACTTGGTACATTATAAGTACAGCATACATGTAAGAGATTGCTATTATTTTGCAGTCACATCCCCTCTTCTCCTGAATAACTGGTGTTTTCCCATGTCTTATTTGGACCATCTGTAATTTAGATCACTTATTTTTGTGCTTAGTCTAAGCAGAGATGATTTCTATGTACATTTTCAGATTTCCATATATAGAGACATCTCAAAACACCTAGGAGTTTTTTGGTATATATTCTGTATACAAAACCTTGATCAGATGAAAATTTCTACAGAAGTTTTTTCTTAATCTCTTTGCCTCTTTATTCTTGAAAGTCTTACAGAGATCAGAAGTTTTTACTTTTGATCTGTTCCAATTTGTATATTCTTTGTTTTACAATCTTCACTTAGCCCAAAGCCACAAGAAATTTTCTCTCATATTTTCTGTTAGAAGTTTTATAATTTTAGCTTTACCTTTAGGTCTATGTTCCATTTGAAATCATTTTTTTGTATAGTGTGAAGTAAAGTGAAGATTATTTTATTTTTATTGTTTGCATATGGATATCCATTTGTTTAAGCACAATTTGTTGGAAAGCCTTTCTTTCCCCATTGAATTACCTCAGCACCATTTTAAAAAAGCAGTTGACCACATATGTATGTATCTATTTTTGAATTCTCAATTCTGTTCTATCGATCTATATGTCTGTTTTTATGCAAATGCCACATTTTTTTTCTTTACTGTAGCTTTATAGTATGCCTTAATCAGGTAGTATAAGCTTTCCAGCTTTTTTCTTCTATTTCAAAATTGTAATGGCTATTCTAGTTCTTTTGTATTTCCATGTAAAGTTTAGAATCAACTTGTCAATTTCTAAAAAAAACTGTGAGAATTTTATGGAGGGTTATATTGGATCTCACATCAATTTGAGAAGAATTGACACTGTAAGATATTCAGTCTTCCATTATAGGCAGAATTATGGTTTCCATGATCTGTGTCCCCTGGTGTCACTTCTGTAAAAATGTTACATTTCATGACAAAAGGAATGTGGAAATGTAATTCAAGTTACTAATCAATTGACCTTGAAATAGGGAGATTATTCTGGATTATCTGGGAGAGCAATGTGTAATCAATCACATGGGCTATTAAAAGCAGAAAGCAGGGGCAGAATTAGAATTATTAGAAATCCAAATGTTAATTTTTCAACCCAATATAAAAAGAACAACATAAGGAAAAGTGTCTATTTGTGTGCTGATTCACATTTAAACGTTTTATCTCTTTACACTGTTTAATTAAAGGACTTGTTTTGAGATGTTGTTGTTGTTGTTGATGCAACATACTGAAAAGGACACATCATTTCTGTGTTTTGGTGTTTTTTTCCCCCAAATCCATAACCTAACTCCAATCATGGGAAAACACCAGACAAACCCAAGTTAAGGATATTCTGTAAAGTAACAGACTAGTGATTTTCAATATTCTCAAATTCATTAAAGACAAGGAAATACTGAGGACCTGTTATGGACTAAAAGAGACAAAAGAGAATACTAAATATAATGTGGAACAAAACATGGTATTCGTGGAAAAATTGATGAAATTCTAATAAGGTCTATGATTTAGTTAGTGATGTAATACAAATGTTACTTTCTTGTTTTTGATAATTGCACCATGATAATATAAGATATTAATATTAGGGGAACCTGGGTGAAGGATATGAGATGTTTTGTACTATTTTTGAAAATCTGAAGTTACTTGAAATGAAAAAATTTTAGAAAATTTATACTAAGGCAATAAAATGGCTAGCACTTAGCAAAGTTCTGAGGGCATGAGCATATGACAGGTAATCTTTGAATGGGGCATGGTCTATCAATATTTGACTACAAGAAAGGGTTCTATCCTTTATGGGCTGAGTGTGAGAAACTTGAATGTGATCACACAGCACAGAAGGATCAAAGCAGTACATAAAAGGAATTTTTATATCTCAATTCCAAGTTTACCAAGTACCTCCCCTACTTGAGTGGTAACAGCTCAGCTGAAGGACGAATCTGTGCCAACAGGTTGATCCATCCTGAAAAGCAAAAATACATTTTCTTAAGCCTTTCTGGGAAGTCAAAGTCTTAACTAAAATAAATAACCTTAACATTATGGATTTTAAGTATCGTAACAGATCAGTCTAAACAAAGTTTGGAGGCAGACAAGTCCTTGGAACTATTCTTAATTTGTTCTATTGTAGGTGGCTGCCTCCCTCTTCTGCTTCATCTATATCAGGAAGTCTGAATTAATCTTTCTGTTCTGACTGCTGTCTTATTAAATATCTGATATTTTTCTTCATACTTTTACCTTTTTCTCTGCAGCATTGTCTTTACATCTTCTGCATAATTAAAGAGATATTCTTGCTTAGTTCAGTTATTAGAAGCCCTAGAAATGTGCCTGTGTGAAGTGAGCTGGCTACAATTTGATACACTGTATTACCATGGGCTTTAGCCCATGGATTATGGGACAACTCATAGTTGTCTTTGCTGGAATTTTATGGTTTGTAATACCTGGAGGGCATAGTGGTAATTTTGTACAACCTTTATTTCTTAAAAATAAGACATCATGGACTCTTGAAATGCACAGTGATTGAGAGAAATGAAAGAAAGGTATGAGAAGAAGAAATAAATAAAAGAAATGTTCTTTTTTAATGCAAAGGAAATACTTCACTGGTGTTATTTTCAGAAGACAAATATTTTCAGGTATGAGCCAGCTTTCAACTAACAGAGACTTACCTACTTTGGGATGTATATATCCCCCTGCTCTCCACACTCCTTCTGAATGCTACAGGGACTTCATTTTTTCTAACAACTGCTAAAATGCACGTTTGACAGTTTCATCACCAGTGGAAAAAGTCTGAAAATGGCATTCATATAGCTCTCTGTAAGATAGCAAGCACTTTGTGGAATACTCCAGAAAACAGTACCAAATACATGGTTAGTTGATTAAATGTAGTGGGAAACCAAAAGCTACATTATATTTTAAATTCTCAGAAAATGCATGAAGTTGTACATGGAGTATCCATGATCTCTTTCTATCCTCTCTCAATCACACACACACACACAATTTTAGTTTGTTATTCTGATATCTAGTTGTTTTATTTGCTAAAAGTCTCATCCTAGTAATGTAAGTGTAACAATGTTAAAAATTAACAGTATGATTTGTGCTTTTGACTAGAGTATATAAACTACACATTTTCTCTGTATAAACAGATAAAATTTTTCAGAAAGTTCAGTAAATGTTTATTATTAAAATCCATGTGCAAATATGAATAGATGAGAACATTTTTGGTAAGTTTTAGGTTTTTGACCAAAAGCCTAAGACAAATATATTTAATGGGAGAGAATTCATATACTTTCCCTTTAAGGTAAGGTACAAGGCAAAAATGCTTGTTACTTCCATCACTGGTTAACACAGGTAATCCTGTCACATTAAAATGGGGAAAATATAAATACCTGGATTGGAAGAAAACAATAACTTTCATTTTATATAGATAATTTGACCATTTACATATAGGAACCCCTATGAAATCAACATACAAATTATTAGAATGAAAGTGTTCATAGAGGAACAAAAATCAAGAGTTATTCCACACTTGGAATAGGTGACTAAGGTATTATTTCTATTAATATTATGAATGAAGTATGTCCTTTTCACTGTATATTCTTGCCAGTGTAATCAGTGTTTCATAAGGAGACAGTAGAGATAATGAGGAGGAAGAAATATATGAAGAGTGATTGTTGGTGATTTAGAATTTTCCAAAACTGTCAAAGGACCTCAATCCACAAACATAAGAAGCACTATAGGGACTTCCCTGGTGGTCCAGTGGTAAAGAATCCGCCTTCTAATGCAGGGGTCGCGGGTTCGATCCCTGGTTGGGGAACTAGATCCCACATGCCGAGGGGCAAGTAAGCCTGCCTGCCACAGCTACTGAGCTCGCGTTCCTCAACAAGAGAGCCCACGTGTTGCAAACTACAGAGCCCACACGCCCTGGAGTCCACACGCCCTGGAGCCTGCACACCACAACTAGAGAAAGAAAACCCATGCACCACAACTAGAGAGAAGCCCGCCTGCTGCAGCGAAGACCTGACACAGCCAAAAAAATAAAGAAAAATAAATAAATAAAATTTAAAAAAGAATCACTATAAAACCCAAGACATATAAATACAAAAAACTTCAAACCAAGGCACATCATAGTAAGACTGCTGAAAATAAAATGCAAGGAGAAAATCTTTAAAGACTCTCAACACAATATCATTAAGAACAACAATATAACTGACAGCTTACTTTTCAACATCAACAAAAACCAACAAGAAGACAGGGAATAATATTTTTAATGTAAAAAGTAAATACAAATTTAAAATTTAATAACTTATCCCTCATGTATTAAGGTGAATTAAATACATTTTTAGAAAACCAAAATGAGAGAATTTATCATTAGTAAGCCTGCCCTAAAATTAAAAACTAGTATTTAGGCTGCTGGAAAATTATTCCATGTTGCAGTTTGGAGATGCAAGGTGTAAAAAGGTAAATATAAATGAATTGTTGTCAGTATAAAACTACAGAACAGTAGCAGCAGCAGCAGCAGCAACAATGATGTTTCCTTATATATATATGAAAATAAAATATAGAAAACACAGAAAGTAATAAGTGAGGTTAAATTAGCCTGATGTCTTTTTAGTATTTGAAGTTTGGTAAAAGTAAGAATATTGGATTTTAAATCAAGACTTCATGTTTTAGTCTTTAGGATAAACATTAATATAGACCTGAAAGAATGTGCAAATAATAAGTTATAAGAGGGGTAAAATGGTATAATAAAACACAATAGAAAAAGGTGAGGTAAAAATAAAATTAGTTAACATAGAGAGGTGGGACAAAGAGCAAGCACATTGTACAATGGTAGATTTTAAGCCAAATATATCAGTCATTCCATTAAATAGCTTAATTTCCTAATTAAAGACAAAATCAGTCTGGATAAAAAGCTAGAGATGCCCTCTAAATAAAATGACATAAATAGATTGAAGAGCAAAATATGAAAAAGGGTTATGATATCAACAAAAAGAAAACTGTTCTAGTTGTACTCGTATGACAAAAATAGAACATAAAAGTAGAAGTATTACTAAAGATAGAGTTATTTCATAAGGATAGAGTCTCAAAATACCAGGAATATATATATATACATTCTAACTTTGTATAAACCTAATGAAATAATCTCAAAATACACTAAGCAAAGACTAACAGAACTAAAGGAATAGATTAATCCATAGTCCTAAGTGGAGATTTTAACATTTATTTCATAGTAAATTTAGAACAAGATAAAAGAAAAGATCATTTAAGTTTGAAGTAGAAGGAAGGAAATGATCAAAGTCAAGAGAGACATAATAAAATATGAAGCAAATATACAATAGAGAATAAATAAAGCCAAATGTTGGCTCATTTACAATATGTTTGATTTTTTTTCACTCTGTCAAGACCAATCAAGAAAAAAAAAAAAAAAGGCAGGACAGAAATACCCAGTACCTGGAATGAAAAATGAGCATCACTTTAGATCCTATGGATTATTATAAAGACATTAGCTGGGTAATTTGAACAACTTTACAAAAATAAATTTTTTAACTAGATGAAAGGAGAAAGTTTCCTTAGAAATACATGTGAATATTCAGATTCGAGTACTGGTTATGTAAGTATTCTCTTTTTATTTGTCACATTGACAGTTTTGTTCTGTGCACTTCTCAGTACGCATATCGTATTTTACAATTAAAAACCTGAGTAAAGAAAAAAAAAGAAATACATGTGAATAAATGAAACAAGAGGACATGGAAAATCTGAATAATTCTCTGTCTATTAATGAGTTTGATGTCATAATTAATTTGAATATCTATGGAAACCTTTCCCAATTAGTGTCTGCTTATGCATAGGATGAAGTGATTTGTGTCCCTCTGAGAACTAGTGGAAATGCCAGCTAAATTTTTTTTCAAGTCTGCTTAAAGGCATCAGAGAACAGGGGATAAGATTCTGTACAAGGCTGAAACATGTAAAGGTAAGCTTAAGATATGCAGTCATTCAATCCTTTTTCCCATAGTAGCATTTGCCAATTTCAAATTAAGGAAGAGGTTAAGAAGTGGGAAGCTGAGAAGAGATCAGAAGACTAAAGCCAGCAGAACTTTTGGGAGTAGTATGCAATGGAGCAACAAAATAGGAGGCTTTAGGGCCACAGATGTCTGGAGTCCTCCCTCTGAAAACATTGGCTATATTCTGAACCTATGGTGGGTAGTAGACTAAAAAGCTAAGTCAAAAATATGTGAAAAACAAAATTTACATAATCTTGCAGTGCTGAAAATTAAAAGATTATAGTTCATGACCCATCAACAAGAGGGACTCCAATGAACAGCACAGCAGATTTACATTGGGAACTTCTGGTGAACTACAACATACCCACAGGATAAACCAGTTGTAAACTGAGCCTTACCAAATCTACAACCCAATATTAACTCCATGAGTCCCTGTCTGCATGAAATTATCACCTCCAACTTTAACTGACTAGCAGAGGAGCTTATGAATACTATTTGGTGTATAATAAAATCATCTGGAACCTCTAGTGGTTTTTTTTTTTTTTTAATTGGCTGTGTTGGGTCTTAGTTGCGGCATGCAGAATCTTCATTGCAGTGTGTGGGCTTCTCTCTAGTTGTGGCGCATGGGCTCAGTAGTTGCAGCACACGGGCTCAGTTGCCCCACGGCATGTGGGATCTCAGTTTCCCAACCAGGGATCGAACCCGCGTCCCCTGCATTGGAAGGCAGATTTTTAACCACTGGGCCACCAGGGAAGTCCCTAGAGGTTTTCTTTTAATATATGATTTTTGGTATTCATTTTTTAAATTACTTGGTATTCCTATAAAACAAACATAATAGAACAACTAGGCAGAAGATAATAAGGAAATAGAAGACTTGAACTACACTATACACAAATTAGGACCAATAGACGTCTATAGAACATTCTACCAATAAAGAGCAGAATTCTTCCCAAGTGTACATGGAACATTCTCCAAGATAAACCATATGCTATCCCATGAAACAAGTCTGAATAGATTTAAAGAGATAGAAATCATAAATGATATGATATTCTATCACAATGGAGTAAAATTAGAAATTAATAACAGAAATAAATTTTTGTAATTCCCAAATAGTGGAAGTTAAATAACATACTCCCGAATAGCCAAAGGGTCAGAGGAGAAATCATACAAAAATTAGAAGATACTTTGGAACAAATGAAAATGGAGATAAAACATACCAAAATTTAAGGAATGTAGCTAAAGCTGCACTTAGAGGGAAACTTATAGCTGTAAATGCCTACAGTAAAAAAGAAATCTCAAAACAACAACCTAACCCTCCACCTTAGGATACCAGGAAAAGAGAAAAATGGATAACCCTTTAGCTAGACTGACCAAGAAAAAAGAGAGGACTCAATTTATTAAAATAAGTAATGAAAAAAGGTATATTATTACTGACATCACAGAAAGAAAATGATTGGAAGGAAATACTATAAATAACTATGTCAACACATTTACTTCAGTGAAATGGAAAAATTTCTAGAAACACATAAAACCAAAACAGACTCAAGAAGAAATAAAAAATCTGAAGAGACCAAAAACAAGTATCATGAATTGAATCAAGCTTCCCCTTCCCAAAATTCATATGTGAAAATCCTAACCTCCAGTGCCTCAGAATGTGACCTTATTTGGAAATAGGATCTTTGCAGATATAATTAAGATGAGGTCATATGACTGGTGTCCTTACAAATATGAGAAATTTGTACTCAGACATACATACAGGGTAACATTATGTGAAGATGAAGGCAGAAATTGGGGTGATGCTTCTATAAGCCAAGATGCACCAAAGATTGACAGTAAACCACCAGAAACTAGAGGAGAGACATGGAACAGATTCTTGCTCATGACCCTCAGGAGGAACCAACCTGTCAACACTAATCTCAAACTTCTAGCCTTCAGAATTGTGAGAAAATAAATTTTTATTGTTTAAGGTACCCTGTGTGTAGCACTTTGCTACAGCAGCCCTAGCAAACTATCATTAGTGAAGAAATTAAATTAGTAATGGAAAAAAAATCCTAGGCTAGGGTGGCTTCACTGGTGAATTTTGCCAAGCATTTAAAGAAGAAATACCAATTATCCACAAATTCTTCCAAAAAACTCAAGGATAAAGGAACATTTTCCAACTCATTCTATAAAGCCAGCATTACCCTGATACCAAATCCAGATAATGAAATCATAAGAGAGATCTGCAGCCCATTATTCCTTATGCATATAGATGCAAAATCCTCAACAAAATACTAGCAAGCTGGATCCAGTAATACATAAAAAGCATTATACACCATGACCAAGTGTTATTTATCCCAGGAATCCACAAATAAATGAAATACAAAATATCAATATAATAAATGACAGAATTCTCATTATCATTTTGATAGTTGTAGAAAAAGCTTTTGAAAAAATTTCATATCCCCAGTGATTAAAACAAACAAACAAAAAACTAGGAATGCAGAGGATCTTCCTCAATCTGATAAAGGGCATCTAAACAAAAAACATCCACAGCTAACATACTGAATGGTGAAAGACTAGATGCTATCCCTGTGAGATCAGGAACAAGAGAGGGATTTCTATTCTCACCACTTCTTTTCAACGTTGTACTTGAGGTGTTAGCCAGGCAATTCGGATATGAAATAAGATGCATCCAGATTGGAATGGAAGAAGTAAAACTACCTCCATCTAGAACTAATAAACTAATTCAAGGTTACAGGATACAAGATCAATGTACAAAAATCAATTATATTTCCCTATACTTGCAATGAACAAACCAAAAATGTTATTGACAGTTACACTTATAATAGCATCAAAAAATAAAAAACTTAGGAATAAATTTAACTAAAAGTTTATGCTTTGAAAACTTCTAAACAGGGGGAAGAAGACTCTTTTGAACAGATAGTGCAGGGACAACTGGATATCCACATGTAAATAAATTAATTTGGACTCCTACTTCATACCATATTTTAAAATTAATTCAAAATTCATCAAAGATCTAAATGTCAGAGAAAACACTATAGAAGTCTTAGGAGAAAACATAGGCATAAAACAACATGGCCTCTATTTCTTAGAAATGATATCAAAAGCACAAAGAACAAAACAAAAAATAGGTGCATTGTACATCAGCAAGGTTAAAAATGTCTGTGCTTAAGGACACAAGAGAGTGCAAAGACAATTCACAGAATGGCAGAGGGGTGGGATTATGACAAGAGAAAGTCTTGGATTTTTCTACAGGCTTCGGTGTCACTGGTTTCATGTTAATCTAGGGTGCTGGAGCCTCTCAATTGGTTTCTGGATTTTTCACCAAGAGAACTAATCCATACATCATTGTTGAATGGGTGTGTCTCTCCAGGGAAAGAGCGTCCAGGGCTTCCTATTCTTTCCTTTTGCTGATAGTACTACTCAATATTGATTTTTTAAAAAACAATTATTCATTTGAATATCTTTTCTTTGCATTTGACTTTCTCACATGTAAAAAGCAAGATATCATTTATAAAGATTCTGATCACTTGCATTCTGATCAGTGGAGGTACATTTCTCTGAGATTACATCCTGAAACAAAGTTGCTGTTACAGTCATACACTAAAGAGTTGACCAAATATATATTTAAAGTACTGCACTTCAGCACTCTTTCTTACACATTGCCATACAAATGTAAATCAATGCCTTTCTGGAAAGCAGATTGCAATTATGTATCGAGCCTTAACAATATTTGTACTCTTTAAACTAGTAATTCAACTCAGAGAAACTGACCTACATCTTTACTTCCTAGGAATAAAGATTTACATTGAATACTGTTCTTTGCATTTTTTCAGTAAAACTAAAACTTTCGAAATACCTCAAGTGCGCAACAATAAAAGAATGATTCAATAAAGCATGGTACATACCCACATGGAATCCTTTACAGCTATTAAAATTCATACTTAAAAATATTTTAGGCTTGAGGAAATACTTGCAGTTAATGGTAAGCAGAGAAAAAACAAGCTAATACTAAAATATGCGGGTGTAAAAATCACAGGACACCTGGGATTCATTTTTAAATACTTCAGCAAAAGAAAATTTTAAATTCAGGTGATAAAGACACTGAGGGATATTCTTAATAATTGTTGAGTCTTGGTGCCATTTGATTTATTATGATCATCTCTAATTTAGGTATGTTTAAAGAAGTTCATGATCACTTTAAAAACAACCTACAGATGAATGGTTAGAGCAGAGGGGATTTTTAGGGCAATGAAGCTATTCTGTATGATACTGTAATGGTGATTACATGTCATTATACATTTTTTAAAACTCACAAAATGTACAAGACAAAGAGCTAACCCTAAAGTAAACTATGGACCTTAGTTTAAAATAATGCATCAATATTGGCTCATCAATTGTAACAAGTATACCATGTAAGCAAAATGTTAATACGGGAAACTGTCTGGGGAGGTTGAGGGGATACATGGGAACTCCGTACTTTTCACTCAGTTTTTGTTGGTAAACCTAAAACTGCTCCTTAGAAATAGTCTAATTACAGAGAAAAGAAAGAGTAGTGGTTGCCAGAGGGGAAGGAGTAGGGGGTGGTGGGGGACAGAGTGACATTTTTGGTGGTGAGCATACTGTAGGGTATACAGATGTAGAAATGTAGTACATATGAGGCTTATACAGTGTTGTAAACCAATATTACCTCAATAAAAATAAATTTTAAAAATAGTTTATTTAAAATAAATAAGATACCACGAATAAGCAGTATATTATCAACTTCCTTTTATGTACTTACATTGAATAAGGCTGAAAATGATACAGTTAAATGTAAAGAAAAGAAATATTTGGTGGAATTATGAATTATTTTTATGTTCTTATTCCTAGTTTTGTTTTTTTCTAAATTATTAGGTAAAGGTTAAAGAAAATTCTTACGTGCATATTATAGTCAACACCACCTCCGAGAAAAACCTGTTATTATATTATCATTTGGTCTTAATTCCTTTCAGTATATTCATGATATGTAACTTATACATAATGAATCTTACTCTGTATGTGTTTTTGGCATGTGAGATCTGTTTAACACAATCTCTGGTGAAAATATCCAAGTAACGTTTGGAGTCAGAGGGTAAACAAATAAATCTATAAATCCATTTGTAGGAATTGGCAGTTACTATTTTCATTCACTCTAATATCTTTCTACAAGAGCAAGCAAACTAGGAAATATAATTGTGTGAAATGGAAACATTTATTCTTTCAAAGGTAAATTTTGAACTTTTAAAAATAGCTCATTCTAGCTATTTAAATATAGTAGTTTATTTTCCATAGTTATTGTGTAGTAAATGTTAAAACCAAATCTGAAGAATAAAAAAAAGTAAAATATTTTCACTCAAAAACATCAGATCTGAAACAGTTTTTCCCTGACACTGTATTCTTCAATATCCCTGCTTCCTCACTATCATTCAAAAACTAATCTTTAGGGCTTCCCTGGTGGTGCAGTGGTTGAGAGTCTGCCTGCCGATGCAGGGGACACGGGATCGTGCCCCGGTCCGGGAGGATCCCACGTGCCGCGGAGCGGCTGGGCCCGTGAGCCATGGCTGCTGGGCCTGCGCGTCCGGAGCCTGTGCTCCGCAACGGGAGAGACCACAGCAGTGAGAGGCCCGCGTACCGCAAAAAAAAAAAAAAGAAAAAAACTAATCTTTAGATGGACCTTCAAGATAGCAGAGGAGTAAGACATGGAGATCACCTTCCTCCCCACAAATACATCAAAAATACATCTACATGTGGAACAACTCCTACAGAACACCTACTGAATGCTGGCAGAAGACCACAGCTCAGTGCTTTGTGTCCACCTAGAGAGGTGGGATAGGGAAGGTGGGAGGGAGATGCAAGAAGGAGGGGATATGGGGTTATATGTATACGTATAGCTGATTCACTTTGTTATACAGCAGAAACTAACACAAAAATGTAAAGGAATTTTACTCCAATAAAGATGTTATAAAAAACCTAATCTTTATATTTACTTCTCCTTTGCCTCTAATTCTATTTGGACATCTTCTATAGCCTATTGTTATCGGTTGTATTGATCAATTTTCAAATATTGAATGAGTCTTGCATATCTGGAATAAATCTCCTTTGGTTATGGTGTATCATTCTTTTTATATGTTGTTGGATTTGATTTGCTAATTCTTTTTTAATTTTAATTTTATTTTTGGCTGCGTTGGGTCTTTGTTGCTGCACGTGGGCTTTCCTCTGGTGCGGCGAGCGGGGGCCACTCCTTGTTGTGGTGTGCAGGCTTCTCATTGCGGTGGTTTCTCTTGTTGTGGAGCACAAGCTGTAGGCACACAGGCTTCAGTAGTTGTGGTACACGGGCTCAGAGTGCAGGCTCAGTAGTTGTGGCACACGGGCTTAGTTGCTCCATGGCATGTGAGATCTTCCCGGACCAGGGCTCGAACCCATGTCCCCTGCATTGGCAGGCGGATTCTTAACCACTGCGCCACCAGGGGAGCCCTGATTTGCTAATGTTTAATTAAGGTGTTGTGCACCAGTGTTCATGAGACATATTGCTTGGTAGTTTTCCTTTTCCGTAATAACTTTAGTCTAGTTTTAGTGATAGGGTAATGCAAACCTCATAAAATGAGTGAGGAAATATCCCCTCTGCTTCTATTTTCAGGAAGCAATTGTAAAGAATCGGTATCTTTTTTTCATTAAATTTTGGTAGAAAACCTTATGGGCTTGGTGTTTTCTCTTTTGGAAGGTGATTATTGATTCAGTTGTTATAAGTAGATATAGGCCTATTTAGATTATCTGTTTCTTGTGTTTTGTTGGTTTATGTCTTTCAAGGAATTGGTCTATTTCATCTGTTATCAAATTGATGTACATAGAATTGTTCATAATAATTTTGACATGGCAGTTTGCCCTGCAACCTCGGTTTTCTGCTGGGTCCAAGTAAAATTATTGATTTTCAGTTTGCTCAGCCTTTTTCTTTTAAGGACTAGAGTAAAACTGGAAGTCTATTTTCAAGTCTTTAAAGTACCAATCTTTACAACAGTGATTTGTGACAACTTTTTTGATGCCACAGTAATCTGATGACGTCTATAAACCCTCATTGCAGTACAAAATGAATAAAACTATTATCCCGATATTGAATACAATTCAACCCTGAACCTGCTCTGAGACCCATTCTTGGTGTCCCTTATACTAAGGCAGTATTTTCCAAAATTTCATACCCATGGCCATTTGTAGCAAAATTGCCTGGGGTTCTTGTTAAACATGTAGAACTATTGACCTGCCCCAATCCTACTGAATAAGAGTTTTGGAGGGAGCTTGGAACTCTGTATTTAAATAAGCATTACAGATTTTGTATGCCATAATAAAATATAAGAACTACTTCTCTCTCCAACCTGCTACACTCAATGTAGCATTATCATTGCACTCTTTCTCAGTAAAATTCTTGGCATTAATATCCTATCCACATTTTCTTTTCACATTGTTCTTTGCACATTTCTTTCTTGTCTCTGATCCCGAAGTTCTCCATACTTTTCCCACCATCTCCATTTTACCAATTTCTACCATTATTTGAAGACTTCATTACCTTTCTATTTTTTACAGGAAGTTGTCTTCTATTATTCAAAGGTAGTATCATCTTTATCTCTTCACAACCTTTAGTAGTGTAATAATATTGTGCTCTAGTTTTGTTTTTTGTTTTGTTTTTTTTATATATCCAAGTATTTTTATCCCTGAACATTTTTAGCTGGGTATCAGGAATAATACGTTTTTCCTTCTGAAGGGATAGAACATCACCATCATTAATTTAGATTACCAGTCATGAGTACACATATCTTTAGATATGGCAGATCTAATATCTAGGTTTACCTAAATATATCTAGATATAAATAAATAGGGTATATCTAAGTATTATATATATATATATATATATATGAATATCTTTAGATGCTAGGTATCCAGCTCATATTTTGCAGCACTTTTGCACCTTTTTCCTGGACATTCAGTTCTCTCATAACATGATAGATTTCATTTTCCCTCTGGTATTCACTAAGAAGCACAGTTGGCTTTGCATTATTCTCTAGTTTATACATTTTCTTATAATTCCATTTTTGTATTGGCAATGTTTTTCCAGCATCTTTCAACAAAATTTAAATTGGGGGACCAAGATTTTAGTCATTCTGATTTAAAATGTAAACTAAAAAAATAGAGGCATACTGTGTTTAGTACAAAGTGACTATATAAATTAGCTGGCAAGAACTAACTTTTATATTCAATATAATTTACACATAGAAAATCATGATGGGGTGAGTGTACCAATCAGTGAAGTTTTACAAAGTGAATATGCCCAGATAAACATTACCTGGACCAATATATAGAAAATTGCCAGCATCTTAGACACTTCATCCCAGCCAACAGATCCTCTACCCCAAAGTACTCTTCCAACTTGTATAATCTAAGATAAGGCTTTTATATTTTTGAATTTGATATACATGTTATCACACAATGCACTCTTTTGTGTCTGGTTTCATTTGCTCAATATTATATTTAAGATTCATCCATATTGTTGTATGTAATGGGTTGCAGTTATTTTCTCCCAATGCTGAAAAGGCTTGACTTTTCATTCTTTTCATGGAGATTTGTTTTATGAAATCATGTTTTAATTTTGTTGTCCAATTTATCAACTCTCTTCTTTATGGTTAGCGCTTATGACATCTTCTCCTACCCCAAGATCATGAATATATTCTCATGATTATCTTTTAGCAAATTGGGTTATCTTTTAGAAGGCGTACTCCTTTACCTCTTTATGTTGCAATCTACAATCCACGTGGAATTTAATTTTGTGTATGCTGTGAGGTATGAGTCATGATTCTTAATTTTTTTTAATATATGGTTATACGATTGACCAAGAACCATTAATTTTTCCTTTTCTACTGTTCCACTATGCTTTTTCCAGAAACAAACTGTCAAATTTAGCAATATCCCTGTTTTTTTCTAGTTTGCTAACAGTTTTATTATTATTTATTATTATGTGAGAATGTTGGCTTTTATTAAACATTTTGCTGCATCCAGTGAAAGGATCATATGATTTCCTCCTTTGTTCTATCGATGTGAGAAATTATATAATTACATGGATTGAATTTTTAATTGTAAAAAATACATAACATAAAATTTTCCATTTTAACAATTTTTAAGTGTACGATTCAGTACCATTAAGTACATACACATTATTGTGCAGCCATCACCTTTATCAATCTCCAGAACTTTTTATTCATCCCAAATTAGATTGATTTTTGAGCAATAGTTATACATTCTTTTACTATTTTTTAATTGCTATTGTAACAATTACAAGATGCATTCTTAGCTTAGTAAGCACAATATAAAGTAGAATATTTCAACTTTATTGACAATTAAAAATCATTAGAATAGGTGAACTCCATTTAGCACCTTCTTGCATTCTGTGCTATTTTTGTCACACATTTGAATTCTTCATAATCTCCAAGTATTTTGTACCCCACAGAATATCATTATTATTGTTTCATTTATATAATATGAATTTAGATTTTAACTCCACATTTACTTTTTATTTTTCATTCTTTCTTGCAATTCCTTGTTACTATCAAAGATCAGTTTTATTCTGTGTGAACTCCTCCCTTAATATTCCCTTTAATGCTGGTCTACTGATAGTGAATTTTCTCATTGTTTTTGGTCTTAGAAAGTTGTTATTTTTACTTCATTTTAGAAACTACTTTTTAGATGTAATTTACATATGATTAAATGCAAAAAATTAGACACACAGTTTGAAGGCTTTAACAGATATACACACCTATGTAACACTAGTTAAGAGGTAGAACATTTCCATCACTCAGGAAAGTTACCTCACACCCCTTTGCAAGATAACCACCCACCAAGGTAACCAACATTCTGGTGTGTATCACAGCAACTTAATTTTATCTACTGTAGAAATTCATATGCATGGGATTGTACAGTAAGTACTCTTGTTTCTAGCTTCCTTAACCCAAAATATTATTTTGTTATCATCCATACAGTTGCATGTTCAAATAGTTTGTAATTTTCGTACTGAGTACTTTTCCATTGTATGGATATATCATAGTTCATACAGTCTCTTCTTTTTTTTTTTTTTTTTTTTTTGCGGTACGTGGGCCTCTCACTTTTGTGGCCTCTCCCGTTGCGGAGTACAGGCTCCGGACGCGCAGGCTCAGCGGCCATGGCTCACGGGCCCAGCCGCTCCGCAGCATGTGGGATCTTCCCGGACCGGGGCACGAACCCGTGTCCCCTGCATCGGCAGGCGGACCCTCAACCACTGCGCCACCAGGGAAGCCCCATACAGTCTCTTCTTAATAGATGTTTGTATTTTCCCAGATTTTAGTTCTAAATAGAGAACCTCTTCTAAATAGAGAAGCTATGAAATTCCTGAATAAGTCTTTCTGTAGATATTACTTCTTTATTTACCTTTGGAAAATAACTAAGAGTGATTAATAGGTTAGGTCTATATTTAACTTGTATAAAAAATTTTAAAATCTGTTTCCCAAAGTGATTTTTACCATTTTACACTTACACCAGCAACATATAAGACCTCAAGCTGCTCTGCATCTTCACCCACACTTGAAATTGTCATTCATTTTAATTTTATTCTAATGAGTGCAGAGTGCTACCTTTCATGGTTTAATTTTCAATTTCCAAATGACTAATGATGCTGAAGACCTTTTTGTGTTTTTTCAGTCATTGCTGTGTCTTCTGTTACTTTCCAAGAAGATGTATTGCCTACTTTTAAATTAAAAATGTGTCTTTTAATTATTGAATTGAATTCTATATATATTCTGTATACAACCTCTTATGTATTATGTTAATTATCTCCAAGTCTATGCTCTTTTTATTTTCATAATAATGTCTTCAAAAGAGCAAAAGCTTTGAATTTTGATAAGGTCCAGGATATTTTTTTCAAAATGTAAATTTTGTTTATTTATTGAAATAAAGTTGACATACAATATTATGTTAGTTTCAGGTGTACTACGTGATTTGACATTTGCATACATTAGGAAATTATCACCACAATAAATCTAGTAACCATCTGTCCCAATGCAAAGATACTACAATATTATTGATCACATTCCTTGTGCTGTATTATATCCCTATGACCTATTTCTCATATAACTAAAGGTTTATACCTCTTAATTCCCTTTACCTATTGACACCCCCCATGCCCTCCCCTCTGTCAATCACCCATATTTCTCTGTATCTATGAGTCTGTTTTATTTTGTTTGCTTGTTTTGCTTTTTAGTTGCCAAATGTGAGATCATGTGGCATTTACCTATCTCTGACTTATTTCACTTAGCATAATACCCTCTAAATCCATTCATGTTGTTGCAAATAGCAAGATTTCATTATTTTTATAGCTGAATAATATTCCATTGTGTGTGTGTGTATATACGTACCATGTCTTTTTTCTTCTTTTTTTCTTTTTTTTTTTTTTTGCGGTACACGGGCCTCTCACTGTTGTGGCCTCTCCCGTTGTGGAGCACAGGCTCCAGACACGCAGGCTCAGCAGCCATGGCTCACGGGCCCAGCCACTCCGTGGCATGTGGGATCTTCCCGGACCAGAGCACGAACCCGTGTCCCCTGCATCGGCAGGTGGACTCTCAACCACTGCACCACCAGGGAAGCCCCATACCATGTCTTTTTTATCCATTCGTCTATTCATGTATATTTAGGTTGTTTCCATGTCTTGGCTATTGTGAATAATGCTGAAATGAAAACTGGAGTGCATATGTGTCACAGGATTAGTGTTTTTATTTTCTTTGGGTAAATACCCAAAGTATTTTCACCAAAGTGAAATTGGTGGATCATATGGCAGTTTTATTTTAAATTTTTGAGGAACCTTCATACCATTTTCCGTAGTGCTTACACCAATTTACATTCTCACCCACATGCACCAAGGTTCCCTTTTCTCCACATAATTGGCAATACTTACTATTTGTTGTCTCTTCGATGACAGACATTCTGGCAGGTATGAGGTGGTATCTCCTTGGGGTTTTGAGATTTTCATTTCCCTGATGATTAGTGATGTTGAGCATTCTTTTCATGTGTCTCTTGGCCATATGTATGTTTTCTTTGGGAAAATGTCTATTCAGGTCCTCTACCCATTTTTAATTGGGGTTTTCAATGTTAAATTTTATGAATTTTTATATATTTTCTATATTAACTTGTTATCAGATATATTGTTTGCAAATATCTTTTCCTGTTCAGTAGTCTGTCTTTCTTTTTGTTGATAGTTTCTTTTTCTGTGCAGAAGCTTTTTAGTTTGCTGTAGTCCCATTTGTTTATTTTTGCTTTTGTTTCTTTTGTCTGAGGAAACATACCCAAAAGAATATTGCTAACATCCACATCAAAGTGCGTACTGCCTATGTTTTCTTCTAGGAGTTTTATGGTTTCAAGTCTTAACATTGAAGTGTTTAACCTTTTTTGAGTTTATTTTTGTATACATTATGAGAAAGTAGTCCATTTTGATTGTTTTCCATGTAACTGCCCACTTTTCTTAACACCATTAATTGAAGACACTATCTCTTCCCCATTGTATATTCTTGCCTCCTTTATCATAGGTTAACTGACCATATAAATGTGGGTTCATTTCAGAGCTCTCTGTTGTGTTCCATTACCTATGTGTCTTTTTTTGTGCCAGTCCCATACTGTTTTGATTACTGTACCTTTATAGTATAGTTTGGAATCAGGGAGTGTGATACCTCCAGCCTTGTTCTTCCTCATGATTGTGTTCACTGTTTGGGATATTTTGTGTTTTCCAATGTATTTTAGAATTATTTGTTCTACTTCTGTGAAAACATGTCATTGGTGTTTTGATGGGGATTGCATTGAATCTGTAGACTGCCTTGAGTAGTATGGTCATTTTAATAATGTTAGCTCTTCCAGTCCATGAGCACAGTATATTTTTCCATTTGTGTCATCTTCTGTTTCTTTCATCAGTGTTTTATAGTTTTCTGAATATAAGTCTTTTACTTCCTTTTATTCTTTTTGATTCAATTATAAATGGGATTATTTTCTAAATTTGTCTTTCTGATAGTTTGTTCTTAGTATATAGAAACACAACAGATTTCTATATATTAATTTTGTATTCTACAACATTGCTGAATTCATTTATTAGTTCTAATAGTTTTTTAGTGGCATCTTTAGGACTTTCTGTAGATAGTATCGTTGTCTGCAAGCAGTGATAGTTTTACTTCTTCATTTCCAATTTGGCTGCCTTTTATCTTTTTTCTTATCTGACTGCTATGGACAGGACTTCCAATACTACGTTGAATAAAAGTGGTGAAAGTGGGCATCCTTGTCTTGGTCCTGATCTTAGAGGACATACTTTCAGCTGTTCACCATTGAATATGATTTTTCTGTGGACTTGTCATATATGGCCTTTATTATGTTGAGTTGTGCTCCCTCTATACCCACTTTATTGAGAGTTTTTATCATAAATGAATGTTGAATTTTGTCCAAAACATTTTTCTGCATCTGTTGAGATGATCATATGATTTTAATTCTTTAATTTGTTAATGTGGTATGATATGTTGATTGCTTTGTGGATATTGAAATGTCCGTTGCTTTCCTGGGATAAGTACCCCTTGATCATGGTGTTTGATCCTTTTAATATATTGTTGAATTCAGTTTGCTAATATTTTGTTGAGGATTTTTACATCTATGTTCATCAGTGATATTGGCCTGTAATTTTTTGTGATATTTTTGTCTGGTTTTGTTATTAGGGTGATGATGGCCTTGTAGAATGAGTTTGGAAGCATTCATTCCTCTTCAATTTTTTGGAATAGTGTGAAAATATATGTTTTAATTCTTCTCTAAACACTTGGTAGAATTTATCTATGAAGCCCATGGGGTCTGGACTTATGTCTTGGGGGAGATTTTTTTTATTACTGACTCAACTTAATTACTGGCAATAAGTTCATATTTTCTATTTCTTCCAAATTCAGTCTTAGGGGATGGTACATTTCTAGCAATTTATTGATTTCTTCTAGGTTGTCCATTTTATTGGTGTATAATTGTTTGTAATAATCTCTTATGATCCTTTGTATTTCTATGGTGTCAATTGTAATTTCTCCTATTTCATATCTTATTTTATTTACTTGGATTCTCTCTCTTTTTCTCTTGATGCGTTTAACTAAAGGTTTATTAATTTCATTTATCTTTTCAAAGAACCAGCACTTAGTTTCATTGATCTTTTCTATTCTCTTTTTTTTTGGCCTCTGTTTCATTTATTTCTGCTCTGTTCTTTATGATTTCTCTCATTCTACTAACTTTGGATTTTGTTTGTTCTTTTTCTTGTTCCTTTAGATGTAAGGTTAGGTTGTTTATTTGAGATTTTTCTTGTAGATGCTTATGGTTTCCCTTATATATGCTTTATATATTTTTTATTAAGTTTTCCCTAAGTATTATATAGATCATTATTATCGTAAAGGCTATTTCTGACAACCTGGATCCCCTGTGGGTATCTTTTTGTTCATTTTTCTTCTTGATTTTAGATTATTTGATCTTGAGACGTGGTATGCCTGTTAATTTTTAAAAATTCAATGTCAGATGTTATATATAGAAATATAGAGATATTTTAAGGCTCTTGCATCTGGCCTCTAAGCTAGGGGGAGATCACTTTAATTCAGCCAGAGTTTGGGCTGATTATAGAGGCTGAGTTTCAATCTTTACAAAAGCTGATCTATTTTTGGTTCATCCTTACAACCCTGTAAAGATGATCTACCTGAAAACTAAATTATTTTATGAGGGCCGACCACTTTGATCAATCCTAAACTCCAATTTCTATATTCTTAGCTCCAAGAGAATGCTGAGAGCTATGCTCAAATTCTTAACTTTTTGGCTATCAGTCATGAATTTGTAAATGCCTGTAGAGGAAATGCAGTACCAAATGTGGGACTCATCTCTCTGTGTTTCTCTTCTCTCTGGGGTCTTGACCCCTCAAGTCCTGCCTTTAATTGTAACTTTCTGATGCCTTCAAACATTTTTTTACAAAAAACTTTTTGTCTTAAAATAAATCATAGTTTCACCAGAAGTGACAAAATAGTACAGAGAGGTACAGTGTACCCTTCATCCCAGTTTCCTCCAGTAGTTACATTTTATATAGTTTTAACATAATACCAAAATAAGGATATTGACATTAGTACAATATGTGTGTATAGTTCTATGCCATTGTATCCCATGTGTACATCCATGTAACTACCATTTCAATCAAGCTATAGTATTCCACATTAAAAAAATGCTTTAAAAATATTTTATCCAGCTTTTCTATCGATTCTTGAAAGTAAGGTTGATCTAACCTAGCTTGTCCATCATGGCCAGAAGCAGGTGTCCTAAAATTACCTTTATAATGTTTATTTTTCATATTTGCATTAGGAATTTTTCTGTCTCTGAGATTGTGTATAGTATGTGAAAGTGTAAGATGTAGGTTTCAGAGTTCTCTTTTTCTTCTCCATAGTGCCTACTGTGGACCTGGATATATGGCAGTAAAGCAACAAACAATTATTAGATAATATTTAACTAAATTTATTTCTATAGTTATAAAGTCATTGTAGCAATGCGTTTGAGCCAAAGCCATTAGTTCTAGTTTACCTACATGGCAGAGACGTAGCTTAATTTACTTTTTTTATACATTCAAGCTAAATGAATCATAGTTGTCTTGTTCTTGCACAATTTTATCTTTGCGTATGTACACATCTAAAGTGTTCCTGTATATTTAAATACCACAACATTTAAGTTACACTGGGGTCTATTCTGCTCCACTGTTGGAAGAACTTAAATTTCAAGTTAAAGAATATGGGCATTTAGTAGACAATGAATAGGTATTAGTGGCTACTTAGCAAAGTAATGCTGCTTGATGAAACATACTTTAGGAAACTGCTTCTTTTGTAAGTACACATAACGGATAAGACGTGAGAAGCAATATTTCAGGTGAAATGTCATGAATAGCCATGAGGTTGACCCAAGGGACCAGTGAGTTAGAATTTTGTATCTGTAAGAATATTAGAGTTTAAGTCCATGACTTTATATAATGGAAGGGAAAATAGAAGGAAGAGAGAAAGTGGAAAGGAAATATAGATAGCACGGTGTTAAAAAAATGAGTTCAGAGTCAAATAAATTATTTAAAGTACCAAGTTTTGGGCTTTCACATATTTTTTTAATAGGAGTGTCATATAAAAACAAATCCAGGCTTAGATAAGGAGAGGCTTTACTGAGAAGAAAGACTGTTCCAGTAGGGAAAGAGCTCAGATCTCAGGAATGTGCAAGTGTCTCAAAAGCAAGCAAAAAGGCTTTTCTTTTATAGAGAGGGTCAGCTTATTCTCGGGATAAGCTGATAAGGGGATATTTTTGGCTTTTCAGTGTGCTTGCTTAGGTTTGAGAACAAGCAGAATTCAGGGACCTTTAGTGAAGAGAAAAATCTGACAAAAATTTAGTCAAGACAAAGCAGAGGGTAAGGCGTGGGCAACTGTGAACACCTGATCAGGAGCCAACACCACACAGGGATATACTGTTACTAAAGACATTCCAGTGAATAATAAATAGCCTCTTGGTAGTTATGCTATAAAAGAAATTTGTTATTTTAATCTGGTAGGAATTTGGCCTAGGTGACCTTCAAAAATTTATTCTAACTTGAAGAACAATTCTTTGTACGATTCAGTGAGTTAGTATTTTTACAGAAAAACCAAAGAGTTCCCCTTAGTGTACATTCCTGGACAATTAGATTTGCTACATCATCTAGTCAATTTATATAGTATCATTCAATGAAAGTTAGTAAAATCCTTTAAAAGCAAGCTGTGCAATCATCATTTTGTAGATTGCATAAATGAATTATTCAGGACTAAGTATTTCAGAATATCTGTTATTTAAGATTGAACAGAATTGCTGTGTACAGGATATGCATTTCTTCCCTAGGAATGCAGTAATAGTATGGAAAGGATGTGCAGTATTAACATTTAGATAGGTATCATTGGAAGAGCAATGCTTAAAATTTACCTAGTGTGGAGAAAAAAGAGGAAAAGTTTTGGTTAAATCTTATCAGACTTACCACTAGTCCATCAATTCAAAGTCAGCTTGGGGAGTGATGTTGCTTTTCAAGCTCTCATGAAAAGACTTCCTGATTTGTAAAGGAGGCAAATTTATTTATGTAAATTGACTATTTGGCAGTACTTCTGCTTCTTTTAGTGTTGACTAGTCCCACCTCTGATAAGACAGATCTAATTTCATTTCCATTAAAATGCAATGAAAGCACATTTATGAATTTAATAATTTCTTGCCTGAGTTTGATAGGAGCTTAAAATGGTTAGCTATGGAGTATTATTAATAAATATTGCTTTTTAAAATTAAAATAGAAACACCTAGCTGGTCAGGGATTTTTTTTTCCTATAGATTATGACAGAAATTGAGTTGGTAAAAGAAATAGTAATTTGCCAAAGGGTTTGTTTAATTGGACCCTCTTGCTTATCTCCTTGTCAAATTATTTTCAAACCTAAGCTTTTCTATATAATTTAAATATTGGTGTACTTTGTTTTGCATAACTTATTCATCTTCCTGAAAGGAACATGAAGCAAATATAAATTTAGGCTTTTTAACAAAGCATGAAAAGAGGAATGTGACATCGTGAATTGTTATTCTAATTTGTCTTTCAGAAGGCTCTCGTAAAATCTTATTTTTTCTCGTACTTTCTGATCTTGGGTGGCCTCGGCCTGTAGCAGCTTGAAGCACGGTTTTGGTTCCCGGCCAGAGATCGAAGTCAGGTCAAGGCACTGAGAGCACCGAATCCTAGCCACTAGACCACCAGGAACAAATAGCCAGTGACAAGGCCCTGGCCCTTCGGCTTTGCAGAAAAGAATTCCCACAAAGACGTAAAGTAGTGAAACAAGTGTCTATTAGGAGAAGAAAAGAGTACAATACGTGTAGATAGACACAGGGGCAGACAGAGAGAGAGTTGCACCCTCATGGTAGTTTAAGTCACTTATATGGGGCATTTCTTCCAGGTTTCCTTTGACCAATCATTTTGATTTGCCTGGTTCAGAGTCTGTATTTGGTATATCTCAGGATCCTCCCATGTGCGCGTGCATCTCTTAGCCAAGATGGATTCTACCGAAGAGGCCTATGGGTAGTTGGCATCACTTACTATGGGGTGGCGCCCCCTCCCTTTTTGACCTTAAGGAGCTTTCTAGTTGGGAAGGTTTCCTTGACTTTGAGAATGAGAAATATGTGGTCTCTTATCCTCTATCTGGGCAGGGCCCAGACTCAATTGTCCTGCTGTTGTCATCTTGGAGTATTGGTCCACAGGGAGTGAATCTTCAATTGCTTACCCTGGGAGGGGGAGGGGCATCTACCTCCTGCCTCACTTTCTACATTTTTATATGAACTGCCTACGTAAATATCATTATTTCTGATAACTTTGTGTGCCTACTTGATCCACAGTTCTTCCTGATGAAGTAACATTTAGCTGAAGTTCCTCTGCATAATCTGCATAGTCAACAACCGTTTGTGCTTTACCAAAAAAGGGAAGATATGTGTGAAAATTTGAAAAAATACAAAAGGGTTTTTTTTTAAGGGTTTTAAAGATTATGAGAATCACTGGTAGCAGAGCTTATCCTATTTTCCTGTCTAAATTAAGTTTCTGACTTCCCCTTCCCAAGAGGGTGAGGGGAGGGGAAGCTTCCCTTTTTTCACTTAAAAATCACTTGATTGAATTGTTAGGTCATATGAAACAAACAACTTTCTTGACATCAAGAGACGTGTATATTGGGGAAGAAGACTGAGAAAAATCTATGTAACAAAGTAGAAACAGTGGGTTGCATGGATTCAGAATACTGAAACAACGTGGCTACAACTTAAGAGTTTCTTGTGCATGGTTACTTAAAATAAATAAATGCTGAATTTACAGACTCGTAATTTCCTTGACAGTATTGCACACCTGTCAGTCATTTCCAGCCTATCCTTTATTAAATGGCAAATAAAGAAATCTGGATTGGAGTAGAAAATATTATCTTGTGTCAAACATTTGTAGATGCCTTACTATGACTAGAACTTCCAGTGTAATCAAAATATTTGGGATCTATTAATATTGCTGTACTAGCTTCCCTTTTTATTTTATATATGTATGTTAAATTTAAAATGATAGTTTTACCATTTTCTAAGCACAATCTAAATTTATCATGCTATTTAAAATTCACAATCAGTTTTCTGTGCAGACCTGTGTAATGTTTTGTGTATGGATGAAAATCCATTTTAATCAAAATATATTGATTTAGATTATAAAAATAATATAAAATGAAATAAATTCAATAGCTAACAGTAAATTTTTGAACTGTCATCCTTATGCATATTAAAAATTCATAGCAAATTAAGAAAGAAGAAAACATCATTAGATAAATGTACCAAACCTACAGCAAAAGTCATACTTAATAGTAGAATATTAATAATTCATCCCAAATCAGGAATAACACCATTGGTGCTATTATTTATTATTTTACTAGAAGACCTAACCAATGCATTAAGACAAAGAAAGAGATATAAATATTGGAAATTGCTACAAAACTGAGGATGCTTTCAAATGATTTCATCTGATTATCAAATAATTACTATTAGATTAGAAGCAGTGTTCTAATATATCAGCAATATCCAAATGATATATTGCAAACAGAAAAATAAAGATACATATTGAAATAGACAAGAGCTTTAATTTTATTTTGGAATAAACTTAACCAGAAATGTAAAAGACCTATACAAAGAAAATGGTAAAATTTATTGATAGACATTAAAGTTTCAACTAGGAAGACCAAACATTTTCCTTTTATTCTAAAGATTCATGAGTTTCAACTTTTGGAAATTTACTTATACTACTTCTTTAATAATTTTGTCTTCTTCATTTCCTCTATTTACTCTTTTTAGTTTCTAATAGTAAAATATTGTCTCTATGAGATTGAATCCCTATGTTGCCATCATTTCTTTCACATTTTCTTTCTCTTTTCCTTTCTCTCTACAAAAATACATGTATTTCTTCAGCATTTTTTCCCCAGTAATTCTATTGATTTACTTTCATATAACAGTAATGTTTTGTTTTCTGACGCTTTTTTACAACATTCAATTTCAGTTTTTAGTTAAGTTTTTCATTTTGAGAAAATTAAATCCACATGCAGTTTTAAGAAAGAATACAGATCCTGTATACACCTTACCCAATTTCTCTCAGTGATAATATCTTGCAAATCTATTATATCACAACAGAGATATGACAATTGATACAGTCAAGATATAGAACATTTCTACCACCAGAAGGATCCTTCATGTTGCCCTTTTATAGTTGTGCATATTTCCCTCCCACCCCACCCTTTCCTTAATCCCTGATGACTATCAATCTGTTTTCCATTTCTATTATTTTGTAGTTTCATATAAATCTTATACAAATATAGCATTTATATAGTGTGTATTTAGCTTTGTTCACTCAGCATAATTCTCTGGAGATTCATACAGGTTATTGCATGTATCATTAGCTCATTGCTTTTTATTGCTAATTAGTATTTCATGGTATGGATGTACCACAGTTTGTTTAACCAGTCATCCGTTGAAGGATATCTGCATTGTTTTCAGTTTGGGCTATTACTATTAAAACTAGTATAAACATTCATGTACAGGTGTTTGTATGAATATGAATTTTCATTTCTTTGGAGTGTAATTGCTGGTGTATGGTAGTTGCATGTTTAGTTACTCAAGAAATTGTCAAACTGTATCCCAGAGTGACTGTACCATTTTACATTCCTACCAGCAATCTATGATGTACTCATATTTCTCTGAGAATACTAATTAGATTATCTTAAAATATCTCTTCTCTTTCTTGAACTATATTCTGGGCTCAATATTCTGCTTGTTGTTTTAAAACTTACTGTCTTATTCTGTTGATTTTTATCATATATGTTAAATTTTTGTTGCCTGTTCGTATACTTCAGAATGAAGTATTTGGTTGATTATTGTAGGTAAGTTGAAATTGGTTTTCTTTGCTATTGTATAGGCAGGTGTGTTTCCTGATAGGTTTCTCACCTGATTGGGAAGCCTAATGGAAGCTTTGTTTCTGGAGACTAGGCTGGACATTTTGAATGGCAAGCTTCATTTTAAGATGCCTATATGAAGAGTTAGAATGTTTGGTTTGGGAATCCCCAAATTCCAGCCTGTGGAATGCTTTAATTTAAGTGTTAAGTTCAATATTTGAAGGCCTAACTACACATAGAGTTAAGCACTCTAGTTTTGGGGTGGTGTGTGTGTATATATGTGTGCGTGCTCACACGCACATGTGTATGTGAGTGTTTTGAACATGGAGCAGGAGACAGGGAAATGGCCTTCCCATCTCATCTCTCTGTATGGAGGAGTAGGGAAGGATAGAATGAAGACAGAGACCGATCAGGATTCCATAGATGGTCATTAAAATTAATACCCTTCTAGCCTCACTTTTCACCATCTCTCTGTGTGGAAGAGTTGGACAGGATGGGCTGATGGCAGAGACTTGGCACAAGGTTTTGGTAATCATTCAAATTAACACCTCTATATCCCCCTGTAAATACTTCAAGAATAGATCCTCACTGGGCTTTTCCCATGAATATCATCTTGTACTTCTTTTCTAGGTACCATATTCATGTATTCGGCACCACATTTATAACAGGGCAAGAGAGTAACCTGTCCTGAGCTCCATGCTTTAGATGATCCCAATTATACACACACAAAAAAATTAAACTTATCAAAGTACATATAGCAACTTCTGTCTCTTAGCATCTGCCACTCAGACCTGCAACCCTAAGCAAGCTGTCTTGTGACGAATATTGTTTGGATCCAGGAGAAAACATTTTCCCACCTCTTGCCCTGTGCCCAAATGTATCCAAATACTAAGGAGTTTCATGTGTTGGATACTGCTTCAGGATATTGCTTCAGGATGTGAGAAACATTTAAATGCCTTATGTAACAGAAAGCACAAATTAATTAACTTGTTCAATAGCTTTTCTCTCAGATGATATAAATCCCATAGATTCTTGCTTAAGGAAGTATTATTTCACAGTAGTGACAGGCATCCCTTCCCTTCCTTTTCTTTATGTTCCAATATTGTTTCTGGAGAGACACACATGATTTTTATAACCAGTACAAAATGCAGCTGAGAAATATTTTGCTACATTTAACAATTCGTATTCCTTTTAAATGTACATATATAGCTCTTTATGTTGGAAAATAGGTGGGCATTAAAAGGTAGTATTGTGAATATTTTTATATATATAATCATATCGATAAGATTTGAGTAAATTTTCAAAAAATACTATACATTTCAGCTTTATTTAAAATTTTAACTAAAATTTTGAAATTCAATAATTAAGGTATATATTTGGCTTTTAATTTTAAAAGTTTGAATATTATATAAAGTAACTAAAAGCATATGTGAACATAGCTATGTTTTAATATTTTATAGTAATTTAATTTTATCAACATAAATTCAAAATTTGTATATATATATATATATATATTATTTTTTCCTTTTTTTTTTTGTGGTATGTGGGCCTCTCACTGCTGTGGCCTCTCCCGTTGCAGAGCACAGGCTGCGGACGCACAGGCTCAGTGGCCATGGCTCACGGGCCCAGCCGCTCCGCGGCATGTGGGATCTTCCCAGACCGGGGCACGAACCCGTGTCCCCTGCATTGGCAGGCGGACTCTCAACCACTGCACCACCAGGGAAGCCCCAAAATTTGTATATTTTGAATATGATCACCTTTTAATCTTTTATTGCATCAATATGAAAATCTTTATTTTAACAACATTAAAGAAAAGGAAAAATAAATTGTATGGAATGAATATTCCTAAATATGAATTATATATATCTATATTTTATTACTCAACCAAATATCACTGACTAATCAATAGAAAATTGTTATACATTAATAATTAACAATTTGTAATATTCTTCCAAAATTGTCATATAAAAACAGTCAACCAGGCTTTTAACTTTTTTCAAGGCAGGATAATATATATGTTTTATGTAACAGATTTTTAGCTTGACTTAGAAGTCTTATACTCTTGCCAGGTCCCCAAATTGTTAAAGGTGTGTCCAAGCTCTTATTTGATTTCTGGTTCCAAAAATGTGTTTAAATCTTTTTGCTATTTTTTCCTTACTCTTTTAGTTCAGATATTTACTATGATGTTTTTAGAAAATATCACACACAAACAATTCTGCCCAGTCTTCAGTAAACGCTTTCACCTCAAAATAAGTACCTTCTTCTGTTGTGCACTTGACTGCTTTTTACTCCTCCAAGACTCCATGTTTTCCTGTGGAACTCCTGTTGTATAAATGCTGTGTGTGTGTGCGCATGTGTGTGTATGTGAGAATAAAGATGTTCTTCCATATTTGCTCTCTGTATCCTTGCTATTTAAAGTAAGGTCTGCTGATCAGTAACTTATGCATCTCTTGGGAACCAATGAGAAATGCAGAATCGCAGGCCCTACCACATATTTACTCATTCAAAGTGTGCATTTTTAACAAGATCACCTGGTGATTTATATCCACATTAGTGCTTGAAGGGCACTGCTCAATATCTTGGCTATCATAATTTCTATGGTTTTCCTTTAATTCTGTATTTTGAGAGGATTCTCTGATACAGTAACTAAATTTTGCTAATTCAGATCTTTATTGTTATGTATGTGATTCAGTGCCACTAAAGGCTATTTTATTTTTATTATTATAATCTCTGATATATTTTTATTTCTACGGAAGTGATCTTCTATTTTTATTCTCTCATTATACTTGATTTCCCCTTTTACTTCTTGTAATTCTGTAAATTTATAAATATATTTTTCAGTTATATAAATATGTGCATAGATTTATAATTGTGATATATTCATGAAGGATTGACCATTTTGTCATTTATGAAACCTCCCTCGTTATCACTGGAAATGGTGCTTGCCTTAAAGTCTGCTTGATTTAGTAACAGTCCTGTTAAAGTAGCTTTCCTCTTAGTATTTTTCATACTGAATGTTTTCATTGTTTTACCTTGAACCTGATTACTTTTTTTTTTAGAACCTGATTACTTTTATTTAAATTGTGTTTTTTGGTAAATAGCAACCATTTAGAAATATGCCATAACTGTTGTCCAAAACAAAGGGAACTTTGTAAGGTCCTGGTATGACCTTGTTCTGTCTCCTTTGTTGACTTTAGAATTCCTTAATTACTCCCACTTGGATAAAGTCTTTGTTATGCAGCTCTTTTCACTGTAAACCACTGTTACACCAATCCCTCTTGGTATGGTGGCAAGGTATGGGAGAAGTTTCTTTCAATTTATGATTAAATCTCAGTCGTTTAGTGGACCTATGTCTCTGAGCTGTGACTTGCAACAATGTTTCTTAGCCTTAATTTCTCCTCTTAGGTAATACAGGAAGGATTTGGGGTGGGGGAGGGAGTAGAATTGGATAAATGCTCTTCTCCCTAGGGTGTAATAAGGCTCTGGTAAAGCCTTTTCTCATGCAAAGTTCCCTTTGTTTTGGAGAACAGTCTTGGCATATTTCAAAATGGTTATGTTTCCTTTTCCTGTTTCAGAGCCAGTAGAGGATCTTTCCAAGCTTTTCACTGTGAGGATCTCATTGGGCTCCTGAAGGCAAAGTTCATGAAAGTGTACCCCCGACACACATGCCAAAACACAGCTCTTAGGAGTTCTCCCTCATGCTAGTGTACTCAACCTCAAACAATTTGTTAAAATTACAACTTAAGTGTTCCTAGGACTTTTTGTTTCCAGGTTTCAGCTGTGATTCTCTATTCATCTCTCTCTCCAGATTTCAAGAGTGGCAGTTTGCCCTGTGATCACAATTCTCTGATGGGTCTAAGAAGAGTCCTTAATTTTCACTTTGTTCAGCAGTTTTCTTTCCGTAATGATGGAAATAGCTATCTCCTAGCTGTTTACATGTCAAAGTTGAAACCAAAGTTGTTTGTTTGGTTTTGTTGGTTTGTTATAAACAAACCAAAGTTGAAACTTTTGGTTTGTTTATAACTTCTGAAACAGTAAATATTTTTAAGATCTGTTTTATTTCATAAAAGAAGTATATCATGCTGTATGTAATCTTTGGAGACTCATTTGTCCTCAACATTTTATCACAAAATTCTTTCATGTTTTTACATGTTGCTAGTTCATTTGTTTTGACTACTGTATAATACTGCATTTTACTCTACCACAGTTAATTCATCTACATTATTGTTTATGAGCATTTGGTTTTTTTCCAGTTTGTCGATATTGTGAACAGTACTTGAAAATACACAAACCCTTTTTAGTATATATGTAGGAGGGGAATTTCTGGCTCATATATACGTCTATTGTCAACTTTAGGAGATAATGCTAATGCCTTATGAAGGTATACATATTTATATATACATATTTCATTCTGTTAATATGGTAGATTAAAATGATTTTTTGTCAAATGGCAAACCAACTTTGCTTTTCTGGGATAAACCCCAACAAGTCATGGTGTATTATTTTTTTTGTACATTACTTTAAATTATCTACTGATATTTTGAAAGGGAATTTGCATCTATATTTATGAGGGATATTGGTATAAATTTTATTTTTCCGTAATGTTTTTGTCAGTTTTTGGTATCAGGGTTTTAATGTCCTGGCTAGCTGATTTAGGAAGGGTTTCCTCCACTTCTATTTATGAAAACAGTTTATTTTAGATATAGCATTATTTATTGCTTAAATATTTGATTAATTAATTAATTAATGAAACTGTGCCTGGAGGTTTTCTTCCTTCCCTCCTTCCTCCCTGCTTTCTTTCCTCCTTCCCACCCATTCATCCTTACGTTCTTTCTTTCTCTTTTTCTTCCTCCATCTTCTCCTCTCTTTCTATTTCTCTCTCCTGATCTTGCTCTCTCCATTTTATTTTCTGCTTTTCTTAGGTGGTTTCTGATTATGAATTGAATTACCTTAATGAAAAGTGTTTTTCTAAATTTTTATTTCTTCATCTGTCAGTTTGGGTAATTCATGGTTTTCAATAAATATCTCCAGTTAGCTAGGTTGTTGAATTTAATGATATAAACAGATTTATAATATTATTTTATTACCCTTTAATGTCTGTAGTCCTTTTAATATGTTTAGTGATATTCCCTTTTTAATTACTGCTTTAGGCAATATGTATATCTTTTTTTCTTAATCAGTCTGGTTAGTATCTACAATTTTTATTATTTTTCCCCCCAAACCCCATATCTTAACTTTATTATCTATTGTTATCTGTTTCCTATTTCTTGATTTATGATCTTATTCTTATTATTTACCTTCTATTATTTTAGGTTTAATTTGCTCTTTTACTAGTACTCTTACGGTACAAGCTTAGGTCATTAATTTTTAAATCATTTTTTTAGCGGTTATTTATATTTATAAAATTCTAAGCATTGCTTTGGATACATACCACAAAATTTGATACTTGGATATCCATTATTGATATATATGGTAGGTGTTCAGCTCACGATATTCACTATTTTTTCTTATGATTTCTTCTTTGACCCATGGATTATTAACACATGTTGCAGAAATTCCAAAATTGAGGGAATCTCTCCATACTATTTGGTATGGGTTGAGATATGTTCCCACCTGAAAAAAAAGATATGCTGATGTCCTAACCCCCAGTACCTCAGAATGTGACCTTATTTGAAAGCAGAATCAATGTAGATGTAATTAGTTAAGATAAGGTCATATTGGAGTCGAGTAAGCCCTTAATCCTATACGACTGGTGTCCATATAAGAAGGTAGCCATGTGAAGATAGGCACAGGCAAAAAGTCATGTGAAGGCAGAGAATCAGAGTGATGCATGAACAGGCCAAAGAATGTCAAAGATTGCTGACAAACCACCAGAAGCTAAGAAAATGCAAGGAAGGATTCCACTGCAGGTTTTAGAGGGAGATTGGCTCTGGTGACACATTGGTTTCAGACTTCTTGCCTCCAGAACTGAAACAATAAATTTCTGTTGTTTTAAACTCCCCAGTTTGTGGTACTTTGTTATGGCAGACCTAGGAAACTAATACACTATTACTGTATGGTTTCAATTCTTTTAAATTTGTTGAGGATTTGGTCTTATGGCTCAGCATACCTTCTACCTTGGTGAATGTTCCCTGCACTTGTACATGTGTGCTGCACTTGTTGGTATAGCATTCTTATTTTGGCTAGAGGAGTAACAAATTACTCTATTTGAAGGAATGGTACTAAGGAAAGAACTTGTAGATGTTTTGGTACAACTTATAGAAAAGGTAAAGGTAACCCAAACCTGCGTGCACTGCCTTGGTGACCAGGGAAGTCATCCCCGTGGCTATGGGAAGCCAGCCTAAGGCTTAGCTCTCATTATCACTGTTTCCCAGGATGTGCTTGTCAAAGAGATACTCTGCCATGCCAGATTCAGGGGCCCCCATCTTGCGTAAGTTGGTTACATGGTTACACAACTCTTTGATGGATTTCACCTACTCGTTCAAGTAAAGCATCTCAATGAAGTCACACAAATTGGGATCATTTTTGTCAGTGGCCAATTTGTGCAGTTCCAGTAGTGACTGATTCACACTTTTTTCCAAGTGTAGCACACATTCCATTGCATTCAGCCCATTCTCCCAGTCATCACGGTCTGGCTTCTTGATATCCTGAAGGAAGATTCGGCCACCCTGTTTGTTCTGCAGCTTCATCAGTTTCAAAGCATGTTCCCTCTCCTCACGAGACGAAAGTATTTGGCAAAGTTCTTCAAAGCCACATCATCGTGGTCAAAATAGTATGACATGGATAGGTAGACGTAGGAGGCGTAGAGCTCCAGGCTGATCTGGCGGCTGATGGCAGCCTCCGAGTGCTGGTGGTAGTTCTGGCACACCTGCGAGGGGGATGCGGTCGTCATGGCCGGCGGCTGGGGAGAGGCGGTCGGAGGGCGCTGTGAGGTAGTGGCGAGGGCTGGTTCTGAGCGGCCGGCCGGAGCGGGGGACAAGCGCGGGGTTCTGTCCAAGCACTGTTGAAGCAGGAAACCTCGGTGACTCTCCGCGAAGACTGTGGCCGGTATAGCATTTTTTAAATGTCAACTAGATCAAGTTGGTGGTTTTCAAATCTCTTGTATCTTAACTGATTTTTTTTTCTACATTTTCTATCAGGTACTGGGAGAGGGATGTTTATTCTCTATGAGTGCTGAGTTTTCTATTTTAGTCTGTCAATTTTTACTTAATATAGCTTTTTACATCCACTTTAATATGATTCATATTCAATTTTTATAACTTTCCTTAACTGTTTACTGTCACTCTATGCCTCTTTTATTAAATTGTTTCTACTCAACACCATAGAGTTTAATCTTGCTTTTAAATCTAGTCTGACAATCTCGGCCTTTTTTTTTTTTTTTTTTTGCGGTACGTGGGCCTCTCACTGTTGTGGCCTCTCCCGCTGCGGAGCACAGCCTCCGGACGTGCAGGCTCAGTGGCCATGGCTCATGAGCCCAGCCGCTCCGCGGCATGTGGAATCTTCCCGGGCCAGGGCACGAACCCGTGTCCCCTGCATCGGTAGGCAGACTCTCAGCCACTGCGCCACCAGGGAAGCCCAATCTCTGCCTTTTGATTCTAGTGTTAGACCATTTATTAATTGAATCAGTACAGGTGTTTACTTTGTCTTTACTGCAGATGTTCTGTCACATATAATTTCTCTACAGTCTGATGAACTTCTTTTATCAGTTATTATATTGTATGTCCATTTGGGACAAATTCAGCTTTCCCTACTGAGAAAGTTTTTATTTCATATTCATAGATTGCAAAGATATTCTTCTGTGATTTATTCCAGCAGGTATATAAAGTTTTTACACTTATGTCTATGATCATCCTGAAATGAAATTTTGTGTGTGGAGTAAGATAGCATCCAAGTTCATTTTTTTCCCCATAATCATATCCAGTTGTCCCAGTACCATTTGTTGATAAGACAGACTTTCTTTTCCCCATTAAATTGTAGAAATATATTTGTGGAAAGTCAAATGACCATATAAGCTTAGGTCTTGTTCTGAATTCCCTATTTTATTCCATTTATTGATTCATCTATCCATATATCAATACTATTCTGTCTTAGTTAATGAAGCTTCTTTGTAAGTCTTGACATCTGGGACTAAATGTCACACAATATCACTATCCTTTTGAAAACTAATACTAGCTCTTCTGTAGCATAAATTGTAGAATCCGACTGTCAGTTTCTTCAGTATCATAGCAATATTCCCTCAATTAATGAACATAAATAATCTCTCCATTTATTTAACCATTCTTTAATATTCCTTATCTATGTCATGGGGTTTTCAGTCATGAGCTCTTGGAAAATTTCATTAAATGTATTCCTAACTCTTTAATATTTTCATGCCACTTTAATGATATTTCAGAATTAAAATTCTCAATATTTTGTTGCTAGTATATGTTAATGCAGTTGCTTTTTTATATTTTAACTTATGTGAGTTAGAGTTCTAATATTTTTATTAATGGATTCCTGTAGATTTTTTCTAGCATATAATCATACTCTCTGAAAATAACAGTAGTTTTAGTTCTTATCCAATATTTATGTATTTATTTACTCTTTTGTCTTATTGCTTGGTTAAGACCTACTTCTAATGTTGATTAGAAGTAATGAGAGCAGACATCCCTGACTTTTCCCTATTTTAGGTGGAAACTTCAATATCATAACAGTAAGCTTGATGTTAGCTATAGATCTTTGCTAGAAGCATTTTAGCAGACTGAGGGAGTTCCCTCCTACTTACAGTGTGCTGAAATTAGTTATTATGATTTAGTGTTGAATTTCTTTAAAAACATTCTTTTCTATATCTATTGAGATCATTACTTTTGCTTCTTATTTTTTAAATAGATTTGTGGTGATTTAGATGGATTTTAGAATTTTAAACCAACCTCACATTCCTGAGATAAACCCACTTTGTTAGAATCTATTTTCCTTTTTGTTAAATATTGATGGATTCAATTCATAATGTTTTCTTAAGGAATTTTGATGCTATGCTCCTGAGTTTTGAACTATAAATTAATTTTCTTATAATGCCCTTGTCAGGCTTTTGTATCAAGATCACATTGTCTCATACAATCAGTTGTGACATGTTATTTCTGTTATTTTCTAAAAATGTTTGTGGGAGATTGGTGTTATTTCTTCCTTAAATGTTTGATGATATTCACCAGTAAAATTGTCTGGGTGTGTAGTTACCTATCATTATTGTGCAAACTTCATGCCAGGGCGGGAAAGTGTAGCTTCATGCATTGGGACCCTGTCTTTTCCAAGGGGGTTTCTCAGATGACTGCCTTCTGTTTCAGAGCTCTGATGAATCTGGCACAATCTAGCCACCACAGGGAGAATAGAAGTGCACATTGGGATGGTAGAATGCCATTGATCTTATCTCCTGCTCTGCACAGTGAGCAGACAAAAAAAATCTCAGCTCTCAGCTTCCCCCTTGGGAGGGAAAGAGTTGATCCATGCATCCAGCAATCCATCCTCTCCAGGGCTGCACAAAGGAATGGAATCAGTACTGTATAGCACAGGGAACTATATTCGATATCCTGTCATAAACCATAATGGAAAAGAATATAAAGGAAAGAATGTCTGTATGTGTATAACTGAGTCACTTTGCTGTACAGCAGAGATTGGCACAACATTGTAAATCAACTATACTTCAATTGAAGAAAAATAAAAATTAAGAAAAGAAATAGCATCTGTTTCACCAGTTCTGAAGTTCTGATGGGCCGGTGGCAGCTCGTGTGTAGATGCCATTGTTTCTCTCCCATGATGAACACAGGGTTAATGGATAAAAATTCCTAGTTTTCAGCTTGCCCCTGAGAAGGAAAAGAGTTGATCTGTATGTCCAATGCCCCCACTTTTCCAGGGCTGACCAAAGAACTAACATCCATCTCACTAGTCTTGAAGCTCTGATAGATCTAGCACAGTCTAGCCACCTGGTGAAGAATGGAGGTAGCAGCTTGGGCTGGTAGATGCCATAGCTACCCCTACCTCCTGGGCTCAGCATGGAGGGAACGGACAAAAGCCACAGATGCTTGCTTTTCCCTGGGGAGGGTAGGAGTTGGTAGAGGTATCCAAAATATCTGGCCAGGCTGATTGTCAGGGGTCTTCTTCTGTATGAGGCAAGTCAGTGAAGACTGAAAGAGGTGTCTGCTTTGTCAAATGTATAGACACCAACACAGAAAACCTATGAAAATGAGGAATCAGATAAAGATGTTCCAAACAAAGGAAACAGAGAAATCTCCAGAAACCAGCCCTAATGAAACAGAGTTATGTGATTTTCCTTATAGAGAATTAGAAATAGCTCTTATAAAGATGGACAATGAGGTGGTGGGTAAATCACTTTTTAATTCTAGTATAAAAGTTAAAGACAAAAGTATTTTTAAAAATTATACCTAAAAATGTGTTAAAGGATACACAATATGAATACCTTCAAATTGTGACATGTATTCATGACACCCACTCTGGAAGATTTTTTGAAAAAAAAAAAAAAAACTATGGTGAAAAGTTTCATTTAAATTCTTTCCAAACCCAAGGATCCTTAGGCAGTAAGCAAACTCTAGTAGCATTATCAAAATCCTCCACAAGTTTGCAAATGTTTGAATGTCAGGCTTGAGACATAGAGTCTTGCCACGTTAGATGCTTTCTCTTGCGGGAAGTAAGAGGAAACCTAGAGGTTGTATGGTGCCTGTCATGGCAGGAGAAAGCTGACTTCTGGAGATAGTAAATTCTGACAATGATAACATGAACTGGAGAGGGGAGAAGTTAAAGTGTAGAGCATTTGTATGCAGTTGAACTCTAGTTATCAGCTTAAAAAATGACTGTTATAAGATATATCATATTCTTATAAAATATAATATTATATATGTATTACATAACCCCAAAGTAACCAAAAAATACCTATAGAAATTATACAAAAGAAAAAGCGAAAGGAATGAAAGTATATCAATTCAAAATATCAAAAAAGCACAAAGCAAGATGAAGGGGAACAGACAGACAAAAGAATTAAAAGACTAACAGAAAACAACGAATGGCAATAGTAAATACTTTCCTAAGAATAATAATTTAAATGTAAATAGATTAAATTCTCCAACTAGAAGACATAGAATGGCTGAAGGGATAAAAAGCAGGACTGGGCTTCCCTGGTGGCGCAGTGGTTGAGAGTCCCCCTGCCAATGCAGGGGACACGGGTTCGCGCCCCGGTCCGGGAAGATCCCACATGCCACGGAGCGGCTAGGCCCGTGAGCCGTGGCTGCTGAGCCTGCGCGTCTGGAGCCTGTACTCCGCAACGGCAGAGGCCACAACAGTGAGAGGCCCGCGTACCGCAAAAACAAAAAACAAACAAAAAAAAGCAGGACTAACTATATGCTATCTACAAGAAAAATCACTATTTTTTTTAATTGAAGTATAGTTGATTCACAGTATTGTGTTAGTTTCAGGTGTACAGCAAAGTGATTCAGTTCTATTCAGTTAAATATATATATTTCAGATTATTTTTCATTATAGGTTATTACGAGGTACTGAATATAGTACCCTGTGAAAAAGGATGAAATATTGAAATATTGCCATCTGCAGCAACTTGGATGGACCTAGAAACTATCGTACTAAGAAAATCACTTCAGATTTAAGGACACGTATAGGCAGAAAGTGTAGGGATGAAAAGAGATAATATTCCATGTCATTGGCAAACAGTAGAGAGCAGGGTTGACTGATTTTATCAGGCAAAATGATTTTAAATTACAAACTCTCACAAGAAATAAAGAAGGATATTATACAATGATAAAAGGTCAATCCACCAGGAAGATATTTGCACTCAGTATCAGAGCATACACTGGTAGAACTGAAGGAAGAAATAGATAGCAATACAGTAAGAGTAAGAGATTTCAGTACCACACTTTCAAGAAGGGATGGAATATCCAGACAGAAGATCAGTAAGCAAACAGAGGACTTCAATAACACTATAGGCCAAATGTAACAAAGTTTCTATAAACTTTCCACTCAATACCACAATACACCACAATACACATTCTTCTCAACTGAGAATGGATCCTTCTCCAGGATAGATCACATGTTAGATCATGAAACAAGTCTTAACAAATTTAAGATTAAAATCATACCAAGTATCATTTCTGATCACAGTGGAATAAAAATAGAAATCAGTAGCAGAAGGAAAACTGAAAAATTCACAAATATGTGGAAATTAAACCATACACTCTTGAACAACGATTGGGTCAAAAAAGAATCAGAGGAAACTAGAAAATACCTCGAGACAAAAATAAAAACACAACATACCAAAACATATGAAATTGAGAAAAAGAGTACTAAGAGGGATGTTCATAGTTAGAAAAGTCTACATCATAAAAGAAGAAAGATCTCAAAAAATCTAACTTCATACCTCAAAGATTTAGAAAAAGAAAAACAAAGCCCAAAGTTAGCAGAAGGAATTTTAAAAAAAAGACAGAAATAAACCGAATAGAAAATGGAAAAACAGTAGAAAAAAACAGTGAAACTCAGAACTGGTTTTTGAAAAGATTTTTTAAAAAGCAAAAAAACCCTTGGATAGACTAAGAAAAAGAGAGAACAATCAGTATCAGAAATGAGAGACATTACAACTTATGCCACAGAAATACAAAGAATCATAAGGACACTACTATGGACAATTATATACCAACAAGCTGAATAGTCTAGAAAAGATGAGTAAATTCCTGGAAACATACAACCTACCAAGACTAAAACATGAAGTCTGAACAGACCTATATCTAATATGGAGATTGAATCAGTAATCAAAAACCTCCCAAAAAAGAAAAGCACAGAGTCAGATGGCTTCACTAGTGAATTCTTAGGAAAAAATACTAATCTTTCTCCAACTTTTCCACAAAATTGAAGAGGAGGGAACACTTCCAGACTCATTTAATGAGTCCCTCACTACCCTGATACTAAAGCCAGACAAAGACCTACAAGAAGGTAGGTGAGAGAGAGAGAATCATAAGAATGTATTACCTTATCAAAAATAAATTGATTGTAAAAAAAATTAGAGATAGTAAGACAGCAAGAAAGGGTCAAAACTTTCAAGTATTATTTTTATTATTGCTTTCCTTAAACATTTGTAATATATGTTTCTTATATAAGAAAGCCTTTCCTAGCGTCTCAAATTTAACTATTTACTATATCTAATACAATTGAATTTTTGCATACGTTGTGAGGAAGGAATAAAAACTTATTTTCCCCATCTGGAAAGTTGTTCTAGCATCATCTATATCTATCTATCTATCTATCTATCATCTATCTATATCTATTTTTATTTTGAGATATATTTTACATAAATAATATAGTGCATAAAACACAATGTAAAGAATAATTATGAGTATGTATAATTTGTAACAACCAAAGTGAAAAAAATAGATCATTTTTAGTATCTCAGAAATCCCTCATGTGTCTATCCTTTCTCCCTATTCTAAATATTTTGACTTTTATGATAATTATTACCTTGCTTTTCTTTATAATTTTACTACTTATATGAATATGTCTATAAATATATTATTTTTCCTTGATTTTGAGTGTGATGCAAAGTGAGCACACTACTGCATTACTTTCTTTTTTATTTATTGCTCAACATTGTGAGAATCTAACATCATTAAATATAGCTATAGTTATTTCATTTGGTTTGCTGTATACTATTCTATTGTATGAATATCTCCAAGTTTGTTCATTCTACTATTGATAGACATTTGAAGATTTTTCCAATTGAAAATCATTACAAACACTGCTGCTGCAAATGTTTTCAATATCTACTAGCAAGCATGTACAACATTCATTCTGCTTTATATACTTAGATGGGATGTTGCTATATTACAAGTCAAGTGTTATTTAAATGAGTAGATAATGCTAATATTTTTTCCAACATAGTTGAACAACTTACAATCTACCAGTCATGCATGAGATTCTCCTTTGCTTCACAATTTTACCAACAATTGGTGTCATCAGAGGTTTTAGTAATTGCCAATCTGGTATGTATGCAATAATGTTTCATTGAGATTTTAATTTGAATTTGTCTGATTTACTAATGAAGTTAAAGGTATGTTTACATGTTTAGTGGTAATTGGTATATCCTCTTTTGTAAAGTATAGTAAAATTTATGGCCCATTTTTAAAAACTGGTGTTTGGAGATTTTCTTAATGGCTTCTTGTAATTTTTGTTTGTTGGTATGTATTATATACATATACTTAGTTAAATATACATGTTGCACACATCCTCTCCTTACTTTCTTTTACCTTCTCACAGTTTTATTGTGTCTTTAGACGAAGAGAGATTAAGTTTAATGTAATTGAGTTTATCAGTATTTCCTTCATGCATATGGCTGTTTTCATCTAGTTTAACACATCTTTCCCTCAAGATAAAATCATAAAAATATTGTCTTATGCATCTCCTAAAAATGTATAGTTTCCCCTTTCATGCGTTAGTCCTTTTTTCTGCCTGGAATTGATTTTTATAGCATTTGTAAAATTTGGGATGTATTTTATATAGCATATAATTCAGCTTTTTTTTTTTTTTTTTTTTTGCGATACACGGGCCTCTCACCGCCATGGCCTCTCCTGCTGTGGAGCACAGGCTCTGGACGCCCAGGCCCAGTGGCCATGGCTCCCGGGCCCAGCCACTCCGTGGCACGTGGGATCCCCCCGAACCGGGGCACGAACCCGCATCCCCTGCATCGGCAGGTGGATTCCCAACCACTGCGCCACCAGAGAAGCCCTAATTCAGCATTTTTAAAGTGTACACCTAAGTAGATTATAATATATTTACTGTTGTATAGCCCTCACCACTGTCTAATTCCAGAACTTTCCACTACCCCATAATGAAACCATAGTCATTAGGAGTTAATGTCAATCACCCATCACTCCCATCCCCTGACAATCACTATTCTACTTTCAGTCTCTATGGATTTTCCTGTTCTGCAAATTTCACATAAATGTTATCATAAAATGTGACATTGTAAAATTATTGACCTTCTAGATTCCATTCTAGATCCCAGGAATATTTTGCAACTTTTGCAAAGTTTTAGGGACGTTCCTCCTGTGTTAGTTGCTAGGGCTACCATAACAAAATATCACAGACTGTGTGGCTTAAACCACAGAAATTTATTTTCTCACAGTTCTAGAGACTTCAAGTCCTAGAGCAAGGTGTTGGCAGGTTTGATTTCTCCTAAGGCCTCTCTCACATGGCCTTTTCTCTGTGTGCACGCATCTCCAAATATGGTCATATTCTAAGATTCTGGGGTTAGGGTTTCAACATATGAATTTTGAGGGGACACAATTCATTCCATAAAACCTCCCAAACTTTTTGGTTAGTCTATTATTTTCCACAGCTGTTACACAGCACCTATCATCTCAGGTGGTAGGAACCTAAGATTGTTTTAGCCTGCAAGGTTTGCAGGAAATGCTGCCCCCAATTTGCAAGCTGCTTTAACAGTAAACCTGCAAGTTACTAACATAAAAACTAACGTTTGAGCCAGTTTTCCAGGGAGATACCAGATAGGTCAGAACAAATAATTAATTACAACTCTATGTGAATAAGTTCTGTTCTTTTTCCTTTGATGCCAGGAAAGTGGTCCAGCGGTCTGTTATTTTCATGGCTACCATGGAGAAAGGGAGCTTGGGTATGGGAATGGGGTAAGTTAAATGCCACAAGATTCTCAGTTCTTACTGAGAATTGTTTTTTTCATTTTTTTCTTTTTTAGAGCAAGTACATTGTCCAGATTGTTGCAAGCCTTGGTAAGTTTCCAGAATCTAAAAAAAAGTTGATTCTGACAGTTTTTGCCAGTTTTTTCTTGCTTTTATGCATGGTAGAATTGGGGATCATATATTCTGCCATTTTTGCTGATGTCAACCTGGAATTGATCTTTGCATATGATATGCAGTAAAAGTCCTGTTGATTCATCAGTTGTCGCCACATGACTTTTTGTAAAGTTCATCCTTTCTTGCTTTTCTTCAAGGCCATCTCTTTCGTGCATCAATTGTCCATACATAGGTTACTCAGTTTCTAGGATTTTTATTTTCATTCTGAGTGATTTATTTACGCATCTATGTCCAAATACCATGCTGTCTGATTATTTTACTTTAAAATAAGTACATTTTTAAACTATTTTTAATTTATTTTTTTAGTGAAGTATAGTTGATTTACAATGTTGTGTTAGTTTCTGGTGTACAGTAAAGTGATTCAGTTTTATATATATATTCAGTTTCATATATATATTCTTTTTCATATTCTTTTCCATTATGGTTTATTACAGGATATTGAATATAGTTCCCTGTGCTATATAGTAGGACCTTGTTTTTTGTCTATTTTATATATAGTAGACTGTATCTACTAATCCCAAACTCCTAATTTATCCCTCCTCCATCCCTTTTCCCCTTTGGTAACCATAAGTTTATTTTCTATGTCTGTAAGTCTGTTTCTGTTTCATAAATAAGTTCACTTGTGTCATATTTTAGATTCCATCCAAATATAAGTGATATCATATGATATTTGTCTTTCTGACTTATTACTTCATTTAGTATAATAGTTTTTAGGTACATCCATGTTGCTGCAAATTTCATTCTTTTATGGCTAAGTAATATTCCATTGTATATATGTACCACATCTTCTTTATCCATTTATCTGTCAATGAACATTTAGGTTGCTTTCATGTTTGCCTGTTGTAAATAGTGCTGCTATGAACATAGGAGTACATGTATCTTTTTGAATTATAGTTTTCTCCAGATATATGCCCAGGAGTGGGATTGCTGGATAATATGACAACTCTATTTTTAGTTTTTTGAGGAGCCTGCATACTCTTCTCCATAGTGGCTGCACCAATTTACAGTCCCGCTAACAGTATAAGAGGGTTCCCTTTTCTCCACAGCCTCTCTAGCACTTGTTATTTGTAGACTATTTAATGATAGCCATTCTGACCAGTGTGAGGTGGTACCTCATTGCAGGTTTGATTTGCATTTCTTTAATAATTAGCGATGTTGAGCATCTTTTCGTGTGCATATTGGCCATCTGTGTGTCTTCTTTGGAGAAATGTCTACTTGGATCTTCTGTCCATTATCTGATTAGGTTGTTTGGTTTTTTGGTTACTTACGTGTATGAGCTGTTTTCATGTTTCAAGCCCTTGTCAGTCACATTGTTTGCAAATATTTTATCCTGGTCCGTAGGTTGTCTTTTTGTTTTGTTGGTGGTTTCCCTTGCTGTGAAAAAGCTTATAAGTTTGATTAGGTCCCATTTGTTTATTTTTGCTTTTATTTCTGTTGCCTTGGGAGACTGACCTAAGAAAACATTGGTACAATTTATGTCAGAGAATGTTTTTCCTGTGCTCTCTTCTAGGAGTTTTATGTTATCATGTCTTATATTTAAGTCTTTAATCCATTTTGAGTTTATTTTTGTGTACAGTATGAGGGTGTGTTCTAACTTCATTGACTTACATGTGGCTGTCCAGCTTTCCCAACACCATTTGCTGAAGAGACTGTCTTTTCTCCATTGTATATTCTTGCCTCCTTTGTTGAAGACTGACTGTAGGTTCGTGAGTTTATTTCTGGACTCTCTCTTCTATTCCATTGATCCATATGTCTGTTTTTGTGCCAATACCATTCTGTTTTGATTACTGTAGCTTTGTAGTATTGTCTGAAGTTTGGGAGGGTTATGGCACCTACTTCGTTCTTTTTCCTCAGGATTGATCGGCAATTCTGGGTCTTTCATGGTACCATATAAGTTTTAAGGTTGTTTGTTCTAGTTCTGTGAAAAATGTCATGGGTATTTTGATAGGGATTGCATTAAATCTGTAGATTGCTTTTGGTAGTAATACCATTTTGACAATATTAATTCTTCTAATCCAAAAGCACTGGATATCTTTCCATTTCTTTGAATCATCTTCAGTTTCCTTCCTCAATGTTTTATAATTCTCAGCATATAAGTCTTTCCCCTCCTTGGTCAGGTTTATTCCTAAGTATCTTTTTTTTTTTTTGATGAGATTTTAGAAGGGATTTTGTTTTGTTTTGTTTTGTTTCTTTGGTTTTTTTTTTTTTTTTTTGTGGTATATGAGCCTCTCACTGTTGTGGCCTCTCCCGTTGCAGAGCACAGGCTCCGGATACGCAGGCTCAGCGGCCATGGCTCACGGGCCCAGCCGCTCTGCGGCATGTGGGATCTTCCCAGTCCGGGTCATGAACCTGTGTCCCGTGCATCAGCAGGCGGACTCTCAACCGCTGCGCCACCAGGGAAGCCCCGGGATTTTTTTTTGTTTTACTTTTCCTTTCTGATATTTTATTGTTAGTGTAAAGAAACAACAGATTACTGTATTTTAATATGTATCCTGCTACCTTGCTGAATTTATCAGTTCTAGTAGTTTTGTGTGGAGTCTTTGAGGTTTTCTATATATTATATAATGTTATCTGCATATAATGGCAATTTTATCTCTTCTCTTCCTATTTGGATACCTTTTATTTCTTTTTCTTGTCTGATTGCTGTGGCTAGGACTTCCAATACTGTGTTGAGTAGAAGTAGTGAGAATGGGCATCCTTGTTTCCAGATTTTACTGTGAAGCCTTTCAGATTTTCACTGTTGAGTTTTACATTGGCTGTTAGTTTATCATAAATAGCTTTTATTATGTTGAGATATGTTCCCTCTATACACACTTTGTTAAGAGTTTTTATCATGAATGGATGCCTAATAATATTGAAGGCTTTTTCTGCATCTATTGAAATAATTATGTGGTTTTTGTCATTTTTTTTGTTGATGTGGTATATCACATTAATCGTTTTGCATATGTTGAACCATACTTGTGACCATGGGATGAATCCAACTTGATTGTGGTGTATGATCTTTTTTTATGTGTTGTTGCATTCAGTTTGCTAATATTTTGTTGAGAACTTTTGTATCTATATTCATCAAAGATATTGCCCTGTAGTTTTCTTTTTAGGTAGTGTCTTTGTCTGGTTTTGGTATCAGGGTGATGGTGGCTTCATAGAATGACTTTGGGAGTGTTCCTTCCTATTCAATCTTTCGGAGGAATTTGAGAAGGATCAGTATAAGTTCTTTGTATGTTTGGTAGAATTCCCCAGTGAAGCCATCTTGTTCTGGACTTCTGTTTGCGGGGAGTTTTTCTTATTACAGATTCTATTTCACTTCTAGTGATTGATCTGTTCAAATTATCTATTTCTTCTTGATTCACTTTTGGTGGGCTGTATGTCTCTAGAAACTTGTCCATTTCTTCTAGGTTGTCCAATGTTGGCATATAATTGTTCATAGTATTCTCTTATGGTTTTTTGTAATATTTCTGTGGTATCAGTTGTTATTTCTCCTCTTTCATTTCTTATTTTGTTTATTTGGGTCCTTTATCTTTTCTTCTTGGTGAGCCTGGACAGAGGTTTGTCAATTTTGTTTACCCTTTCAAGGAACTAGCTCTTGATTTTATTGATTTTTTTTCCTATTTTTTCAATCTCTATTTCATTTCTTTCCTCTCTGATATTTATCATTTCTTTCCTTTTGGTGACTTTAGGTTTTGTTTGTTCTTTTTCTAACTTTTTGGGGTGGTAGGCTAGGTTGTTTATTTGAGATTTTTCTTGTTTTTTTGAGGAAGACCTGTATCACTATGGACTTCCCTCTTAGGAATGCTATTGCTGCATCCCATAGATTTTGTATGGTTGTGTTTTCATTGTCATTTGTCTCAAGGTATTTTTTAATTTCCTCTTTGATTTCATTGTTGCACCATTGGTTTTTTAGTAGCATGTTGTTTAGTCTCCATGTAATCATTTTTTTCTTGTTTCTCTTTCTGTGGTTGAATTCTAGTTTCATGACATTGTGGTCAGAAAAGATGCTTAAATTGACTTCTTTCCTCTTAAATTTGTTGAGGTTTGTTTTGTACGTAGGCAGTCCTAGAGACTATTCCATATGCACTTGAAAAGAATGTGTATTCTAGTTTTTTTTGGATGTGATGTACTAAAAATATCAATTAAGTCTAACTGTTCTATTGTATCATTTAGGATATCCGTTGCCTTTTTTTTTTTTTTTTAATGCGGTACACGGGCCTCTCACTGTTGTGGCCTCTCCCGTTGTGGAGCAACAGGCTCCGGACACACAGGCTCAGCAGCCATGGCTCATAGGCACAGCCGTTCCGTGGCATGTGGGATCTTCCCGGACCGGGGCATGAACCCATGCCCCTTGCATCAGCAGGCGGACTCTCAACCACTGTGCCACCAGGGAAGCCCCTGTTGACTTCTTGATTTTTTGTCTGGAATATCTGTCCATTGATGTGAGTGGGTTTTTAAAGTCTCCTACTATTTTTGTTTTCCTGTTAATTTCTCCCTTTATGTCTGTTAGTATTTGTTTTATGTATTTAGGTGCTACTATACTGGGTGCATATATGTTAATGAATATAATATCATTTTCTTGTATTTATCCTTGTATCATTATATAGTGTCCTTCTTTATCTTTCTTTATGGCCTTTTAAAGTCTATTTTTTCTGGTATGTCTATTGCTACCCTGATTTCTTCATAGTTTCTAGTTCCTTTTTTACAGTCATCTGCATTTCTATTGGTAGCTTTTCTTAATTCCTTCAGTATTTTCATTACCTCCTTTTTGAATTTGAGGTCTAGTAGACTGGAGAGGTTTGTTTCATTGTTTGTACTTTCAGGGTAATCCTCTTGATCTCTTAATTGGAAGTGGTTCCTCTGCTTCTTAGTTTTACTTATATTTCTCTGACTCTATGAGTTTAGGAGAAACAGTTATCTACTATGGTCCAGGAGGGTTCTTATGTGGGAGTATCCCCATGTAGCCTGTGTGAGTCTCATATTTTTGGTGCAAGGGCTGGTTTTAGTATGGATGCTTGCCACATTTTCTCTCAGTTATCCCCTTTGTAGGGGGTGTGACTGGTGTGGTGACCAGAGCCTGCAGTGGATGTTGAGCAGGCCTCCTCTTTGCTCTGTGGTTGTCACAGCCCTGTTGGGTGCAGGGTCTGCTCCCCAGTTGTTGGAGTAGATGCCCCCAGATCTGTTTCTGAACTGTGGTGTGAGGTAGGAGGAACTGGAGTTCTCCCACTGGGAGAGGAGCCACTGAGTATTCCTCCACAGGAGCTGTCCACTAGGAAGTGCACTCTGTGGTATCACCTGTCACCTGTTGTGCAAGCTCACCAACTACACTGTTTTGGCACTGCCCTCAGCACTGCCTCAACCTTGGAAATTCAGGCAGTTGGCCCAGCTGTCCCGCAGGTGCTCTGTTCACAAAGCGCTTAGTGCATATCTGTTGGCACAGAACCACTGAGGTCAGGCACTGGGACCACCATAGTCCCACACTTGGACCTGCCCTCGGAGCTACCAAGTCAGCCCAGACCCCAGCCCTACCTCTACATGTGTGTGCTTGCAGAGCCTATAGGTTGCTATCACCAGACCTGCCCCAGCCATGGGAGCACCAGTAATCGGCTCAGATGTCCTGCAGGCAGTGAGTTTACAAAGCCACCTGTGGTGCATAAATCCGCTGATCACACAGTGACTGCTTCTGAAGTGTTGGGGCTCCTGGGGATTGGCTTGGATTTCAGCCCCACCTCTGCATGTGGGCAACCTGCAGGTGCTTATGTGCTCCCAGAGCTCCACACCCACTGTAAGCATGCTGAAAATGAGGATGCACCAGTAGGCCCCACCCTTCCAGCATGCATGTTAACAATGGGGCTTCAGTGGCAGACCTGGGTCCTTCCTGTGCACACCCCAGGTTGCAGCTTAGATCACAGTCCAGCTCCTTCAGGCTCTCTCCACACAGCCAACCCCTGTCCTTTCTCTGGGTCCGCTGAAGCCAGAGTTTCAGCACCCAGCCCCCACGCACACCAGAAGTACATCTTGGGTTGGGGAGTGCAAGGAAGTGGCATGGACCCTCTGTGCTGGTCTTTCTCTGTTTTGCCTGCTGCAAGCTGGCTGCTGCACTCTCCTCTGAGCCTCGGAAGCTCCCTTTCTGTCCCGGCTGATCTCCCCACCGGTGATGCGGCTTCCCAGGGTGAGGGAACCTTTCCTCTTTCACAGCTCCCTTCCAGAGGTGCAGGTCCCATCCAAATTCCTTTTTGTTGTTGTTGTTTTGTCCTACTTTGTTACGTGGTGATCTTCCTTGCGGTTTTGTTTTTATGAGATCTTCTGCCAGTGTTCAGCAGGTATTCTGTGAGAATTGTTCCACGTGTAGATGTACTTTTGATGTATTTGTGGGAGGAGGTGAGCTTCATGTCCTTCTATTCTGCAACCTTGATCTGGCCCCTTATTTTTTAAACTGTTAAAGCAAGTTATTCAACCCTTGTATTTTCTTTCAGGAATGGCTTGGGTATTCTTGATCCTTTCTGTTTCCATACAAGATTTAAAAATCAGTTGTGAAGTCCCACAGTATAATCTGTGGGGTTTTTTATTGGAGTTCTATTGAATCTAAAATTGATGTGGGGGTAATGGACATATTTAAAATATTAAGTCCATAAATTCATTAACATGGTATATCTCTACATTCAGGAAATCTTTAATATCTCCTATTAAAATTTTATAATTGTCTCCAAAGACAATTGCAATACTGTGATACATTTGTTCTTACTTCATGATTTTGACAGTATTGTGAATGGTATACTTTATTTTTTGTGTGTGTTACTGGCATGTTGAAATACAATTGATATTTTTTAAAGTTAATATTTTATATAGCCAACAAACCTACTAAACTGCCTTATCTTTTAGCTGCCTTATTAATACTAAAATATTTATCAGTTGATTCTTTTAGATATTTTTACATATGCCATTGTGGTAGGCAAAAATATGGCCCCTCCCTGCAAAGAATCCACATGCTAATTCGCAGACCCAATCTCCTAGGACCCTGTGAATATGATGAGATTATCCTGAATTGTTCATTTGGTCCAAATGTAATCGCCTGAGCCCTTAAAAGTGAAGAGAAAGGCTTAAGAACAAGTAAGAGAGATCTAAGGAATGGTAAGGATTTAGCACACTGCAGTTGTCTTGAAGAAGAAGGGATTCCTATGTCATAAGAATAACATGTTCCTACAACCACAAGGAATTGAATTCTTTTAACGCAGGTGAGCTTGGCAGAGGAGCCTGAGCCTCAGATAAGAACTGAAACTCTGGTCAGTATTTTTATTTTAGCTGGGTGGGACAATAAGCAGAGTATCTAGCCATGTTTTCCTTTATGAATTTTATAATTTTAGCTATTACATTTTGGTCCTTGATTTATTTTGAGTTAAGTTTTGTATGTCATGGAGTGTAGGGTTCCAACTTCATTCTCTTGCATGTGGATATCCTATTTTCCCAGCACCATTTGTTGAAGACTATACTTCCCCCATTGAATGGTTATGGCTCCCTTCCTCTTTCTAATTTTTAATAGGTTTTCTTCTGCCTTAATGTTCTTGTTACCACCTCTGGTATAACGTTGAGTAGCATGGGAAACTTTTCAAACTTTCACTATTATGTATGAGATTGGTTGTAGTTGTCATTGTTGTTCTTGGGGGAGGTTGTAAATACTTTTTTTTTTCTTTGCGGTATGCGGGCTTCTCACTGCCGTGGCCTCTCCCGTTGCGGAGCACAGGCTCTGGACGTGCAGGCTCAGCGGCCATGGCTCACGGGCCCAGCCGCTCCACGGCATGTGGGATCCTCCCAGACCGGGGCACGAACCCGCATCCCCTGCATCAGCAGGCGGACTCTCAACCACTGCGCCACCAGGGAAGCCCCAACATAAACTAATATTGGACTTTATCAGATGGTTTTTCTCGATATTTTGAAATTATCATGTGATGTTTCTTGTTTAATTGCCTAATGCAAAGCTTCATACTACTGAATTATCTAATATTAAACTCACCTTATGTTTCTCTGATAAACTTAATATAGTAATGTTGTAATATACTTTTTTTAACATACTTTTTATATTTGATTTGCATTTTGTTTAGGATTTTGAAGCTTACAAGAATGACTGATCTGTAAGCTTTGTTTCATTACAATACTATTGATAGGTTTTTGATCAAGATCATTTAGTTTAATAAAAAGAGTTGATGTGGGTACACTCTTCTGCTTTCTAGAAGAGTTTCTCTAATATTATAATTGTTTCTTCTGTGAACATTCAGTATATTTTCTCAGTGGGAAGATACATTATTAATATAATTTCTTTTTTTAATATTCATACTACTGACATATTCAGATTTTCAATTTTTTTATCAATTTCATTGTTATATTATCTTCTGAACCTATTTCATTTAACTTTACAAATATATTATCATAAAGTTAACATTCTCTTTTTAAGTTTTAATGTCTATAACCATCTTTAATTTTGTTAATTTTAATTTTGTTTAATATTATTTATTTTCATTCCTGATATTCATTAGTTGTGCCTGCTATATTTTCTTACTTTCTCACTCAGTCTTGCCTAGAGGATAAATTTTATTGATCTTTTCAAAGAACCAACTTTTCTTACTATATCAACTTTGTTTCTGTTTTATTCATTTCTGTTTTGTATTTATTAGTTTTACTTTCTCTAGCTTATTCTCCCATTTTTACTTCTTTATATACATTAATTTATATGCATAATTTATTTTCAGTCTTTCCTGTTTTCTAGTATGGACATTCAGTATCACAAAATTTCCTCTTTATGTTGCTTATTTCTCTTCACCCATGTTTGTTATGTTTCATTATTGATCATTTCAACATATTTTCTAATGTCTGTTATTTCTTCTTTGATCTGTGTTATTTAAAAGTAAATTTCTTAATTGTCAAATATGTTACACTAGTCATCTAAAAATTGATATTTAACTTAATTGTAGAAAATGTGTTCTGCAAAGTTTGCTTATGAAATTTTGATGAAATCTGCCTTATAATCTAGTATATCATAAATATTTGTAAATGTCTCATGTAAAGATCTTGTAAAGAATGTATAGCCCCACCTACAAATACTGTTACCTTAAGGGATTAGGATTTAAACATATGAATTCTGGTGGGACAGAAATGTTCAGACCATAGTAATGGATAAACAGAATCTGGTATATACATACAATGGAATATTATGCAGTCTTAAAAAGAAGGAAATTCTGTCATGTGCTATAATATGGATAAAACTCAAGCACATTATGCTACGTAAAATAAACCAGTCACAAAGGACAAACCCTCTATGATTTTACTCATATGAATTATTTAAAGTAGTCAAAATCATTGAAACAGATAGTAGAAAGGTGGTTGCAGAGGGCTAGAGTGGGAGAGGGAAATTTGTATTTAGTGGATTCAAAGGTTCAGTTTTACAAGATGACAAAGTTCTAGAGATCTGTTGCACAACAGTGTGAATATACTTAACATTACTGAACTAGACCCTTTAAAATAGTAAGAATGGTAAATTTAATGTTACGTGTTTTACCACAATAAAAAACTATTTTGGCAGCTAGGTAGCCAGGGGTGGAAGGAAGCCACAGCTGAAACCCCAAGTCGGTCCCTGCGCTACACTATCCCACCATCTCATCTCTCGCACCTTGAGTAGGGACCTTCAAGATGGCAGAGGAGTAAGACGTGAAGATCACCTTCCTCCCCACAAATACATCAAATATACTTCTACATCTGGAACAACTCCTACAGAACACCTACCGAACACTGGCAGAAGACCTCAGGCTTCCCAAAAGACACCCTCAGGTGACCAACATGCAGAGGTGGGGCCAAATCCAAAGCAGAACCCCAGAAGCTGTGCGAACAAAGAAGAGAAAGAGAAATTTCTCCCAGCAGCCTCAGAAGTAGCGGATTAAATCTCCACAATCACCTTGATGTACCCTGCATCTGTGGAACACCCGAATAGACAATTAATCATCCCAAAATTGAGGCAGTGGCCTTTGGGAGCAACTGTAGACTTGGGGTTCACTTTCAGCATCTCCTTTGTTTCTGGTTTTATGTTTATTATAGTTTAGTATTTAGAGCTTATTATCATTGGTAGATTTGTTTATTGATTTGGTTGCTCTCTTCCTTTTTTAATATATATTTTTTCCTTTTTCTCTTTTTGTGAGTGTGTATGGGTATGCTTCTTTGTGTGATTTTGTCTGTATAGCTTTGCTTTTACCATTTGTCCTAGGGTTCTGTCTGTCCTTTTTTTTTTTTTTTGTATAGTTTTCAATGCTTGTTGTCATTTGTGGATTTGTTTTTTTGGTTTGGTTGTTCTCTTCTTTCTTTCACTTTTTAAATTTTATTTATTTATTTATGGCTGTGTTGGGTCTTCGTTTCTGTGTGAGGGCTTTCTCTAGTTGTGGCAAGCAGGGGCCACTCATCATTGTGGTGTGTGGGCCTCTTACTATCGTGGCCTCTCTTCTTGTGGAGCACAGGCTCCAGATGCGCAGGCTCAGTAATTGTGGCTCATGGACCCAGTTGCTCCATGGCATGTGGGATCTTCCCAGACCAGGGCTCAAACCCATGTCCCCTGCATTGGCAGGCAGATTCTCAACCACTGGGCCACCAGGGAAGCCCCACTTTTTATTTTTACTACTTTTTTATTTTTAATAATTTTTAAATTTTAATTATTTTACTTTAATTTACTTATTTTTTCTTTCTTTCTTTCTAATTTTTTCTCCCTTTTCTTCTGGGCCGAGTGGCTGACAGGGTCTTGGTGCTCTGGCCGGGAGTCAGGCCTGAGCCTCTAATGTGGGAGAGCTGAGTTCAGGACATTGGTCCACCAGAGACCTCCCGGCCCCATGTAATATCAACCGGTGAAAGGTCTCTCAGAGATCTCCATCTCAACACAAAGACCCAGCTCCACTCAACAACCAGCAAGCAACAGTGCTGGACAACCTATGCCAAACAGCTAGCAAGACAGTAACACAACCACACCCATTAGCAGAGAGGCTGCCTAAAATCATAAGTTCACATACACCCCAAAACACACCACCGGATGCCGTCCTGCCCACCAAAAAGACAAGATTCAGTCTCATCCACCAGAACACAGGCACCAGTCCCCTCCACCAGGAAGCCTACACAACCAACTGAACCAACCTTACCCACTGGGGGCAGACACCAAAATCAATGGGAACTACGAACCTGCAGCTTGCAAAAAGGAGACCCCAAACACAGTAAGTTAAGCAAAATGAGAAAACGGGGAAACATACAGCAGGTGAAGGAGCAAGGTAAAAACCCATGAGACCTAACAAATGAAGAGGAAATAGGAAGTCTACCTGAAAAAGAATTCAGAATAACGATAGTAAAGATAATCCAAAATCTTGGAAATAGAATGGTGAAAATACAAGAAGTGTTTAACAAGGACCCAGAAGAACTAAAGAGCAAACAAACAATGATGAACAACACAATAAATGAAATTAAAATTTCTCTAGAAGGAACCAATAGCAGAATAACTGAGGCAGAAGAATGGATAAGTGACCTGGAAGATAAAATAGTGGAAATAGCTACCACGGAGTAGAATAAAGAAAAAAGAATGAAAAAAATTGAGGACAATCTCAGAGACCTCTGGGACAACATTAAACGCACCAACATTCGAATTATAGGGGTCGCAAAAGAAGAAGAGTAAAAGAAAGGGACTTAGAAAATATTTGAAGAGATTATAGTTGAACACTTCCCTAACATGGGAAAGGAAATAGTCAATCAAGTCCAGGAAGTGCAGAGAGTCCCATACAAGATAAATCCAAGGAGAAACAGGCCAAGACACATATTAATCAAACTATCAAAATTTAAATAAAAAGAAAAAATATTAAAAGCAGCAAGGGAAAAGCAACAAATAACATACAAGGGAATCCCCATAACGTTAACATCTGATCTTTCAGCAAAAACTCTGCAAGCCAGAAGGGAGTGACAGGACATGTTTAAAGTGATGAAAGGGAAAAACCTACAACCAAGATTACTCTACCCAGCAAGGATCTCGTTCAGATTTGACAGAGAAATTAAAACCTTTACAGACAAGCAAAAGCTAAGAGAATTCAGCACCACCAAACCAGCTCTACAACAAATGCTAAAGGAACTTCTCTAGGCAGGAAACACAGGAGAATGAAAGGATCTACAATAACTAACCCAAAACAATTAAGTAAATGGTAATAGGAACATACATTTCGATAATTACCTTAAATGTAAATTAAGTAAATGCTCCAGCCAAAAGACATAGACTGGCTGAATGGGTAGAAAAACAAGACCTATATATATATGCTGTCTACAAGAGACCCACTTCAGACCTAGAGACACATACAGACTGAAAGTGAGGGGATGGAAAAAGGTATTCCATGCAGATTGAAATCAGAAGAAAGCTGGAGTAGCAATTCTCATATCAGACAAAATAGACTTTAAAATAAAGAATATTACAAGCGACAACGAAGGACACTACATAATGATCAAGGGATCAATCCAAGAAGAAGATATCACAATTGTAAATATGTATGCACCCAACCTAGGAGCACCTCAATGCATAAGGAAAATGCTAACGGGCATAAAAGGGGAAATCGACAGTAACACAGTAATAGCGGGGAATTTTAACACCCCACTTTCACCAATGGACAGATCATACAAAATGAAAATAAATAAGGAAACACAAGCTTTAAATAACACTTTAAACGAGATGGACTTAATTGATATTTATAGAACATTCCATCCAAAAACAATAGGATGCACTTTCTTCTCAAGTGCTCATTGAACATTCTCTAGGAGATATCATATCTTGGGTCACAAATCAAGCCTCAGAAAGTTTAAGAAAATTGAAATAGTATCAAGTATGTTTTCCAAACACAAGGCTCTGAGACTAGATATCAATTACAGGAAAAAAATGTGTAAGAAATACAAGCACATGGAGACTAAACAACACACTATTAAGTAACCAAGAGATTAATGGAGAAAACAAAGAGGAAATCAAAATATACCTAGAAACATATGACAATGAAAACTGGACCAAAAACCTATGGGATGCAGCAAAAGCAGTTCTAAGAGGGAAGATTTTAGCAATATAGTCCTACTTCAAGAAAAAAGAAAAATCTCAAATAAACAACCTAACCTTACACCTAAAGCAATTAGAGAGAGAAGAACAAAAAAACTCCAAAGTTAGCAGAAAGAAAGAAATCATAAAGATCAGATGAGAAATAAATGAAACTCAAAAAAATAAATAAACTCAAAATAAACTCAAAAAGAAATGAAGGAAATGGTAGCAAAGAGCAATAAAACTAAAAGCTGGTTCTTTGAGAAGATAAACAAAATTGATAAACCATTATCCAGACGCAGTACTCAAAAGAGGGAGAAGACTCAAATCAATAGATTTGGAAATGAAAAAGAAGTAACAACTGACACTGTAGAAATACAAAGGATCATGAGAGATTGCTACAAGCAACTATATGCCAATAAAATGGACAACCTGGAAGACATGGTAAAATTCTGAGAAAAGCAGAACCTTCTGAGACTGAACCAGGAAGAAATAGAAAATATAAACTCACCTATCACAGGCACTGATATTGAAACTGTGATTAAAAATCTTCCAACAAACAAAAGTCCAGGACCAGATGGCTTCACACGTGAATTCTCTCAAACATTTAGAGAAGAGTTAACACCTATACTTCTCAAACTCTTCCAAGATATAGCAGAGGGAGGAACACTTCCAAACTCATTTGGGGAGGCCATCATCACCCTGATACCAAAACCAGGCAAAGTTGTCACAAAAAAAGAAAACTACAGGCCAATATCACCAATGAACATAGATACAAAAGTCCTCAACAAAATACTAGCAAACAGAATCCAACAGCATGTTAAAGAGATCATACACCATGATCAGTGGGGTTTATCCCAGGAATGCAATGTTTCTTCAATATACACAAATCAATCAATGTGATACACCATATTAACAAATTGAAAGATAAAAACCATATGATCATCTCAATAGATGCAGAGAAAGCTTTCGACAAAATTCAACACCGATTTATGATAAAAACCCTCCAGAATGTAGGCATAGAGGGAACTTACCTCAACATAATAAAGGCCACATATGACAAACCCACAGCCAAAATCATTCTCAATGGTGAAAAACTAAAACCATTTCCTCTAAGATCAGGAACAAGACAAGGTTGTCCAGTCTTACCACTATTTTGGAAGTTTTAGGCACAGCAATCATAGAAGAAAAAGAAATAAAAGAAATCCAAACTGGAAAAGAAGAAGTAAAGCTGTCACTGTTTGCTGATGACATGATACTATACATAGAGAATCCTAAACATGCTACCAGAAAACTACTGGAGCTAGTCAATGAATTTGGTAAAGTAGCAGGATACAAAATTAATGCACAGAAAACTTTTGCATTCCTATACACTTAGGATGAAAAATCTGACAGAGAAATTAAGGAAACCCTCCCATTTACCATTGCAACAAAAAGAATGGAATACCTAGTAATAAACCTACCTAAGGAGACAAAACACCTGTATGCAGAAAACTGTGACACTGATGAAAGAAATTAAAGATGATACCAACAGATGGAGAGATATACCATGTTCTTGGATTGGAAGAAGGAACATTGTGAAAATGACTACACTACCCAAAGCAATCTACATATTCAGTGCAATCCCTGTCAGACATTGACATTGACACTGACAGACCAATGATATTTCTCACAGAACTGGAACAAAAAATTTCACAATTTGTATGGAAACACAGAAGACCCTGAATAGCCAAAGCAATCTTGAGAATGAAGAACGGAGCTGGAGGAATCAGGCTCCCTGACTTCAGACTATACTACAAAGCTACATTAATCGAGGCAGTATGGTACTGGCACAAAAACACACACATAGATCAATGGAACAGGATAGAAAGCCCAGAGATAAACCCATGCACATATGGTTACCTTATTTTTGATAAAGGAGGCAAGCATATACAATGGAGAAAAGAAAGCCTCTTCAGTAAGTGTTGCTGGGGAAACTGGACAGCTAGAGGTAAGAGAATGAAATTAGAACACTCCCTAACACTACACACAAAAATAAACTCAAAATGGATTAAAGACCTAAATGTAAGGCCAGACACTATACAAGTCTTAGAGGAAAACATAGGTAGAACAGTCTATGACATAAATCACAGCAAGATCCTTTTTGACCCACCCCCTATAGAAATGGAAATAAAAACAAAAATAAACAAATGGAACCTAATGAAACTTAAAAGCTTTTGCACAGCAAAGCAAACTATACACAAGACATAAAGACAACCCTCAGAATGGGAGAAAATATTTGCATGTGAAGCAACTGACAAAGGATTAATTTCCAAAATGTACAAGCAGCTCATGCAGCTCAATATTACAAAAACAAACAACCCAATCCAAAAATGGGCAGAAGACCTAAATAGACATTTCTCTAACGAAGATATACAGATTGCCAACAAACAGATGAAACTATGCTCAACATCACTAATCATTAGAAAAATGAAAATCAAAACTACAATGAGGTATCACCTCACACCTGTCAGAATGGCCATCATCAAAATATCTACAAACAATAAATGCTTGGGAGGGTGTAGAGAAAAGGGAACCCTCTTGCACTGTTGGTGGGAATATATAATTGATACAGCCACTATGGAGAACTGTATGGAGGTTCCTTTAAAACCTAAAAATAGAACTACCATATGACCCAGCAATCCTACTACTGAGCATATACCCTGAGAAAACCATAATTCAACGAGTCATACACCACAGTGTTCATTGCAGCACTATTTACAATAGCCAGGACATGGAAGCAACTTAAGTGCCCATCAACAGATGAATGGATAAAGAAGATGTGGCACATATATACAATGGAATATTACTCAGCCGTAAAAAGAAATGAAATTGAGTTATTTGTAGTGTGGTGGATGGATCTGGAGACTGTCATACAGAGTGAATTAAGTCAGAAAGAGAAAAACAAACACCATATGCTAACGCATACATATGGAATCTAAAAAGAAAAAACGGTTCTGAAGAACCTAAGGGCAGGACAGGAATAAAGATGCAGATGTAGACAATGGGCTTGGGGACACGGGGAGGGGGAAGGGTAAGCTGGGATGAAGTGAGAGAGTGGCATGGACATATATACTGTACCAAATGTAAAATAGATAGCTAGTGGGAAGCAGCCACATGGCACAGGGAGATTAGCTCATTGCTTTGTGTCCACCTAGAGGGGTGGGATAGGGAGGGTGGGATGGAGATGCAAGAGCGAGGACAAATGGGGATAAATGTATATGTATTGCTGATTCACTTTGTTATACAGTAGAAACTAACACACCATTGTAAATCAATTATATCAATAATCAATTTTGTACATTCTATACAAAAAAGAATGTATATTCTGCTGCTGTTGCAAACAGTAATGTATACATGACCATATGTATATGTTAATTTTGTTTTTCACATCTTTCCTAGCCTTATTTTCTGTATGTTCTGTCATTTACTGACAAAATTCTTTGTCTAGGTATGACTTTTATAGCATCAAAATAAATCTCCCACAGAACTATGGAGATATTGCTCTGTTCTCTAGTCTGATTCTTGTTTTGTTTTAGGGATTGCTTTTATATTTTCTTTCTGAAGTTAAAAAAAATTGAATATTTGTGGTTCAGAAGTTTCACCCAATTGTTTCAGATTTTTAAACTTAAAAAAATTCCCTTTTGGACTTTTCATAATGACACTGAATTCTTCATTCTTCTATTCAGAGTTATTTTACACTATTTATTTCCCTCCTACTCTTCATTGTCTATAGTCTATTTATTTTTATCCCTGTTAAAAGGATATTGGAACTATTGAACCCATTTTATGTAACTCACTTATTTTTCTTCTCATCTTTTTATACATTTTCACTGCACTCCTGGAAAATACCCGAATTTAATCTTATGTTTATTAATTACATCTTCACCTTGGGTCATTCTGTTATTTAGCCAAAATATTAACTTTTAATTTCAATAAAGTTCATGGACATTAAAAATGACTGCCTCTGAGAGCTTTGAGAAAGTATAGCATTATAAAAAGTAGAGGATGAGGATGCAGCAATGAGGGTGCAACTTCAATGTTAGAATTAATAGGAAAATATAAATTATAAGATTATGTAATGTGTTCACTTTGCAGAATTTTAATGCTTTCAGTTACATCATGTTGGTTTTCTTCACTAGTTGATTCTTGATTGTATATCCATATTTACATATAATGGTTAAGATTGATTCAAATTGGCCACTTTCTTTAGACATAAATAATTCACCTTTTCTCTTTTCATGAATGCAGGTTTGAATTAACAGGTTACCCTTGGCTTGGATAGTTGTTGAGGGGCATATTGTAGTTACTAGGATTCCTTTAGAGTTTAGTTTTTCCTGGGGTTCTGAATTTAGGGAATCTGTGTCCTTTGTGATGGTTGACAGGAAATTAAAGCACTCTGCTTATTCCTATATAAATTGTCATATTTTAGAGTACCCTACTTGTGTTTTTATCCCATGGTCAAAACACTGAAAACAGCCACTTTAAGAAAGAGGGAATGAAATTTGTTTACTGACCTTTAATTACATGGGAAAAGTACCCATGTTCCTTTCAATTCCTGTTGTGATTGTTCTTATAGTTATACACAGTTTCTGCTCAGAGTAATATTTGTGGGGCCCCCTCTTTCTCTCAGTGAGACTGAAAGTTCTTCAGCTCTTTTTGTTTTCATTATTAATCTGTTCTGTCTTTTTTATAATTTTAAAAGTTTCTTTTTTTGTCTGCTGGAGATGTACTTTCTTTCATAGTGTTATTATTCTTCTGTTTTAATAAAATTTTGAGAAGGTGATAGGGTGAATATATTATGTTTTCAAATTGAACTATATTTCCTATTTACTAATGAATATTTTAAATTCAAAGGCCAACTGAACTCATTGTAACAAGTGGAATAATACAAAAATGCATAAATTAAATGTTAAACTCCCTGCTCACATAGAAAGCACTGATAGACTAGGCTTGACTGCTATCCTTTGTAAGTCCTGCTTACAAGCTTGGTCTTCACTAACATCTGAGAACTTGGATTTAAGGAAGGTTCCCATCATTCTAACTGGTAGGAGTGGCTCACTGTGCCTACACTATTTATATGAATAATGTGGCTTATCCTGCCTTCCTTCTGCGAGTATGCAGTTTTGACACATGATAGGCAGACAGTGCCTAATATGATCAGCCCTCAATAAAATTCTGGAAACTAGGTCTCTAATGAGCTTATTTATAGACAAAATTTCATTTGTATTTTCACAACTCATTGCTAGGAGATTTAAGCATGTTTTGTGTGACCCCAAAGGGAGAGGGCTTGTGCCTGGTTTTCTCTGGACTTTGTCCCCTTTGACTTTTCCCTTTGCTAATTTTGCTTTATATTCTTTCACTGTAAAAAAACATAGTGATGGGTGACATTATATACTAAGACCTCTTAGTCCTCCTAGCAAGTCATCAAACTGTGAGTGGTCTTGGGGATCTCTGACACACTGCTCTAATTTATTACTACCCTCTTGATTTGTGTATGTTGAGCCATACTTGCATCCCAGGGATAGATCCCACTTGGCCATAGTGTATAATCCTTTTAATGTACAGTTGAATTTGGTTTGATAATGTTTTGTTGAGGATATTTGCATTTATGTTTATCCAGGATATGAGCCTGTGCTTTTCTTTTCTTTAGTGTCTTTGTATAGCTTTGCTATCACTGTGATGCTGGCCTTCTTAAAAGTTTCTATATGTCCCCCCTTTTGTTTTTTGGAAGAGTTTAAGAATGTTTGATAGAATTTACCCATGAAGTCCTCTGGTCCTGGGCTTTTCTTTGTTGGGAGGTTTTTGACTACTGATTCAATCTCCTTATTTGTTATTGGTCTGTTTAGGCTTCGTATTTCTTCTTGATTCTGCTTTAGTAGGTTGTATGTTTCTAGAAGTTTATTTTTTCCCAGGTTATCCAATTTGTTGATATATAATTGTTTATAATAGTCCCTTAAGATAATCTTTATTTCTGAAACATTCATTAGAATGTCTCTTATTTGTTTCTGATATTTTGAGTCTTCTCTCTTTTCTTCTCTTTTTTTCTTGTGCAGGGGAAGCCATGGTGGAGGGGATTCCTCTTGACATTGAGTTGTACTGGCAAGGGGGTGGAATGATGCGGGTAAAATCTTTCTACTCTTTTTATGCTGTAAATGAATATCTGAGTATGTGATTCTTGCATTACCATCTGTAGAAGCTGTTCCACTATCTCTTAATATTCAATGCAGCAGATTAAAATTTGAGATTACATTGATACCTGAAATTTCTATACTGAAAGGTATATGCTAGTCTTTTCTGATTCGTATGTTTAACTCTCTTTTCCAACAGTGGTAAAAATGGCTCTCATTATTTATGCATTTACTTAAGCAAGTATACACAGAGGTAGTTTCAGATTTGTGAATCCATAACACTTCAGAAAGAAAACCTATTAACTTAGAATTCAATATTTCTTTTTTTAAATTAAATTTTTAATAGAATTATAGTTGCTATACAATCTTATATAAGTTACAGGTGTACAATATACTGATTCAAAGGGTCTACTCCATTTATAATTATAGTTATTTATAGTTATTATAGTTATTTATAGTTATAGTTATTATAAAATATTTGCTCTGTTCCCCATGTGGTACAATATATCCTTGTAGCTTATTTTATGCCTAATAGTTTGTACCTCTTAATCCCCTACCTCTATATTGCCCCTCCCCCTTTCCTTTCCCCACTAGTAACTACAAGTTTGTTCTCTACATCTGTGGGTTTCCTTTTTTTTTTTTTTTTTTTTTTTTTTTTTTTTTTTGCAGTATGCAGGCCTCTCACTGTTGTGGCTTTTCCCGTTGCAGAGCACAGGCTCCGGACGCGCAGGCTCAGCAGCCATGGCTCACGGGCCCAGCCGCTCCGCGGCATGTGGGATCTTCCCGGACCGGGGCACGAACCCGTGTCCCCTGCATCGGCAGGCGGACTCTCAACCGCTGCGCCACCAGGGAAGCCCTCCTTTTTTGTTATATTCACTAGTTTGTTGTATTTTTTAGATTCCACATATAAGTGATATCATACAGTTATTTGTCTTTCTCTGTCTGACTTATTTCACTTAGCATAATACCTTCCAAGTCCATCCATGTTGCTGCAAATGACAAAATTTCATTCTTTTTTATGGCTGAGTATTATTCTATCATGTGTATATACGCGTGCACACACACACACACACCACATTTTTATCCATTCATCTGTTGATGGACACTTAGGTTGGTTTCACATCTTGGCAATTATAAATAATGTTTTTATGAACATCAGGGTGCATGTATGTTTTTGAATTAGTGTTTTTGTTTTTCTCAGCTATATATCCAGGAGTGGAGTTGCTGGGCCATATGGTAGTTCTATTTTTAGTTTTTTTGAGAAGGCTTCATACTGTTTTCCACAGTGACTGCGCCAATTTACATTCCCACCAACAGTGTACAAAGATTCCCTTTTCTTCACATCCTGGCCAACGTTTGTTATTTGTGTTCTTTTTGATGATAGCCATTCTGACATGTGTGAGGTGATATCTCATTGTGCTTTTGTTTTGCATTTCCCTGATGATTAGCAATTTTGAGCATCTTTTCATTTGCTTGTTGGCCATCTGCATTTCCTCTTTGGAAAAACGTCTGTTCAGTTCTTCTCATTTTTTAATTGGGGTGTTTGTGGGGTTTTTGATATTGACTTGTATGAGCTATTTATATATATTGGATATTAACCCCTTATTGGTCATATCATTTGCAAATATTTTCTCCCTTTCATTAGGTTGTCTTTTTTTTTTTGCGGTATGCAGGCCTCTCACTGTTGTGGCCTCTCCCATTGCAGAGCACAGGCTCCAGACGCGCAGGTCCAGCGGCCATGGCTCACGGGCCCAGCTGCTCCGTGGCATGTGGGATCTTCCCGGACCGGGGCATGAACCTGTGTCCCCTGCATTGGCAGGCATACTCTCAGCCACTACGCCACCAGGGAAGCCCCATTAGGTTGTCTTTTTATTGATGGTTTCTTTTGCTGTGCAAAAGCTTTGAAGTTTAATTAGGTCCCATTTGTTTATTTTTGCTTGTATTTCCTTTGCTTTATGGAACAGATCTAAAAAATAATGCTATGATTTATGTCAAAGTGTGTTCTGCCTATGCTTTCTTCTAGGAGTTTTATGGTATCTGGTCTTACATTTAGGTCTTTAATCCATTTTGAGTTTATTTTTGTAAATGGTGTTAGAGAATGTTTTAATTTCATTCTTTTACAAGTAGCTGTCCAGTTTTCCCAGTACCAGTTATTGAAGAGGGTGCCTTTTCTCCATTGTATATTCTTGCCTCTTTTGTCGTATATTAATTCACCATAAGCTCATGGATTTATTTCTGGATGCTCTATCCTCTTCCATTGATCTATGTGTGTGTTTTTGTGCCAGTACCATACTGTTTTGATGACTGTGGCTTTGTACTGTAGTCTGAAGTCAGGGAGGGTGATTCTTCCACCTCTGTTCTTCTTTCTCAAGATTGTTTTGGCTATTCAGGGTCTTTGGTGATTCCATACAAATTTTGACATTATTTTTTCTAGTTCTGTGAAAAATGCCCTTGGTATTTTGGTACGGATTCCTTTGAATCTGTAGATTGCAATTCAGTATTTTTTGTACCCATTTAATAGATAAAATTACCATACAGTGAAATGTTCACATTCTTAAAGTTCATTTTGATGAGCTTGATATATGCTCCAGAAAGTTTCTTCATATCCCTTCCCAGTTAATCTACTCCAGAGGAAATCTTGTTCTTATTTTACCTTGGATTAATTTTACCTAATATATAGTTTTAAATAAAATGAATGCTATACTCTGAACTCTTTGTGTCTATTTCTGCTCAGCATGTTAGCAGTGAGATTCTTCCCCATTTATGTGTCAACATTTTTCCTACGTATTGCCAAGTAGTATTCCACTATATGAATGTTACAATTTGTTTTTCCATTCTCCTGTTGAAGTATATTTGGATTTTGTCTCATTTTTAGCTATTTTGGATAAAATCTCTATGAATATTCTTGTACAAATCTTTTTAGGGAGATATTTTTACATACCTCTTTAGTAAAGTTTCATCTCGTATAAAAAATATAATCCTGATGGAATTATGATGGATATTATTTTGAAACAGTCTGTTCTATTCTGCTGTATTCTCAGTCAGACTCAATTTTGATCCACTGACCTATTTATCTTTGTGCCACAGCCACACTGTCTTAATTAGTGTTGTTGGAACATAAACTTAAATTCAAACAGTTTGTCCTCATAATGTGTATTTATCTTTCAATATTGTTTTGGCCATTGTAACTCTTTTGCATTTCTACATATAATTTAGAGTCAGGTTTCAGAGTAGATGTGTTGGGTATGTTTTGATTTTTACTCTTAAATATTTTACATTATTCAAAATAGCATTTTAATTTCATTTTGTTTGCTGATAGTATGCAGAAATAGAATTTATGTTTTGTATTGACCTTATATTTTTGAATCTTGTTAAATTAACTTATAACAATAGCTTTTAATTTGTTTAGGAACTATTACATAGAGAGTCATATTTTGTTGCACTAAAAGAACAGTTTTGTTTCATCCTTTTCAATATTTAGGCCTTTTATTTCTATTGTCTTATTGCAATGACTTGGATATCCTGTGCAGTGTTCAGTAGAAATGGTTAGAGCAGGAGGATCATAGTCCTTTCCTGGATCTTAAAGGGGAAGCATTCAAAATTTTATTATCATTATGTTAGCTCTAGGTTTTTCATTGATACTTTTTTCAGATTAAATAATTTCCATTATATTCCTAGTTTGCTGAGAGTTTTTATCATGGATAACTGTCAAATTTTGTCAAATAATTTTCCTGCATATATTGAGATGATCATATGGTTTTATCATTCATTCTGTTAGTGTGGTGAATGACATGGATAGATTTTCAAATGTGAAACCAACCTTGAATTCTTTGAGTAAACTCTACCTAGTAATGTTGTATAATCCTTTTGGCATATTACTAGATTCAATTTATTAATGCTTTGTTAAGTATTTTTTGTCATTGTTCATGAAGATATTGATCATTTGTTTTCTGTTCTTGTAATGTATTTTTCTGATTTTAAGATCAAGATTATTTTGTCTCTTTTGGAAAGCACCTAAGGAGGGTGGCTGGTTGTCACCCTTGATTAGATGGTGTGAACTATCAGTCCCACCCACAGGGAGGAGAGAAGGGTTAGAGGTTGAATCAGTCACCAGTGGTCAATGAGTTAATCAATCTTGCTTGTATAATGAAGCCTCTATAAAAAAACAAAAAGATGGGATTTGGAGGGCTTCTGGATTCGTGAACATGTAGAGGTGCTAGAAGAGTGGGGCATTCGAAGAGGGCTTGGAAATTCTGCCGCCCCCCCTTCTCCATACCTTGCCCTCTGCTTCTCATCCATTTGGTTATTCCTGAGTTATATCCATTTATAATAAACCAGCGATGTAGTAAAAAAAAAATTGAGTATGTAATCCTCATAAAATGATTCGGGAAGTATTTCCTCCCCTATTTTCTAAAATAGTTTTGTAGGATTGGAATTATTTCTTATATACATGTTGGATACAATTCATGTGAAAACATCAAGGTCTTGTTTTCTTTGTTGGTAGATACTTAACTGATGATTTAATGCTTTTAATAAGTAAAGGGTTATTCAGTTTTCTATTTCTACTTGGGTTCATTTGATAATTTGTGTCTTTAAAGGATTTTGTCCAATTTATCTAAATATTTGAATTTATTCACATACAATTGTTAATAATACCATTCATAATTTTAAAGCTTAAATGATTTGCAGTAATAGTCCCTATTTTTTTCCCTGATACTGGAAATTTGGTGCTTCATTCATTGTTCTTATCTATCTAAGATTGCATCAATTTTATGGATCTTTTAAAAGGACCAACTGTGCTTTAATTGATTTTCTTCTTTGTCCATTTTCTATGTCATTGATTTCTGCTCTTTTTTATGTCCTTTCTTGTACTTTGGGCTCAATTTGTTCTTTTTGTAGTTGTATAAGGTAGAAACTTAGATCATTTACTTGAGGTAATTGTTCTTTTCTCATCTAAGCATTTAAAGCATAGCTTTCCACCTAAACACTGTTTTAGCTTTACTCATGGGCTATTTAGAAGTATGTTGTTTAATTTCCAAATAATTGTGAAATTTCTAGATATCTTTTATTGATGCTGGTTCCTAACTTATTTTCCTTGAGTCAGAGAACATAGCCTGAAAAATTATAAAATTTGAAATTGATTGAGACTTGTTTTACGGCCCAGTGTATGGTCTATGATGTTAAACATTACATGTGCACTTGAAAAGAATTTGTTTTGTGTAGTTTTGGGGTTAGTGTTTAATATATGAAAGCTAGGTGAATATGTAGTTTTACTATCAATAACTGAGAGAGGAGTGCTATAATTTTGAGGTATGATGATGGATTTTACCTGTTTCTGCTGATTTTTGTCAGTTTTTTATGCATTATTAGGCACATTTAAACTATGGTTATATTTGTTTCTTCATGAAGTGATGGGTTTTTTTATTATTAAATATCTCTGAGGAAGTGCTCTTGTCTTGAGGTATTCTTTATCTGCTGTTAGTATAACCCTTCGACCTTTCTTATCTTTGATTCTCACATTCATTAGCTTTTTTTTTCTTATATTTAACGTGAATTTTTTGTAGACAGCATATATTTAGTCTTTTTTATCCAGACTGGCAATATCTGCCTTTTAAATAGAATGTTTAAACTACTGGCATTTAATCTAATTACCTGTATGGTTGGATTAAGTTTACTATTTTGCTACTTTTTTATGTGTCCTGTATGTCAATGTTCTTCTTGTCTTTCTTTACAATCTTTACTTTGGATTTTAAAAATATTTTTTAGGGGCTTCCCTTGTGGCGCAGTGGTTGAGAGTCCGCCTGCCAATGCAGGGGACATGGGTTCGTGCCCGGGTCCGGGAAGATCCCACATGTGTGGAGCGGCTGGGCCCATGAGCCATGGCCGCTGAGCCTGCGCGTCCGGAGCCTGTGCTCCACAACGGGAAAGGCCACAACAGTGAGAGGCCCATGTACCGCAAAAAAAAAAAAAAAAAAAAAAAAAAAATATTTTTTAGTATTCCATTTTAATTCTTGTGACCATTTAGGCACACATCTTTGCCTTAATTTTAAAGCTGCTGCTTAAAAAATTAAAATATACAGTCTTTACTTATAGTATGCTTAAAGTTATATTGTTTCACTTCATGGTAAAATATAAAAACCTTGCAATAGTATAATTACATTTCATCCCTTGTTATCTGTGCAATTGTTGTCATATATATTTCATTTACATATTTTTAAACCACACAATGTAGTGTTATCATTTCTGTAAGAGAATTTTGTCCCCATTTTCATAATGAAAAAATGCCAAATAATCTATAAAATCATAACTCTTCTTGACACCACTGGAGAACTGAACTCACAAGGCAAATGCAAAAATCTTATTTCCCCAAAATGGTAAGACTCTCTCAAGAGTCTTGTGACAAGAAGCATAAACTATTTCATGGGAGGAAGAGGAAGCTGGCATAGACATGCTTAAGAGTAAAACAGCTGTAATTGTAACAAATTCTAAATGGTTGAGTGTGGACTAACATATCAGTTTGGAATAACCTGGAGCCCCCTACACAAGGGAAATGAGATTGACTTAATAGTCTTCTACATGGGCCTCCACTGGTTACTCACAAGAAAGGTTGGGAGCTGGGCAGAAGACAAGAGTGAGAGTAATTGTTGGTGCAGGGGTACAGTCTCCAATGCCAGGCCAGTAAAAACCCTATAGTCTTTCTTGAATCCTTCTCTTGTGTGAAAAAATTGCCTTAAACCACTGGGGGAGGAAAAAACAAACTGCCTTTCCCCCAACACTCAGGCAAAGATTCAGTTCTTCTGAATGAGGGGTAGAACCACAACTCTTCTGACACAGGGTTCAGGTATAACCCCACATTTTAGGGGAAGGGCACAGGAAAGTCCCATCTACCCTTTGAGAAAGGGTAGGGAAATTTCTCTCTAGCCTGCACAGTGCAGACAAAGATTCTCTGCTTCTGGAGGAGGGGGTAAAAGCAAAAGTCATCTGCCAGTGGGGGAGGGACATAAAAATGTCTCTCATAAAAGACCTTACCCAGCTGCAGGGCAGAGTTTGCTCACACAGGGTGAGAAAATAGGCATGATTAGACCTCATCCGCAAAGGCGAAGTGCGCAGGTCCTGCCTAAAACATGAGTTTTGACAAGAAAAACTGAGAATCTCTTTTGCCAGCTCTACAAGCCTAGCACCAAATAACAAACAAGAACACTCTGGGTGTGGCAAGAGTGCATAGGAAGACCTCTTTTGTGACACAAGTGGGAAGGCATTGCTGAAAGCTGAGCAGGAATGCTAAATATTACTCCTCAGTAACCAAGCCTCACACTAAGTACAGAGTAACCACTGCTTACCATGGAGAATAAAATGGAAGACTGCATTGTACTGAATGTAGCAATACAACAAACCAACTCAATTACTAGCTACATTTACTCAACTAGTGGGCAGGCAAAAGAAGTGTAACCATTTGTGGCAACAAATACCACTTGACTCAGTCTTTGTTGTTTTTCTAGATAGTAATTCTGGTACTCAATTAAAAGACACATAGCAAATTCAGGAAGAAACATTCATTTTTATGAGATAAAGCAATATATAGAAACAGACTCAGATGAGCCAGAATTTGGAACTATCAGGCAAGAATTTGAAAATAACTACCATGTCATAGATAAGTCACTTAGCTTGATTGTAGTAATCATTTCACAATGTATATATCAAAAAATATTGTGCATCTTAAATATATACAGTTTTATATGTCAGTTATACCTCAATAAAGCTGAAAAAATAAAACAACTACTGTTATATGTAAAAGGATCGAGTGGTAAATGTGGACAGCATGCATGAAGAGATGTGGAATTTTAGCAGAAAGATAGAAGCAATGCATGTGCTACAACAAACACAGAATTTATAATCAAACCGCTCAATAACAAAGGTAAAAATAAATTTGGGGGAAGGCAGGTAGGGAAAGGAAACTCAATATAGAGAAACAACAAAAAAATTTTAACCTACTTCTCATGAGACACTTAGAAAACAAAAAGACAACGGATTGAAATTGTTAAAATATGGAAGGAAAAAAGTCAGCCAAGAATTGTATACTTTTCAAAAATGAAGGTGAAATGAAACTTTTCCAGTGAAACAAAAGCTGGTAGAATTTTTTTTTTTTAACCAGCTTGCCTTCTCTGTGAAAAATTAAAATCACACAAATTAAGTTCTCTTACCATAGCAGAATTAAATAAGAAATCAATAACAGAAACAAATTTGAAAAATCCCCAAATATTCGGAAATTAAGCAATATACTCTTAAAAAAACTGATTGTATTATGTAATAAGTTCTATACTCACACAACAAATTCTGTCTGTACATAATTACAATGGGCTGTTGAAATTATATGCATGATTATATTTCTGATATATGTATATATATATATAGTATCTTAAAATATATTTGTAAGTATCTAAATATATTTTTGTTTAAATAAATATATATAAACATATTTAATTGTATATTTATATAATTTCAACCAAATTTCTATGAGTCCCATTTGTTTCTTTGTCAGATATGTCTGGTCATTCCTGATAATTTCTTATTGCTTGCTCATCTTTGTGACCCCAATCTTTACTTCTTTAAATGTTTCTTACATATTCTGTATCTAAATCTGTTGTTTATAGTTTCTGCTTATTCTCTGTTATGGTGGTTTACCTCCTCGTGGTCTTGTTGATCTTTGACTTTGAAATTTTGTCTACTTGGTTTCTATCTGTTGGGAGTCCTTCAGTTTCTAAATTTTGGACATTTTCCTCTAAACAGAATCTGTGTCTACTTCAGCCAGGTGTGAAGTAGAAATAAGTACTTTATTCTTCCTTGAGATTCCTAAATTAATCTAGATGTCTTAAATTTCAGCTTCTCCACCTTTTGATACATCAAGGTTTTAGTGTTACAATAGCAGTGCTTCCATTGGCATTTTCCATCATGGTAATCCAGTTCCCCCCTTCTTGCTAACTGATCACCCCCAGCTCAGATTTATTCTTGTGATTTTTACCTTTTTCAAAGCAGGGTAAATTGTTAGGTTTTTGGAAATCTACCTACATCTTGTAAATCCTGTGATATTTTACTAAGTATCTTCTTTCTAAGATAAAATCGTTTTATAGTAGAATTGTCTTCCAAATGATCTAATCTACCATACTACTGGAAACAGAAGTCTCCATCCTCACCCCTTTTAAAACTTTTGTTGAATATTTGCCTGATCTGTGATCTCTCTGTGATCCTTTGGACCAGTGTACCTTCAGTGTTAGACCTAGGGCTTAGATTAGAGTAATAAATCTATATCAGTAAGGACTAGAAGCTAGAGACTAGAAATACCTGCTAAGGTATGGCAGCCTGAGAGCCTGCCTGAGATATCAAGAAACAATTAGCCCAATCAGGTAAATGTTGGGTCTTTGTCAACATGAAATTGATTGAAATCTTGTTCAGCAGATGGTTAGTGAGAAGGTTAAATGCCACCTGCAGTCATACTGGGGAAAGATAAAGGCAATCTATTTCCGTCAAGGAACTGTGGGAGGATTGGCATTCCTGGGGTACAGGCAGTTCATGACAAATGTTCCCTTTAATGATCCTTATCATTTGGTTTATGGTAATGCAACTACAGTTTCTGCTTTTTCCCTGCCAGACTACAAGCTCCATGAAGGCCAGGACCATATCTGCTTTATTCATTAATATTTTCTCATAAATATTTCCATATTTTTGAATGAATGGTTATCAGAGCACTGACTATGTAGAATGCGTGACCAACAGCTATTTTGATAATATATCCAAAGTGACAGATAATATAATGTTCAAAGTCAATTAATATAGTAAGAAGTTTCTAGAAAATTCTTTATTTGAAGATATAGTTCACTCTCTGAAATAGATTACTTATTGTAGAATGAGAAGAGGCCTCGTATAATATTCTTTAAATAGCTCTTTCATTTAGAATAATAATTAATAATAAACTCAGTGAAATGGGGATATAATATTCACCCTGCTTACTTTTATTGCTGCTACATCTACAGTCCTATTGTGGTCAGGGAAGATGAATAAGAAATTGAACTACCTATATAGAGGAGGGAGATTTCAGAGGGAGGTATAGATTGGGAGGATCAATATAAGAATGATCTTACTTGGAGAGTAGTCAGTACTCTAAGCCTCAGAAGCAAAGGTCTAAGTTGAAGAGAAGTCCACTGTGAAAATTCAGAGAGACTAGATCATGTTTGCATGGATTTTAAAGCATTGTTAGTTTTTTTCTTGAACTACCTAATCTCACCTATTTTATACCTCACTTCATAATTCGTCCGTTGTCTCCCCATCACCAAACAGCAATAAATTTTACTACATCTAGGAACACATTCCTTTCATACAGACCTTGCTGCTTACTGTCATATGGAATGACTTGATACCAATTCTTAAGGTTGTTGGAAGAACTGAAAAAATAGATTTATGACTCAAATTTATATTAACTTCAAATTTGCTCAGAATTTACAAGTACACAAAATATGTGTTGAACTTTATATAAATTAATCTAACCTGGTGTGAGGTGCAATATAATTTTTTTTTTCTGGGGGATTATTATAGGCACAGCGTTCTAGTAATAAACAATATGTAACAACAGTTAAATAAATAAATTATATATGTATATATGTGTGTGTATGTGTGTGTGTATATATATATGTGTGTGTGTGTGTGTGATTTTAATATCTGTTAACAGTTGAGAAAACCATTTAATCCCAATTATCCCAAGTAAGAAATGCAAGCATAGCTATTTTTCATTATACTTTATTTATTTACTAAACAAAACTACATTTTAATTTGCTCTGAACTTCCGAATCTCCAGTTGAAAAGGTTGAATCTTGGATCCAAAATTTTAATAGCAAAGGTGGCTCACCTGTACAGACATGTATAGAGACCAGAGGAGAAGGATAGGACAAGTTGATGTCATGGCATTCTTTTAAATTTAATTGTATATGAGAACTAGCCCCCAACTTCATCTCCTTAAAGAACAAAGAGCTGACAGGGATAGCTCTCTAGGGTTATTTACCAATTATCTTATTTATCAGAAATAAAACACAAGCAGAGAAAACTGCATATTTCCAAAACACAGATGGCAAAGACAGAGAATTTTGTAGAAGTACAGAATAAAGAATGGACATTTATTTCTGCCTTCCAAAGCACACATACAGATCATCCAAGATCTCTGCTTCAAATAAAAATTGCATAAAGGCTATTGTATTGTAAATAATGGATTAGAGATACGGCTCACTGCTTTACGGTTCATAATAACTTTAAAATAATTTTTAGAGTACATATACTTAGTAAGAGATAAACAATGTTAAAATCATCTGGAGACTGCTCTCCCAACCAAGGTAGAGCATAGGGCTGACAGGTCACTTTCAAGAGAGTGGGATATAATTATGTTTAGTTTTGATGCTGGAATAGAGGCCAAGGTATCTAGAAAACACAATCAAGACTGGGATTCTGAGTAGATGGTCTTGGTTTGGCTTTCAGAAACTGAACTGGCTATGGTCAACAGATTTAGATGTGAATTATGTGTAGAGAGGGTGTGTGTGTGTGTGTGTGTGTGTGTGTGTGTGTGTGTTTGTGTGTGTGTGTGTGAAAGACAGAGGGGGACAGAAGAGAGAATTGGGGTTCAGTGGGGGTGGCAGTAGTCACAGTATACTGAGGTTGCAACCAAGTAGAAATTAGTTACAATAATTCATGATTGTTATCAGGATTCACAACTGTAACCTGGGCAGAAGGTATAGAGTTGAGTTAGGAACTATGGTTTAAGCCAGGCATAAAGATACTAGTAGGGGCAGTTGCAGTTCAGGTGACTCAGGGACCAGGAAAGGAGGCATATAAATATATTTGCCAGTCATTATATGCCCACAAAGTTAAGCTCCATGAGACCAGAACAGGAACCAGGTAGTACTTCACGTTGTGGGTAATGTAGGGTGATTATAGCAGAGGATTAAGGCTATACCTGGGCCTTTTAAAGAGGAGTGGGTATTGCTCCTATCTTCATATTGGAAAAGGCCTAACATTCAAAATCATAAATTTTCTAGCAACCTATGAGATAATGGTTCCCATCACACAAAGGATTTTTTTCTCTTTTCTTTACGAAATTTACCACAGGATTCATTTGAATATTATATATATTTTTTAGTTTGGCTAAGCAACTTTTCACCAATAATCCTCTGTTTTGAACTTTGATAGAACTTTGTAATTTTCTTGTAATACTTGCATTCTGATATGTAATAAAGTTACTTGTTTATCAATTTGGTCTACAAAAAATTGTTATATGAGCTCCATGAGAATATTAAGTTATTGTAAAGGAAATATGTTTGTAAACAGTATATATTAATATTTTCATAAAAATTGAGACAGTACTATAAATTAGTTACCATAAATAACTTCACCATCAAGAAAAAAACAACTGAAATAAAGGAAGTCTTGAATCTGTAGACTGAGATGTCTTACCATATATGAAGAAAAATTAAACAAGAATAATCCCTATATGTCAAAACCTGATGAATTTGTTGGACTACAAATGTAAATAATTCCACTGGCATCCAAAGAGAATAAAAAATAATTTACTAAGTGAGGAGAATCAAGAATATCCCCTAATTTGTATCTTTTAATTTTTTTTCTCCTGGTGAGACTAGGGTCATTTGTTTCTGTTAGGACCACAGGGATAAGGTACCATTTTACCACATAATATCCAGGGAATTATACAATCAGTATGACTTATTACTGTTGATGTTCACCTTGATCTCCAGGCTGAGGTAGTATTTGTCAGTTTTCTCCACTGTAAAATTATTTTCCCCCTTTTCTACACTACTCTTTAGAAGTAAGTCACTATGTGTAGCCCACACTTAAAGAGGATGGGAGCATAACTATAAAAATTATTTGAAATTCTTCCACATGGGAGATTTATCTCTTCTCTCCAGTTTATTTGTTCAATCCTTGGTTTATATAAGTATGGACTCATGTATATTTATTTTATATTTGGGTTATAATTCTATACTACTTGTTATATTGTGTTGCTCAGATTGTTCCAGCTGAGCTCTTTCAGTTGATTCCTGATTCCCTTTAACATATTCACATCATTGTAGGCTTTTTATTTGTTTGTTTGTGTTTAGCACTTTCTAACTTTCTAGCACACAAGATATTCCAGATTTATCATGAGTATCTCCTGTCCTAGTCCTAGAGTCAGCCGTTTCTCTAAGGAGTCCTGGTTGCACTGTTGGAGAATAGTATAAGAAATTAAAATTTGGGTGCTAATTGTGCTCATTACTATTGTGATATCTAGGTCCTCTCAACTGATAGAGAGAGGAAATATAAGTGCATTTAGTTACCTGTGTACTAATTACACACTGTGTACTAGTATACACCTGTGTACTGATTACACTATTATGAATCTATAATATTTCTGTATGTAACTATCTGTTTATATATTAAGCTAAGCCTAAATTCATACCAGTGTCTCCTACTCTAATCTATTACATGTAAATGATTCTAGCCTCCTCTCATTACAATATCATACAGAATAGATTCATCACCTTAAAAAATTCACCACGTTATGACTTTATTAATGTTTGTTAAGTGGATCACAGAGTGCCAGATGATGAGCTGCAGTTCAACAATAGTCCATAGAGAAATTGAAATAGAGAAGTGTATTACTCACAGGTCACTTAGTTTTTGCTTGTCTGAGACAGTCTTTATTTCTCCTTAACATTTAAAGGATAATTTCACTGGACATAGAATTCTAGGTTGGTATGTTTTTTTTTTTCTTTCAACACTTTAAGTATTTCATGCCACTTACTCCTTGCTTGAGTGGTGTCTGAAGAGAGGTCAGTTGTAATTCCTATCCTTGTTCCTCTATAGTTATAGTCCCTATCCCCTGCTGTGACTTCTTGCATGATTTTGTCTTTGGTTTTGTGCAGTTTGAATATAATATACAATATTTTGGTCTTTATTCTCCTCGTTTTTTTCTGAACTTCTGGATCTGTGGTTTGGTGTTTCTCATCAATTTTAGAAAATTATCAGTTATTATTACTTCAAGTATTTCCTTTCTCTATTTTTTCTTTTCCTTATTTTATTCCAAGTACACATATGTTACACATTTAAAAACTTATCCCACTGATCTTGAATGTTCTGTTCTTTTTTAAATTCTTTTTACTCTTCTTATTTTAGCTTGGGAAGTGTCTATTGACGTATATTCAAGCTCACTGATTACATCCTCAACTATGTCCAGTTTACAGATTAGCTCATCAAAGGAATTCTTCATTTCTGATACAGCATTTGATTTCTAGCATTTTATTGTGTTTCTTTCCTAGAGTTTCCGTCTTCTGCTTACATTACTTACCTGTTCCTGCATGCTGTCTACTTTTTCCTTTAGTGTCTTTAACATATTTATCATCATTAAGTTCCCTATCTGATAATTTAATCATCTGTGTCATATCTGAGCCCAGTTTGATGCTTACTTTATCTTTTCAGACTATATTTTTTCTTACTCTTTGGAATGCCTTTCAGTTTTCTTGTTGAACACTGAACATGTTGTATCAAGTAATAGGAATAGGCTTTAGTATGAAAATTTATGTTAATCTGGCTAATTATTGGACTTTTTAATATTTTATGTTTAATGTTTTTTGAAGCTCTATGTGCCTAAGTCTTCAAATTCCTCTAGTGTTCTTGTTTTGGTCTCCCTTGTTTATTTTGGAATTCCCCAAGTACTCTTACTCACAGAGAGTCTGTTTGCAATCTTTCATCTGCAATCCCCTATTATTACACTGGAGCCCTGTTGGTGTGGTGGTAAATTGTGAGAGAAGGGAAGTGTTTTGTAAACCTCAGTAATTTGTAGGCCTGTGTCGCTGGACTCAAACTTTCACAAGTGTTTCTTCACTGGTATTACTTTCTCTCTTTTAGATAACACAGGAAAGTTACAGAGGGCTAGGGCAGGAGGAATGTGCTTTCCCCAACTGGAAAAAGGTTCTGCTAAAGTCTTTTTCCCTCAGAATAGGCATTTGTTACAGAGAAGGCTCTGGATGTATTTCATAATGATTAATCTTCCCCTCTCCATGCCAGAATCATGAGGGGATCTTTCTGGAATTTCACCATGAGAACCTAGTAGGACTACTGGAAATAAAACCAATGAAACTGTGGGGCTCCTCCTTGAACTGTGGCCCCTGGAGTTTCTCACTCACACACCAATCAACTCTCAATTTCCAACAGTTTGTAAAAATTACCATTTAAGTGTTCCTACCAGTTTGGCCCCAGCAGCTTCTGTGTCAAGCAAGCATATCTTGTTTGTGACTTTCTGGGTTTGCCTGACTCTCCAGATACCTGGATAGAGGTTTTTTCTGCCATTTCAGTTGAAAGTCCAAGATTTTAAGATTTTCAGCTTATTTTTGTAAGGATGAGATCACAACTTCTAAGCTCTATATATTGGCACTAAAGCTAGGTTTTAACTTTATTTTTAATATAAATTAAGTTGTAAGTTCATATAAATAAATGGTTTTTATCATTTGTGAATTTAAAATTATATATATATTATTAAAATATATGCATTTTAATTTTGTTAAAATTATATAATATATATGAATGACATGGAATTTACCATTGTAATCACTTTAAGTGTGCAATTCACTAACATTAGTTACATTTACAGTGTTGTTATAACCATCACCACTATCTGAAAAAGTTTCCAAAACTTTTACATCGACTCAAAGAGAAACTTTTTGTACCCATTAAGCAATAATTCCACATTCCCCCTCCTCCAGCTCCTGATAACCTCTATTATAATTTCTGTCTTGATTAGTTTGCCTATTCTAGATATTTAAAATAGGTGGAATCATACAATATTTTCCTTTTGTATCTGGTTTATTTCACATAGTGTATTATTTTTGAGTTTATCCAGACTGTAGCATATATCAAAAGTTCATTCCTTTTTACGGCCAGATAATATTCCAGTGTATGTATATAACAATGTATGTATATCCATTCATCTGTTGATGAACATTTGGATTGTTTTCATCTTTTGGCTATTGTAAACAATGCTGCAATGAACATTGGTGTACAGGTACCTGAATCCCTGTTTTCAGTTCTTTTGGGTATATACCTAGGAGTGGAATTGCTAGGTTTTATTGTAAGTATATGTTTAAGTTTTTTGAGGAAGTGCCAAATTCTTTTCCACAGTGGTTGAAACATTTTGTATTCCAACCAGAAATACATGCAGATTCCAATTTTTAAGTATCCTTGTCAACACTTATTTCCTGTTTTTTTTTTAATCATAGCCATCATAGAGTGTGATAAATGTTGTATCATTGTGGTTTTGAATTGCATTTGCCTAGTGTCTAAGGCTGTTAAGAATTTTTTATATGCTTATTGGCCATTTGTGTATCTCCATTGGAGAAGTATCTAAGTCCTTTTTCCATTTTTAATTGTGTTGTGTTTTGTTGTGGAGTTGTAGGAGTTCTTTATATATTCTAGATATTAAACCCTTATAAGATACATGCTTTGAAAATATTTTCTCCCATTCTGTAAGTTGTCTTTTTAACATGGATTATGTTTTTCCCTTTTGGCAATATGATATTGTTTCTCTTTGTGGATCCCTGAGTTTATCTTACTTGGAGTTTGCTGAGCTTCTTGGATATATAGATATATGTCTTTCATCACATTTGGAAATTTTTCATCCATTACACTTTCATATATTTTTTCTGCTCCTTTTTCTCTCTCTCTTCTCCTTTTGGGACTCCTATAATGCATATGTTGTTCCATTTGATGATGTTCCATTGTTCTTTTAGGTTCTTTTCACTTTCCTTCATTTTTTCTCTTTCTGCTCCTCAGACACAATAATTTCAACTGCCCTGTCTTCAAGATTGCTGATTCTTTCTTCTGCCTGATTAAATATGCTGTAAGCACCTCTAGTATTTTTTTTTGTTCACTTCAGTCATTGTACTTTTCAGCTCGAGAATTTGTTTGGTTACTTTTATAATTTGAATATCTACTGATTTTCCTATTTTGCTTTTACATCATTTTCCTGATTTCATTTAGTTTTTTTGTTCTTTTCATTTGACTATTTGGGCATATTTAACACAGTTTTTATAAAATCTTGCTCTAGTAATTCCAGTATGTAGGTTTCCTCAGGGATGGTTTCTGTCAGTTTATTTTGTTCTGTTGAATTGGCTGTGTGTTCTTGATTCTTTGTTTGCCTTATTTTTTTTGTTGAAAACTGGACCTTTGAAATTATAATATGGTAATTCTGAAAATCAAAATTTTTCCCACCCCTCAGGTTCACTGTGTTCTTTAATTGTTGAAGATTGTAGTAATCTAATTGATAAATAACTTTTCAAGATTATTTTTGAAAAGTCAGTATTCCTTTTTGTGTGTGACTACTGAAGTGTCTGTTCATTTTGGTTGTGTTCAGCTAATAGTCATAGAAATTTCCTATGGAGCTAAAAAGAGATAAAAAAGCACCTCTCTCATTCTTTGCAGACTGTCACTTTGAATTCTCTAACAGTTATTCAGGCTTGTGCTGAGCCTAGGGATTAACCTGTGGTAAAAGTCTAGGGTCTTCTAAGATTTTAATGTATGCATGTGTCTTACCCTGTTCTTGCTTGTGGCTTTCTAAATTTCCCAATAAACATGGGTATTTTTGAATGACCTAGTTTTTCAAAGAAATTCTCCCTAGCTTTTCCTTCCAGACTTTAGGTGGTCTGTTATATGTCTCAGCTTTAATCTTTCTTCGCAGGCTTCTGAGGGTTCTTTGTTCACCTTGCAAAGCTTTCAAGAAATGACTGCCAGTTTTCTGGCCTGTTAGTTCTGAGTTTGGTGAAACAGGGACAAATGCCTAGTATCAGTACTTCACATAGCCCCTAGACAGGTCAAAGCCAACATAAACAATAATTTATGATTAAGGCCTGATCTGTTCCTTCTGTAACTTGAGAGAGGATGCCACACTGGGAATGCAGGCTGTCATCTTCAAGACTGCTGTCAAGCCAGGGAGGGATAGGGAGGAGCAAGTAACATGCTACAAAGATTTCCTACCATTGTTAAGTTGTTTTTTTCTTGATTCAATGTTTGTTTGATTACTGTAAACCTTTGACTCTTTTCCAGGATTATGACAAAGTTGGCTCTGGTGGTGCTTGTATTTTGGTCTTCCTGTGGAGGATGAGAGCTTGGAGCTGTCTACTCTGCCATTTTGCTAATGTCAGTCCTATATAATTTGATTTTAAGTAATGGGAATATGTTCACAAATTTCCTGAAAATTTACCATTAAATTATCATGACCTGATTTGAACTAGCTCTAACACATTTGTGAGTTTAAATTGTTTTAAAGGTATATTATCTGTACTTTGAATTACATCATGCTATCCAAGCAGAACCATGACTTTTGCCCTCAGAGAATTTCTACTCTGAAGACAGTTACTCCTAGTAGGACAGTGTGATACATGCATTGAAGAGAGATTTCCAGGACATTTAGTCTGGTTTTGATATTTTCATAAGCCAAAATTCTCATGATGATAGCATTCTGATCCCTGGTCCCATCTTTTTTATTTTTTATTTTGAAAGGTTTCTTTTTAATTTATTTATTTTATTTATTTATTTTTGGCTGCGTTGGGTCTTAGTTGCTGCGCGCAGGCTTTCTCTATTTGCGGTGAGCGGGGGCTACTCTTTGTTGTGGTGCACAGACTTCTTATTGCAGTGGCTCCTCTTGTTGTGGAGCACAGGCTCTAGGCACATGGGCTTCAGTACTTGTGGCTCGTGGGCTCTAGGGCGCAGGCTCAGTAGATGTGGCACATGGGCTTAGTTGCTCCATGGCATGTGGGATCTTCCCAGACCAGGGCTTGAACCCATTTCCCCTGCAGGGGGATTCTTAACCACTGCGACACCAGGGAAGCCCCCTGGTCCCATCTTTATTGTGTGTGTGTGTGTGTGTGTGTGTGTGTGTGTGTGTGTGTGTAATGGTTCTGTCATCTCTTCCTAATTATGGCATTGTCTCTCCACTGTAAGAATTTAAATGGTTCCCTAGGTTTTGCAATGCTTAGCTAGATGCAGCTAATCCTCTGGTCAAATAACATAGTGCTTCTGAGCATAGCATTGAACTTTCTTGCAATTTTTGTACTCTTACTGAAATCCAGTAGCACTGCTTTTATATCATCTCTAAAATTAACCATTCTTAAATGGCTGAAATACACCCTACTGCAATTTTCAGTCAACAAAAATGTTTAATAAAATCTGTTATATATTTTAAGAATTGCTGTCTGATTATACCAAAATACTAATTGCTCATAGTGGGGGATTTATAAAGTTAATTTATATATTGTTACATTGAAAAATAGGATCCTTTAATTTTTAAAATAAACACTTCCCATCTGTTATATGAATTCCTCTGCAACTTACAGGAAAAAGCAAAGCTGTCCCTCCTGTACTGTTCACATTCCAGTACTACAGTACAGATATATTAAATAACAGGTGGAAATGATTCTTGAGCTGACTTTTATCCATTGAATATGTAAAGCTTGGCTATGTAATAATTTTGGTTTCCTAGTTAATTTGACATTGCAATAGAAAAAAATAAAAGATTATATGAGTAAAGCTACTTACCATAGAACCAAGTTTAGGTTCTCATATGATTTCAAAACTTATATTAAATAGGTTGATTTATACAATACATATATAAAAGTCTAAAAATAACTTTAATTATTTCCTTCCGTCCTCCAGTCACTCCTGTCACTATTCTTTTGGTTTAGAGACTTGCCAAAATTTACCCATTGGCACAAGCTTTATTTTTAGGTGTGTTCTTTCTCAACTAAAAGTCATTGATGCATAGAAATTTTGCATTTATTCACTGATTTGAAAATAATAATACATAGTATTTAGCGGCATGTCAAAGGAGAATACAGTGCAGTCATTCTCTAAGCTGTAATTGCAGGCAGTGGCTTAGTGTAAAGTAATTTGCTTTTAAACATGAGAGAACATATGGCCTGAGGAGAGAGAGTCAGTGCTAGAAGATATTACTTCTATTATTTATTTTCGAATTTCTCCAAAATCTTCTCTGTATTGCTTAAAACAAGCAAGACATTGACCACAAAGTTACCATAGATCAGTATGTCCAAATCTACAAGATCACCTCAAAATGCATTGGAAAATAAAAAAATATAAAGGGTTTATGATACCAGGTGGTTGTAGAAACAAACACAGGAAGAATATTTTGGGTCATAGGAGCTTGAACACTTGCTCAAATGCCCAAGACACATACAACTACTCCTATTCAGAAATCTCCCAAATGGAGGGAAGAACTTAAAGATGGTGGAAGAGTAAGACATGGAGATCAGCTTCCTCACCAAAGATATATCAGAAATGCATCTACATGTGGAACAACTCCTACAGAACACCTACTGACTGCTGGCAGAAGACCACAGACTTCCCAAAAGGCAAGAAACTCCCCACGTACCTGGATAGGGCAAAAGAAAAAAAAAAAAAAACCAGAGACTAAAGAATAGGGATGGAACCTGCAGCTCTGGGAGGGAGCTGTGAAGGAGGAAAAGTTTCCACACACCAGAAAGCCCCTTCACTGGTGGAAATGGGGTGGGAGGGGAAGCTTCAGAGCCATGGAGGAGAGCACAGTAACAGGGGTGCAGAGGGCAAAGCAGAGAGATTCCCGCACAGAAGATCCATGCGACCAGCACTCACCAGCCTGAGACGCTTGTCTGCTCACCCACCGGGGTGGGTGGGGGCTGGGAGCTGAGGCTTGGGCTTCGGAGGTCAGATCCCAGGGAGAGGATGGGGGTTGGTGGCATGAACACAGCCTGAAGGGGGCTAGTGTGCCACAGCCAGCTGGGAGGGAGTCTGGGAAAAAGTCTGGACCTGCCGAAGAGGCAAGAGACCATTGTATCAGGGTGCGCGTGGAGAGGGGATTCAGAAAACCACGTAAACGAACACCAGAGATGGGTGTGAGTCGTGGCTATCAGCACGGACACCAGAGACAGGCATGAAATGCTAAGGCTGCTGCTGCAGCCACCAAGAAGCCTGTGTGCAAGCACAGGTCACTGTCCACACCTCCCCTCCCAGGAGCCTGTGCAGCCTGCCACTGCCAGGGTCCTGTGATCCAGGGACAACTTCCCCCAGAGAACACACGGTGCACCTCACACTGTTTCAATGTCATGCTGGCCTCTGCCACCACAGGCTCGCCCCACATACTGTACCCCTCCCTCCCCCTGGCCTAAGTGAGCCAGAGCCCCCTAATCAGCTGCTTCTTTAAGCCCATCCTGTCTGGGCAAAGAACAGACGCCCTCAGGTGACCTAAATGCAGAGGCGGGGCCAAATCCAAAGCTGAACCCCAGGAACTGTGTGAACAAAGAAGAGAAAGGGAAATTTCTCCCAGCAGCCTCAGGAGCAGCAGATTAAATCTCCACATCAACTTGATTTACCCTGCATCTGTGGAATACATGAAGAGACAACGAACCATCCCAAAAATGAGGTGGTGGACTTCGGGAGCAAAGATATATATATATATTTTTTCCTTTTTCTCTTTTTGTGAGTATGTATGTGTATGCTTCTTTGTGTGATTTTGTCTGTATAGCTTTGCTTGTAGCACTTGTCCTAGGGTTCTGTCTGATTTTTGTTTAGTATAGTTTTAGCACTTGTTATCATCGGTGTATTTGTTTTTGGTTTGGTTGCCCTCTTTTTCTTTCTTTTTTTTCTTTTTTCTTTTTTTTTAATACTTTTAAAATATTTTATTATTTTTGTTTCTTTATTTTTTGTGGTACACGGGCCTCTCACTATTGTGGCCTCTCCCGTTGTGGAGCACAGGCTCCAGACGCGCAGGCCCAGTGGCCATGGCACACGGGCCCAGACGCTCCGCGACACGTGGGATCCCCCCAGACCGGGGAACAAACCCACGTCCCCTGCATCGGCAGGCGGACTCCCAACCACTGCGCCACCAGGGAAGCCCTAAATATTTTATTTTTAATAATTATTTTTAATTATTATTTTAATAACTTTATTTTTTTGTTTCTTTCTTTTTGTTCACTTCTCAGCTGTGTGGCTGACAGGGTCTTGGGGCTGCGACTGGGTGTCAGGCCTGTGCCGCTGAGGTGGGAGAGCTGAGTTCAGGACATTGGTCTAACAGAGACCTCCCAGCTCCATGTAATATCTAACAGCAAAAGCTCTCCCAGAGATCTCCATCTCAACGCTAAGACCCAGCTCCACTCAATGACCAGCAAGCTACAGTGCTGGACATCCTAGGCCAATCAACTAGCCAGACAGAAAAACAACCCCGCCCATTAGCAGAGAGGCTGCATAAAATCATATTAAGAGCACAGACACCCCCAAACACAACACCAGACACGGACCTACACACCAGAAAGATAAGATCCAAAATCATCCACCAGAACACAGGCACTAGTCCCCTCCACCAGGAAGCCGACAAAGCCACTGAACCAACCTAAGCCACTGGGGGCAGACACCAAAAACAACAGGAATTACGAACCAGCAGCCTGCGAAAAGGAGACCCAAACACAGTAAGTTAAGCAAAATGAGAAGACAGGGAAACATACAGCAGTTGAAGGAGCAGGGTAAAAACCCACCAGACCAAACAAATGAAGAGGAAATAGGCAGTCTACCTGAAAAAGAATTCAGAATAATGATAGTAAAGATGATCCAATGTCTTGGAAATAGAATGGAGAAAATACAAGAAATGTTTAACAAGGACCTAGAAGAACTAAAGAGCAAACAAACAAAGATGAACAATACAATAAATGAAATTTAAAATTCTCTAGAAGGAATCAATAGCAGAATAACTGAGGCAGAAGAACAAATTAGTGACCTGGAAGATAAAATAGTGAAAATAACTACCACAGAGCACAATAAAGATAAAAGATTGAAAAGAATCAAGGACAGTCTCAGAGACCTCTGTGACAACATTAAATGAAGCAACATTCAAATTATAGGGGTCCCAGAAGAGGAAGAGAAAAAGAAGGGGACTGAGAAAATACTTGAAGAGATTATAGTTGAAAAATTCCCTAATATGGGAAAGGAAATAGTTAATCAAATCCATGAAGTGCAGAGAGTCCCAAGAAGAAATGTGCCAAGACACATACTAATCAAACTATCAGAAATTAAATACAAAGAAAAAATATTACAAGCAGCAAGGGAAAAGCAACAAATAACATACAAGGGAATCCGCATAAGGTTAACAACTGATCTTTCAGCAGAAACTCTGCAAGCGAGAAGGGAGTGGCAGGACATATTTAAAGTGATGAAAGGGAAAAACCTACAAGCGAGATTACTCTACCCAGCAAGGATCTCATTCAGATGTGACAGAGAAGATAAAACCTTTACAGACAAGTAAAACCTAAGAGAATTCAGCACAACTATCCAGCCTTGCAACAAATCCTAAAGGAACTTCTCTAGGCAGGAAACACAAGAGAAGGAAAAGACCTACAATAACAAACACAAAACAATTAAGAAAATGGTAATAGGATCATACATATTGATAATTACCTTAAATGCAAATGGATTAAATGCTTCAACCCAAAGACAGAGACTGGCTGTATGGATACAAAAACATGACCTGTATATATGCTGTCTACAAGAGACCCACTTCAGACCTAGGGACACATACAGACTGAAAGTGAGGGAATGGAAGAAGATATTCCATGCAAATGGAAATCAAAAGGAAGCTGGAGTAGCAATTCTCATCAGACAAAATAGACTTTAAAATAAAGACAGTTACAAGCGACAATGAATGACATTACATAATGATCAAGGGATCAATCCAAGAAGAAGATATGACAATTGTTAATATTTATGCACCCAATATAGGAGCACCATAATACATAAGGTGAATACTAATAGCCATAAAAGGGGGAATCAAAAAGGAATAAAATCATAGTATGGGACTGAAACACCTCATTTCACCAATGGACAAATCATCCAAAATGAAAATAAATAAGGAAACACAAGCTTTAAATGATATGTTAAACAAGATGGACTTAATATTTATAGGACATTCCATCCAAAAACAACAGAATACACTTTCTTCTCAAGTGCTCATGGAACATTCTCCAGGATAGATCATATCTTGGGTCACAAATCAAGCCTTGGCAAATTTTAAAAAATTGAAATCATATCAAGTATCTTTTCTGACCCTTAATGCTGTGAGGTTAGATATCAATTACAGGAAACACTCTGTGAAAACTACAAACACATGGATGCTAAACAATAAACTACTTAATATCCAAGAGATCACCTAAGAAATCAAAGAGGAAATAAAAAAATACCTAGAAACAAATGATAATGGAAACACGATGACCCAAAGCCTGTGAGATGCAGCAAAAGCAGTTCTAAGAGGGAAGTTTATAGCAATACAATCCTATCTCCGGAAACAAGTAACATCTCAAATAAACAACCTAACCTTACACCTAAAGCAATTAGAGAAGGAAGAACAAAAATCCCCAACTTTAGAAGGAAAGAAATCATAAAGATCAGAACAGAAATAAATGAAAAAGAAGTGAAGAAACAATAGCAAAGATCAATAAAAATAAAGCTGGTTCTTTGAGAAGATAAACAAAATTGATAAACCATTAACCAGACTCAAGAAAAAAAAGGAGAATACTCAAATCAATAGAATTAGAAATGGAAAAGGCGAAGTAACAGCTGACACTGCAGAAATACAAAGGATCATGAAAGATTACTACAAGCAACTCTATGTCAATAAAATGGACCGCCTTTAAGAAATGGACAGATTCTTAGAGAAACATGACTTGCCAAGAATGAACCAGAGAGAAATAGAAAATATAAACAGACTAATCACAAGCATTGAAATTCAGACTGTGATTAAAAATCCTCCTACAAACAAAAGCCCAGGACCAGATGGCTTCACAGGTGAATTCTATCAAACATTTAGAGAAGAGCTAACACCTATCCTTCTCAAACTCTTCCAAAATATAGCAGAGGGAGGATCACTCCCAAACTCATGCTGCGAGACCACCATCACCCTGATACCAAAATCAGAAAAAGATGTCACAAAAAAAAGGAAACTACAGGCCAATATCACTGATGAACATAGATGCAAAAATCCTCAACAGAATACTAGCAAACAGAATCCAATAGCATATTAAAAGGATCATACACCATAATCAAATGGAATTTATCCTAGGATTGCAAGGATTCTTCAGTATACGCAAATCAATCAATGTGATACACCATATTAACAAACTGTAGGAGAAAAACCATATGATCATCTCAGTAGATGCAGAGAAAGCTTTCAACAAAATTCAATACCCATTTATAATAAAAACCCTCTAGAAAGTAGGCATAGAGAGAACTTACCTCAACATAATAAAGTCCATATATGACAGACACACAGCTAACATCATTCTCAGTGGTGAAGAACTGAAATCATTTCCACTAAGATCAGGAACAAGACAAGGTTGCCCACTCTCACCACTATTATTCAACATAGGTTTGGAAGTTTAAGCCACAGCAATCAGAGGAGAAAAAGAAATAAAAGGAATCCAAATTGGAAAAGAAGAAGTAAAGCTGTCACTGTTTGCTGATGACATAATACTATATATGGAGAATCCTAAAGATGCTACCAGTAAACTACTAGAGCTAATCAATGAATTCAGTGTAATAGCAGGATACAAAATTAATGCACAGAAATCTCTTGCATTCCTATACACTAATGATGATAAATCTGAAGGAGAAATTAAGGACACACTCCCTTTACCATTGGAACAAAAAGAATAAAATATCTAGGAGTAAACCTACCTAAGGTGACAGAAGACCTGTATGCAGAAAACTATAAGACACTGATCAAAGTAATTAAAGATGATACAAACAGATGGAGAGATATGCTATGCACTTGGACTTGAAGGATCAACATTGTGAAAATGACTATACTACCCAAAGCAATCTACAGATTCATTGCAATCCCTATCAAACTACCAATGGCATTTTTTCACAGAACTAGAACAAAAAATTTCATAATTTGTATGGAAACACAACAGACCCTGAATATCCAAAGTAATCTTGAGAAACAAAAACGGAGCTGGTAGAATAACGCTCCTGGATTTCAGACTATACTACAAAGCTACAGTCATCAAGACAGTATGGTCTGGCACAAAAACAGAAATATAGATAAATGGAACAGGATAGAAAGCCCAGAGATAAACCCAGACACATATCATATGGTCACCTTATTTTTGATAAAGGAGGCAAGAATATACAATGGAGAAAAGACAGCCTCTTCAATAAGTGGTGCTGGGAAAACTGGACAGCTATATGTAAAAGAATGAAATTAGAACACTCCCTAACACCATAGAAAAATAAAATCAAAGTGGATTAAAGACCTAAATTTAAGACCAGACACTACGAAACTCTTAGAGGAAAACATAGGAAGAACGCTCTATGACATAAATTACAGCAAGATCCTTTTTGACCCACCTCCTAGAGAAATGGAAATAAAACCAAAAATAAACAAATGGGACCTAATGAAAGTTCAAAGCTTTTGCAGAGCAAAGGAAGCCATAAACAAGATGAAAAGACACCCCTCAGAATGGGAGAAAGTATTTGCAAATGAAGCAACTGACAAGGATTGATCTCCAAAATTTATAAGCAGCTCATGCAGCTCAATATCAAAAAAACAAACAACCTAATTCAAAAATGGGCAGAAGACCTAAATAGACATTTCTGCAAAGAACATATACAGATTGCCAACAAACACGTGAAAGGATGCTCAACACCAGTAATCATTAGAGAAATGCAAATCAAAACTACAATAAGATCTCCCCTCACACCAGTCAGAATGTCCATCATCAAAAATTCTACAAATAATAAATGCTGGAAAGGGTGTGGAGAAAAGGGACCCTCTTGCACTGTTGGGAATGTAAATTGATACAGCCATTATGGAGAACAGTATGGAGATTCCTTAAAAAACGAAAAATAGAACTACCATATGACACAGCAATCCCACTACTGGGCATATACCCTGAGAAAACCGTAATTCAAAATAGTAATGTACCACAATGTTCATTGCAGCACTATTTACAATAGCCAGGACATGGAAGCAACCTAAGTGTCCATCGACAGATAAATGGATAAAGAAGATGTGGGACATATATGCAGTGGACTATTACTCAGCCAGAAAAAGAAAAGAAATTGAGTTAATTATAGTGAAGTGGATGGACCTAGATTCTGTTATAGAGAGTGAAGTAAGTCAGAATGAGAAAAACAAATACCGTATGCTAACATATATATGAAATCTAAAAAAAAAAAATTGGTTATGCAGAACCTAGGGGCAGGACAGGAATAAAGACACCGATGTAGGGAATGGACTTGAGGACATGGGGAGGGGAAGGTTAAGCTGGGACGAAGTGAGAGAGTGGCATGGACATATATACACTACCAAATGAAAAACAGATAACTAGTGGGAAGCAGCCACATAACACAAGGAGATCAGCTCAGTGCTTTGTGACCACCTAGAGGGGTGGGATAGGCAGCGCGGGAGGGAGACGCAACAGGGAGGATATATGGGATATATGTATATATATAGCTGATTCACTCTGTTAGAAAGCAGAAACTAACACACCATTGTAAAGCCATTAAACTCCAATAAAGCTGTTAAGAAAAAAAAAGAGAAATCTCCCACGTGAAATTTGTTCAAGGCTGGAGTTGTCAATGTAATGGTCCTTTTTCCTTGTGGTCTGAGGTTTTATGGAATCATAGAGGATGATCAAGATAAGCCACATACTATACATAGTCTTCAATTCCTATGGTTTAAAGTGAGTGTAGTACAGTTTGGGGTAATTCCAGATAGCCAGTTACGTTATAGTCATGAAAATTTAGGCCAAATAGGACATATATGATCAGTGACTTTTACCCTGTGTAAAGGAAATTTTTATCAAAGCATGTTTTATTTTAATGACCAGAGAAGTATTGACATTGCTTTTCTTTCTATCCCAGTAAGTTTTGGAGTTATCACTTAGAAGTCTCCAAAGAAATGAGGAGCAGATTGGTCATAGAAAATAATTTTCTGGGAAGAAATTTTCTAAAGTACTTTATTAATGTCATCACATCTGTCTAACCAAGCTGGAGCCGCATATCTCTTTTTCAACTAGACTCAGAGTAAAACAGGAAGAATCATTTGACTCAAGTAATGAAATTATAAATATCACTCCACTGTGTGAAAATTATCACATTGCCTGGCTGACTTAGTTTTCTTCTTTTTCTATCACTTGTTAAGCCGTATTAGTGACATTATACAAAACAAACTAGAAGACATGGGCCATAGTTACCCAAAGTGTTGTTTACGTGATAGCAGCAAAGTGCTTCACAACTGAATTATTGATGAATTTGTAGTTCATTGGTGGATAGAAAGCCCAAAACATTGGCTCTGAAGTTGGAGGTTTCCATAATACAAAAGCACAGGAATGAAAGAGTAGGCAATAAAACTGGCAAAAATAGTTTGATCTGCTATTTAGAGAATCCTACCACAATGAGTTTGCCCACAGCTGTTGATCAATTCCCAGTATACTCTAAAGGGAATGAATTATGTGGGAATATGATGATGAATCTCAAGCACTCTCTATGTAACTAAAATTACCTCTGCCTGCTCCACTTATGATTTGATCCTAAACACCTAGTTTTCAAACCACAAATGAACTCATCTATCAAACAGTGTCTTGTTCTTTAGCTTACCTTTCTTGTTACGTTATAGGTGGAGGCAAAAATCTGTTCGATTCCTTCAGTTTGAATTATGTCCTGTATATAGGCAGCTTTACTCTGAAAAGGGGCATTTTCTTCATTGTTAATAAGAAATGCCACAGTTCGTACAACTGATGACTAGAAAGCACTTGACCTTTGCTATGATCACAGTTATGTATCTCCAAAGATCTCCCCTAAGGTGTCAAAAAAATTAGAATTAAATTGCCTAACTTGCTTTCTTTTTCAGCTGGTATGACATAACCTTTAAATAAAATGGTGTTTGTTTTAGAAATAAATTAATAAATATTTATTTCATTTCTTCACAAAATGCTCAATGTTTTATATTTATCAAGCACTATGCTAAGTCCTTTCATATGCATAATGTCCTAATTCTCACAAAATCCTTTTTTAAAGAGGAAACAAAGACATAGGTTCTGTAACCTAATTAAGGTCACATATCTAGTAAACAGGCAAAACAATTATATGAATGTATTATCTAAATTTTTAAGTCTGAATATTTGCCACTATTTTTTCCATTTTTCATCCAAATTTTCAAATTTATTTGCATACCATTATTCATAATATTCTCTCATTCTATTGTATTACTATTTTATCATGAGAAAATTGCCACTATTTTTTATTATTTTCCTCATTATAAAAATCTATCCCAGTAAAATTACAATATTTTAAATATACTGTTAGTTATGAAGAAGTAAAAGTAATATAGAAACTTCTAAACCAGGGTCTCTCAACCTGGTCACTCTCAACATTTTGTACTAGATACTTTTTTGGCAAGGGAGCATCATCAGGGGAGGACTGTACTGTGCATTGTAAGACGTTTAGCAATATCCCTGGTTCTAACCATTTAGATACCAGTGGCAAACACTACGTACTCCTAGTTGTGACAACCAAAAGTATCTCCAGACAGTGTTAAATGTCCTGGGGGAAGGAGGGAAAATAACCCCTCCTTCTGTGAACTGCTGCCCTAGAGAAATCAATGTCGTGTTTCCTCTTTCAGTCATTAAGTTTATTATCTAGTTTTATAGTTTTCAATAGCCTTGTAGAATCAGAAGTCCATTAAAAAATAAATACACTTATTTTCTTTAATGTTATTTCCATGGAAACTAGGAGAAGGTCGACTTCTATTGCTGTAGTCTCGTGGCTAAAGTTTTAAGCTTAGTCCTGTGCAATTATAAGAATTTTTTGAACAAGATAAATTTAATAACTTGTTATTGTGACAAATTCTAAGCTCCTTTTGAAAAAAGTAAATACTGCCATATTCTTGTAGGTTTTCAAGTGTGATCCTGGGCAACAGTTATCACACTGCTGAAGTTTTCTTCAAAGGTGGGATCTGAAAGCAAGTCTGTAGAAATCTCAGGCTTTAGAGCATTCTTGAAGTCCATGATATAATCTAAAAGGTAATATTAAAACTCTACTACATTTAATTTTTTATTCTACAAGCATCATAGTCTTGATTTAACCTTAAAAGATCTCAAATATTTATCTATAAATTATAACAGTATGGAGTTCCATTAGGTAACAATTCATACACATAGAGATATAAGTGAATGTGTATATAAAAAGCTACCTGGGCATTATAATTAGAATAGTTTCTTCTCCCTCAAAATGTGCATATTTCCTTTAGGCATCATCAACTGTTAACCTTATGCCAAATCCATAGCATAGTTTAGCTATTTTGATTATGCACTATCCATTCTATCTTCACGTTGAAAGTTATTCCTTAGTCTCAACACTCGTCAGATATCCCTCTGCCCCAAGGAGGTCAGTCTGCTCATGAGTCTCCCAAATGCCTTTATGAAAGCCCCAAAATGTTTTGAAATGAAACAAATTTCTGGACAAATAACTAAGTGACCATCTCTGGTAAACTATAATATTTGGTATTTATTCAATGACCACTTCCTCCATTTTTAGTGACATAAGCACAGTCCTAGTTTTATGGTACCCAAGGCTGCTTCATTGCTTGGCTAACTTATACATTCAGAATAAAAAAAGGTATAGGGCTTCCCTGGTGGCGCGGTGATTGAGAGTCCACCTGCCGATGCAGGGGACACGGGTTTGTGCCCCGGTCCGGGAAGATCCCACATGCCGCGGAGCGGCTGAGCCCGTGAGCCATGGCTGCTGAGCCTGCACGTCTGGAGCCTGTGCTCCACAACGGGAGAGGCCACAACAGTGAGAGGCCCGCGTACCACAAAAAAAAAAAAAAAAAAAAGTACAAAGATTGTGTTTCTAAACTAAGATGCCATCAGTAAAACATATTTTTGAACCATTAGTCTTGTATAAAAAATTTTAATCTCTACTCAATCCAAATCTACCTCTGTTAACTACTTCTACATGGAAGAAGACTTGTTCATATTTTACAGTAAGAGAAATGTAAACCAAGGAAACTTTATGGAAATATAAACTTGACCTATGTTTTATTTTTTTATTTACTTTTTTTAGTTATTTCTGAGATATACATTTTAAAGTAATAACTAGAACTATGACTTATAACATTATACCAAAACATAGAAGATTTTTAGAAATTTCATGTAATGTCTGAAACATTTATATTAACATATTTCCATACAAATAACCCAAAGAAAGTTTAGTATTAGTTGTATTCTGTTAGTTTTTCTATACTGCAGGCTCTTATTAGTCATCAATTTTATACACATTAGTGTATACATGTTAATCCCAATCACCCAATTCACCACACCAACATCCCCACTCCACCGCGATTTCCCCCCCTTGGTGTCCATACGTTTGTTCTCTACATCTGTGTCTCAAGTTTTGCCCTGCAAACCGATTCGTCTGTACCATTTGTGTAGGTTCCACATACATGCGTTAATATACAATATTTGTTTTTCTCTTTCTGACTTACTTCACTCTGTATGACAGTCTCTAGATCCATCCACGTCTCAACAAATGACTCAATTTCATTTCTTTTTATGGCTGAGTAATAATTCCATTGTATATATGTACCACAACCTCTTTATCCATTCGTCTGTCGATGGGCATTTAGGTTGCTTCCATGTCCTGGCTATTGTAAATAGTGCTGCAATGAACATTGGGGTGCATGTCTCTTTTTGAATAATGGTTTTCTCTAGGTATATGCCCAGTAATGGGATTGCTGGATCGTATGGTAATTCTATTTTTAGTTTTTAAGGAACCTCCATACTGTTCTCCATAGTGGCAGTATCAATTTACATTCCCACCAACAGTGCAAGAGGGTTCCCTTTTCTCCACACCCTCTCCAGCATTTGTTGTTCGTAGATTTTCTGGTGATGCCCATTCTAACTGGTGTGAGATGATACCTCATTGTAGTTTTGATTTGCATTTTTCTAATAATTAGTGATGTTGAGCAGCTTGTCATGTGCTTCTTGGCCATCTGTATGTCTTCTAAGGAGAAATGTCTATTTAGGTCTTCTGCCCATTTTTGGATTGGGTTGTTTATTTCTTTAATATTGAGCTGCATGAGCCATTTATATATTTTGGAGATTAATCGTTTGTCTGTTGATTCGTTTGCAAATATTTTCTCCCATTCTGAGGGTTGTCTTTTTCATCTTGTTTATAGTTTCCTTTGCTGTGCAAAAGCTTTTAAGTTTCATTAGGTCCCATTTGTTTATTTTTGTTTTTATTTCCATTACTCTAGGAGGTGGATCAAAAAAGATCTTGCTGTGATTTATGTCAAAGAGTGTACTTCCTATGTTTGCCTCAGAGTTTTATAGTGTCCGGTCTTACACTTAGGTCTTGAATCCATTTTGAGTTTATTTTAGTGTATGGTGTTAGGGAGTGTTCTAATTTCATTCTTTTACATGTACCTGTCCAGTTTTCCCAGCACCACTTATTGAAGAGCTGTCTTTTCTCCATTGTATATCTTTGCCTCCTTTGTCCTAGATTAGTTGACCATAGGTGCATGGGTTTATCTCTGGGCTTTCTATCTTGTTCCATTGATCTATGTTTCTGTTTTTGTGCCAGTACCATATTGTCTTGATTACTGTAGCTTTGTAGTATAATCTGAAGACAGGGAGTGTCATTCCTCTAGCTCCCTTATTTTTCCCTCAAGACTGCTTTGGCTATTTGGGGTCTTTTGTGTCTCCATACAAATTTTAAGATGATTTGTTCTAGTTCCGTAAAAAATGCCATTGGTGATTTGATAGGGATTGCATTGAATCTGTAGCTTGCTTTGGGTAGTAGAGTCATTTTCACAATATTGATTCTTCCAGTCCAAGAGACATGGTATATCTCTCCATCTGTTGGTATCATCTTTAATTTCTTTCATCAGTATCTTATAGTTTTCTGCATACGGGTCTTTTGTTTCCCTAGGTTGGTTTACTCCTAGGTATTTTATTCTTTTTGTTGCAGTGGTAAATGGAAGTGTTTCCTTAATTTCTCTTTCAGATTTTTCATCATTAGTGTATAGGAATGCAAGAGATTTCTGTGCATTAATTTTGTATCGTGCAACTTTACCAAATTCATTGATTAGCTCTAGTAGTTTTCTGGTGGCGTATTTAGGATTCTCTATGTATAGTATCATGTCATCAGCAAACAGTGACAGTTTTACTTCTTCTTTTCCAATTTGTATTCCTTTTATTTCTTTTTCTTCTCTGATTGCCATGGCTAGGACTTCCAAATATATGTTGAATAATAGTGGTGAGAGTGGATATCCTTTTATTGTTCGTGATCTTAGAGGAAATGCTTTCAGTTTTTCACCATTGAGAATGATGTTTACTGTGGGTTTGTCATATATGGCCATTATTATGTTGAGGTAAGTTCCCTCTTTGCCCACTTTCTGGAGAGTTTTTATCATAAATGGGTGTTGAATTTTGTGAAAAGTTTTTTCTGCATCTATTGAGATGATCATATGGTTTTTATAATTCAATTTGTTAATATGATATATCACATTGATTGATTTGTGTATATTGAAGAATCCTTGCATCCCTGGGATAAATCCCACTTGATCATGGTGTATGATCCTTTTAATGTGTTGTTGGATTCTGTTTGCTAGTATTTTGTTGTGGATTTTTGCATCTGTATTCATCAGTGATATTGGTCTGTAATTTTCTTCTTTTGCAGTATGTTTGTCTGGTTTTGGTATCAGGATGATGGTGGCCTCATAGAATGAGTTTGGGAGTGTTCCTTTCTTTGCAGTTTTTTGGAAGAGTCTGAGAAGGATGGGTGTTTGCTCTTTTCTAAACGTTTGATAGAATTCACCTGTGAAGCCATCTGGTCCTGGCCTTTTTGTTTGTTGGAAGATTTTTAATCACAGTTTCAATTTCATTACTTGTGATTGGTCTGTTCATATTTTCTATTTCTTCCTGGTTTAGTCTTGGAAGGTTAAACCTTTCTAAGAATTTGTCAGTTTCTTCCAGGTTGTCCATTTTATTGGCATAGAGTTGCTTGTAGTAGTCTCTTAGGATGCTCTGTATTTCTGCAGTGTCTGTTGTAACTTCTCCTTTTTCATTTCTAATTTTATTGATTTGAGTCCTCTTTTTCTTGATGAGTCTGGCTAATGGTTTCTCAATTTTGTTTATCTTCTCCAAGAACCAGCTTTTAGTTTTATTGATCTTTGCTATTGTTTTCTTTGTTTCTATTTCATTTATTTCTTCTCTGATCTTTATGATTTCTTTCCTTCTGCTAACTTTGGGTTTTGTTTGTTCTTCTTTCTCTATTTCCTTTAGGTGTAAGGTTAGATTGTTTACTTCAGATTTTTCATGTTTCTTGTGGTAGGCTTGTATAGCTATAAACTTCCCTCTTAGAACTGCTTTTGCTGCATCCTATAGGTTTTGGATCATCGTGTTTTCATTGTCATTTGTCTCTAGGTATTTTTTGATTTCCTCTTTGATTTCTTCAATGATCTCTTGGTTATTTAGAAACATTGTTTAGCCTCCATGTGTTTGTGTTTTTATGGTTTTTTCGCTGTAATTCATTTCTAATCTCATAGCACTTTGGTCAGAAAAGATGCTTGATATGATTTCAATTTTCTTAAACTTACTGAGGCTTGATTTGTGACCCAAGATGTGATCTATCCTGGAGAATGTTCCGTGCGCACTTGAGAAAAATGTTTAATCTGTTCTTTTTGGATGGAATGTCCTATAAATATCAATTAAATCTATCTGGCTTCTGTTTACTTATTTATTTTCATTTTGGATGATCTGTCCATTGGTGTAAGTGAGGTGTTAAAGTCCCCCACTATTATTGTGTTACTGTCGAGTTCCTTTTATGTCTGTTAGCAGTTGCCTTATGTATTGAGGTGCTCCTATGTTGGGTGCATATATATTTTCAATTGTTATATCTTCTTCTTGGATTGATCCCTTGATCATTATGTTGTGTCCTTCCTTGTCTCTTGTAACATTCTTTATTTTAAAGTCTATTTTATCTGATACAAGTATAGGTACTCCAGCTTTCTTTTGATTTCCATTTACATGGAATATCTTTTTCCATCCCCTCACTTTCAGTCTGTATGTGTCCCTAGGTCTGAAGTGGGTCTCTTGTAGACAGCATACATATGGGTCTTATTTTTGTATTCATTCAGCAAGCCTGTGTGTTTTGGTTGGAGCATTTAATCCATTCATGTTTAACGTAATTATCAATATGTGTGTTCCTATTACCATGTTCTTAATTGTTTTTTTAGGTCCTTTTCTCCTCTTGTGTTTCCCACTTAGAGAAGTTCCTTAAGCATTTGTTGTAGAGCTGGTTTGGTGGTGCTGACTTCTCTTAGCTTTTGCTTGTCTGTAAAGCTTTTGATTTCTCCATCAAATCTGAATGCAATCCTTGCTGGGTAGAGTAATCTTAGTTGTAGGTTTTTCCCTTTCGTCACTTTAAGTATATCATGCCACCTGCTTCTGGCTTGTCGAGTATCTGCTGAGAAATCAGCTGCTAACGTTATGGGAGTTCCTTTGTATGTTATTTTTCATTTTTCTCTTGCTGCTTTCAATAATTTTTCTTTGTCTTTAATTTTTGCCAGTTTGATTACTATGTGTCTCGGCGTGTTTCTCCTTGGGTTTATCCTGTATGGGACTCGCTGTGCTTCCTGGACTTGGATGGCTATTTCCTTTCCCATGTTAGGGAAGTTTTCAACTATAATCTCTTTAAATATTTTCTCTGCTCCTTTCTCTCTCTCTTCTCCTTCTGGGACCTCTGTTATGCGAATGTTGTTGTGTTTAATGTTGTCCCAGAGGTCTTTTAGGCTGTCTTTATTTCTTTTCATTATTATTTCTTTATTCTCTTCCACAGCAGTGAATTCCACCTTTCTGTCTTCCAGGTCACTTATCCGTTCTTCTGCCTAAGTTATTCTGCTGTTGATTCCTTCTAGTGTAGTTTTCATTTCAGTTATTGTATTGTTCATCTCTGTTTGTTTGTCCTTTAATTCTTCTAGGTCTTCGTTAAACATTTCTTGCATCTTCTCGATCTTTGCCTCCATTCTTTTTCCGAGGTCCTGGATTATCTTCACTATCATTATTCTGAATTCTTTTTCTGGAAGGTTGCCTATCTCCAGTTCATTTAGTTGTTTTTCTGGGGTTTTGTCTTGTTCCTTTGTCTGGTACATAGCCCTCTGCCTTTTCATCTTGTCTGTCTTTCTGTGAATGTGGTTTTTGTTCCATAGGCTGCAGGTTTGTAGTTCTTCTTGTTTCTGATGTCTGCCCGCTGGTGGATGAGGCTGTCTAAGAGGCTTAATGGGAGGGACTGGTGGTGGCTAGAGCTGTGTGTTTCTCTGGGGGGAAGAGCTCAGTAAAACTTTAATCCACTTGACTGTTGATGGGTGGGGCTGGGCTCCCTCCCTGTTGGTTGTTTGGCCTGAGGCAACCCAACACTGGAGCCTACCTGGCCTCTTTGGTGGGGCTAATGACAGATTCTGGAAGGGCTCATGCCAAGGAGTACTTCCCAGAACTTCTGCTGCCAGTGTCCTTGTCCCCAGGGTGAGCCACAGCCCCCCCACCCCCGCCTCTGCAGGAGACCCTCCAACACTAGCAGGTAGGTCTGTTTCAGTCTCCCCTGAAGTCACTGCTCCTGTGTCCCTATGCGCACACTACTTTCTGTGTGCCTTACAAGAGTGGAGTCTCTGTTTCCCCCAGTCCTGTCAGAGTCCTGCAATCAGTTCCCAATAGCCTTCAAAGTCTGATTCTCTAGGAATTCCTCCTCCCCTAGCCGGACCCCGAAGTTGGGAAGCCTGACGTGGGGCTCAGAACCTTCACTCCAGTGCATGGACTTCTGTGGTATAAGTGTTCTCCAGTCTGTGAGTCACCCACCCACTAGTTATGGGATTTGATTTTACTGTGATTGTGCCCCTCCTACCGTCTCACTGTGGCTTCTCCTTTGTCTTTGGATGTGGGGTATCTTTTTTGGTGAGTTCCAGTGTCTTCCTGTCGATGATTGTACAGCAGCTAGTTGTGATTCTGCTGTTCTCACAAGAGGGAATGAAAGCACGTCCTTCTACTCTGCCATCTTGGTTCCTCTCTCTTTTTTTTTTTTTTAATTTTTATTGGAGTGTAGTTGATTTACAATGTTGTGTTAGCTTCAGGTGTACAGCAAAGTGGATCAGTTATATATATACATATATCCACTCTTTTTTAGATTCTATTCCCATATAGGTCATTACAGAGAATTGAGTAGAGTTCCCTGTTCTGTACAGTAGGTCCTTGTTAGTTATCTATTTTGTATATAGTAGTGTGTATATGTTCATCCCAATCTCCCAGTTTATCTCTCCCTGCCCCTTTCCCCACTGGTAACCATAGGCTTGTTTTCTACATCTGTGACTCTATTTCTGTTTTGTAAATAAGTGCATTTGTGCCATCCTTTTAGATTTCACATATAAGCAATATCCTATGATATTTATCTTTCTCCGTCTGACTTACTTCCCTCAGTATGACAATCTCTAGGTCCGTCTATGTACAACCCTCAGAATGGGAGAAGATACTTGCAAACGAAGCAACTGACAAGGGATTGACGTATCTTTTATTTTTTTATTTTTTAATGTTTTTATTTTATTTTTTCCTACGTTGGGTCTTCATTGCTGCCCGTGGGCTTTCTCTAGTTGCGAGCAGGGGCTACTCTTTGTAGCGGTGCATGTGTTTCTCATTGTTGTGGCTTCTCTTGTGGAGCATGGGTTCTAGGCACACGGGCTTAAGTAGTTATGGCACATGGGCTCAGTAGTTGCGGCTTGCAGGCTCTAGAGCGCAGACTCATTAGTTGTGGCACACAGGCCTAGTTGCTCCACGGCATGTGGGATCTTCCTAGACCAGGGATCAAACCTGTGTCCCCTGCATTGGTAGGCAGATTCTTAACCACTGCACCACCAGGGAAGTCCTGACATATCTTTTAAAATGGACAGTGTCCAAGAGGTGGCTGGGCATTAGTGATGAATTGATCTCACATGACTGATTTCTTATTCCCTTTGATTGAAATTTAAACTTAAATGCTACAGTGTAGCTGCACCCTTCCTTACCAGCCCTTCTCAGGAAGGCTCCATTTTATTTTGCTAGCAGTGCTAATTGCTCCCTATTACTCTGCCATTATGCTCCCCTTCCAAAATAAATAATATTTATGAAACATTGGAACAATAAATAACCTGTGAGTTTATTGTGTTTATTAAACACTGAGGCTTCCTTTCCAAATTGCATGGCTCAGCTCTGACTACTATTCAAGTAGAGCCATCATGCTTTCCAAACTGCCCTGCCAACTTGTCTTTGCATACAAATTTTTTTTCTTTGAGACTTGGAGAATAGCAATTAGGCAATTCCAGGTGGTGTGGTTACCAGAAGATAATCACATTTTAGAACCATCAGATGCTTCACACACACTGAGACTTTGTAACTCTCAGGGGTATGATTATCTCATCCCTGCTCTCCTTCATGCCATGTCAGTATCCCCTTCTGTTTTCACAATACTAACTTACAGATTCTTCAATCCCTTCCTCCCAATTATGTCCTTACAACCATATAATCATAATAAGAACAGTGTCAGAAAAAAACAACCATCACAAAAACCAACACAACACTGTACTAAGCCAACATTCTTGGGTTTTTTTCAACATTTAATTGCAGTATGTGTCATATTTTTCCAGTAATTCATTGTTTTTGGAAAACAGCGAAATTTGTAGATATCCAGAATCTAGAGGGATCAGATTTTGACATCCAGCTTTAGCCATATTTCATTTTTTCTCCATACTCACAACTCACCCTATTCCATACTTCCCCTAACATTTAGCACAGAGCATGGGCTAGAGTGGGTACACATTAATTGCTTTGTCTTGCAAGTGTTTCCAGTCACTTAATGTAATACAGCAATGCTTAAAATAGTAACTCTAAGCCTAAATGTCAATTATTTTCAGAAATATTTTCAAATGAATCTCCATTTTATAACTGTGTTTCCTAAACTATATTCCATTATACCATAGTGTGCCATAAAATGTTAATAGATAGACTGTACAAAATAAAGCTCCATGGTTACTCAAGTTTTAAAATCTCTGGATTAAATGGATTCCATTAAACTGTTAAAGGTTCTGAGACATTCTACAGTCCTGCATTTGGGACTTCCAAGAGTGATTTTTTTTTCTATGAAGGGTTTCTAAAATGTATTTAGCTACAGAATCCTTTTTAATTTACATGTGCATTATAGGAATAGGCCTAAATTATTGTAAAACCCAATGAAATTTAATAGCTGAAATAAAATTGCTTAGTTTAGAGATTTATAGCCTGAGGTCCATACATTGTCTTCAGGGGATCAATGGTAGTATCTGTATTTTTCTGGGCTGAAACTTAAAGCTATTGGTTTTTTGTGTTTGTACTCCTATAGGATATATAACACAGATTAGTAAGAAATTAACTTCAGCTGGATGAGGGAAATCTGGGAAGGCCTAATTGGAGAAGGTGTCATTTATGTTTGGCTTTGAGGATTTCAGAAGTCAGAGATGATAAGGAAAGAACATTACAGTAAAAGTAGACAACTTAAGTGTATCAGAACAGTAAAGTGCTGGGTATATTTGGAATATAGTGAGAGATCCCATTAAGTTTGAGGTTAGGATGCACGTTGGCGCTTAGGATGCATGAGTGGTATAATGGGAAATAATGTTGAAAAACCACATTGGATCAGATTAAGAAGTTTTTGAATCCTATAAACAAGATTTTGGATTTTGATATTTCCATTTACTCGTCTGTAACCTTCAGTGGTCTCCCATTTTCTATGTAATTTCCCATTTTAGAAAGTAATCTGGTAGTGATATGATAGATTAGGGGAAGAAGAAAATGATGACAGAAGTATAAATTCAGTGAACCCAGAAGTTTAGGTGTAATGTGTTGAGGGCCCTAAATTTGGTAGTGGCAGTAAAACCAGAAAAGAATGGCTTTAGCTTTTTTAATGGCAAGTATAATTGACTATTGAGGATCCAGTACCATTAACTTTCCCTATCTTAACACACACTATCTAGACTTGTGCTGTGTAATATGTGACAATGTATATTTAAATTTAATTACAATTAAGAAAAATTAGAAATTCAGTTCCTCAGAACTAGTCACATTTCAGGTGCTCAAATATCTTCATGTTACCATATTGGACAGTACAGATAGAAACCATTTCTATATCTGGAGACTGTTCTATCAGAAAACTCCAATCTAGTCTATAAAACCTATGCAGAAGTGTAGCAGCCTGAAATGGGTGATTTTTGGATAGCATAATTTCTGCCAATATTGGCCCTCATTGAATTCTGAAGCAGGAAAACCTGGTATTTAGTATCTCCAGCCGCACTTTCTGCCAAGTCAGTGCTTGCTTTCTCACTCCTGCTCTCATGCTACATGTCCCTTTCCTCTGTGTTCCCACAGCACTCTGTGCTGATCTCTTGGAGCACTTATGACACAGCTGAAACATTGATTTACTTGTCCTTCTCCTCCATGGTATTTTATCCCCAGCATCTAGCACAGTGGGTGACGCAAAACTTACAGAGGAGTTGCTCCATGAATTTCTGTGGATGAATGAATGAGATCTCAAAGCAGCATCATAATACATCATTAACAGGGGCATGGCATAAGATATTTTTAATTAGGATGGTCTGTTAATTCTGCTTCTTAACATATTTCATGAACAACTTCTTATACCTAAGTTTTGTTTGCTATAAGTACCTTCAGAATTGGGTTTGAGGGCTTCCCTGATGGCTCAGTGGTTAAGAATCCACCTGCCAATGCAGGGGACATGGGTTCGAGCCCTGGTCTGGGGAGATCCCACATGCCAAGGAGCAATAAAGCCCATGCACCACAACTACTGAGCCTGCATGCCACAACTACTGAAGCCTGTGTGCCTAGAGCCCATGCTCTGCAACAAGGGAAGCCACCGCAACGAGAAGCCCGCGTACTGCAAGGAAGAGTAGCCCCCACTCGCTGCAACTAGAGAAAGCCCGCGCACAGCAATGAAGACCCAACGCAGCCAAAAATAAATAGATTTTTTAAAAAAAGAATTGGGTTTGAGTGGAGCGGCAGTGTGGCGTAGGTATAGTGTCCCTCCATAGGAAGGAGTTTACAGTCATAACCATTTAGAGATGAAGCTTTCCTGGAAGTCTGACAGACACGTACGGAAGCAGGAAGGTGCAATTGATTTAGCATCTGGAAAGGCATGATCCATTCTTTTCCTACGGGCTATGAAGATGTATCAGATTCAATTTACTAGATGGGACAGAAGCAGGGCTTGCAAAGCAATGCATTGTAGCTAAGCATCCATATGGCTTTGTATTAATTAATTTCCTAGGATTATCATTTTGATTCTCCTTACAATGAAATAACAAATGTACAGAGATCAACTGAGGTGGCAAATAAAGAGATCACAATCTTGGTTCCATAAAAGTGGAACTGGCTGACAAATGGAGAGGCTTGGGCACCTGGGATTACAGGTTAAACAGCAGAGCAAGTATGTGGACAAGATTGCTGTTTTTGGTAATTAAAGCGGGCCTGGTTAGTACTGGGCGGAACAAAGATGCCCTGCTTAGTTCTTTCATGTTTGCCTGAAACATAAAAAACTCTCAACTTTTTTTCTCCCTGTAATCTGGTAGGCTAGCAATGCTTTCCCTGACAAGTGAGGCTGTGTCTCTAGGTAAGCCTGAGTGTGGCTTCAGAATTTGATAGAATAATGGTTCTCCTCTTTGCTGGTCTGTTTCCTGAAATGCTTCCTCATTTTAAATCTCCAATTCTTGCATTTCCGTACCCCCTGTGAGAGCTCTATTCTCACTGTTGTCAGCAGAAGCAGTTGCTCAGTGTGGTGCAGCGAGCCTGATGGATGGCTTTAATTCACTGGTCCCAGACTGCCTTTATGATTGCTCAGGTCCTGGAGAGAGCTGGCCACTCAAGGCAGCAATCACTGCCTCTGTGTTTCAACATCTGCCTCAACAGCCAGAGGGCTTGGAGATTGGAGCCATGGAGGAGGAATAGAAACAGATATTTCTCGTGATTTCTGCAACACTGGGGGATGGCAGAGTGGGGGAGAAGGTCTTAACGTTATATCGTAACTGACCACAGTCTCCCATTTGACATCATTTCAAGATCAGGATGAAACAGGGGTGGTCCCCTTGTCATGAAGTGACATCAGACAGAAAACACAGACAACTCTTCTCCAAATTTAAGTTTAGGAGAATGTTTAATTTAGATATATAGAGTGGGATATCTCCTTGAAAGAAAGGTCTCTGTCAGTTATAATTTCTTTACTATCCTGAGTCTAGGTTAAATTCTCCTCATTTTTATTTCCTTTTATTAATTAATTTTACTTACTTGTGTTACATTATTTACTGCTATACACACCCTTATTGCTACTCACAAATATGCCAGGAAAATGACCAACTGGCTGTAACTGGGCCAACTGTATAATACTGGGCAGGACCCTTCTACTCACTTAGCTTGTGTTTGAAGTGACTGAATTAGTAAGAGTGACAACTTACTCTTTAGGATGAGTTTATCAAACTACCTTCTTGTTGTCTAATTGCATATTACAGTTTAGCTTAGTGACATTTGTTATTTAAGAAGAATGTGGAGATGAGAGCAATTCATGACTAAACCAGAGTAGTGTTTATCATAAATTGGATCATCATAACCAGGCTATGGAGAGCACTTCATAGTTTACAAAGAATGTTCTCATCTCTGATTTTCATTGATTCCTCATGAGAGCACTATGGGAAAGATTGGTCTCAGGATTAACATTATCCTCATTTTACAGTGCAAGACTTGTGATTAAAAAAGTAGATCCCAGGATTTGGAATCAGTGTTTCTACAATTTTAGTCCTTTTAGCATTTCCAGCAGTTACACTGTGCTTTCCTAAGGGACAGACTTATAAATGAGGCTATATTGGCACTAGGCAAAATCTGGACAAAGAGCAAATTGAAGAATTCAGAGAGCTATCTCAGGCTCTTTCTAGCAGACCTTGTCAGGCTCAAAATGTTTGCTTCTTCCTTGTCAATTGCTGTGACTCATGGCTCTGCAGAACTGCAGGCTCAGCATTGCCCCAAACTCTGGAACTCATCTGACCACAGGACAGAGGAGTTTCCATAGCTACAGGCAAACATTCTGGGACAATCATATTGCCCTTCTTGCTGTGTCAGCCTTGATCTCATGCCACACTTACAATAACTGGGCCTTGTTTCTGAAACAGCTACTCCCACCATTCTCCAGTTTTGTTTCAGAGCCTTATCTTCTTATTTTTAAGTTCCTGTTGTATAACCTGCCAAGCACTTCCAAGACCTCTAGTGGTCAACTCCTTTTGTGAATAAAGTTCTTTTGGGGAATGCAACTCTGCCCATTCATTTATGTATTGTCTATGACTGCTTTAATGCCACAAAAAGCACAATTGAGTAGTTGCAACAGAAACCATATGGCCTGGAAAGCCTAAAGTATTTACTGTCTGGCCAATTAGAGAAACTGTTTTCTGACCTTTGCCCTAGGACTGTACTATGCTTTGCTCTTGCAGTTTACATTCTCTGGTACTTGAGTCTTGTCTTAAGCCTAGCACAGTGGCTGGGATGTTGAAGCCCAAAAGAGGTTTCCCTTATGTCTGTTTGTATGCTGGCTTGCCTGCTCTAGCCTACACATACCATCTATCCCTGGATTCCCACTAACTGTATTTGGCCCTGCTCTAGGCAGGACCCCATCACCTTATGTTTGTTTCCCTCTTCCCATGCTCACTGCTTACCTGGGACACCATTTACATTTTTAACAGCCATTTAAACGAGTTCTACTTGTGGAATTAGGCTTCCTCCCCTACTCTGCATCTGTGTCTGTTCTATCCTCTCAGAGCCTACTATTCAGTGTCCTGCGAGTCTCATTGGATAGATCGGTTTCCAAGTCCTGTCTCCTTCTGGTATGCTCATTCCAAATGAAGTCAGCTATATTCCAATTTCTCTGGGTCACTCTTCCTACTCATTTGTGGGAGAGAGCAGGACAGATTGAAGTTAGTTTAGACAAATTTCTCTTAGAGCCGGTACACCAGTATCTCCAATATATATAGCTCCAATACAGCAGGTTCTTAGGACCATAGGAGACGTAGAATCACATGTGCCTTAAAAAAATCCAGTTAAATTGAGATCTAAAAACATAAGGACCTGACCATCATAGGTGCTAGGCATACATGTATTTCCTTTTGGCCTTTTCTCATGGATGAGTATTATTCTCCACCCTCTATCCTCCCCGTCCTTATTCCTGGTAATGGAACTTGATACTTATTGCACAGGATCACCAAAGCTCCTCACTGAAAACAAACAGAAGCACGTAAGTTTATAATTCAAAGCATAATTTGAGTTTTACAAGTAGTTTTCTACAACCTCACGCATCTTCGTAATTGTGTGATGAAGCATATTTGTATCCTAGTAGAAATTCTAACAATGAACTGATTGTATAAAGTTTCCATGGTAGACAATCTTGAATTCATCAGAAGTAAATAATGTTCCCAGTGCCCTTAAATCAATGGAGTTGATTTAAAAACAAGTGTGTTTGCCCCATCGTCCCATTAAAGATGACTATGTAAGTGACCACCAATCTCCCCAAATCTGACACCGTATTGATTTTCCCTCCTGTTGGCTGCACACATGAATAGATGACATGTTTGCTCAGTGTGAAAAGTAAGTTTCACTAAGGTAACCATAGTTTCATTGTCTCTTTTGTGCATTTAATAACTTGGTGACCTGGTAAAGAGATTCAGATCACTGGCCTTTGTTCTTCTTATCAGTGGGCTATTATCTCAATCTAACAGTATTTCTGAACACCTTTATTTTCAACACATTTAGAATTTAAAAACACCCTCTCCCCCACATGTAACTTTTCTAGTTTGGTTTGGTAAGAAAAAAAATTGTAGCTCCATAAAGCAGAATAATATGTTATCTAAGTAAGAATGATATATTTTTTCTATTTCCCAGTTTTGTGGAAAATTTAGGCAAATCAAAAGTAGGCTAAAACATCATTTGTGAACCAGAATGTTTGGCACCTTTAAGATTGCTGAAGGTTTCTCTGAACTTAGAAATCATACTGAGGTGGACCAAGGCTTTGTAAAATCTTAAACAAAATCCCTGAATATTTGTATTATGTACAGATCTTTCTGAACTACTTGGCATACATTTCTCCTTCCTATAGCAGATTTTGGGAATATTGAGCAAAGATCAGGGTTGGCTACTTATCAAACACTTCTATATAACTGTCTCTGAGTTGTAATGAGAACATAGAATTTGATTTGTGGGGTTGTGCCCACAGTGAGGTGTTTTCCTGCAGGCCATTTAACATATGAAGAAGATTATTTTACAATCAGGCTTTTAGTTCTGATAAATATTGTGTTTGTTTGGAGATAGCTAGATGAAGAGACTTAGTAGCACACACTCAAGTCCTTTTCCTTTCTTGGACTGTAAACGTATTAGATATGAGAAGGGATTTGGAGATTTTGCAGATGAGAGAACTGAGGCCCAGAGACAGGAAATCACTTGCCTAAGGCAGTCATTTGGTAGACAGCCAAGAATTGAACCCAATTTAGTAGTTTTTCATTTGTACCATTTTACTTCCCTTCTTTTTTGTCCACTAGATTTTATTTTGATAAGGTGATATGACAAGTAAGAAATCTCTGAAGACTGTATACTCTATCTGAATATTTACCACAGGATGTGGGTGAAATTACCTCATTCTACAGACAGATATTTGCCAGATCTCCTTCTATGGACTGGCTATTCTGGCCTTCCAATAACTTCTTTGATCTAGTTCAGAAAGTATTAAACATTGGAATTCTTATAAGTATTCTGAACCAAGATGCACTTTGTAAGTTCACCTTTGCTAGAATGCAAATCAGTACAAAATGGCTCACTTAATTTATGTTTCTGTCAACAGTGTGTTTCTCCTGATTACCTGCCCAGACTATGTGAGGAGATGGTTGAGATTCTGAGTAGTCTCTATTTGTGTTGAAGAGGCCACTGGTAATTGCATACGTGCCTCCCTCTATCAACAGTCTCACTTAGTACATCACCTAAGAGAAGGTCCAAGATTATGGTCTGTGAATTTCAAGCAAATCATTTTTCTGTTTTATTGGCTTGGCCAAAAAGTTCATTCGGGCTTTTCCATAACATAGAAAACCCGAGCAAACTTTTTGGCCAACACAGTATTTGGAGAGAGGGCACCAGGAACATTTTGCTTTCTTTCTGTTTTGTGTCCAAAATATGTATCTGCATGGAGCTGTACACTAATTCATTTATTAAATATTTGCAGTAGGAATTACAGAAGTGGAAAGGAACATTTAGATGGCTGGTTTTCAAAAACATTGATTTCACCAGTGGCCCTTTTCTTACATACAGTGATAATGTGCAATATAGATTACTTGAAACACGGGTTGGGATCTGGGTTTCTGCCCGCTTGCTCTCCTAATGTAAACACAACTTGTACGCTTTACTGAGCTTTGAGATTTCTATGAAGAATGATTTTACAAATCTTTGTCTTATAGATTGGAATACTAAGGAACAAACTGGTCTAAGGCCTACCACGGGGTTAAGAGCACATTTGACACTGGGACCCAGGTATGAATTGATAACAATTCAGAGCTCTTTATTCTACTTCTGAACAAGAGAGTGGGATGCCAGTGAATGAAAACTGAGATATCATATTTTGAATAATTGAGCAGCTCACAGTGCATAAATTAAAATGCTCGTTGTTAAATTATTATGTAAAATTAAATAAATGCTGAGCCCATGACAGTTATCACTTTCTACCATTATAAAAGCACATGATGAAACTTTTTTTTTAAGGAATTTTGCCTTTTTATTTTTTTTTATTTTATTTATTTATTTATTTATGGCTGTGTTGGGTCTTCGTTTCTGTGTGAGGGCTTTCTCTAGTTGCGGCAAGTGGGGGCCACTCCTTATAATGGTGCGCAGGCCTCTCACTATTGCGGCCTCTCTTGTTGAGGAGCACAGGCTCCAGACGCGCAGGCTCAGTAATTGTGGCTCATGGGGCTAGTTGCTCCACAGCATGTGGGATCTTCCCAGACCAGGGCTCGAACCCGTGTCCCCTGCATTGGCAGACAGATTCCCAACCACTGCACCACCAGGGAAGCCCATGATGAACCTTTAAATACTTGGTGTCAATGACTTATTATCTCCTAAAGGAAAAGATGTATGTAACAATACAGAAAGTGTCCAACACAGATTATAAACTACCAAAAGTAAAACTAAATTTTTTCCACATTTGAAAGATTATGGAAATAATTTCAATTTGCTTATATTCAGCCTCATAAAAATTTTACTTATAGACTGACTTTCTCCACATCACCAAAATGAGCAGTACAGATTCATTACCATCTTTAATTAATATGTACTTCTTTTAAAATTAATTTTTATTGGAGTATAGTCGCTTTACAATGTTGTGTTAGCTTGTACTGCACAGCAGAATGAATCAGCCATATATAAACATATATGCCCTCCCTTTTGGATTTCCCTCCCACTTAGGACACCACAGTACATTAAGTAGAGTTCCCTGTGCTATACAATATGTTCTCATCAGTTGTCTAATTTATACATAGTATTAATAATGCATATGTGTCAATCCCAATCTCCCAATTCCTCCCACCCCACCCCTTTCCCCCTTGGTATCTATACATTTGTTCTCTACCTCTGTGTCTCTATCTCTGCTTGGCAAATAAGATCATCTATACCATTTTTCTAGATTCCACATATATGCATTAATATACACTATTTGTTTTTCTCTTTTGACTTATTTCACTCTGTATGACACTCTCTAGGTCCATCCACATCTCTACAAATGACCCAATTTCGTTCCTTTTTATGGCTGAGTAATATTCCATTGTATATATGTACCACATCTTCATCCATTCCTCTGTTGATGGACATTTAGGTTGCTTCCATCTCCTGGCTATCGTAAATACTGCTGCTATGGACATTGGGGTACATGTATCATTCTGAATTATGATTTTCTTAGGGTATATGCCCAGTAGTGGGATTGCTGGGTCATATGGCAGTTCTATTTTTAGTTTTTTGAGGAACCTCCATACCGTTTTCCATAATGGCTGTATCAATTTACGTTCCCATCAACAGTGCAAGAGGGTTCCCTTTTCTCCACACCCTCTCCAGCATTTATTGTTGGTAGATTTTTTAATGATGACCAATCTGACCGGTGTGAGGTGATAACTCATTGTCGTTTTGATTTTTAGTTCTCTAATAATAAGTGATGTTGAGCATCTTTTCATGTGTTCGTTGGCCATCATTATGTTTTCTTTGGAGAAATGTCTATTTAGGTCTTCTGCCCATTTTTTGATTGGGTTGTTTGTTTTTTTTGAGTGACCTGCATGAGCTGTTTATATATTTTGGAGATTAATCCTTTGTCAGTTGCTTGTTTTGCAAATATTTTCTCCCATTCTGAGGGTTGTTTTTTTTGTCTTGTTTATGGTTTCCTTTGCTGTACAAAAGCTTTGAAGTTTCATTAGGTCCCATTTGTTTATTTTTGTTTTTATTTCCATTACACTAGGAGGTGGAACAAAAAAGATCTTGCTGCAGTTTGTCTCAGAGAGTGTTCTTCCTATGATTTACTCTAAGAGTTTTACAGTTTCTGACCTTACATTTACATCTTTAATCCATTTTGAGTTTATTTTTGTGTATGGCATTAGAGAGTGTTCTAATTTCATTCTTCTACATGTAGCCATCCAGTTTTGCCAGCACCACTTATTGAAGAGACTGTCTCTTATCCATTGTATATCCTTGCCTCCTTTGTCATAGATAAGGTGACCATAGGTGCATGGATTTATCTCTGGGCTTTCTATCCTGTTCCATTGACATATATTTCTGTTTTTGTGCCAGTACCACATGTCTTGATTACTATAGCTTTGTAGTATAGTCTGAAGTCAGGGAGCCTGATTCCTCCAGCTCCGTTTTTCTTTCTCAAGATTGCTTTGACTATTCACGGTCTTCTGTGTTTCTATACAAATTGTGAAATTTTTTGTTCTAGTTCTGTGAAAAACACCATTGGTAATTTGATAGGGACTGCATTGAATCTGTAGATTGCTTTGGATAGTATAGTCATTTTCGCAATACTGATTCTTCCAATCCAAGAACATGGTATATCTCTCCATCTGTTTGTGTTGTCTTTGATTTCTTTCATCAGTATCTTATAGTTTTCTGCATACAGGTCTTTTGCCTCCTTAGTTAGGTTTATTCCTAGGTATTTTATTCTTTTTGTTGCAGTGGTAAATGGGGTTGTTTCTTTAATTTCTCTCTGATCTTTCATTGTTAGTGGATAGGAATGCAAAAGACTTTTGTGTGTTATTTTTGTATCATGCAACTTTACTAAAGTCATTGATTAGCTATAGTAGTTTTCTGGTGGCATCTTTAGGATTTTCTACATATAGGATCCTGCCACCTGCAAACAGTGAGAGGTTTACTTCTTCTTTTCCAATTTGGATTCCTTTTATTTTGTTCTCTGATTGTCATGACTAGGACTTCCAAGACTATGTTGAATAATAGTGGTGAGAGTGGACCCCTTGTCTTGTCCTTGATCTTAGAGGAAATGCTTTCAGTTTTTTGTCATTGAGAATAATGTTTGTCATATATGGCCTTTATTATGTTGAGGTAGGTTCCCTCTGTGCCCTGGAGAATTTTTATCATAAATGGGTGTTGAATTTTGTCGAAAGTTTTTCTGCATGTATTGAGTTGATCGTATGGTTTTTCTCCTTCAGTTTGTTAATAGGGTGTATCACATTGATTGAATTGCGTATATTGAAGAATCCTTGCATCCCTAGGATAAATCCCACTTGATCATGGAGTATGATCCTTTTAATCTGCTGTTTGATTCTGTTTACTAGTATTTTGTTGAGGATTTTTGCATCAATGTTCATCAGTGATATTGGCCTGTAGTTTTCTTGTTTTGTGACATCTTTTTCTGATTTTGGTATCAGGATAATGGTGGCCTCATAGAATGAGTTTGGGAGTGTTCCTTCCTCTGCAGTTTTTTGGAAGAATTTGAGAAAGATAGGTATCTTCTCTAAATGTTTGATAGAATTCACCTGTGAAACTATCTGGTCCTGGGCTTTTGTTTGTTGGAAGATTTTTAATCAATTTCAGTGCTTGTGATTGGTCTGTTTATATTTTCTATTTCTTCCTGGTTCAGTCTCAGAGGGTTGTGCTTTTCTAAGAATTTGTCCATTTCTTCCAGGTTGTCCATTTTATTGGCATACAGTTTCTTGTAGTAATCTCTCATGATCCTTTGTATTTCTGCAGTGTCAGTTGTTACTTCTCCCTTTCCACTTCTAATTCTATTGATTTGAGTCTTCTCCCTTTTTTTCTTGATGAGTCTGGCTAATGGTTTGTCAATTTTGTTTATCTTCTCAAAGAACCAGCTTTTAGTTTTATTGATCTTTGCTATTGTTTCCTTCATTTCTTTTTCATTTATTTCTGATCTGATCTTTATGATTTCTTTCCTTCTGCTAACTTTGGGGTTTTTTGTTCTTCTTTTACTAATTGCTTTAGGTATAAGGTTAGGTTGCTTATTTGAGATTTTTCTTGTTTCTTGAGGTAGGATTGTATTGTTATAAATTTCTCTCTTAGAACTGCTTTTGCTGCATCTCATAGGTTTTGGCTCATCGTATGTTCATTGTCATTTGTTTCTAGGTATTTTTTTATTTCCTCTTTGATTTCTTCAGTGATATTTTGGTTATTTAGTAGTGTATTGTTTAGCCTCCATGTGTTTGTATTTTTTACAGATTTTTTCCTGTAACTGATATCTAATCTCATAACGTCGTGGTCAGAAAAGATGCTGGATACAATTTCAAATTTCTTAAATTTACCAAGGGTTGTTTTGTGACCCAAGATATAATCTATCCTGGAGAATATTCCATGAGCACTTGAGAAGAAAGTGCATTCTGTTGTTTTTGGGTGGAATATCCTATAAATATCAATTAAGTCCATCTTGTTTAATGTATCATTTAAAGCCTGTGTTTCCTTATTTATTTTCATTTTGGATGATCTGTCCATTGGTGAAAGTTTGGTGTTAAAGCCCCCTACTATGATTATGTTACTGTCGTTTTCCCTTTTTATTGTTGTTAGCATTTGCCTTATATATTGACGTGCTCCTATGTTGGGTGCATAAATATTTACAATTGTTATATCTTCTTCTTGGATTGATCCCTTGATCATTATGTAGTGTCCTTCTTTGTCTCTTGTAATAGTCTTTATTTTATAGTCTATCTTGTCTGATGTGAGTGTTGCTACTTCAGCTTCCCTTTGATTCCTATTTGCATGTAATATCTTTTTCCATCCCTTCACTTTCAGTCTGTATGTGTCCCTAGGTCTGAAGTGGGTCTCTTTTAGACAGCATATATATGGGTCTTGTTGTTGTATCCATTCAGGCAGTCTGTGTCTTTTGGTTGTAGCACTTAATCCATTTACGTTTAAGGTAATTATTGATATGTATGTTCCTGTTACCATTGTCTTAATTGTTTTGGGTTTGTTATTGTAGGTCTTTTCCTTCTCTTGTGTTTTCTGCCTAGAGAAGTTCCTTTAGCATTTGTTGTAAAGCTGGTTTGGTGGTGCTGAATTCTCTTAGCGTTTGCTTGTCTATAAAGCTTTGGATTTCTCAGTCAAATCAGAATGAGATTCTCGCTGGGTATAGTAGTCTTGGTTTTAGATTTTTCCCTTTCTCCACTTTAAATATGTTCTGTCACTCCCTCAAGCCTGCAGATTTTCTGCTGAAAAATCAGCTGATAACCTTATGGGATTTCCCTTGTAGGTTATTTGTTTCTTTTCCCTTGCTGCCCTTAATATTTAACATGTTCTTTAAAACAGTAAAATTTTCACTTTATAGTATGCAGTTCTTCAGATTTTGACAAATGCATATTCACCAAACCAACAATATAATCAATACATAGAACAATTCTGTCACCCCTTTAAATTCCCCCCTGTCCTTTTCTGCTCAGTTCTCCACCCCAGCCCTGGCAATTACTGATCTGCTTGAGATCTCTATAGGTTTTCCTTTTTCCAGAATATCACAAGAAGGGAATCAAATAGTGTGTGTCCTTTTGAATCTGGCTTCTTTTACTCAACATGATGCTTTTGATATTTATCCACATTGTTTCATGCATTTGTATTTTGCTCCTTTTTTGTTGCTGAGTAGTATTCTATTTGTTTTATTTGGGACACGGTGTAAATTATGCTCTCAGACTGAGAAAGTGTATTTAACACAGGTTCACTGCAGGAATTTCACAAGCCAATAGCATACAGGGTAATGTGTCCTAATAAGCCCATAAAGAAGTATACCCCAAAGAAATGATAGATTAATTACACTACTGTTCCAGGCAAGGGAAGATGACAGAAAAGTCCAAATTAAGTTGAGGTGTACCTTTTCTATGAGTTTGGTTTCTCAGGAGGGTTGGCTTAACCAACCAGGAGTGACTTTCAGCTGCCAGCACAAAAGGAAAGTCCCCTGTTGCTAGATAATGAAGGTGCCAGTGTGTGTTGGTGGCAGGATAGGCTGCTCTGAGGTTTACCACTGCAGGGACCATTGCACGGCTTGCCCCATTGCCTACATGAGTGCCTCACCGAAGCAGCAACAGATGTTTCTTCTCTTCCAGAGACTGCTGCACAGTTTAACACCACTGCTGACCAAGAGTAGCTTGGCCACAGCAGGAGCAAGTGTCTCAAGATCTTTGGAGAGCTAGATCAGCAAAGGATAGCCTTAACGCAGAACAAAACTCTTGACTATTCCTTACAAACTCTGGTATTTATAGTCTAAATATTGCCTTGCCATAGTTGCTTCTCCACATGTTCTTATCCATAAGCCCCCAGCAGGACCTCTTAGCAACTGAGATAATAAGTGCTTATCAATGACAAAACAACTTATTTCATTCTTATATCAAAACAACTTTACTTCTAAAAACAACTTCTTTTGTTTGTTTTTGTTGTCTTTGTCATAAACAAGTGGATTAAATAAGTTCACTTAAGATAAGCTAGTGAATTTGAAATCACATCAAGCCCATACACAGCACCATTATATGGATATATATTCCCCATCTGAAGGATGTTTGGGTTGTTTCCACTTTGGGGCAATTATGAATAAAGCTGCTATAAACATTTACATGCATGTTTTGTGTGAATATAAGTTTTTGTTTCACTTGCATAAATACCTAGGAGTGGGATTGCTGAGTCAAATTGTTAATGAATATTTAACTTTATAAAAATGGTGAAACAATTTTTCAGAGGCACTGCAGCATTATGCATTCCTAACAGAAATGTAGGAGACTTAGAGTTGTTCCACATCCTTGCCAACACTTTGTATTACCAGTGACATTTTTTAACCCACCTAATAGGGTTTAGAGTTATCTCACAGTTTTATTTTCTTTTCTCTAATGACTAGTACTTTTGAGTATTGTTTCATGTATCATTTAAAATTTTGTACATTTTCTTTACTGATATGTCTGTGCTAATATTTTGGCCATTTTTTAAATTGGGCTACTTTTTGTTTTATTATTACTGAGTTTTGGGAGTTTTTAAATACATTTTTTGGATACAGGTCCTTTGTCTGATATGTGATTTGCAAATATATTTTCTCAATCTGTGGCTTTTCTTTTCATTCTCTGTGTTTTGAAAGGCAAAAGTTCTTAATTTTGATGAAGTTCAATTTACAGGGATTTAGTGTGTGCTTTTGGGCGATGCTTAAGAAATCTTTGCTCTACCCAAGTTCACAAAAGTGTTATACTATGTTTTCTTCTAGAAGTTCTATTGTTTTAGGTTTTCCATTTAAGCCCATGATCTAATTTTGAGTTGTGTTTTTTTGTTTGTTTGTTTTTGTAATGGGATGAGGAATGGATTGAAGCTCTTCTATGAGTTTGACTTTTTTCCCCACTTCTAAGTTATACTGTGCAGTATTTGTCTTTCTCTGTCTGGCTTATTTCACTTAGCATAATGCTGTCCAAGATCATCCATGTTGTCAGAAATGCTAGGATTTCCTTCTGTTTTGTGGCTGAATAATATTCCATTGTTTATATACTACATTTTCTTTATTCATTCATCCATTGACAGACACTTAGGTTGTTTCCATATCTTGACTATTGTGAATAATGCTGCAATAAATATGGAGGTTGCAGATACCTCTTTAAGATAGTGATTTCATTACCTTTGGATATATATACCTAGAAGTAGGATTGCTGGATCATTTTTTATTGTTTGTTTTGCTTTTGTCTTGTGAGTTTGTGTATCACATTGTTCCAAGTAAATTTATTTAATATTTTTTACATCTTGGTCAAAAAATCAGTTGACCATAATAGCTACCTGTGGGGTGGCCAGCAGCATTTGAGATTATCTGGCATGAGGGCTTTGCTGCCCCCCCCCTCAAAAAAAAGGCTTCATACTACATAATGGCTAATCAGAAATTTTCTTTAAAGGAGATGAACTGAAAGTTCTAACAGAAAGGACAGGCACTAGGGGGAAATTAGGAAGGGTAGAGTGAAAAGGTACAGAAGGCAGAGACAGAATATATAAGCAGAGAATCAGGAATTAATAAATTATTAGTCAAGAATTAAGAAAGTATTCGGAGAATTGAAAGCAGGAGCAAAACATTGGCTCATCATAGTGGAGAGCACTAGAGTTGGGAGAAACAGATCCCTACTGTTGAGGACACCAAAGAAGAACTGAATTGGTACTGTTGACCTGTGTTGCAGATGATATTACAGTTCTCTGTGAGACTGGTTTTAACATTCAGATTCTTTCCTGTCCTTTTGTATACCTTTAAGTATTCTTAGTATGAATCATACTCATCTGCATGTGCCTCTTTTCTTTGATCTCAAAAAGGCTCAAAATCAAACATCAGGTTTGTGCCAGAATCAGTAGCACAGTCTGGCTTTATCTGGTATACTGCTGACCCACAGATGGAGTACGTTCTAAAGTCAGTGGCATTGGGACTAGATTTTGAGAAGGACTTTTGATTTATCTACATTTGAATTTTTACAACAAGAATGAATTCGTGCAGTGTGTAATTGAAAATAAAGAAAAAAAAAACAATTGACCATGTGTTTGTTGGTCTATTTCAGTACTATTTTCTTCATCTGAAGTATGTACTTATCCTTTTGCCTTTTGCTATAAAACTGTATGGAATACTGTTTTATAGTGAGTCTTAAAATTGGGTAGTGTGAGTCCTACAGTTTTATTCTTTTTCAAAATTATTTTGACAATTCTAGTTCCTTTGCATTTCCATATAGATTTCAGAAGTATCTTGCTGATTTCTGCAATAGCCCTGTTGGAATTCTGTTTAAGATTGTATTGAATGTATAGGTATATGTGGATAGAATGGGCATCTTAATACTGTCTTCAAATTCATAAACAGACTATATCTCATTATTTATTTAGACCTTCTTGATTTCATCCATCAGTGTTTTGTATGTTTTTGTTTACAGATCCTATACATATGTTGTTAGATTATTACCTATTTTGGGTTTTTTGTGATGCTGTAAACTGTACTTAAAAAAATAGACTTCTAATTGTCCATTAGTAGATTGATATAAGGTATAAAACATTGATATAAGTCTGATTATTTTCTATAGTAACCTGTATCTTGTGATCTTACTGGTTCTAGTAGTTTTTTGTTTTGTTTTTGGCCTCACACAGCATGTTCCCCAACCAAGGGTCGAACCCCTGTCCCTGCATTGGAAGGGCAGAGTCTGGACTGCCAGGGAAGTCCCAGTTTTTTGTTGTTTTTATTGATTCTTTGGGATTTTCCACTAGACAGTCATGTCATCTATGAATACAGCATGTTTTATTTCTTCCTTTCTGATCCATATGCCTTTGGTTTCTTTTTCTTGCACTATAGCACTGGCTAGGACCTCCATTACAATGTTGAGTTGAGTGGAGAGAGCAGGTATTACCTGTTTTACAGTCTTAAAAGAAAGATATTCAGTCTTTCACCATTAAGTTTGGTGTGAGATGTTTTATCGAAGATGACCTACATCAAGTTGAAGTTCCCTTTTGTTTCTAATTTGCTGAGTGTTTTTACCGAGAATAGATATTGAATTTTGTCAAATGTTTTCCTCTACTTATGAAAACAATCAGATGTTTTTTCTTCTTTAGTCTATTGATATGGTGAATTACATTGTTTGATTTCTGAATGTTAAATGAGGCTTGCATTCCCAGGAAAGACTCCTATTGATCATAATGTATTATTTATTTTATATACTCTTGGATTACGTATGCTAAGAATATTTGCAACTATGTTTGTGGGGAATAATGATCTGTAGTTATTTTTTCTTGTAATGAAATTGTTAATTCTGGTCATGGAATGAGTTTTGAAGTGAGGTCTCCTCTTTAATTTTTAGGAAGAATTTTTCATAGAATTGGTATTATTTTTTCTTTAAATGTGTGATAGACTTCTACAGTGAAACCATATGGGCACTGAGTGGCTTATGTGTCTGTGTGTGTGTGTCTGTGTGTATGTGTGTCATAGTTTCAAAACACAAATTGAATTTCTTTCATAGCTAAAGTGCAATGTATGTTACTTGTTTCTTCTTCAATGATCTTTGCTAGTTTGTGCCTTTTAAGGAATTTGTCAATTTCACCTACATTGTCAATTATTTATAATATTCACTTATCATTTTTGTCCTTGGTATCTGATGTCCCCTCTCTCATTCTTTGTATTGATAACTTGTGAATTTCTTTTTGTTAACTGATTAGCCTAGCAGGAATTTTATCAATTTTGTTGATCTTCTCAAATAACCTGCTTTTAGTTTTATTGATTTTATCTTTCGGTTTTGTGTTTTCTACTTCATTGTTTTTTACTCTTATTTTTGCTTTCTTTTTGGATTTAGCTTGCCTTTTAAAATTTTTTTTCTAGTTTTGAGAACTTCTTCTTTATGAATATATAGTACTATAATTTCCCTTTCAACATTGCTCTAGCTGCTTTAAAAAATCTTTATATGCTGTGTTTTCATTTTCATTGTATTGAGAATGCATCCTACTCTTCTCTTTAATTATTTCTTAGGCTCGTGTATTATTTAGAATTATTTCCTTGTTTTCTAAATATTTAGGGATTTTCTGGATATTTGGATATAGATTTCTAATGTAAATCCATTGTGGTCAGATAACAGACTGTGACTTATTTAATAATTTTATGTGTAATGTCATTCTTATCTTTGTTCTTTTGTATATGTGTGTTTTTTCACTGGCTGCTTTTAAGATTTTTTTTTATTTATCGCATTTTAAAAACAGTTGATTATGATGTGATAACATATGATGTAGTGTTAATGTAGTTTTGTTCATAACACTTTTACTTAGGGTTCCTTGAAGCTGTTGGATCTATGGGCTTATAATTTTCATTAAACTTGATAAATTTGTTATTTATTCAAATATTATTACTTATTTAAAATATTTCTTTTATTTCTTTCCTCTCAGTGATTTCAATTAAATGTACATCAGGTGACTTGAAATTGTGATAGGTCATTGATGCTCTGTTCATTTTTTCCTATCTATTTTCACTTTGTGTTTCATTTTATATTTTTTCTATTGCTTTACATTCAAGTTCACTAATATTTTATTCTGCAATATCTAATCTGCTGTAAAGCCATTTTAAGAATTTGTATTAGATTTCACATTTTTCTTTTATTTATTTATATTTGGCTGTGCCAGGTCTCGGCTGCAGCACTCGGGATCTTCGTTGCCACATGAGGGATCTTTGTTGTGGCATGAGGGATATTTTAGTTGCGGCATGCGAGATCTTTAGTTGTGGCATGCAGGATCTTTGTTAGTTGCGGGATGCAGAATCTTTAGTTGTGTCATGTGGGATCTTTACTTGCAGCATGCAAATTCTTAGTTGTGGCACGTGGGATCTAGTTCCCTGTAGGGGAACCTGGGCCCCCTACATTGGGAGTGTGGAGTCTTAGCCCCTGGACCACCAGGGAAGTCCCAGGTTTTGTATTTTTCACAACTGTAAGTTGTGAAAAGGTCTTTTTAAAAAATAATTTCTATTACTTTTCTTAACATTTTTTGTTCCCCTCTGCCTTCTTTAACATAAGACTATAATTATAGTAACAGGCTTCACATCCCTATTAATGTCCAACTAATTCTGTCACCATCTTTGTCATTTCTGTGTCGATTTCAAGTGATTGATTGATATTTTCTCCTCATTATGTGTCATATTATTCTACATCTTTGAATGACTGATAAATTTTTGATTGGATGACAGACATTAAAAATTTTACCTTGTTGCATGCTGAATATTATTGCATTTATTTGCATATCATTGAAATTCTTTTTAGGACAAAGTTAAGTTACTTGCATGTAGTTTAATAATTTTGAGATGAAGTGAAGAAACCAAGGCCTCTGTCTTGATGACATTGATTCCTATTCTTTGTTTATTGGACTTTACAATAGCGTGGCATGTCTCTGCTTTGCTTTCTGTACTTCCCACACTTTTTCATGGGAACTTTTGATGTTGTATTGATTATGAATGCCAGAAATTCCAGCTTAGCAACTCCAATTAAAATAGAGAGCTTGGAGGAAACTTACACAAGCCTCCTAGATAGGCTCATCCACCAGAGGGCAGACAGCAGAAGCAAGAAGAACTAAAATCCTGCAGCCTGTAGAACAAAAACCACATTTACAGAAAGATGGACAAGATGAAAAGGCAGAGGGCTATGTACCAGACGAAGGAACAAGATAAAACCACAGAAAAACAACTAAATGAAGTGGAGATAGGCAAACTTCCAGAAAAAGAATTCAGAATAATGATAGTGAAGATGATCCAGGACCTCAGAAAAAGAATGGAGGCAAAGACCGAGAAGATGCAAGAAATGTTTAATAAAGACCTAGAAGAATTAAAGAACAAACAAACAGAGATGAACAATACAATAACTAAAATGAAAACTACACTAGAAGGAATCAATAGCAGAATAACTGAGGCAGAAGGATGGATAAGTGACCTGAAGGACAGAATGGTGGAATCCACTGCTGCAAAAGAGAATAAAGAAATAATAATGAAAAGAAATAAAGACAGCCTAAGAGACCTCTGGGACAACATTAAATGCAACAACATTCGCATTATATGGGTCGCAGAAGGAGAAGAGAGAGAGAAAGGAGCAGAGAAAATATTTGAAGAGATTATAGTCGAAAACTTCCCTAACATGGGAAAGGAAATAACCACCCAAATCAAGGAAGCGCAGCGAGTTTCATACAGGATAAACCCAGGAGAAACACGCTGAGACACATAGTAATCAAACTGGCAAAAATTAAAGACAAAGGAAAAATTGAAAGCAGCAAGGGAAAAACGAAGAATAACATACAAGGGAACTCCCATAAGGTTAACAGCTGATTTCTCAGCAGAAACTCTACAAGCCAGAAGGGGGTGGCATGATATATTTAAAGTGATGAAAGGGAAGAACCTACAATCAACATTGCTCTACCTGGCAAGGATCTCATTCACATTCGATGGAGAAATCAAAAGCTTTACAGACAAGCAAAAGCTAAAAGAATTCAGCACCACAAAACCAGCTGTACAACAAATGCTAAAGGAACTTCTCTAAGTGGGAAACACAAGAGAAGAAAATGACCTACAAAAAGAAACACAAAACAATTAAGAAAATGGTCATAGGGACATACATATCGATAATTACCTTAAACGTGAATGGATAAAATGCTCCAACTAAAAGACACAGGCTTGCTGAATGGATACAAAAACAAGACCTATATATATGCTGTCTACAAGAGACCCACTTCAGACCTAGGGACACATACAGACTGAAAGTGAGGGGATGGAAAAAGATATTCCATGCAAATGGAAATCAAAAGAAAGCTGGAGTAGCTAAACTCATATTGGATAAAATAGACTTTAAAACAAATAATGTTACAAGAGCCAAGGAAGACACTACATAATGATCAAGGGATCAATCCAAGAAAAAGATAAACAATTATAAATATATATGCACCCAACATAGGAGCACCTCAATATGTAAGGCAACAGCTAACAGCTATAAAAGAGGAAGTAAACAGTAACACAATAATAGTGGGGGATGTTAACACCTCACTTACACCAACGGACAGATCATGCAAAATGAAAATAAATAAGGAAACAAAAGCTTTAAATGACGCAATAGACCAGATAGATTTAATTGATATTTATAGGACATTCCTTCCAAAAACAACAGATTACACTTTCTTCTCAAGTGCACACTGAACATTCTCCAGGATAGATCACATCTTGGGTCACAAATCAAGCCTCAGTAAATTTAAGAAAATCGAAATCATATCAAGCATCTTTTCTGGCCACAACGCTATGAGATTAGAAATGAATTACAGGGAAAAAAACATAAAAAACACAAGCACATGGAGGCTAAACAGTATGTTACTAAATAGCCAAGAGATCACTGAAGAAATCAGAGAGGAAATCAAAAAATACCTAGAGACAAATGACAATGAAAACACGACAATCCAAAACCTATGGGATGCAGCAAAAGCAGTTCTAAGAGGGAAGTTTATAGCTATACAAGCCTACCACAAGAAACAAGAAAAATCTCAAGTAAACCATGAAAAAGAAATGAAAAAGGAGAATATACAACAGACACTGCAGAAACACAAAGCATCCTAAGAGATTACTACAAGCAACTCTATGCCAATAAAATGGACAACCTGGAAGAAATGGACAAATTCTTAGAAAGGTATGACCTTCCAAGACTGAACCAGGAAGAAACAGAAAATATGAACAGACCAATCACAAGTAATGAAATTGAAACTGTGATTAAAAATATTCCAACAAACAAAAGTCCAGGACCAGATGGCTTCACAAGTGAATTCTGTCATTTAGAGAAGAGCTAACACCCGTCCTTCTCAAACTCTTCCAAAAAATTGCAAAGGAAGGGACATTCCCAAACTCATTCTATGAGGCCACCATCACCCTGATACCAAAACCAGACTAAGATACTACAAAAGAAGAAAATTACATACCAATATCACTGATGAATATAGATGCAAAAATCCACAACAAAATACTAGAAAACAGAATCCAACAACGCATTAAAAAGATCATACACCATGATCAAGTGGGATTTATCCCAGGGATGCAAGGATTCTTCATTATATGCAAATCAATCAATGTGATACACCATATTAAGAAATTGAAGAATATAAACCATATGATCATCTCAATAGATGCAGAAAAAGGTGTTGCCAAAATTCAACACCCATTTACGATAAAAACTCTCCAGAAAGTGGGCATAGAGGGAACCTACCTCAACATAATAAATGCCATATACGACCAACCCAGAGCAAACATATTTCTCAATGGTGAAAAACTGAGAGCATTTCCTCTAGGATCAGGAGCAAGATAAGGATGTCCACTCTCACCACTATTATTCAAGATGTATTTGGAAGTCCTAGCCTTGGCAATCAGAGAAGAAAAAGAAGCAAAAGGAATACAAATTGAAAAAGAAGAAGTAAAACTGTCACTGTTTGCAGTTGACATGATACTATACATAGAGAACCCTAAAAATGCCACCAGAAAACTACTAGAACTAATCAATGAATTTGGTAAAGTTGCAGGATACAAAATGAATGCACAGAAATCCCTTGCATTCCTATAGAGTAATGATAAAAATCTGAAAGAGAAATTAAGGAAACACTCCCATTTACCATTGCAACAAAAAGAATAAAATACCTAGGAAAAACCTACCTAGGGGGACAAAAAACCTGTATGCAGAAAACTATAAGACACTGATGAATGTAATTAAAAACAACACAAACAGATGGAGAGATATACCATGTTCTTGGATTGGAAGAATCAATATTGTGAAAATGACTATACTAACCAAAGCAATCTACAGATTCAATGCAATCCCTATCAAATTACCAGTGGCATTTTTTACAGAACTGGAACAAAAAATCTTAAAATTTGTAGGGAGACACAAAAGACCCCAAACAGCCGAAGCAGTCTTGAGGGAAAAAAACGGAGTGGAAGGAATCAAACTCCCTGACTTCAGACTGTACTACACAGCTACAGTAATCAAGACAATATGGTACTGACACAAAAACAGAAACATAGATCAATGGACCAAGATAGAAATCCCAGAGATAAACCCACGCACCTATGGTCAACTACTCTATGACAACGGAGGCAGGGATATACAATGGAGAAAAGACAGTCTCTTCAGTAAGTGGTGCTGGAAAAACTAGACAGCTACATGTAAAAGAATGAAATTAGAATACTCCCTAACACCATACACAAAAATAAACTCAAAATGGATTTAAGACCTAAATGTAAGACCGGACACTATAAAACTCTTAGAGGAAAACATAGGATGAACACTCTGACATAAATCACAGCAAGATCTTTTTTGGTACACCTCCTAGAATAATGGAAATAAACACAAAAATAAACAAATGGGACCTAATGAAACTTAAAAGCTTTTGCACAGCAAAGGAAACCATAAACAAGACAAAAAGACAACCCTCAGAATGGGAGAAAATATTTGCAAACAAGTCAACAGACAAGGATTAATCTCCAAAATATGTAAATGGCTCATGCAGCTCAATATTAAAGAAACAAACAACCCAATCCAAAAATGGGCAGAAGACCTAAGTAGACATTTCTTCAAAGAAGACATACAGATGTCCAAAAGCACGTGAAAAGCTGCTCAACATCACTAATTATTAGAGAAATGCAAATCAAAACTACAATGAGGTATCACCTCACACCAGTTAGAATGGGCATCATCAGAAAATCTACAAACAACAAATGCTGGAGAGGGTGTGGAGAAAAGGGAACCCTCTTGCACTGTTGGTGGGAATGTAAATTGATACTGCCACTATGGAGAACAGTATGGAGGTTCCTTAAAAAACTAAAAATAGAATTACCATATGATCGATCAATCCCACTACTGGGCATATACCCTGAGAAAACCATAATTCAAAAAGAGACATGCACCCCAATGTTCATTGCAGCACTATTTACAATAGCCAGGTCATGGAAGCAACCTAAATGCCCATCGACAGACAAATGAATAAAGAGGTTGTGGTACATATATACAATGGACTATTACGTAGCCATAAAAAGGAACGAAAGTGGGTCATTTGTAGAGACGTGGATGGATCTAGGGACTGTCATAGAGTGAAGTAAGTCAGAAAGAGAAAAGCAAATATCGTATATTAATGTATGTATGTGGAACCTAGAAAAATGGTACAGATGAACCAGTTTGCAGGGCAGTAGTTGAGACACAAACAAACATATGGACACCAAGGGGGGAAGCCACGGGGCAGTGGGGATGAGGGTGTGATGAATTGGGTGATTGGGATTGACATGTATACACTGATGTGTATAAAATTGATGACTAATAAGAACCTGTTGTATAAAAAAATAAATTAAATTAAATTTAAAAAAGCAAAAAACAAGAAAAAAAAAGCCTGTAATAATGACCTAGGAAGCAGAGTCTAAAAGAAAAAAAATAGAAAGCTTGTTTTACCCAGTGTATTTATATCAACCACAGGAAGGAATCTGATTTGCCCTCTTAAGACAATTGAAACAATCATTGTTGCTGGGAAGATGAAATGTTCTGATTAGCCAGGAGTAATCGGAAGAAACAGGATAGAAAATAGTACTGAGTAGACAACACAACAAAACAAAACAATTATCTAAATACTACCTCAGAATAAGATTGATATGTTTATGTATTGCTGGAGGATAAGTTAAAAACATTTTGGAAAGCAACTTTTCAATATATATCAATAACCTCAAAAGTGTTTATATTTATGACCCAGAAATTTCATTTTTGGGAATTTATCTTAAGTAAATAATCAGATACGTATACAAAGTTTTATGTAAAAGCATGTTTAGTACACTATAATAACAAAAATAATTGGAAACTATATTAATGCCCAAGATTAGGTCAATGGTTAAATAAAATATAGAATACATATGAAATAGAGTATAACATTTGTATTTGATCATTTTTTAATTTATTTAATATATGAAACTTGGGTTGAAACAGTAAAACTGTAACTACACTATGGTAACTTATGTGAGTTTAATATATGTGTATTATGTGTACACACATAAAAATACTTTTAAGACTAGATAGCAATACACTGACAAATTAACAGTTAATGTTACATGGCGATCAACTTAAGGGGGAATTTTATTTTTTCTTATAGTACTTTGTAATTTCCAAATTTTCAATAATGAACATGTTACCTTTAGAAGTGCTTTCTTCCCTGATGCATATGAAAAATAGCTATGACTGGACATCAGTTATTACTGTTAATAACAGAGGCCAAAATAAAAAAGGCACTCCATCCCCTTAGCAAGACTTATTGGTTTAAGTAGTGAGTATATCAAGCAGGTCCAATCAGACACTTTACCCACCATTGATACATTCCCTATAGACCTTCGTTCTATTCAGGTCTAAATCTCTATTCTTGACTAACATTTCTTCACATATTTTTCCTGGTCATAAGGAGTCTTGGAGAAAATTGGATTAATTCAATAGAATCTTTTTCTAAGGCTAGAAATATCTTTACGTGTTGAAAGTCATTTTTAGTTTATATTTTCCTTAAATATGACTAACTAGTAACTTTCCTCATGCAACTCAAGTTGTGTGAATTACTTCTTTTTAGGTTTTTAAAAAATTCAAACATGCACAATGTTAAGAACAGTAAAATTAGCCTCCTCATACCCCGAATCCATATTTTAGAACTAACAACTTTTTATACTCCTGCTTTATCTACACCCCTGCTTATTTTAGTGAAATATTTTAAAGAAAATACCAGGCATCTTATAATTTTACTCCAATATACTTCAGTCTGCATCTTCAAAATCATGGATATTTCTTTACATAAGCAAAATGTCATTATCACACATTTGAAGACTGACCAAATTTCCTTATTTTACACTCAGGGTCTGGGCAAAAATCAAATAGCACCCTCAAAAAAGGATTAAACAAACTTTAATGAAGGACTATTTACAAATGCATAGGGGAAAGATTAGGAAAAACAGTGAAGGATAGGCAGTACTCTGGAGCTAATGACATCAGGGACCCATTACCACTACTAGGCCTAAAGGATCAAGGAAAGAGAAACAATTAGCAGAATCTTGAGAATCTAGCTAAGTGGAGAGATTCACCCATGATGATCAACCATTCCAATTTTCCTAGGAATAGGAGTTTCCTGGAATGTGGGACTTTGGGTGCTGAAACTGGGAGAGTCCTAGGAAAACTGGGATGGTTTAGCCACCTAGGTCCATTCGACAAGGAGTTGTCTTTGGTGGAGGGATGCATCCAACATGGCCAATCCTCTGGTCTTGAGCTAGCACATCCCACTGAATTAACCAAATGGGAAACTGTGAGCAACAGTACCTTTTAATGTAAGCTATATGTCACCCTCCATGGGCAGGAGACGAATAGAGAATGGATTAGGAGAGGTAAATAAAATGTATCAGCAAGATCGTATATACCTTATATTGGTCATGACTCAAATAGCTGATTGTCTAAGATAATATCTATTGAATTTGTTTTGTTGAATGAGAATCCAACACACTGTATTTTGTTTAATGTCTTTTACATTTTTAATCAAGAATGTTCCTCCCTTCCTTGTTTTTTTTCTTTCTTCATGCTAATGACTTGTTGAAGAATCATGCTCTGTTATCTTGTAATATATCTCATAATCTAGATGTTTTTGCTTCCCTGTGATGTTTTTTTAAAATTATTCCTCTATCTCCTTATTTTCTTTAAATAAATCATCTAATAAGGCTTGATTACCTCTAAATTCAACTCTTTTTGGTACATCATAGGTGGTGGTATACAATTCATTTTGCATCATATCAAGAGGCAGATAATGCCTTGTTTTCTTACACTTAGTGATACTGAGTATTTAGTGGGTTCAGATAATACTAGTGTAATTCCTCTGTTACGGAATTTTCCAAATAACTTTCATCTAATGATTTCATTGATGATTATTGCTTGAATAAATTAATTCATTAGGGATGGCAAAATAATTATTTTTCTAATTCTAGTATTTCTTCCACATGTATTAGCAATAAATCTATTGAGAGGAAGAATTTTTACTCATAAATGAAGACTGTTTGGTTAATCTGAAAGACAATTCATACTGTTAAGTCAGGAATAATTCTTAATCTTTTTTTAATTTAATCGTCATTCTTGAAGGTAAAGTTTTGGAGCCCTACCTACAATAACAACATTTTATTTTTTGCTTTCTCTGTTTTGAGTATCATTAGGATTGTGGTTTTTAATATAGTCAATAGAATTTTTTTATTGTTAATAAGTTTTGGAATGTACTTGCTGTAAATTCAGTAAGTTTAACCGGACCAATTTTATAGATGGTACATAGTACATTCTGTATTGTACAGACAAACCACTCATCCTGGTTTGTCCAGGAGGATCCTAAGTTTGTTCCCGTTTTCCTACCAGAATTATCAATAGCACCTCCTTTCTTTCTTTATTCTTTTCTGTCTTTATTTAGACTATAAATTATATTGTCCCTTTATATTATGGGCAGCACTACTTTAGATCTATATCTTAAAGTTCTCCACTAGAGCTCCAGAAATAGTTCATATGAATTAGATAAGCCCTGAAAGAGACAGCTAAGGAGTTAAAAGTAGAAGAACCCTGTACTGTGTTTCCACTTAGGTGCTCTGGGTCCTTTCAGCCTCTGGACTTTCAAGCATTTTTGTGACTGCTTGGATGGTATGTTCATCCATCAGATACTGGAAAAGATTTGTTGATACTGTCCTACGATACTTGCTATTAGAAGTGCTGCATTTCTCAAATGGCCAGCAACTCATTAAATTCAGTTCATTTAGTTCTTGCTCTACTGCTAGCCTAATGATCAGTGTGTGCCCATGGAAAGTCAATTCAATTGTCTCAGTGCATAACAAGGGCAAAGATATGCACAGTGTTCTTTCCTTTAAATTACAGGCCATTTTAATACCGTATCTCTAAAAAGGAAAGTTCAGAACTGGTAAATTGCAACTTATATAAAGTTTAAGTTGTTAAAGGGTATTTTACTAAGATGCTGGCTTCTGAGAACTGATTTTAAGAAAATGTTATTAGAATTTTAGAAATTCTCTAGGGATCTTGAGTTACTTGCATGAACATTTGCAATATATGTATTGCTAATAGAAGCAGAGTGAGGTTGATTTAGGGCCTAGACAAGATAGCAGCTCAGTTTTATTTCATTTTTGTACCCCTTCCATAAAAAATTATCAAGTGACCCTCTAACTTAACTTCCATTCCCCCGAACTGAATATCATAGAAGTTCTACTTTCCATGCGAAGGGAAACAGCATAATTAAGTAAGCTAAGATCTTGAGAGGTCCTAAAACCCATATTCCCATAGTTGGCATCTTTCTAGAAGAAAGTCAATGGAAGAAAAGAAAAATACACATTAATTAGCTAATGAATGCATTCAACAAATATATATTGAGAACTCATTATTTGCTAAGCATTGTTCTTGGCACTGTGAATTCAGCAGTGAATATGAGAGCCTTATATGGACATTACATTTTAATAGGAAGAGACAGAAAATAAGTAAAACAGAATGAATGAAGAAGATAGCGGCACTTCTGGTGCTGGCTAAGATGGAGTAAGTCACTATAGTCTATTTCTCCAATTAATTACAACTAAAACTACTGTGCAGGATACAAAAAGCAGCTGCCTGAAGATGCTGAAAAGTAAACAATGACAGGAAGGTTTTTATTTTACTGCTTTAATTTTTTTTTCCTTCTTTATTGCCCAGCTTTAACCCAAGGGTAAACCAAGTCCCAGAACTGCATGTTGAGTACAGACAGCAAGAACTCTGAGAGAAAACATCTCTTTCTAGCCAGAGGACTATGAAAAGGGGATCCTGTAAGTCTGAAAGTGTGTGAAGAATCCCTGAGTTGGTTCCCTTTCTTTCTTTTTCTTTCTTCCTTTCTTCCTTCCTTCCTCTCTTTCTTTCGTTCTTTTCCTTCTTTCTTTCTTTCTTCCTTTCTCTTTCTCTCATTCTTGCTCTCTTTCTCTTTGTTTCTTTCCTCCTTTCTTTCTTTCTCCCTTCTTTCTTTCTTTCTTTCGTTTGTTAGTTTGCTTCTCTCTCTCTCTCTCTCTTTCTTTATTTCTTTAAAAGAAAGAAATATTCCCTGTTCTTCTTTCCTTTTTCTTTTCTTTCCTTTTCTTTTTTTAAAATTTTCTTTTCCTTTAATCTTTTTATTTTTTTTTACATCTTTATTGGAGTATAATTGCTTTACAATGGTGTGTTAGTTTCTGCTTTATAATAAAGTGAATCAGTTATACATATACATATGTTCCCATATCTCTTCCCTCTTGCGTCTCCATCCCTCCCACCCTCCCTATCCCACCCCTCTAGGTGGTCACAAAGCACTGAGCTAATCTACCTGTGCTATGCGGCTGCTTCCCACTAGCTATCTATTTTATGTTTGGTAGTGTATATATGTCCATGCCACTCTCTCGCTTTGTCACAGCTTACCCTTCCCCCTCCCCATATCCTCAAGTCCATTCTCTAGTAGGTCTGTGTCTTTATTCCTGTCTTACCCCTAGGTTCTTCATGACATTTTTATTATTCTTAAATTCCATATATATGTGTTGGCATACAGTATTTGTCTTTCTCTTTCTGACTTACTTCACTCTGTATGACAGACTCTAGGTCTGTCCACCTCATTACAAATACCTCAATTTCATTTCTTTTTAAGGCTGAGTAATATTCCATTGTATATATGTGCCACATCTTTATCCATTCATCCGATGATGGACAGTTAGGTTGCTTCCATCTCCGGGCTATTGTAAATAGAGCTGCAATGAACATTGTGGTACATGACTCTTTTTGAATCATGGTTTTCTCAGGGTATATGCCCAGTAGTGGGATTGCTGGGTCATATGGTAGTTCTATTTGTAGTTTTTTAAGGAACTTCCATACTGTTCTCCATAGTGGCTGTACCAATTCACATTCCCACCAACAGTGCAAGAGTGTTCCCTTTTCTCCACACCCTCTCCAGCATTTACTGTTTCTAGATTTTTTGATGATGGCCATTCTGACTGGTGTGAGATGATAACTCATTGTAGTTTTGATTTGCATTTCTCTAATGATTAATGATGTTGAGCATTCTTTCATGTGTTTGTTGGCAGTCTGTATATCTTCTTTGGAGAAATGTCTATTTAGGTCTTCTGCCCATTTTTGGATTGGGTTGTTTGTTTTTTTGTTATTGAGCTGCATGAGCTGCTTATAAATTTTGGAGATTAATCCTTTGTCAGTTGCTTCATTTGCAAATTTTTTCTCCCATTCTGAGGGTTGTCTCTTCTTTTCTTTTCTCCCATGGCCTTGCTACAAGGCAAGTCCATACAAGAAGCTGCACAGCTGTAGTGGCAGAAAAGCAGGCAATATGGACACCTACATGCCTGAGAGAAAACCTGCCTCTCTGGTTAGAGGAACCTGCAAAAGGAACCCTTGTGATCTGGAGAGGTGGGAGGAGGTATCTTTTGGCAGGGGAGATTTTATTATTTCTTTTATACAGCAGGTTCTTATTAGCTATTTATTTTATAGATATTAGTGTATATATGTGAATCTCAATCTCCCAATTCATCCCTCCACCCACTTTCCCCCCTTGGTGTCCATACGTTTATTCTCTACATCTGTGTCTCTATTTCTGCCCTGCAAACCAGTTCATCTGTACCATTTTTCTTGGTTCCACATATATGCGTTAATATACGGTATTTGTTTTTCTCTTCATGACTTATTTCACTCTGTATGACAGTCTCTAGATCCATCCATGTCTCTACAAATGACCCAATTATGTTCCTTTTAGTGGCTGAGTAGTATTCCATTGTATATATGTGCCACATCTTCTTTATCCATTCGTCTGTTGAAGGCTGTTTAGGTTGTTTCCATGTCCTGGCTATTGTAAATAGTGCTGCAATGAACATTGGAGTACATGTCTCATTTTGAATTACGGTTTTCTCTGGGTATATGCCCAGTAGTGGCATTGCTGGATCATATGGTAGCTCTATTTTTAGTTTTCTAAGGAACCTCCATACTGTTCTCCATAGTGGCTGTATCAATTTACATTCCCACCAACAGTGCAAGAGGGTTCCCTTTTCTTCACACCCTCTCCAGTGTTTGTTGTTTGTAGATTTTCTGATGATACCCATTCTAACTGGTGTGAGATGATACCTCATTGTGGTTTTGATTTGCATTTCTCTAATAATTAGTGATATTGAGAAGCTTTTCATGTGCCTCTTGTCCAACTGTATGTCTTCTTTGGAAAAGTGTCCATTTAGGCCTTCTGCCCATTTTTTGACTGGGTTATTTGTTTTTTAAATATTGAGCTTCATGAGCTGTTTTTCTCCCATTCTGAGGGTTGTCTTCTTATCTAGTTTATAGTTTCCTTTGCTGTACAAAAGCTTTTAAGTTTCATTAGGTCCCATTTCTTTATTTTTGTTTTTATTTCCAGTACTCTATGAGGTGGGTCAAAAAAGATCTTGCTGTGATTTATGTCATAGTGTTCTACCTATGTTTCCTCTAAGAGTTTTGTAGTGTCCAGTCTTACAATTAGGTCCTTAATCCATTTTGAGTTTATTTTTGTGTATGGTGTCAGGGAGTGTTCTAATTTCATTCTTTTACCTGTAGCTGTCCAGTTTTCCCAGCACTACTTATTGAAGAGACTGTCTTTTCTCCATTGTATATCTTTGCCTCCTTTGTCATAGATTAGTTGACCATAGGTGTGTGAGTTTATCTCGAGGCTTTCTATCCTGTTCCATTGATCTATATTTCTGTTTTTGTGCCAGTACCATACTGTCTTGATGACTGTAGCTTTGTAGTATTATCTGAAGTCAGGGAGCCTGATTGCTCCAGCTCCATTTTTCTTTCTCAAGATTGCTTTGGCTATTCAGGGTCTTTTGTGTTTCCATACAAATTGTGAAATTTTTTGCTCTAGTTCTGTGAAAAATGCCCTTGGTAGCTTGATAGGGATTGCATTGAATCTGTAGATTGCTTTGGGTAGTATAGGCATTTTCACAATATTGATTCTTCTAGTCCAAGTACATGGTATATCTCTCCATCTGTTTGTATCATCTTTAATTTCTTTCATCAGTGTCGTATTGTTTTCTGTATACAGGTCTTTTGTCTTCTTAGGTAGGTTTATTCCTAGGCATTTTATTCTTTTTGTTGAAGTGGTAAGTGTGAGTGTTTCCTTAATTTCTCTTTCAGATTTTTCATCATTAGTGTATAGGAATGCAAGAGATTTCTGTGTATTAATTTTGTATCCTGCTAATTTACCAAATTCATTGATTAGCTCTAGTAGTTTTTTAGTAGCATCTTTAGGATTCTCTATGTATAGTATCATGTCATCTGCAAACAATTACAGCTATACTTCTTCTTTTCCAATTTGGATTCTATTTATTGCTTTTTCTTCTCTGATTTCTGTGGCTAAAACTTCCAAAACTGTGTTGATTAATAGTGGTGAGAGTGGGCATCTTTGTCTTGTTCCTGATTTTAGGGGAAATAGTTTCAGTTTTTCACCATGAGAACGATGTTGGCTGTGGGTTTGTCATATATGGCCATTTTTATATTGAGGTAAGTTCCCTCTATGCCTCCTTTCTGGACGGTTTTTATCATAAATGGGTGTTGAATTTTGTCAAATGCTTTTTCTGCATCTATTGAGATGATCATATGCTTTTTATTCTTCAATTTGTTAATATGGTGAACCACATTGATTGTTAATATGGTGAATCATATTGATTGATTCATATGGTGAATCACATTGACTTATTTGTGAATCACATTGATTGATTTCAGGAATCCTTGCATCATGGGATAAATCCCACTTGATCATGCTGTGTGATCCTTTTAATGTGTTGTTGGATTCTGTTTGCTAGTAGTTTGTTGAGGATTTTTCTATCTATATTCATCAGTCATATTGGTGTGTAATTTTCTATTTTTGTAATATCTTTGTCTGGTTTTGGTATCATGGTGATGGTGGCCTCGTAGAATGATTTTGGGAGTGTTCCTTCCTCTGCAGTTTTTTGGAAGAGTTTGAGAAGGATGGGTGTTACCTCTTCTCTCAGTGTTTGATAGAATTCACCTGTAAAGCCATCTGGACCTGGACTTTTGTTTGTGGGAAAATTTTTAATCACAGTTTCAATTTCATTACTTGTGACTTGTCTATTCATATTTTCTATCTCTTCCTGGTTCAGTCTTGGAAGGTTATACCTTTCTATGAATTTGTCCATTTCTTCCAGGTTGTTCATTTTATTGGCATAGAGTTGCTTCTAGTAGTCTCTTATGATGCTTTGTATTTCTGCTGTGTCCATTGTAACTTCTCCTTTTTCATTTCTAATTTTATTGATTTGAGTCCTCTCCCTCTTTTTCTTGATGAGTCTGGCTAAAGGTTTATCAATTTTGTTTATCTTCTCAAAAAACCAGCTTTTAGTTTTATTAAACTTTGCTATTGTTTTCTTTGCTTCTATTTCAATTACTTCTGCTCTGATCTTTATGATTTCTTTCCTTCTACTAACTTTGAGTTTTGTTTGTTCTTCTTTAGTTCCTTTAGGTATAAGGTTAGATTGTTTATTTGAGGTTTTTATGTTTCTTGAGGTAAGATTGTTTTGCTATAAACTTCCCTCTTAGAACTGCTTTTGCTGCATCCCATATGTTTTGGATTTTAGTTTTTTCATTGTCCTTTGTTTCTAGGTATGTTTTGATTTCCTCTCTGATTTCTTCAGTGATCTCTGGGTTATTTAGTAACATATTGCTTAGCCTCCCTATGTTTGTGTTTTTTACATTTTTCCCCCTGTAATTGATTTCTAATCTCATAGTGTGTGGTCAGAAAAGATGCTTTATATGATTGCAGTTTTCTTAAATTTACCGAGACTTCATTTGTGACTGAAGATGTGATCTATCCTGGAGAATGTTCTGTGTGCACTTGAGAGGAAAGTGTAACCTACTGTTTTCAGATGGAATGTCCTATAAATATCAATTAATTCTATCTGGCCTATTGTGTCACTTAACACTTGTATTTCCTTATTAATTTCCTGTCTGTCTGATCTGTCCATTGGTGTAAGTGAGGTGTTAAAGTCCCCCAGTATTATTATGTTACTGTCGATTTTTTCCTTTATAGCTGTTAGCATTTGCCTTATGTATTGAGGTGCTCCAGGTTGGGTGCATATATGTTTATAATTGTTATATCTTTTTCTTGGATTCATCACTTGATCATTATGTTGTGTCCTTTCATGTCTCTTGTAAGAATCTTTAAAGTCTATTTTGTATGATATCAGGATTGCTACTCCAGCTTTCTTTTGATTTCCATTTGCATGGAATATCTTTTTCCATCCCTACAATTTCAGTCTCTATGTGTCCCTAGGTCTGAAGTGGATCTCTTGTAGACAGCATAAATATGGGTCTTGTTTTTGTATCCATTCAACGAGCCTGTATCTTTTGGTTGGAGCATTTAATCCATTCACATTTAAGGTAATATTTGAAGTATATGTTTCTATTGCCATTTTCTTAGTTGTTTTGGGTTTGTTTTTGTAGGTCTTTTCATGTCTTGTGTTTTCCACTTAGAGACGTTCCTTTAGCTTTAGTTGTAGAGCTCTTTTGGTGGTGCTGGGTTATCTTAGCTTTTGCTTGTCTGTAAAGCTTTTGATTTCTCCATCGAATCTGAACGAGATCCTTGGTGGGTAGAATAATCTTGGTTGTAGGTTCTTCCCTTTCATCATTTTAAGTATATCATGCCACTCCCTTCTGGCTTGTAGAGTTTCTGCTGAGAAATCAGCTGTTAACCTTATGGGAGTTCCCCTATTTGTCATTTTTCCCTTGTTGCTTTTACTAATTTTTCTGTGTCTTTAATTTTGGTCAGTTTGATTACTGTGTGTCTCGGCATGTTTCGCCTTGGGTTTATCCTGCCTGGGACTCTCTGTGCTTCCTGGACTTGGGTGGCTGTTTCCTTTCCCATGTTAGGGACGTTTTCGACCATAATATCTTCAAATATTTCCTTGGGTCCTTTCTCTCTCTCTTCATCTTCTGGGACCCGTATAATGTGAATGTTGGTGCCTTTAATGTTGTCCCAGAAGTCTCTTAGGCTGTCTTAATTTCTTTTCATTCTTTTTTCTTAATTCTGTTCCACAGCAGTGATTTCCACCATTCTGTCTTCCAGGTCACTTATCCGTTCTTCTGCCTCAGTTATTCTGCTATTGATTCCTTCTAGTGTATCTTTCATTTTAGTTATTGTATTGTTCATCTCTGTTTGTTTGTTCTTTAATTCTTGTAGGTGTTTGTTCTTTAATCCTTCTAGGACTTTGTTAAACATTTCTTGCATCTTCTCGGTCTTTGCCTCCATTCTTTTTCCAAGGTCCTGGATCATCTTCACTATCATTATTCTGAATCCTTTCTGGAAGCTTGCCTATCTCTACTTCATTTAGTTGTTTTTTTGAGATTTTATCTTGTTCCTTCATGTGGTACATAGTCCTCTTCCTTTTCATTTTGTCTGTCTTTCTGTGAATGTGGTTTTCATTCCACAGGCTGCAGGATTGTAGTTCTTCTTGCTTCTGCTGTCTTCCCTCTGGTGGATGAGGCTATATAAGAGGCTTGTGCAAGTTTCCTGGTGGGAAGGACTGGTGGTGGCTAGAGCTGGGTGTTTCTCTGGTGGGCAGAGCTCAGTAAAACTTTATTCCACTTGTCTGCTTTTGGGTGGGGCTGAGTTCCTTCTCTTTTGTTTTTTTTGGCCTCATGTGACCGAGCACTGGAGCCTACAGTCTCTTTGGTGGGGCTAATGGCAGACTCCAGGAGGGCTCATGCCAGGGAGTACTTCCTAGAGCTTCTGCTGCCAGTGTCCTTGTCCCTGTGGTGAGCCACAACCACCCCCTGCCTCTGCTGGAGACCCTCCAACACTAGCTTGTAGGTCTGATTCCGGCTCCTATGGGGTCACTGCTCCTTTCCCTGGGTCTTGATGTGCACTACTACTTTGTGTGTGCCCTCCAAGAGTGAAGTCTCTGTTTCCCCCCTGTCCTGTTGAAGACCTGCAGTCAAATCCCGCTAGCCTTCCAAGTCTGCTTCTCTGGGAATCCTGGGAGGAGGTATCTTGAAGAAGATAGAACTAAAATAGGGGTCTCCAAATTCTGTATATGAATTAATCAAGTCTGAGGCACATCGCCAATATTCCCCTATGGTTACATAGAACAGACCCAAAGAAACATAACAAAGCCTTTAAGGATGGAACTGCAATACACAGTGCCACCCAAGTTCCAGGCTAACCACTGAGATGTTCCTGTGCAGGATAGATCTGAAGTATATAACAAAGGCTTTGAAAACCAAACAGACATTGGAACCATTGCCTACATAAAATGCAAAACAACTTACAATGTAAACACAACCAGCTTGATTGCCAGCTAAAACAAAAACAAAAACAAAATCAAGAGACTCCAGAAAACTTTAACAGGATCCAGAGTCTTACAACATAATATTCAAAATCTAAGTTATAGTCCCAAGTTACTTGCCACAAACAGCCAGGACAAGGTGGCCAGTTCTGAAGGGAAAAGAAAACAGATGCTAATCCTAAAATGACCCAGATGATGGAATTATAAAATAAAGCCTTCAAAGCAGCTATTATAAGCATGTTCCATGAGGAAAAGGTGGATACTCTTAAAATGAATGAGAAGAGAGTAGTTCTCAGCAGAGAATTATAAACTATGAAAAAAATGGAAATTTCACAGCTGAAAACGGATCTGTTACTTACTAGGAAAAAAATGAGTTTCTTGGCAGTATGCTTAGAAAGTTATTTTATGGTAAATTCCACTTTCAAAATTTTCAGTTTGTAAAAAAATATTATAGTAAGTTAGTCATCAACACTATGGAGGTGAACAGTGAGGAGAAAGATAATGCAGCCTTGAGAGAATTGCCCTGGGTTAGGCTTCTGTTTTGGACAAATTAACTTGCAGTGGCCTATTAGGCATAAACTAGAGATGTCAAGCATGAAGTTTTATGTAAAAGTATGGTGTTCATAAATGAAGATATAAAAAGAAGAGTCCTTGGTATGTAGTGCTATTTAGAGCCATTGGGTTTGTTGAAATCACATAGTATGAAAGTATAGACATAAATGAGCCAGCATTCTAGGAATGAGTGCAGGGCACTCAATTAGAGGAGGCAGAACAAGGAGAGGAATCTGAGGAGAAGCTGGAGAACTAGGAAGGAAGCCAAGAGTGAGGTGTCATGGAGAACAAATGAAGACTGACTTTCAAGGACGAGATAGTGATCAACTGCTTAATGCTGCTGAGAGGTATAGAAGATGAGGACAGACTGGTAGCCATTGGTTTTCATAAAGCGTAGGTCATTGTTTCACCTTGACAAGAGTAGATTCAGTGGAATGGTGGGAAGAAAACCTCAACCGAAGTGGGTTTGGTGAAAGACTGGGAGGTGAAGAATATTAGCTACTATTTTAAGAAAATAGTGAATATTAGCCCAGTTTCAAGAAAAGTTGCTGAGAAGCAAAGAAATGAGGAAGTAGCTTGAGAAAAACTTGCAGTCAAGGGAGGGAATCACTTATTGCTGGATATGGAAGAACCCAAGTGAGAAAACTGAGGTCAAGATAGGGAAAGTGACTGGTTCAAAATTGGATGGTGGCAGTTGACTTTATAACTTACTGTTGATTTCCTTCCTACTTATTTCTTTATTTTTCTAATTATTTCTTAAACAAGATTTGAAAAGTTAATATATTGTATATTTTTCTGCACACTCAAATAAACAAACTCAGAAAATTTAAGCTACACCACAGATTGTAGCATCCCTATAAAGAGCAAAACAGCCTTCTGTGGTGTTTTCAAGAGCACACAATTAGAGTGCAGTTTACAATTCAATGGATATTTATTAACAGCCCGTTATGTGAAAGGCACTGTTGGAAATCCAAAATAAGTATAATACCCATCTTTTGGCCTCAAAGGGTGTAAAATGTAGTTCTGAGTGGAGTTAATAAGATATACATAGATAACTCTACCATAAAAAAAAAATTAATTCCATATCATATTTCGTATTCTCATTTACAGCATTTCTTTCATTCTGCTTTCTGTAACAATGAGTTGAATGTCTCTTCCAATAGACTGTGAGCCCCTGGAGGGCAAAAACTATGTCTTGCCATCTCTGTTCATTTTCTTTCACTCACCCTCAGTACTCAGTACATATTTGTACATAATAGGAACTTACTGCATTCTTATTGACTTGAGTTCATCGATGAATTAAAGTTACAATAAACATACAATGAAACTGTGTTGATGGCCAGATTAAATAACGTTCTTCCACAAACACTTTTCATTATAAGTATAGAATTTACCAATAAATAATTTTTTAACACACTAACAAGTAATATATTTTTTCTAGTAAGTGCCAGACCTATAACTAAAATCCAACACTTTTGACTCCAGTGAAAGATGAGACTTAAAATATGGTTTAAGAACTTTCATCATTTAGCTGTCTACCCACCACAATCAGTAGACCTGTTCAAAAGTCTCTACATAGATTCACATACCTACCCCATCCTTATGACATAGGTGGATGATATGTTCACAGTTCCCCTCACTCACTGTAGTAGGTTTCTTTAATTAAGAATCTCAGTTAGATAATTATACTATGTTGTACACTTAAAAATCTAGTTAAGAGGGTAGATCTCATGTTTTGTGTTCTTAACCACAATAAAATTTTTACAAATTTAAATAAACTGTTACTCGGCAGATTGGTTGGAAAAGTAGATATTCCTTTTGCTTTTTTCAAACCATTCCTCCAAACTTTCACCCGCTTCCAATCAGTCATCTCACATTTCTCACATATCTGTTTCCTAAAACACAGAGATTCATGTCACTCATTATTTTCTATATGATTTACTGGGGTACTGTATGTATAAAGCAATCGGTGAATGTATTGATTTTTTTTTTCTATTTTTGGCCAGCTGAAGTGGTGTTACATGAAAATAGCCTACAACCCATCTCTGAGTTTAGTGAAAGTTATTGGTTCAGGAAGAAATTGGAAATTTATAATGAGGCTCTCTCTTAATGAATAAAGGCAGAACTTATTAAAATGTCCTTATTCTGAGCTATGCATTAATGAAATTATATGAAATGGGATAAAATAAAATGATATAAATAAAATAAACATTATTGAACTATTGTTGACATGAATTGGTAAAGAGGCAAAAAGCGAATTTATTTGAAGAATTGAGGCAAATCTTCCCTGTTACTTTTAACTGCTCTGAGACAAAATATGAAGATTTCTTAATCCTCTTACACAAGTTTATCTGTGAAACAGCATGCTTACTCATGGTGCTCTCAGATAAGTGAATTTAAAGACATATGTTAGGAGGTGGGCAGGAGAATGGATTTGGAATCATAAGAATTCTGTTTCAGGATGGAATCTGACGAGTTGCTATTTACATAAGTGCTTCCTGGTGCTTATTTGAGTCTTTAGTGGGGGAGGGGTGGGAATGTAAGGACAAACTCCAAGTGCATGAGAGCTAGAAACTCTTCTGCAGGATGCTAGCTGGAGGATTGGGACTGGAGGCAAAGGTAGTTTCCAGATGGGATTACTCAGTATGAATGAATCTGCCTTTATCAAGCAAAACCAGGTTGGGGATTTCATATGTCTTTCTGGGGGACTAGTGAATAGAGATGACTAGGAAGATTCCCACTCTCCATATAACAACTTTTATATTTAAACGTTCACAGAGAGTTGTGTTTCATATCTTTGGAGTTTTCCATGACTTGAACTTTACTAAGGTCAGAAAAAGCTTTTAGGTCAATTTTTTAAAAAAGGAGCCCTTGTAGCAAAACCTTTTCCCCTTTTCTGTTACCCAGAGGTGAGTACTTCTTTATTCAAATACCCTGAATTATTCTCTGTTCAGAAATTAAAACTATGGCAAAGAAATACAGCATATGAAAGGAACAAGTATGGAAACATTTTATCAAAATAACTGAGTGGGAAATGGTTGTAACATTCATTGATAGCAAAGTTTCTTCCTTCTGAATAAATCAATTTAATCTTGGCCTTGCAAAAATAGCAAAATTCTAATTTCTTAGAGAGCATTTAATAGAATATGTTAGTTAACTAAGTTTGAGAGAATTTTAAGCTTTGAAAGGAAGAGGCAAAGCAAATAAAACAAGCTAATGGTAGACTGTTCCAGAACACTATTGAGCGTTTTCCCAGGCTTAGTGGTAACATGTACTTTTACAAAAATATAGTCAAACTAGAAATAGTGATATTTAATCTTTTCAAAGATCAAAATGGTGACATTTTGCATGAACAAGCATTTAATACCTAACTTACAAATTACTTGTGCTCCAGAATTTCATTTATAATGGAATGGTTTGTTTCTATGGCAAAATGAGTTCTGAGTTCCAATGTTCTAAGTGCTTGGTGTTTAAGTTTTAAAGATTTAACCAACAATATACGCAATATATCTACTTAGAGCAATATTTCACCAATACCTAACTGCCAGTGTGATTTATTTCTGTGGTAAAGCCAGTTTGAGTTACAATTCAGGATATCACAAACGCCTGTGGCTAATTCTGAGAATAACAAATAGCCCAGCCTGACTAATGCCATGGCTTGTGTAGGATGGTGTTGGAAAAAACATTTTGGACATGTAGAATTGGGTGAAATTTTAGATTCTTGAAGCTGTGATCAAGAGATTTGCTGGTAAATTCATCTTTTAAAAAATTCCAAACTCTACCCTGTATTGTCTGTCAAAACCTTCTCCAAGTTTCTGTAATATATTGGTTAATCAAGAGACTGTATGGAGGGCACAAAAGTGTCTATACTAGAATGATGGTAGAGAGTATAACACTAGAGACAGGATGACAGCACTAGTCTGTAAACTTAAGGAGACCAGAATTTTGTGTATCTTGTACACTACTAAAAACCCAGCATCCAGCACGGTGTTCAGCAAATAATCTACGAAAAAATGAACTTGAAGACTGACTAGATTTGAGACTTGTCCAATGAAGAGGTGGAGAAAAGAGTATCAAAGGGAGATTCCAGAGTTCTGAGCCAGGATGGCTTTAAGTCAGTTGACAATCTGCGTCTAATTTCTGAGAATCCCTCCTACTGGGGAATATAGAATGATCTAACTGAGGCCCTTGGCTGAGAGTGAAACCCACACCTAATCCCCATGAAAAAAATTAGGTGGATGTCTTGAGCTGTCATTTGAGGAACCTGGCGCTCTCTGTTCATAACTCATGATGTTCTTATCTGGTGACATAATATATTGCTGTTCTTAGTTTCTGCGAATTAAATATAACATGATACAAAGTACTTTGGAGCTGTGTCTCTATGATAAATTATACAGAACTCCAAAATAGCTGGTCATTTTAGTAAATTGCATATAAAATTCAATAATGCTGAATATGTGGGATGGTATAGAAAAAACCTTCAAGCAAATAATTAAAATTTGGTTAAAAGTTAACAGGTGCTTCAGCATCAAATGCAATGCAGATATCTCTATTTGGAACTATGAACATAAATAAGTAAATTAGAAACTTTTAGTGTCCTTTATATGCTATAATAGGAAAGAAAGCAAGATTCCGAAACTTTCAAGTAGAAATGTATCATTTTGAGAGCAGAGGCTATAATATATTCTATTTGTTTGTTTGATATCTTCTTTTACTTAAATATATTTATCAGGATGCTTGTAGCTGCATTTATAAAACATACTGTAAGCAGCTAAAACAGTAAGGACATTTTACTATCTCACTTAAGAAATATGAAACTATGAGCTGCCAAGGATTTGTTAATTAAGAGACTATAATGTCAGTAAGAACCCAAGTTCATTCCTTCTGTTCTGCCATCCTTAGCAATTTGGTTACTGGTTTTTGCAAAATGATTGTGGTATTTTGTGATCCGGGCATCGCATTCTCACATATTTGTTTTGCAAATCCTTTTTTGTAAGTAAACCTATCCCAGAACACCTACCCTTACATTTCTCTGAGAAGAGAAATAGGATTACCTTGATTGGCTTAGACTAATCACAGTGTACCCCCTTGAGAGTGGAGAGGGCAATCCCTGAAGCATTTGGCCACCCAATAGCTGAAAAAATTGGGAATGGGTAACAAAAAATAAGAAGAGAATAATTGCTGGGTAGGCAAAACATAGATTACTAGTAATGCATGAGATTGCATATTGTGTTAAGTACTCGGATGTTTTGTAGAGGCATTGTTTCTGTTTTTAAAGGCCTGAGGCTAGCATAGTATTTATATTTGGTGGTTATGCCTGAAAATCTTTTAAGTCACAAATCCATCAGTTATTAAGCAAGAGTACCTATGCCAAAGAAAAAATAGTTAGATTTCTTTAAATATCTTAAGAGGAATCCTCCATTTAATGAATATGAAGGCTGGTATTTATGCACAATGAAATTGAATGGTTTATATGACTTAACCTTAGTGATGCCTGTCAACTCCAGTGGACATTTGTTTTGTTCTTTTTTGACACACTGATCAATTTACTGATAGGATTGAAATTAGTCTGGATTTGCTTTTTAGCATATATGAAATCAGTGTGATGATAAATTTTTAAATGTGAGCAGTGGATTTGGCATTATATCAAGAGCATGGATTATGCTCAAGCAATTGGAAATAGAAATATAGAAAAAAGACAAAAACTGCTGTATCATTGTTTATTCTTTTATTCTCCTTTCTTGTTGTCACCAATACCAAATCATTTTTGAAAAGAATAAATTACCTATCTAGCAGTAGTGTAGTCACTCAATGCTGATTTTGAATGTTAAACATATAGGCTGTGAGAGGAGAAATTGAAATGTCCCTTGTTTCCAGAAAATTAGCACAGGCTCCATTCAGGATGGCCTTACATAGAAATAGCAAAACATTTTCATATATATTTGACCTCTGTAAATCCCTATATTCCTCAAAATACCGTCCTTCACATAGCTTCTATGGCATTATTCTTCTCTCTTCCTTTGTCTTAATTTTTCGCAACTAGAGAATTCTTTATTCATATGTCTATTATATATTGTTTCCTCAGAACATAAGGAAGAATATAAAAATTAGTAGAGAAGGAATGAGTCAAAAAGAGATGAAGATTGAAAGTATTTGAGCCCGAGGGACAGAGAAGATAATCCTAGTGTCATAAAGTAAGAGAATTAGTAGGGATGATGTACTTGAATCCACATCTTTTAGTTTACAGGTGAGGAGAGTGATATTTAGAAGGGACGAATGACTTAGTAAGGCTCACACATCTAATTTGCAAAAGATCTAGTACAAGAACTCAGGTCAACCTGACTCTGAGGCGTTTATTTCACTTTTTTCACTGTTCTACCAAGGACTTTCTGAGTATCTAATACATATTGCTACTGCAGTAGCATCTCAGCTTTTATAGAGGCAGTCCCTCTGCATGAAAAAGGAACAGCTGCAGGAATCTAACACCAGCAAGCAAAAACGCACTGCAGTAACCAAGCCCAGAAGGAGTCCTTTCTCCAGCAAAGTTCCTTGGCAGGCTGCAGAATTAACTAGTGGGAATGAGTCATCAATTGACATTGGTGAATAAATTGCCACCTATAGATTTTCTTTTCTCTTCCCCCCTTTTTTTTTCTTTTAGCAGATTCACTCATTATCTTTTCATACTTGTAGTGGGGTAGTGACAGTAATATCTGCCTTATTAGTGTCTTTTTCACACCTGAAGTGTCAAGATGATCACAAATAAATTTGTTATTCCAGGAGATGATTGAGAATAGAAAGCAAACATTTCAAATGAAAATTTGAATGACGTGGAGTTTTATGCTTTCCTTTTATTCTTAAACAACATGTGATTATTATAAGTAGCACAACTCATGTATTTAAAATTGTCAGGTACAGGAGAAAAAAGAAAGTCATATACATTTTAAAGCAACAGTAATAAAAATGTGTTTCATTTTCATTTTTTCCATAAGAAGACTTATCATTGATCTTTTTAAAAAATTTGTTTACTAAAATTATAAATAAAACTCCCCTTCATTAATAGCTCTTAGCTCTAAATTTCAGTTTTATTTTGTACATTGTCTAGCATCATTTGCCAAGTCAAAGAAGCTGGCCGGTTTATAGAGGAGCATGCATTCTCCTTAGGGTTTTAACAGCCCTTAAAACTCTCAGCCCCTGAAGCTTCTATGGGAGTGATGCTTATTTGTAGATCCAGATCCAAAAATTTCAGCATAAGTTCTCACATCCTAGAGCAACCAAAGCTCAAAATTATACAGAGTGTCTGAGAATTACTTTTTTCATACCTTCTATCAACTAGCTGAAAATTTCCTAGCTAGTTTCAGTGGGCTAGCCAATATTGTAGGAGCTAATCTCCCATTACTTAAGCAAGATTTCTGAGAAGCCATGCTTTTTAGAGAAAAGAAGAAAATAATATAACTAGCTAAAGGCAAGGCAAAAAAGTTGATGAACATAATTGAATTCTTTAAGTATAAATTATTAGAACTAGTTTAGACATGAAACATGTTGGCAAGATCTCTATCTAACATTAAATGTATGAAACAGCAAATTTATTGAAACCTATTTTATTAAAAAATTGAGTCTACACTTGAATAACAAGTAATTTCAGGACAAATAAGTAAGTATAGGGCATTATGGGTTGAAACTTAATTAATGCATGTCTCTCAAGAAATGATACTGGCTGAAAATACACATTGTCCATTTTGGTAATATTCCTAACCTTGAGATTTATATTATTGATAAAGGCTATAAACTACCACATATCTTTTAGAACAACTGTGTATAAAAAAGGAATCTGAGTTGAGTGAACCATGACTTATAGTTAATACCACAAGCAAGACCTCTGTTTCATATGTTAAGTCACACATGTAGAAATCTAAACATTGTCAAATAGCTATGCCCTGCCTTAAATGACTGGATGGCTTCTGCCCGAATTCAAAGAATAATTCATTATCACTCAAATGCTAATTTACCTTAATTTTGATCACAGAAAAATAAAGCAGTGAATCCATTAGAAGGATTACAGTGGATTGTGAACTTCCGCAGAGTTGATTTTGAAAGGCAGAAGAACTGGTTTTCATTTGACTGTGAGTTTCTGTATTCTGCTTGGCTTGAGCCTGAGGTTAATTGTTAATCCCTTTACTATTAGCTCTTTTATAATATGTTCAACACTTTGGTTCATTTTGAATGGGTTTAAATGATATTCTACAGTTATACTAACTCTTTCTGGTAATTTGTAGGAAGAACCACCTATTTGCTTGCAAAGATGCAGTGTTTATAGATGGGTCATGAAGAATAACTTTTCAATACATAGTGGAAAGCATAGAGATACAAATTAAATGATAGTCTCTTATATGGGTGAAAACAGTCACAAACAACAATTAGAAGGATCAGCACTTTTTAATGGGTTCCCTTTCTTTGGCTCCACGGAGAGAGAGAATTTCAGTCAGATATTACCAGCATTAAAATCATTACCCAGTATAAGGGCAGATGGCCAGCCGATAATTGTTTATAGGGACAGATGGCAGTTCCTTGTACCCTCTTTCTAGTTTCTGTGTTTTTAAAACTCAGCAGTTGCAATGTGAAGCCTTCATAGGGCCATAAAATACAAACCACTTTAAATAACTCTGAACCAGAATTTTGACTGATGTGCTTAAAAGAAAACTGTCACAGTTTGAAACTCAAATCTGCAGAGAAATGCTAGGTGTATGGCCCTGAAGGTTATAATATATAGGAATAGCAGGCTAATTTGGGCTAGGTCTATACACAGACACACAAACTGGCATCAGTAAAATAAAGAATTGAATCCAATCAAGAATTTTACCCTAAACCAGACAAAGACAAAATTTTGGTAAATACTCCATAATCAAACACCAGCACGTGTTGAGTACTTGGCTAGTGTTCACAAGGGCTACCAAAGAAGTGCCAGTCCTTTTCCTGACCTTAGTTAGCTGACAATCTAAATGGAGAGTGAAATGATACCCCAAGAGAGATCATTTCAACATAAGGCAGAGGATGCTAATTGCAAGTAACACAGAAGATAGCACTACAGAAGACCAAATAGAGTGATCACTGTGAACATGAGCACTTGGATGGGTAGGCATACGCAGAGCAAGGAAAGGATCAGTGATGGTTTTGCAGGTGGAAAAAATGATATAAGCAAAGACATAGGCAGAGAGGCACTGACCTAGCCTGAAAATACTATATTCTTGTTTATTGCATAATATTTTTATTTCTTTATCCTATTTCAGTCTCCTCTTATAGTGTGATAAGGGATGGTAAACAATATGCCTCTTTGATTAATGTAAGAGAGTAATTTAAAAGAATAATAGCCGAGCCTGAATTTGTAGGAACTTGATTTCTGGGTTATGGGTTTCAGACACTGTTTTTAAAATAATTGGGAGTGCCACTGAAGGTTTTCAAGAAAATATGATGTGTGCAAATATTATTTTCAGTAGAATTTGTCTGGTAGTGTTTTGTGAAGTAGGTTTGAAAGGGAGAGTTTGGATAGAGCCCATTTAGGAGCTTCTTGCCATACTTCAAGCTAAAGATGATAAAGCTCTAAAACAGAGTAGAAACCATGAGCAAGGGAAGGAAGACGATAGCCGTGGTGAAGAGTCAACATCATGCAATGATTGGCTACATGTGAACGACCAAAATGAAGGGCAAGAGATCAAATGTTTACAACTTGAGTGAGTAGGGAAGCAGTTTTCCTTTACGGCAGTAGAAATAAGGAAGACTGAGAGGAGAGGGAGGAGTCCTGCATTTGAACTTATTTTTGATATGCTATTGAGACATCAGGGTAGAGACTGCAGAAGTCAGGTGGAGATGATTTGTAGAAAAGACAGATATAGGGGAGTAATGGTTGAAATGGTAAAAAGTGGATGATATCACTAAGGGAGAAGTCTATAAAGGAAATAATAGTGTAATGAGGACCAAAGCTTGGGAGCAATATCCAGATTGTAAAACTAGATGTTAAATATCTGTTTTCAAAACATTTTAACTATTTTTCCCTCCATGCACGTGTGTGTGTGTGTGCGTGTGTGCACACATGCAAACCTTGTGGTATCTGTGGGTGAAAGGTTATATTTCTGTGTGCTTAGTGAATATAGAATCTTTTTTTCTTCTTTTTCTTATTTTATTATCCTTGGAAAAAATGGCATAAAGTCTGCAGGAAAAACATTCCCTTGACTAGATGTTAAATTAAGAAAAAGCTGCCAAAAAGAAATAAACAACAACAATCCACAGCAAAGAAAAATACATAACTGTATGTTAAAAATACATAACTGTACAACAGCAGAAAAATGTAGTTTTGATTCAACTGAAATTTTTTTCTGCATTTCGAAGGAAGCAAATGCAGAAATAGTAATGTTACGTCAAGGAGTTTATTTTCCCTAAAAGGTTCTTGTCAGGGTCTAAAATAATAAATTTTATAGTGAATTTGTATGACTCTTATTTGTTTTCAAAATAGTTTAATTCTGTTCCAAATCCCCGGAATCATTGCCAGATATCAAATTTAGGGTATAAGAGCAACCCCCCCCAAAAAAAATCACAGAGACATTTGGTATATTTTAAGCTTTGGAACTGAACACATTGGAGGAGAAGGAGCCTAACAGCACTGTAGACTTCTTGACATGGAGGATGATGCTACTGTTTGTTCAATGGGCCCTGACCCAAAGCGATATGCAGTGCTCAAACTGGACAGGGCAGGAGGGAGATAGAATGGGCTTTATTATTTTATTTAAATATAGTCATTTTATAGAGTTTGAAAGGGCATTAGACATCATGTCGTCCAATCTCCACCTTGTTTAGGCTCTAAGCAAACAAACACAAACTTATATTTGATTATTCAAAGTGATGGAGAATCACTCTATACTTATAGCCCATTCTATTTTCAGAAAACTGAGCAGGAGAAAGTTCTTGACTATGTTGAGCTGAAATCAGTACCTCAGCTATGAGTGATGGTTTGACTTTACAGAGAGACAAAATATATCAGATCGTTTTGTGCTTTTTAGGTTGTCTTTTAAATTTGGGTTATGTGTCACTTACCCGTGCCCTCTTACCAACCAGTGCTTACTGCTATAATACACTTGCCTAACAGTCAGTTAATAGCGATGCTGAGGAGGTGTGTAGAAAATAGACTGTGACCTCTTTGAATGCAGGGATTATAAATTACTCTTCATTGCATCCCCTGTAGATAGCAGCTAGCACAGTGCCTGGCACATACCAAGTGCTCAGTAAATGTTTAATAAAGGCAGAAGGGAGGAAGAAAGGAGAGGAGGGAAAAAGGAAGAAATATATAGAAGGAGAATGATTCATACTATCTTTCCCAGTTCTGACCTTTAATATGGCAGAATCATTGATTGAGTGCAGTGTGTCTTGGTTGACACACTTTACATATTTATATAAGTATTGGGTTGGCCAAAAAATTTCATTTGAGTTTTTTGGTAAGACACTGGAATGAACTTTTTGGCCACCCCAATTTTTATATATATATATATATATATATATATAAAGATTAGGGTTTCTAATCTAAACTTATATTGATCTTTTGTACACAGGGATGCATTTTTCTTTGAATGGCAGGTCTTTGTGTGAACAAAACAATCTCTGGACATACTTCAAACTCACCTTTAGGGTCCTATCACCAAATCTGACTACCATTATTCCACCTAAACACATCTGATCCTAAGTGTAGTGACCTGAGAGAGTTGTAAGAAATCCTAAGAATTCATTATGATGCCATGAGTCTTGAAGGGATTACTCTGATGTTAACAAACACATAGGTGCCCTCTGTTACAATGTAGCCACATTATTTAAAAGGAAAATGTGAAGAAGATTTAATCAATCAGTAATGACCAAGTTTAAAATTTTGGATCCTTATTTTCAGTCTCCTAAAAACAATCTGAAGGAATATGGGGATGCTTTCCTGGGTTGGTAGAACTTTGACATATCTTTGTACAAGTGGGGAGGACTATGGTAAGGAAGGGTAAGGAAGCTAACTCCTACATAACTATCATGACTGCCTTGATTTTCATTTTGACCTAGGGTTTCATTGTCATATATCAATTCCAAGATGGTGGAAATGCTTATTAGATTTATATCTTGATCCCATTTGAAGTCCTGATAAACAGAGAAAGTAACTTTAAGCCTGATGCAGAATCAGATTAGCTGGCAAGATAAGGTATTAAAGTCCCTCTTTGCTATGTGTCAGCCAGCATGGTAGAAAGAGGTTATCTTCAGGACATTGTACTGGTGAGAAAAATCAACCAGGAAGCCATCCACTTTTAGGAGGTTTAAAAACTTAGTACATAAGGAATAGTGCAGGCAGTCTCTTTTATAGCAAATACTTTAAGGTTACATAAAATGATAAGGATATTAGGATATTGCAAAGAGTATTAGGAATAGTAATCAAGGTGGTAGAATATAGATGGCATTTGGACGCTCATGTAAAGAGTTTGCAAAAAAATAAAAGCTCTGTTAAAGCAGAATAAGCAAAATTGTGCCATGTAGTATTCAATCATGTCCAAGTACAATGTGATTTTGTACCTAGTACATACATATTCCCTCCTATACATAGCCCCCTCCCTGCCCATGTATACACATGTGCACCTACACTCCCACCAACTCAGCCATACTATAAAGTCTTCATATGTACATTAATATGCAAATGTGTATTACAAATATGTTTGAAATCACTTTTGAGAAGAAAGCCATGGAAAAAATGGCCTGATTCAGTCTTCAACTGGTAGGATTCCTTTTCCCTTTTTTTTCAAATTGTTGTTGCACAAACAATTATAGTGTTTATTGGGTATCAGGTACGCTTTCATATATGAATTTATTTCATTCTCACATCAGTCTGTGAAGTAGGAGTATTAATATGATTTTCCATTTAAGAGATGAACAAACACCATTCCATCTCAATGTTTATCTCTGAGGTGCTATTCTTCCATCCTACTTAGGCTACTATGATATCAACTCTTGGGATGTTTAGGATGCCCTTTGGAGCCTTCCATGGGAAAGAGACCTACTCAATTAAGACAGATGGAGTGAAACTAGTCATTAGCTAAGCTTGTGTCTTCTTCTTGCCTTTCACAAGTACTATTTAATTTCCTATCGAGTAATCTCAAAAGTCAAGTTGGCTTCCTCCTTTAGAACCTGCCTGTTTTTTGTGTTTCTTCTTTCTCCTCTCAGAGTCCAGAGCATATACTCTCTCCTCTATTTTCCTGTTCAGGTTGCTGTAGTATACATTTTTGCACATTGAAGCACCTAATTAAGGAATATTTCACCACAGTTTAACCTGTTCTTCTTCCTGGCATATCTCCAACTGTCACCTTATTAGTAGTCCTTGCTTAGAATAGTTCCACAGGTTTTTAGAAGGTAGCAAACCCTAATAACAAGAATGTTCATATGAAGATAGAAGATGACCTTTCTGATTTTGAACCACTCGTCCTGTATCTCAGCTGAAACAGTGCAGGGCAGGAGAGGTGCCTACAGGAGCCCAAATTTGGGAAATGGCTAACTCTGCTGCCTTTCCCATTACATTTCAGAAGTGTCGGATCATTGGGAATAATAAGAAAACTCACCCAAACTGCTGCAACCCCTAAATACTAAATTTGAAGCTTATAAGAATTAAAATACATGAAACATAGGACATGGTCAATGAAGATTTTTTTTGGATTGGAAAGAGCCTTAGAGATGCCATAGTCCAATGGCTTCAATTTTCTTCTTTGTATAAGAGAAAGAAAAGGACCATGTCTTATTTATCTTTGTCACTGGGATACCTGGCATAATGCCTTCCACAGTTGGTATTCATTACATGTCTGTGGGGCTGTTTTATACTGAGAATTGTAAGTGACCTGCCCAAGAATACATGGCTAGTAATGGGGAAGACCAGATTAGAACCCTCATTTTATGCCTGTGACCTATGTTTCTAGCCACTTACAAGACAGGGCCTATTCTAAAGGTCACATTTTGAACCCTTAGAACATTACCCTCCACAGCAAGAGTCTGCTCAACCCTAGATGGCTATTAAGGTGGACATTAGTCCTGCCCTCCAAAAAACTGCAGTGGTAAGAGAAGTTGGCGCATTTACTTCTAGCCACTCCTCTTAGCCTTTGTTTTCAAAATGGAAAGGCCTTGTGACTCTCCAGTCCATAGCTGTGAGACTTAATTTCTTTTCTTCAGGGATAAGCAGTTTTAAAAATGTATAAACATAAGCAAGTTTGTCCAGAGAGGACAATGTCCTCATATTCCCATTCTCTAGGAGTTCAGGCTGGGAACATACAGCTCTTCATTTTAACCATAATTAATTACTTTGAGGTATTACCTATTTTACCTGAGGGGCCACAAAGAAAGAGTAGAAAGCAGGCCAAGTTATAACAAGGGATTGTTCCCAGCATATCGCAAGCAGCAAGTGACACATAAGGAAATAGCCACACAGCCTCAGTCAAACAGTGCATTCTCTCAGGTTAATATTATTGGAATTATTAACTTCTGACTTGCTTGTAGGAGGAGCTACTTTGTATATGACAGGACCCCTGTGTTTAAGTGAAAAGATATGCCAGTAAATTACCAAGCAGCATACATGATTAAGGAGTGGAGCAGGGAAAGAAAAGGTTTGAGGTGTTTTGACTGTGTGGTCAGCACAGGGATAAATTAAGCAATATAAAAAGATAACCAAAAGCCCATGTGTACCAGTCTTTGCCTGCCCCAAGCCCAGTCAGCTGCAGTACTGAGAATTTTCCACTAACATCAGGATCAGCAGTGTCCCCAGCGCTTGAGCCAGTTCTGACAAAAGCAGCCAGAAAGTCATTAATAACAGAGCCTTAGGTGCCCAGTATTGTTCAAAACGCTTGTAAAGATGAACTCTTTTAATCCTCACAACCCTTTGAGGTAGAGACTACTAACCATTTTACAGAGGAGTAAATCGAAACACACAAAGATGTTAAATAATTTACCCAAATGTCTTGTTAAGATAATTCTAGCTGCTGTAACAGCAGTCCCCAACCTTCTTGGCACCAGGGACCGGTTCTGTGGAAGACAGTTTTTCCACGGAATGGGGGTGGGGGATGGTTTCGGGATGATTCAGGTGCATTACATTTATCGTGCACTTTATTTCTATTATGATTACATTGTAATATATAATGAAGTAATTATACAACTCACCATAATGCTGACAGGAAGCAGAGCTCAGGCGGTAATGCGAGCGAGGTGGAGTGGCTGTCAATATAGATGAAGCTTTGCTTGCTCACCCACCACTCGCCTCCTGCTGTGCGGCCCGGTTCCTAACAGGCCACAGACCATTATTGGTCCATGCACGGGGGTTGGGGACCCCTGTGCTATAATATTAATAAGTCCTCCCCAAACTCAGGACTTAACCAAACAGAAGTTTATTTCTTGCACACAAAATTTTGCACAGCTTGTAAATGGCAAAGTACCTTACTCAAAATCAGTTGCCTCATAATTAAATTAATTTTCCAATTCACAATTATTATTCCAAAACAGACATTTTAACATATTAGGGCAATGGCTAGTTACATCCCTGAAACAAAGAATGAATACATCACCTCTACGGTTGTCGTAAGGGTGAGTTAACAAATGTGTTTGAATTGGTATTATAACTGTGTAGATTTATACATTAATTTTAGGATCAGAAATAAAACATGCCCTGATAGTAAGAACTTTAGACATACCAGGCATGTCTAAGTGCTTCGTATATACTTTTCACTTAACTCTTACAATCTTCCATTTAAGGTACTACTAATATTGCCATTTTAAAAATTTTGTGAATGCATTTCTCTCCTTAATTAATTTTTAATGTTCTTATTGTAAAATAAAACATAGATTATGAAAACACACTGAACAAATATATAGCATGAGGAGTTACTATAAGGTAAACACATGTTTACCCAGCTTTGGTCAAGAAACAGAAACTGTACCTGCCACCCTGAAGCCCTTCCATTTTCCCTGTCAAGTCAAAAATCTCTCCCTTTCCCCTCTAAAATAAGTTCTATCTTGGTTTTATAGTTATCCTTTCCTTGTATTTATTTACAGTTTTTGTCTATTTTTATGAAACTTGTTATATTTAAAATTTTTATTTTAATCTACAGATTCCCCTTCCAACTGTTTGCTTTATTAATATTTATCTGACAAAGAACCCAAAGAATATGCTGCATGCTCATGGTGTAATTAAGCATGTTCCTCTGTCCTAGTATTTCCTGCAAATTGGCAGGGGGATCTGAAGCCTACAGCAGACGCAAATTTGTTCTCTTTAGTGAACTACAGTCAGAGTTGTGTTCTTTAATCATGAGACACAGTTGTTTGGTTCTATCTCTTTTTGTGATGTTAGCAGCTGTTACTGTTCAATGTGTAGATCAAGTAATTAGGGATTGAAAATGGTAAAAATTCTACTTTTATTATTACTTATAGATGGTATACTTACAAACAGATGTATCTTCTCATCTACTAATTGACTAATGAAGGGTAAAATTTACATAGAAAAGGCAGGATAAATGCATTGTCTTTCCTTTTATTTACCCAGTTCAGTATAAGAAAGGTTAACTTCCAAAGGTGAACAAATCATTTATTGGTTAATATCATTATGTACTCATGGATTTGACATATTTAATAGATTTCAATCCATTGTATCTTTTTGAAATTTTAAATATATATATATTTCACATAGGATTCACAATTTCAAACATTTTTAAGTGTACAATTCAATTCAGTGGTATTATATTCACGGTGTTGTGTAACCATCATCACTATCTACTTTCTAGTTATATGTATGTTTTTATCCTGACAGAGTGTTCGTTTGTGTCAAATGTCTTTTTTTCATCAATTGAAAAAGTCATGTGTTTTTTTCCTCATTCTATAATGTAGTATACTACATTGATTTCCTTATGTTGAACCACCCTTTTCTTCATGTGAGAAATACCACTTCGTAATGGTGTGCAATCATTTAAATATAGTGTTGGAATCAGTTTGCTAGTATTTTGTTAAGAATTTTTGCTTCTATATTCATAAGGAATATTGGTCTGTAATTTTCTTTTGTTGTGATGTCTTTTTCTGGCTTTGGTCTCAAAATGAGAGCTTAGAGCTATTGGTTCCTTCTCTTTTACATTTTGGAAGAGTTTGAGAAGAATTGGGTTATTTCTTCTTTAAATATTTGGTGAGAATTACATGTGAAGCCATCTGGTCCAGTTCTTTTTTTGCTGAGATATGTTTGATTACTGACTTATCACTTTACTTGTTAAAGAACTGTGAGTTTTTCTATTTCTTCTTGAGTCAATGTAGGTAATTTTTGTGTTTTTAGAAATATGTCCATTTCATCCAGGATATCTAATTTTGGTGTACAATTGTTCATAGTGTTTTTCTTACAATCCTTTTTATTTTGTATGGTTGTAAATAACATTCCTTCTACTTTCACATCTGATTTTAGTTATATGTGTCATCTCCCTTTTGTCTTTGTTAGTCTAGCTAAAGGTTTGTCAATTTTGTTGATCTTTCAAAAAACCAACTTTTAAAATAATCTATATTCTCTATTTTATTTATTTCTGCTGCAGTCTTTATTATTCTCTTCCTTCTGCTAGCTTTAGTTTTAAACTACTCTACTTTTTCTAGTTCCTTAAGGTATAAAGTTAATTTTATCTACGTTAGATGTTTCTTCTTTTTTGATGAAGACATTTACAGCTACGAATTTCCCTCTGAACACTGCTCTTGCTGCATCCCATAATTTTTTTAAACTACTGTATTGGAGTATAACTGCTTTACAAAGGTGTGTTAGTTTCTGCTTTATAAGGTGAATCAGATATACATATACATAGATCCCCATATCTCCTCCCTCTTTCATCTCCCTCCCACCCTCCCTATCCCACCCCTCTAGGTGGTCACAAAGCACCAAGCCGATCTCCCTGTGCTATGCGGCTACTTCCCACTGCCTATCTGTTTTACATTTGGTAGTATATATAAGTCCATGCAAATCTCTGACTTCGTCCCAGATTACCCTTCCCCCTCCCCATGTCCTCAAGTCCATTCTCTACATCTGTGTCTATTCCTGTCCTGCCCCTAGGTTCTTCAGAACGATTTTTTTAGATTCCATATATATGTGTTACCATACGGTATTTGTTTTTCTCTTTCTGACTTATTTCACTCTGTATGACAGACTCTAGGTCCAACCACCTCACTACAAATAACTCAATTTCATTTCCTTTTATGGCTGAGTAATATTCCATTGTATATATGTGCCACATCTTCTTTATCCATTCATCTGTCGATGGACACTTAATGTTGCTTCCATGTCCTGGCTATTGCAAATAGAGCTGCAGTGAATATTGTGGTACATGACTCTTTTTGAATTATGGTTTTCTCAGGGTATATGCCCATTAGTGGGATTGCTGGGTCGTATGGTAGTTCTATTTTTGTTTTTTAAGGAAACTCCATACTGTTCTCCATCGTGTGCTTATCAATTTACATTCCCACCAACAGTGCAAGAGGGTTCCCTTTTCTCCGTACCCTCTCCAGAATTTATTGTTTGTATATTTTTTCATGATGGCCACTCTGACTGGTGTGAAGTGATAACCACATTGTAGTTTTGATTTGCATTTCACTAATGATTAGTGACATTAAGCATTCTTTCATGTGTTTGTTGGCAATGTGTATATGTTCTTTGGAGAATGTCTATTTAGGTCTTCTGCCCATTTTGGGATTGGGTTGTTTGTTTTTTGATATTGAGCTGCATGAGCTGCTTGTAAATTTTGGAGATTAATCCTTTGTCCATTGCTTCATTTGCAAATATTTTCTCCCATTCTGAGGGTTGTTTTTTTGTCTTGTTTATGGTTTCCCTTGCTGTGCAAAAGCTTTGAAGTTTCATTAGGTCCCATTTACTTATTTTTGGTTTTATTTCCATTTCTCTAGGAGGTGGGTCAAAAAGGATTTTGCTGTGATATATGTCATACAGTGTTCTCCCTAGGTTTTCCTCTAAGACTTTTACAGTGTCTGGCATTACATTTAGATCTTTAATCAATTTTGAGTTTATTTTTGTGTATGGTGTTAGGGAGTGTTCTAATTTCATTCTTTTACATGTAGCTGTCCAGTTTTCCCAGCACCACTTATTGAAGAGGCTCTCTTTTCTCCATTGTGTATTCTTGCATCCTTTATCAAAGATAAGGTGACCGTATGTGCATGGGTTTATCCTTGGGCTTCCTCTCCTGTTCCACTGATCTATATTTCTGTTTTTGTGCCAGTATCATACTGTCTTGATTACTGTAGCTTTGTAGTATAGACTGAAGTCAGGGAGCCTGATTCCTCCAGCTCCATTTTTCTTTCTCAAGATTTCTTTGGCTATTTGGGGTCTTTTGTGTTTCCATAAAAATGGTGAAATTTTTTTCTAGTTCTGTGGAAAATTCCATTGGTAGTTTGATGGGGATTGCATTAAATCTGTAGATTGCTTTGGGTACTGTAGTCATTTTCACAATATTGATTCTTTCAATCCAAGAACATGGTATATCTCTCCATCTGTTTGTATCATCTTTAATTTCCTTCATCAGTGACTTCGAGTTTTCTGCATACAGGTCTTTTGTCTCCCTAGATAGGTTTATTCCTAGGTATTTTATTCTTTTTGTTGCAATGATAAATGGGAGTGTTTCCTTAATTTCTCCTTCAGATTTTTCATCATTAGAGTGTAGGAATGCAAGAGATTTCTGTGCATTAAATTGTATCCTGCCACTCTACCAAATTCATTGATTAGCTCTAGTAACATCTTTAGAGAAAGCCTGCAGGCAACAATGAAGACCCAATGCAGCCATAAATAAATAAATAAAAAAATAAATAAAAGACGTTGGCTGTGGGTTTCTCATATATGGCCTTTCTTATGTTGAGTAAGTTACCTGTATGACTACTTTCTGGAGGGTTTTTATCATAAATTGGTGTTGAAGTTTGTCAAAAGCTTTTTCTACATCAATTGAGATGATTATATGGTTTTTCTCTTTCAGTTTGTTAATATGGTGTATCACATTGATTGACTTGCATATATTGAAGAATCCTTGCATTCCTCGGATAAACCCCACTTGATATAGTGTATGATCCTTTTAATGTGCTGTTGAATTCTGTTTCCTAGTGTTTTGTTGAGGATTTTTGCATCTGTGTTCATCAGTGATACTGGCCTGTAGTTTTCTTTCTTTGTGACATCTTTGTCTGGTTTTGGTATCAGGGTGATGGTGGCCTTGTAGAAGAATTTGGGAGTGTTCCTCCCTCTGCTATATTTTGGAAGAGTTTAACAAGGATAGGTGTTAGCTATTCTCTGAATGTTTGATAGAATTCACCTGCGAATCCATCTGGTTCTGGGCTTTTGTTTGTTGGAAGTTTTTTTTTTTGCATTACGCGGGCCTCTCACTGTTGTGGCCTCTCCCGTTGCGGAGCACAGGCTCCAGACGCGCAGGCTCAGTGGCCATGGCTCACGGGCCCAGCTGCTCCACGGCATGTGGGATATTCCCGGACTGGGGCATGAACCCGTGTCCCCTGCATCGGCAGGTGGACCCTCAACCACTGCGCCACCAGGGAAGCCCTGTTGGAAGATTTTTAATCACAGTCTCAATTTCAGTGCTTATGATTGGTGTGTTTATATTTTCTATTTCTTCCTGGTTCAGTCTCAGAATGTTGTGCTTTTCTAAGAATTTGTCCATTTCTTTCAGGTTGTCCATTTTATTGGCATAGAGTTGCTTGTAGTAATCTCTCATGATCCTTTGTATTTCTGCTGTGTCAGTTGTTACTTCTCCTTTTCCATTTCTAATTCTATTGATTTGAGTCTTCTCGCTTTTTTTCTTGATGAGTCTGGCTAATGGTTTATCAATTTTGTTTATCTTCTCAAAGAACCTGCTCTTAGTTTTATTGATCTTTGCTATTGTTTCCTTCATTTCTTTTTCATTTATTTCTGTTCTGATCTTTATGATTTCTTTCCTTCTGCTAACTTTAGGGTTTTTTGTTCTTCTTTCTCTAATTGCTTTAGGTGTAGGTTAGGTTGTTTATTTGAGATGTTTCTTATTTCTTGAGATAGGGTTTATTGCTATAAAATTCCCTCTTAGAACTGCTTTTGCTGCATCCCATAGGTTTTGGGTCATTGTGTTTTCATTGTCATTTGATTCTAGGTATTTTTTTATTTCCTGTTTGATTTCCTCAGTGATCTCTGGATTATTTAGTAGTGTATTGCTTAGTCTCCACGTGTTTGTATTTTAAAAATTTTTTTTCCTGTAATTGATATCTAGTCTGATAGCGTTGTGGTCAGAAACGATACTGGATATGATTTCAATTTTCTTAAATTTACCAAGGCTTGATTTGTGACCCAAGATATGATATATCCTGGAGAATGTTCCATGAGCACTTGAGAAGAAAGTGTATTCTGTTCTTTTTCGATGGAATGTCCTATAAATACCAATTAAGTCCATCTCTTTTAATGTCTTATTTAAAGCTTGTGTTTCCTTATTTATTTTCATTTTGGATGATCTGTCCATTGGTGAAAGTGGGGTGTTGAAGTCCCCTACTATGATTGTGTTACTGTCAGTTTCCCCTTCTATGGCTGTTAGCATTTTCCTTATGTATTGAGATGCTCCTACGTTGAGCACATAAATTCTTACAATTGTTATATCTTCTTCTTGGATTGATCCCTTGATCATTATGTAGTGTCCTTCTTTGCCTCTTGTAACAGTCTTTATTTTACAGTCTATTTTGTCTGGTTGAGAATTGCTACTCCAGCTTTCTTTTGATTTCCATTTGCATTGAATATCTTATTCCATGCCCTCACTTTCAGTCTATGTGTCCCTAGGTCTGAAGTGGGTCTCTTGTAGACAGCATATATACAGGTCTTGTTTTTGTATCCATTCAGCCTGTCTCCTTCTTTTGGTTGGAGCATTTAATCCATTTACATTTAAGGTAATTATCAATATGTATATTCCTATTACTATTTTATTAATTGTTTGGGTTTTGTTATTGTAGGTTTTTTCATTCTCTTGTGTTTCCTGCCTAGAGAGGTTCCTTGTAACATTTTTTACAAAGCTGGATGGTGGTGCTGAGTTTTCTTAGCTTTTGCTTGTCTGTAAAGGTTTTAATTTCTCCGTCAAATCTGAATGAGATCCTTGCTGGGTAGAGTGATCTTGGTTGTAGGTTTTTCCCTTTCATCTCTTTAAATGTCTTGCCCTTCCCTCTGGCTTGCAGAGTTTCTTTTGAACGATCAGTTGTTAACCTTATGGGGATTCCCTTGTATATTATTTGTTGTTTTTCTCTTGTTTCTTTTAATATTTTTTCTTTGTATTTAGTTTTGATAGTTTGATTAATATGTATCTTGGCATGTTTCTCTTTGGATTGATCCTGTATGGGACTGTCTGCTCTTCCTGGACTTGATTGACTATTTCCTTTCCCATATTTGGGAAGTTTTCAACAATAATCTCTTCAAATATTTTCTCAGTCCCTTTCTTTTTCTCTTCTTCTTCTGGGACTCCTGTAATTCGAATGTTGATGCATTTAATGTTCTCCCAGAGGTCTCTGAGACTGTCCTCAATTATTTTCATTCTTTTTTCTTTATTCTGCTCTGCAGTAGTTATTTCCACTCTTTTATCTTCCAGGTCACTTATCCATTTTTCTGCCTCAGTTATTCTACTATTGATTCCTTCTAGAGAATTTTGTGTGTGTGTGTGGTACGCGGGCCTCTCACTGCTGTGGCCTTTCCCGTTGCTGAGCACAGGCTCCAGACGCACAGGCTCAGTGGCCATGGCTCATGGGCCCAGCCACTCCGTGGCATGTAGGATCTTCCCGGACCGGGGCACAAACCTGTGTCCCCTGCATCGGCAGGCAGACTCTCAACCACTGCGCCACCAGGGAAGCCCCCTTCTAGAGAATTTTAAATTTCATTTATTGTGTTGTTCATCATTGTTTGTTTGCTCTTTAGTTCTTCTAGGTCCTTGTTAAACATTTCTTGTATTTTCTCTATTCTATTTCCAAGATTTTGGATCATCTTTGCTATCATTATTCTGAATACTTTTTCAGGTAGACTGCTTATTTCCTCTACATTTGTTAGGTCTGGTGGGTTTTTACCTTGCTCCTTTATCTGCTGTGTGTTTCCCTCTCTTCTCATTTTGTTTAACTTACTGTGTTTGGGGTCTCCATTTGGCAGGCTGCATGTTCGTAGTTCCTGTTGTTTTTGGTGTCTGCTGCCAGTGGCTAAGGTTGGTTCAGTGGGTTGTGTAGGCTTCCTGGTAAAGGGGACTAGTGCCTGTCTTCTGGTGGATGAGGCTGGATCTTGTCTTTCTGGTGGGCAGATCCGCATCTGGTGGTGTGTTTTGGGGTGTCTGTGAACTTATGATTTTAGGCAGCCTCTCTTCTAATGGTGGGGTTGTGTTCCTGTGTTGCTAGTTGTTTGGCACAGGGTGTCCAGCACTGTAGCTTGCTGGTTGTTGAGTGGAGCTGGTTCTTAGCGTTGAGATGGAGATCTCTGGGAGACCTTTCACCATTTGATATTATGTGGAGCTGGGAGGTGTCTTGTGGACCAATGTCCTGAACTCGGTTCTCCCATCTCAGAGGCACAGGCGTGACACCCGGCTGGAGCACCAAGACCCTATCAGCCACATGGCTCAGAAGAAAAGGGAGAAAAGAAGAAATAAAAAGAAATAAACTTACTAAAATAAAAAAAATTAAATTTAAACTTAAAAAGTAATAAAAAAAGCGAAAAGAAAGAAAGAAGAGAGCAACCAAACCAAAAAACAAATCCACCAATGATAACAAGTGCTAAATACTATATTAATAAAATAAAATGGACAGACAGAACACTAGGGCAAATGGTAAAAGCAAAGCTATACAGACAAAATCACACAAAGAAGCATACACATATACACAAAAAGAGAAAAAGGAAAAAACTATATATATATATTTTTTAAAAAGCAAGAGAGCAACCAAATCAATAAACTAATCTACCAATGATAATAAACTCTAAATACTAAACTAATATAAACGTAAAACCAGAAATCAGTCAGTTGCCTACAGCAAACCCCAAGTCTACAGGTTCTCCCAAAGTCCTCTGCCTCAATTTTGGGATGGCTCATTGTCTATTCAGGTGTTCCACAGATGCAGGGTACATCAAGTTGACTGTGGAGGTTTAATCCTCTGATCCTGAGTCTTCTGGGAGAAATTTCCCTTTCTCTTCTTTGTTTGCACAGCTCCTGGGATTCAGTTTTGGATCGGCCCCACCTCTGCATATAGGTTGCCTGAGGGCTTCTGTTCCCTCCCAGACAGGAGGATGTTAAAATTGCAGTTGATTAGGGGGCTCTGGCTCACTCAGGCCAGGGGGAGGGCTGGTTACGGAATGCTGAGCGAGCCTGTGATGGCAGAGGCCCTCGTGACCTTGCAAAAGCCTGAGGCCTGCTGTGTGTTCTCCCGGGGAAGTTGTCCCTGGATCATGGGACCCTGGCAGTGGAGGGCTGCACAGCCTCCCAGGAGGGGAGGTGTGGACAGTGACCTGTGCTTGCACACAGGCTTCTTGGTGGCTGCAGCAGCAGCCTTAGTGTTTCATGCCCATCTCTGGTGTCCGCGCTGATAGCCGCAGCTCACGCCCTTCTCTGGAGCTCATTTAGGTGGTGCTCTGAATCCTGTCTCCTTGTGCACCCCAAAACAGTGGTCTCTTTCCTCTTAGGCAGTTCCAGACATTTTCCCGGACTGCCTCCTGGCTAGCCGTGGTGCACTAGCCCCCTTCAGACTGTGTTCATGCAGCCAACCCCAGTCCTCTCCCTGGGGTCTGACCTCCGAAGCCCAAGCCTCAGCTCCCAGCCCCCACCCGCCCCAGCGGGTGAGCAACAAGCCTCTCAGGCTGGTGAGTGCTGGTCGGCAGGGATCCTCTGCAGGAATCTCTCCACTTTGCCCCCCACACCCCTGTTACTGTGCTCTCCTCCGCGGCTCCAAAGCTTCCCCCCTCCGCCACCTGCAGTCTCCGCCCACAAAGGGGCTTCCTAGTGTGTGGAAACCTTTCCTCCTTCACAGCTCCCTCCCACTGATTCAGGTCCTGCCCCTATTCTTTTGTCTCTGTTTATTCTTTTTTCTTTTGCCCTACCCAGGTACGTGGGGACTTTCTTCCCTTTTGGGAGGTCTCAGGTCTTCTGCCAGCGTTCAATAGGTGCTCTGTAGGAGTTGTTCCACATGTAGATGTATTTCTGATGTATTTGTGGGGAGGAAGGTGATCTCCACGTCTTACTCTTCTGCCATCTTGAAGGTCTCTCCCATAACTTTTGATATATTATGTTCTCATGTTTATTTGGCTCTTAGTATGATCAAACACCCCTTGTGATTTCTTCTTTGATCATCGATTGTTTAGGTATGTGTTATTTTCCATATATTTGTGAATTTTCCAGTTTTCCTCCGTTATTGACCTAGTTTCATTCCACTGTGGTCAGAAAAGATACTTTTTATGATTTCCATCTTTTAAATTTATTGAAACTTGCTTTGTAACTTAACATAGGCTCCATCCTATAGAATGTTTTATGTGCCCTTGAGAAGAATGTGTATTCTGCCGCTGTTGGGTAGAATGTTTTACATATGATTATTATGTGTCATGGGTTTATATTGGTTTCCAAGTCCTCTATTCCCTTACTAATCTGTCTGATCATTCTGTCCATTATTATTTGTGGTGTATTGGAGCCTCCAACTATTATTTTAGAACTATCTATTTCTCTCTTCTATTTTTTAAATGTTTGCTTCATTTGGGGCTCTTGTTTGGTTTATCATTGTTTATTAACCATATATTTTTATAATTGTTATATCTTATCAATGAAGTGAGTCTTTTATAAATATATAATGTCCTTTTTTCTCTTGTAACAGTTTTGGACTTGACATCTGTTTGTCTGATGCTTGTATAGGCACCCTAACTCTCTTTAGGTTACTATTTGCATAGAAAGTCTTTTTTCATTCTTCCACTTTCAAGATATTTGTGTCTTTGGGTCTCTTGTAGATAGCATATAGTTGGATCATGTTCTTTTTTTCATTCTGCTAACCTTTGCCTTTTTTAAAAAAATAGTTTAGGGCTTCCCTGGTGGCGCAGTGGTTGAGAGTCCGCCTGCCGATGCAGGGGACGCGGGTTTGTGCCCCGGTCCGGGAAGATCCCACATGCCGCGGAGCGGCTAGGCCCGTGAGCCATGGCCGCTGAGCCTGCGCGTCCGGAGCCTGTGCTCCGCAAAGAGAGAGGCCACAACAATGAGAGGCCCGCGTACCGCAAAAAAAAAAAAAAAAAAAAATAGTTTAAGCTGTTTACATTTAGAGCAATTACTGGTAAGAATAGACTTACTTCTGCCATTTTACTATTTATTTACTGCATGTCTCATTCTTTTTTTTGTCACTCATATCCTCTCTTATTGCTTTTGTGTTTAGTTGATATTTTGGTTTTTGTTTACTCTTTTTATTCTCTTCTTGTATCCTTTTGTGTATATTTTTTATCATACTTTCTTTGTGGTTACTAATGGGATTTACGTTGAACATCCTAAATTTTAGTAATCTAGTTTGAATTGATACTAACCTGCCTTCAGAAGCATAGAAGGAGTTTGTTCCTATATAGCTTCAACTTCTCCCACTTTATGTTGTCACAAGTTACATCTTTATATGCCCAATAATATAGACTTATAATTATTTTATGCCTTTGTCTTTAAATCCTCTAGGGTATAATAAGTGAAATTAGAACCCCCAAATATGAAAATACTGGGTTTTGTGTTTACCTGTGTTTTTACCTTACCCTAGCTCTATTTCTTCATATAGCTTTGAGTTACTGTATAGTATCTCTTCAACCTGAAGGAATCCCTTTAGTATTTCGTGTATAGCATGTCTAGTAATAGGAAATTCCCCCAGCTTTTGTTTATCTTGATATATCTTAATTTCTTCCTCATTTTTGAAGGACAATTTTGTGAGATATATAATCCTTGGTTGACATTTTTCTTTCTTTCAATACATTAAATATGTTATCCTCTGACTTTTGGCCTTTATAGTTCATGTACGAAATAGACTGTTCTCTTACTAGGAATCCCTTGTGTGTGATAAGTCACTTTTCTCTTGGTGCTTTCAAGATTCTCTCTTTTCTTTGGTGTTCAACAGTTTGATTATAATATATTGGTATGGGTCTCTGAGTTTATCCTATGTGAAGTCCATTGACATTCTTGGATTTATAGATTCATATCTCTCATGAAGTTTGGGAAGTTTTTGGCCATTATTTCTTCATATGTTCTTTCTTCCCTTTTCTTTCTTTCTTCTTCTGGGACTCACATGATGTGTATGTTGTTCTGTTTGATGGTGTTCCACATGTCTTTTAGGTTTGGTTCATTTCTCTTCATTCTTTTATCATTCCCCTCCTCAGATTCTATAATTTCAATTGTCCTATCTTAAAGTTCTCTGATTCTTTTTTCTGCCTGCTCAAATCTGCCCTTGAGCCCCTCTAGTGAATTTTTCATTGTACTTCTCTACTCCAGAATTTCTGTTTGATTCATTTTTGTAACTTCTATTCCTTTATAGATCCTCTCCTTTATGCTCATATATTGCTTTCCTCATTCTCTTTAGTTCTTTGTCCACGTTTTATTTATTTTGTTTTTTAAGCATATTTTTTTCAAGCATAAATAATACTTTGTATTTCATTTTGTGTGATTGCTGCAATCATTTCAAAGCAATAATAACTGGATACAAATGCAGTATCATTCCGAACAGTCAAGTGTGTTCCAGAATGTCTGACAGCTCTATGACATAACAACATTGATGTAGAATTGCCATTTTATTTATTTTAAAAAATTTTTATTGGAGTAGAGTTGATTTACAATGTTGTGTTACCTTCTGCTCTACAGCAAAGTGAATCTGTTATACGTATACGTATATCTACTGAATTTTAGATTCTTTTCCCATATACGTCATTACAGAGTATTGAGTAGAGTTCCCTGTGCTATACACTAGGTCCTTATTAGTTATCTCTTTGAGCATATTTAAGATAGTTGTTTTAAAGTCGTTTTCTAGTAAGTCTTATGTCTGGACTTCCTCAGGTATGGTTTCTATCACTTTATTTTGTTTCTCTGAATGGGCCATACTTTCCTATTTCTTTGTACACCTTTTGATATTTTTTAATTGTTGAAAATGGGAAATTTCAATATTATAGTGTGATAACTCTTGAAATCAGATTCTCTCCCTTCCCTAGGGTTTGCTTTTTTTTTTTTTTTTTTTTTTTTTGCAGTACCTGGGCCTCTCACTGTTGTGTGGCCTGTCCTGTTGCGGAGCACAGGCTTCCGGACGCACAGGCTCAGTGGCCATGGCTCATGGGCCCAGCCACTCCGCAGCATGTGGGATCTTCCCGGACTGGGTCACGAACTCGTGTCCCTGCATTGGCAGGCGGCCTCTCAACCACTGTGCCACCAGGGAAGCCCTACAGTAGTTATTTTGTTTAATGACTTTCTCAACTATGTTTATGTACTATATTCATTGTTTTGTGTGGTCATTGAAGTCTCTCTTCCTTAGGATGTGTTCAGTTAATATTTTGACAGAGATTTTCTTGAATGCCAGGAGCTAAAATATATAAAGAACAAAAAACATACAAAAAATCCTCAAAACACTTCTTCTAGTTCTTGCAGATTTGCTCTGTGCAGGGACATTCCTTCCACACTTAGCCAGGCTTGAACTGAGCTTGGGGATCAGCCTTAGTTGAAAGCTTTATCTTCTTCAGTCTTTACTGAGCATGCATACAGCTTTCTAAATTTCCCTGTATATACAAGTCCTTTTGAGTATACTAATTCCCCAGAGAAACTCCACAGTTTTGTCTCCTGGACCTTAGGTGGACTATTTTATATTTTGTCCCCAGGCATCTATGGGCTGTTATTTCAACTTGTAGCATTTTTGAGCAAAGCCTACCACTTTTCTAGCATGACTTCTGAGTTATTTGAAACAGAGCTAATTGCCTTTCCTTTGTCCTTCAGGTATCCTCCAAATGAGTTAGAACAGACATACACAATAGTTTGTGAATAAGGCTTATTCTGCTCCCTTTGGATCCAGGGACCAGGTTCCCACAGTAGGAATTCAGATTTCCATCTTTAAGACTGCCACCATGCTGGGAAGGTAGTGGGTCAAGGGCTAGTAAAAATTCCATAAACTTTCCTATTGTATCAAAGTTGCCTTTTTTCTTGATTCAGTGTTTACTTGATGGCTCTAATGCATTGACTGTTTTCCAGAGTTCTGACAAATTTGGTTCTAACAATTTCTGGTTATTTTGTGATGTTTCTTTGGTGAAATGAAAGCTTGGATCTGCCTACTGTGCCATTTTGCTGACATTACTCCCCTAATGTAGTCCTTTCTGAATCTCAGACTTTCCTGTATTTGTTCAATAAGGTCCCTTTCAAAGTGGCCCATGAGTTCTTTTAACATGACCCTAATAGTTTTTGATAGCATGTATATTATCTTGTATGATAAAACATGGCTGACCTAGAATCAGCTATTTCTCTAAGATGCCCTGATGTCTTTTGATAGAACACAGTATTTCAAGTCCACAATTTGTGTGTTAGACAACTTGTTACTATTTGTTTGGCCAGTGTTTCTAGGCCTTTCCCATGTATAGAGATGGTGAATATAGATGGCTAGGTAGAAAGAAAGAAGGAAGAGAGGGAGGAAGGGAGGGGGAAAGAAAGGAAGGAAGGGAGGGAGGGAGGGAGGGAGGAAAGAAACCTCATGAGTTCATATGTATACTTCCAATTCCAATTCAGGGCTACAGGGTTTTTACTTAACCTCTTCTGCTTATCTCCTTTCTTCTGTTCCACGTCCAGTTTCAACTGCTATTCTCAACTTACTCTGCTGTATTTCCAGTAAACCATTTTAGGCTATGTTGGGGCTCTTCTGTTCTAAGGTCCATGAGATACCCTGTTGATTCCCTCTACTTTATTCTACACGTCCCCTGATATCATGCTAGTTCTGCATGTTGATATCTGTCCTGCTCATCTGCTGGTATTTTGAGGTTGTGAGGGTATCTTATCACCTATGTTGCTCATGAGTTTTTAACTTTGATATCTAGTTGTTCTGTCTGCTTTTATTGTAGGATTCAGGGGGATTCTAAAGGTATGCTGCTGTTTCCACTATCTCCCCAAAATTCTTTCCTTTTATTACCATTTTAGATGTTTCCAAATTGACCTACAGAGACATTAAGTGACTTTGTTAATGTTACAGAGTAATTAGCAAAGCCATAATTAAGCCCCTGCGACTTAAGTAGAGCCTAGAAGTTTAACCTCTACTCCATGCTGTCAAATCAAGAAAATACATGTTTATCATTACGTGGAGAGAGGATACTTTTTTACCTGTCCCATAATTCCTGCCTAGGACTTTATATAAGGGGACTTCTGCTTCTCTTTTGTGTAGTAAGAGGGATATGGAGAGTTATTTTGGAGAGAATATTTCCAGTTTATCTTCTAAATCCTACACACTCCTTCCCAAGAACTTTGTGTTAACCAGAATACATGTATTGAAAAGACAACGTAGGCCTACCTCAATCTCTCTCTCTCCTATCTCTCTTGGACCTCTGTACTCAGACAAGGTGAATTTCATATGTGCTTGCAGTCTTTATGGGATAAGCAGATCAGTTCTAGTGGCTGCCAACTACTATTCTACTCTTTTATGATTTATTTACCTGGCTTGATAAATCATGCCTGCCCTTTAGTGGAGTTCATTATCTTAAAATTGAGGGTGATGAGGGAGTAGGAAGCCCAGTTTTAGCTTTCACATCAAATCCAGTTTTCAAATCTAGATTTACTATGGATAAAGCTAATTATTTGAACCCCATTTGGCTTCTTGTGCCCATTCTCAATCCAGAATAGTGATAAATATTTGTCACCTGAAATGTAACCATTACCAAATACAGCATCATAGAGTCTTCGTTATTGAGACAATCTTCACTCTTGTCCAACCAATTTTTTGATAATCAAGTGCCTGTACACCAAATTCAGGTAACTATCTAACTTCTCGTGATCACCCCTGATTATATGGCTATATCTTGGATCAAAACCACTAGCTTTAACTTGCCAAGTCCTTATTCCTTTGGCCTATTTTCTTAATAAGTGTAGAAGTAGTATAATGTGATGGTTAAGAACCTGAATGTTGTGTCAGACACATTTGGAACCTTGGGCAAGGTATTAACCTTGTGTCTTTATCTTGAAAATGAGGCTAATAGTAGCTTCCTAATGATGTTCTTATGAGGTTTAAATGAGATCACATATGAAAATCTCATAGTAGTTTTCAAAGTAAGGACTCAAATATGTTGATTCCCTTCATTCTTACTAGGCTCTTTCACTTGGTTGGTTTACTTAATACACAACTCTCTATGTTAGGTATTAATCTTCCTGTGGACCAGGATCATCAGCATTAACTATGAGCGTATTAGAAATGCAGACTCTCAGGCCCCACCCAGGCCTACTGTATTAAAATCTGCATGTTAAGAAGATCTCCAGGTGATACTTATGCACATTAAACTGCTAGAAGCACTGCTCTAATTGACTATGATATGCTGCCTCACCCTTTAAGGAGATACCAATCTTAAAAAGAATTAACTGAATTTGTGGAAGACTAAAGGGGCCAGAGGCTGATGGAAATATGTAACACCTGTAGGAAGCTTGTCTCCAAGAAAGAAACTAGATTGAAACTGAAATCAACAAGCAACACCAAAGAAGAGAATAGGGTAGGCTTCATTTCTGAAAGTGGTGATGGCCATGCCATGGAAATGGAGGTAGAATCAACAGCAGCTCCAGGTCCAAGCTAGACCAGAACACAGGTGGGGTAAGGAAAGCGATATATCAAGTTACCCAGAGCAACTGAGTGCTCTGTTGCCTTGAGGGGCACCTGGTTATCTCAGCTGGAAATTGACTACCTTGATGGATATCTCTCAGAAACTCCAGGACAAGGCAGAGGCTGTTCTGTGGTTGTATATTCATTTCCTTCTCACTGTGAGCATGGGACTTATCACCAGGCAGCAGACGAGGGAAGAAGGAGGAGGCCTGATAAAGTAAGAAACCCAAAGACCAAAATGTAGAGAGCTTAATCCTAATAGACGGTTCACTGTTACCCTGGCTTTTGGTTTCTAGGTGGCAGAAAATGAAGTTTATATAAGTGTAAATTGCTTGAAATAAATGGGTCATCACTCAAGGCTTGGAAATCTTTGTTAAATGGAAATTTCCATCACAGTATTATTCAAGTTATGGTTACTGTGACATAAGAGCTCTAATGGCTATACTTTATGGTGATAGGCAGCACTGATGTATGGAGTATACTGTATGTGGGCAGCTATAATTGAATCACAGTAGGCTGTGGTCTTTTAGTCTATAGTTGTAAATGTTTGCAACAGACAAGGCTTCCATGTAGCCTAAGCAGTCAATTGTGAATGTGCCAAGGTTGTAGCTGTTCTTGGAAGGACCCTTATACCAAAAGAGGTTTTTTTCAATCTGCTTGCTGATGACACAGTTCTTTAGCTGGAGAGAAAGCTTCTTGTTCCTCTATTAGAAAAATGCTATGAAATGAAATAAAAAAAAAAAAAAAAAACAAGGGAGGAAGAAAAGAAGTAGGGGAAGAGAAAGTCAGAGAGCCCAGGATGTGGGTGTTCAATGATGGGCAAGGGATCGAGTGTTACAATTTAGTTGGAAATAAGAGGGAGGGCCAGGGTGTGCACATGTACACACATGCACGTGCACACACACACACATAGGCTTCATTTTTTGACCTTGAGATGGACCTTTGTGTTGCTTTATTTGTATGTCAAGACAGAGTTCACTGTAATTGATGAGTAAACAAGCATTGGGCACCCACCGAGCCAAGATCTATAGTACAAATGTTTTCCAACTTCCAAACACAAGTTGCCCTACGGACAGACCTCAACCTGGCACACAACCTATGTTCCGACACTTTAAGTGATGTCTGGCTTCCCAGGCCTTCAACAAGAGCTGATTTGATTGCTAAGCAGTAAAACTAATAGCATAAGCTTGACAGCTGAAGTCCAAGGTCAATGGACCATTTAGAGTGGAGGAGAGGAAGGCAAGGAAAAAGAGTAAGCAGAAAAGTAGGGAGTATGGAAACGGAGAAAAAATGAATATAAGTGAGGAGAGTCAGAAACTATTCCAAGAGCCCCCTAAGACTTTGTCCATGAAAACTATTACTCCCACTCTTTTCATCTATTCCCTACCTTCTTCCTGGAGTGATGGAACAAAACTGTAAGTGGAATCATGATGCCCCATTGCTTATAAATTGTGTTTCATTGTAATTGTAATAAAATTCTAGAGCATTCAGTGTCCAGTGTGATTTGAACTCTAACTATATATTCAACCTAATGTTCTATTTCTTTCACTCTTGCTAAGGAATATGGTTTTCTTTCAAGTCTTTGAAGATGCCAAGATGCTACCCCAGGCAAGAATAGAAATAGGAGAAAGAGCTGTTCATATAAACTGCTATCCACCCTTCAGGTCTTAGCTTAATTGTTCTTTATCAATGTTGCTGTTATTGTAACACTATCCCCACCTCTCCAATCTAGATTTGGACGTCTTGTTATATAGTCTTAGAGCATCCTATAGTTTTCCTTTGTGGTACTTATCAGAATTATGAATTCTGCGAGCATATCTTTAATTTCTCTTTTCCCCACTAAACTGTAGGCCCCATGAGAAGAGGAAACAAGCTCCGATTATTCACTGTTACATTCTCAGCATCCAGTCTAGTACCTGGCTCAAAACTTTGAATGAATGAATGAGTATAGGGACTGTAGAAGAATAATTTACTTCCTATTCGCTGTGTATAAGTTAGGAAGTTTGTAGTAAAGAATATACAAATAAATAGGCACTAGGAAACTGTCATGCTCAAAAAAAATCCTCTCTCCTGAGGTCCTAAGTACCTTCATGCTAACTTACACCATCCTAAATTTGCCCTCTTCTTAGTTCACCCTACCACTTTTTTATTCTTTTTTTTTAAACATCTTTATTGGGGTATAATTGCTTTACAATGGTGTGTTAGTTTCTGCTTTATAACAAAGTGAATCAGTTATACATATACATATGTTCCCATATCTCTTCCCTTTTGCGTCTCCCTCCCTCCCACCCTCCCTATCCCACCGCTCCAGGCGGTCACAAAGCACCAAGCTGATCTCCCTGTGCTATGCGGCTGCTTCCCACTAGCTATCTATTTTACGTTTGGTAGTGTATATGTGTCCATGCCACTCTCTCGCTTTGTCACAGCTTACCCTTCCCCCTCCCCATATCCTCAAGTCCATCCTCTAGTAGGTCTGTGTCTTTATTCCTGTCTCACCCCTAGGTTCTTCATGACATTTTTTTTCTTAAATTCCACATATATGTGTTAGCATATGGTATTTGTCTTTCTCTTTCTGACTTACTTCACTCTGTATGACAGACTCTAGGTCTATCCACCTCATTACAAATAGCTCAATTTCTTTTCTTTTTATGGCTGAGTAATATTCCACTGTATGTATGTGCCACATCTTCTTTATCCATTCATCCGAAGATGGGCACTTAGGTTGTTTCCATCTTCAGGCTATTGTAAATAGAGCTGCAATGAACATTTTGGTACATGACTCTTTTTGAATTATGGTTTTCTCAGGGTATATGCCCAGTAGTGGGATTGCTGGGTCATATGGTAGTTCTATTTGTAGTTTTTTAAGGAACTTCCATACTGTTCTCCATAGTGGCTGTACCAATTCACATTCCCACCAGCAGTGCAAGAGTGTTCCCTTTTCTCCACACCCTCTCCAGCATTTATTGTTTCTAGATTTTTTGATGATGGCCATTCTGACTGGTGTGAGATGATATCTCATTGTATTTTTGATTTGCATTTCTCTGATTAATGATGTTGAGCATTCTTTCATGTGTTTGTTGGCAGTCTGTATATCTTTTTCTTGGATTGATCCCTTGATCATTATGTAGTGTCCTTCTTTGTCTCTTCTAATAGTCTTTATTTTAAAGTCTATTTTGTCTGATATGAGAATTGCTACTCCAGCTTTCTTTTGGTTTCCATTTGCATGAAATATCTTTTTCCATCCCCTTACTTTCAGTCTGTATGTTTCTCTAGGTCTGAAGTGGGTCTCTTGTAGACAGCATATATATGGGTCTTGTTTTTGTATCCATTCAGCCAATCTGTGTCTTTTGGTGGGAGCATTTAGTCCATTTACATTTAAGGTAATTATCGATATGTATGTTCCTATTCCCATTTTCTAAATTGTTTTGGGTTCGTTATTGTAGGTCTTTTCCTTCTCTGTGTTTCTTGCCTAGAGGGGTTCCTTTAGCATTTGTTGTGAAGCTGGTTTGGTGGTGCTGAACTCTCTCAGCTTTTGCTTGTCTGTAAAGGTTTTAATTTCTCCATCAAATCTGAATGAGATCCTTGCTGGGTAGAATAATCTTGGTTGCAGGTTTTTCTCCTTCATCACTTTAAATATGTCCTGCCACTCCCTTCTGGCTTGCAGAGTTTCTGCTGAAAGATCAGCTGTTAACCTTATGGGGATTCCCTTGTGTGTTATTTGTTGTTTTTCCCTTGTTGTAGTTTATCTTATGACAGGGCCGAAAGTAAGCTCATCACACGAGATGAATTGTGCCGAAGCACAGCAGTAGAGGGCTGCCGCTTGCTCAGGCAATACAGCGCCGTCTGTCCTGCTGTGGTAGCTTTTATTAAAGCATTATCTATGTTTACATTTTAAGACTTGTTTTCTTAACATTTCAGAAATGCCAAAGCAGAACATACGCTTCTATTGATTATACAAGCAAGAATGGGCTTTCTTGAAAACATGCCATGCTTTGTCCTTGAGCGCAAAAGCAGCACAAAGTTCCCACCATTATTTTGATTATACTGAAGTAGCACAAGGACATTTCCTTGCATTCCCACCATTCTGATTATACTGAGGACATCTCATGGATCAGTGCCCAAAGCACTCAATGCTTATTCGCAGGCCCCCGGTTTGGTTTGCCGGAGGGGGGGAGCTCAAGCATTCAGGACTGTTCACAGTTCTGGCTTATTCGCATGCCCCCGGTTTGCCGGGGGGGCTCAAAGCAATCAGGACTGTTTGCAGTTCTGGCTTATTCGCCAGCCCCCAGTTGGCTGGGGGGGCGCTCATGGGTCACGTCTCCTTTCCATGTCCTCAGTTATTCCACTACATTCCCTTGCTGCTTTTAATATGCTTTCTTTTTATTTAATTTTTGACAGTTTTATTAATATGTGTCTTGGCATATTTCTCCTTGGATTTATCCTGTATGGGACTCTCTGTGCTTCCTGGACTTGATTAACTATTTCCTTTCCCATATTAGGGAAGTTTTCAACTATAATCTCTTCAAATATTTTCTCAGTCCCTTTCTTTTTCTCTTCTTCTTCTGGAACCCCTGTAATTCGAATGTTGGTGCATTTAATGTTGTCCCAGAGGTCTCTGAGACTGTCCTCAGTTCTTTTCATTCTGTTTTCTTTATTCTGCTCTGCAGTAGTTATTTCCACTATTTTATCTTCCAGGTCACTTATCCGTTCTGCTGCCTCAGTTATTCTGCTATTGATCCCATCTAGAGTATTTTTAATTTCATTTATTGTGTTGTTCATCGTTGTTTGTTTCATCTTTAGTTCTTCTAGGTCCTTGTTAAATGTTTCTTGCATTTTGTCTATTCTATTTCCAAGATTTTGGATCATCTTTACTATCATTATTCTGAGTTCTTTTTCAGGTAGACTGCCTATTTCCTCTTCATTTGTTAGGTCTGGTGGGTTTTGATCTTGCTCCTTCATCTGCGGTGTGTTTTTCTGTCTTCTCATTTTGCTTATCTTACCGTGTTTGGGGTCTCCTTTTTGCAGGCTGCAGGTTCGTAGTTCCCGTTGTTTTTGGTGTCTGTCCCCAGTGGCTAAAGTTGGTTCAGTGGGTTGTGTAGGCTTCCTGATGGAGGGGACTAGTGCCTGTGTTCTGGTGGATGAGGCTGGATCTTGTCTTTCTGGTGGGCAGGTCCACGTCTGGTGGTGTGTTTTGGGGGTGTCTGTGGACTTATTATGATTTTATGCAGCCTCTCTGCTAATGGGTGGAGTTGTGTTCCTGTTTTGCTAGTTGTTTGGCATAGGGTGTCCAGCACTGTAGCTTGGTGGTCGTTGACTGAAGCTGGGTGTTGGCGTTGAGATGGAGATCTCTGGGAGATTTTCGCCGTTTGATATTATGTGGAGCTGGGAGGTCTCTTGTGGACCAGTGTCCTGAAGTTGGCTCTCCCACCTCAAAGGCACAGCACTGACTCCTGGCTGCAGCACCAAGAGCCTTTCATCCACACGGCTCAGGATAAAAGGGAGAAAAAGTAGAGAGAGAATTAGTAGAAGTAGGAAGAAAGGAAGGAAGGAAGCAAGCAAGGAAGAAAAAAGGAAGGAAAGAAAGGAGGGAGGGAGGGACGGTGGGAGGAAGGAAGGAAGGAGGGAAGGAAGGAAAAAAGAAAGAAAGAGGATAAAATAAAATAAAGTAAAATATAATAAAATTATTAAATAAAAATAATTATTAGGAAAAAAAAATTAACAAACAAAAAAAAACCGACGGATAGAACCTTAGGACAAATGGTGGAAGCAAAGCTATACAGACAAAATCTCATACAGAAGCATACACGTACACACTCACAAAAAGAGGAAAAGGGGAAAAAATCATAAATCTTGCTCTTAAAGTCCACCTCCTCAATTTGGGATGATTCATTGTCTATTCAGGTATTCCACACATGCAGGGTGCATCAAGTTGATTGTGGAGATTTAATCCGCTGCTCCTGAGGCTGTTGGGAGAGATTTCCCTTTCTCTTTGTTCGCACAGCTGCCGGGGTTCAGCTTTTGATTTGGCCCCGCCTCTGCGTGTAGTTCGCCAGAGGGCATCTCTTTCGGCTTAGATAGGACGGGGTTAAAGGAGCCGCTGATTCGTGGGCTCTGGCTTGCTCAGGCCCGGGGGAGGGAGGGGCACGGAGTGCGCGACGAGCCTGCGGCGGCAGAGGCCAGCATAACGTTGCACCAGCCTGAGGTTCGCCGTGCGTTCTCTCGGGTAAGTTGTCCTTGGATCCCAGGACCCTGGTAGTGGCAGGCTGCACAGGCTCCCGGGAGGGCAGGTGTGGAGAGTGACCTGTGCTCACACACAGGCTTCTTGGTGGCGGCAGCAGCAGCCTTAGCGTCTCATGCCCGTCTCTGGCAGCTGCGCTTATAGCCGCAGCTCGCACCTGTCTCCGGAGCTCCTTTAAGCAGCGCTCTTAATCCCCTCTCCTCGTGCACCAGGAAACAAAGAGGGAAGAAAAAGTCTCTTGCCTCTTCGGCAGGTCCAGACTTTTCTCCGGACTCTCTCCCGGCTAGCCGTGGTGCTCTAACCCCTGCTGGCTGTGTTCACGCTGCCAGTCCTCTCTCTGCGATTTGACCGAAGCCCGAGCCTCAGCTCCCAACCCCCGCCCGCCCCGGCGAGTGAGCAGACAAGCCTCTCGGGCTGGTGAGTGCCGGTCGGCCCTGATCCTCTGTGCGGGACTCTCTCCGCTTTGCGCTCCGCACCCCTGTTGCTGTGCTCTCCTCCGCGGCTCTGAAGCTTCCCCCCTCTGCCACCCGCAGTCTCCGCCCGCCAAGGGGCTTCCTAGTGTTTGGAAACTTTTCCTCCTTCACAGCTCCCTCCCACTGGTGCAGGTCCCATCCCTAGTCTTTTGTCTCTGTTTATTCTTTTTTCTTTTACCCTACCCAGGTACGTGGGGAGTTTCTTGCCTTTTGGGAGGTCTGAGGTGTTTTGCCAGCATTCAGTAGGTGTTCTGTAGGAGTTGTTCCACGTGTAGATGTATTTCTGGTGTATCTATGGGGAGGAAGGTGATCTCTTTGTCTTACTGTTCTGCCATCTTCCCCTCGTACCCAGCCCTACCACTTTAAGTGTTCGGTATTCTGAAGGTTTTATCTCACTCTATACTTTTTTCCATTTACTGAAATCATAAGTTCCCTAAAGAGCTCTACATTACTTTTTTTTTTTTTTTTTTTTTTTTTTTTGCGGTACGTGGGCCTCTCACTGTTGTGGCCTCTCCCGTTGTGGAGCACAGGCTCCGAACGCGCAGGCTCAGCGGCCATGGCTCACGGGCCCAGCCGCTCCACGGCATGTGGGATTTTCCCGGACTGGGGCACGAACCCGCGTCCCCTGAATCAGCAGGTGGATTCTCAACCACTGCGCCAACAGGGGAAGCCCTACATTACTTTTTATAGGGCATTTTCCTTCTGGGATCTCCAGTGAAGCTGGAGAGAGAACAACAGGAAAATAGAGGGCAGCAGAAGGTACCTGAGGGGCATTTGTTTGTATGGGTTGATTTTGTGTTCATTGACAGTTTCCAAGTCAACTGTTGCCATAGACCAGGGTTACAAACTTCTTCTGCAAAGAACCAGATAGTAAACGTTTACAGCTTTGTGGGCTATGTGTTTGTTCTCTGTTACAAGTACTCAGTTCTCCTGTTGTAATGGCAAAGCAGTCATAGACAGTACCTAAATGAATAGTTGTGGCTGTGTTCCAATAAAACTTTATTTACAAAAACAGACAACAGTCTGGATTTGGCCCACAGGCCATTGCTTATTCCCTCCTGCATCTAGAGAGCTATTGGTCAGAGTCAGGGTGCCTTACCTTATCACCTAGTACCTGTTTTAGACCCTCCTCAGGTTAGAGGGTATCCCCTAAGGAAGAATTCCTTAGTGCAAGGATCTAATAGGAAATAGCACACTTAGAACACAGCTGTCAGGCCTTTCTTCCCTTCTGACACCAGTGTTATAGATGAGTAGTGTGTGAGTAGTAGGAGTCGTTAATCTTTTGGTACCATTTGAAACCCTGTCCTTTCTACAGCTAGTGTCATTACAGGTAACATGGTACTACATTAATATAGCAAGGGATTTGATCTTTTTTATCTCATTTTTTTGTGAACTGAATTTCTAGAGAACCAAGCAATACTTGAAACCCCTCAGGTATATCACAAGCTTGAGAACAGATATGCAATTTACTACTGCGTTTCTTTCCTGAAGGAGAGGAAAGGATATGGAATTGTTTGGTTAGGGTGGAGCTCCATGGGGAATGAAACCTCTAGGGGAGGTTACAGAAGATGAACCAGTTCAGAAGAAGCTGGTGAGTTTGTCTGGGGCCATATGGCATAAATTGACATAATTGCATCTGTATATTACTCTCAGCTCTGAACCAGATATTGCCCCTTAAAAACAGGCACTAGATAATGCGGGAGATAGCCCTTTCCCAAGTAGCATGAACAAAATTCTCTCTACTCCTCTTTGCTAGGTACTGCAGTATCTTCTAACAGACTGTTTGGGGCAAAACCAGTACAACAAATTTAAAATATGAGTACAGCTTCCTAATTGGGTATTTACATCCTAGTTGGATGAAGAACTCTGGGCATTCTGACTTTGAGTGGCAAAAATCAGGTTGGGGTATATATGGTCTGCTTCTAGTCAAATATAGCACAGTTCTTAAGAAAGTAGACTCTGAAATCAGAGTCTAGGTTCAAATTCTGGTTTCCCTCATTTAGTATGTGACTTTAGACATGTTATCTAAGCTCTCTGGACCTCAGTTTCTAAAACTTTAAGATGAGATAATGTGTGGGAAGTGCTTAGTTCCCTACCTGACACACAGCACTCAACATATTAGCTATTATTATTTTCCTCTTACTTTCCTGACCTATTGCCAAAATGAATGTGAGAGTGTGTAGAATGGTGAAAAGCGAGCAGTTTCAGAATCAGACAAATCTGAGTTTAAATACTGATTCAAAGACTTATTAGCTGTGTGAGTATGGGTAGATTATGTACATTAGTTTAGCTAATCTCAGTGAACTTCAAGTTTCCCTGTCTGTAAAATGGGGATAATTTCACAAACATAATATATGAATAATAATTGTGAAGATTCAATATTACTAATGTTAGTTCTCTCCCCAACACTCTCTGGACCTCAAAATTGTTTTAACAGTAGAATCTATTTTGTCTCTATATTCTGAGTTCTCCATACCATCCTGCATATACTGTAATGCCTCCTTGTCTCTCTGGATTCCTGCTATGGTGTCCTACCTTAGTTCTTCCACCTTCAGAACTCTGGAGATCTGAAACCTAAGGGAACAGACTCCAAGGATGGTGCGCTCTGAGAGACTAGACTAGGGATGTAGAGGCAATCATTGTGAATAAACAGAGAGCTATAGAATGTACCTACTATGACTTAGGACTGAAGCAGTATCTTCCTTGGGGATTGTAATGAGGAATACACAGTCCTACATCCATGCCCAGCACAGGAGACATTCTCCTTTTCCAAATCTGTGCAGCTGTTGGCAGGATGTTCTTCAGGGTTTTCCCAATACCCCATTATACTTTTTTCCCATACTGGTTTAGAGTATCACCTTACAAGAAATTATTTTCTTCAGCACCCCCGACTGGACACTTCCAGGCTCAGCATTTCTGAACACATAAGAAAATGTTTCTATAAATCACCCTGTAAGATCCTAAAGAGCTTTCTGAATCATCAAAGATAAACTGAAATGAGCTGAAAGGTTAATTTAAAGCACATGGATTTTGAATTCTTAATCTGTTAAGTGACTTGAGTTGTACTCAGATTTTGTAAATGTTGCTAAACCCTCTGTATTTGCATGACAAATGTACACAGTATTCATTTAACTGAAGCAGTCCATTACTGCTGGACTGCTGGAAGACCAAGAATGGGCTGAATTAGATTGTTCTACTATAACAGTCTCTTACTAAATAATATTGGGCTTGATAGCAACCTGCTCTTACAATATATACTAAACAGAAGAACGCTTTCCCTGGAACAGAAGGTGGACCACTTTTACATGTGCTATTAAAGGGATATATTTACTCAGTGGCTTTTAATATCTCTGTGAATTAAATTTAGGTTTTTAAATATTCTACTGAAGCTGCCCTTATAATGGAAGCTTCCTACATAAGTATGTACACATGCACCTCTTTTGTATTGAACCATAGCTAAAATATTTGCTTTCCACACCATTATCTGATCCCATCCTATTTCTCCAACTTTATTTCCCATGGCTACCCAGCAAAGAATCTAGATTTCATTAAAGTTCACTGACCCCAACATGTTGTGTTCATTCCTATTTTTACTCACATTGTTCTTTCTGCCTGCAGTGTCCTTTCTTCTTTTTCCCTCTGCCCAGCCAAATCTTAGTAATCTTTTAAGGCCCATTTCAAGATGCCTCCTCCAAGAAGCCTTCCTTGATTTCTATAACCTTCAGACATATTATTCCCTCTGTATGGAGCATACCCTTCTTCTCAGATTGCTATGTCTTGTCATACATTTTTCTACCACAGAGTGGTCTTCCCTGCCACACCGGACAACATCAGTTTTTCTTAAAAGTGGAACTGTGGGTTATTTAGAAGTATAGTATTTAGTATATGAACATTTGTGGATTTCCCTGGATATCATTTTGTTATTAAATTCTAGTTTAATTTCACTGTGGTCAATGAACATATTCAGTATGATTTTAATCATTTAAAATTTGTTGAGACTTGTTTTATGGCCTAGTATACGGTTTATTTTGACACATGTTCCATGTGCACTTGGAAATAATGTGTATACTACAGTTTTTCTATAACGTGCAGTGTTCTATAAATGTCAGGTCATTTTTGTTAATTGTTGTAGCAGATGCTGTCAGTGCCTCACTCATATCCTTAGGACGCTACCATGTGCTTTGACTTGCTTCATGTTGCCCATGACTTACAACTCTATGACTGAGGGCTTTTCCAGAAAGGTGGAAGGTCATGATGGCCATGTGTACATTGTAGACCAGAAGTGCTAGAGAACTTATTCCCCTAGAGAGTAGCCCTGTAACTGATGACTCTTGGGAGTAGGTGTAGCATTATCTTTTTTGTCTTTGATTTTCAGAAGCTTTACCATGATGTGCTTTGTGTGGATATATATATACATACACACACACTACACACACACACTACACACACACACACACACACACAACACATATGTACACATTGCTTGGGATTCATAGATATTATCTTATCTATGTGTATGTGTATAAATTATCTAGGTCTATTACTCCTTGGGTGGGATAATACAGAGGAAGTGTTTGTTCATTTCTTTTAACTTTGTCTCAAAGATGCCTGACAAGAATAAGCTCCAGTGTCCACAGCAGCACATAGCAGTAGTTGACTCTTCTTTCCTTTAACAATTCCCCAGTCCACTACCAGTATTCCCTGGACCTCCCAATAATTAGCATTTAAATCCTTATCTCCAAATCTGCTTCTCCAAACTAAGACAATTTATTTATATCTTCTATATCCTCACTAATTTTTTATTCAGTTGTTTTATTATTTAGTGAGACAGGTGTGTTAATGTCTCCTAATCTGATTGCAGGTCTGTACATTCTTTCCCTTCTGCCAATGTGAGCTTTATATATTTTTAACCTATATTATTGGGTGCATGCAAATTTAAAATTATCCCTTCCTGTTGAGTTGACATTTTATCATTATTAAGTTTGTCTCTTTATCTCTTACCCTCTTATTTTCTTTTTTAAAAATTTTACTGAAGCATAATTGATTTGCAATGTTGTATTAATTTCTGCTGTATAGCAAAGTGATTCAGTTATACATACATATGTTCTTTTTCATATTCTTTTCCATTATGGTTTATCACAGGATATTGAGTACAGTTCCCTGTGCTATACAGTAGGACCTTGTTATTTATCTATTCTATATATAATAGTTTGCATCTGCTAATCCCAAACTCTCAATCCATCCCTCCCCTACCCCACTCCCCCTTGGCAACCACAAGTCTGTTCTCTATGTCTGTGAGTCTGTTTCTGTTTCATAGATAAGTTCATTTGTGTCACATTTTAGATTCCACATATAAGTGATTTGTGGAATCTAAAATATTTGTCTCAAACATTTGTCATATTTGTTTTTCTCTTTCTGACTTCACTTAGTATGATAATCTCTAGGTCCATCCATGTTGCTACAAATATCATTATTTCATTCTTTTGTATGGCTGAGTAACATTCCATAATATTCCATAGTACGTGTGTTTATATACATATATATATGTGTGGGGGTGTGTGCATAATATATCACATCTTTATCCATTCATCTGTCGATGGACATGTAAGTTGTTTCCATGTCTTGGCTATTATAAATAGTGCTTCTGTGAACATAGGGGGTGCATGTATTGATATCTTTTCAAATTATACTTTTGTCTGGATATATGCCCAGAAGTGGGATTGCTGGATCATATGACAACCTATTTTTAGATTTTGAGGAACCTCGATACTGTTCTCCATAGTGGATGTACCAATTTACATTCCTACCAACAGTGTAGGAGGATTCCCTTTTCTCCACACCCTCTCCAGCATTTGTTGTTTGTAGACATTTTAATGATGGACATTCTGAGCAGTGTCCTCTTATTTTCTTAACTTACCTTCCTTTGGGTTAGTTGTATGCATGGTGTATTCTTTTGACTCTTTCATGTTTTATATTTCCTTATATTTAAGGTATGTCTCTGGTAAGCAGCATGTTATTTGAGTTTTATTTTCATTTTTAGAGTGACAATATTTGTCCTTTATTTGGAGTCTTTAGTCATTTATATCTAATGCAGTTACCAATGTATGTGGGTTTATATCTACCAATTTACCGTGTACTTTCTTTTTGGCCTATCTTGGTTGTTTCTCTCTTTCTCCTTTTTTGGATTCTTTTGAATTAATCAAATATTTAAAAAATTCTATTATTTCCTTTATTGCCCTGTTAGTAATAAATACTTCATTATCGTTTAATGGTTGCCCTAGAGACTGCAACATGCATCCTTGTCTCATTAAAATGTGATCTAAATTAGTGCTTTTATTACTTCCCAAACATGCAAGGACCTTTTAATATTTTACCTCTATTCACACTCCTCCTACATTTTGTGATATGTTGCCAAAAATTTTGATTTTACACATATTTAAAACCATACAATTTAGCATTATTATTGCTTTAAATGCTCAATATCCATTTAAATTTACCCTTTCTGGAGTTCATCATTCTTTTCTGCATTACTGTACTTCTACCTTAGATCATTTCCCTCTCATAAACATTTCCTTTTTAGTATGTTTTAGTGCAAATTTGATAGTAAGGAATTCTTTTAGCTTTTGTTTGTCTGAAGATGTTTTATTTTGCCTGCATATATAAAGATATTTTCACTATAAATTGTATCATGTGGACTTCCCTGGTGGCGTGGTGGTTGAGAGTCTGCCTGCCAATGCAGGGGACATGGGTTCGAGCCCTGGCCTGGGAAGATCCCACATGCCCTGGCAACAAACAGTAGCTTCTGCTCTCCACAGCTAGAGAAAGCCCGCATGCAGCGGGGAAGGCCCAACACAGCCATAAATAAATAAATTAATTAAAAAACAACAACAACAACAACAAAAAAAAAAATTGTATCATGAGTTTGCATTATTTGCTTTCAGTCCTTTAAAGAACTCCTATTTTATTCTTCCTTTAGTCTTTTCTGAAAGAAAAATTAGCTATTAGCCTTATTAGTGCTTTTTGGAAGGTAATGGAACTTTAAAAATTCCTTTGTCTGATTTTAGCATTATCTTTTTTGTCTTTGATTTTCATAAGCTTTACCATGATGTGCTTTGTGTGGATATATATATACATACACACACACTACACACACACACACACACACACACACACATGCACACAACACATACGTACACATTGCTTGGGATTCATAGATATTATCTTATCTATAGTTGATGGTATTCATCACTTTTGGAAAACTATTGGCTGATATTGTTCCAAATATTCTTCTGATCCATTTTCTCTCTTTTCTTCTTAGATTCTATTTACACATATAATAGGCCTTTTATATTTTTCTTTTTCTCTCTATGCTTCATTCTGTACATTTTCTACTGACCTACCTTCAAGTTCACTATTCATCTACTGTATTCTGTATGATTCACTGTTAAACCTATCTATCAAATTATTAATTTGGGTTACTTAAAATTTTTGTTAATTCATTTATATTTCTAAGATTTCAATTTGATTATTTTAATTTATTTCTGTGAAATTTTCTATATTTTTGCCTGTATTCTTGAAAATATTCATCATAGTTCTTTATAAGTTTGTGTCTTATAACTTCAATATCTGGATCACCATTGGATCTGTTTCTATTGACTGCCTTTTCTCTTGGATTTAAGTCGGTTGGTCCTGTTTCATGCCATGCCTGTTAATTTTATACTGAATACTAGTCATTATGCAACAAAAAGTTAGAGGCTCTGGATCTCATTATTTTCCTTTAGGGAGAATATACTTTCCTTCTTACAGGAGGATAGAGTATGGCCAAATTGCCTTGATCCTATTGAGGCTGGTCTATTTACATTTTGTCCTTTCTCTGGGACACATCCCTTTCAGAGTCTTACCAGAAAGCCTTGATCATTTACCAGCTTCTTCCTTTGTAGGCTCTAACGTCTATTTTTTGTCTCCTTAGTGCCATGACACTGCTGGAATCTCTGCTTAGCCTTTTCACCTCTTACAGCTACTTTTAGTTTGGTTTCTCAGAATAATACTCCATACAAGTAAAGCTTGGAACTTATAAAACTGCTTCAAGGGAAAATTGTGTGTAGAATGTTAGACTCACTTTGCTGTGGTTCCCTTTTCTCTGAAATATTGGCCCTTAGATTATGGCTTTTTTGGTAGCCCTAAATGCTAACATTTGTTTTCTAAGCCCAGTGAGACTGCTGCAAGCTCAAGAAATCTGCTTTCTGTTAGCCTTCTTGCTCCTTGCAAGAATTGTAGAATGCCTTAAAAGGGAAAAGAGCCACAATTTTAGGGTTTACTTCAGTGTGCCTTCATTCTCACTTGACCTTGATATATCAAGTCTGGCTGCCTTGGGTATACTCTGATGTCTTTGAACAGCTCTCTGTGTTTTATATACATACTCCAATTTGTGTCCGTTCTCTCTGTGAGCTTGACTCAAGTCTTGGCTACCTTGGGTGTGCTTTTATGCCTTCAAATCACTCTTTTTATTTTTAAATAGCATTATAATTTTTCTTGGTTCCTGGTGAAAGGGGTTGTCTGATACCTACATCTAAGTCAGAAATAGACTTCTGGTACCTTCATTTTGAAGTCCCTTATTGCTATTTATAGAAGTATATGTTAACTAATTTCTTTTAGAACTTTGAAAATCTCATTACACTGTTTCTGTTGACAAGTAATCCATATTGTTGCTCCTTTGATGCTAATATGGCTTTTTTTCTGGCTGGATTTAATATTTTCCCTTTGTCTTTGGTTATTAGTACTTCTCTTATGACATGTCTAGGTGTTGTCTTAATTGTATTCTTATTCCTGGCATTTATAGTGGTTCTTGAATCTGTGGCTTAATGTCTTTTATCAGTTTGGAATATTTTCAGACATTACTTCTTCAGTATTATTTCTGCCCCATTGTCTTTCTCCTCTCCAATCATGCATTTATATATATATATATATATATATATATATATATATAGCATATATATGTATACAACATATATAACATTATATATAGTTATATTCGTATATGTATTATATATATTGGGTATATATCATATATATGTTATATATTATTATATACCATATTATTCATATCATATATATATACATGTATAAACAATCATATATATGATTATTCCATCATATTCAATAATTTGGCTGTGTATTTTCTGTATTTTCATTTGTACCACCATAATTGTGAACACAGGTTAAAAAACAAAAAATCCAGTAGATATAGCACCTTCACCCTATCAGGGAGCCCAAGAGGTATGCAAGTATATACAGAATTGTTCTGTCATGCACATAGGGCATTTACAGCTTCCAAAGATAAGTACCAAGATGTGTGTAAATCCCTTTGACACAAAGATATTATTGCCTTTGTTTTTAACTGCTGAATATCATTCTATTCATGTAGGCCCAAGTCCCAAATGCCAACTCACATCTCTTCCAATCCAAGTGCATTCTCACATAGTGAACAAGGCAGATATAGACACAATATTTACACAGCTTTATAATTTCCAAGATCCAGGCCTGATGTGTTAGGCCTTTACTCACATTCATTTCTTTTTGTTTCTCTGTGCTTCGGGATGAACATTTTTCTGTCTAACCTCCAATTAACTATGTCTTTCTTCAGTTTTGTCTACTGTGCAAAGTAGAGAAAAAACAATTCTTTTGAGTTCTTTCAACTAGTGTACCTCTAAATTCTAGAATTTCTGTATGGTTTTTGTGGGGAGTTTTTGGTATTTTGGGGATTTTTTTTTTTGGCCATGCTGCATGACATGTGGGATCTTAGTTCCCTGACCAGGGATTGGCGCCCCCTGCAGTGGGAGCATGGAGTCTTAACCACTGGGCCATCAGGGAAGTCCCATATGGTTCTTAATTTTTAGTTTCTAGCTTTCTGACAAGTTTTGTTATTTTTTGAAATTCTTCAACTGTAATAGTCAGAATTATTCTATAGCCCTTGTCTGATAACTTCAACATATGAATCTCCTGTTTTTCTATTTGTAGTGTGTATTTTTTCTTTAATTTCTCACATCCTTTATTTGTGCAAGGTTGGGTATATTTTATTCAAGGCCAAAGAATTGTGTATAAGATTTTAGATAAATTTGATGTTCTAGATGATGTTCTCTTCCTCTAGAGATGATTTAATTTTCATTCTGGCAAATAGTTGGGTGAAGGCATTTAGCAATTCCAGATTTCCTTAATCCATGAAGGTTTGAGTGTCTTTGTAATGATTTGTCTATTCTAGTAGTGTGGTAGTGGAATCTAGACCTTCAAATTCCCAACTGAAAACCTTAGATGTTTAACAGAAATCCTCTTTTTTATTACTCCTGAACTACAATTTATAGCTTTTATGGTATGTAATAATTATGAAGAAATATATATATACACACATGTTATATAGAATATATACTCTTTGTGTGTAATTTATATTACATTATATTATTTTATGTAAAATTTTCATTTTTATGTTTTATTCAGATTATTTTTGGTGTCCTCAGTAGATGGATTGGTCTGAAAGTAACTGGTCTGCCACCATCAGAAACATAAGTCTGCCAAAGACCTAACGAAGTAAAGCTGTATAGGGGTTGCATAACTACAAACAAACCTGGAATTCAAGAAAATTTCAGGGTAAGTAAAAAAATAAATTTCACAAAGCCCTACTTATAGTTATTTAAAATAGTCAACTGTTTACAAATAAGGTATTTCATTGTATGAAAGTGTTTATATTTTGAAAATATTGGTTGATGAATGGTACATACTTTTTAAAAACACAATTTTTAAAATGTTTCCATTTGGCTCTTTTTATATAATTACATTTTAATTTTTTCTGTGCGTATGTGAGTGAGAAAATATGCTTATTCATCAGTGAATTCTAGAGCACTTCTCATATGCAATGTGTAAGGCTAACTGTGCCTATAAACTGACTATTCCTATAGGACATCCTGCTATTTAGGGCATAAGCCCAAAGTCTGGGAGCCACTGCATACCTACTGGCCAACAATTAAAATAAGTTGCTAAGTACCTAGGAGGGAATAAAGAGATTTACACTTACTAATATTATAAAATCTAATCATAAAAGTAATAGTAAGTGGCATAGCTGATCACAGATTAGGATGTTATTTTATTTTCATGTAGTAGTTCAAAGCAAGCCTGGTTCACCTGAGGATTTGACTAATTACTACAGCCTCATTAGACCAGTGATATACCACCTAGCCCTTTCAGATATACTATTTATAACTCCATTATGAAAATTCAAAGAAGAAAATTTAACATAGAACAGGTAATACCACCGTTATAATTTCTTTATTCAACATACATTTGTTGAGTACCCATAATAACCCAGGTTTTTATGTGAGGTGCTATGGCTACAAACATATGACTCTGTTTTCATGTTATTTGAATATAAAAAAAATAAAAATCATAGGAATAGATGAGATTTTCATGGAGTCCAGGCTGAGTAGAAAGGAAAGTGAAGCCAGAAATAGTTTGATTATCTGGCAGAAAACATGGGGGTTAACAAACAGTAACTATAAATGAGACTGAAGGAAGTTGGTTAGGCAGGAATGATGGTAGAAAAGCTGGAATAAAAGGAAGTTTTGGTTTATGTGTGGTATTGGAGTTTTAGTTTTTAAGAGATGGCATAGTTCCTGATAATCATTTGGTATCCAATGGGAATAGGTGTCACATGTCGATTGATTGTGATTTTAAGGAGTCCAGAAAGCCTAAGGCCAGGGTTTTGGATTCATGAACAATGAAAATATTGAGGTTCTACAGTCCTAAGTTGAAAATGTGTGGTAGTAGCTGTGATACAGGTAGGAAAGAACAGATGAGGATGATCGACCAGGTATCAGGCCACAAAGGGACAAGAGTGCTTACATAAGGATGAATGAGTAATCGTGTGGAAGTGGTAGTGTTAGCAATGGACTTTCAGAAGATAGCAATTCATGTCTGTCATATTCTCACCACAGAATATCCGATTTAAGACCACGTTCAAAAGAGCACAGGAAATCAGCAGACCATTATTTTTATCTCAGGTCTGCCATCTACTACTGTGAGGTGACCATATAATTGATAATCAAAACTGAGGAAATTTGGAGAGTGAAAAAGAATGCTGTTAAAAATTACACCAAAACAACAGACGTAAACTGGGACTTGCCAGGGCAAAAAGGTACATATGGTTACCCTATGGGCAGTTCATATTGCTTCACTTGTAAAATGTGGACAGTATCCACTCTAAGACAAGTGTGTGAAAGTATTGAACCCCATTAGTGAGTGCTCAGATAACATTTGTCAAACTGAAATATTTTGTCCTGTCTTGCCCCAGGAACTGTAAGTTCATTGAAATCAGAGGATACAGCTATTTCTTCTTTGCAGCCCTGCAATAATTAGTACAAAAGTATGCATTCAGTGAGAATCCAATAAGTTTAACTGTGATTATGTTTTTGTAACTTTATTTGGATCCCACTGCAATTTACTCTCATGCCTCGATTATTTTGAAGACAAAACTCATCCTTAATATAGGTAAGAATATAGGAGTGGGAAAGTTTTGCAAATTAGCAAATTCAGGTAGACTGTGTTATGAAAGCAAGGTTCTGAAAATGAAATTCAGGTTTGTATTAGTGCCTCAGGATCTGGAGTTCAGCCAATTCTTTTTCATTCAATCTTGTGAAGGGCTCTTCTGCCCTGTGGGCACTAAAACTGGTTGGTCTCAAACAGATGGAAGTACTTTGGGCATGACTCTGACTTCCGTTTTGCCAGTTCCTGGTGCTACTTAACCCAAATGCAAGAAGTCAAGGACAGGCTTAAAGTTTCTCTCTTAGATGATACAGAAATTTGGTGCAGGCAAACTTAGGGTTAATACTTGGCACCGACCTTGTCTAGATACTTGGCATTTCAGTTACCCTGGTGACTTAAACACTTTTCTTGAGACACAGAGGAATAGGCATATTTTTCTTCATCCCTTTGGTAAACATATAAGAATTAATTTAATGCTTGAATTACTTTACCATCCTCAGTGACTGTTTCTCATTCTCTTCTAAAATGGTCTTTCTTCATCCATGGCTGATCTCTTATCTGAGGCTGACTGCTTCAAAAGTGACTTGACAGCTTACATCACTTGTTACACTAACCTCAGATTAATTTTGTTTTCTCTCCTGCCCTATGGTTCTCCTTATTTTGCTCTTTCAGAATTCTTCCATTACTTTTTTGATAATGAATGTAAAATTTTCAAACTTACATTGGTTGTATTACTTAAAATATCCTATAATCATAATAGAATCATGGAGGTTGTAAACAGAATTGGAAGGAACCGTAAAGGCCATATAATCCAAACCCCTTCTCCTCCTCCAAAACTTTGAATCCTCTCTGCAAGATTCCTGATATATCTTTACATCAAATGCTTCCCATTACTTGAGAATTTTCATCAACATCTACTTCTTGATGTATCTCATTTCATCTTTAGGCTGGTATGACTATAAGTAGTTTTTTTCTTTTACTGAACCAGAATCTGTAACTTTACCTATTGATCCTTGTAACCTCTTGGGGCTATATAGAAGAAAATAGTAGTGGTCTTTAAGCATACACAGAAGAATTTATCATGCCTTCTCTCAGGTAAATGTACTGAAACCCTTAGCATTTCTTTCTACAGCATGGATTCAAGGTCTCCCTAGGGTGACCAACTTGGTTTGTTTTCCTAGTTTTAGCACTGAAAACCCTGCATCCTGTGAACTCCCTCAATCTCCAGCAAACTGGGATAATAAGTCTTTTAGTTTTAATTATCCTGGTCACTCTGCTCTGAATATACTCTAGTGTAGTGCTGCTCTTTTCAAATGCAGTGCCCAGAAGTAGACACAGTACAACTCAACATGGAACAGAATTTCGTATTATTCAAGACACTTGTCCAGTGGATTGCCAAAAGGACCTTATTTTTTAGTCCAAGTCTGATAATTGATGTGTAAATTCTTTCTTTTTTAGTATACCATAGTATGAAATGGCTAAATCTGTCTAAGCAGTGGAATTTACATTTCTTCAAGCCATTTTTACTAACCCTTCTATGTCTCTACTATCTTCACAGTCTTTTTATTTCCTCATAATACTGGGGAAAATAAATCTAAGAGTTTCAATGAAACACTGGCTATTTTTAGCTAGATATTTGGTGCTACTAGTAGAATTACTTTGACTGAACTTCCTAATTTGTGTCTTCAGCATCAAGCTTAGCCTTTAATAACTTCTTCCAAAGCATTGTATGTATGCATATTTAGGGAAAACCCTAGATTTCCATGGATACCAACATGTATGGGAAATACTAGAAAGAAAAATCAGGTCTTATGCCAGATTCTCATTAAGCCTATACCAGTTTGAATTGAGCTTTGACTGGGTTGAACCTTTATAAGCTGTTTATTTGCATGGTCATCATGAAAGCAAAAAAAAAATCTAGGTGCAGATGTAATATCATTGAAAGGTAGAAAGTACTGGATTATGTGCTAATTTCCAACTCACGTCCAGATTAGATTTATTTGTGATGTATTGAATTTGAAATTAAAATCCATCAAAGAAAAAAAAAAGGGCTTTGCTGGTGGCGCAGTGGTTGAGAGTCCCCCTGCCAATGCAGGGGACATGGGTTCATGCCCCCGTCCGGGAAGATCCCAATGCCGCGGAGCGGCGAGGCCCGTGAGCCATGGCCACTGAGCATGCGTGTCCGGAGACTGCTCCGCAATGGGAGAGGCCACAACAGTCAGGCCCGCGTACCGCAAAAAACAAACAAACAAACAAACAAAAACATCTATCATCTATACTCCCATTTTCATAGCAGCATTATTCACAAATAGCCAAGTTATGGAAACAACTTAAGTGTCCACTGACAGATGAATGGATAAAGAAAATGTGAACCTGGAGAGCATTATGCTAAGTGAAATAAGCCAGACAGAGACAAATACCACATGGTACCACTGGTATGTGGAATCTGGAAAAAAAAAAAAAAAAAAAAGGAAAAGGAAAAAAAAGTCAAAATCATAGGGATAAAAGAGTAGAAAAGTGGTTGACAGGGCCTGGGAGTGGGGAAAATAGGGAAAGATTGGTAAAAGGTTGTCAACTTTTAGTTATAAGATGAATAAGGCCTGAGGATCTAAAGTATAACATGGTGATAATAGTTGATAACTCTTTTGTATAATTTAAATTTGCTAAGAGAGTAGAACTCAAATGTTCTCAACACACAGAAAAAGATAAATATGTGAGGTGATGGATATGTTTACTAACTCGATGGGAGGAATCATTTCACAATGTTTATATATATCCAATCATTGCAGTGTATACTTTAAATACCTTACAATTTTATGTGTTAATTATATTTCAGTAAAGATGGAAAAAAGTTAAGAACCATCTATCTACAAAGATCTAAAGCACAGGTTACAAACTGGCAACCTATGGCCCAGATCCAGCTTGCAGTTGTGGACATGTTTTTGTGAAACCATCTAGTAATGGTCTCCTCAATGTTTTAGTTTTTATTTTTCATTGAATTAGTTACCAATAATAAAAAGCAGGAGATTTCACATCAAAAAAATCTGGATTTCCGGGTTGTTTTGAAAAATTGTAGTATCTGGCAACACTTTGGCCATATTTAGGACAATGATCTGTTGGAAGTGAATAGTAGTTGCTGCTTTTATATGGGGCTTTACAGTTCACCATAATCCCTGCCACAGCCCATTTTTTCCTGTCCCCACTGGCTTCATTAATTATACTACCTTTCAGACCCCTGTAGGCATTGGATATTGAAAATCCTCATCTAAATCCACATGTCTTTGAACTATTACTCTATTTTCCATATCTGCTATTTCACAAAATACGTGTTTTCTTAGCAATTCTTAGAGGAAACAAAAAAGGCATAGCAATTTCTTTTCTTGGCGATGTCTGTCATCTTATTGGGATGAAAAAATTTCACACATTTGAGTCAATTATATCATGTGCTTTAGATTGATTGAATTAATGGCCCTGATTTTTCATGTCTCCTTGTGTCAACATCATTTGGCAGTGTCTTCTCATATTGACTTGAGTTGACCATGAAACTTGTTTTGGCCAATGAAACATTAGAAAATTTGATGCAATCAGTAGCTTGAAAAAGTACTTGGTGTTTCCACTTTTCTTTTTTCTTTGCCTTCACCATGATAAAATTCCCAGGATAGACTGCTGGATGATGTGGAACACATAGCTGGCCCAGTAATGGCTATTACCCTGGTTGACAGCCAGCCAACCTCCAAACATGTGAGGAAGCTCAGCTCAGACTAGAAGGATGGCCCAGATAAGTTCATTCTAAATCACTAACCCACAGACTTGTGAGCTAACAAATGCTTAGTGATTTAAATCCCGGAGTTGGATTTGTTTTGTTATATAGCATTATTGTAGCAATAGATAATAAACAGAGAAATTTGTTCTTAGAACTATTGTAATAAAAATCTAAAATATGTGTCATTGGCTTTGGGAAAGGCAGTGGGTAGAGACTGGAAAAACAGTGTTGAAAGAATGGAGGCTGAAAAATGGTGAGGAAGCTGCTGTAGCAGCCTGGATAAATGGCAAACCATGTTATCTAGTGAAACATTTGGTAAAATGTGGTAACTTAGAGTATAGAAAATATACCAAACTAGCATTTATACTTGAGTTAAGATATTGCCAGACAGAACGTTGAAAATGTCACCTGGCTCTTACTAGCTCTGCGTAATAAGATAAAACAAGGAAGAGATGAGTTAAAGAACTGGCCAGTTTTTAAGTAAAATTTAGAGACTAACATAACTCTTTGGTTTAGAAAAAAAATTTTTTTTCTCATCTCTAGCCTCTCATGCTAGTAACAGATTAAATCCAGGGAGCTGCCAGAAACATGTGGTCTTAATACTAAAAGACCAAAACAGTTTTGTAAGACTGTGTTAAGATATTTGATAGAATTAAGGAATTTCTAAGTAGACCCTCTCAACTAGACAAAAGTATTTCTAGAAATCTTAAGGGTGTTGCCTTGCAACAGCCTGACATGTCTGAAGAAACACTAATAAAATTTAGACAAAGAGGCCTATCTCAAAAAAAATTATAACTGTGGCTTTTGCCAATGGAGTGGACTTGAGCAATATTTATATGAAGCCCAAAAAGTTTTAAGGGAGTTGTATGGGCCAAAGTGCAACCAGCCTGGATTAAAAGAGAATGAGATTGTATAAAACTCAGAAAAGCACTGGGCCTTCAATATTCTGTGAGCAGGAGGCAGGATAAAAAATTGCTCAGAAATTATATTTATAAATGCCCTCTTCAGAAGCGACCAAGCAGAATGGAAAAAGAATAGTATTTTCAGAGAATAAAGTTAAAAGCCATGGAAATCAATGGACAGGTGAGCCATTCTCATGAATCGTAATGGACATAGTTAAGAAACATTGCCCACCCCTACTTTGTAGGGTTCTGGCTACATTTGTCCAGTGGGAAATGCTATATATGTATACCAGGGCTAGCTGCTTCCCACATTTTTTTTCCCCTTTCTGAAATAGAGTATTTTTGTATCCAGTCCCTCTATCATCACTGAATGTTGGGTATGTGGGTGGCCAATAAATTTTCATTTTAATTCCTTGGTCTTTGGATCCTCATCAGAGGAGCCTTATCAGCACCTGATCATCGATCATGAGATACTGGATTCTAGGCCTGATGATATGACTGAATGAGACTTTTGAGATCCTGCATTGGAGGAAAGCATATTTTGCATGTAGGAATGTTGTGAATAATTATTATAAGAGTGGAATATGATGTATGGATTGCACTAATTGCCATCTATATCCAGCCTTCCCATATCATCGATCTTTGTAGACGCTGGGCTTGGCCTTGTGACTTTCTTTGGCTAATTGGAAAGCAGAAAATTTAATGCAAGCAAAGGCTTTAAAAAGTGCTTGCCTGTTCCTGCCTCTTTTCTTGCTACTCTTCCTTTAACATGATGACATGCATAGTTTCGACTGCTGCATGATGAAAGACACGTGTCCCTGACACCACTATGACGCAACTATCAATCACCAACCACCAAACATGTGAGTAAGCCCACCAAAGACCAGAAGAACCATCCATCTGAGCACAGCTTAAATTCTCAACCCACAGACTCCTGACCTAAATAAAGGCTTAGTACTTTAAAGCCCCTGAGTTTTGGGGTGATTTGTTACACAACATTATTGTGGCAATAAATAACAGATAGAAACAAGTTAGTGTATAATCAAGGGAGGGATGGAAGGAGAAATCTGTATCCTTTGGCAATTGATGCCCATAGATAATGAAGAGCCCTCCTTTTTCTGAGCTACTGTATCTGATATGGGCACAATTCAGTAAGCCGGCTGTTGGCAAATAAAGCCAAGTATGGCTTGATACTTTTAAAATAATTGTTTGATTTGGTTCATTTGATAAAAATTAAATTTGGCACACCCAAAGTCTGACCAAAGGCAGGATTTCATAATTCTGCCTTTACTCTAATAATTCTGAAAAGTTTTACAAAATAGTCTTTTATCCTATTTAATTTTAATTAAAAAATTATTTATTACATTATGCTTCAGAAGAGAAGATGACTGGGGAAGAGGGCATCAGCACCAAAATGCCTCCAATTGCTAAAACACCAAAGTAGGCGTTAAGACTCTTTGGAATATAGGAACTCAGGTTCTAGCTCTATAACCATTTTTATGAGCTTTAATGTTCTCATATGTTAAATGGCAATGATACTAATAACTTGAAGGACTGTCCTGAAAATAAGAAGTAATATATGTAAAGTACTTGACATATAGCAGGCACAAATCAATTATTAATATCTTCTCAGGATTCTGTAACTTTGCATCATTTTCTCTTGAAACCCCAAAAGCAAAAGATGTCTAGATAAAATATAGCAGATACAAAATGTCAGAAAAAACTTTCTTCACCATATAAATGCAGAACTCAGCTTACTTACTTTGAGGGTCCATCACATTTACACTTGTTTTAAGGGTTAGGCTCCATTACTGGAATGGACTCAAATGAATTGGGGTGGTGTGAGAAACAGACACTTGGGTTTGAATCCCATCTTGGCCAACTTATTAATTGGGTAACCATGGGCAAAGTACCTAACCTCCCTGAGCTTCAGTTTCTACATTTATACAGAATATAGATACTGTGAATATTAATTGAGATAATCAATGTAAAGCATTAGCAAAAGGTAGGAAGCGATGCATGACAGCAAATATTGTTAATAATTACTCTTTGTCATCTTATAATAATACTGTTAACTCAATATTATGGTTTGAGTGATATTTTCAGCTTTGTTGTTGTATTAGCTATGACCCAGCCTGTGTTCTTTAATGGCTTTCTGACAATTGGAACTCCTACTGGGAAATTTTCTAGCTTTCAAAAATCTTTTTACCTTCTGAATGCTAGTTCCTGTGAGAGTTTCCAAGGGCAAAAATGGCAATTCAAGAGTAATGATAAGTGTACTTCTAAAATAGAATACACACCAGGCAGTTTCCTAGGACAGAACAGTATCCTGGTGAGAGCAGCTGGGCTGGTTAGGGGAACAAATGGTCAAATGCAACTCCTGAGGAAGTTCTGTAAGGCTGAGGGCAATAGCGACCACATGAGCTTTGTTTCTTGATATTTTTTTTAGTTTCCCAAAGTACTTGGCCCCTTTCTCTTGAATATGGAAACTTTGTGCTTAAAAGTGAAGACCATCCTTGCCAAGATTATTAGCAATACTTTATGATTATTTAGCAGCAGTGTTCCACTACTTCTACTGTTTGGGAAGGGTCTACAGAAATTTGAAAGAGACATTCTCTCTCACAATTAATTCCTCTGTTTTTGTTTTTGTGTGGTGAACTCACTGTGCTTTCTTCCCCGTCAGCTTTATATCCCCGTGTTGCTCAGCAAAAGGATATTCATTACAAATACAATTATAATCTATTATCAGTCTATACGAATCATTCAGGACATTTGCCCAGAGCCTTTCTACTCATTGGTTGGGGCAAGTAGGCAGAAATTGAGAAAAATATTTTACTTTCAATTGGTTCCACCCTGGAACTGTGTGCACAACGAAGTTGTGAGCATAGGAACTGCTGAGTTGGGAACCTGGAACTAGTGCTTCCTCTATGTGTTCATGGGAGCTTTGCTTCAGGTATTTACCTTCTCTCCCCAACTATAACATAGGTCTCTAAAAGGTAGGAAAAAAAGGTATAAAACATACATGTGTTTATTGTTCTGTAACGACACATATCAATACGTATTCATTAATTGATAGCTTATAAAGACCCAGAGCATTTATTATTAAAAAATACACTTTCCTCTTATGTGAAAAATGAGTTATTTTGTCCTCCAAAATCATGATATCTCTAATTTGTCAACACTATTATTATATAATAGCCATAATTAAATGTACCTATTATATTCCAGGCACTATACGAGATAGTTTATCTCACTGAATTCTCCGAACAATTCACCAACTAGTTATTATTATTCTCATTTTACTAATGTGGAAACAAATTTAAAGAAATCAAGAGACAGAAGAAAGGTTTTAACCTATTTTTTTTCTGACTCCAGACCAGTGGTCAGAGCCTGAAATGACATCTTATTCAGCTATATGCTAGTGCTCCCATGAAACTAAGGAGCCTGCATAAACCTTCTTTCAAGTCACTTGCAAAGCTTCAGTTAGTGAATGAACTTAATAAATATTTTTCTTATTACCACCTTTCTTAGTGTTGCTGCTGTGGTATAAGTGACTCCTCAGTGATAATAGGCTTTTCCAGGATATAAGAAGTTAGAGAATAGGTGATAAAAGAGAGAGGAATGTAGGATAAACATTAGATTCTTACATGGATTCTGAGCAGGTGTTGGTACATCCGTCATGATTATAAATACAGGAGGAGCCAATTAAGCTAATTGCAGATGGAGGAAATGATTATGAATTTAGTTTTAAACATGTTGAACTTGAGTTAGGTACGGGGCATACTGAAATTGTTGTTACATAGTAGGCTGTAAAAATGTGGTTTTGGGAAGTTGGCGAGACTGGAGATGAAGCTTTCAGAATCATCAGTGTATAGGTGATAATAGAATTCTAAGGGATGAATGAAATTGTTGAGGAAGAAAGTGAGGAGCGAGAAGGGAAAAAAGCCAAGGAGAGAACTCTGGCCAAAAGCAATGGTTAAAGTGTGAGTACTCTAGTCAATTAGTCAGTGGCATTTCCATGAGCAAACAGCATGTTAACACAGTGCTAGGCATAGTAAGGGTGGAGGAGGAATAATAAGGTAATAAAAGATGTAGCTGTGATCATGAACTGTCTTGGTATGTACTTTTATGTTAGATACTCTGTGTCCTACAAGAAAAGAAGTGTTACCATGGAAACTAAGAAAGCAACACTATTAATAAAGAGTGGTGAACATTACGCAATGTCAAAGAGAGAGATGAAGGTAGGACATCCACTGGAATAGATCTTAGGCGTTTGGTGGGAAAGCTTGGTTCTAGTTACTTTAAGAAGGTGTGAGGAACGTAGCAGGATTGGTTTATTGCTTAACAGTCATCCTAGAGTTTATACTGAAACGAGTGGGGAGTCAAGTGGGCAGAGAGAAAATGAGTAGTATGAGGAAAACTGTATGAGAGTAGAAAGCTGGGTGAAATCCCATTTTACCTAATACAATGCTATTTTTATAGGTGTATAAACTCATGTCTGTAGTAAGATAAGGTGGGGGAGTGAAATTTCGGGTATTAGTGAGACTGCTGATCTAGCGTAGGGGTATAATATAAGGCAGAGAAATAGGTTTTCTCTGTGTGAAGTTAACTGACCCACATGAAGCTTGAATCTGTCATGTTTTTCATCCAGGATTACCTAAATTTGATAGCCCAAAGTATTTTTTGTATGATAGTCAACACCATTACTTGAACACACACCATGTTGAACTCAAAATTAGCTAAGGTAATGTGGTAGAGCTTTAAAAAAAAAGGCCTGGAATATATCATTGAATCCATTGGTGTGTACATTTATGTTAGATACCTCATGTTCGATAGGATGTTATGCCCATATGTACAGAGAGTATATGAGTTTGAATTGAAGAAAGTTTGAAACTAGAATAGAAAATAGCCATTAGGTGATTCAAGGTGTCCTAATTTAGAGTAAAAGGGGAAGGATCCAGGAAGACTGATTCAAGAGAAGCAGAATTTTAAGATGGAAGAAACAGAAAGAGGCAAAAGAAATAAGGTAAAACTTACTGAGATACACCTAGAAAGAGTAAGAGAAAAGAAAACTCAGTGAGTTTGAATAAGAGATTTATCTATCCTTGTGTTTGCTGAAATTTAGGCATAGTCAGCAGTTGAAGGGCATTTGCTACACACAGGACTATCACTTTTAGGTAAGTGTAAAAAGTAATTATGATTTTAAAATTAAAAAATAATATTTAAAATTAATTTATTGTTTGCAAACTTTCACATATGCATCTGTAGCCTGCTCAGTTATAGCTTGACCAATAGGTCAGGTTTTATATTGAGTCATCTTTTCTTAGACTTTAATTTTATGAAGTTTAAAAGTTTTAAACTTTTCTGGCTGCTATTCCTTATGAAGTATAATTGTGTCATGACTCCATCAAATGTTGGTAATTATTTGTGTCCAACTTAGACCCCAAAATTATTAAGATATTTCTCATTTAAGAATGCTCTCAGCACTTGGCAATAGCTAAGTTCATGAGCATATCATATGCAAAAGTTGGATGGTTGCATGTTCACACTGCCTTATAGATATAAATGGATTGCCAATCTATTCTCTGGTTTCTTTCAGTAACATGCCCAAAGAAATGTCATTTTTTTTTCTCTGATGAGTAAAGAATGTTACCAGTTGTTCCAAAAGAGTCAAGCTCTTGGTAATCAAGCTGTTTTCATCACAGCTGAATATTCTTATACAATTCTGCCATTTTATCTTTAACATAAAAAGAAAGCCAGATATCTTATCCTTGAAATTATAGGTTATATATCCCTGAAATGATAGCTTATATATAAGAAATTTGTGGTAATGGGTAACTGCTGAGGTATGCCAATTGAGCAAATTCATCTCCAACCACCCCATCATTTTTGCCTATTTCATTAAAATCATCACACTTGCAAAGTCACATGCTACTATCATATACTATCAAATATATAATCTAATTATATATACATATATATTTACATATCTATATAACCATGATTTGCATTTGTGATTGTTCTGAGCTGTAACATTTATATCACTATCTTTACCTTTACTTCATGTTTTGTTTTTTTTTTTTGCGATACGCGGGCCTCTCACTGTTATGGCCTCTCCCGTTGCGGAGCACAGGCTCCGGACGCACAGGCTCAGCGACCATGGCTCACGGGCCCAGCCTCTCCGTGGCATGTGGGATCCTCCCGGACTGGGGCACGAACCCGTGTCCCCTGCATCAGCAGGCAGACTCTCAACCACTGCGCCACCAGGGAAGCCCTACTTCATGTTTTGATATCCAGGTTTTGCACCATTGATCCACTTTTGTTATTTGAGGATTTAACAAAATAATAAGAATTCAAAAGGAAATATAATAAAGGTAAATAGTAAGAAATTATTTGAGTATACATTAGTGTATATAAACTGAACCATATTAAATGTTAGCCAAAAACTTAATTTATATATACTTTTAACACATGTCCAACCTTTAAGAATGCAATAATTACTAATACTGTAATAGGATTTCTCTGAAAAAATCACCCCTGTCTCACATTTTATATTTGCAAAATGTATATAAAATTATAGGGACTTCCCTGGTGGTGCAGTGGTTAAGAATCCATCTGCCAATGCAGGGGACGTGGGTTCGATCCCTGACCTAGGAAGATTCCACATGCCACGGAGCAACTAAGCCCGTGTGCCACAACTACCGAAGCCCGTGTGCCACAACTACTGAAGCCCGTGTGCCTAGAGCCCGTGCTCCACAACAAGAGAAGCCACCGCAATGAGGAGCCTGCACACTGCAGTGAAGAGTAGCCCCTGCTCGCTGCAACTAGAGAAAGCCCGTGTGCAGCAAGAAAGACCCAACGCAGCCAAAAAAAAAAAAATTATATATAAGAAACTAGTTATTTTACTCATTTATATAAATTCGCTGTATTTAAACATTTCATGTTATGGTAGTAAGAAAAGCAGTGAAAGCAAGAAAGCACAACAGTGATTGCCTTCAAGGACAGGCAGTCCTCTGAGTAAGATATACCTTCCATGTGAAATGAGTCACATTCAGCAATTGGATCTTTTGTGACCTCCCTTTACCATCTTTGCAATATGGTGAACTTGAATTGGATCACTTTTTCTAAGAGGAATAAAACCAGACATATGAGGATCTACAAGGGAAAATATAATTCCCCCTTCCTCTTTCCATACCTTTCAGTAGGGAAAACAAAGCATTAAGGTAAAGTGGAAAGAAGACAACTAGAAATCACTTGGGATTCTTGGCCTGACTTTCTCACTTAGTGGCTGTGCACTTCAGGACAAGCCCCTTCACTTTTGGGGGGATTACTGTCCTTATGTGTGAAATGAAGTAGGTGGATTTCACAAGATGCAATGTCTATAATTCTGTGATCCATGAATCCCTGGTCTATTCTATATGGAAGTTCTTTGTGAAAATCTCCACCTATAGTAACTTTTTTTGCAATGAGAGTTGTTCTTGGAAAAAATAGATTCTTCTGTGTCTCTTGTGTAAATAGAAATTGATTTCCATCCTTTGAACTAGGGGATGTAAAATTTTAACCTCTTCCTCCATTAGTTTCAGGGGTTAGTTTTTCCTCTTCTTTAGGAAGCAACCTCATTACTTCATTGCCAGCTGTGGAGGCCTTTCTGATCTCTAGCCTTTCATTTTGTTTGACATATGTCAGCTTGTTTTTCTTTTCTAAGACACATGATAAATAATGAGAATTATTTCTTATTTCTGAAAGTCGTGATCTAAATGCTTCCCCATTCATTTCATCAGAGACTTTACCTAGTTTGTAATGGGTCCCTGCATTAAGGCTAGCAACAATGTCAATGAATGAAAATGAAACAATTAGGAAATGACAGCTGAACAGATGTCAGCTAATAAACATCCATAATGGGCCAGACCCCAAATCCCTACCTTGCTCTGGAGCACTACCAACTACCATTGGTTCAATATTTGGCCTGCCCTGAGATTCACCAAATCCCCATTTCCAAAAGTGTAACTCAAGAAGTATTTCCCTGGGGTGAGAATTGAAGAAAGAAATGCCCAGGTATATTCCATCTGTCAGCTCATCAACGTGCAGAAATGGTTGAATTTTGCCTCACCTCACTGTCACTTCATCCCCAGGCATACCCAGAAAGAGCTGAAAGGAAAATGTAGAGAAAGAACAAGCTGCTTCTTAGAAAGAAACATAACTGGGGTGGAAGGCAAAGCATAGTCTTTCTAAGTTCTTTTATGTGATTGACAAACAAAAGATCAGAAGGAAAAAAAGCTGTCTAGTCCATTCTTTGTATTTTTCAGGGTAATAACTCTTCAGAGACATGAAACATGTATAGAAACTGAATTTCAAGCAAAGTTGAAGTGACTTGCTCAATGTCCATAGGATATAAGTAACCAAGTTAGGTTTATAACTCAAGTGCCCGAATTCCAGTCCAGCGCTTCTCATTACACTTCACTCATGCATTGATGATTTCTTTTTGCTAAAGCTCAGGAAGGCTTATTTTGATTGCAACACACAACTGCTACCATCTTCCCATTACAAATTGTTAGCATTGATCTATAAGCTACCACAACTTTCCTAGAGCCCAGGTAGACAGAGCTGCTAAAAATATATATTTTAAGTATGTGGAAAAACCCACAACCCAAAGACACAGTTTGCCTAAGAAGTAAAAACTTTATCTGACCCCCATCTTCAGTGAGGCAGGAAAATGGTTTGAACAAATCCTGGAATCATGCTTATTAATTTAGACTTCATAGTTACAAAGATAAAGATTAGAATGCTAACTCTGTCACATGCTGTGAAACTTTGGGCAGATTACTTTGCCTCTCTGAACAACAATTTCTTCATCTATAAATAGGGATGAATAACATGCCCTTTGAAGAGTTATTTATGGGGACTGAATGAATGAGATAACGGATGTTAAGCATTTAGCAAGTGTCTGGCCTACAGTGTTCAAGATATGCTAGTTACTATTATTATCATCCCCTTTATTCAGGTCTTTGTGTGTGTGTGTAAAACTTGTTTCTTTTAACATCTTTATTGGAGTACAGTTGCTTTACAATGGTGTGTTAGTTTCTCCTTTATAACAAAGTGAATCAGTTATACACATACATATGTTCCCATATTCCTTCCCTCTTGCGTCTCCCTCCCTCCCACCCTCCCTATCCCACCCCTCTAGGTGGTCACAAAGCACCAAGCTGATCTCCCTCCCTGTGTTATGCGGCTGCTTCCCACTAGCTATCTATTTTATATTTGGTAGTGAATATATGTCCATGCCACTCTCTCATTTTGTCACAGCTTACCCTTCCCCCTCCCCGTATCCTCAAGTCCATTCTCTAGTAGGTCTGTGTCTTTATTCCCGTCTTGCCTCTAGGTTCTTCATGAACTTTTTTTTTTTTAGATTCCATATATATATATATGTTAGCATACAGTATTTGTTTTTTTCTTTCTGACTTACTTCACTCTGTATGACAGACTCTAGGTCCATCCACCTCACTACAAATAACTCGATTTCGTTCCTTTTTATGGCTGAGTAATATTCCATTGTATATATATACCACATCTTCCGTATCCATTCATCTGTTGATGGACACTTAGGTTGCTTCCATGTCCTGGCTATTGTAAATAGAGCTGCAATGAACATTTTGGTACATGTCTCTTTTAGAATTATGGTTTTCTCAGGGTATATGCCCAGTAGTGGGATTGCTGGGTCATATGGTAGTTCTATTTTTAGTTTTCTAAGGAACCTACATACTGTTCTCCATAGTGGCTATATCAGTTTACATTCCCACCAACAGTGCAACAGGGTTCCCTTTCTTCCACACCCTCTCCAGCATTTATTGTTTGTAGATTTTTTGATGATGGCAATTCTGACCAGTGAGAGATGATATCTCATTGGAGTTTATCTTTTTTTTTTTTTTTTGTGGCACGCAGGCCTCTCACTGCTGTGGCCTCTCCCATGCGGAGCACAGGCTCCGGATGTGCAGGCTCAGCAGCCATGGTGCATGGGCCCAGCCGCTCCGTGGCACGTGGGATCCTCCCGGACTGGGGCATGAACCCGTGTCCCCTGCATCGGCAGGTGGACTCTCAACCACTGCGCCACCAGGGAAGCCCTCTCATTGGAGTTTTGATTTGCATTTCTCTAATGATTAATGATGTTGAGCATTCTTTCATATGTTTGTTTGCAATCTGTATAGCTTCATTGGAGAAATGTCTGTTTAGGTCTTCTGCCCATTTTTGGATTGGGTTGTTTGTTTTTTTGCTATTGAGCCACATGAGTTGCTTGTAAATTGTGGAGATTAATCCTCTGTCAGTTGCTTCATTTACAAATATTTTCTACCATTCTGAGGGTTGTCTTTTGGTCTTGTTTATAGTTTCTTTTGCTGTGCAAAAGCTTTGAAGTTTCATTAGGTCCCATTTCTTTATTTTTGTTTTCATTTCCATTTGTCTAGGAGGTAGGTCAAAAAGGATCTTGCTGTAATTTATGTCATAGAGTGTTCTGCGTATGTTTTCCTCTAAGAGTTTGATAGTGTCTGGTCTTACATTTAGGTCTTTAATCTATTTTGAGTTTATTTTTGTGTATGGTGTTAGGAACTGTTCTAATTTCATACTTTTACATGTAACTGTCCGGTTTTCTGAGCACCACTTATTGAAGAGGCTGTCTATTCTCCACTGTATATTCTTGCCTCCTTTATCAAAGGTAAGGTGACCATATGTGCGTGGGTTTATCTCTGGGCTTTCTATCCTGTTCCATTGATCTATCTTTCTGTTTTTGTGCCAGTACCATACTGTCTTGATTACTGTAGCTTTGTAGTATAGTCTGAAGTCAGGGAACCTGATTCCTCCAGCTCCATTTTTCGTTCTCAAGATTGCTTTGGCTATTTGGGGTCTTTTGTGTTTCCATACAAATTGTGAAATTTTTTGTTGTAGTTCTGTGAAAAATGCCATTGGTAGTTTGATAGGGATTGCATTGAATATGTAAATTGCTTTGGATAGTAGAGTCATTTTCACAATGTTGATTCTTCCAATCCAAGAACATGGTATATCTCTCCATATCTTTGTATCATCTTTAATTTCTTTCATCAGTGTCTTATAATTTTTTGCATACAGGTCTTTTGTCTCCTTAGGTAGTTTTATTCCTAGATATTTTATTCTTTTTGTTGCAGTGGTAAATGGGAGTGTTTCCATATTTTCACTTTCAGATTTTTCACCACTATTGTATAGGAATGCTAGAGATTTCTGTGCATTAATTTTGTATCCTGCTACTTTACCAAATTCATTGATTAGCTTTAGTAGTTATCTGGTGGCATCTTTGGGATTCTCTATGTATAGTATCATGTCATCTGCAAACAGTGACAGCTTTACTTCTTCTTTTCCGATTTGGATTCCTTTTATTTCTTTTTCTTCTGTGATTGCTGTGGCTAAAACTTCCAGAACTAAGTTGAATAATAGTGGTAAGAGTGGGCAACATTGTCTTGTTCCTGATCTTAGTGGAAATACTTTCAGTTTTTCACCATTGTGGATGATGTTGGCTGTGGGTTTGTCATATATGGCCTTTATTATGTTGAGGAAAGTTCACTCTATGCCTGCATTCTGGAGGGGTTTTATCATAAATGGGTGTTGAATTTTGTCGAAAGCTTTCTCTGCATCTATTGATATGATCATATGGTTTTTATTCTTCAGTTTGTTAATATGGTGTATCACACTGAGTGATTTGCGTATCTTGAAGAATCCTTCCTTTCCTGGGATAAACCCCACGTGATCATGGTGTATGATCCTTTTCATGTGCTGTTGGATTCTGTTTGCTAGTATTTTGTTGAGGATTTTTGCATCTATGTTCATCAGTGATATTGGCCTGTGGTTTTCTTTCTTTGTGACATCCTTCTCTGGTTTTGGTATCAGGGTGATGGTGGCCTTGTAGAATGAGTTTGGGAGTGTTCCTGCCTCTGCTATATTTGGAAGAGTTTGAGAAGAGGTGTTAGCTCTTCTCTAAATGTTTGATAGAATTCGCCTGTGAAGCCCTCTGGTCCTGGGCTTTTGTTTGTTGGAAGATTTTTAATCACAGTTTCAATTTCAGTGCTTGTGATTGGTCTGTTCATATTTTCTGTCTTTTCCTGGTTCAGTCTCAGAAGGTTGTGCATTTCTAAGAATTTGTCCATTTCTTCCAGGTTGTCCACTTTATTGGCATAGGGTTGCTTGTAGTAATCTCTCATGAACCTCTGTATTTCTGCAGTGTCAGTTGATACTTCTCCTTTTTCATTTCTAACTCTAATGATTTGAGTCTTCTCCCTTTTTTTCTTGCTGAGTCTGGCTAATGGTTTTTCAATTTTGTTTATCTTCTCAAAGAACCAGCTTTTAGTTTTATTGATTTTTGCTGTCATTTCCTTAATTTCTTTTCATTTATTTCTGATGTGATCTTCATGATTTCTTTCCCTCTGCTAACTTTTGGGGTTTTTTGTTCCTCTTTTTCTATTTGCTTGAGGTGTAAGGTTAGGTTTATTTGAGATGTTTCTTGTTACTTAAGGTGGGATTGTATTGCTATAAACTTCCCTCTTAGAACTGATTTTGCTGCATCCCATAGGGTTTGGGTCGTCGTGTTTTCATTGTCATTTGTTTCTAGGTATTTTTTGATTTCCTCTTTGATTTCTTCACTGATCTCTTGGTTATTAAGTAGTGTATTGTTTAGCCTCCATGTATTTGTTTGTTTTACAGATTTTTTTCCTGTAATTGATATCTAGTCACATGTATTATTTAAAGCTTGTGTATCCTTATTTATTTTCACTTTAGATGATCTGTCCATTGGTGAAAGTGGGGTGTTAAAGTCCCCTACTATGATTTTGTTACTGTCAATTTCCCCTTTTATGGCTGTTAGTATTTGCCTTATGTATTGATGTGCTCCTATGTTGGGTGCATGCGTATTTACAATTGTTATATCTTCTTCTTGGATCTATCCTTCGATCATTATGTAGTGTCCTTCTTTGTCTCTTGTAATAGTCTTTATTTTAAAGTCTATTTTGTCTTATATGAGAATTGCTACTCCAGCTTTCTTTTGATTTACATTTGCATGGAATATCTTTTTCCATCCCCACACTTTCAGTCTGTATGTGTCCCTAGGTCTGACGTGGTCTCTTGTAGACAGCATATATACAGGTCTTGTTTTTGTATCCATTCTGCCAGTCTGTGTCTTTTGGTTGGAGCATTTAGTCCATTTACATTTAAGGTAATTATCAATATGTATGTTCCTATTCCCACTTTCTTAATTGTTTTGGGTTTGCTATTGTAGGTCTTTTCCTTCTCTTGTGTTTCCTGCCTAGAGAAGTTCCTTTAGCATTTGTTGTAGAGCTGGTTTTGTGGTGCTGAATTCTCTTAGCTTTTAATTGTCTGTAAAGGTTTTAATTTCTCTGTCAAATCTGAATGAGATCCTTGCTGGGTAGAGTAATCTAGGTTGTAGGTTTTTTCCCCTTTATCACTTTAAATGTGTCCTGCCACTCCCTTCTGGCTTGCAGAGTTTCTGCTGAAAGATCAGCTGTTAACCTTATGAGGATTCCTTTGTGGGTTATTTGTTGTTTTTCCCTTGCTGCTTTTAATATGCTTCCTTTTTATTTAATTTTTGATAGTTTTATTAACATGTGTCTTGGAGTGTTTCTCCTTGGATTTATCTGGTATGGGACTCTCTGTGCTTCCTGGACTTGAGTAACTATTTCCTTTCCCATATTTCCCAAGTTTTCAACTATAATCTCTTCAAATATTTTCTCAGTCCCTTTCTCTTTCTCTTCTTCTTCTGGGACCCCTGTAATTTGAATGTTGGTGCGTTTAATGTTGTCCCAGAGGTCTCTGAGACTGTCCTCAGTTCTTTTCATTCTTTTTTCTTTATTCTGCTCTGCAGTAGTTATTTCCACTATTTTTTCTTCCAGATCACTTATCAGTTCTTCTGCCTCAGCTATTCTGCTATTGATCCCTTCTAGAGAATTTTTAATTTCATTTATTGTGTTGTTTATCACTCTTTGTTTGCTCTTTAGTTCTTCTAGGTCCTTGTTAAACATTTATTGTATTTTCTCTATTCTATTTCCAAGATTTGGGATCATTTTTACTATCATTATTCTGAATTCTTTTTCAGGTAGACTGCCTCTTGCCTCCTCCTTTGTTAGGTCTGGTGGGTGTTTGCCTTGCTCCTTCGTCGGCTGTGTGATTTTCTGTCTTCTCATTTTGCTTAACTTACTGTGTTTTGGGTCTCCTTTTCGCAGGCTGCAGGTTCGTAGTTCCCGTTGTTTTTGGTGTCTGTCCCCAGTGGCTAAGGTTGGTTCAGTGGGTTGTGTAGGCTTCTTGGTGGAGGGGACTAGTGTCTGTGTTCTGGTGGATGAGGTTGGATCTTGTCTTTCTTGTGCACAGGTCCACGTCTGCTGGTGTGTTTTGGGGTGTCTGTGGCCTTTTTATGATTTTAGGCAGCCTGTCTGCTAATGGGTGGGGTTGTGTTCCTGTCTTGTTAGTTGTTTGGCATAGGGTGTCCTGCAGTGGAGCTTACTGGTTGTTGACGGAACCTGGGTGTTGGCGTTGAGATGGAGATCTCTGGGAGATATTTGCTGTTTGATATTACATGGAGCTGGGAGGTCTCTTCTGGACCAGTGTCCTGAACTTGGCTCTCCCATGTCAGAGGCACAGCCCTGATGCCTGGCTGCAGCACCAAGAGCCTTTCATCCACACGGCTCAGAATAAATGGGAGAAAAAATAGAAAGAAAGAAAGATAGAAGATACAATAAAATAAAGTAAAGTAAAATAAAGTTATTAGAATAATTATTAAGAAAAAAATTTTTAAGTAAAAAAACAGAAAAAATGGACAGATAAACTCTAGGACAAATGGTAAAAGCAAAGCTATACAGACAGAATCACACACAGAAGCATGCATACACATATACACTCACAAAAAGAGAAAAAGGGAGAAATTTATATATATATAACTGTGCTCCCAAAGTCCACCTCCTCAGTTTGGGATGATTCACTGTCTATTCAGGTCACAGATGCAGGGTACATCAGGTTCATTGTGGAGATTTGATCCGCTGCTCCTGAGGCTGCTGGGAGAAATTTCCCTTTCTCTTCTTTGTTTGCACAGCTCCCGGGGTTCAGCTTTGGATATGGCCCCGCCTCTGCGTGAAGGTCTCAGGAGGGCGTCTGTTCTTCACTCAGACAGGACGGGGTTAAAGGAGCAGCTGCTTCGGGGACTCTGGCTCACTCAGGCCGGGGGGAGGGAGGGGCACGGAGTGCGGGGCGGGCCTGAGGCAGCAGAGGCCCACATGACATTGCACCAGCTTGAGGCGCGCTGTGCGTTTTCCCGGGGAAGTTGTCCTTGGATCATGGGACCCTGGCAGTGGCAGGCTGCACAGGCTCCCGGGAGGGCAGGTGTGGTTCGTGACCTGTGCTTGCTTGCAGGCTTCTTGGTGGCGGCAGCAGCAGCCTTAGCGTCTCATGCCTGTCTCTGGAGTCCGCGCTGATAGTCGTTGCTTGAGCCCATCTCTGGAGCTCCTTTAGGCGGCGCTCTTAATCCCCTCTCCCTGCGCACCAGGAAACAAAGGGGCAAGAAAAAGTCTCTTGCCTCTTCGGCAGGTCCAGACTTTTCCCCGGACTCCCTCCAGGCTAGCCGTGACACACTGGCCCCCTGCAGGATGTGTTCACGCCACCAACCCCAGTCCTCTCCCTGGGATCCGACCGATGCCTGAGCCTTAGCTCCCAGCCCCTGCCTGCCCCAGTGTGTGAGCAGACAAGCCTCTCGGGCTGGTGAGTGCCGGTCAGCCCCAATCCTCTGTGCAGGAATCTCTCCGCTTTGCCCTCCGCACACCTGTTGCTGTGCTCTCCTCCATGGCTCCGAAGCTGCCCCCCTCCACCACCCGCAGTCTCCACCCTCGAAGGGGCTTCCTAGTGTGTGGAAACCTTTCCTCCTTCACATCTCCCTCCCACTGGTGCAGGTCCCGTCCCTATTCTTTTGTCTCTGTTTTTTATTTTTTCTTTTGCCCTACCCAGGTACGTGGGGAGTTTCTTGCCTTTTGGGAGGTCTCAGGTCTTCTGCCAGCGTTCAGTAGGTGTTCTGTAGGAGCTGTTCCACATACAGATGTATTTCTGATATATTTGTGGAGGGGAAGGTGATCTCCACTTCTTATGCTTCTGCTATCTTGAAGCTCCCTTGTTTCTTTTTTTTATCTCCCTTGTTAGAAGGTAGAATTCATAAGAACAGAAATTGTGTCTGTATTGTTCACGGTTGTATGTCCAGCATCTAGACTAATGTTTTCTCATAGAGTAGACAATCAGCACATATATGTTTAATAGATGAGTGAGTCAGGTGGCCCCCAAACATAGTGATCCATTGTGAGAAAATATGAGTTAACATAAAAGGAACTAATATTTTTCAAACTCATTTTTGGGTTTTTCTGTTTGTTTGTTTTGAATAGATCTTTATTAGAGTATAATTGCTTCACAATACTGTGGTAGTTTCGTTTGCACAACAAAGTGAATCAGCCATATGCATACCTATATCCCCATATCACCTCCCTCTTGAACCTGTCTATCCCACCCCTCTAGGGCATCACAGAGCACTGAGCTGACCTCCCTGTGCTATGCTGCTGCTTCCCACTAGCTAACTATTTTACATTAGATGGTCTTGTTAAATTTAATTTACAAATTATTTCAAGTAATACATACAATACATACAGTACAACAAATTGCAAGTAATTTCATGAGGAGAATGTATTAATCATAAAGAGATAGAATAGATTGGATCACAAAGAATCCAAAAATGACTGTGGATATATCATAACATTGCTACTCCTCTCTAATATTTGACCTCCATTATTCTACAGGAACCATCTTCTTCAGCAATAGAAGGCAATTCATCCTACTCCACCATGTTTTCAAAGATTCAGTCTCTTTGTGATTAATACATTCTCCTCATGAAATTACTCTTTTGCTGTATGTTGAAATAATTTGTAAATTAAATTTAATAAGACCATCCAGCTTGGTTATGATGGATAGGGGTTATTCCCCTTTTATTCAATGACACTGTTATTGATGATAATAATGATGATGTAGGACAGTGGCTCACCTGTGTTTCGAGGATTGTAATCAAAGGACTAATGGGGACAATAGAAGATATTCATATCAAATATCTGCATTTTTGCTGCTAATCTAGATTAAAAAAATCTGCCTGATGCCTAGTTACTTTCTTTTATCACCATCCTTGCTGCCCCGCCCCCCAACCCCTCGCTGCCACACACACACATATACATCCTTCCTCTATAGTTTTTTCTTCTCTGTTAGGTTCCCATGCCTCTGGAACAAGAGTGACCAAGGAGCATAGGAAGGGCAAGAATCATAGGATTTGTGCTAGATTATGGAATTTAGGCAGACAGACTGCACAAGTGAAACCTGTTATCCAAATCTCTTCTCCATATTGGAGCTTTTTCCTTGCTGGTCTGGTTTCTTTATCACTATCCATATTATACTTGAATAACTCTCATGTATGTTCAATTTTTATAGTAAATGCATGCAAAATTATTACTTGAGTTAATTTTATTGGTTAAACTAAATGGGGAAACATACAAATTAAGGCCTCCAAATATGTTAATGCTATTGACGATTTTAAAAGATAATGGAAGAATTAGCATAATATTTGCAATTCATCTTAAGTAACACTTTTAATACAACAAGTGACCTTAATATAGTTAGGAAGAAAGAAAAAAAGAGAAAAGGCTTAAAATATTTTCTTTGATCCAGGACGAAGTAGGATGATTGGTATTGAAGATATGCATGTACTTGGTCCAGTTCTCTTCTTAAAAGCAGAACATGGAAGAAAGCTAGCTTTTTGCTTCACATACACCTGTCTGAATCTGATGAATAAGCAAGAAGCTGCTAAACAGAACTCTGAGGACATAAGTACAGAAACCCGTATGCCTTTCTTTCTGCTTGTCTGTCATTCAAGACTGCTCCATAAGCTATTAAGATGTTTCTTCCAAACTAGCAAGAGGATCTGGATATAGTCCTCAGATGCCTAACACCTCTTAAACAAGGGCATAGAGCTGAACGGAGTCCTGAGAGCCACGATGTCATTTATTGAATCTATTACTTTGATGAAGATGACCATAGCCAGTTTGCTTACTTCACTTTTGCTTTTCAGTATTGACACCTGGTTTTACTTTTCCCTCAAGTGGACAGGCACTAATTGTTGCCCAGTGAATTCCCAATTCTCTAGACTTCTCCTGGAGATAACAAAAACTTTTTCTCATTCATCAATTCCTTTAATCAATTACTGCTGTATAGCAACCTGTTTTTCACCAGATGCTAAGGTCTATCACTGTCAGAAATCTTAATCTTGCGTCTAGCCCACATCTCCTTCAAGACTTTACTAAAATGCCATTTTCTCTGTGATGACTTCCTGCTTATTTTTCTCCATAACTTTTATCACCTTCTATAATGTACTTATGTTTATTTTCTCTCTCCCCCCACTAGAATATGAGTTTTAGGAGGGCAACGACTTTTATCTGTATGCTTCACTGACATATTCCCAGAACCCAGAAGGCTACCTTGCTTATAGTCAGTGCTTCATAAACATTTGTTGAATGAATGAATCTAGCTCCGTCTCTTTCATATTAGACCTTTCAGATGTTCACAGCTACCTGAATTAAATGAAGTTTGATCCATACCTTCTTAGATTTGTAATATCAAGTTTTGGTGATTGATTCTGCCTCTTACAGATGAGGCCATCACCATTCCTTTTCATTTTCTTCATGCTCTGCTAGCAGGCATCTCGCTTGGTTCTCCTATTCTCTCCTCAGAAGTATCCTAAATATTTCATATATCACTTAGTGGAGGGGAATCCAGGAAGGACCATGTTAGCAATTCACATACTTTACATCTCACAAAACCTGGCAGTAAACTCATCCCTTCCATGAAGCCTTTTACAGTTTGCACCACTAAACTCCTTTGACTTCTCTCTGTAGTACATTTTATTGGTCTATCTTTGCGTTTATTTACACATATATATTGGTACCCTTGGGTGCATGTGGCCCATTTTTCAATCCATAAACATACTGTCAGTTCTTCAGTGCAGATAGCAGGTTTACTTGAGAGGATTGCTCAGTTCCTACTGGGATCACCCCACTCCTGCCTTACATTCCCAAATGGGCTTCTCTTTAGACTACACAAAATCATTTTAAGAAACCAAAATAACTTTCCTTGGTAAAGGTGAAAAAATACGATTTTGTTTCTAAGAAACAATATTTACCACATAATTTCAAGAAGAAATAATAACTGGAGAATTGGAAAATTTGGTATTTAAAGGTCAGGATCAGAGGAGAGATTCTTCAGGATGTTGGAAGAATGTGAAAACCAGTGCCATTTCTCCTAGTGTTGTATATTTGAAGCTTGGTGGGAATTTTTGGCTACATCTCTGCTGACTGTGTCAGCACACGCAAGAATAGTGTGTGCTTTCTCAGATGAATGGCTTTTTGATAAGTTTGCTGCAATGATTCTGTTTAAGTAGGACCTTGGAAAAGACAAGAAGCAGCTAAAGAACAAAATGCACAGCATGTTACTCTGTAGGCTCATCAAAGGTACCCCAACTCAGAAGGGAAATTACAAGTTAAAAAAATCAGTGAGTTGTATCCTTTCAAAGGAAGTAACAAAAAGAAAGCTCAAGCAAACACCTTCCTATCCAGTGATACTCTATATACATAAAATTCTTATTGTTGCCGTTTTTCCTTTGACAAAACAAATGCCAATTTGCTCAAAACCAGGAAGTATATGAGTAGTTCTGAAAAAGGATCCGTTTATCATTTCTAGTCTTCCTCCCTTCAGTGGTTTGTCAAGGGATGAAGGGGCATATGCCTTCTTCCCAGTCTTAGCTATAGGTACAAAAAGTAAAATTGTCCTAGCCTCAGGGATTAAGTTTTTAATAATATCACTTTCAATTTATGTATATGAAGATCTGTTTGCTTCAGAACTTTCCCAGAGTTTCAGAATTTCTGATATCAGATAAATTTTATCATTAACTGTACACAGTCAGTAGATCATACACCCCTCCAGTGATGCAGCCCTGGTGTGGAATATATTGAATGTGACTTTATTACATTTTCCCTCACTCTTCCATCTTCTTAGGTCTTACCCATTTCAAAGGTCAAGGAATTGGTAACTTTGAATGTATAGGAAGAGTGGCTAGCTATTTTCTTTCAGAAATTCCAGGTGCCTGTCTAAATCTTGCTTACATTTTCCCTGAAACTTCCAAGGTCTGGAAGTGAATGCATTCAAAATGTTTGATAAGATGCTTTCCTGGAAGCTCTATGTTCTGGGGTGTTAGTATATTGATACTACACAAAGTGTAGATAAATAGAATATTTTTATTGGAGTTGATTTACAGTATCATATTAGTTTCAGTTGTGCACCATAGTGATTCAATATTTTTATAGATTATATTCCATTTAAAGTAATTACAAAATAATGGCTACATTTCCCTGTGCTATATAATATATCCTTCTTGCTTATCTATTTTATACACAGTAGTTTGCATCTCTTAATCCCATACCCCTGTCTTGGCCCTCCTCCCTTCCCTCTTCCCACTGGTATCCACTAGTTCGTTAGCTTGTTTTCTGTGTCTGTGAGTCTGTTTCTGTTTTGTATATATACTCATTTGTATTATTTTTTAGATTACACATATAAGTGATAACATATAGTATTTGCTTTTCTCTGACATTTCTCTAAGCATAATATTTCCATCCACATGGTTGCAAATGGTAGAATTTCATTCTTTTTTATGGCTGAGTAATATGCCATTGTGTGTATGTACCATATCTTTCTCCTTTATCCTCTCATCTGTTGATGGACACTTGGGTTGCTTCTGTGTATTGGCTGTTATAAATAATGCTGCTATGAACATCAGGATGCATGTATCTTTTTGAGTTAGTGTTTTCAATTTTGGGGGGATATATCCAGGAGTGGAATTGCTGGATCATATGGTAGTTCTATTTTTAGGTTTTTGAGGAACCTCCATACTGTTTTCCACAGTGGCTGCATCAATTTACATTTCCACCAACCGTATACAAGGGTTCCCTTTTCTTCACACCCTCTCCAGCATTTGTTGTGTTCTTTTTGATGTTAGCCATTCCAACAGGTGTGAAGTGATCTCATTGTGGTTTTGATTTGCATTTCAAATAGATAAAATTTTTAAATGTCTCTCCCCCTCCCCTCCCTCTCTCTGAGTATGTGCACTTGAGTATTTAAATAAAATAAAATATATAAACAATAAAATCAAACCAAATTTTAAAATGGGCAAAAGGCTTGGACAGACACTTCACAGAAGTGGAAATGGTAATGACCAATAAAAACATGAGAAGATATACAAATGCCATTAATCATTAGGAAAATTCAAGTTACATCCACGATGAGATATCAGTATGTACACTAGAATGACTCAAATTCAGAAGACTAACAACACCCAATGTTGAAGAGGGTGTAGAGCTACCATATCTCTCATATATTTACATGGGAGTGTAAAATGGTGCAATTGCTATGACTAAACACATAACTGCCTACCTTATGATACAGCAATCCCTCTAGTAGATATTTTCCCAAGAAACATGAAAACATATGTCCACACAAAGATTTGTAAAAAAATGTTTATAGTAGCTTTAGTTATGATAGAAATATGTTGAAAATTATCTAACTATTCATCAGTAAGAGAATGAATTAAAAATTTTGATACATCCATAATGGACTACTATTCAACAACCAAAAGGAGAGAACTATAGATGCCTGCAACAACATGGATGAATCTTAAAAATATACTCAGTTAAAGAAGCCAGATCCCAAATGGTACTCACTGCACAATTCCATTTTTGAATTGCTACCATAGGAGAAACAAAGCTATAGAGATGGAAATCATAAAAGTGGTTGCCTCTGGGAGGTGCAGGGGGATAGATCAGAAAAGGACAAGAGACATTTTAGGGTGATGGCAATGCTGTATATCTTGATTGAGGTATTGGATTTAGGTGTAGACATTTGTCAAAGCTAATCAAAGTGTACTCTTAATAGTTGTATATATACTGAATGTAATAATAACGTAATAAAAAATTAAAAAGAATGTCATAGCGAAAGTTGAATAGATATTAGCCTGGACTAACTTTAGATACTGATTTCCATTTCCAAAATTATGCACAGTGGCCTTGCTAATTTCTATCTTAGAGTAACTCTAAAATATGAGTCACACAGAAGAGTGAAAGCCAATTGTAATATGGAATGTGAAGAAACTTCTTTTCATATACACTTTGGAAAAATTATATTTCTTTAAAGTAAAACTAGAAAACAGATCCTTATGATAAATTTAGATTTGATAAATTCTGAAAATAAAATGTTAACATACATCTTCAGTTGGAAAATATTTTATTCAGAACTATAATTAAAACCAAGGGAAGGGGCTTCCCTGGTGGCGCAGTGGTTGAGAGTCTGCCTGCCGATGCAGGGTACACGGGTTCGTGCCCCGGTCCGGGAGGATCCCACATGCCGCGGAGCGGCTGGGCCCGTGAGCCATGACCGCTGAGCCTGCGTTTCCGGAGCCTGTGCTCCGCAACGGGAGAGGCCACAACAGTGAGAGGCCCGCATACCGCAAAAAAAAAAAAAAAAAAAAAAAGGGAAATTTTGTTTTAAAGGCTTTTTCCAAAGAGCCTGCCCCATAGAGTGTTCTGCCTATGTTTTCCTCTAAGAGTTTTATAGTGTCTGGCCTTACATTTAGGTCTTAATCCATTTTGAGTTTATTTTCGTGTATGGTGTTAGGGAGTGTTCTAATTTCATACTTTTACAGGTAGCTGTCCAGTTTTCCCAGCACCATTTATTGAAGAGGCTGTCTTTTCTCCAGTATACATATAACTGATTCACCTTGTTATATAGCAGAAACTAACACAACATTGTAAAGCAATGATACTTCAGTAAAGATGTTAAAAAATAAATAAGTAAACAAAGAGCCTGCTCCAGAGGTGAATTGACATTCTCCCTTCTGGAAAAGAATACTGCTGCCAGACTTGCAGGGGTGCTTTTCCAGTTAACTAAAATATCTAAAGTCCCACTGAACACTCCATATCACAAGGGAACGTAGTATATAAAGTAGATAAAACTAAAGTCACTTTGTTGAAGAGTATGTGAGAAGCCCGAGGTTCAGTGCTAAATGTTTCTCCAATGCCTTTCTCTCCCCACAACCATGATCCCTGAAGCCACTCCTTTCTTTATCCAAGTCTAAGGAGCAACTTAAAATCACTGACCAATTCAAGAATAGTAATGAAACTAGTATTCCTTTGGGAGTAAAATGTATAATCTTGAGCTCCAACAAGCTATCCAGCCTTGAGAACCATCAGTGGGGTTAAGAAATATACATGTGATGCTTATAGTCATTTAATAGTACATTAAAGAAGAGGAATAATGACAGAGACTTGAGATAGAAATAACAGGGGAAGAGAGTAGAGGGAGATACCGCAAAATAGTGGGGAGCTTCTGGTGGTAAACAGTGCACTGTTACTAGTCGTAACTGCCATGGAAGTACTAATGCCTTAGATTTTTTATGTACGTGGATAGAATTTTTCTTTTAGTTTCTTCTGAGCCTCAGCCTGGAATGTCTGGAGACTTTGGTGGCATGGCTATGTAGAAAACACCTGATTTGGATCAAGAGGCAAGCCTGTGTACTAGCTCTCAATTCCATGGAGGAAAAAAAGCCATTTCAAAGAACAAAATCAACTAGTAGTTTGGTCTCCCGAATTTTTAATTCTCCCAGTGGCTATGTAGGTCTGAGATAGATGAATAAGGTGTACCATGAGTTGAAAGTAGACTTCTAAAAGATAAAAGTGACAGAGTATATGAGGAAAGAGTAAAGGAGGTCCTGGCAGCTCCAGGGGTTAATATGTTTGAGCTGACTCTCTTCAGGTTTTTGAAAGTAAGCCCTACACAAGGTCAAACTGAAGCCAGAATTTATTCTGTTAACTGATTCCCTTTTACCATCCCAACCAAAGCCTCTTGTGCTGGTACTGTGACACCTGAGTCAGCTCCGGTGTGAACTAAGAAGTCTTCAAAGTTTATTTGCCAGATCCCTGCCTGCAGACCTCTCTTGAGTGCTCCTCATCTCCTTTCTTGGCCATTTCATTTTCTATGTTCACACTATTAATACGTATGACACATTTCCATCAGTAGCATCTCTTAATATAACATCTATTATTGCTTGTAGTAATTCTTAAATAGTAAGAGTGGGTTGCTTGTGTACAGTTTCAAAATTCTACCCATGCTAAGACCTTATTCTCATCGGTTATACTTAATGCCCTACTCTATTAAGGCCTTATCCTGCAGCACCTCACACTATTAATCATTCTCTGCTCTTCTTCCTCGTCAAAATATAACTGGGTCTTCTTTGTCGAAGCCAAACTCTCTGTAGGGTGAGTGTTGATGTTGATTTGGTAATGAGTTGAGCTATCGTGTTTAATACACATTTTGGTATACATTAACAAATTAAAATGTTACTTAGCATGTTGGTTATGCACCTGTTCAGTTACTGACTGTGTGACTTTTGGCAATGTGTTGGTCCTCTCTGAGCCTCAGTTTCCTTAATAATGAAATGAGAATCATGAAGAAAAATTCCAAAATCAAATTAACTTAGTAAAATGAGCACTAAGAGGACAAATGGAATAATGGATGTAAAGCACTTAAGTAATGCATAGCACAGAGTAGTAGCTCTCATTTATTAAAAGCTTACCACTAATGTTATTAGTTAAATGCATATGATTTCAAGGCCCTAATATCAAGGCTCTCTGATACTAGGCCTTGGTACAAGAAGAGCTGAGCCCTTAATGGATCTCATATAGTACTATGTAGATAGATAACTGTATCATTTTCCCAAGTGGAATGTTGGTCTTTATAGCAACTAAAAGAGCAGAAAAAATATTTGGAAAATGCTGGAATTATTCAGGGTGGATTTTTCTAAAGCACAGTTCTCTCCCTGATGAAGAACATAACCATGCACTCAACAAACGTAACCTAAACATATGCCAACATAATGGATATTATTCCAGGAAATAAACAACTATTAATATATAATTACAAATAATATTTATTATGCTTAGTGAAATAAGTCAGAGAAAGACAAATACTGTATGTTATCACTTATATTTGGAATCTATAAGATGTAACAAACTAGTGAATATAACCAAAAAGAATCCAAGTCACACATATAGAGAACAAACTCATGGCTACCAGTAGGGGGTGAAGGAGCATTATAGGGTTGGGGGTATGGGAGGTACAAACTATTGGGTATAAGATAGGCTACAAGGATGTGTTGTACAACACAGGGAATATAGCCAATATTTTGTAATAACTGTAAATGGAGTGTATCCTTTAAAAATTATATTTTAAAAAAATCCAGTTGTGATATTCATTGAGGTTGCGTTGAATCTGTGGCACAGTTTGGGAGAGTATTTCCATGATAACAATACTAAATTTTCTAATCATTAACAAAGTGTTTCTTTCCGTTTATTTAAGTCTTCTTTAATATATTTCAACTACATTTTATAGTTTTTATTCTATAAGTCTTATACTTCCTTTGTTAAGTTTATTCCAAAATATTTCATTATTTTATCGTAAATGGAACTGTTCATTTACTTACATACTTAGACAAGTTTTTTAAACATGTATATCTCATGTATACGTCGGAGATACCCAGGGAAAAAAGTTAAACTGCGTAAGAGATGACTTAGAATTCAGGTTTAAATATCTTAAGCTGTTTTTGGATGTGGGGATGCAAATTATGGAATGAACAGGAAAACTATGGTAAACAAAAATAAAGTTTGTCATGCAGATTTAAATCAGTTTCTTCTCCATTGATAAGAATATCTTGTGATTTAGTCATTCTTCTCTCTCCCAGCACAGGGAGGTTGATACCCTTACAAGGGGTGACTTCTTTTATAATTGTTCATTTCCCTCACAAAAGAGTGAATTCTCCTCTGTTTTTAGAGCTTCTCCTGTGTCTGCTGTTTCTCAAAATATTAACCTTAAAATGATCCTTATTCTAAAGAGGTATATTCTGGAGTGGTATATTCTGCCACCCTTACATTCCCTGACTTTGAAGTATCCTTAACAAGTGTCACAGTCCAGAAAGTGAGTTGGTAGATTGCTCGGTATATCATTGAACTAGTTTCTCATTCCTGAGAAAAGTGAGTTCAGTTAAACAGTTGTGTCTGATTTCAGGAGATGATGTTTCAGGTGCACTGCCACTAACGTTAGGCATCTGTGTGGTGTGAGCAATCATGTATTTAATAAGAGGCATTTCTATTGATAAAAAGAAAAAGGTTAATAGTTGGAAACTTATTTCTGAATCTGAAAAGCAGTCAATTGAGAAGATTTCTAGATTTGAACTCAAAGCATCTTTTGCAGTTTGAATGTCTTTGATGGTAATATCAGTGTTCCAGTGAACTTTCTGAGTGGTTTGTTACAGCAGCATGTGTGAAGATTTCCATACATTAGCTGTTGTGGTGATTTCTCTGAAGTTTTTATCAAGTTAGCTAGCTTCAGCTTGCAGGGCTTGGGGGAAAGGGCAGTTTTAGTTTATAGTGACTCCAAGTCAGAAGAGTGGAAGAAAATTTGAGATATTAGTTTGGAGCATTGTAGCCTGATATTATTGGAGGAAACTAGAAGAATTCAGGCACCAGTCCAGTTTACAGAGGGAAAATAAACCTCAAAGACAATTAATAGGACCAGATTTTGATATCCGTAAAGGTGCACTATAGTTTTCTATACTTTTCTATTGAAACATAGATTTTCTATCAACAGTAATCCCCATTTTTACCAAAGATAATCACAGTTAGACTAATTTGTTTGTTTGCAAAATAAATACAGTATCATTAAACTTGGCCTGATTATTTAAATAACTACAGCAAGAATAGTGATTGACCATATAGGTCATCTTTAAGTCTACTTTGCTAGAACATTTAAAAAGAAATATCAGATTGAGCTTTTAAAAATATCTCATGTCTAGGAGGTTAAGCCAAGGACTTACCATCAAACTTCACCTGCGCTACCTATAGATTTGCATGAATTCTTCCCTTCTCAAGGTCCGCAAAATATCCTCAGGTTACTGGGACTGTCAGGAATTGTTCTTCCTTACTATACTATAAGGCTGTGAAGCCTGTAAGACAGGTAACAGGCCATTTTTTCCCCAAGTGACTTTATTGGCTCCAGGAAGTAAGCTATAGTTTCTCAAAATAATCTGGTTGTATCTGACTCAATGCATGTTCTCAAATATGACATTCCAGTCAAGGTCTTAATAAAATGGACATTTCCAATTGTGTTCCTATTGTAAGGAGAACAGATTCTTATTAAATTTATGCAAATAATGACATTTATATGAAAATAAGAGTGCTAAATAAGAGTTTCTGCATTCTAAAGGGATCAGGTGGGAAGAAAAAAATTTCAGTTCTCTTTACAAAGTTATCATTTACCAAATATTTGTAAGTTATAGATAGCTTAAGAAAAAAGAGAAAAAGAGTTTCTTTAAATTTAGAAATCAAAACATTAGTCAATAATGTTTCAAACAAAAAGTCATAAAAATTATAATTATCCTCATTGATCCATTGAATCCAATTTAATTAATTTCTGTTTTGCTTGATCTTGAGTCAGTCGTTTTATGAATCAGTTTCTTCATTAGAGTATTGGACGTTCTTACCCAGTTCAGTGGTATGGTGTTAATGCTATCCAAATCCTCTACTTGTCAGAGCCTTTCCCATCCATTCTTTTTGAGGATGAGCACTTTTGTCTGTAGTTGATGGCAATAGCTTTCAGGAAAGCATCAGAATAAAACAGTAACTGTTTGTGGATGACAAAAGAGTTAAAAATGGCCATGGATAAAGATCTGGTGAGAGTTAATTATAACTTAACAAGGAAATTTGGTTATTTCCATGATATACAACATTTAAAGGTAATATTTGAAATTATGACTGATTATATGAATAAGGACAAATTTATACAAATTTTATACTATTCCTGGAGCACATATTAATACACTTAGAATCATACAAATATAACCTAAAGAAGGTTTAGCATCACTTTTTATTTTGAAAACATTCCTGTGCATTTAACATATCAAATAAGCTTAACTAGTGTAATAACTCTCTTTTCATAAGGAGAGAGAACAAATTCTTTTGAGATTACCCAGGAACCTTCTGGAAAATCCCAAAGTTAGTTCAAGATCAAAAAGACTTCATTTATAATTTGGTTTTGGGACGTTGTCTAAAATGTAACAAGGTTTAAAACACTTGATTCAATATGACCACAGGTTACGGTGCAAAAATACTAAGTTATCCATTTAATCAAAGTGATGATTAAAAGATTTCAAAGGCAAATACAAGGTTACATAGTTGTAAGAGGAACTTAATTTTTTTTAATAGAGAAGACTCAGTTTCTTAAGTAATCAAAGACCTGATAATGACATGAAATACAGGAAATTATTTTGGTTAGAACAAAATCTTTGTTTCCTAAATGAATTACTCAACAAATGAAGAAAAATTGTGTAAGCAAGTGCCAATTTTTGGTTGGTACATACATACACATACCAAAAATCTACAGATATGTACAAACAGAGGTCTTGTATCTTTCATTTAAAACTTTTAGCCATGTGTCAGGTATAATAATACAAAACTCCCTAGTTTATAAGAGAATAGCTGGAATACAAATTGTGTTTCTGGAAGATGGAATAAGTTAAGGTTACCCACCAAGATGGCTAAAACGTTTTACTAAAATTTGTGGAGAAAACTTTTAAGATTTTTCATTTGCCCAGTTTGTTTCCAAATCACTCCATTTTCCCCCTTCTAGTGAGTCATCTCCTTTAAGTTTGCATTTCAAAGAGATGACTCTTGGGTCCCAGAGAAGACAGGGTCGAAATTATACATCTCAAAGGCAACAGAAAGGATGTAACTCTTCTCCAAGAAGGAGTGTTGGGGCACATTTGTGTATTATCAGCAATCTAGGGTAATTTAGTTTATCCCTTTTTCCTTAAGTACAGGCCAGTTCTTTTTCAAATGTGCAGATCTTTTACAATATCTGTGAGCATTCTGAGATTAATAGAGGAGGTTTGGGGATTGGTAAGAAAGACAGGTAGGCTTTGAATTGTTTCTAGAGGCACATTTCTGTTCCTGTAAAGACTCTATTTGTAAACAAGGAAAGTTGTTTTTAGTTCCTGAAAGAATTGGATCTACAACCAGAATGGTATCAAAGGGCTGACCCACCCATCCAACTATATTATCTTCAGTTTGCTTCTTTATATCAGGAGATTTCCAGCTAAGATGGAAATCAAAAGATCTCTATGCTCTAGATTTAGAGCTGTGTGTCTTGCTTGGTAATGTTTTAAAAAATTGTTCCACAAATTATTGAAGACGTTTCTTTCCCTTTGAGTACATAGTTCCATTTTAGCTTATGAGAAAATACCTTTTAGAAAATAGTTCCAGAGCGATTTCAACAGGATGGTAGAGTAGGAGATCCTGGCACTCACTCCCCCACAGAAAACAACTGGACAGTTATCCATTGGGCTAAGTGATTAGAGAAACATGGGCTTGAATCAAGCTCTGCAATTCACTAACTGTATAACTTTGGGTAAATCACTAATTCATTGTGAGTGTCAAATTCAATATTTTTAAAAGGGACATGATGATACCTGTCTGGTAGGGTCACTCCAGTGATTAAATGGGATTATGTATGTAGTGTTCCTAATAAATGCTTCAACATTATGAGTAATAAATGGTGATTATACCTATTGTTGTTTGTCCCAGACTTGAAGAGTCTACATTCAAAACCATTTCTGTTGTTTTTAAACAATTTCTCTCGTATCACATAGTACAGGGTTTACATATAGTTTGCCAGATGACTGAATCAATCCCCGAATCAATGTCCTTACCCTGTAACTTTTGGTTGAGCACTTCTATAATATTTTGAGGGCATTTTAAATACAGCCACAGTCTCTCACTCAGAAATAACAGTTACAGGGCTTCCCTGGTGGCGCAGTGGTTGAGAGTCCGCCTGCCGATGCAGGGTACACGGGTTCGTGCCACGGTCCGGGAAGATCCCACATGCCACGGAGCGGCTGAGCCCGTGAGCCATAGCCGCTGAGCCTGCACGTCCGGAGCCTGTGCTCCACAACGGGAGAGGCCACAACAGTGAGAGGCCCGCGTACCACAAAAAAAAAAAAAAAAGAAAAACAGTTACAAATGAAGGACTCCATGACTCTAACATTTACCTCCAGGATTTGCCTCTTTCCAACAATATCGTAGCTAGTAGTTCCGGGGGAACACAAAGGATTTACTTCTGTGAACTTAAGTTATCGTGAGAAAAATATGAATTGCAGGTGAATGAGGCCCTACCAAAATGAGGAGAAAACTTGTACTTCCTCTTTTATTTATTTATTTTTTTAAATTGAAGTATAGTTGATTTACACTGTTGTGTTAATACTTCCCCTTTTAAAATACTAGTCCTTTCTATGCTTCAGCCATAGATACTGAGGTAATTTTCACTTGAAGAAGGGAAGTTATGGAGCATATCCATATTTTCAGACTGTCAGCAGATGGCAAGAGCATGTGCTGGGATTCCCTAGGCTGGCAGTTTGCACTTTCCGGACCCTGCCAGAGAACAACCATCCAATACTTAATATTCAACCATCAAAGGTATTTCTTAGTTTCTGTTTATGAAACTCAATAGCTGCAAAGATTCCTCTTTTAATGCCTCTGACTCATTTTCATCTTTCCTGATATCTGACCACACCTGAGCTTTTAAGCCGACTTGCCACAAAATGAGTGTTACCAACTTGACAAAGTTTTATTCCGGCTTTGTTACTAGGGCCCTTTAGGCTGTGAAGGACTCTTTAAAGCGTGGATTTGTTTGTAACAGATGTAGACACTTGACTTGTTTATAGAAAGGAATCTGTGTAAGCTTGCCAGGGAGCACATGAGGTTGTCTCTGAATGTATGAGCAGTGTCATCATTGTCCTTGAAGGAGAACACCTGCTGTGGTGCCATCACCAATTAGCTCTTCTCTCCCCCCCCCCCACCCCCCGCCTTCTCCCTCTCCAGGAGGCTTACTCTTCAGTTCCTTGTGTTCTGAAGCTTCACAGGATTCTTTTCTGTGGGGAATTATGTGAATCAGAATACTACGTGGCTTTTCTAAAATGTCTGTGGCTCCTTGGTTACACAGAATATGTGGTTTTCTCTGGCACACTCTATTCAACCAAAGGATGTGATTTTAAAAGAAGTTTGACTGAGGATTTTACAAGTCACTTGTTAAATAGTAAAATGATGTGACTGATTAGATCGTTTTTATCATTGAACATTGAAATTCACCATCCCCATCTTTAATCTACTGAAAAAAATTGATTGCAAAGTGGTGATAGACAGAATAGTTTGTTTCCCCAAAGCAGGCCTTGTTAAGTATCGTGATCTTTTCCTGACCCAGAGTTCCCAAGGCCTAATATGGAGATTGCAGACAAACAAAACAGCTGGTCACATATGCGTTTTGCTTCGTCCATACTGTGTTAGTCTATATAGTGTTTTAATTTTTATTTATTTATACACATTTAAAAACAGGAAATTTCACATAACAGTCCACATAAATGGCTTTTTTGAACAAGAAAAATATAAGATCTGGTACGTTGGGCCTGCATTCGTGCATACCAATATTTGGCTGGGACTGAGTAATAGCCTTTAAGAGGCATGCACTCTCCATTCTTCCACCATCTTCATCACTTTTTGTTGTATCACCAAATCTAAAGCTTAGTGTTGATTGCCATTTATCATATTAAATATGGCCTTTAAATGTGCAACCCTTGGTATGTCTTGAGGTGCCTTTTTATGTATCCTGTATCTAACTTTCAAACGATAAATTTATAGATTTGTGGATCTTTGAATGAAGAAAATATATGGCATCAGTATAGCCATATGTATTAGTTTCCTATTGTGGCTGTAAGAAATTAGTACAAAAAAAAAGAAATTAGTACAAACTTAATGATTTTAAACAGCACACATTTATTCTCATAGTTCTGGAGGTCATATACCTTAAATGAATCTTACAGGTAAAAACCAAGGTGTGGATAGAGCTGATTCATTCTCCCAACCAAGATCATAGCCTTCAAGGCTCTGAAGGGAGAATCTATTTCCTTGCCTTTTGCATCTTCTATAGTGTGTTCCTTGGCTTATGGTATATCCCTCATGTCACTCCAATCTCTAGATTCTGTTATCACATCTTCTACTCTGACTTTAATCCTCTTACCTCCCTTTTATAAAGATCCTTGTGATCACATTGAGACCATCAGGATAATTCAGGATAACTTCTCCATGTCAAGATACTTAATCATATCTGTAAAGTTTCTTTTGCCATGTAAGGTAACTTATTCGCAGGTTCTGGGGATTAGGATATGGACACCTTTGGGGAGCCATCATTCAGCAAACGACACCGTGTCATCACTCAGGCCAACCATTCATGGAGATAAAGTTATTAGTGGGGGGCGTTTACTTCAGCAAAGCCTTTTCAACTTAAAAGTAAGTCCTTAATGAAGAAATAGTCAGAATTCAGGCAGAGATAGGCAGCTATCTGTAGACATCCAGCCAAAAAATCTTAGAAGCTTATTGTGTTCAGAGAATTTGCAACTTAAAAATTATTCAAAATGATAAATTTATTAGAATCTTTACCTTATCGATCATGAGAAAATTATAAGCTTTGTCAATATTTTGGGCACACAGATGTCTCTAGTAATTTTCATTCAGCAAGATATTTTCAGGACAATCATAGATCCTCTAATCTGTAAATGCAGCAATGAAAGATGATTTTTTAAACAAAAATTATGCTTAAAAACAAGCCAACCATTCCTGTGGATCAGAAATTGAAAATAAATACACAATTGTAAGCTAAGGCTAAAATTATGGTCTACTGAGCTTTGCAACTGGAAGCAGGTAGAGGTGGCCCAGAGATCAATTACTGTGGAGGACAAAAATATTGCTGGTAGGACTACAGAAAGTTTCATTGAGTGAAATCAGGGACCTGAAGTGGTATTCTCCCTATGATGAAAAGAACCCGAAAAAAAGTCTGTTACTGTTGTTCCATTACTGTTATAAAAGCCACTGGGTAGTAGCTTTTATAAAGTTTAATAACTGGAGTGGTGGGTGTAAGTAGGAAAAGTCACAGAAAAAAGGACCTGAACTAGACAACTACAAGCTTAGTGACTGTGTCTTACCTGGATTCCACAGAAGACATCAACAGGCAGAGTGCTGATTTTTTTAAAATTAGGGAGTACAATCTTAGGAGCAGAAGTAAAAGAAAAATAAGACTAGAAGGTAAAAAAAAAAGTAAAATTTAATGCAGCATAATTGGAGATGTTGCAGGTTGGGTTCCATACCACTGCAAGAAAATATTGCAAAAAAGTGAGTCATTCAAATTTTTTGGTTTCCCAGTGCATATAAAAGTTAAATTTACACTACATTATAGTCTATCAAGTGTGTAATAGCATTATGTCTAATAAACAGTGTACATACCTTAATTTTAAAAGTATTTTATTGCTAAAAACTGCTAACCATTATCTGAGCCTTCAGCAAGTCATAGTAGGAACATTAAAGATTACTGATCACAGATCACCATAACAAATACAATAATCATAAAAAAATTGATATATTGTGAGAATTCCAAAATGTGACATGGAGATACCACAAAGTGAGCAAATACTGTTGGAAAAATGGTGCCAATAGACTTGCTTGACACAGGGTAGCCACAAACCTTCAATTTGTAAAAAACACAATAACTGTAAAGTGCAATAAAGTGAAGCACAATAAAAAGATGTATGTCTGTGTCAGGATGAGGTACCAAGCCTGCCACCACTTGATACTAAATTCAACTAGTTTCTCAATCATACAGAACCTTCTTGCAAGAGACCAAATAATTGCTCCTTAGGAAAATCTATCTTGGGAAGAAACTGAAAAGAATTACATGCCAGCTTCTGTCTCCTATTGGTTAAAGTTTTACCCCTGAGGTTTTAATTCCAACACTTTGGTGGAGCATGTGCTAATATGTTTCTGTGTCAAGAATCCTAAGCAAAGAAAATGAAGGATCTAGTGCATAATGAGGTGAGGAATATTCAGGCAGTTCTCACTTGAATTTGGTTACTCACTGGCAGCTTGGACTAGAATGAATGGCCAAAGACCCTGAAGACAAATGAGGCTAAGAGAATCTGAAAAGTCAGATGAAAACTGTTCGACACATATTGGAATTGTTATACCTTGTGTATCACCATAGCTTCATGAGTCCCAAGTCATTACTGTAAGATGTCACTCTGAGGGAGGGAAAAAGCAAAAAAATATTCCACTCAAGTTGACCCTTCTAAATAAAATGTCAAAATATAGGAGAACAGATAACACTAAGAAAGAAATACAACTACTCAAAAGTTGAGAAATAAATTTATAGAAAACAAAGTTCAAATAATTGAGCAAATTCAAATTATACCAAGTAATATGTTTAATATCATCTAAGATGGGTTAAACTATAACTCACTATATGTTTTATACAGCCAGCGAACTAAAGATGATTTATACGTTTTTAAATGTTTGAAAAAAATCAAAATAAAAATAATATTTTGTGACACTTATATGAATTTCAAATTTTAGTGCCTTCAAATAAAGTTTTAATTGAGACATAACCAAAATTTTTTACCTATTATATATAATTGCTTTCACATTATAAAGGTAGAGTTAAATATTTGCAGTAGAGAACATATCCCTTTAAGCCTCACATATTTATTATTTGGTCCTTTACAAAAAAAAAAAAGTTTGCTAACTCCCAGATCTAAGACATAAAGGAAGAAATAAAATACAAAAACAAAAAATTAAGTTATTAAATAAAAGCATGCAATTATGAATCATAAACAATGTACATAAAAAATAATTGGAACCTCAATAAAGGAAATATATAGTAATTTCTTTTTAATGTTAATTTAAAATTTTTTAAATTTGATTTGTTTTTTAATTGAAATATAGTTGATTTACACTATTATATTAGTTTCACGTGTGCAGCATTGTGATTCAGAATTTTTGCAGATTATACTCCATTAAAATTTATTATAAGATAATGGCTATAATTCACTGTGCTATACAATATATACTTGTTGTTTATCTAGTTTGTACATTACTAGTTTATATCTCTTAAGCCCATACCCCTAATTGGCCCCTCCCCCATTCCCTCTCCCCTTTGGTAACCACTTGTTTGTTTTCTATATTTGTGAGTCTGTTTCTGTTTTGCATATTAAGTCTTTTGTATTATTTTTTTAGATTCCACATATATGTGATATCAAACAGTATTTGTCTTTCTCCATCTGACCTACTTGACTAAGCATAGTATTCTCTAGGTCTACCCACCTTGCTGCAAATGGCAGAGTTTTATTCCTTTTTATGACTGAGTAATATTCCATTGTATATATACCACATCTTCTTTATATATTCATCTATTGATAGGCACTTTGGTTGCTTCCATTATATTGCTATTGTACATAGTGCTGTTAGGATCATTGTGGTGCGTTATCTTTTTGAGTTAGTGTTTTTGTATTTTCTGGATATATATCCAGGAGCAGAATTGCTGGATTATATGGTAGTACTACTTTTCATTTTTTGAGGACTTTCCATACTGTTTTCCATAGCAGCTGCACCAATTTAAATTCCCACCAACAATGTACAAGGTTTCCCATTTCTCCACATCCTCACCAACATTTCTTATTTGTAGACTTTTTAATGTTAGCTATCCTGACAGGTGTGAGATGATACATCTCATTGTTTTGGTGTGCATTTCTCTGAAAATTAGGGATGTTGAGCATCATTTCACGTGCCTATTAGCTATCTGTATGTTTTCTTTGGAGAAGTGTCTATTTAGGTCTTCTGCCCACTTTTTGATTGGGTTGTTTGATTTTTTGTTATTGAGCTTTATGAGCTGTTTGTATATTTTGGAAATTAATCCCTTGTTGGTTGCATCATTTGCGAATATTTTCTCTCATTCTGTAGGTTGTCTTTTCATTTTGATGGTGTTTTCCTTCGCTGTGAAAAAGCTTATAAGTTTAATTAGGTCCCATTTATTTATTTTTGCTTTTATTTCTTTTGTCTTGGGTGACTGATCCAAGAAAATATTGTTACAGTTTATGTCAAAGAGTGTTCTGCCTATGTTCTCTCCTAGGAGTTTTATGGTTTCAGGTCTTAACATTTAGGTCTTTAAACAATTCTGAATTTATTTTTGTGTATGGTGTGAGGGAGTGTTCTCATTTCATTCTTTTACATGTGACTGTCCAGTTTTCCCAGCACCACTTGTTGAAGAGACTATCTTTTCTCCATTGTATATTCTTGCCTCCTTTGTTGCAGATTAAGTGACCATAGGTATGTGGGTTTATTTCTGGACTCTATTCTGTTCCATTGATCTAGGTGTCTGTTTTTGTGCTAATAACAAGCTGTTTTGATTACTATAGCTTTGTAGTATAGTCTGAAGTCTGGGCAGGTGATACCTTCAGCTTTGTTCTTTTTTCTCAAAATGCCTTGGGCAATTCAGCATCTTTTTTGAATCCATATGAATTTTACAATTATTTGTCCTAGTTCTGTGAAAAACATCATGGGTGTTTTGATAGGGATTGCATTAAATCTATGGATTGCATTAAATCTATGGATTGCTTTGGGTAGTATGGCCTTTTTTTTTTCCTTAGATTCCATATATATGTGTTAGCATACGGTATTTGTTTTTCTCTTTCTGACTTACTTCACTCTGTATGACAGACTCTAGGTCCAGCCACCTCACTACAAATAACTCAATTTCTACAAATAACTACAAATGTATCAATTTACATTCCCACCAACAGTGCAAGAGGGTTCCCTTTTCTCCACACCCCCTCCAGCCATTTTAACTACATTATTTTTTCCAATCCAAGATCATGGGATATATTTTCTTCCTTTGTATCATCTTCAGTTTCCTTCATCAGTGTTCTATAGTTTTCAGAGTATAGTTCTTTCACTTCCTTGGTTTACTTTATTCCTGTATATTTTATTTTGTTATAAGATTTTAAATGGGATTTTTTAAACTTTCTGTTTCTGATAGTGATTAACTATTATAGAAAACAACAGATTTCTGTATATTAATGTTGTATCCTGTAACTTTGCTTAATTCATGTATTACTTCTAATAGTTTCTGGGTGGAGAGTTTTGTTTTTTCTCTATAAAGTATATGTAATCTGCAAATAGTGACAGTTTTACTTTTTTCCTTCCAATTTGGATTCCTTTTATTTATTTTTCTTTTCTAATTGTTGTGGCTAGGACTTCAAATACTGTGCTAAATGGAAGTGACAAGAATAGGCATTTTTGTCTTGTTCCTAAATTTAGAGGAAAGGCTTTCAGCTTTTCACCATTGAGAATGATGTTAGCTGTGGGTATGTCATGAAAGGCCTTTATTTTGTTGAGATATTTTCTCTCTATACCCACTTTGATGAGAGGTTTTTATCATGAATAGATTTTGAATTTTGTCACATGCTTTTTCTGCATCTATTGAGATGATCAAGTGAATTTATCATTCCTTTTGTTAATATGGTTTATCATATTAATTTGTGAATGTTGAACCATCCTTGTGTCCCTGGAATAAATCCCACTTGATCAGGGTGTATGATCCTTTTATATATTGTTGGATTTGGTTTGCTAATATTTTGTTGAGGATTTTTACATATATATTCATCAAAGCTATTGGCCTGTAATTTCCTTTTTTGTGGTGTCTGTGTCTGGTTTTGGTATTAAGGTAATGGTGGCCTAGTAGAATGAATTTGGCAGTATTCTGTCCTCTTCAGTTTTTTAGAATAGTTTGAGAAGGATAGATATTCGTTCTTTTCAAAATATTTTGCAGAATTCCTATGTGAAGCTGTCCAGTCCTGGAATTTTGTTTGCTGGTAGTTTTTCTTTTTAAGTTGCAAATTCAGTTTCATTGTTACTAGCGATCAGTCTGTTCAAATTGTCTGTTTCTTCTTGATCTGGGCTTTGCAGGTTGTATGTTTCTTGAAATTTGTCCATTTTTTCTATGTTGTCAGATTTGTTGGCGTGTAACTGTTCATAGTATTCTCTTATTATTTTTCTGTATATCTGTGTTATGGATTGTTATTTCTCCTTTTTTCTTTCTTTCTTTTTTTAAAATTTGTGTCCTGTCTACTTCTTGGTGAGCCTGGCTAAAGGATTTTCAATTTTGTTTATCTTTTTAAAAAAACCCAATCTTGGTTTCTTTGATCTTTTCTGTTGTGTGTTTTTTTTAAATCTCTATTTTATTTATTTCCTCTCTGATCTTTATTATTTCTTTCCTTTTGCTGACTTTGGGCTTTATTTGTTCTTTCTAATTCCTTCAGATTGTAGGTTAGGTTGTTTATTTGAGATTTTTCTTATTTCTTAGTTTTCTTTTGCAGCCTTTAGAATTCTCTATTTTTACTTTTTCCTTTTAATTATGATATGTCTTGGTGTGGGTCTGTTTGGGTTCGTTCAGCTTGTTTGGGACCCTCTGTGCTTCCTGTACCTACATATCTGTTTCCTTATTTAGGTTTGGAAAGTAGTCAGCCATGATTTCTTCAAAAGCATTTTCAATCCCCTTCTCTCTCTTCTTCTGGAACCCCTATAATGTGAATGTTGGAACACTTAATGTTATATCAGAGATCTTTTAAATTGCTTTCATTTTTTAAAACTTGTTTTTCTTTCTGCTGTTCTAATTGGATTGTTTCTACTGTTCTGTCTTCCAAATCACTTATGCATTTTTCTGTATTACTTAGTCTGCTGCTCATTTCTTCTAGTGTGCTTCTCATTTCAGCTATTGATTTCTCCATTTCTGATTGGGTCTTTTTCATACTTTCTAGTTCCTTGTTAAAATGTTCGCTGTGTACATCAATGCTGTTTCCTCATTCAGTTAACATTTCTATTACCAATGTTTTGAACACTTTATGTGGCAGATTGTTTTTATTTATTCATTTATTTTTTAACATCTTTATTGGAGTATAATTGCTTTATATTGTTGTGTTAGCTTCTGCTGTATAACAAAGTGAATCAGCTATACGTATACATATATCCCCATATACCCTCCCTCTTACATCTCCCTCACCCTCCCTATCCCACCCCTCTAGGTGGTCACAAAGCACCAAACTGATCTCCCTGTGCTATGTGGCTGCTTCCCACTAGCTATATATTTTACATTTGGTAGTGTATATATGTCCATGCCACTCTCTCACTTCGTCCCAGCTTACCATTGCCCCTCCCCGTGTCCTCAAGTCCATTCTCTACCTCTGTGTCTTTATTCCTGTCCTGCTGCTAGGTTCTTCAGAACAATGTTTTTAGATTCCATATATATGTGTTAGCATATGGTATTTGTTTTTCTCTTTCTGACTTACTTCACTCTGTATGACAGACTCTAGGTCCAGCCATCTCACTACAAATAACTCAATTTCACTTCTTTTTATGGCTGAGTAATATTCCATTGTATATATGTGCCACATCTTCTTTATCCATTCATCTGTTGATGGACACTTAGGTTGCTTCCGTGTCCTGGCTATTGTAAATAGAGCTGCAATGAACATTGTGGTACGTGACTCTTTTTGAGTTATGGTTTTCTCAGGGTATATGCCCAGTAGTGGGATTGCTGGGTCGTATGGTAGTTCTATTTGTAGTTTTTTAAGGAACCTCCATACTGTTCTCCATAGTGGCTGTATCCATTTACATTCCCACCAACAGTGCAAGAGGATTTCCCTTTTCTCCACACCCTCTCCAGCATTTCCTGTTTGTAGATTTTCTGATGATGCCCATTCTGACTGGTGTGAGGTGATACCTCATTGTAGTTTTGATTTCTCTAATGATTAATGATGTTGAGCATCTTTTCATGTGTTTGTTGGCAATCTGTATATCTTTGGAGAAATGTCTATTTAGGTCTTCTGCCCATTTTTGGTTTGGGTTGTTTGTTTTTTTGATATCGAGCTGCATGAGCTGCTTGTAAATTCTGGAGATTAATCCTTTGTCAGTTGCTTCATTTGAAAATATTTTCTCCTGTTCTGAGGGTTGTCTTTTTGTCTTGTTTATGGTTTCCTTTGCTGTGCAAAAGCTTTCAAGTTTCATTTGTCTCTCACAGCTGATCACTGTCCTCAGCCTCTGTTGCTTCTGCCCTGTTGTGGATTCACTCCACAGGACAGGCGGGGCCCTTGTGGTTTCTCTTCATGTATTGAGGGGTGAGCTGTGGTGGACTGGCCACTGTCAGAGGTCTGAGCAGTTTCTGAAGTCCTGCTTGATTAAGCACCAACAATGGCCACTGCCACCCCACTTGGACTCTAACTCGGAACCAGTCACCTTTGCATTCCTTGGTGACTCTTTTTCCAGGTTATGGCTGACCCAGATCCAGTGCTGTATTGTGGTGTGGAATGAGTGGGGGCTGGAGCATTCACTCAGCTTGGGCTAGGGCACGTGGTGAGATGCTTGGGGGGAACCTGGCAGCTGCTCTCTCAACCTTGCCACATGGTGAGCCAGGGTGTGTGGGCTCCTCAGGAGCAGAGCCCTGGCTTTCCCAGCCTTCTATTTGTCCCAGAAGTTTTCCAACCAGCCACAGGGCTTGTCGGCCCCATTAGGAGCCCAGGACTGGGATGCTGAGTCTGTGGCTTCACTCGCTCACTCCCCATGGCAGCTGTCCACCCATGTAGCCTCTCTTTTCCTCTGAGTCCCATCCCAGGAGCACAGGTCCCAACCTGATCGCTTTTCTTCCCTTCCTACACAATTACATATGGATTTTTCCAACAGTCTTGACTGTATAGGAGTCTTTCTGCCAGTTTCCAGTTATTTTTCAGTGAGACTTGTTCCACCTGTAAATGTATTTTTGATGTGTTTGTGGGAGGAGGTGAGCTCCATGTGTTCTTACTCTGCCATCTTGAGTGGCCAGCCTTCTACGGTCATTAAAAAAACAATAAATGGAACTAGCTGTATACTTGACAAAGGTGAAAAAATAATTTATGAATTGGAAACTAGTACTCGGGAATTAGAACACATGGCAGAGAAAAAAATGAAAATATGGGAGAAGATCACTTTGAAAGAAATCATGAGCTTGTAGAAAATTCAGAAGAATCAACAAAAAACTCCTGGAATTAATTAGCAATTATAGCAAGGTTGCAGGATATCTGGTTAATAATCCAAAGTAACTAGTTTTCATATATTCCAGCAATGAAAAATGGAATTTGAAATTAAAAACACAATACGAGTTACATTAGCACCCCAAAAGGAAATACTTAAGTATAAATCTAACAGAAATGTATACAATACCTATATGAGGAAAACTACCAGTCTCTGATGAACAGAATCAAAGAACTAAAATAATGGGGAGAGACTGCATTTTAATGGATAGGAAGATTCAATAAGGTAAAGATGTCAGGTCTTCCCAACTTGATGTATGCAACGTAATCCCAAAGTCAAGTTATTTTGTGGATACATACAAACTCATTCTAATGTTTATATGGAAAAGCAAAAGACCCACCATAGTAAACACAATATTGAAGGAGAATAACAAAGGTGGAAGACTGACACTACCTGACCTCAAGTCTTACTATAAAGCTACAGGAATCAAGACAGTGTGGTATTGGTGAAATAATAGAAAAATGGTTCAATGGAACAGAATAGAGAGCCCAGACATAGACACATTTGATGAAATAACAAAGGCAATGCAGTGGAGCAAAGATATCCTTTTCAACAAATGGTGCTGGAACAGCTGTACATCCACATGTAATATAAGGAATCCAGACAGAGACCTTACACCCTTCATAAACATTAGATCAAAATGGATCATACACTTAAATTGAAAACAAAATATCAAACTCCTGAAAAAAACATAGGATAAAACCTATATAAGTATGTTGATGACTTTTCTAGGTACAACACCGAAGGCATGATCTATGAAAGAAATGATTGATAAGCTGGACATCATTAAAATTAAAAACTTTTGCTCTGTGAAAGACAAGTCAAAAGAATGAGAAAGAAAGCCACAGACTAGGAGAAAATAATTGCAAATGATACATCTGATAAAGGACTGTCACTTAAACAAAAAAACCTCTAAAAGCTCAATGATAAGATAACAAACAACCCATTTTTAAAAATGGGCCAGGGCTTCCCTGGTGGTGCAGTGGTTGAGTGTCTGCCTGCTGATGCAGGGGACACGGGTTCCTGCCCCGGTTCAGGAAGATCCCACATGCTGCGGAGCGGCTGGGCCCATGAGCCATGGCTGCTGAGCCTGCACGTCCGGAGCCTGTGCTCCGCAATGGGAGAGGCCACAAACAGCGAGAGGCCCGAGTACCGCAAAAAAAAAAAAAAAAAAAGGGCCAAATATCTTAAAAGACACCTCACCAGACAAGATATACAGATGGCAAATAAGCATATGTGGAGATGTTCCACATCATAGGTCATCACAAAAATACAAATTAAAACAACCATTACACACCTATGAGAATGGACAAAATCCAGATGGCCAACACCAAATTCTGGCAAGGATGTGGACTGACAGGAATTCTCATTCATTGCTGCTAGGAATGCAAAATGATAGAGTCACTTTGAAGACAGTTTTGTAGTTTCTTACAAAACTAAACATACTTTTACCATAAAATCCAGCAATCATGTTATTGGTATTTACCCATAGGAGTTGAAAACATATGTCTACACAGAAACCTTCACATGGATATTTACAGCAGCTTTGTTGATGATTGTCAAAACATGGAAGCAACCAAGATGTCCTTCAGTAGGTGAATGAATAATAAACTCTCACACATCTAGACAATGGAATATTATTCAGCCCTAAAGAGAAATGAGGTTTTAAGCCATGAAAAGATACAGGAACCTTTATTGTGTATTACTACATGAAACAAACAAATTTGAAAAGTTTACATACTATATCATTCCAACTATATGACATTCTGGAAAAGGCAGAAATATGGAGACAGTAAAAAGATCCATTATTGCCATGGGTTAAGAGGTTGTGATGGATAAACAGGTGGAGCACAGAAGGTTCTTAGAGCAGTGAAGCTACCTTGTATGATACTATAATGGCCGATACATGCCATTATACATTTGTCTGAACCCATAGAATTTACAACACCAATAGAGGTTCCTAAGGTTAACTTTGGGTGATTATCAGGTTTCAATGTATGTTCATCAGTTGTAACAAATATACCACTCTGTCAGACCTGTGGGACACCATCAAATTTACTAATATTCAAATTATGGGAGTCCAAGAAGGAGAGGAGAAGAGACCAAGGGGCAGAAAGAATTTTTGAAAAAATCTTTTAAAAGTTTGATAAATTTGATAAAATACAGAAATCTACAAATTTGGCAAAATGCCTAAACTTATACATCCTAAACCTCACCCTTATCCTGGTTTCTCTTCCTTTTCTTATAAAGACATCAGTCAGGTTGGATTAGGACCCCACCCTTCTGACCTCATTTAACCTTAATTACATTTTTAAAGTCACAGTGCCCAAATACAGTCGTATGGGGTGGGAGTTAGGGCTTGAATATATGAGTTTTGAGGGAACACAATTCAGTCCATAATAGTTGTGTAGCCCAAGAACACAATTACAAAATTATAGATTGTTATATCTGATCTATTCTCTTATTACATTTGTGTCACTTATTTCTTTTCTTGAATAATTAGCCAAAGTTCCGGAAAACATTTAAGTATAGTCAGCCCTCTGTATCTGTAGGTTCCACATCTGTGGATTCAACCAACCATGGATCAGAAATATTAAAAAAAAATTCCAGAAAGTTTCAAGAAGCAAAACTTGAATTTGCCCCATACTGGCATCTATTTACATAGCGTTTACATTGTATTTACAACTATTTACATAGCATTCAATTCATTAAATTTATGTGTGACTTAATGTACACAAGAGGATGTGCTTAGGTTATATGCAAATATTATGCCAATTTATATAAGGGACTTGCGCATCCATGGGTTTTGGTGTCTGCAGGAGTCCTGGAGCTAATCCCTCCTGGATACTGAGGGATGAGTGTAATAATAATGTTAATAGTCCTCCTGCCTAATTCTGGTCTTTAGTACAAAGCAATTCTAGTCCTTCACCATTAAGTATGATATATACATATGTATATAACTATGTATTATTTACGTCTGCATATATATGTGTGTATATAAGTACAAATATATAATCAAAATATATATCTATTACTATTTTACTATTTACTAGACATATTCTTCCTTTTATCTGCTTGCCTGCCTCCTTCCTGCCTGCCTTCCTTCCTCTCTTTCTCTTTTTTTTCATTCTACTCATGAATGAAGTTTAGCTCTTATTGAATGACTCTTTAGAATTTACTGAAATAAGTGTGCTTTTCCATTCTTTATCCTTAACATGGTGAATTAATCTATTTTCCAACATTGAGCCATTTTTATATCACTATAATGCAAAGAAAATCAGTTGGTTTTGGTGAATTATTACTTCACTACAATTTTTGAATTATATTTGCTTTTATTCATGATTTCTGCATCAATATGCATATTGCAGATTAGTCTCTCCTTTTAATTCTATATTTTATAGATATGGATAAAAATGAAAATATAATTTGGACGCTTTTCTTATTTTTCTCTGTTCTCTTAAAGTTTAATTGCATTGGGATTTTCTGCCTCTTAAAACTTTGACAGAATTCACTCATGGAATCTATTGGCACTTAAAATGTTGCAAGGGCAATGTGTTAGCTCTTAGAAAACCATAGCAGACTGGTTAATATAGATACAATTGAAAGGTGTGAAAACCTTCTTCAGTTGATAATTTTTAATAGAATACACTTTCCAACAAAAGCCATCCGTTTTACTCTGGTTTCCAAATTTCCACGTGTTGTGTTTGTGGTATGATGGTCATCATAGTTAGTTATTTATTGTTGATTTTAATTTCATATTTTATTTACTCAAGTCATTTATTCATTCAAAAAGTAAATATTGAGGAGTGACTAAAATGGGATGATTTCTGTCAATTTATTTTGTTCCTTTAATTGAACCATATTTTCTTATTTCTCTGTATGGCTTATGATTTTTCTTGAAAATTGGATATTTGATTATTTTAATGGATAACTCTGGAAATCAAATCCCCCCCTTCCCCAGCGTTTACTCTTTTGTTTTGATTGTTGAAAGCAGTAGTTCATTTGTTTTGTGACTTTTCCAAACTATTTTGCAAAACTATTTCTTGTTGTATGTGAACTCTGAAGTCTCTTCCTTTAGCTCCTATTCAGCTAATCTTCTGACAGAAATTTCCTTGAATGGCAGGAGATTAAACAAATAATACATCACAATTTAAAACAAAAAAGTAAGGAGACAAAAAGAAGAAGAAACAACCTCTTCCAGTCTTTGTGCTGTGTGCACTCTTTTAGCACTTACCTAGGCTTGCTCTGGGCCTATGGATCCGCACAAGATGAAAGCTTAAGGCCTTCTCAGGTCTTTTCTGAGTGTGCGTAGTATCTGAGCATGTATGTGGCTTTCTCAATTTCCTGTTGTACACTGCTGCTTTTGATTGTTCTAATTTCCCAAAGAGTCTCACCCCATCTTCTCCTCCATGCCTTGAATGGTCTGTATTATGTATTCACCAATAATCCCTTGTTCCAAGCATCCGGAGGCCTATAGTTCACCTTGAAGTTTTCGTGGGCAGTGCTCACTGCTTTTCCTGTCTGAGTTCTGAGGTTGGCAAAACAGAGTCAAGCACTTCACATCAATCTTTCAGGTATCCCTCAGATAGGTTAGAATAGATACACAGAATAATTTGCAAGTTAAGTCTGCTTTGCTGGCTCAATTCTAGGGAGGGAATGGAGAACCAGGCTGGTGGAGCTTCAAGACCAAAATCACTGCCATGCCAGGGAAGGGGTGGGGAAAGGGCAAGTGAAAATTTCACAAAATTTCTTTCCATTTTAAAGATGGCTTTTTCTTGATTGGGCATTTACCTGGTGGCAGTAAAACTTTGTTTTCCAGAACTCTGGCAAAGTTGCTTCAGATAGTTTATATTTTACTCCATGTGGTCCACCTTTAAATCTCATATGTCATACAAACCAAAATGTTCACTATTACTGGGCTTCCCTGGTGGTGCAGTGGTTGAGAATCTGCCTGCTGATGCAGGGGACACAGGTTCGTGCCCCAGTCCAGGAAGATCCCACATGCCGCGGAGCGGCTGGGCCCATGAGCCATGGCCGCTGAGCCTGCGCGTCCAGAGCCTGTGCTCCGCAATGGGAGAGGCCACGGCAGTGAGAGGCCCACGTACCACAAAAAAAAATATATATATATATTGTTCACTATTACTAATACTTCCACTGCGCTCTATACACTTTACTGTTTCAGGCTTTTAAAAACTTTCCTCTGGCTGTGTTCTCTGCAATACCATACCCAAGGTCTCTTCTCCACATGTTCAGATCCTCTTCAACCCTTAATTTATGTACATCGGAAAGGGAGAATAAGACTAGAGTAAAAGGTAGAAAATGATAAGTCCTATCTTATCTTACCTGATAAATGGTATGCTCTGTAAAAATTTGTCTTCTCAAATTTCCCCCTGAAACTGGTACAGAATAGCATCCAGAAGTTGCTTATTGAGTGGATTAACAAATGCCTCAGTTTAGACCACTGAAACGTAATTTAGAGTGAAATCACCTCTCTCCCCTTTTCCTCATATCATGTTTAAAACTGAGAGGATCACTCCTACATGCTGGCGTAAATATAAAACTTCTCCCTGTCATCTTATGCAGTGTGATGTAGTGTTTAAGAACACAGACTTGGAAGTCAAACAACATTATTATAATAGTTACTAGCTGTAAGACCTTGGATTTAACCTGTTTTTCATTTTAGTTTTCTCATCTATAAAACTGGGGTACAGATATTCTGCATGTCATGGGGTAGTTATAAGGCCTCACAAAATGTTGAAATGTGTCAGCTTTATTTCTGAAGTTTGCCCCGTTCTAGAACCTTAGATACAAAGAATATCCAGACTGGAATGGTCCTTTGAAGGGATAGAGATTTTTTTGTGGCATTCCAATAGAGACCATGACAACCTTTCTATCACACCTAGGAATTCCATTTCTCTCCCAGCTTGAAGTTGATTGCTCTGCTTTGCTATAACCATCCTCCCATGAACTGAGTCTCCCCCAAGGCTGCTGTTCACAATTTTTTCTATACTCAGCATTTTCACTGTTTGTTTTAGAAATGCCACTAATTAACAAGCACTACTAATTTAAGCTCATAATCATGACTTGTCCTTTAGTGATACAAAGAGGCTCCGTAAGTTTTCACTGAGCAGTGAACAGTGCATATGTTTTGTCACATATTAAGCCCACACTTAATACTATAAAATATTCTATTTTTTGAAAAAATTTACCTGAAGCTGCATCGGTAGCACTAATGGTATCTTTACTAGGGAAGGAGCTAATATTATTAAACATATTTTAATATATTTATATATAATGTATATTTCTTCATGCTTCTTCATGCTTCCCTCCACTTATGCTTCCATGAGAGATGTAATTATTCCAAGAATAAAACAGGAAATTAAGTGAGTGCTAATAGGCAGGATGGTGAAAGGGCCGTTTTCTAACAAATTATTAACACATCCTTCTGATCCCAAATTTCTTAATTATATATGGAGGTGGGAAAGGGGGTAGCCTTGAGCATCAAATCTCAAAATATTGGAAAAATTAATCCTCCTAAAAACTAAAGTAAATTCCAGACAAATAAAAATCAGACCAAATAAGCAGATGCCTATAATACACCAAAATGGAAGAGGTTATATTGTACAACGTCCAAAAGGGAAACAATCTCAATTTACCTGAACCTATTTATGAATGTTATTTAATTGGTCAGTAAAGGAAGATGGGCGTTTTCCCTACATTAAGATTGACATTTGCATGACTCCCAAGTGTGCCCTGTTCAAAGAAATAATCTTGGATTAGATGTGATATAGGACTAGCTCAGGGTAAAATTTCTGAAGTCCACATGTCAGAAACTAACAAGTCACTCCCAAATTCTGTGCATCCAATTAATTAAAATCCTTTAATTCTGCCTCCTGAATATTTTTTTCCTTTTTTATCCCTTTATATACATTCCCAGAGCCAATTCTTTAGACCAGGTCAACACCATCTCTTTTTTGAAGCTTTGCAATACCCATTCCTGCCTGTAGTATAACCCTCACCAATTAATACCCCATAGTGCTAATGGAGTGATCTTCCTGAAACACAAATATTATTTTCTTTTACATAAAACTCCTCATCATATCCCTATTACCTCCTCTAGAAAACCTCCCCTTCTTTCTCATGACCCCCACCTACTGTCCCCATAGCATAATGTTTGACCCTAGTATTGTTCTTAGAAAAGTGAATGGGAGATTATAATAGACTGATTTCCTTGAATGGACAAATTATATCATTATTTCTTCCCCAGTGCCCAGTTCATTTTCTAGCACATATGAGAAGTTTCTTTTGAATGATTAAATGGAGTCTTTCTAAGATCTGGACTGGAGACTAGGATAAATGAAGCTTTGGGATTTATACAGATAGCTGCCATAAATCTCTTAAATGTCACTTTATTAATAACAATAGCTATAATTTGTTGACTACATACCATATATTAGGCTCTGGTGTTAGAAAACAAACAAAACACTTCCATTGAGGCTATGTCTTTACAATGTCAATACACTCAATGAAAAGGCTAAAAAAGCAATCGTTCTGCTTCATCTTTGGTCCACACAGTTCCATATAACTATTTGTAATCATATGATTTGGGGAACAAATTGATTTACTCTGGTCTGCCTTGTTATCCAGCTTACTTTGCACTAAAATAATATTCTTTATTTAGCTTGTTTTTAAAATCATGTTTAGTGTTTGAGGCATGGAGGAGGGGTGTGGGTGAAGTATCAAAGAGGATATGCAGAGTCTCACTGAGATAATTTCAATACTTTCCCTCTTGGTATGTCTTGAATTAGGTGTGGAAGAAATTGTTGGGTTTCTTTGTAACTGTTTAGATGAGAATATTTGGAAGGCAACATGATATCAATCCTTGTAATACAATACAGGTGCAATGGCCTGCAGGAAGCCTATTCAATTCTACCAGCCTATTTCTCCTGGAAATCATGTTATTTTGCCAGTTGGCACAGTGTAGAAAGTAATAGCCAGTTCATATTTACTAGCTTTTAAGAAATGTTCCAATTGCTATTGTAGTGCTAAAGCATTTACTTTTGTCACAAACAGAAATCTCAACCCTCTTCCCATTGCATTACGTTCTCTAGCTTTGCAGTTTTGGGTGATATGGGGCCATAATTTGCAGTGGATTATTGTTATTATTGGGACGAAGAGTAATTTTCAGAACACTTTCTTACAAAGTTGTGGGTTCAAAAGCAAATTCCTTTCTTATGTATATATCAACTTAATAGCTACTTGAAAAAATTGTCTTTGACATTTGAGAGAAGCAAATTGACTACATGTGAGTTGTTAAATATAGTTTAATAACTATAAATGCTATAAATATAGTTTGCATTACCATTAAGTTTAACATATCCAATTGAGTTCTAGAATCTCTTTTCTCTAATCAGATGGTATAAATATAAATAGTTCAATTGGTAATAATTATTATCACCATCACTACCATTATCACTATATATTGAAATGGCTACTAGATGCTTTGAATACAATATCAAATTTAAATATCTTGTTTAGTGATATGCAGAAAGCTAGAAGGATTTTTTTTAACATCTTTATTGGGGTATAATTGCTTTACAATGGTGTGCTAGTTTCTGCCTTATAACAGAGTGAATCAGCCACACATACACATAGCTCCCATATCTCTTCCCTCCTGCATCTTCCTCCCTCCCACCCTCCCTATCCCACCCCTCCAGGCGGTCACAAAGCACTGAGCTGATATCCCTGTGCTATGTGGCTGCTTCCTACTAGCTATCTACCTTACGTTTGGTAGTGTAGAAGGATTTTTTAAATCACAATAATTTATGTTGAGAGGTTTCCCCTAAGAGGTGGCCAAGTGTCTCCTTGAAAATATGGCTTTTTTTTAGCCAATTTCTGTTACCCAACATTTTTGCAGCTATGATTGATAGACAGCCATGGTCACCTTATCTTTGATAAAGGAGGCAAGACTATATATACAGTGGAGGAAAGACAGCCTCTGCAATAAGTGGTGCTGGGAAAACTGGACAGCTACATGTAAAAGAATGAAATTAGAACACTCCCTAACACCATACACAAAAATAAACTCAAAATGGATTAGAGACCTAAATGTAAGGCCAGACACTATTAAAATCTTAGAGGAAAACACAGGCAGAACACTCCATGACATAAATCACAGCAAGATACTTTTTGACCCACCTCCTAGAGATATGGAAACAAAAACAAAAATAAACAAATGAGACCTAATGAAACTTCAAAGCTTTTGCACAGCAAAGGAAACCATAAACAAGACCAAAAGACAACCCTCAGAATGGGAGAAAATATTTGCAAATGAAGCAACTGGCAAAAGATTAATCTCCAAAATTTACAAGCAGCTCATGCAGCTCCATATCTAAAAAACAAACAACACAATCCAAAATTGGGCAGAAGACCTAAACTGACATTTCTCCAAAGGAGATATACAGATTGCCAACAAACACATGAAAGAATGCTCAACATCATTATCATTAGAGAAATGCAAATCAAAACTACAATGCAATATCATCTCACAGCGGTCAGAATGGCCATCATCAAAAAATCTAGAAACAATAAATGCTGGAGAGGGTGTGGAGAAAAGGGAACACTCTTGCACTGCTGGTGGGAATGTAAATTGATACAGCCACTATGGAGAACAGTATGGAGGTTCCTTAGAAAACTAAAAATAGAAATACCCTATGACCCAGCAATCCCACTACTGGGCATATACCCTGAGAAAACCATAATTCAAAAAGTGTCATGTACCACAATGTTCATTGCAACTTTATTTACAATAGCCAGGACATGGAAGCAACCTAAGTGTCCATCGACAGATGAATGGATAAAGAAGACGTGGCACATATATACAGTGGAGTATTACTCAGCCATAAAAAGATATGAAATTGAGTTATTTGTAGTGAAGTGGATGGACCTAGAGTCTGTCATACAGAGTGAAGTAAGTCAGAAAGAGAAAACCAAATACCATATGCTAACACATGTATATGGAATCTAAAAAAAAAATGGTCATGAAGAACCTAGGGACAAGATGGGAATAAAGACACAGACCTACTAGAGAATGGACTTGAGGATATTGGGAGGGGGAATGGTAAGCTGGGACAAAGTGGGAGAGTGGCATGGACATATATACACTACCAAACGTAAAATAGATAGCTAGTGGGAAGCAGCCGCATAGCACAAGGAGATCAGCTCAGTGCTTTGTGACCACCTAGAGGGGTGGGATAGGGAGGGTGGGAGGGAGGGAGATGCAAGAGGGAAGAGATATGGGAATATATGTATATGTATAACTGATTCACTTTGTTATAAAGCAGAAATTAACACACCATTGTAAAGCAATTATACTCCAATAGAGATGTTAGAAAACTTCATATGTAGAACTTGTTTTATGGCAGGAATCATCTTAAGTTCTAATTGCTTAATGACTGCTGGTGAGTCATTAAGTTTGGATTGAAGTCCAAGTTCTAATTGCTTAATGACTGCTGGTGAGTGAACTGCTTTCTTCTACGAACTGGTAAGAAAGGGATGCCAGGAGGAGGTCTGCCTGAAGACTTTTTTTTAAAGATTTATCAAACTTACTCTCAAGTAACTCAATTTAGTTAGGGGGATGGATACACAATTAACTATAAGACAGCATACAAAAATCTATGACAACATACTCAAATTGGAGTTCTGGCTAACTTTGTTCACTGCTCTTGCCCTTCCCCATTTTTAACTTGATCATGGTAGGAAGTAAATGCTGTAAGAAAAGGAACACTTAAGTAAACAATAGTATATGAAAAATAAACTTCAGAAAAAGGGTTACTCCAGGAATTCATATATTTGGCAAAGGACTCAGATCAAAAATATATGAAGAACTTTTATAAGTCAGTAAGGTGACAAACAGTCAAATTGGAAATTGGCAAACAGTTTGAGCAGATACTTCACAAAGGAGTCATATAAATGATAAATAAGCTCATTAAAAGATGCTCACCATCATTCATAAAGAGGGAAATGTAAATTAATGCCACAATATGATACCAATGCACTTTCACTCAAATGGCTAACATTTAAAAGACAGACTGAAAATAGCAAGTATTGGCAAGGATATGGAACTCTCATGCATTACTGATAGCAGTGTAAAAGGATATAACAATTTTTGAAAGCAGTTTGGCAGTTCCTTTAGAGTTAAGCATATACTTACTATATGATGGAGAATTCTACTCCTAGGTATTTACCTACGAGAAATGAAAGTGTATGTCCACACTGACTTATCTGCAGATGTTCATAGCAGATTTATTCATAACAGTCAAAAATGGGAAACAAAATAAGTGATCATCAACAGATAAACAAATTTTAACAAATCTTTACAATGGAATAGTAAATAAAGAAAGAAATAAAAAGGGAATGAGAGGAATTAAGGAAAGGAACATAGTAAACAAGAGTATGTAAAAAATATACTTCAAAAAAAGAACTACACGAGTAAACTGAAGAATATTTATATAAAAATACTTTGTCATTAAACAGAACATGGACACTAATAGGTAAATATTATATGTGTGTGAGTGTATATATACACACATATATACATAAAGTCAGAGTAGTGATGTAAAAAACAGAAAGGCATGAAAAGTGATCATCCATTTCTCATGATAAACATGAAGAAAACAATTAACTATCAAAAATAAAAGCTATATTAGGTACATCAAGAATTACAGTATATTCTGCTACAAAGAGATTCACTGATACAGTTAAAAGACCTGAGAAAATCAGGCAGATTTGAGAGAAAGACAAGATCAAAGCAATTTGACATGTCTGAAGTACACATAAGTTATATACCTGAGAAAACAAGATATAAAAACATTCACATATGTGGTAGAAGAAAAATTTAGACTTCATTTTCCAGATCAAATGGTAATGTTTTACAGTAAAAAAGTGATGAAGGTCAGTTTCAGCTCTGTCATGTAGAGCTAAGAAATCTTCACTCTAATTCTTACAGCAAGAAAAAAGCTGAACAAACTTAAACTACTTTTCTTAGACCCATCAGAGAACCAAAGTCACAGGAAAAACTGCCATCCAAAAATTTGAGAAATAGGCAAATACAGAGATCAGTCAACCTGGAAAAGAGGCTGCTAGAGTCATAATCTGGTGGGAAAACTAAGGTGGTAATTTTGAGAAATAGCTGAAGGCTGAGTGTAGACTAACTTGAGAGTGAGAAACTTCTCAGGGCTCAGTCCTAAGGGTGCCCCTACATTCTGTGGGTTTTATTTCTAGGCATTCCGCTGGGCTCCACTGGGTTCTGGGTCTAAGAAAAATCCCTTCACATTTCAGGCAAGGGCAGGGGAAAAGTAACCATTTTGAAATATACCAAGAGTGTTCTACATAAAAAAGACCAACTCTTCAAGGAAAAAATCTTTATCGGAGCCTTATCTGACCCATGGGAAGAGCAGTTAGCTAATTCCAGCCCCCTGGAGCCTTCCTGTTTTACATAAGGGGAGAAAAAAATGGCTAAGAAATACTTCAAAAGGTCACCTTCCAAGAACTCCAGCCCACTAAAAGACTGATATTTGATACTAAAGTTATAGAATGATTCTCCTCCTTCACACCTTACCAACATATTTACAGGGCTCTAGTATAATAACAGTGGGTTACAATGGAAAGAACTGAAAGCCACAGAACCTGTTTAAAGAGGGATTCATGCAGAGACCCAAAGACTAGAGGAGAGAGAAAAACAAGGACTCTAGGGAATTTAAGACCTCTGGCACTTACAACTAGAGAAAACATTAAACATAGCCAAACTCCTAGCCAGCTTGACATAGAACCTCACACAAAAGGTCCTTTACCTCAGTTCCTATTACCCAATGCATCACATCTGGCTTTCACCAAAAATATAAGGCATGTGAAAGGCAAGGGAAAAAAAACCCCACCAGTTTACAGAAACAAAAAAAGCAAGTCTCAGACTCTTATATAAGAAACACTTTTTTGAATCATCAGACAGATAATTTAAAATAATTATGATTAACTTGTTAGGGGCTCTAGTGGAAGAACAAAACAATATGCAAGATTAGATGAGTAATGAAAGAAGAGAAATGGGAACTCTAAGAAAGTATCAAAAGGAAATAGTAGAAATCAAAACCACAGTAACAAAAATGAAGAATGTCTTTGTTGGGCTCATGAATAGAATGGACAACAGAGGAACCAATCAGTAAGCTTAAAGATTTGTCAGTAGAAACTTTCTAAACTGAAATGCAAAAAGAAGACAGGATGAAAATAAATAACAGAATATTCAATTACTGTGGGACAATTGAAAATGTGTAACATATGCATAATTTGAATAAAAGAAGGAGAGAGAAGGAAGAAATAATGGACCACAAGAAATATTTGAAATAATAATGGCTAAGAATTTTCCAAAATTAATGACAGACATCAAACCTTAGATCCAGGAAACTCAGAGAACACCAAGCAGGTTGAAAACCAAAAAAAAAAAAAAAAAAAAAATTTTACAGCTAGGCATATCACATTCAAACGTAAAAAAAAAAAAGAAAGAAAATCTTGAAAGAAGCCACAATGGGTGGGGGTGCCACGTTAACTATACAAGAACAAGGACATGAATTACAGCAGATTTCTCATCAGAAGCCATGCAACAAAGAGTGGAGAAAATACTTAAAGTGTTGAAATGAAAGTCCCATCAATATAGAATTCTATATCCAGCAAAATTTCCTTCAGAAGTGAAGGAGAAATAAAGACTTCACACACACACACACACACACGCACACACACACACACACACACCCTCTGAAGGAATACATTGCCAGTAGATCTGCTGTGCAAGAAATATTAAAAGAAATTCTCCAGAAAGATGGAAAAGGATATATATATATATAGTTCAGAAATTTGGATTTACATACAGAAAGGAAGAGTATCAGAGAGGGAATAAATGAATGTGAAGTAAAATATTTTACTTTTTATTCTTAATTGATCTAAATGGTAATTCTTTACCTAAAGCAATAATAGTAATAATGTATTGAGAGATTACTGCATATGGGAAGGTGAAATGAATGGCAGCCATGTAATAAGGGAGGGGAAGGAGGAATTGGGAATATTCTGTTATAAGGTTTCTGCACTACATGTGAAAACTATATAGTGTTATTTGTAAGTAAACTTATGTTACTATCAATGATATATTTGACCTCAACAGCACCACAAATCAACTTGATCTAATTGACATTTATAAAACACCCCATCCAACAACAGTGAATACATATTCCTCTCAAGCTCATATGACACATTCACAAAAATAGACCATATCAGAGGCCATAAAAACACCTTAACATTTTACAAATTTTTAAAAATTCTTATTGAATATAGTTGGTTTACAATGTTGTGTTAGTTTCAGAAAATGCCTTAACATTTAAAACAATAGAAATCATAAAAGTATGTTCTCAAACCACAATGCAATAAACTAGAAATCAATAAGAGAAATATACCTGGAAAGTCCCCAAATACTTAGAAGTTATGCAACACATTTCTAAATAACAAGTAGGTCAAAGAAGTTCCAAGAGAAAAAACTGTTTTGAAATAAATGAAAAGAGAAACCAATAACAACTGAAGAGGTTGAATATGTAATAAAAAAAACCCAAAACTCCCAAACAAGGAAAATCATAAGATCAGATGGTCTCACTGGTGAATTTAATCCAAAATTTAAAGAATTGACACCAGTTTTTTTCAAACTCTTCCAAAAAACTAAAAGCAGGGAATATTTCCTGAGTCATTCTATGAGGACAGTAATTCCCTGATAGCAAAGCCAGACAAACACTTCACAAGTAATGAAAACTACAGACCAAAATCTCATGAACACTGATGCAAAAATCCTCAACTAAATACTAATACAATGAGTCCAGCAACATATTAAAATTATTATATACCATGACCAAGTGTGATTTATCCCAGGAATGCAAGTGTGCTTCAATATATGAAAATGAATCAACATGATATTACTACTTTAATAAAGAAAAAACATTATCATCTCAAAGGATGCAGTAGAGACATTTGACAAGATCCAACATCTTTTCATGATTAAAAAAAATACTGCTAACTAGGAATAGAAGGTAACTACCTCAGCATGATAGGATATTTATGAAAGATCCACAGCTAACACCATAGTCAGTGGTATAAGACTGAAAGCTTTTCCTTTTAAATAAGGAACAAGGAAAGGATGGTCACTCCCGCCACTTCTATTTAAAATTGCACTGGTAGTTCCAACCAGAGTAGGCAGGGAAAAATCTCTAATGTGCAAAAGAAGGGGTAAAACTATCCCCATTTGGAGATAATATTATCATTCATATATTTGTTTTCTAGAGAATTCACAAAAAATAGAATAAGTGAATACAGCAAAGCTGCAAGATATGACATCATGCAAAAATCAGTAGTATTTCTATGCACTAGCAATGAACAATCTAAAACAGAAACTAAGAAAACTTTGTTTAAAATAGCATCAGAAGAATAAAATAATTAACAATAAGTTTAACCAAGGACGTTGCTATGGTCTGAATATTTGTATTCCCCCCAACACACACAAAACTCATATGTTGAAATCCTAACTCTGCATGGTGATGGTATTAGAGAGTGGTGCCTTTGGAGGTGATTAGTTTTAGTTCATGAGGAATGAAAGAGGCCTGAGAGAGTTGCCTTGCCCCTTCTGCCATGTGAGAACACAGTGTAAAGACAGCCATCTATGAGGAAGCAGGTCTCATCAGACAGCAAATCTGCTTGCACCATGATATCGGATTTCCTAGCCTCCAGAACTGTGAGAAACGGTGGTTAGTTATAAGCTACCCAGTCCTTGGTACTTCTGGCATAGCAGCCTGAACAGACTAAGACAGAGGAAAAAGACACTGAAAACTACCAAACATTGCTGAAATAAATTTTAAAAGACTTCAATAAATAGAAACACATTCTGTGTCCATAGATCGAAAGACTTAATATTGTGAACATGACAGTACTCCCCAAAGTGATCTACAGAATCAGTGAAATTCCTCTCAAAATCCCAATGACTTTTTTTTCAGAAATAGAAAAGCAGATCTCAAAATTCATATGGAAGTGCCAGGGATGCTGTAGCCAAAACAATATTAATAAAAAATACAATGTTGGAGGACTCACATTTTCTGATTTCAAAATTTAATACAAAACTACAGTAAGCAAAACAGTGTGAAATTGGCATAAGAATAAAAATATAGACCAATGGAATAAACTTACATTCCAGAAATAAATCTATACATCTATTGTCAATTGATTTTTGACAGGGATGCCAGAACATTCAATGGGGAAGGGAAAGTCTCTTCAACAAATGGTACTGAGAGAACTGAATATGCAAAAGAATGAAATTGAATCCTTATCTCACACCATATACAAAAATTAAATCAAAATGGATCAAAGACCTGAATATGAGTTAAAACTATTCAACTCTTAGAAAAAAACATGTAGGTAAATATTCATGACCTTATACTTGGTAATGTATTCTTAAATAGGACACCAAAATCTCAAGTAACAAAAGAAGAAATAGACTTCATTGAAATAAAAAACTTTTGTGCACCAAAGAATACTATTAAGAAAAGACAACTTACAGAATGGGAGATAATATTTGCATACAAATATCTGACACGATTCTAGTTCAAGAACATAGAAAGAACTCTTAAAACAACAATAAAAAGTCAAGTAACCCCATTTAAAAATTATAAAAGGACATGAATAGACATTCTCCGAAGATATACAAATGACCAACAAACACATTAACTAACGTTCAACATTATTAGCCCTTAAGAAAATGCAAATAAAACTATGAGATGCCACTTCATATCCACTTATTTGGCTATAGTATAGTAATTAAAAAGGAAAATAAGTGACACTGAGGAATGAAGAAATCATTGCCTTTACATGTTGCTGGTGAAATGGTAGTCACTGAGAAAAACAGTTTGGTGTTTTCTCAAAAAGCTAAATGTAGAATTACCATAAGGCCCAGCAATTCCACTTCTAGATATACACCAAGAGATTTGAAAACAAGTATTCAAACAAATATATGTATATGTATGTTCAGAACAGCACTATTCACAATCGTCAAAAGGTGGAAACAACCCAAATGTCCTTCAACTGGTGAATGGGTAAACAAAGTGTGGTACACTCAAACAATGGATTATCATTCAGCTGTAAAAAGGAATGAAGTACAAGTATATGCTATAACACTGATGAATCTGAGAAACATGCTAAGTAACAAAAAAGACACAAAAGTTAATATTGTCTAATCCCATATACATAGAATATCCAAATCATGCAAATCTATAGAAAGAGAAAACAGATTATTGATTGCCAATGGCTGAGGGAGGAGGGAATGAGAAGTGACTGCTTATTGGGTATGGGTTTTGTTTTGGAAGTGATGAAAATATCTCTGAACTAATTAGAGGTAATGGTTTTACAACATTTTGAATATGCTAAAATGTCACTCACAGCACTTTATCCTTCAAATGGTTAATTTTGTGTTATGTAAACTTCACCTCACTAAAAAAGTGTATAAGTTGGGCTTTAGTAAAATTAAAAACTTCTGCTCTCCAAATGACTGCTAAGTGAATGAAAGACAAGCCACAGACTGGTAGAAAATATCGAATGCTGGCTATGATATACTGCAGTAGGAACTGTCATTCATTGCTGGTGGGAATACAAAATATTCCCACCAGAACCTTGGAAGAGGTGCCACCTTGGAAGATAGTTCAGTAGTTTCTCAAAATATTAAGCATAGCCCTAACATATAACCCAGCAATCCTGCTCCTAGAGACTATCAACTGATTTGAACACTTACTCCTACATAAAAACTTACATGTGAATATTTATAGCAGTTTTATTTATAATCACCAAAAACCTGAAGCAACCAAGATTATATCAATAGGTGAATGGTACGTTCACACAATGGAATGTTATGGAGGATTAAAAAGAAATAAGTTGTTTGGTACTGATTACTTATCTGGCCTTGGGCAAGTGACTTCAATGAGCTTTGGCTCTTCTCATCTGGAAAATGGGGATAATAAACTCATGATGTTGATGTTAGGATTAAGTGAGATAATATAAGTTAAGTGTTTAGCACATTACATGGCACATTGTAAATGCTCAATAAACATTAACAATTATTATTAATATTATTGTTATCATTATTAAAGCAGTCAAAAATACCAAAACTTTTCTTCATGCAACAGAAAGATACTTATTGTGCATTTACTCTGTATCAAACTTTGCTAAGTACTGGTAATTGAGAATTGGCACATCTATTGACTATAGATGGTGATTTCTGTTTCCTGACCTTACTTCTTTAAAGAAAAAACTTAACTGTGCATCATTCACTTAAACAGATCAACCCATTTCCATATTAAAAAATTTTAAGGCTGATATATTTTAGTGATGCTTAATTAAGAACTATGGTAGCAACAAATAAAGAAATTCAAGTACAATTTTTTTTTTTTTTTTTTTTTTTTTTTTTTTTTTTTTTTTTGCGATATGCGGGCCTCTCACTGCTGTGGCCTCTCCCGTTGTGGAGCACAGGCTCCGGACGCGCAGGCTCAGCGGCCATGGCTCACGGGCCCAGCCGCTGCCGCGGCATGTGGGATCTTCCCGGACCGGGACACGAACCCATGTCCCCTGCATCGGCAGGCGGACTCCCAACCACTGCGCCACCAGGGAAGCCCTCAAGTACAATTTAACTGAAAAAAAATGAGATAAACTATCAAGCCCCCAAAACACATAGATAAACTTTAAATGTATATTGCTAAGTAAAAGAAGCCATTCTGAAAAGCCTACATACTGTATGGTTTCAATTACATGATATTCTGGGAAAAGCAAAGCTATAGGGACAGTAAAAAAATCAGTATTTGGAGGTGGTTCAAGGTGGCAGCATAGAAAGAGCTTGAACTTGCCTCCTCCCATGGACACAACAAATACACACCTTAATATGGATCAGTTCCCTGTAAAAAGAACCTGAGAACCAGCTGAACACCTGCTCCACAACAAAGAATAAAAATGACTACATTGAGATGGGTAGGAGAGGCAGAAAAATGCTCTCACCAAAAATTCTACCCCCAGTAAGGCAGTACACAATAGAGAGGTATCTTACCAGGCAGGCACTTCTGCCAGAGGAGAGAGGGGTTGGCACCCCACATTAGGCACCCCGGCCCCTGGGATCTATACCAGAGATATGAGACCCCAAAACGCTTGGCTTAAAAAACCAATGAAGCTGACATCCAAGGGTCCCAAAGTGCTATAGGAAACTGAGACTCCCCTCGTAAAGGGCTCACATGCAGTCTCATTCACCCTGAGATCCAGTGAAATAACAGCAGTTTGAAAAGTGCCAAGACTATATGTGAAGGAGTCATTTGTGAATCTAAAAGCATCAATTGGAGGGGTGGGAGGTGGTGGAAACACTCCCACAGATGGAGGCACTGGCAAACACCATTGTTTCACTTCTCACCTAACCTGCTAGGACAGGTGAGGGAGCTGGGGCACAAGGTTGAGCATGAGTTATTATAGCATTACCCCTCTGCATTGCTGAAGCCAGAGAGCTCTGGCAGCCGCAGCACTTCCTGGCTTCCTGCTGTGGCAGGTGGGTGCCAACTGTTGCAGCATTCTCCTACTAGCTAAAGTCTGCGAGTTTGGGCAGCTGCAACACCCCTCCACTCACTGACTAGGACTGGTGAATGTGAGCAGTCACTGCATTATCCCTCTCCCAGCCTAAAGTCGACTCAATACTCCCCTGCCTCCTGGTTGGGGCTGGCAAGCATGAACAGTCATGGTATTCTCCTATTCCTAGCCTAAAGACAACACACACACATAGACAAGGCACTCTCATTTTGCATTGCTGAAGCCCATGGATGCAGTCAGTCAGGTAATCTTCTTGCTGCATTCCTGAAGGAAGAGAGCAAGCCCCACCTCCCACACTCCCCAGCCACCTAGCTAAAATCAGTAGGCATACACAGTCTACACAGGGAACACCCCTTGATTTCCTGGCCCCGATGGCCAAGGGGGCTGGCATTTCTGAGCTCCATGGGACTGTAGCAATGGAAAGGACAGTTCTTGGCAGGCCACTACCCCCAAGATACTGCATGGACAGTAGACTGAAACACAGCCCCAGTCTTCTTGTGAAAAAGGCCTATTTACATAGCCTGGAGCTTCACCCTGACAGACAGGTTTCAGGTTTCCTGCACATCTAGAGACTAAGGAGGCACTCCCAGGGAACGTAAGCAGGGATACGCCATCCTCACACACCCCTTAGCCTTGCTACAGCTCAGTGAGGCTCCCCAGAAAGGAGATTATACACGTGTCAGGAGCCCGAACTTTAGCAACTGTCACCCAGGGGACCCCTCCAGTTCTCCTGGTCTAGAGGTCAGCAGGGATTAGGATTGTGGCCCCACAGGAATGTATGTGTATTCATACTTTAAAAGCTGCTGCCTAAGGTTCTAGCATCCTAAAACTACATGCCAAATGAGATTCCTCCTCTTGAAACACTGACAGGCATCAGCACACACTCAATGGCAGGGGCATATCACAAATAAGTTAGGCAGAACCCTGCACAGAGCCTGAATGGGCAGACGCCACAGCCCCTCCCGCTTCTCACAACAGCCAAGCCATAATCAGCCTGGGCAGGCACCCTGAGGCCCACCCATCCCATGTAGAGACCTAGCCATGACTCCTCATGTGGCAGCTGAGCCACAAGTGGGCTAGGCAAGAACCCTGATCCCTGCCCTCTCCATGCAGTGGCCACTGCCCTATCAAAGCCAGCAGGCACACGCAGCCCACATGAGGGATATCCATAGAATGCCTGGTTCTGGTAGGGGAGATTGTGCTTTGGACCACACAGAATGGCTCCTACACAAGACCACTCCTTCAAGTCTGAGGAGGGTAGCTGTTTGGCGCTGTGTGTGTGTGTGTATAGAAATCTCTCTCTCTCTCTCTCCCTCTATATATATATAGAGGGAGAGAGAGAGAGGGAGAGGGAGAGAGAGAGAGAGAAGCAAACTGAGTATACAAAGGAATATGTTCCAAACCAAAGAACAAGGCAAATCCCTAGAAAAAGATGTTAATGAATGGAGATAAGCAACCTGCCTGATAAAGATTTCAAAGTGTTGGTCATAAAAGTGCTAACTAATATCAGGAGAAAAATGGAAGAACACAGCAAGAACTTCAACAAAGAGATGAAAAAATATAAGTACCGAACAGAATCATAACTGAACTTAAAAATACACTAGAGGGGTTCAACAGCAGAATGGATGAAATAGAAGCACCAATCAATGAGCTGGAAGACAAAGCATTGGAAAACACCCAGATAAAGCAGCAAAATGAAAAAAAGAGTTAAAATAAGTTAGGATATCTTAAGGGTCATCTGGAACGACATCAAAAGGAGTAACATTCACTTTTTAGGGGTCCTGAGGAAGGGAAAGGGCCAGAAAAATTATTGGAAGAAATCATGGCTGAAAACTCCCCTAATCTGGGGAAGGAAAGAGACATACAGGTCCAGGAAGCCCAGAGAGTTCCAAATAAGATGAACCAGGCTTCCCTGGTGGCACAGTGGTTGAGAGTCCGCCTGCCGATGCAGGGGACACGGGTTCATGCCCCGGTCTGGGAAGATCCCACATGCTGTGGAGCAGCTGGGCCTGTGAGCCATGGCCGCTGAACCTGTGCATCCGGAGCCTGTGCTCCGCAGCGGGAGAGGCCACAACAGTGAGAGGCCCGCGTACCGCAAAAAAACCAAAAAACAAACAAATAAGATGAACCTAAAGAGAAACACACCAAGTCATATTATTATTAAAATGATAAAAGTTAAGGATAAAGAGAGAATATTAAAAGCAGTAAGAGAAAAGCAAGTTATTATGTACAAGGGAAGCCCCATAAGGCTATGAGCAGATTTTTCAGCAGAAACTTTACAAGCCAGGAAGTGACATGACATATTCAAAGTGCTGAAAGGAAAAACATACCAACCAAGAATTCTCTACCTGGCAAAGTTATCATTCAGAATTGTAGGACCATTAAGAGTTTTACAGATAAGCAAAAGCTAAAGGGGTTCATCACCACTAAACCAGCCTTATGAGAAATGTTAAAGGGACTTCTGTAAGCTAAAAAGAAAAGGCACTAATTAATAATAAGAAAACATATGAAAATAAAAATCTCACTGGAAAAGATAATAAATGTAGTGGGTTAATCACTTATAAAGCAAGTACAAACGGCAAAAGACAAAAGTTGTAAAATTAATTAAAAATACAATTATTAGATGAAAGAAACATAAAATGTGAAATGTGTCATCAAAAATATAAAACAAGGAAGAGTAAAAATATAAAGCTTCAGAATGCATTCAAATTAAGTTATTACTGACTTAACAGAGATTGTTAAATACATAGGAGTCCATATGTGAGTCCCATGGTAACCACAAAGAAAATGTATAATAAGGGCTTCCCTGGTGGCGCAGTGGTTGAGAGTCTGCCTGCCAATGCAGGGGACACGGGTTCGAGCTCTGGTCTGGGAGGATCCCACATGCCGCGGAGCGACTGGGCCCGTGAGCCACAATTACTGAGCCTGCGCGTCCGGAGCCTGTGCTCCGCAACGGGAGAGGCCACGACAGTGAGAGGCCCGCGCACCGCGATGAAGAGTGGCCCCCGCTTGCCACAACTAGAGAAAACCCTCGTACAGAAATGAAGACCCAACACAGCCATAAATAAATTAAAAAAAAAAAAAATTAAAAAAAAAAATGTATAATAAATACACAAAAGGAAATAGAAAGGAATCTAAACATAACAATAAAGAAAACAGTCAAACCACCAGGGAAGAGAGAAAGAGAAGAAGAAAGGGATGGACAGGAACTACAAAAACAGCCAGAAAACAGTTAACAAAATGGCAATAAGTACATACCTATCAATGATTATTTTAAATGTAAATTGACTAAACTTTCTAATCAAAAGACATAGAGTGGCTGAATGGATTTTTAAAAAATACCCTTTTATAATATATGCTTTTTAGAAGAGACTCATTTCATACCTAAAGATACACACAGACTGAAAGTGAGGGAATGAAATATATGTTATGCAAATGGAAATGAAAAGAAACCTGTTGTATGGAGCAGCAATACTTATATCAGACAAAATAGACTTTAAAACAAAGACTGTAACAAAAGAGAAGAAGAGCATTACATAATGATAATGGAGTCAATCCAACAAGAGGCTCTAACATTTGTAAACATTTATGTACCTAACATAGGAGCAACTACGTATATAAAGCAAATAAAAATAAAGGGAGAAATAGACAGCAGTACAACAATAGTAGGGGACTTTAATACCTCACTTACATCAATGAAATAGATCACCCAGACAGAATACCCACAAGGAAACACTGGTCTTAAATGACACATTAGGCCAGACATACTTTATAGATGTACACAGAACATTCCACCAAAAGCAGCAGAATACACATTCTTTTCAAGTGCAAATGGAGTGTTCTCCAAAATAGATTACATATAAGACCACTGAAGAAGTCCCAATAAATTTAAGATTGAAATAATATCAAGCATCTTTTATGACCACAATGGTGTGAAACTAGAAATTAATTACAAGAAGATAACTAGAAAAATCACAAATACATAAGAGAATGAACAACAAGCTATTAGACAACTAATGGGTCAACAAAGAAATCAAAGAGAAAACAAGAAAATACCTGAGGGGCTTCCCTGGTGGTGCAATGGTTGAGAGTCCGCCTGCCGATGCAGGGGGCACGCCCCGGTCTGGGAAGATCCCACATGCTGCGGAGAGGCTGGGCCCGTGAGCCATGGCCACTGAGCCTGCGCATCTGGAGCCTGTGCTCTGCAACGGGAGAGGCCACAACAGTGAGAGGCCCGTGTACTGCAAAAAAAAAAAAAAAAAAACCTTGAGACAAAACAAAATGGAAACACAATATTCCAAAATTGATGGGACACAGCAAGACAGTTCTAAAAGGAAAGTTCATAGCAATACAGGCTTATCTCAAGACAATTTTACATCTTTCCTTCCAGTTTGGATGCCTTTTATATTTCTTCTTGACTAATTGCTGTGGCAAGAATTGCTACTACTATGTTGAGTAAAAGTGGCAAGAGTGGGCATCCTTGTCTTGTTCCTGATTTTAGAGGAAAAGCATTCAGCTTTACTCAAATAAACAATCTAACTTTACATTTCAGGCAACTATAAAAGAAGAACAATGCTCAACATTAGTTGAAGAAAGGAAATAATAAAGATCAGAGTGAAAATAAATGAAATAGAGATGGCAAAAATTAGAAAAGATCGATGAAACTTCTTTGAAAAAATAAACAAAATTGATAAACCTTTAGCCAAACTCATTAAGAAAAAGTGAGAGACTCCAAATAAATAAAATCATAAATGAGAGAGGATGAAATTAGAACTGATACCACATAAATACAAAGGATCATACAAAAAACTATGGGCCTTCTCTAGTGGCACAGTGGTTGAGAGTCTGCCTGCCAATGCAGGGGACCCGGGTTCGTGCCCCAGCCTGGGAGGATCCCGCGTGCTGTGGAGCGGCTGGGCCCGTGAGCTGTGGCTGCTGAGCCTGTGCGTCCGGAGCCTGTGCTCTGTGGTGGGAGAGGCCACAGCAGTGAGAGGCCCACGTACTGCAAAAAAAAAAAAAAAAAAAAAAAGAACAATTATATGCCAAGTTAGAGAACCTATAAGAAATGGATAAATTCCTAGAAACATACAGTCTTCTGAAACTGAATCATGAAGAAATATAAAATCTATGTTCATCATAGCATTTTTTACAATAACCAAGATATGGAAGCAACCTAAGTGTCTCATAGATAAATGAATGAATACAATGGAATATTACTCAATAAAAAAGGATGAAATCTTGCCAATTTGCAACAACATGGATGGACCTAGAGCGTATTATGCTAAGTGAAATATGTCACACAGAGATAGACAAATACCATATGATTTAACTTATGTGTGGAAGCTAAAAAAACAAATGGACAAACAAAACAAAACAGAAACAGACTCATAGATACAGAGAACAAACTAGTGGTTACCAGAGGGGAGGGGGAAGGAGGGATGGGCAAAATATGTGAAGGGGACTAAGAGGTACAAAATTCCAGCTATAAAATAAATGTCATAAGAATGTAATTTATAGCCTAGGGAATATAGTCAATAATATTGTAATAACTCTGTATGGTGACAGATGGTAACTAGACTTATCATGGTGATCATTTCATAATTATAAAAATATTGAATCACTGTGCTGAACACCTTAAACTACTATAATATTTTAGGTCAATTATAATTCAATTAAAAATCAGTGCTTACTAGGGAATGGGAGGGAAGGTTTAATAGGTAAAGCATGGGGGATTTTTATGGTGGTGGAATTATTTCATATGATACTTTAATTATGTATATGTCATATTATGTGTATGTCAAAACCTATAGAACTTCATAGCACAAATAGTTAACCTTAGTGTATAGCAATTTAAAAATATATTTAGAAAGTTGGGGGATATCAGCATAAAAGGCACACTGTGACAGATATCTAACTGTATTATAAGTGTTTGAAACAACCTCACTGAAGAGTTTTGGAGGATAGGCACTGCCCTAAGTAACTTTGGAAATGAGTCTAAAAGGAAATTCACTCCACTCTAGTTGGTAAAGTTCTTTCCCATGGGGGTACAGGTTAACAGTTTTCATACTGCTTTACAATATACTGTCCTTGAATAACTTAAAACACGAGTTACATGTGCTGTGAGCCGGTTTTTCACTGTTAGAGTGGGACTTTACATATTGGTGAGAGTAGGAAGCTAGAATGATACATGTGGTAATGGATTAGAGTTGGAGACATCAGTGTGAACTCATGTGCAGCTTAATATACACACAGAAGGCTACATACAGAAACATTTATAGATATGGGTAGATGCACAGGTTAATACACACATATACTTTCTTGCTCTGTCATCTGAGATATCCTAGAAGAAATGGTGCCCAAGTAGGAGCAAACACACCTAGTGCCCAGGTGTTGGTTTATAATACCATTCTCCAATAAAAGGAACCAGGGCTTTGTGGAGAAGTAGCTGATCCTAGGACTATTATAAGTAGTACACAAAATGAATCTAGGACATCCTGTAGTGTCATAAAGTAAGTAGATTCTCAAAAAGGAAATGCCCACTTTGATGGGAGTATGTCAAAGGGACACAAGAGCCAATTTAAATTGCTCTCAAGGGCCAAAGTTGGAAAATATTTGAGCAACAAAAGAGTAGTTAGTATAGGGTGTGCATAATGACTTCCTTACAAAAAGTACAATATGGAAAGAGAAATGAGTCACTGTACAGTAAAGGAGTCTGGCAAAATACCTCTGCCAGTTTATCAAAATCACATCAACAGTGACAAATTATGTTAATAGTAGGTACCCTTGATATGATGCAATGAAAATGACACTGTACTTCTGTAGTCTTCCTTGCAAGAAGACATGACCACAGTCTAATCATGGGAAACACATCACACAAATTCTAATTGAGGGACATTCTACAAAATACCTGACCAACACTCCTCAAAACTATCAAGGTCTTCAAAAACAAGGAAATTCTGAAAATTTGTCATAGCCAAGAGAAGCCAAACGAGACATGATGACTAAACTTAATGTGGCATCCTGAATAAGGTCCTGAAACAGAAAAAAAGCATTACGTAAATACTAAAGGAATCTGAATAAAGTATGGACTTTAGTTAATAATAATATATTTATATATAATATTAAGTAAATACAAGTAATGTAGCTCATTAATTATACAAATGTACCACAATAAGGCAAGTTGTTAATAATAGAGGAAATTGTTATGGGGTACATGGTATCTCCTTGTACAATCTTCTCAGTTTTTCTGTAATCTAAAACTGTTCTAAATGTAAAGCCTATTTGAAAATGTGAAGGCTGATTAAAACTTACACATTTTCTTCATAATTTACTGAAGCTTAAATATAAAGCAAGTATCCTCATATGTATCCAAGCATAATAAAAGTCACCTGAACTTCAGGCTGGCTTCAGAACTTCACAGAAAAACCCAGTGCCAAAATAAAACTACAATGGAATGGGAAGGTGGAGAGAGCTAAGATATATGACTCAAGAACCTTATACCTTGTAATGAGGTGGATGGACCTAGAGTCTGTCATACAGGGTGAAGTAAGTCAGAAAGAGAAAAACAAATACCATATGCTAACACATATATATGGAATCTAAAAAATAAAAATTGTTCTGAAGAACCTAGGGTCAGGACAGGAATAAAGATGCAGACATAGAGAATGGACTTGAGGACACAGGGAGGGGGAAGGGTAAGCTGGGAGGAAGTGAGAGAGTGGCATGGACATATATACACTACCAAATGTAAAATAGCTAGTGGGAAGCAGCCGCATAGCACAGGGAGATCAGCTCAGTGCTTTGTGACCACCTAGAAGGGTGGGATAGGGAGGGTGGGAGGGAGACGCAAGAGGGAGGGCATATGGGGATATATGTATACATATCGTTGGTTCACTTTGTTATACAGTAGAAACTAACACACCATTGTAAAGCAGTTATACTCCAATAAAGATGTTAAAAAGAAGAACGTTATACCTAACCAAGCTACTGTTCTATTATGAAAACTTTGACAAAAGATATTGTCAATGTTAAAAAATTGAGAATTCACAGTACACACACGCATGTTTTGAAATATTTTCTACAACTAGTCAGTGGATCAAATTTTAAAAGTCGGCTCTTGTAAAGGTGGAGATCTGGGTATGAAAGAACCTGCAGGAATCACTGAGGAAAATAATTATAGATTTAAGGTCAAGTACTGTGTGGATATTGTTATTAAAGGAGAGAACATAAAATTATAGTAATTGGCAATGTAAGTGTATAATGCATATAACAAAAATTAAGAGGTTAATAAAGAAAAGATGGAACGTATTTGAAATTGTAATTTCCCTTACCTCTTTTAATTGAAGTATAGCTGATTTGCAATATTGTGTTATTTTCAGGTGTATAGCAAAGTGATTCAGTTATTTTTTCATATTATATTCCATTATAGGTTACTACAAGATATTGAATATAATTCCCTGTGCTATAAAGTAAATCCTTGTTGCTTATCTATTTTATGTATAGTAGTTTGTATCTGTTAATCTCATACTCCTAATTTGTCCCTCCCTCCCTTCCTCTACCCTTTGTAACCATAAGTTTGTTTTCTATGTCTGTGAGTCTGTTTCTGTTTTGTATGTAGATTCATTTGTATTATTTTTAGATTCCACATATGTGATATCATATAGTATTTGTCTCTGACTTACTTCACTAAGTGTAATATTTTCTAGGTTTATCCATGTTGCTGCAAATGGCAATATTTCATTCTGTTTTGTGGCTAATATTCTAGTGTGTGTGTGTGAATGTGTGTGTGTGTGTGTGTGTGTGTGTGTGGCACATCTTAAGCCAATTGTCTATTGATGGGCACCTGGGTTGTTTCCATGTCTTGGCTGTTGTAAATAGTGCTGTTATGAACATTGGGGTGCATGTATCTTTTCAAATTAGATTTTCATTTTTCCATATATCCCTTACCTTTCACAGCTAGAGGTTAGTTTTATGACAGTTATTTTGTTTTGTTCACATATGCCTGAAACAGTACCTAAAATAATACATGTTTCATAGTAAGCACTCAATAAATATTTATTGAATGAATAACAGAGAATCAATAAATATCATCTAAAGCTGGCAAATCAATAAATAGAGGTCGACAAGTATTATTTAAATTTTCAAGGATATAGTCCTTTCAGATTATCAGTGGGGAAAAAAAATACAAACCTCAATGCATAAGGAAGTACATTAAGTGTGGTATTACTAGCAGAGATGATTTTAATAGCATTTCAGTGATATACAGAGTATATTACACAATAAAGTTCTAGCATACATCTTTATGCAACAAAATAATTTAGCATTAAAGTACATAAAGAAAAATCTGAAACAGAAAGAAATAGCCACAGCTGTTCACTGCTCTTCATTCCTAGGTCATGCCCCTTCCCTGCTCCCCACAGCTTTACTGAGATACAATTTGACATATAACTTTGTGTAACTTTAAGGTGTACAATGTATTGATTTGATACACTAATAGATGACAGTATGATTACCACCATAGTGTTAGCTAACATTCTATCATATCACATAATTACCATTTCTGTAGCAAGAACATTTAAGATCTATTCTCTTAGTTACTTTCAAGTATATAATACAGTATTGTTGTATCATGTTGTGCATTAGATCCCCAGAACTTACTCATCTTCTAACTAGAGGTTGGTACCCTTTGACCAACATCTCCCCATTTCCTCCAACCCCCGTCCTCAGCCCCTGGTAACCACCATTCTACTCTCTGTCTATGAGTTAGGCTTTTATAGATTTCACATATAAGGAATATCATACAATATTTGTCTTTCTCTATTTTATTTCACTTAGCATAATGTCCTCAAGGACCATTCATGTTGTCCCATAAGGTACAATTTCCTTCTTTCTCACTGCTGAATTTACATATATATATCACAACTTCTTTATCTGTTGAGAGATACACAGGTTGTTTCCATATCTTGGCCCTTGAACAACACAGGAGTTAATCCACATATAACATAGTGGACCTTCTGTATCTGTGGTTCCTTCACATCCATGGATTCAACCAGCCCTGGACCATGCAGTACTGTAGTATTTACTGTTGAAAAATATCCATGTGTAAGTGGTCCTGTGCAGTTAATATACACATTGTTCAAGGGCCGACTATATTTACTTATTATCATTGGTGATATATTAGAAGCTTTCCCATTAAAATAAGAAATGAGAAATCTACTTACTAGCACTGTATCAGTTGGATAGGTTTTGGAAATACTAGCCAGGTAATTAGACTAAAATAAATCATACTGGAAAATGAATGATGAAAATAAAATTATCATTATTTATAAATGATAGGATTGTATCTTTTGAAAATGAAAGAGAATCAATTGAAAAATTATTGGAAACCAGAAAATTCAGTAAGGTGACTGGCCATAAAATTAATACATAAAAGTCAATTATCTCTTCTATAAATAAATAAAAAGTAGTTTGAAAAGATTATGGAAGGAAGCATCTCACTTACAGTAGCACAACATCAACAAAGTCTATGTATATATTTAACATGGAATGTCCATGGCTGATAAGAAAAATGATAAAACCTTACTACATTACATGAAAAAGCTACTTTGTTCTTGTCTAAAAAGATGGTCTATTCCAAATATTTAGTCTTTTTAATTTTTAAATCTAATATGATCCTATTAACATATTAGTAAGATTTTTCATTTTTCACTGTGTTTTACTCATGGCAAAATGAGTCTAAAATTATCTTGAAAAATAAATGTGAAAATAATGAGGATAGAAAAGAGGAGTAATGAGGCAAGATGAACTCTATTATATACCAGTTAGGTTATATTCAAAGAACAGGTCAAACAACAGAAAAGAATAGAGAAGCCAGAAACAGATCCATGGGGATTCAGTGTATTCTAAATAAGTAGGAAAAACATGGATTATTCAATAAATTTTGTTGGGACAATTGACTGACTAGCTATTTGGGAAAAAATAATGAATCTCTTTGTAGCAGAATATACTGTAATTCTTGATGTATCTAATACAGCTTTTATTTTTGAGATAGAAATTCAAGTCCAAAATGCTTAAGACCCTAAATTAAATTATTTTTCTCTTGCTAGTTAAAAGTTCAAATTAAAATTGTCTCCAATTTTTTACCCTCTAAATCTCAGACAGAGAGCACATCAGTACCTGGGTAGAGTTAGCATTCCTTTGGCAGCTTCAACCTGGGCCCTCAGTGGAATGAATGTAATTCCTTCAGATCCTCACTTCCTTCATTGCCAAGTCTTTCATGAGCTTTGATTTTTAAATAATTCCAAGAGTTCACACGATTATCAGAGTGCCAACCACAAATGTGCCAAATTAATTTTTTTAAAAAGCCCGTCCTCTGTTCATGTTTAAGGTAATTATCAGTATGTATGTTCCTATTACCACTTTCTTAATTGTTACGGGTTTGTTTTTCTACGTCCTTTTCTTCTCTTGTGTTTCCCTCTTAGAGAAGTTCCTTTCGCATTTGTTGTAGAACTGGTTTGGTGGTGCTGAATTCTCTTAGCTTTTGCTTGTCTATAAAGCTTTTGATTTCTCCATCGAATCTGAATGAGATCCTTGCCAGGTAGAGTAATCTTGGTTGTAGGCTCTTCCCTTTCATCACTTTAAATACATTGTGCCACTCCCTTGTGGCTTGTAGAGATTCAGCTGAGAAATCAGCTGTTAACCTTATGGGAATTCCCTTGTATGTTATTTGTTGGTTTTCCTTTGTTGCTTTTAATAATTTTTCTTTGTCTTTAATTTTTGTCAATTTGATTACTATGTGTCTCGGCTTGTTTCTTCTTGGGTTTATCCTGCCTGGGACTATGTGAGCTTCTTGGACCTGGGTGTCTATTTCCTTTCCCATGTTAGGGAAGTTTTCAGTTATAATCTCTTCAAATATCTCATGTCCTCTCTCTCTCTTCTCCTTCTGGGACCCCTATAATGCAAATGTTGGTGCGTTTAATGTTGTCCCAGAGGTCTCTTAGGCTGTCTTCATTTCGTTTCATTCTTTTTTCCTTATTCTGTTCCTTGGCAGTGATTTCCACCATTCTGTGTTCCAGGTCACCTATCTGTTCTTCTGCCTCAGTTATTCTGCTATTGATTCCTTCTAGTGTATTTTTCATTTCAGTTATTGTATTGTTCATCTCTGTTTGTTTGTTCTTTAATTCTTCTAGGTCTTTGGTAAACACTTCTTGCATCTTCTCTATCTTTGCCTCCATTCCTTTTCCGAGGTTCTGGATCATCTTCACTATCATTATTCTGAATTCTTTTCTGGAAGGTTGCCTATCTCCACTTCATTTAATTGTTTTTCTGGGGTTCTATCTTGTTCCTTCATCTTGTACATAGTCCTCTGCCTTTTCATTTTGTCTATCTTTCTGTGTATGTGGTTTTTTCCCCACAGGCTGCAGGATTGTAGTTCTTCTTGCTTCTGCTCTCTGCCCTCAGGACATGATACATCTTCAGTGGAGTCAATCACCATTTGTTGTGTGACATTCTAGGGCAATTTTCAGAAGCCCAGAAGTAGTCAATGAGAAAACAGACATGTTGACTAAGGCTCTTAGAACTAATCCATCTAGGCAGATACTATAGGAGGAAAAAGAAATTCAAGCTGCTGGTGAGAGTGCTCTTTAAGAAGCTTATCATAAGTATTTAGGTAATATAGGGAGTTATGGGAAGGAGGGGTTACAGAAGATTGAAATTTTGATGAAATAAAAAACTAGGCTATTTAAGGTACAAGAGTAGGAGAGGCTGAATGGTAGAAGTATGTGATGAGAGAGAAATTTCATTGTTAACTATTATAGAGGTAAAATAGTTACAGGTGATGACAATTTCTAGTGATTTTCATTGTTAGTGAATTGCAGAAATAGAATGTGGAAGATGGTCAAGGAAGTATAAGGGAGTCATGGACATGCCTTCTATTTTTCAGTTGAAATGTCATAGGGTTACTGTAGTAATGAAGAAATGTATAACTGTAAAACTGATGCCAACATGTTCAAAGACTGTGGGAGAATGACTTGAAAATGAAATTGGACAGGAAGAGGGTAGTTTAATAGGCTTCAAAGGAGTATGAGATATTGAACAAAGGTCTGGAAAATAGTAAAGGGGAATCAAGGGTATTCCAACTCATTTCCTGGACCTTAGTATATGTCCACTCTGGGAGGATGAGGATATATCAGTTGATAGGGTTATATGGGAATCATTCTCCATGAAGGAGAACCAGGTTCCAGTCAAGGAAAAAAAAATGATGGATAGAGAAAGTAGTCCAGAAAAAAATTGAATATATAAACATGCCTCTTTAAAACAATTAGGTTAGAGGTTAGGGGTATGACATTACTTTATTAGTATAGTTAGAAGTCCTGTATATGCCTTAAATTACATTTATTTTGAAGAACATACTAGTTCACTAAATAAGAGGCTTTTCTCCTCAAATTAGTCCAATTTATTGAGACCCCAAGGCACTGATCTTTCCTGTCATTCATTTAGTAGCCACGTAGTATAACACAACAAATTAAATTGACTGAAGCTTGAATCCAATTTTCTCACCAATAGATTTGGAAATAAGAAACTCATCCAACTCCAATTAAAACTCATTCAGATCACATGGCTTCAACATGAGTTGGAATCATACATTCTTAAATTCTATTAATCACCTTCATTATGTAACATATTATTCAGCACCTGTAAACTTAGGCACCTTAGAGATAATTAGCAAAATGTACAATTTGGATCCAATTTTCTTCTTTTTCTTTAAAGGAGGTAATAGAAGCAAAAAAACTATGAAATACACAATAGATTTAGGCTAACATATAACATCATCATTAGTATTAGTATTTTTCTTATCAAATAATGTAAAGTAAAAGACTATTGAACTGTATGTCAATATGTCTGGCTTATACCCCCTCCCACCTTGTCTTCTTTGGGCCTGTCCCTTCACCTATATAGAGTTTAGCTTTCTCATCTATCAAATATAGAGGATAATCTGAATCATCTCTAAATGACTTTCCAGCTTGAAATTGCGCTGGCTCCTCTCACTTTGCTCTTCTTTTTGCTCAAATATAAGGAAAAACACAGAGCAGCCATTGTATTAGTCAGGGTTCTCCAGAAAAACAGGACCAATAATAGTTAATATTTATATATTACATATTATATATCATATATTTGCCTATCATAATTTTTCATATTTATATATTTTCTGTATATAAATATGTGTATATATTTATGATATAAAATACAAATATATATATAAAATGATATTTATTATAAGGAGTTGGTTCATGAGACTGTGGAGGCTGAGAAAAGTCTCACAATCTGCTCTCTGCAAGCCAGAGTCCCAGGAAAGTGAGTGCTGTAAATTCCAATCCTAGTCCTAAGGGTTGAAAACCAGCAGTGCTGATGATATAAATCCCAGTCCAAGGGCAGGAAAAGACTGATATCTCAGCTCATGCAGTCAGTCAGGAAGAGAGAATTCAACCTTCCTCTACCTTTTTGTTCTATTCAGGCCCTCAGTGGATTGGATAGTGCCCACCTACATTGGGGAGGGCAATGTGCTTTACTCTGTTCCCCAATTCAAATCCTAATCTCTTCCAAAAACACCCTATAGGCATACCTAGAAACAGTATTTAACCAGATATGTGAGTATCCCTTTGCTCAGTCAAGTTGACACAAAAAGTTAGCCATCACAGTTCTATCCCTTGTCAACTTGGCATTCATGCACACCTCCTTAAACCATACTTAATCTCCATATAAGTAACAAGGTCATAATTCTAACATTATACAACTCTCCTGCATACAATAAAAAATGCACTAACCGCTTCCCCAGAATAGGAGGTAAAGTCCTTGAGTGATGTTTACTCTTCTCTTCAATATCCCATAACTTAAATATTGTGATGTAAAATTAACAATACTATGATATAAAGTTAATGATACATCTTATGTTACATGATAAAGGAGGAAGAAAGAAAACAAAGATATTTGATACACACACACACAAATATATCCATAACAAAATAAAATAAGGAAGAATACTCATTACAATTACAGTCCTTGTTTCTGTAACTGGTCTCATGATCATAGCTGGTATTTATAACTACCTTTTCCACTACTCATTCTATGTTCCCTTTGTTTTCAGGAAGAACTTCAGCTGATTATGGTTCTTTACCTGTTGTGGTGACCCAAACCCTTATTCCTGAAAGGTCTGGGATGTTAGTGGTCTATCCCAATGGATGTTAGTGCCTGGATTGAGTTGTAGTTTTCCACTGACCTTAATCACAAGGCATGGTGATATTAAGAGACACCCTAAGGGATCTTATGTGTTCCACACATTCTTCTTTACCTCTATTGTGGAGTAGTAATCCAGTTTCCCCTTGGTAGTTGAGATCCATCACCCAAGCCAGCACAGTAACTCCCTTCTTTGCCTGTTGATTCAGAGGCATGAGGAGCCCAAAGTGGCTGTGTGACAGCCTTAACTTCCAGTTTAATAGAATCATTGTTGTGTCTCCTGGTGGAAGGATTTTTCCCTCTATAACTAAGACCTCTAGGCCAGCAGAGCAAAGAGTCACAAAAACAGGAAGCAAAAATATTGCTAATGGGTTACTAGGGGTAATAGTGAGTGACGCCATTCCCATTTCTACCCCTTGATTCCTGGACCCATTAATCCTGTCAGAGAAACAGCACAACATACTGACCATTCATTTAGAGCATATACAGCCTTCTGGAGAACCTTGTCCCAGCCCTCCGAGGTATTGCAACCTAGCTGGCACTGTAACTGAATCTTCAAAAGGTCATTCCACGATTCTGTCAAGCCAGCTGCTTTGGATCATGGGGAACATGATAAGACCATTGAATTCCATGAATATGGGCCTGTTGCCACACTTCTTTTGCTATGAAGTGAGTTCCTTGATCAGAAGCAATGCTGTGCAGAATACTATGACAGTGGATAAGGCATTCTGTAAATCCATGGATGGTAGTTTTGGCAGAAGTATTGCTGGCAAGGAAGGAAAATCTCCATATTCAGAGTATCTCTGCCAGTAAGAACAAAATGCTGTCCGTTCCATGATGGAAGCACTGCAATGTAATCAGCCTGCCACCAGATAGCTAGCTAATCACCCTGGGAAATGGTGCCATATCAGGAACTCAGTGTTGGTCTCTGTTGCAGGCAGATTGGACACTCACTGGTGGCCATAGCCAGGTTATCCTTGGTGAGTGAAAGTGCATGTTGCTGAGCCTATGTATAATCTTAATCCTTTCCACCTTGGACACTTAATTCATGAGGCCATTGGACAAGGGCAGGGGTGATTGAGGAGAGAGGCTGACTGGCATGTACAGAATGGGTCATCCTATCCACTTGATTATTAAAATTCTTCTCTGCTGAGGTCAGCCTTTTGTGAGCATTCACATTGGACAAAAGTCTCATCACATGTTTTGTCTATTCAGAGGGGTTTGTCCATATACCTCTTCCCCAAATTTCTTTGTTATCAATTTTCCAGTCTTCTCCCAAGTTCCTGAACATCCAGTGTAACCATTGGCCACAACCCATGAATTGGTATATAATTCCATATTTGGCCATTTCTCTTTCCAAGCAAAGTGTAAAACCAGGTGGTCTTCTTGAAGTTCCACCCACTGGGAGGATTTACCTTCACCACTGTCCTTTAGGGATGTCCCAGAAAGAGGCTGTAGTGCTATAGCTGCCCACTTTGGATGGTGCCTGTATATCCTATAGAACCACCTGTAAACCTGAGACTTCACTTTCTCTGTCAGCAAATCATAGGAAACTCCATAGATGTGGGCTGGGAGAGACAAGGCAGTGTGGCAGGAGTGGGGACCATGGGCATTTGGATACTTCTTCATGTAACCTACTTGTGTCTTCATGGCCTGCTTGGGCTTGATTGTGTACATACCACTTCCATTTGACGATAGAGTACTGCTGTGCACACCCAACTTTATAGCTTTGTGAGTCAGATAACATGGAATTCGTGATGGGTAGCTCAGGTTGCATGGTAACTTGATGGCGCATAGTTAAGTGTTCAGTCTTACTAAGGCCCAGTGGCAGGCCAAGAGCTGTTTCTCAAAAGGAAAGTAATTATCTGCTGAGGATGGCAGGGCTTTGCTCCAAAATCCTAAGGGCTGATGCTTTACATATAGGGGCCTGTCAAAGGCTCCAGATAGCATCCTTATCTGCCATTGATACTTCAAGTACCATTGGATTGGCAGGGTCATATGGCCCAAGTGGCAGAGCAGCTTGCACGACAACCTGGACCTGTTACAGAGCCTTCTCTTGTTCTGGGCCCCACTTAAAAAATAGCAGCTTTTCAGGTTATGTGGTAAATGGTCCAGAGCAACACACCCAAATGAAGAATATGTTGCCTCCAAAATCCAAAGCAGCCTAGTAGGTGTTGTGCCTCCTTTTTGGTTTTAGGAAGAGCCAGATACAACAACTTATCCTTCATCTTAGAAAGGATATCTCAACATGCCCCATGCCACTGGACCCCTAAAAATTTCACTGAGGTAGAAAGCCTCTGAAATTTTTTTATGATTTACTCTTACACCCAAATATCTTACAAATAAGTCTAGAGTAGTTGTTACTTCTCACTCAATAGGTCTAATCAACAAAATATCACTAATGGAATGGACCAGTATGATATCTTTTGGAAGGGAAAGATGATCAAGATCTCTACAAACTAAATTATGACATAGGGTTGGAGAGTTGATATACCCCTGAGGTAGGATAGTGACAGTGTACTGCTGGCCTTTACAGCTGAAGGGAAGCTGCTTCGGGTGAGTCTTATTGATAGGGATGGAGAAAACCGGATCAATAGCTATATACCAGGTACCAGGGAATGTGTTAATTTGCTCAGACAATGAAACCATATCTGGTACAGCATCTGAAATTGAAGTCCGCATCTGGTTAAGCTTATCCACTGTCATTTTTCAAGATTGATCTGTCTTCTGCATAGGACAAATAGGTGAGTTGAATGGAGATATGGTGGGAACCACCACCTTCAAGGCCCCAGTGCTGTCACTAATCTTTTAGATCCCTCTAGGAATTTTTTTTTCTACTATTTTCCTTGGTAGGGACAGTCTAGTGGCTTCCACTTGATTTCTACTACCATAATAGCCCTCACTCCACAGTTCAAGGAACCATTGTGGGGATTCTGTCAGCTTCTAAGTATATATATTACAATTATGGATTCCAGAACTGGGGAAATAACCACAAGATGGTTCAGGGACCCATTGGGCCCATTGTGAGATGGACCTAAGCTAAAACTCCACTGATCATCTGACCTCCATAAACACCTCCTCTGGTGGAACATAGTGATATTTTATGTCTTCTGGAATTAGTTCAGAGTCAGTAGTCCAGTAGTTCCTGAAAGATCTGATTATTTCCTTTTCCCTAATTCACAGTTACCCTGCTAAAAGGGGTAGGTCCCTTTGGGGAAGGCTGGGGAAAAGATTAGCAGTATACATTTTTTGATAGTGTATCAGAGTCCTTCTTCATTGGGACCCAGACTCCCCTCCATTCATGGGGGTTTCTGGGCCTATAAACTCTCTCAAGTCTAGGAATCGATTGAGGGGCTGTGACTCTGCTTTTGTGATTCAGTTTAGACTTTTTCCACTTGACCTAGAACTTTTCTGCTTATACAGATCAAGTAAGAATTTACTAGGCTTCCTATTTCTTTTACTTCTAGGAATAGCACGATTAGCCAACTTCATAGGTCTGTATGACTCAGACTATTCTGATTGCTGCTTTGACTCTGCTGTCCATTATGGTAACCATGCTCTCCTTGCCTGTGGCTGTTGAATGCCACCACTTTACCCCTGCCAACTGCGATCCAATTACTCCCATTGCATTTAGGTTTCCCAATTCAGTGGCTGCAGTTCCCACTGTAAGTTTTGGCCTATAGAGAAGAGCAGTCACAGAGCTCTTCTCATCTTCTGAGGGATGCTCAGGCTTCCTTCATAAGTTTGCTTCTGGCAGCATTGGTTAAAGGTATGTCTTCTGGACCCTCCAGAAGTAGATCTTAAATAATTAATCCATTCTAACATTGCAACGTTAGATCTTAACTAATTAAGATGAAACTGGGTACCCTGATGAAACTGGATACACTGAGCCTGTAAATCCTGATGAGTCTTCTTTGCCAGTGAAAGAGATCTCCCCACTCTCAGTGGATGTGGTCTGTAGATCTTAAATAGTTAATCCATTCTAACATTCCAATCTCCCTAAGCCTTTGAATCCCTTTTTCTATTTTAAACCAAGGTAGGTCCAACATTTTCACTTCCCTCACTGTGGGCCATCTCTTCATCCATGTTTCAGCCAACCATCCAAACCTTTAGAGCCCTTTCTAACTTCCCAATCTGGAAGATTAAATGCAAAATTTCTTCTTAATGAGCTCACGTGAATAAATTCAGCCTGATCCAACTTTATGTTCCTTCCACCGTTATTGAAGCCGAATCCAGCCTCTATACCCTGACACCAAATTAAATCTTGGAGACAGAGTTTTGGATGAAGTAGAAAAGAATAGCTTTATTGCTTTGCCAGGCAAAGGGGGTCACAGCAGGCTAATGCCCTCAAAACGGTGTGTCCCAACCCCGGGGTGGGAGGGGTGGTTTGTGAGGAGTTTTATAGTCAGGGGGCAGGATTGCTGATAAGGATCAGGGTGTGTGCAGGGCCCGCATTCCTTCAATCCAGAGATCATCTGGTGTCAGGTGATGATGGGCGAACTGTGACCTTCTCTGGAATGAAAAGTGCTTCATCAAGTAGTTAACATCTTCCATTTGGTGGGGGTTTTAGTTCTGCAGAAGAGGGGGAACCAGACCCTGCCCCAAGGCTGCGCTATTGTTTCTTGACTGCTCCTCCCTTGTCTCTGCATCCCCTCCCTTCCCTCATTAGCAACTGTTTGAACCTGCCCTTTGGAATCCAGGGAAGAGGACACAGAAAGACTTTTGTGCCCAGGAGCCCCACAGCGTCCTGCTAGGTTTCATTATCTCACACCCTCTGTGTCCATCCCCACACATTTCCCTGGGTTTTGTTTGTATAAATCAGAAAACTCAAGTAGTTCTGTTGGAGTGTATTGTACCTCCTCATGGGTGACACTTTGTACCTGAGCTTTAGGGGCCTCCTGAGACTTGAGTATAGTTGTAGGTCTAGAAGCAAAGAAGGATGGTGGGGGTGGGTTCTGAGGAGAATCAGCATTGTTTATGTGACAGCTGCCTCAGGGAAAGCCATTACACTTTCTTCAGGTGGTGCAGGGTTAATTCCCTCAGACAGGAGTGGAAAGGCCAATAAGACTGGGGGTAGAGAGGCTGAACCACTGCCGGTAGGGATGCTGCTGCCCCTGGGGGTGGAGAGGCTGCTTCTGCTGGGGGTTGGGAAGCTACTTCTGCTACGGTGGGGAGACCACATCCACTGAGAGTGGGGAGATCTCTTTCACTGGCAAAGAAGACTCATCAGGATTTAGAGGCTCAGGGTACCCAGTTTCATCAGGGTCTTCTCACATGTCCCCATCCCAACTTACAGGAGCCCATTCTTTCTCAATGACTGCCCTCAATTTAACAATAGATACCCTAAGAGGCTGAGAGTTCAACTTGAGTTCTAATTCAGCCAGTTTCCTTATGAGATTCTGCATTTGATTTTCAGCAGTCTCAGCCCTGTTGGCTGTAGGCGTTAAGCCTCTCCTTCAGGGCATGAATAGAAACTTTAGGTCATTTATGTGACACTAGAGCTAGGAATATGAATCCCAGAGCTCATCCTTTTCTTTCACCGTTTTGTCCAGTGACATTAGGAGCAACTGGCCAATCGCATTATGTTTGTTAGTTTTCCAAAAATGTTTGAAAGTATCATATACAGAGTCACCCAGCTCCTTCCTTCTTTCTTTCTTTCTTTCTTTTTCCCTTCCCTCCCCTCCCCTCCCCTTCCCTTCCCTTATTTTTTTTGCGGTACACAGGCCTCTCACTGTTGTGGCCTCTCCCGTTGTGGAGCAGGACACACAGGCTCAGCGGCCATGGCTCCCAGGCCTAGCCGGTCCGTGGCATGTGGGATCTTCCTGGACCGGGGCAGGAACCCACGTCCCCTGCATCGGGAGGTGGACTCCCAACCACTGCGCCACCAGGGAAGCCCCGTTGCTTCTTATAAATGGCTGATTGGCAGTATCCAATGCAGATATTTTGCATATCCCTATTGCCACATTATGCCATGCATTATCAGTGCTCTCTTTACTACTGAAAATAATCATTAGAGGCTTTAAGTCTAACCAGATTAGAGATCTACTTTTAGAAATCCCAGAACCGATTCAGAAAACTCATTCTTAAAATTCTGTTCCTATAGAACCACTCTTGGTACCAAAAATCTGTATTAGCCAGGGTGTTCCAGAGGAAGGATGTGTGTGTGTGTGTGTGTGTGTGTGTGTGTGTGTGTGTGTGTATGTATGTATTCAGATATGTTGGCATCCCTTGGTCCATTCAAGTTGACACATAAAATTAACCATGACAACCAAGCACGAATATATCAGAAGAATTACTCTTAATCCTTTATTTTAAAAGCATTTATCTCTTTAATTGAAAAGGACTATCAGTTTCAAATGCTCTTAGATTTTGATCATGTGAAGCCAAATCTATGGATATAAATGGAATTTCTGATTTGAATTGTGTTGTTTTGTCTTCATGTGTGATATCATGTAGCTATGATCTTTATCATATTTCTGGAAATGTAATCCATACTCAGGAGTCTTGTAATAAAATACCTTTTTTGGTGCAACCAAATGAGAAACTTCTTTTAGGGTATTTTAGCAATAAAATAGTGATGCTTGGTATTAAGGCTCTGCTAGGAATGCAAGGACCTTGTGAATCCTCAAACAAATATGGAATGTTCTTTGGTCTATATTTACTGTTCCTCATATCTTCCAGAGATTTCTCATCGTTAAAACTAATAAGTTACAAAGCAGATTTTAAAACTGCTTCACAGATCCCTAGTGATTCCTCATAGGTGTCTCATTCACTTAATCATTTACTCATTCAAAAATACTACTTGAATGTCTGCAGTGTACCAGACACTATGTTAAGTGCAATGTGCCAGGTGAACAAGCAGATGAAGAGAGAAAGTCCGATCATGAGGAAAGAAAGTTGTATATCTACCATTGCTTCAACCAGATCAGGTCTGCTTTAGCTATTTTATATTTTGGATTTCCACAAAAGATTTCCATGACCAAACAAACATGAATATTACTAGTGTGGTTAATAATAAAGTACCAGGGTATCCATTCCCTTATCATCTCAGTTAGCTAAAATTTAACTGGATTTAGATACATCCTCTGCCTGTGGTGAAGTTACATTGCTTTGGATTCTTCATGTGCTGTATCACATTATAAATTCTCAGTGTCTTCCAAAGTGTCTGAATTTCTATGGCTACCAAATTGAGGAATGATTTAAAATAAGGCAATGCATTCTGTCTCTGGTACTCAGGAAGGGTCACAGACCTGTGAACAGTTTCCTATTCATTATCATGAACCTCATATTTATTTCTAAATATCATAAGCAGTAAAAGAGAGAGAGAGAGAGAGAGAATAGCTCCAAAAAGCCTGTGAAGATGACTAATTCTAATTAAATTTTCAGTCGATTTTTTGGGTTTCCTGTGAGTCTCTGCTTTCATATCTGAGCATATATGGCTGACTGCCCTAACTGGGTATTGACAGTGTTGTTGTTATTATATCATTAAAGTACTTCCTTTTTTTTAAACAGCTTGATTGGAGTATAATTGCTTCACAAATGTGTGTTAGTTTCTGCTTTATAACAAAGTGAATCATCTATACATATACATATATCCCCATATCACCTCCTTCTTGCGTCTCCCTCCCACCCACCGTATCCCACCCCTCTAGGTGGTCACAAAGCACTGAGTTGATCTCCTGTGTTATGTGGCTACTTCACACTAGCTATCTATTTTACATTTGGTATTATATATAAGTCCATGCCACTCTCTCACTTCATCCCATCTTACCCTTTCCCCGCCCAGTGTCCTCAAGTCCATTCTCTACGTCAGCATCTTTACTCCTGTCCTGCCCCTACATTCTTCATAACCTTTTTTTTTAGATTCCATATATAAATGTTAGCATAAAGTATTTGTTTTTCTCTTTCTGACTTACTTCACTCTGTATGACAGATCTTAGGCCCATCCACGTCACTACAAATAACTTGTGTTTCTTTTTATGGCTGAGTAATATTCCATTGTATATATGTGCCACATCTTCTTTATCCATTCATCTGTTGGTGGACAGTTAGGTTGCTTCCATGTCCTGGCTATTGTAAATAGAGCTGCAATGAACATTTTGGTACATGACTCTTTTTGAATTATGGTTTCCTCAGGGTATATGCCCAGTAGTGGGATTGCTGTGTCATATGGTAGTTCTAGTTTTAGATTTTTAAGGAATCTCCATACTGTTCTCCATAGTGGCTGTATGAATTAACATTCCTACCAACAGTGCAAGAGGGTTCCCTTTTCTTCACACCCTCTACAGCATTATTGATTGTAAATTTTTTGATGATGGCCATTCTGACTGGTGTGAGGTGATACCTCATTATAGTTTTGATTTGCGTTTCTCTAATGATTAGTGATGTTGAGCATCCTTTCATGTGTTTGCTGGCAAACTGTATATCCTTGGAGAAATGTCTAGTTTGATCTTCTGCCCATTTTTGTATTGGGTTGTTTGTGTTTTTGATACTGAGCTGCATGAGCTGCCTGTATATTTTGGAGATTAATCCTTTGTCAGCTGCTTCATTTGCAAATATTTTCTCCCATTCTGAGGGTTGTCTTCTCCTCTTGTTTATGGTTTCCTTTGCTGTGCAACAGCTTTTAAGTTTCATTAGGTCCCATTTCTTTATTTTTGGTTTTATTTCCAGTACTCTAGGAGGTGGGTCAAAAAGGATCTTGCTGTGGTTTATGTCATAGAGTGTTCTGCCTATGTTTTCCTCTAAGAGTTTTATAGTCTCTGGCCTTACATTTAGGTCTTTAATCCATCTTAAGTTGATTTTCATGTATGGTGTTAGGGAGTGTTCTAATTTCATTCTTTTACATGTAGCTGTCCAGTTTTCCCAGCACCACTTATTGAAGAGGCTGTCTTTTCTCCATTGTATATTCTTGCCTCCTTTATCAAAAATAAAGTGACCATATGTGCCTGGGTTTATCTCTGGGCTTTCTATCCTGTTCCATTGATCTATATTTCTGTTTTTGTGCCAGTACCATACTGTCTTGATTACTGTAGCTTTTGTAGTATAGTCTGAAGTCAGAGAGCCTATTTCCACCAGCTCCAGTTTTCTTTCTCAAGATTGCTTTGGCTATTCTGGGTCTTCTGTGTTTCCATACAAATTACGAAATTTTTAGTTCTAGTTCTGTGAAAAATGCCATTGGTAGTTTAATAGGGTTTGCACTGAATCTGTAGATTGTTTGGGTAGTAGAGTCATTTTTACAATGTTGATTCTTCCAATCCAAGAACATGGTATAGCTCTCCATTTGTTTGTATCATCTTTAATTTCTTTCATCAGTGTCTTATAATTTTCTGCATACAGGTCTTTTGCCTCCTTAGGTAAGTTTATTCCTAGGTATTTTATTCTTTTTGTTGTAATGGTAAATGAGAGTGTTTCCTTAATTTCTCTTTCACAGTTTTCATCATTAGTCTATGGGAATGCAAGAGATTTCTGTGCATTAATTTTGTATCCTGCTACTTTACCAAATTCATTAATTAGTCATAGTAGTTTTCTGGTAGCCTTTTTAGGATTCTCTATGTATAGTATCATGTCATCTGCAAACAGTGACAGCTTTATTTCTTCTTTTCTGACTTGGATTCTTTTATTTCTTTTTCTTCTGTGATTGCTGTGGCTAAAACTTCCAAAACTATGTTTAATAATACTGGTGAGAGTGGGCAACCTTGTCTTGTTCCTGATCTTAGTGGAAATGCTTTCAGTTTTTCACCATTGAGAATGATGTTGGCTGTGGGTTTGTCATATATGCCCTTTATTATGTTGAGGAAATTTCCCTCTCTGCCTACTTTCTGGAGGGTTTTTATCATAAATGGGTGTTGAATTTTGTAGAAACCTTTTTCTGCATCTGTTGAGATGATCCTATGGTTTTTATTGTTCAATTTGTTAATAAGGTGTATCGCATTGATTGATTTGTGTATATTGAAGAATCCTTGCATTCTTGGGATAAACCCACTTGATCATGGTGTATGATCCTTTTAATGTGCTGTTGGATTCTGTTTGCTAGTATTTTGTTGAGGATTTTTGCATCTGTGTTCATCAGTGATATTGGTTTGTAATTTATTTTCTTTGTGACATCTTTGGTTTTGGTATCTGGGTGATGGTGGCCTCGTAGAATGAGTTTGGGAGTGTTCTTCTCTCTGCTATATTTTGGAAGAGTTTGAGAAGGATAGGTGTTAGCTCTTCTCTAAATGTTTGATAGAATTCACCTGTGAAGCCATCTGGTCCTGGGCTTTTGTTTGTTGGAAGATTTTTAATCACAGTTTCAATTTCAGTGCTTGTGACTGGTCTGTTTATATTTTCTATTTCTCCCTGGTTCAGTCTCAGAAGGTTTTGCTTTTCTAAGACTTTGTCAGTTTCTTCCAGATTGTCCATTTTATGGGCATCGAGTTGCTTTTAGTAATCTCTCATGATACTTTGTATTTCTGCAGTGTCACTTGTTACTTATCCTTTTTCATTTCTAATTCTATTGATTTGACTCTTCTCCCTTTTTTTCTTGATGAGTCTGGCTAATGGTTTATCAATTTTGTTTATCTTCTCAAAGGCCAGCTTTTAGTTTTATTGATCTTTGCTATTATTCCCTTCATTTCCTTCTCATTTATTTCTAATCTGAACTTTATGATTTCTTTCCTTCTGCTTACTTTGGGGGATTTTTGTTCTTTCTTTAATTGCTTTAGCTGTAAGGTTAGGTTGTTTATTTGAGGTGTTTCTTGTTTCTTGATAGGATTGTATTGCTATAAAATTCCCTGTTATGACTGCTTTTGCTGCATCCCATAGGTTTTGGGTCATCATGTTTCCATTGTCATTTGTTTCTAGGTATTTTTTTATTTCCTCTTTGATTTCTTCAGTGATCTCTTGGTTATTAAGTAGTGTAATGTTTAGCCTCCAAGTGTTTGTATTTTTTAAGTGTTTTTTTCTGTAATTTATATGTAGTCTCATGGCATTGTGGTCAGAAAAGATACTTGAAACGATTTCAATTTTCTTAAATTTACCAAGGCTTGATTTGTGACTCAAGATATGATATATCCTGGAAAATGTTCCACTAGCACTTGAGAAGGAAGTGTATTCTGTTGTTTTTGGATGGAATGTCCTATAAATATCTAAGTCCATCTTGTTTAATCTGTTATTTAAAGGTTGTGTTTCCTAAGTTACTTTCATTTTGGATGATCTGTCCATTGGTGAAAGTGGGGTGTTACACTCCCCTACTATTATTGGGTTACTATCAATTTCCCATTTTGTGGCTGTTAGCATTTGCCTTATGTATTGAGGTGCTCCTATATTCGGTGCATAAGTATTTACAATTGTTATACCTTCTTCTTGGATTGATCCCTTGATCATTATGTAGTGTCCTTGTTTGTCTCTTGTAATAGTCTTTATTTTAAAGTCTATTTTGTCTGATATGAGAATTGCTACTCCAGCTTTCTTTTGATTTCCATTTGCATGGAATACCTTTATCCAACCCCTCGCTTTCAGTCTGTATGTGTCCCTAGGCCTGAAGTGGGTCTATTGTAGACAGTGTATATACGGTTCTTGTTTTCCTATCCATTCAGCCAGTCTGTGTCTTTTGGTTGGAGCATTTAATCCATTTATATTTAAGGTAATTATCGATATGTATGTTCCTTGTACCATTTTCTTAATTGTTTTTGATTTGTTATTGTAGGTCTTTTCCTTCTCTTGTGTTTCCTGCCTAGAGAAGTTCCTTTAGCTTTTGTTGTAAAGCTGGTTTGGTGGTGCTGAATTCTCTTAGCTTTTGCTTGTCTGTAAACGTTTTAATTTCTCTGTCAAATCTGAATGAGATCCTTGCTGGGTAGAGTAATCTTGATTGTAAGTTTTTCCCGTTCATCACTTTGGAAATGTCCTGCCACTCCCTTCTGGCTTGAAGAGTTTCTGGTGAAAGATCAGGTGTTAACCTTATGGGGATTCCCTTGTATGTTATTTGTTGTTTTTCCCTTCCTGCTTTTAACATTTTTTCTTTGTATTTAATTTTTGATAGTTTGATTAATGTGTGTCTTGGCATGTTTCTCCTCAGATTTATCCTGTATGGGAATCTCTGCACTTCCTGGGCTTGATTAACTCTTTTCTTTCCCATATTAGGGAAGTTTTCAACTGTAATCTCTTCAAATATTTTCTCAGTCCCTTTATTTTTCTCTTCTTCCCCTGGGACTCCTATAATTCAAATGTTGGTTTTTTTAATGTTATCCCACAGATCTCTGAGATTGTCCTCAATCCTTTTTTTTTTTTTTTTTTTTTTTTTTTTTTTGCGGTACGTGGGCCTCTCACTGTTTTGGCCTCTCCTGTTGTGGAGCACAGGCTCCGGACCCGAAGGCTCAGCGGCCATGGCTCACAGGCCCAGCCGCTCCGCGGCATGTGGGATCTTCCTGGACCGGGGCATGAACCTGTGTCCCCTGTATCGCGGACTCTCAACCACTGCACCACCAGAGAAGCCCATGTTCTCAATTCTTTTTATTCTTTTTCCTTTATTCTGCTCTGCAGTCATTATTTGCACTACTTTTATCTTCTAGGTCACTTATCCATTTATCTGTCTCAGTTTTCTTCTATTGATTCCTTCTAGAGAATTTTTAATTTCATTTATTGTGTTGTTCATCATTGTTTGTTTGCTCTTTGGTTCTTCTAGGTCCTTGTTAAACATTTCTTATATTTTCTCCATTCTATTTCCACGATTTTGGATCATCTTTACTATCATTACTCTGAGTTCTTTTTCAGGTAGACTGCCACTTTCCTCTTCATTTGTTTGGTCTGGTGGGTTTTTACCTTGCTCCTTCATCTGCTGTGTGTTTCTCTGTCTTCTCATTTTGCTTACGTTACTGTGTTTGGGGTCTCCTTTTCGCAGGCTGCAGGTTTGTAGTTCCCGTTGTTTTTGGTGTCTGCCCCCAGTGGCTAAGGTTGGTTCAGTGAGTTGTGTAGGCTTTCTGGTGGAGGGGACTAGTGCCCATGTTCTGGTGGATGAGGCTGGATCTTGTCTTTCTGGTGGGCAGACCACATCTGGTGGTGTGTTTTGGGGTGTCTGTGACCTTATTTGCTGTACACGGGCCTCTCACTGTTTTGAGAGGCAGCCTCTCTGATAATGGGTGGGGTTTCTTCCTGTCTTGCTAGTTGTTTGGCATAGGGTGTCCAGCACTGTAACTTGCTGGTCGTTTTGTGGAGCTGGGTCCTTGCGTTGAGATGGAGATCTCTGCAAGAGCTTTCACCATTTGATATTATGTGGAGCCAGGAGGTCTCTGGTGGACCAATGTTCTGAACTCACCCACCTCAGAGGCTGAAGCCTGATACCCAGCCGGAGCACCTTGTCCCTGTCAGCCACATGGCTCAGAAGAAATGGGAGAAAAAAGAAAGAAACAAACAAAAAAATAAAATTATTAAAATAAAAAATAAAATTATTAAAAATGTAAATAGAAAAAGTAATAAAAGAACAATAAAAAAGAAAGAAGGGAGCAACCAAACCATAAAAAGATTCACCAATGATAACAAGTGCTAAAAACTATACAAGAAAAAAAAAAAACAAAGTATAACCAGACAGACAGAAACCTACAACAAATGGTAAAAGCAAAGCTATACAGACAAAATCACACAAAAAGAAGCATACACATAGACACTCAGAAAAAGAGAAAAATGAAAAGTATATATATCATTGCTCCCAAAGTCCGCCACCTCAATTTTGGGATGATTCATTGTCTATTCAGGTATTCCACAGATGCAGGGTACATCAAGTTGATTTTGGAGATTTAATCTGCTGCTCCTGAGGCTGCTGGGAGAGATTTCCCTGTCTCTTCTTTGTTCACACAGCTCCTGGGGTTCAGCTTTGGATTTGGCCCCGCCTCTGCGTGTAGTCGCCTGAGGGCATTTGTTCTTTGCTCAGACAGGACGGGGTTAAGTAGCAGCTGATTAAGGGGCTCTGGCTCACTCAGGCTGGGGAGAGGGAGGGGTACAGAATGTGGGGCAAGCCTGTGGTAGCAGAGGCTGGCATAACATTGCAACAGCCTGAGGTGTGCCGTGTGTTCTCCCGGGGAAGTTGTCCCTGGATCACGGGACCCTGGCAGTGGTGGGCTGCACAGGCTCACAGGAGGTGAGGTGTGGATAGTGACATTTGCTTGCACACATGCTTCTTGTTAGCTGCAGCAGCAGCCTTAGCGTTTCATGCCCATTTCTGGGGTCCACACTGGTAGCCATGGCTCGCGCCCTTCTCTGGAGCTCGTTTAGATGGGGCTCTGAATCCCCTCTCCTTGCGCACCCTGAAACAGTGGTCTCTTGCCTCTTAGGCAGTTCCATACTTTTCCCGGAATCCCTTGCAGCTAGCTGTGGTGCACTAGCCCCCTTCAGGCTGTGTTCATGCAGCCAACCCCAGTCCTCTCCCTGGGATCTGACCTCGGAAGCCCGAGCCTCACCTCCCAGCCCCCACCTGCCCTGGCTGGTGAACAGACAAGCTTCTCAGGATGGTGAGTGCTGGTCGCATGGATCCTCTGTGCGGGAATATCTCCACTTTGCCCTCTCCACCCGTGTTGCTGCGTGCATCCTCTTTGCCGGAATATCTCCACTTTGCCCTCTGCACCCCTGTTGCTGCACTCTCCTCCATGGCTCCGGAGCTTCTCCCCGCTACCCCCCCATCTCCACCAGTGAAGCAGCTTCCTAGTGTGTGGAAACTTTTCCTCCTTCACAGCTCCCTCCCAGTGGTGCAGGTACCATCCCTATTCTCTTGTCTCTGTTTTTTCTTTTGCCGTACCCAGATATGTGGGGAGTTTCTTGCCTTTTGGGAGGTCTGAGGTCTTCTGCCAGCATTCAGTAGGTGTTCTGTAGGAGTTGTTCCACATACAGATGTATTTCTGATGTATTCGTGGGGAGGAAGCTGATCTCCACGTCTTACTCTTTTGCCATCTTGAAGGTCTCTAGTACTTCCTTTTTATGGTTAGTTGACTAAGTACTTAATTGGTGCTTAAATATGAGCATTATCTTTCTTGACTTTTCTAAATTTCTAGTCATTCATTTATACATTTGTGGCAACTTTGATAAAGAAGGATGCTTGAATTTTTTCTTTGCTAAAAGTGTAAGATTTTAATAGATAAGGAGAAAAATTCTGAACTAGCAAGGAAGACAAAAAGATATTCAAAGCATCCAAATCCATCAATGACCTCCAAACAGGTATAAATGGTGAAACACACACACACACACACACACACACACACACACAAACACACAAAACCCTGTTGTATCCACCAGGAGCAAAATACTTAAAATCATGAGACATAAGATTTCTGTAGAACCAAGATAGAGTTAGTAGAATTTTTTTCACCTCTAAATAAACCCAAATGGCCATGAACTTTTAGAAATATTTTTTTAAATGTACTTTTATGTCACCCATAGTCTGTCTCTTCAAGGTCATCAAAATTGAAAGAGACCTTGTCAGCGGGAAGAGTTCAGAATGTATGGCATAGTCTTTCTAGAAATGCTCAAGTGGAGTTTGCCTTCTGAAAAGTATACATGCAGGGGCTTCATCAGCAGAGGACTCACGAATATCTGAACTGCCACCAGAAACAATTTAGCACAGTTTTGCAGATTCTTTACTTAGGTTAGACTGCTAAATCGCTTAAAAGCGTTTACAACACACCACCTCTTCCCCACTCTCAGAGCACAAGGATTGCGTGTTCCTCTCTTTTAGGTTGTGAAGTGCCCAAAGTGCAGACCATGGGCCTGCTGCTGGGACTCAATCCCCATCACTGGAGAAAATGAACTATTTTTCCAATTTTCTTTTCCTGAATGCAGCAAAATTTTTCTTAAAGCACAAAAGAGTAAATATTTTAAGCTAAATATTTTATGTAGTGGGCTACAAGACCACTGGCACAACTACTCTACCATTGTAGCACTAAAACAGCCATAGACAATATGTAAAGCATTGACTGTGGTTTATTCTGATAAAATGTTATTTGCAAAAGCAGACAGCTGGCCAGATTTGGTTCACAGGGTGTAGTTTGAAGTTCTCTTGGCTATTCTATACAGTTAGCGATCTTGGCATAATTCCAGCCCTTCATTATTTTCTAATTGATTATTCATGGTTTTCAATTTCTCTCTCTCCCTCTCCCTCCCCTCCCTCCCTCTCTCTCTCTCTCTCCTCCTCCCACTCCTCTCCCTCTGTCTTCCTCTCTGTGTCTCGGTTTCTTCCTCCTTCTCTCCTCACCTTCTACCTGTCTCGCTCTCAGCTCTCGTGCCTAATCTTCCTCCTGTGATATGACTTTTTTTATTCAGTTGCACTAGCTCATTTTCTGCAAAGATTCTGTCTCCCACCATTTCCTTTTCTTTTTCACCCTGCGTTCTTCATCAAGCATAGTTCAGTACGTTAGTCATTGAAACAGGGAAGTAGTCCTCTCACACCAACCACAGCTGAGTATCTCACAATCAGAAGCCTCATTTGCTTTAAATTATGCAGAGACCGTGGTTCTTTGATTGCTGGTGATACTGTGTATGGAAGAAGTAAGGAGCAGTAATGAGGACTGGGTTGGGGGCAAGGAGGCTTGATTTCTAGAGGTATGCCTGTGTACCACCTATATAACTTAGTTTGAGTGTCTTATCATTTGCCCCAGGGTCAGAATGAGAGTTACTTGACATTAAAGTGGTGAAGCAAGCCACTGTGAAGTGTGATATGTTGACCACTGCAAGGCCAGGTACAGACTATTACCCTAGTCTGTTCATTTCTTATCACCAGCTGTAAAAAGAAAAAAGATTGAACATATGCCCTCTTTAACCATTAATATTAAAAAAATTTTTTCCTCCCACAAGTTAATTAAAATGTGCTCTTTTTTTTTTGTGGCACGCAGGCTTCAGTAGTTGTGGGACATGGGCTCAGTAGTTGTGGCTCATGGGTTTAGTAGTTGTGGCTTGTGGGCTCTAGAGCACAGGCTCAGTAGTTGTGGCGCACGGGCTTAGTTGCTCCTCGGCATGTGGGATCTTCCCGGACCAGGGCTTGAACCTGTGTCCCCTGCATTGGCAGGCCACTGTGCCACCAGGGAAGTCCCAAAATGTGCTTTTATAAGGACTTTGATTGAGTCAGTAGCAACTTAGCAGAAAGCAGGGTTCTAAGGAAATAAGACTGAGGACAGAAAACAAATGATAGGGAAGGAAAATCCAGAGTGTAAAGCAATGTCTAGAATGACCTGGTAAAACTGTGGGAGGCTTCAGGCAGTCAAAGCTCAGAATGAGGACTCTGAGTACCTAAAGGAATAGAATAAGTCAATAGATCATTCTCTATCACAGAATTGCCTGGGGTAGGTTATACAGTGATGTTTTAAATATGAGAAATAAGGAAAGAGTGTTGGTATGTATAACTTCAGTTTGAAAACTGATAATCAAGATTGGCTCATCTATAGCCTAGTTATAACTAGAATATCTGTTGAATGGCATAAGGACAGCTACAAACCCTCCTATAAAAAAGTCCTGTTATGTGCAAGGCCCTATGTCAAGTCTCAAGGCACACAGATAAAAAAAGACTTTCTCTCCATAAGGTTCTTAACTGTTTACCTACTTCTCTCCCAATAGATTATTAAAACAATGTGATAAGTGCTACAATATGAATAGGTACAGTATGCTACATGAGCACATAGGAGGGGCCCCTAACTCTCATTTATAGTCAAATAATGCTTCCTCCAATAAGTTACACTTGACATGAGATTTGAATAAAATATGTTTCAGATTGAGGAAGTAGCAAGTTGACAAGGCCTAAAGTTGAGAGAAGCATAGCACATTCTTGGAACTGAAAAGTTCAGTTCAGCTGGAAAGATAGCACTGGCTACAGACAGCAGTGAGGCACGAGTGTGCTGAAGTAACTGTGTGTGCAGGGGAAGCCAGGAATGTCAGCAGTTGTGGTGTGAACATTGACCCTGACTGATATGCCAAAAAAACAAAAAATTGAGTCCCAATGCCATCCCAGAAACCTCAAGAAATCCTCCATGGGATGGCCACATAGCCAAGTGGAAGCAATGAGCCAGTCTAATTTGGGCATAAATGTCAATGTGACTTCATTTGCACTGTTATGCTTATGAGGCCTGGGGACATTCAGTTTACATAAGATTGAATTCCAGCCAGGGCATTAGGACATTTGTGGGTTACAAAAAATTCCCTCACTACTATTTGCCTATTTATGGTCGAGGATTAAAAATATAATTAACCACTGTGGAAAAGGGACACCAAGATTGTGTTTGGCTACCAGTTGGTGAAGGAGATCTATCAAGCCCTCCAGCAAGAACAGTCCAGCTAAAGGCCTTTGCACAGAATTTGTATTGCTATACAACATGTTTCAGGCCTTAGTGATTCCTGGAGCTGATAGCTGATAGTAGCTTCCTCTTGTAGCTTGTGTCCATGTACGTACAGAATAAACTGCTGTCCATAATTTCAGACATTCTGATTATTATAGAATCTGGCATCTATTACATTTTTCAAAGAATAAAGTATACTTAATACCAAAACTAGATTGAATTTCTTGGTCTTTTTACCTGACTCCATTTTTTTTCATGCAGTTGCCCTAATGTGGGTTCTTCAGGCCACTTGTTTCATTTGAATTGGCTTGAGAAACAACCAGTTAAGCAACAGGTTTTATCATTGTTGTTGTTGTTTGCTTGTTCCTTATTGTAGAACTTCTTAGAGGCTTAAATATGCCAACATGAATTCTGTATCTACACAAGATGTCTATATTATACATCATCTGTTCCCCACATGACCTTGAAACTTCTGCAAGAGTAGAGATTATGTCTGTTGTTCATTGCTACATCCCCATATCCAATGCCTTGCCTGGCACCTATTAGGCACTTTAAATACTTGTAAAATGAACAACAATATTAAGGGTTGATGTTCCATGGAAAATACTTCTCAAATATATTAAGCAAATCTTTCTGTCAAATGCCAGCTAGCTAGTTATATCATGTTTATATTTTGCATCCAATCTATAAATCAGTACTACCATTTTGGTAAAATGTATATTGATAGCATATACACAGATGCCAAAAAAATAGTAAGATGCAACAATAAGCATTGAGACAAGAGGAAAATTTCAGAGAAATGTTAGGTGAGAATCCTATGTAAATGGACTACTTCAGCTAAACACTGACTCTGTAATTTTTATTCTGCTTCTAAAATATTTCAGTTGTTATGTGGACATAGCTACGTAGTCAAAAAATACTGTATGATGATTAAAGAATGGTTGTTTTCCAAAAACGCCCTTGGGATATTGAGAAAGTAAAGTATGGTTGGTTGGTTGCTTTAGATTTTAGTAGCTTCTCAAAAATAAATAAGTAAATAAGGTCTCCTTGGAATGAAGATATTTTATAAATAAATGGTATATATATTCTGGATATCCATGCGTTCTGGGTGACAGATGCTGAGTTCAGAAACCTCTTGTCACTTTTTATTGGGAGCACCATCTTGCAATGCACAATAATATGTCCTCGTATGATTAGAAGAATCACTGCCAGTTACTGATGTGAACAGACAGCAACTGCTAATCCCAAAGCCCAGTTGTTTAGATGATGAAATGAAAACCCCTTAATTAAACCCCATAGCCAATTTATAATCACCCATGCATAGGGCATTCCTAAAATTTTTTCTATAAGCGTGGAATAAGTCCTCGGCATCTGGCCTTCTGTGATTATTCAGTTTAGGAACTCTACCACCATGAGTGAAATGAATGTACCCTATTCTTCTTTGCAGACTAGGGGAAGCAAGTAGAGGAAATGATTCCAATTTTTTTTCTCCAACTATTAATCTTGAGTAGCCCTTAGCACCATATAAAATGTTCTGTATGTTCTGCTGGGAAATTAATGAATTTAGTTTCTTTTATTTTCTTCCCTGTAAATATTCAGAGATTCAAATATTTGTATTTGTTTGCTTGTTTCTTTAAGTAATGCAGGCTAGGAAAGAGAAAGTAAAATAATAGCCGTAAGAATTGAAAAGATGAAGTTGACGTTTGTGCTGAGCTAAGACATTATAGCTGAATGTGAAATGAAAGATTTCCTGGTCCATAGAGAATACATGGGTTTCAGCTGGAATGCCAATTCTGATTTTCTGTAGTTGCCCTAAAAACTATGTTGAGCAAGATCTTGGGGTGGTCTTTTATTGTTTGTTTTTTTTGTTTGGAGTATAATTGCTTTACAATGGTGTGTTAGTTTCTGCTTTATAACAAAGTGAATCAGTTATACATATACATATATCCCCATATCTCCTCCCTCTCGCGTCTCCCTCCCTCCCACCCTTCCTATCCCACCCCTCTAGGTGGTCACAAAGCACCGAGCTGATCTCCCTGTGCTATGCAGCTGCTTCCCACTAGCTATCTATTTTACGTTTGGTAGTGTATATATGTCCATGCCACTCTCTCGCTTTGTCACAGTTTACCCTTCCCCCTCCTCATATCCTCAAGTCCATTCTCTAGTAGGTCTGTGTCTTTATTCCTGTCTTACCCCTAGGTTCTTCATGACATTTTTTTCTTAAATTCCATAAGTATGTGTTAGCATACGGTATTTGTCTTTCTCTTTCTGACTTACTTCACTCTGTATGACAGACTCTAGGTCAATCCACCTCATTACAAATAGCTCAATTTCGTTTCTTTTTATGGCAGAGTAATATTCCATTTTATGTATGTGCCACATCTTCTTTATCCATTCATCCGATGATGGACACTTACGTTATTTCCATTTCTGGGCTATTGTAAATAGAGCTGCAATGAACATTTTGGTACATGACTCTTTTTGAATTATGCTTTTCTCAGGGTATATGCCCAGTAGTAGGATTATTGGGTCATATGGTAGTTCTATTTGTAGTTTTTTAAGGAAACTCCATACTGTTCTCCATAGTAGCTGTACCAATTCATATTCCCACCAACAGTGCAAGAGGGTTCCCTTTTCTCCACACCCTCTCCAGCATTTATTCTTTCTAGATTTTTTGAAGATGGCCATTCTGACTGGTGTGAGATGATATCTCATTGTAGTTTTGATTTGCATTTCTCTAATGATTAATGATGTTGAGCATTCTTTCATGTGTTTGTTGGCAGTCTGTATATCTTCTTTGGAGAAATGTCTATTCAGGTCTTCTACCCATTTTTGGATTGGGTTGTTTGTTTTTTTGTTATTGAGCTGCATGAGCTGCTTATAAATTTTGGAGATTAATCCTTTGTCAGTTGCTTCATTTGCAAATATTTTCTCCCCTTCTGAGGGTTGTCTTTTGGTCTTCTTTATGGTTTCCTTTGCTGTGCAGAAGCTTTGAAGTTTCATTAGATCTCATTTGTTTATTTTTGTTTTTATTTCCATTTCTCTAGGAGGTGGGTCAAAAAGAATCTTAATGTGATTTATGTCATAGAGTGTTCTGCCTATGTTTTCGTCTAAGAGTTTGATACTTTCTGGCCTTACATTTAAGTCTTTAATCCATTTTGAGCTTATTTTTGTGTATGGTGTTAGGGAGTGATCTAATCCCATACTTTTACATGTACCTGTCCAGTTTTCCCAGCACCACTTATTGAAGAGGCTATCCTTTCTCCACTGTACATTCCTGCCTCCTTTACCAAAGATAAGGTGACCATATGAGCGTGGGTTTATCTCTGGGCTTTCTATCCTGTTCCACTGATCTAGCTCTCTGTTTTTGTACCAGTACCATACTGTATTGATTACTGTAGCTTTGTAGTATAGTCTGAAGTCAGGGAGCCTGATTCCTCCAACTCCATTTTTCGTTTTCAAGATTGCTTTGGCTATTTGGGGTCCTTTGTGTTTCCATACAAATTGTGAAATTTTTTGTTCTAGTTCTGTGAAAAATGCCAGTGGTAGTTTGATAGGGATTGCATTGAATCTGTAGATTGCTTTGGTTAGTAGAGCCATTTTCACAATGTTGATTCTTCCCATCCAAGAACATGGTATATCTCTCCATCTATTTGTATCATCTTGAATTTCTTTCATCAGTGTCTTATAATTTTCTGCATACAGGTCTTTTGTCTCCTTAGGTAGTTTTATTCCTAGATATTTTATTCTTTTTGTTGCAGTGGTAAATGGGAGTGTTTTCTTGATTTCACTTTCAGATTTTTCATCATTAGTGTATAGGAATGCCAGAGATTTCTGTGCATTAATATTGTATCCTGCTACTTTACCAAATTCATTGATTAGCTCTAGTAGTTTTCTGGTAGCATCTTTAGGATTCTCTATGTATAGTATCATGTCATCTGCAAACAGTGACAGCTTTACTTCTTCTTTTCTGATTTGGATTCCTTTTATTTCCTTTTCTTCTCTGATTGCTGTGGCTAAAACTTCCAAAACTATGTTGAATAAGAGTGGTGAGAGTGGGCAACCTTGTCTTGTTCCTGGTCTTAGTGGAAGTGCTTTCAGTTTTTCACCATTGAGGACAATGTTGGCTGTGGGTTTGTCATATATGGCCTTTATTATGTTGAGGAAAGTTCCCTCTGTGCCTACTTTCTGCAGGGTTTTTATCATAAATGGGTGTTGAATTTTGTCAAAAGCTCTCTCTGCATCTATTGAGTTGATCATATGGTTTTTCTCCTTCAATTTGTTAATATGGTGTATCACGTTGATTGATTTGCGTATATTGAAGAATCCTTGCATTCCTGGAATAAACCCCACTTGATCGTGGTGTATGATCCTTTTATTGTGCTGTTGGATTCTGTTTGCTAGTATTTTGTTGAGGATTTTTGCATCTATGTTCATCAGTGATATTGGCCTGTAGTTTTCTTTCTTTGTGACATCCTTCTCTGGTTTTGGTATCAGGGTGATGGTGGCCTCGTAAAATGAGTTTGGGAGTGTTCCTCTCTCTGCTATATTTTGGAAGAGTTTGAGAAGAAGAGGTGTTAGCTCTTCTCTAAATGTTTGATAGAATTCACCTGTGAAGCCCTCTGGTCCTGGGCTTTTGTTTGTTGGAAGATTTTTAATCACAGCTTCAATTTCAGTGCTTGTGATTGGTCTGTTCATATTTTCTATTTCTTCCTGGTTCAGTCTTGGCAGGTTGTGCATTTCTAAGAATTTGTCTATTTCTTCCAGGTTGTCCATTGTATTGGCATGTGGTTGCCTGTAGTAATCTCTCGTGATCCTTTGTATTTCTGCAGTGTCAGTTGTTACTTCTCCTTTTTCATTTCTAATTCTATTGATTTGAGTCTTCTCCCTTTTTTTCTTGATGAGACTGGCTAATGGTTTATCAATTTTGTTTATCTTCTCAAAGAACCAGCTTTTTGTTTTATTGATCTTTGCTATCATTTCCTTCATTTCTTTTTCATTTATTTCTGATCTGATTTTTATGATTTCTTTCCTTCAGCTAACTTTGGGTTTTTTCTGTTCTTCTTTCTCTAATTGCTTTAGGTGCAAGGTTAGTTTGTTTATTCGAGGTGTTTCCTGTTTCTTAAGGTGGGCTTGTATTGCTATAAACTTCCCTCTTAGAACTGCTTTTGCTGCATCCCATAGGTTTTGGGTCATCATGTCTCCATTGTCATTTGTTTCTAGGTATTTTTTAATTTCCTCTTTGATTTCTTCAGTGATCACTTCGTTATTAAGTAGTGTATTGTTTAGCCTCAATGTGTTTGTATTTTTTACAGATCTTTTCCTGTAATTGATATCTAGTCTCATAGCGTTGTGGTTGGAAAAGATACTTGATACAATTTCAATTTTCTTAAATTTACCAAGGCTTGATTTGTGACCCAAGATATGATCTATCCTGGAGAATGTTCCATGAGCACTTGAGAAAAATGTGTATTCTGTTGTTTTTGGATGGAATGTCCTATAAATATCAATTAAGTCCGTCTTGTTTAATGTATCATTAATTCAAATTAAAACCGCAATGAGATATCACTTCACACCTGTTAGAATGGCGATCCTCAAAAAGACAAGAGCCAAAATGTGGTAGTGAGAATGTGGAGAAAAGGGAACCTTTGTACACTGTTGGTAGGAATGTAAATTAGTACAGCCACTATGGAAAACAGTATGAAGGTTTCTCAAAAAAATAAAGATAGAACTATACCATATGATCCAGCAGTCCTACTTATGGGTAAAAGGAAATGAAATCAGGACTTTGAAGAGATATCTGTTCTCCCACATTTATTGCAGCATTATTCACAGTAGCCAAGATATGGAAACAACCTAAGTCCCTTTCAATGGATGAATGGATAAACAAAATGTACTAGATATATATAATATATGTGTGTGTATATATATTATATGTGGATATATATGTACACACACACACAATGGAATACTATTCAGCCACAATAAAGAAGGAATTCCTACCTTTTGTGACAACATGGATGGACTTGGAGGGTATTATGCTAAGTGTAATAATTCAGATAGAGAAGGACAAATATTGTATGATATCCCTTACATGTGAAATCTATAAAAGCCTAACACATAGAAACAGAGTAGAATGGTGGCTCTGAGGGGCTGGGGGAGTGGAGGAAATGGGGGAGATATTGGTCAAAGGGTACAATCTTGTAGTTACAAGATTAATTTCTATGGGTCTAATGCACAGTATTGTGATTATGGTTAACAGTACTCTATTATATAATTGAAAGTTGCTAAGAGAGTGGATCTTAAATGTTCTCACCACAAAAAAGAAATGATAATTATGTGACGTGATGGTGGTATTAGCTAAGGCTATGGTGGTAATCATATTACAATATATATGTGTATCAAATCAACACGTGTACACCTTAAACTTACAGAAGGTTATATGTCAATTACATTTCAGTAAAGCTGGAAAGAAAATTATCAGAGATAAAGAGAGGCACTACATAATGATAAAGGAGTCAGTTCTCCAAGAATATATAACAATCCTTAATGCATATCCATCTAACAACACAGTGGCAAAAATATGTTAGACAAAAACTAATAAAACTTTAAGGAGAAATAGGCGAATTCATTATTACAATTGGATGTTTTAACACCCCTCTACCAGTAAGTTGACAGATTCAACAAGCAGAAAATTAGTAAGGACATAGTTATACTGAACAGCCATCAGTAAACTGGATCTAATTGATATCTCTAGACTACTTCATTCAACAGCAGAAGAAAACACATTCTTCTCTAGCTCACATGGAACATTCACCAAGATATAACATATTCTTGGCCATAAAACACACCTTAACATATTTAAAGTAATAGAAATTATACAATGTATGCTCTAAAACTGCATGGAATTAAATTAGAAATCAATAGCATTAAAATAGCCTGGAAATCCCAAAATATTTACAGATTAAACAACAAGCATCTGAATAACACTTGGATCAAAGACAAGGTCTCGAGAAATTTAAAAAATATTTTTAACTAAATGAAAATTAAGATACAACTTTTCAAAATTTGTGAGATCCAGCAAAAGCAGTGCATAGAGGGAAGTTTATAGCATTGAATGCATATATTAGATAAAAAGAAAGATTTAAAAATAATATAAGCTTCTACCTTAGGAAACTGAAAGAAAAGAGAAAATTAAATCCAAATTAAGCAGAGGAATAGAAATGATAAAATGTGAATATTTCTTTGCAAGACCATGGTAGAAGCTCTGAGTATATGCAGGTATCCATTGATATTATTTAGTAAATTTCTGTAGTTTTTAAAGATTTGTCATTCTTCTGCTTAGATTTATTCCTAGGTCTTTAACATTTCTGAAATAGCAACCCAGTGTATCTCTGTGTGGGCTTATCGTTTGTTACATTTTTTTGACATGTCCTGAATGATATTCAGTGTTCTTTAAAGCATTCGAGTCTTTCTTCATTTGTGGAAAATTCTAATTATCTAATTATTTTCCTAAAAATATTATTTTACTCCACTCCTTCTATTTCCTATATCTGGAACTTTGATTTGCAAGATATTGAAATTTATAGATTTGTTTTATAAATCTTTCTCTGATATGGCATCTCTTTATCCCTTTATACTCTCTTCTGGTAGAATTCTGCAAGTTGGCCCTTTAGTTCACTATTTCACTCTTCTGCTTCATTCTTTTGTGTGCTATTTTTTTGTACTATCCATTCAACCAATACTCAGTAACTATGTATTGAATGCATATGTTGTTATGTTATATGTGCCCGTTACATATTAATGAGTGCTAGAAGAAAAAAGGATATTTAAAAAATGAAATTTTCACCTTGGACCATTCCTTTGTTCTCTGGCTATAAAAACTGACTAATAGCATATGTTTGGAATAGGAAGTCAGCCCACTGTTCTGGCAGCGACCCTTCCCTCTAATAAATTCTATCTTCTTAAAAAAAAAAAAAGGATACGTAGAGGATGGAGAGTGAAGGACGTACTACTTTAGATAGAGTGGTCAGAAAGGCCTCTCCAAGGAAGTGACACTTGAACAGAGGCTTGAATCAAGTGCAAGTATGGATGCTGCCTTTTTCTGTGGAAAGATTATGTGCAAATGCACTGAGGGGAAATATGCAACAAGGGAAATGTGACTGATACCTATTGAGGAAGAAAAGAATGAAAAGAAGTAGGGTTAAAGAGGTGAAACTGGACAGATACTAAAGGACTATTGATTTTACTCATGTTTGACAATCAGCCAGTGTAGTGGTTTGAAAAGGGGAGAGGCATAATCTGATTTATATTATAAAAGGGTTTCTCATGCTACTCTGTTAAGAATAGGTTTTAGGTACAAGGACAAGGATGAGAGCAAGGAGACCAATTAGGAGACTGCCACGTTAACTCCAGCAAGAGATGATGGTGGTTTGGTATAGTAGACTGAATGTTTGTGTCCCTCCAAAACTCATATGGTGAAACCCCACCTCCCAATATGATGGTATTAGGGGATGGGGTCTTTGGGTGGTAATTAGGATTGGATGAGGTCATGAGGGTGGACCCTTCATGAATGGATTAGTGCCCTTTTAAGAATCTCCAATGCTCTGTGGTGACCTAAACGGGAAGGAAATCCAAAAAGGAGGGGATATATGTATACATATAGCTGATTCACTTTGCTGTACAGCAGAAACTAATACAACATGGTAAAGCAACTATATTCCAAAAAAAAAAAAGGAATCTTAAGAGAGCTCACTCCCCTTCTCTGCTCTTGGCCATGTGAGGATACAGTGAGAAGTCGGTTGACTGTAACTTAGCAGAAGGTTCTAACCAGAATTTGACCGTGCTGGCACCTGAAATGCAGACTTTAAGCCTGTGAGAACTGTGAGAAATAAATTTCTGTTGTTTATATGAAGTACATGCTAAAAGAAGCCAATATAGCCATGAAGGGAATTTAAAAGGTGATTCTGGTGAGAGCTCAGAAAGAAAGGAGGAGTGCTATAGAGAAAGCTTCCATCTTCTTAGAGAATATGTAATTATGAGCAGAATGTTGGTAAAAATACGGATGATAAAGGCCATTATGATGAGTTCTCAGATGAAAATGAAAAACGTTGGAAACTAGAGGAAAGCTGATCCTTATTATAAAGCAGCAAAGAACTTGGCTGCATTGTGTTCATGTACTAGTGTCTTGTGGAAGGTAGAACTTGAGAGCAATGAAATTGGATATTTAACTGAAAAGATTTCTAAGCAAAGTGTTGAAGATACAGCTTTCTCCTCTTGAATGCTAATAGTTAAATGTGAGAAGAGAGAAATGATTTAAAGATAGAATTGTTAAGCAAAATGTAACTAGAACTTAAAGATTTGGAAAATTCTCAGCCTACCCATGTTGCAAAAAATGGGAAAACATTTTTGGATGAGAATACTAAGGGGGGGGACCAAAGGCCCCTTTGGCAAGGAGATTAGTAGGGGTGTGAGCCATTGTGTTAATCAGTCACCCCAGTAAGAAAACTGCCAGTTTGAAGTGAAGTGGGAGAAGATGGGAAGGAAGGAGGAAAGGCTGTTGGACTTCTTGGATTTTATAAGACAGGAGTTATTTGGCTGCAAAAGTATACTATTCTTTAAGACAAGGAAAGAATGAGCCCAAAGGTGATTCAGAGATCATCAGGGCTGCCTCCTCAGTTTGAAAAGACGGTACTATTGCTTTGCTTTCAACAGGCTAGGGGTGAGGTGGTCCAGCAGAGCCCTGTAGCATAACCCCTGCCTGGCAAAGTTGTGGGGGCAGGACTGCTGTCCCAGTGGGTCCAAAGGTGGGCCTGGAGGGCAGACTATGGAGCCAAAGAGGATTATCTTTGTACCTTAAGATCTCATGAAGTTTGCCTAGGTTTTGAACTTGCTGGGTACCTGTCACCCTTTTCTTCTTTCCTATTTCTCCCTTTGGAATGGAAATATTTATTCTATGCCTGTCCCACCACTGTATTTTGGTTTCATTTTGAATAACTTGTTTGGTTTCACGTGTTCACATCTGGGGAAGAATATTGCCTCAGGATGAATTGTACCTAAGGCCCATCTATATCTGATTTAGATGTTATTTAGATGAGACCTTGAACTGTAGACTTTAGAGTTGATGCTGGACCAAGTTAACTTCAGGGACTATGGGATGGAATATTTTGCATGTGAGAAGGACATGAATTTGGGGGGGCCCGTGGTGGAATGTTGTGGGCTGAATATTTGTATCCCCTCTCCAAAAGTTATATGATGAAACCCTCTCCCCCGGTGTGATGATATTAGGAGGTGGAGCCTTTGGAAGTTAATTAGGATTAGATAAGATCATGAGATTGGAAGCCTCACTACTGAATTTGTGCCCTTGTAAAAGTCAGAAGAGGGCTTCCTCCCCCTTTCTGCTCTCTGTCATATGAGGTTACAAGAAGAAGTCAGCAGTCTGCAGCTGGGAAGAAGGCTTTCATCAGGACTCAACCATGCTGGCACCCTATCTCAGATTTTTAGCCTCCAGAACTGTGAGAAGTAAATGTCTGTTGTTTATAAGCCACCCAGTCTTTAGTACTTTGTTATAGCAGCCTGAATAGACTAAGACACTAGGCTTGGGGGTTTCTGATTTCAACAATTTCCCCATGATCTCTAATTGTTTCTGTCATTTGGCCTAGGACTGATATAATACTACTACTAATAATGATTCTCCTTTAATATAATCTCGAAACAGTGAAACACTGGTATGGTCACAGCCAAGAAAGAACACACTACAAAGAAATGCTTTTGTCCTTTGAATCCAACAAGAAGGACTCATCTTTATGCAGATCCAAGCCAACAATCGCAAGATGCTCCCTGAACATTAATCTTTCCCCTTTCTTTCCTTTTTTCCTTGCTCCTTCCCTCCCCCATATCTCCCCTCCCTTCCTTCATCAAACACAATTTAACAAAGCTTATGGATGACATATCCTAATGAGAGGACCTTTCTACTGGCACTTGAATGATCCTGTCCCCTAAGAAATATCCTGACCCACATTAAATCTCACCATTCTTTCCTCAGAATTGAGCCCCCTCCTCAGAATTTTAGGAAATAACTAGAAAATAGTTAAGAAAAGAAGAGAGTTTATTGGAATTTTCCCCATTGTTTGACTCTCACTTACAAGGATTAATGAGCAGGAGATGGAAGCTTTTGTTGCAGGGATAGAGTAAGACTTAGAGCCTTTATAACAACTATTTGTTGATTTAGAAGAAATTGTGTTTCACTAGCAGGGTCATTCATCAGCGTGAGGCACTAGCAGCAATGTGCCCAGGAAAAATCAATTTTCCAGAATACTCAGAGCTTACCAGAAGTCATATGCTCTGAAGGCAGGAGACTCAGTTTGCTTGCTGACGAATAAAAAGGAAAAATAAAAATGAGCATTTTAAACCAAGGCACACATCGTCATCGTGCTGTGGCAAGTTGTATCAGTCAAAGCTGTTTAACAAAATTTTATGGATTAGTAACCTTTTTATAACCCAAATAAATCATTTGGGTTTCAGCAAGCCTGAAACACCCAGTACTTTGGATCAGATGGGCTTTTCTTTCTGGATATGAGAATTCATCATACTCATCATCATCATCATTATTATTTAGCATTTTGGTTAATTATTGACCATAAAAGTGAAAATATTTTATTGCTCTCAAGACCATAATAAAGATGCACACTATTTAATTATTCATTAGCATTTTCATATCTATTTTCTACTCCCCCAATTTTTATCCACATTTAGGATTAGGGACAGGACATATTGCACATAACTCTTTCATCCAGAGTACAGTCCTCACTCCCACCAGCTCATTTATCTATCCCCGCCTTTTGAGGAAATGGCAGCTTAGGTAAACTTTGAGTAGAGCTATGTAGCTCTGGAATGAGTGGGACAGACCAGTGGCTACCTTGAAAGGCTTTGAGGTGGGGGAAAGTACACATATAGGCCCTGGTCAGAATGGGCAGGCTATGGATACTGGGTCATTTCAAATGGCACCTAGAGGAAAAATGTCAGGTTTGTGTTAGGACACTTGAAGAGAGGGTGAAAATGACAATAAATAGAAATCACCCACTTCATTGAGATGACACGGTAATAATTGACATGCATATTGACCATGTAACACTGTGGAAGGGAAAGCTTGGAGCTAACTTAGCTTGAAAAGGTATAATTATGCTACCAATGCTTTTGCAATGGCAGGCAACATCCTGCTTTGGAAATCACACTCATACAATAAAATTTTGTCTTCTAACTTTATAGATGATAAAACTGAGCTTCCTAGAAGGAAGAAATTAACCCAAATCACCTAGGCAGGAAGTGGAGAGACAGGACTAGAATCCAGGTCCTAGGAATCCCAGCCATGAGCATCTTCCTAACATCACTGATTGATTCTGCAACTGGCAGAATATAAGGTCAAGTGTCAAAAGGCTAATACCATCCTTTTAAGATGTATATTTTCAGAAGTTACGTTTACCAGTATCTACCTCTGAAATATTCAGCCTTCGATACTCAGGAAACACTCCCTTCTAAAGCTGTTTGATACTGCTGACAGTACTATTTCTTGGGAAACTGCTTTGGTTTCTTATTGATGATCAGAATGGATTCAAAGGACTCAGAGTATATCTCTTTCTCTGTCTCTGAGATACCCAGTTTAACCTTTTCCGGTAGTTTTATTATTGTTGTTGTTGCTATTCCCATTTCACAAATAGATACATAAAGCCCTAAAGGGTGATATCTTCTTCAAGGACATATAACTATGAAACTGTGGAATAGGGACTAAACTACTCCTACTCCTACAGTGCTTTGCATTTGTCTACCCTTGACTGTGAATAGCTCTCTGAGATATGTTGGATGGAGACTGAGATTAGCTCCTCTGAAAATAAAATGAATTAAAACCTCTATGAGTTATGTGTGGGTTTTATAATTAGAGTATGTGTGGTAGACAGTGATAGGAGCTGAGCCATTACCTCAAAGAAACAGGGTGGGAAAGCAACTGACAACAAAAAGTTCTATGCTTAGGAACAAAATTATTTCCTGAAATAGGAAATGTTGGCTACAAAGGGGAAACAGAAGGGAATGAAGATCGATGGCTGTTTTCCACAAATCCTTTTGAAAACTCAATCCACTAGGGAAGTAACTATTCATTTTATGGAATTATGAGATATTTACACTTCATGATTTATTCAGAACAAGTACTGAGATGCAATAAGCAATGTGTGCTCATTTATGAAAAGGTGTCTTCAGGGAACAATTGGATATTAAACTTAATTCTCCTATATAAGTGTATTTTGCAATAGGACAACTTTGTTCACTGAAAAAAATTGACATTTTGTTCAATTTCAAACAGAAGATGTAGGAAGTATTTCTTATTCAGCATATTTTAGAGTGGGTTGCATGCCTGTAAATAAAACAGATTCCTTTTAATGAAGTTCTAATTTTTATTATTTATGGTGGTTTTTATTTATGGCAACACAAGGACTTGAGAACTATAAGAACTTGAGTTTCTGAACCTGCCTCCATCAAGCAGCTTTAAAGAAGAGAATTATTCACTGTGGAAACATACTAAGGCCTTTTCTGCTATGAAGGTAGAAAATAGCTGCATGTAGGTTCCTGAGCATTTAGCTTTGTTCCCTGGGTACTAGAAGATTGCCTGGGTCCATGTCTGAAATCTTATGCCTGGTTATGGTTACCACAACACAGAGAAATTTCCCTCCAGTCTTGTCTTACTTCATTCTCTCCAACACATGGAGCCATCTTCAAGGAACAATGCTTTTACCATGTTATCATCAAAATCAAGGATTTGCAATAGCTCTCAACAACTGGAAGCTAATGATTCTCCAGGACAATGCCTCATACAGTAGAAATAACATAGGATTTGGAGTTAGACAAAGCTGGGCTCTAATCCATGCTCTGGTAACGTGTAATGTTTGCAAGTCATTCAAACTTTCTGAACTTCATTTTCTGCTTCTCTCAAATGAAAATATGCATATCTACCTCCATGATTATTTTGAATATTAGAGATAATGTTGATATAGATTGTTTTAAAAGGGCCTCAATAATTCTTCCCATCCCTGCATGCATGCCATTTTTCAATGTGACTTTGCAGCTCTTTCCATCAAAAGTCGAGTCTAATTCTCTACTTCTTAATCTGAAGTTGGCCATGTGATAAACTGGTCAATTAAACATTAGCAAACATCTTGCAAGCAGAGGCTTTAAACGTGTTCGTGCTTTGAATATTACCCTCTCCTTCCCCTTTTGGAACCCAACCACCAAGTGTAAAAAGCCTAAGCTAGCCTTCTGGATGATGAGAAACACATGATCCATCCACCCACATAGCCGCAGTTGACAAGAAGCCAACTCCCAGAAGCTAACAGCAGATGTATGAATGAACCCAGCCAAGATCATCGGAAGAACTGTCCAGATGAGCCAAGCCCAAATTCCGAACTTGCAAAGTCATGAACTAAATACATTTTTCATTTTAAGTCACCAGGTTTTGAGATAGATTGCTATACAGCAAAAGTTAAGTGATACAAATGTGTGTAAAAAGTCTGTTACAGTCCATGGGATGTAATAGATACCTAAAAATGATATTTCCCCATCCTCCCTAATGTAGCTTGACCTGAACATTTCAAATTTTTGTTACTTACCTACGTAAACATTCCCAAAGCATTGACATAGCTACCATGCTTCTCTCTCAACCTATGAAGATCTAGTTTTCCACAACCTGTCATGATTTAAACATTTATTTCAAATCCCAACACCTCCACAAGGCCTTCTTTAACAACTGTAGCCTACCATTACTACTTTTATTTTTCTGATATTCTATTACTTACAGTCTTTTAAAATACACAGTGTAGCACTTTAGGTATTAACTCACTGTCCTTTAATAACCGATTGATGTGTGTGGATCTTCATTCAGTGAATAAATATATATTGAATTGTTACTGTGATAGATTCTGGAGACAGAGATGAATAGGATATAACTACCTTCAAGTTATTCACAGCAGCAATAAATGCAGACTAATAATAGTGATGCAGTGTGATTTGTGCTATAAGAGAGGTAAGTATAGTGGTGGGACAAAGGCAGTTTTGAGGGTTGGAAAAATCTTTTCCAAGGAATTTGTAGTTTAGAATTCCACCCTTGCACCCCACCCCACCCCCCATCATTCTGGTGACCTCAGTCATCCAATGTTCAGAGGCATTTGTGTATACCAAGTTATTAAGAAACTGTGCTTAACCTTTGGTGCATAACAACACTTTCAGTTTCTCCTGAGTGCTTATTGTGAAATTGGCATTATTATTTCTCGCTGCAGATGAGTAAACTGAGGCTAAAAGTATTAAAAAAAACTCGTCTAAAATCTTGTTTTCTTTCTTCAAACTAGACTGTATGCATCTTGAGGACAAAAACCACATTGTAAATCTCTATTTTCAATAAAGCATATAGGACCTAAACAATTTTCAGTGCACACCCGTGGAATGAAAGAGAGAAAGGAGCTGGATATAATAGTTTTCTCTTATGGGTTAAGAGGGAATTCAGTGACCTCCCCTGTTAGCATAAAATACAAAACGTGGTCTACAGCTCTCTGAAGGAACTATCACAAATTTATCCTTACAAGCTCCACTCATGCTTGACTCAATTGTACTATTTGTGTTCTAGCCATCCTAGGCTTTTCTCAGTTCTTAGAACGTGCCAAACCCTCTCCTGGGCCTTTAACACCTGCTATTTCCTCTGTCTGAAATGTTCCCCTTCTCTGTGAGTCTCCTTCATCTCTATACCTGACCAGCTCCTATTCATCCTTCAGGTTTCAGCTCAAGCATCATCACTTCTTTTTTTGTTTATATTAATTAATTAATTTTTTTTATTTTTGGCTGCCTTGGGTCTTTGTTGCTGCACGCGGGCTTTCTCTAGCTGCTGCGAGCAGGGGCTAGTCTTCGCTGCGGTACGTGGGCTTCTCATTGCGGTGGCTTCTCTTGTTGCGGAGCACGGGCTCTAGGCACGCGGGCTTCAGTAGTTGTGGAACGCGGTCAGTCATTGTGGCTCACGGGCTCTAGAGCACAGCCTCAGTAGTTGTGGCGCACAGGCTTAGTTGCTCTGTGGCATGTGGGATCTTCCTGGACCAGGGATCGAACCCGTGTCCCCTGCATTGGCAGGCAGATTCTTAACCACTACACCACTAGGAAAGTCCCAAGCATCACTTCTTAAAGAAGGAAATCATGAATCCCCAGACTACATCAGGTCTTCCTGTTAGAGACAGACACAGAATTGTGTGATTTTAATTACACAATTTAATTTTAATCTCTGTAATTTTAATTACATGTTTACATTTTGTCTTCTATACTGATAGCTCTCTAATCACAATCTTTTGTTCACTGCTTTTCCCCAATGGTGACAGCATATAGTAGGCATTCATGACATTCATTCATTAATTTAAGTAAATGTATTATTTGGTGAGGAGTCTGTGCCTGTCCTGCGTAGAGATGGTTATTGTGTTGTGGTGCAGAGTATTTCCCTTGGTGTTGTAGTATGGCTTTAAATGGCATCGTGCTTGAAAGAGGTCTATGTACATTGTAGTCACTCTGCACTTGGGTCCATGTTGTACATTCAGTATCTTGATTGAGAATGAGAGATACGTGACTCCCAAGCAGTCAGTGCTAATGCAGACATTTCACTCCCATCCACTTCGCATTGTCTAACATTATATGATATCAAATAGATCATGGGAACTGTAATTTTTTAAAACAAATTGTCTAATCTTTGCTGCCGAGAAGCTTTCTTTAAGAAGGTCTGAGAAGCTATCAGAATTTCCATCAACTTGCAACAATATTCTATTTTAAAAAAGGAAACTATTTGGTCATGAAATGCCTGTTGGATAAATTTTGTTTGTGGTGGATGTTTCCCTTTAGATATGCTTTGTCCATACAGTTAATACCTAATGTTTTCCAGTTCTTAAAGAATAATAAAGTCACTGAATCATCATCAGTGGAAATGGTTGTCAGGAACCATTCACTATCTGTAATTAATCACATTATGATAACAAAATTTTTTTGAGAATTCTGACTCCAGGAAGCATATTACAAGCATTAAAACTTAGTTCTTGTAGCAGGATAAAACTGGGCTTGAATTCAAGCTCTGCCATTATGTAGTATATAGTGGTGGGACTTTGAACAACTTAACGTTTATAGTGTCAAGTTTCTCATCTGTGAAATAGGGATCCTAATAGTATCTGCCTCATTGGGTTGTTGCAAGGATTAGAGATAATCCATGTTAAGTACTTAACTAAAACCAACTCTGTGCCTGCCATTTGCTCAATGCAATTATTTGGTATCAAAATTCTTGATAATGATTATTACAGGGAGAAAGGGTTAGGGAGACCACTTTAAGGAAATTGAATGAACAAATGCATGGAACTAGGGCTACAAAAAGGGTATGGACTGTATTTAGGGGTCAGTGAGGAGAATCTTCTACCTTGATGGCAGAGTTTATGAAGGAGACTAATAGGAGAACAGATTGGGGATATGTGTATTGAGGATAAGAAATTGGAACTCCATACTGTAAACAATAGGGGGTCATTGAAGTAACTTTCTTTTAAACAGCACCAGGTTTGTAGTATATGTTCTGCTACAGTTTCAAAGTATCAGGAGACACTTTAGTTTTTACTAACTGCTGTGGACTGAATTGTGCCCCTGCCCCCCAATCCATATACTGAAACCCTAACCGTTCCCCCCACCCCTGCTGTGATGGTATTATTTGGAGAGGGAGCCTTTGGGAGGTAATCAGATTTAGATGAGGTCATGAGAATAGGACCCTCATGATGAGATTAGTGCCCTTATAAGAAGAGAAAGAGACACCAGAGCTGTCTTTCTCCCTGCCATGTGAGAACAGTGAGAAAACAGCAGTCTACAAGGCAGGTGGAAAACAACCATGCCGGTACTCTGATTTTCGACCTGAGCCTCTAGAACTGTGAGGAAATAAGTTTCTGTTGTTTAAACTGCCCAGTCTATAATATTTTGTTATGGCAGCCCAAGCAGACTAAGATACCAACTGTTGAGAAATAACTCTGCTTGAAAATAATGTATTTTTTTAAATGTGGTTTTAAATGATGTCCTGGTGCAGCATGAATTTGTAGCTGCAAGTTCTTTAACAATAAGCAGTGGGTCCCAGGTTATCAAATACCTTTGCTCTCTGAGTGATAGACGTTAAGAATAATTTGATACAATGTAATCATTAAACACCTATCCGGAGAATACTGATAAACAGGGAAAATTGCTGCTCTTAGAGCAGTTCTAAAATATTCATGTTTCTCATATGCAGGTATACCAGGGACCATAATCACCAGTCTCTTCTTTAGGCTACCAAGACACAGATAGATATGGGGAAAGTAGAGCCCCAAAGAAAAGGAGTTCAAAATTAATGAAAAATTTCTTAAGCAAAGCAACAGGAAAGAAATAACAGAGTAGTCATAAATTCATTCATTTATTTACTCATTCATTCACTGAATAGACATTTTTTTGTTCACTTATATCTTCTACTTGGTAAAGTCCACTTTTACCCTTAAGGAAAATTGTAGGCAGTCTTGAATGAGTCAAAAAGGTAACAGCAGAAGGCTCAGAAATAAGGTTATGTCCTCTCAATTTAGGTAAGTAGATAACCAAGCAGATAAAATAAGCCTTCTGGTTTGTGAAAGAGTTAAGCCACCCCACCAAAAAAAAAAAAAAAAAAGTAAAAGACCGCTCTGCTGACTTCATATCAAATTGTTATCATCAGTGCTTCCTATATAGTCAGAGAAGTTTAAGTATGAAAATGAGCTATTTTTTGACCCTGAGAAAAGAGTAAATGGATGGTGATGTCTCTAACTCTTCTCAAAGGTTTAATGAAATACACAAATCCTTATATGTCTTTAAATTGTGCTGTAGTTTGTTTCCTATTTAATTATTGTACTTTAACAAGTAAATATGCTCAACAGTTGAACAGACTCCTTTTTGCCTTGAAATATATTGAGTGTAAAAACATGTCTCCTTTAACCACAACCATGGAGCATAGTTGTTCCAAATACAAGGCTACTATTGTAATACTGTCAGCATGGTGAGAGGTGATCCTAGTTGGGAGCCAAATACTTAGGCATAAATGGTGTTTTTCCATCATTTCAAAACACTATTGAAAGCAAATAACTAGTTATTTGGAAAACAACCAGTGTATAGCCGCTGTTTCATTGAAAATAGATAACTGCTTTTAAGTCAGTTCATTTTATGTAGATATGATGTTGAAGTGATGTCAGTTGTAAATTTTTGGAACTACAATATTCTTATATTTTATTACCTTTGGTGTCCATATTTTCAAATACACTCTGCACATTCAGTGCATATAGAAGGGATCTAATAATAACCCTTATATGTTTATATGTGTATAACTTTACGTTTCAAAAGTATTTTATGTGCAATTTCTCATATGATTGGAACAACAATCTTTGAGGTTTTTTCCCCCTCATTTTAAAGATATGTTAATTGATGGTTAGGAAAGTTAAATGGTTCACCCAAGGTCACACAGTTAGTACATGACAGACACACCACTAGAATTCAGGCATCTAATTCTCAGTCCAGTGAAGCTTCCATTTCATGAAGCCAAGCATCTCTTTTCTCAGGGAAAAGTGAAAAGGTCATCACCTTGAAACCCCTTCTTTAGAAAGACCAGTTGTTTTGCTATTTTCCTCATTCATCTTCATATTTCCTTATATCTCTTTAATCATGGCTTTCTGTCACTATCAACAATATCCAGAGTTTTATGCTTCTCCTACCAAGGTAGAACCACAGCTTTCTTCTTTGAGAAACTCCTATAGGCAATTTTTCATGGTATTTGTAGGAAGAGTACTCTGGAAACAGTAGTTCATCACTGAGACACTATGATAGGATATGGACAGTTCTGATAGAGGAGAATAATTGTGTAACAATGTGTCATATTCTTCAGGTAATCGGTAGGCTGAGTTTTTGAAACAGCAGCCCTAGGGGATTAAATACAACAGGATTCCCAGTAGATTCTAGGTGTGCTAAATGATTGGCACGAGGATCTGGATCTCTTAGGAGCCTAAGTGGAGACCGATAAAGATGAGGAGTCATGCAGATCAGCATTGTCCAATAGAAATATAATGCAAGCCATATATGTAATTTTAGATTTTTGAATAGGCATACTTAAAAACTGAATATAAATGAATAAAATGAATTTAATAATATACTTTATTTAACCCAATATATTCAAATATTTTAACATGCAATAATTTTAACAAGAAGCACTTAAAATTATTAGTGATATATTTTACATTCTTTTTAATAGTAAATTTTGGAAATCTGGTGAACATTTTGCACTTACAGTTTGGATCAACTATATTTCAAGTGTTTAATAGCCACATATGGCCAGTGTCTGCTATATTGGATAGAACAGTCTGGAACTTTTAATAAAGATTGTTTCATATAGGGTCATGGAAATTCTGAAGTGTTACTATTACTTGGAAAAGGATAAAGGTGCAATTTCATGCTTCAGGATGTGAACATTCATATATGTCAAGGATGGAAGTGGACTAAAGCCAGGTTTCTCAGCCTTAGCACTACTGACATTTTTGGCCAGATAGTTCTTTGTTGTGGGGGGCTGTCCTGTGCATTATAGGATGTTTAGCAGGATCCGTGGCCTCTACCCACTAGATGTCAATAGGATTCCCTCCAGTGGTGGTAACCAAACATGCCTCCAGAATATGCCAAGTGTCCCCTGGGAGGTTGGAGGGATGTCATCCCTGGTTGAGAACCAGTGATCTAAAGAATGCTTCTAACCAAAGATTTTTAGACTCAGATTGGATGATACACAAAGCAAAGATTCTCAAACTCTGAGCCCTAAATATCAGTCCTCTATTTCACTGTCACTGTGTGTATCTCAGATGGTTGGATAAGACGACCAACATGATTTGGTAACTTTTTCAGTATCTCACGTTGTCCAGGCAATGATTTTGAACCTAGTTTGAATTGCTTAGCTTTCCTTTCTTTGAAAGTCAGAGAGGATATTCTTGAACCTCTCCCTGAAGTAACTGGAAGGAGGAAGTAAAGAATGGCTGGTTCAGAGAAAACCAGTTTAAACAACAGAAGGAAAAAGAAGACATGTCTTGCATATGATAAACTATGAAAGGTAATAGGCATGTAATACTTTATCCAGTCTAAGAAACATTGCTCAGCTTTCAAAACCCTCCAAAATCTGACCTCCTCTTACTTACCTAAAAATCTCTCTCACAGCTTCCCAAATAGAAGTCTGAACCAGTCAGACAGATGTCCTTATAGTTCGCTGAATACACCATGATCCTTCCCATGGTCATGCATTTGTTCATTGTGTTTCTCTCACATACGATGTTCTCCCAATTTCCTTTTACTAATCTAAATTTAATTTATCATTAAGATCCTGCTCAAGCCCTAGTACATTCTTGAAGCTGTCTCTTACTTAATTGATGTAGAGTGATCAATCTCTTTTTTTGTGTGTCCTAAGACAAATTAAGTGTTAGGTTGAGAGGTGCTATTTTGTGTGGACTTGTCTTATAACCATAGTGAGAGTCTAAGTTCCTGGAGGGCAGGGGCTTTTGTTTTTTTGTCCAAACACAAAAATACATAGACCCTCCAGACAGTACCTGGCAAGCTAAAGTATGTTTCAGGTTGAATTCTCTGACAAGCAAATGCTTAGTTGGAGTTTAGTGGGCTGGATGTTTGCTAGGAAGTGCCCTTGGGATCAAAACCTGTGGAAGGGAGGAAAAAGAAGTAGAACTGATAAGAGGAAAAGATTGAGCTACATTGCAGGTCTAAGAGCCTCAGCCACCCCGACAGGGAACTCTAGAACTATAATGGCCCTCATTTAGCCGAAATTGCCAGGTTATTATTACCCTCACCTCAAAAAGGTCATTATATGGGCTTCCCCTAAAAGGGTATGACATTGGACAGTCCATGAAGGGGTTGAGTACACTTCTAGCAGCTAGGTCAACAAACAAATCCTTCCTTGAAGGGGGATTTGGACATGTTTTCATGTCTATCACGAAGTGACAGATGTGTAGAAGGAATGCAGTGAATGTTTACTGAATGCTAGAAGACTTTGCAGTGGTGTTAACTTTCAGGAGAATGAATCAGGGGAAGTTTTCGTCTGTCAGTCTGATTGGATGGGCCTATTTGATAGCCAGTCACATGGCTTTTCTAAGGAACACCCCTTCCAAGATAAGAGGAATAACTCAGTGTTTGTGATGCACCCCAAATTACTCCCATCAAGGAGTAACAGTTATAATGGTTTTGGAATATCTCTAATGAATGTTACATTATCAAACTGAGGTAGCATAAAAACTTTGCTGGATATGTCAAGTATCAAGTTAACCTTGTACAGGTATTGAAAGACCATGCTTATGTTTGTAGGCTCAATGATGTTAAAAGAAAAACAAATAAGCCAGGCTCTCAATTTCTGAATCTGCCACTCCCATTTTTCCATAGACAAAGGAAAGAATGGCTGGGGTAGGGTGGTGGGAACACATTTATTTAGTTGATACTATATAATAAATCCTTTATAGCCTTATCTGTTAACCCCTGCAGTAATTCTGGGAAATCGGGAGCACTGTCTCTAGCTTTTCAGATGAAGAAACTGTAGCTCTAAGTTGTAAATTATCCCTGGTCCCATCATCATCATCATAGTCATCATCCTCGTTATCAGCATTGCCAAAATATACACAGTGTTTACATGTTACTAGACATTCTTCTAAGTGTTTTACATATGGAAGCTCATTTACTTCTAATAACTACCTTATACAGTAGGAACTGTTGTTATTCACACTTTACAGATAAAGTGACTGAGTTACAAATAGGTTTAGTAACTTGCTCAAGGTTATGCAAATAGTGGCAAAGCTGAAATTTGAAATCAGGCTGCTTGTCTCTAGTTTTATCCTCTTAACCACGATTCAAACTTGCCTAAGTAGTAAGAAGCAGAAATGAGGCAAAAAAAAACCAAGTCTGTCTTATTCTAAAGGCAGCCATTTTTTACTGCACATGGGTGGCTTCAAAGGCACTGTGCTTATACATTTCGGGGAATCATTCTCTTTTGATAGCAGGCAGGGCCTACATGGCAAATTGATGAAACGATTATGAGATAATCTTTAGGAAAGATGCATGTTCTAGTAGATCACTTTTCAGAAATTATGGGGTTTTTGCAAAGGTGGCTGGCAATCAGATTTCATATTTGATGTCTTCTAGAAAATAATACTTTTCTCATTCTAATTAATGCAACCATTGAAGATTTCTGAGGCTTATTTGGCCTTGTCTAGAATCCACTGCCATGTTTGACTGCTGCAAGTGACAGGAGAAGGCCAAAAACAAGTCCCAGCAACAGGGGTTTTAGTAGGATTCTACCTGCCAGGATCAATTGTGACAGAAGCTTAGCCAGCTTTCACAGAATTCCCCTCCAGTTGTGTCCTCTATGCTAGGACTGTCTCTCCAAGTGAATTGCAAACTCATCCAGAGCAGAGTTTTCATATTATTTGTATCCTATCCCCTTCTACAACAGAGGGTAAATGAGGTTTTGAAACCATGCCTATGGAAACTTACCAGTAACTGAATCACAGGGCTCATATTTTCTTGACCATGTTAAAAATACTTTTTTTTTTTACAACCCAATTTAACATCAGAGGCGCACAGGCTGAGAACAGTCCAATAGGTGCCAAGTACCTCCATCGCCTAAAGCAAGGAGCTATTTAACAGTCTGGACCACAATACCATGCATACGATAGTCCCCTCTTATCCACGTGTGATACATTCCAAGACCCTCAGTGGATGCCTGAAACTGAGGATAATACCAAACCCTATATATGCTATGTTTTTTCCTATACGTAAATATCTATTATAAAGTTTAATTTATAAATTAAGCACAGTAAGAGATTAACAACTAATAATAAAATAGAACACTTATAACAATATACTATAATAAAAGTTATGTGAGTGTGGTCTCTCTCTCTCTCTCTCTCGCAAAATTTCTCATTGTACTGTATTCACCCTTGTTGTGATGATATGAGATGATAAAATGCATATGTGATGAGATGAAGTGAGGTGAATGACGTAGGCATTGTGACATAGCGTTATGCTATGACTGACACATCAAAAGAAGGATCATCTGCTTCAGGTGATCGTGGATCATCAAGTCTTGATGATGTCGATGGTTGGATGTTGGGAGCGGATAATGTTGATGGTTGGGGATCCCATGCGGGGGAGTAGGACAGTGAGCACTTTTATCATGCCACTCAGAATGGCTCATAATTTAAAACATAAGTTGTTTATTGCTGGAATTTTCTAGTTAATACTTTCAGACTGAGGTTGACCATAGGTAACTGAAAACATTGAACGTGAAACTGTGGATAAGAGGGGTCTACTGTATACTGTGAAACAAGTTTTGTTACCATGATTCCACATAAAGTTTCTTCCTACTTCAAGCTCTTTCCATTCAATTCCACCTCATTCCATAAACTCAATGACATGCGATTTCCCAGGAGTACCACACTGGTCTTTTCTGTGAGTAGTTCAGCCCCTGAAGTCTATTATCCTAGGAATTTCATTTACGCAGGAGAATTACAATTATCCATCCTCTGCCCCATCCAGACTCTAATAGTAAATATTCTTTTCCAATAAAATTAATTATTTGGGGGCAAATTGTAACTATATACCAGGCTTCATATCAACTCTACATACACAGAGACCAATACTATATTCAGATTCTGCTAGAAATCAAAATGTTGAGGATAAAAGCTGGCATTACTGATCATGTGGTAGGACTGGTACTTAAAGGTAGAGACTGAATCTTCTATAAGCAAGATAAATACATTTAAATGGGGGCGAATCTAAAGAGAAGAATCGAAAAGTCCTAAAGCCACCAATCTTCCTTTTTCTGGAAAAGCAACAACAAAATGTTAAGTTCGCTTGCAAAGTAACAGGGAGAAAAGGCTGGATTGGGAATAGCCTGAATTTCCAGAGTTCATATTCACTAGTGAGTTCTAACCCATTAGGAGTCAATGGACTCCAAATTAAAACATTTATTTTACATATCAGATTAGGAAAAATGTAAAAGAATGATAATACCTAGGGGAGAGGAGGATGTGGAGAAATAAGATACCTGACAGAGTAGCTGTGAGGTTTTATATTGGTACAGTATTTCTGGAGGTTAATTCAGCAATAATTATCAAAAGTTTGTAAAACTGATATATCTTTTAATACAGATAGTCGACACCTAGGAAATTTTCCTATTAGAATTATAAATATAGGTTTAGATGTAGAAATTCTATGTTCTAATGGTGGCTCTAATTGTGAAAAAAACAGAAACAACCTATATGCTCATCATTAGGGAGTTAGTTAAATTGTGGTGCACCCATTTAATGCCATGGGACCATTAAAAACTATTATGTCTATTTTTATACATTTGTACAGAAAGATGCCTAAAATACATGTGAAAAGTTAAGTTTATATAACAGTGTATATAGTATAATCCCATTGTTTTGGTTAAAAGCACCTAAAATATGTAAATATAAATACGTATGAATGTATATATACTACATTGGAAAATTTTTGAGAAAAATACTTTTATCACCCATGGTCTCCCTAGAGGTCCATGCACCTTACGTTAAGAACTCTGCCATACCAACTTTCCCACTGTTTGGCATTGCACCTTATATGCAGGTTAAAACTATTTTCTTCTGTTCTCCCTTTTCAAATCATGCACACCCTAGTATTTTCAGAAGTAAATGTTCTTTCCAAAATTTTAATAGATATTAGCACCAGTATACGTTTTCATCCTTAAAGTTTCTGTTATATGCTAAGGCAAATATAATACAGTAAAATTGTTGTTTTATTCCACAAATATCGTGTACACAGTGACTTGGACTTTATATGCATGTAAGTTATATAATCCTTACACTGAGGAAAATTTTAACATATTCATAGCCAGCTATTGAGTCAACCCGTATTGAGAAAGACAACAATTGGAACTGTCAAATGAATTTCTTTGACTATGCCTCGCTGGGTATGTGGACCACAACATAAATGCTATCAGTATCATCTTAGCACAGATTATTTTTTACAGCACATTTGGAACTCACTAAAAATCCACTTTCAATCAAATGGGACTGTCAATACCTGCATTCTCAGACTTTATGTCATTGGCAGTTATTAAATGACTTCATTTACACTGAATTTGGCCTTAGTGGTTGGAGTAATCTCACAAGCCTTTTCAACTGGATCCAACATCACTGGTTTAACTAAAATATATGAATTCAATAGGAATAGCCCTGGATTCTTTAGCACAAATGTATTTCCAAATGTACCCTCCCCATAAAATTTAGCCTCATAAATCTCAGTAATTCCTTTGCAGGTTGTAGGCAGGTCCACATTTAATAAATGTTATTTTCAGTTGGGTTTATTTTTCTTTAAGGTAGTCTGGATGGTACTATTAAATACTTTATAAACTCAGTCTATTATTCATTTATACATTGTTAAACATTCTGGGATTCATTTTGTTTATAGCTATAATCACGAAAAGCCTGTTCTAATGTTTTCTGGTAGGGTATTGAGAGAGATCTTTTCTCTGAAGGAAAACCCTATCCTTAATATGTTATAAGATGCAGCTTAGAATATCCATATGGCAAAGCTCATTTCAAGGGGAAAGTCAACTTTTTCATTCAAACTGAGTAAATTTTGGTTCATCTTGGGGAAAAGAAACAAACAGATCTTAGAAAGCTTTCACATGCATTTCCAGTACATTTCCCAAAGACAGTTTTAAGATATTTTGTAAAGAAGTGTATTTCATGCTTGAAGTTAACTTTTCAATAAGGATTATTGCTAGCTTGGAATTTATCTCTTTGCGGTAGGAACATATTTTAGTAAGCTCAAGAATAGTTTACCAACTCATGTTAATTTCTGGGAATTCCTGATGTAAGAAAACAAACAAAGTAGCCAAGAAAGTGGGCTTGTCTCCCTTACTGTAGACAGAAAGCAGCAAATTAGTGTTAAATCTTTATTAAAGCATTGCAGAAGGCACAAGCCAAATTCCTGTTGCATATTTGAAAATAAAAATGGAACTTTGCAACCTTACCTGCCTTTAAATCTGTGCATAGCAAAGGAGCACTAGCGTTGCCTTATACAAAACTTAAAGGTGACTTAAAGGTTATAGGCTGGCCAAGGAGAACTAGACCATTGTCTGCAGCTTTATTATACTTTTTTTAAAACATAGCAAGTCTACATGGAAATGGCTTATCCACCTGTTCTACCCTTGCTAGGTCTCCAGCACACATTTCTTTTTCTTAAGCATTATAACTTTTTAATATTTATTTAACAGCCTGATTGAGATATAATTAACATATAATAAACTGCATATATTTAAGGTGTAAATTTTGCTAAGTTTGACATATGGATATACTGTGAAACTATCACAATAAGTCAGTGAACATACCTATCACCCCAAAAGTTTCTTCATGCCCTTCGTATTCCCTCACTCTTTCCTCTCCACTCCTCTCCCCACCATCCCCAGGCAACCACTGGTCTGCTTTCTGTTACCATCAATTAGTTTACATTTTCAAGAAACTTAAGTAAATTAAACCTTAAAATACACACTGTTTGTTGTCTGGATTCTGTTTCTCAGCATAGTTATTTTGAGATGTATCCATGTTTCAGTTTATATCAATAGTTCATCCTCCCCCCATTTTTTTGCCTTGCATAAAATTCTGAATAATTTTTTTATTTGTTTAATTCAGGTAGCATACAGAGATAGAGGTCTAAGATCAAACTTTTTTACTGTTATATTAACAAACAATATCATATTAGTTTCAGGTGTACAATATAGTGATTCAGTATCTTTTATGGTACGAAATGATCACCACAATAAGATCAGTTACCATCTGTCACCATACAAAGTTGTTACAATATTATTGACTGTATTCTCTATGCTGTACATTACATCCCTGTAGTCTATATATTTTATAGCTAGAAGTTTGTACCTCTTAATTCCCTTTACCTATTTCTATCTATTCTGTTGGTACATATTTACAGTGTGATAATCAACCAGCTAATCTACATTGAATATTCAATTCAAAGTATCCAGGAAACGTCTGAATTCTTTAACTGTTACTTAAATACTAGCTTCTACTATTACCAAATAATTCTTCAGACAATTTATATCTTCTTGAAAATATGATGAGCCAAAACTGCACCAACTATTCTTATCACTATATTCTACACTCTTTCAGCACCCTTATTTGCCTGTGGTCTCAACTATCACATCTGTGCTTTTGGCTTCTAGCTCTGATCTTCACAAATTTGTATGTTTTGCATCTCCACCTGTGTACTGGATATCATTGCTTGAATATTCCAATTCCATAGGATCTAAAAGAAAATGCCTTTCCTTTTACCCAAAAATGCTCCCCTTTATCACTCCCATGGTTCTATTAATGAGTTTTTCATTCTTCCAGTCATCTGGAGTCATCCTAGCACGTGATGACCTAGCACGTCTTTAAAACTTCATGGAACCAAGGGCAGGATATAAGGGCAGGGGCAAGGATGGGGGCCATGCAGTTTATAGCTTGAGCCACAAAAATAACAGTTAGGTTGGCTAGATCAAACGTCATCTGTACTTTGCTACTGATGATGTATTTAGTACACCGAAAACATATTCTTAGAAATATATCTCAAATTGCAAACCATCTAAAGCCTGACAGTGTCAACAAAAAGAGATAATGACTGCCTAAAAAAGAAAGTCTTCATTTGGAATACCTCTTTCTCCAGATAATCTTGGATCTTGGCATAATCAGCTTTTTAGATGGGCACTTTACAAAACTGTCCGTATCATTAATGACTCATTTTAAAAAATAAACACAGGAGTAAAACCAAACTTAAAATATTTTAATTTAGCATGGACTTTCAATTCAATGAATCTTTATGACATTAGAACTTTATCTCTGATATTCAGCCTATAAGGTTAGAACTTTTTCCCCCTTCTCCAATTCAGAACTTTTAAAAATAAGATTAATTTGCTTAATTCTAGTATATGAACCAATCAAAATATTTTTAATACCAGTAACCTAAGCTGCTTCTCTTGCTGTTTGTGCTTAGAAAATAAATAATTTATGAATCTCTAGAAAAACTGCAAGTAATTTTGCTCTACATTAATGGTTTATTTAGCTTTTAGCCTAGGGTGGGTCTGTGTGGATGGCAAAGAAGAATTTTGCTGGAATGCCCTGGTGAGACTAGTTTTGGTGCTTTTAGTTAGTGAGAAAGGTGTGCTCTTCACATTCCCACCTATAAGCTATGAAACATTTGTTTCAAAATTTTATTTTGAATTTATATTATTTCCATGCTAGTGGAATTTATTATTATAAGACATTTTGATTGGATGAAAGTTAATGTCTTCTTAGCTATAATGCCCTCTATAATTCATTTGCAGGGGGGAGAGAGCACAGAGTAGGAGAGCACTTTTCAGACCAGTGGTCCTCAAAAGAACTGATACTGACCCCTATATATCATTTTGGAAATTTGTGGGGACAGTTTTGAGTCATGAAAATTGTGGGGAGTGGGCTCAACTGACATTTCATGAGCAGGATGCAATGATCAGGAACCACAGAAAATGGTCCTGTTTCTTGAACAACTTTTGAATGTCCTGTTAGACATTCAGGTAAGTGATATTATCTGTGCTAAATGAATATCTGAGCCTGGAAAACTATGTGACTCTAGAAACTAACTTCATGATACATACAAAGTCATTTTGATTGATTTTAATAAACACATTTTTAAAATAATGCAGCTAGTGTGTAAATTGAGGGAATAATGTACATTGCACACTGGTTTGTTTAAAACTTATCAGGACCTGCCCATCATTCAGAAAATTACACAGTATTTGAACTGGCAATTCAAAATTCCTGAATTGGTTTGCATTTTTAGCTGTCACATTTGTAGCGATGCTATATTATAGGTACAACTTTAACTACTTCATCGTGTCATCTTTTAGTAGTTGAGTCCAAGTATCTGCATATTGAGACACTTATCATTTTATTATAATATACTTTTTAAGTTATCCTTTAAGTTATGTATGAGGCATTAAGTTGAATTTTTAATTATGTGTACACATAGGTTATATTAACTATGAACTTAATTTCAGCATATTAAGGGAGATGTCATGACATGTCTGTTATTAAAAATAAATTCATTAGATCTAAAAGCTCATTGGAATTGTTTTATAATAAAGACTAAAATATGGGAATACTGTTTTCTGTAGAGATAATTTTAGCTATCTGTAAAATTGAAGTAACAATAGTATCTACTCCATTTTGATGTTGTTGTAAGGATACATGCATGTAGATTATGTATGAAAAACACTAATTATGGCATCTGTTACATAGAAAGTAATCAATCAAAATAGGTTGTTGTTGTTATTATGATTAGTAGTAGTAGCAGTAGTAGGATCATGAGTTTATCATCTCTGGTAATTTATGCCATGCTTCTTAGAATATAAATAACATATAGTTATAGTACAGGATGTATATTCCATCTGACATGGTTGAACACCTATCCCCCCTAAACACTTTCATTTTGCTTGTAGATCTCAAAAGCTCTTGAATTTTCTCTTATTTCATGATCTGATCCTTTTCAGTCTCATTTTCTCATTGCTGTCATCCTCATTACCTCTTAACTTTGGAGTGTCTCGGGGTTCAGGGCTGGGACATCTTGTCTTCCCTGTGTACAGTCACTCTGTTGATAGACTCATCCTGCCCCAATGGCTTTAGACAATATCTACATACTGATGAATCCCGAATCCATATGTCCAGCTAGGAACACTTTCCTGAACTCCAGCCTCCTATATACAACTGCCAAGTTTCTATCTCGGATTGTTTATCTAATACGTATCTAAAATTAAGATGTCTAAAGCCAAATTCCTAATATTTCCTCATCTAAAAATAATAATTTTCTTTCTGCTATTACCTTCCTGTCTGTTATTGAGTCTATACATTTTAGGTACTTAGGAAAAGAAATCCTGGAAACACTCTTAACTCCTCTTTCACTCACTTCCTATAAGCTATTCTATCAGTAAATCCTCCCATCGGCCCTACTCTCGAAAAATATCTTGTGATCATTCTCACCACCTCCACTGCTGCCACTCTCATCTAAATCACCATCATCTCAGCCCTGGATGATTATAATACCACCCTAACTGTTCTCCTTTCTTTCACCCTCGCCCTTAATTTCCACTCTATTCATACAACATAATGGCCAGATTGATCCTTTTAAAACATAAACACTCCAGTGGCAGCCCAAGTCGCTCAGAGTAAATGCCAAAGCTGTACAATATGGCTTTCTGTTATCTTTCCAACCTCACTGTTAGCTATTTTTTCACTTGCTCTCTTGCTCCAGTTGCCCTGATCTTGGTGCTGATCCTGGAAAATCCTTCTACTCAAAGGCCTTTGCACATTCTGCTTCCTCTACCTAGAACTTTATTTCCCCAATTATTTGCATGGCTTGCTTCTTCATCTTCTTAAGGTATTTGCTCCAATATCAAATGCTTTCAATGAGATCTTTCCTGACGATCCTATTCAAAATTGAACACACCCACCTCAGCACTTGCCTGATTAATTTTTTATCCATAACACTTACAACATATTATATAATTTACTTGTTTATTTTGTTTATTGTCTGTCTCTCTACTAGAATGTGAGGACCACACAGGACATGGATTTGTCTTTTTATTCGTTTCTGTATCCTCTGCACCTAGAGCAATACCTGGTACTTAGTAGGTGCTCAACAAATATTTATCAAATAAATGTATGAATATTCTGCCTTTTTGTTAACAAATGACTAAAGAGAGCATGACTGAAATATCACCTCCTCCATGATGCCAACATTCAGGGAAGAATTGCATTTAAAATTATTGGTATATATACATCTATTTGCTGCATAAAGCGAAACAAACTAAAAGTGAAATCCAGCACTTTTATAAAGTACTTTAAAACAGAAGTACACAAAATTGTTTCACATTTATTTTTTCCCATGAATCTAACAATCTTGAGTAGTATACAAGGTACGGAATACTACCTTCATTTAACTGACAAAGAAACATTATAGAAAATAAGTGATTATAGCCAAGGAAACTGTGTCTTTTCATTTCTAGTCACTCTACTTTCCCTATTAGTGCTGTATATGCACTTTTATCTATGATTCTGTGCAGGCAGACTTACTAGAGCAACAATTTAGATGGAGTCAATTGGCCAGTCAAATTCCCTTAGTATTTTTATTGTGGAATCAAAAAATGTGACCAAGTTTCATTAACATGGCTCACCTTTTATGTGTGTATTTTTCATTAGCACTACATGCGTGGTGTTCACAAAATCTGCATCATAGCATTGGAAGAACCAGGAGAGACAAGATCATGTCTTCTCCATGTTTTGTTAATCCTTGTCACCCCTAAGATTGTTTTGTGGTAGGAGGTCAATAAATACATATTTGTGATAGAATAAAGCCCAAGTGAGTACAAATAAATTATGATAGGCAATGTAACTCTTCTTTCCTAACCTTCTCCTGTAATAGTAATATTTGTAGGATACAATGTTAGTTTCCAAATGAAACACCCCCCAATAGATATTCTATCCATTGCTTTAAATAGATGATGTGATCTTTGGGGAAATAAGAGATCCAGTTGATGGCAGAGCATTTAATAATACCAAATGTCAGCAAAGTTATATGGAAGGTATATATCATTTCAAGACACACTGGAAAGGTAATAAACCCTTGGGGATATTTTATCTCTGGATAAATAATAAAGTATCTGATCATGAAGATCTTCTCAAGTAAAATAGAACATATGCATTATGATATTTGATTAATTGTTAATCTGATACCTATGTACTGTGGGCTGAAAGAATATGTTTTCAAGGTTAGCCCGGAAAACCTGAAGTTAGCAATTATAAGGTCAACTAATATTTGATAAGGGAACCAGGAACATCGGTGGGAAAGGATAGTCTCTAAAGAATAGCACTAAGAATTAACAGACATCATTTGGATAATACATTTACTAAGATAATATAGACCCAGAAAAGACCAATGGTTATTGTTTCATTCCTGATTTTTATGAGGCTAAGGGTAGAGTCAATAACATTCTCTATTGTTTAAGTTGCCTATGTGCATATTAATATGGGAGAAGATAACTCTATTTTACTATCTGGTGAATGCTTGGACCACATGTTTATTAATGAGGGAAGAGAAACAATGAAAGGTTGCTTTGTAGATGTTATAAAATTCAGGGTGCTTATTGGGAAAAGGGCTATTTCTGATGAGACATATTCATTTATGAAAGATAAAATGAAGAAGTATAGTATTAGAATTTAAAACTATTAACCTAAAAGTAAATGAACCAGTCCTTTGATTATATAGCCAGGGCTGAATTCTTAATATAAATGTTAAAATGGTCATTACTAAGATTTGACATACTGATTTCACATTTGAGAAGTCACCATAGACCCATGTTCTATAGTTACACATTAATAATGATTCTAGAGAATTAATTTCTGTTCTGTAGAGCAGCACTGGGTATTCCTCTGTTTAGAGTTGATGTGATTTGATTTCTTGTAATGGTCCATCTACTAAGTAGTGAGACAACTTCTGTTAATAGGGACTTACAGTATTAACAGCTAGAGCAAGAAGCACTTCATGTGGCTATTTTCAGCATATATATATGTATTCTTATAGGAATAATTCCACTTGCTTATAATGTATAATCCTTTAAATATGCTATTGAATTTGGTTTACTGGTATTTTGTTGAGAATTTTTGCATCAATATTTATAAAGGATGTTGGTTTGTAGTTTTCTTGTAGTATCATTGGCCTTGATATGAGGGTAATGCTGGCCTCATAGATTAAGTTCAGAAGTGCTCCCTCCTCAATATTTTGGAAGAGTTTGAGAAGGATTGATGTTATATCTTCTTTAAATATTTGGTAGAATTCATCAATGAATCCATCTTTATGGGAGGCTTTTTATCATTGATTAAATTTCTTACTAATTATAGGTCCATTCAGAGTATATATTTCTTTATGATTCAGTCTTGGTAGGTTGTGTATTTATAGGAATTCTTCCACTTCATCTAGATTATCCAATTTGTTGGCAAAGAAGTATATATACCATTCTATTAAAGTCCTTTTGATTTCTTTAAAATGAATCATAAAGTTCTTAGTTTCATTTCCAATTTTAGTAATATGAGTTTTCTCTCTTTTTTTTCTTAAACTAGTTAATGGTTAGTCAATTTTGTTGATCTCTACAAGGAAATAACTTTTGGTTTCACTGATTTTCCTCTGTTGCTTCTCTATTCCCTATTTCACTCAAATCATTGTTATTTCCTTTTTTTCTTTTTAAACATCTTTATTGGAATATAACTGCTTTACAATGTTGTGTTAGTTTCTGCTGTATAACAAAGTGAATCAGTTATATGTATACATATATCCCCATATCCCCTAGCTCTTGCATCTCCCTCCCACCCTCCCCATCCCACCCCTCTAGGTGGTCACAAAGCACTGAGCTGAACTCCCTGTGCGATATGGCTGCTTCCCATTAGCTATCTGTTTTACATTTTGTAGTGTATATATGTCCATGCCAATCTCTCACTTCGTCCCAGCTTAACCTTTCCCCTCCCGCTGTCTTCAAGTCCATTCTCTATGTCTGTGTCTTTATTCCTGTCCTGGCCCTAGGTACATCAGAATCTTTTTTTTTTTTTTTTTTTTTAGATCCCATATATATGTGTTAGCATACGATATTTGTTTTTCTCGTTCTGACTTACCTCACTCTGTATGACAGACTCTAGGTCCATCCACCTCACTACAAATAACTCAATTTCGTTTCTTTTTATGGCTGAGTAATATTCCATTGTATATATGTGCCACATCTTCTTTATCCATTTGTCTGTAGATGGACACTTAGGTTGCTTCCATGTCCTGGCTATTGTAAATAGAGCTGCTATGACCATTGCGGTACATGACTCATTTTGAATTATGGTTTACTCAGGGTAGATGCCCAGTAGTGGGATTGTTGGGTCATTTGGTACTTCTATTTTTAGTTTTTTGAGGAACCTCCATACTGTTCTCCATAGTGGCTGTATCAATTTACATTCCCACCAACAGTGCAAGAGGGTTCCCTTTCTTCCACACCCTCCCCAGCATTTATTGTTTGTAGATGTTTTGCTGATGGCCATTCTGACCAGTGTGAGGTGATGCCTCATTGTAGTTTTGATTTGCATTTCTCTAATGATTAATGATGTTGAGCATCCTTTCATGAGTTTGTTGTCAATCTGTAGATCTTCTTTGGAGAATTCTCTATTTAGGTTTTCTGCCCATTTTTGCATTGGGTTGTTTTTTTTTTTTTTTTTGATGTGGAGCTGCATGAGCTGCCTGTATATTTTGGAGATGAATCCTTTGTCAGTTGCTTCATTTGCAAATGTTTTCTCCCATTCTGAGGGTTGCTTTTTGTCTTGTTTATGGTTCCCTTTGCTGTGCAAAAGCTTTTAAGTTTCATTAGGTCCCATTTGTTTATTTTTGGTTTTTTTTCCATTTCTCTAGGAGGTGGGTCAAAAAGGATCTTGCTGTGATTTATGTCATAGAGTGTTCTGCCTATGTTTTCCTCTAGTAGTTTTATAATGTCTGGCCTTACATTTAGGTCTTTAATCCATTTTGAGTTTATTTTTGTGTATGGTGTTAGGGAGTGTTCTAATTTCATTCTTTTACATGTAGCTGTCCAGTTTTCCCAGCACCACTTATGGAAGAGGCTGTCTTCTCCATTGTATATTCTTGCCTCCTTTATCAAAGATAAGGTGACCATACGTGCGTGGGTTTACCTCTGGGCTTTCTATCCTGTTCCATTGATCTATATTTCTGTTTTTGTGCCATACTGTCTTGATTACTGTAGCTTTGTAGTATAGTCTGAAGTCAGGGAGCCTTATTCCTCCAGCTCCATTTTTCTTTCTCAAGATTGATTTGGTCTTGTGCGTTTTTACATCGATCCTTTATCTGCTGCATATTTCTCTGTCTTCTCATTTTGTTTAACTTACAGTGTTTGGGGTCTCCTTTTCTCAGGCTGCAGGTTCGTACTTCCCATTGTTTTTGGTGTCTGCCCCCAGTGGGTGAGGTTGGTTCAGTGGCTTGTGTAGGCTTCCTGGTAGAGGGCACTGGTGCCTGTGTTCTGGTGGGTGGGGCTGGAGCTTGTCTTTCTAGTGGGTAAGTCTGCATCTGGTGGTGTGTTTTGGGATGTCTATGGACTTAGTATGATTTTAGGCAGCCTCTCTGCTAATGGTTGGGGTTGTGTTCCTGTCTTGCTAGTTGTTTGGGGCATCCAGCACTGGAACTTTTGGCCATTGGGTGGAGCTGGGTCTTAGCATTGAGATGGAGATCTCTGGGAGAGCTCTCACCAATTGATATTATGTGGGGCCAGGAGTTCTCTGGTGGTCCAATATCCTGAACTTGGCTCTCCCACCTCAGAGGCTCAGTCCTGACGCCAGGCTGGAGCCCCAAGACCCTATCAGCCACATGGCTCCAAAGAAAAGGGAGAAAAAAAGAAAGAAAAAAAAATTTTTAATAATAAATAAAAATAAATTATTAAAATGTAAAAACTAATAAAAAAAGAAGAGAGCAACCAAATCAAGAAACAAATCCACCAATGATAACAAGTGCTGGAAACTATACTAAGATAAACATAAAAATCAGAAACAAATCAGTTGCAGACGGCAAACCCCAAGTCTACAGTTGCTCCCAAAGTTCACTGCCTCAATTTTGGGGTGATTCGTTGTCTATTCAGGTATTCCAAAGATGCAGGGTACATCAAGTTAATTGTGGGGATTTAATCCACTGCTCCTGAGACTGCATGGAGGAATTTTTCTTTCTCTTTGTTCACATAGCTCCTGGGGTTCAGCTTTGGTTTTGGCCCCACCTCTGGGTGTAGGTCACACTCACGCATCTGTTTCCACCCAGACAGAATGGGATTAAAGCATCAGCTGATTAGGGGGCTCTGGCTCACTCAGGCCAGGAGGGAGGGGTACAGTAGTTATAACTGGAACATGGGGTGACCCTATGGCAGCAGAGGCTGGCGTGATGTTGCAACAGCCTTAGGTGCACCATCTGTTCTCCTGGGGAAGTTGTCCCTGTATCACAGGACCCTGGCAGTGGCAGGCTTCACAGGCTCCCAGGGGGATGTGGATAGTGACCTGTGCTTACACATAGGATTCTTGGTGGCTGCAGCAGCAACGTTAGCATTTCGTGCCCGTCTCTGGGGTCCGAGCTGATAGCTGTGGTTCGTTTCCATCTCTAGAGCTCGTTTAGGCAGTGCTCTGAATCCCCTCTCCTCACGCACACCGAAACAGTGGTCCCTTGCCTCTTAGGCAGGTCCAGACTTTTTCCCAGACTCCTTCCAGGCTAGCTGTGGCGCACTGGCCCCCTTCAGGCTGTGTTCACGCAGCCAACCCCAGTCCTCTCCCTGGGATCTGACCTCTGAAGCCTGAGCCTCAGCTCCCAGCCCCCAGGTGCCCTGGCGGGTGAGCAGCCAAGTCTCTCAGGCTGGTGAGTGCTGTTAAGCACCAATCCTCTGCGTGGAAATCTCTCCGCTTTGCCCTCCACACCCCTGTTGCTGTGTTCTCCTCCTTGGCTCCGAAGCTACCCCCCCATGCACCCAACGCCCCATCTCTGCCAGTGAAGGGGCTTCCTAGTGTGTGGGAACTTTTCCTCCTTCACATCTCCCTTCCAGAAGTGCAGGTCCCTTCCCTATTCTTTTGTCTCTGTTTTTTCTGTTTTCTTTTGCCCTACCCAGGTACGCAGGGAGTTTCTTGCCTTTTGGGAAGTCTGAGGTCTTCTGCCAGCATTCAGTAGGTGTTCTGTAGGAATTGTTCCACTTGTAGATATACTTTTGATGTGTTTATGGGGAGGAAGGTGATCTCCACGTCTCACTCCTCTGCCATCTTGAAGCCCCAGATCCCTTCTTATTATTTTCTTCTTTTCTAACTTTGGGTTTACTTCTTCTTTTTCTAGTCCCTTAGGTGTAAAGTTAGATTACTTTTTTGAGATCTCTCTTCTTTTTTAATATAAGCGTTTACAGCTATAAAGTTCCCTCTTATTACATATGCTGCATTATATGCATTTTAGTATGTTGTATTTTTGTTTTCATTTGTATCAAAATATTTTCTAATTTCCCTTGTGATTTCTTCTTTGACCCATTGGTTACTTAAGTGTTGTTGTTTAAGTGTGTTTAATTTCCAAATATTTGTGAATTTTTCAGTTTTCCTTTTGTTATTGATTTCTAGTTTCATTCCATTGTGATTGGAAAAGATATTTGTATGATTTCAACCTTTTTAAACATATTGACTTGTTTTATGGCCTAACATATGGTCTATCCTAGAGAATGTTCCATGTGTAATTGAGAAAAATGTGTATTGCACTGGTTTTTTGTGGAGTGTTCTGTATATGTCTGTTAGGTACAATTGTTTTATGGCATTTTCAGCTCTCCTATTTCCTTATTGATAATCTATCTGGATGTTTTATCTTCTAATGAAAGTGAGGTGTTAAAGTCTGAAATTACTGTTGTAGAAATCCCTTTTCTCACTTTAATTATATCAGTGTGCATGTCATATGTTTTGGAGTGCTGATGTTTGTTGTGTATATGTTCATAATTCTTATATCTTCTTGGTTAATTGACTGTTTTATCAATATACTAGGTCCTTTTTATCTCTTATAACAGTTTTGATATGCAGTATATTTTGTCTGATGTCAGTATACCTTCCCTCTTTTGGCTGTGATTTGCATGGAATATCTTTTTCCATCCTTTCACTTTCTACTTATTTGTGTCTTTATATTGAAAGTGATTATCTTGTAGACCCCATATAATTGGACCATGGTTTTTGTTTTTTATCCATTTTATCAACCTATAACTTTTGATTATGGAGTTGGTAATCCCCTTATATTTAAATTAAATACTGATAAAGAAGGACTTACTTTTACGATTTTATTTGTTTTCTATATGTCTTATAGTTTTTGTTGGTGGTGGTCTTTATTTCTTCTGTTACCCCTTTGTTGTGTGTTTATTGATTTTGTAGTGAGACATTTAGATTCCCTTATAATTTTCTTTTGAGTACATTCTATAGATATTTTCTTTATGGTTACCATGAGGAATTACATATAACAACTTAAAGTTGTAACAACATAATTTGAACTGATACCAAATTAACTTCAGTTGCATATAAAATTCTACAGCTCTCTCCTCATAAATGATGTCACGAATTGCATCTTTATACATTGTGTATTCATTATCATAGGTTATAATAGGAAATCCTCTCCTCTCTCCTCGTAAATGATGTCACGAATTACATCTTTATACATTGTGTATTCATTATCATAGGTTATAATTATTTTTATGCTTCTGTCTCTTAAATCCTGTAGAAAATCAAAATTGAACTTAAAGACTAAAACAATAATACTTTTTTGTTTTTTATTTTTGTTTTATATTTGTCTTGTTTTGTTTTTTATATTTGTCTGTGTATTTAACCTTGCCAGAGGTATTTATATCTTTATATGGCTTTGAGTTACTGTCTACTGTCCATTCACTTCAACTTGAAGGATTCCTTTAAGCACTTTCTATAGGGCACACCTAGAGGTAATGGATTCCTTTTGCTTTTGTTTATCTGGGAGTGTCTTGATTTCTCTCTCATTTTTGAAGGACATTTTTGCTGGATATAGAATTCTTTGTTTACAGTTTTTTCTTCCAGCACTTTAAATATATTCTCCTGCTGCCTTCTGGCTTCTGCTGATAAATCAGCTGATGATCTTTTTTTGTTTGTTTGTTTTTGTTTCTTTTTTTAAATTAATTTTTATTGGAGTATGGTTGCTTTACAATGTTGTGTTAGTCTCCATTGCACAACAAAATGAATCTCAGCTGATAATCTTATTGAGAATTCCTTGTATGTGACAAATCATTTATCGCTTCTGCTTTCAAGATTCTCTCTTCATCTTTGGCTTTGACAGTTTCATTATAATGTGTCTTGGTGTGACTAATTTTGGATTTATCATGTTTATATTTTATTGAGCTTCTTGGAATTGTAAATTTATATCTTTCCCCAAATTCGGAAAGTTTTTGGCCAATATTTTTTGAAATAAGTTCTCTGTTCCTTTCTCTTTCTCTTCTGGGACTTCCTTAATGCATACAGTGATCCTCTTGATGGTATCCCAAATGTCCTTTAGGGTCTGTCATTCTTCTTTACTTTTTATCATTCTGCTCCTCAGACATGATAATTTCAATTGTCCTGTGTTCAAGGTCAATGATTCTGTGTTCTGTTTGCCAAAATCTGTTAAACTGCTCTATTGAATTTTTCAATTCAGCTATTATATTTCTTATCTCTATAATTTCTGTTTTGTCCCTTTTTATGATTTCTATCACTTTGTAGTTATTCTCATTTTTTTTATATATCATTTTCCTGATTTCTTTTGAAATTCTTTTTCCTTTTCTTTTTTAGCCCTTTGAGTATATTTAAAACAGACATTTTAAAGTCTTTGTTTATTAATTCTGATGTCTTTGCCTCCTCATGTACATTTTTTGCCAGTTTTATTTTCTTCCTATTGAATGGACCATGATTTCTTATTTCTTTGTATGCCTTGTGATTTTGTTGTTGAAAATTGGGCATTTGAAAGAAAGCAGCCAACTCTCTCAGACTTTGTGTATAGGCTCTGTGGATAGTCTGTATTTGGATACTCTGTATTGAATAGTCTGTATTTGGTGGTGAAAAAATGGAAGTTTTCAGAGAAAATGCCCATCCTTCTCAAAAGTTCACAGTAATTGTCAATGTTTTCAGGCAAGTTTTCAAAACTGGCTGGCTTGAGAAAGTGGTACAAAGGGAAATAGTATCAACCTAAATCCTAAATCCGGATATAGAGAGAGGCAGAAAGAATACAGATACACTGAACATTGTGGTACATGTATCTTTTCGAATTATGGTTTTCTCAGGGTATGTGCCCAGTAGTGGGATTGCTGGGCCTTATGGTGATTCTATTTTTACTTTTTTAAGGAATCTCCATACTGTTCTCCATAGTGGCTGTATCAATTTACATTCCCACCAACAGTGCAGACACCCTCTCCAGCATTTATTGTTTGTAGATTTTTTGATGATGGCCATTCTGACCGGTGTGAGGTGATACTTCATTGTGGTTTTAATTTACATTTCTGTAATGATTGGTGCTGTTGAGCATCTTTTCATGTGTTTGTTGTCCATCTATATGCCTTCTTTGGAAAAATGTCTATTTAGGTCTTCTGCCCATTTTTGGATTGGGTTGTTTGTGTTTTTGATATTGAGCTGCATGAGCTGCTTGTATATTTTGGAGATTAATCCTTTGTCAGTTTCTTTGTTTGCAAATACATTTTCCCATTCTGAGGGTTGTCTTTTTGTATTGTTTGGTTATGGTTTCCTTTGCTGTGCAAAAGCTTTTAAGTTTCATTAGGTCCCATTTGTTTATTTTTGTTTTTATTTCCAGTACTCTAGGAGGTGGGTCAAAAATGATCTTGCTGTGAACACTGTCATAGAGTGTTCTGCCTATGTTTTTCTCAAAGAGTTTTATAGTGTCTGGCCTTATATTTAGGTCTTTAATCCATTTTGAGTGTTCACTGCAGCACTATTTACAATAGCCAGGACATGGAAACAACCTATATATCTATTGACAGATGAATGGATAAAGAAGATGTGGCACATATATACAGTGGAATATTAGCCATAAAAAGGAATGAAATTGAGTTATTTGTAGTGAGGTGGATCGGCCTAGAGTCTGTCATACAGAGTGAAGTAAGTCAGAAAGAGAAAAACAAATACCTTGTGCTAATGCATATATATGGAATCTAGAAAAACGGGTACTGATGAACCTAGTGGTAGGGCAGGAGTAAAAATGCAAACATTGGGAATGGACTTGAGGACATGGGGGGAAGGGGAGGCTGGGACATAGTGAGAGAGTAGCATTGACATATATACACTACCAAATGTAAAATAGATAGGCTAGTGGGAAGCTGCTGCGTAGCACAGGGAGATCTGCTCAGTGATTTGTGATGACCTAGAGGGGTGGGATATGGACGGTGGGAGGGAGGCTCAAAAGGAAGGGGATATATATGTGCATATAGCTGATTCACTTTGTTGTACAGCAGAAACTAACACAACATTGTAAAGCAATTATACTCCAATAAAGATGTATTTTAAAAAAAGAGTTAAAAATAAAAAAAATAATAATACTCATCACTCAAAAAAAAGAATACACACACATATACATACACACATATACATATATATTCATTCTAAAGACAACCCATATCTTAGGTGGGTTCTATCCACTACTTCTTATTAGAAAGCATGATTAAGGCTACTCATATCTCTTCAGAGAATATATGTCTACATGCATAAACCATGAACATTCTAGGACCTATAACAGAATAAAGTGATTATATTTATTTTGTACAATAATAATATGGTACACACTAAAGGTTATGTAGCCTGGTCATGAGATGCTAAGCATGAAGGACAAGCCTGTCACATGTCTATCAATCTAAGTCAAATATTTAAAGACAACAAATAACAGACAAAAATGATTGATTTCTGAAACACAAATAGATCTCCAAGTGATGTCAGAATCTAGGGTTAAAGAATTAGTGTGACAGGGAAGGGCTCTCTGGAGTTTGCTGGAGAAGTCTATACTGTAGTTACTCCAATAGTTGTCAGATGGTTTCTGTGGGCATTGAAATCAAAGCAACTGCAGCCTACTTTCCTCAATTCATTTCTATTCAGTCCAGTGTAATTAATTGTAATGAATTGATTACCCACTGGGTTGCTATGGGCTATGATCTATTTTACTTTTTTTATGAATGTGGTTGGAAAGTTCAAAGTCACATGAAAATGACTGAAGGGAAATAAGCAAGACCAATCTTTCTAACCCATTCCCATGGTACTTACCAGAAAGGGACCATATTATCGCTGGAGTTATTTAATATAGTGGATAAAGTTCATATGCACTTTTTGTAACATCTCTGATATCATTAGAAGTGCATGCTGTTTACTAAATTGGACACAAATATCATTCATGAAATAAAACAACTGAGCCAGTCCTAAAAGTGTCTCCTCAGTTGGATTTGGAATATGAACAATTTGCTGAAATTAAAACACTAAATTTCTTAAATGATTTTGGAAGATCACTTCAGGTTCAATCCAAAAATTCTGTTCAGAAATTCAAGTGAATGACAAGTCGATTGGTCACTGGTGATTTCCAATCAAATAGCTCAGATTTTCCCTCAGGGAATCTGCTCCAGATATGTCTGTTTCCTTTGATAAATATGTTTTTCATCACATGCAAACCCCATGGTTATCTATTAGCATAAAATTCACCATGGGTGTTCTTACAGGATGCAGCAGGCAAAATGAGTAGATTTAACCTGACTTTGCAATTTGGTTCTTTATTTTTCTTAGCTATCTTCAGCATTGAGACGTATCTTTTTAATATTTCAATTTTTTAACTTCCCTATAGAAAACCTTTCAAATTTCCCTCCCAAATAGAATGTATCAAGCTCTTGGTTGTCCTATGTATGAATGAGAGGACAGAATCTAGATAATGCCAGAGACATCCATATGGAACTCCCAAATCTGTCATATTACACAACATAGCACGTGGTCCTTGAACACTTCTCAGCCAACTTAGAAGATTCCTGTGCTGATGGGGTATGGTGGTTTTCTATTGTGTCAACCTAGCTTAACTCAAACCCTATATAGTTCTGGATTTGAGTTTAACAGAGTAATTTGGACAAAATTTGTAAGGTAGGAGTGAGTCACCTAGTCGGCATGGGGCTATAGCTGGACCCACAGCTCTCCAGTGTCCACCAGATCTCCACCTTGAACTTCTCCAAGTCCTGACCCAAGCATGTATGTAGCTCCATGGCAAGGACATCAACTCATTCTTCAGGTCACCTGTGTTGTTGAGGACAGAGGTGATAGGGACAAACATGGGTTTCAGTTTGTCCTTATAAATTCTGATTTGTCCTCATTGACTCCATTTTGTTCTCATGGATTCCAGTTCATTGATACTCTCCTCTTTTGGACATTCAGCCTTTTTCCCAACTATTGGCCCCGCTGATTGTAGCAACTTTACACATACCACCAGATACAGAGGCAACATAGACATTTTTCTGTTTTTACAATTTCATAAGAACTAACCTCTATAGTAAACCGCTTATTTTGTAACACTCATAGTGATTCTGTATCTCTGATTAAGACCTAACTGACACACTGTGTTATACATAAGATACATTGTCTTTAATGAAAGAAGATGCTAGCACAATCCATATTACTATTGCCTTTCTGGACAATTTTTGAGTAACACTGTAACATGTTTGGTACAGAAATTTATGTATGGGAGATAGTTTCCAAATACTAATTCTATAAGAAATATAAGCTACTGCTCCTCCATTTACTGGCTAGGATATTTGGCATTCTTTTAAATGAAGATCTTACTATTTCATGGCCCAGGGCAATGCTTTGGCCTTTTCAATATTCCATAATTAGATTGGCTGCAGTTCTACTTTGCCTCCTGTTTACAGCCTAAGCAGCCTCTGGGAAAGGGGCAGAGTGGCCAGCTGTGCACAGTTGAAAATATTTTAAAGGTCAAATAAATAGAGCATTTCAACTGTCTATTCTACTGAAATGTATTCAGTTTTTTCAGAGGAATCTAAAGAATCAGGAAATATACTCTCCATAGAACAAAGCTGAAATCATGAAATTTTGCTATTGCACTTCAGAAATTTCTCAACTGACCTAGGTAAATGTCTATACCCTTAGACAAAGGGAGGTATGCTTCTCAAACTATTTTGGCTTGTGCCTTTTCTGGGTCACCCCTCCTCCCACTCACAGCTCACCTCTCTCTGTTTATTACTGTGAAAATAAGATACCTCAACAAAATTTAAAGAAAAGTCCTATGCTTCCCTCTAGTAAGGCAAATGAAACTATGTCTGATTTTTAAGAGAGTCGTATTTCAAGAAATGCAAATGTTAACTGGATTGTTCTAGTTAACAGAACTTGTGGGTTTAACCATAATTTTTATGCTTCATTATTTGTTTCTCAATTATCTAAACAAATTGTCCTCATAGCAAGTAGATTCTAATGAATATCATTTAATGCTGCCTTGATAATTGGGACAATCATATTAATATTAACAGTCATCGTCTAGTATTAGATTTGGAGGATCCACTTTTGGATTGAATTCCTGAAAGAAGTACTGACCTGAGTATAATCTGAAAGTTTTGTTGTTGTTTCTTTGTTTTCCTTGATTTTAGCTCAGCCAAATAATAAGAAAACTAGTTTATAGCAGGGATATTTCTCTCTCGCTAGTAAATATCCAAAATCTCTTCACTGATAGATAAATATTCTGGTTGTCTTGGTCCCAGATAATTGAGATTTAACATATTAGAGGTAAATATAGTTACTGTTGCTTAAACTTGAAAACCAAAAATATACGTTGGTATACATGAAAAATTTTTCAAGAGATGATGAAAGAAAAGGGGTTGTTTAATCAGCAGTGCCATTGCTTATTTTACTGAATGGAGCTTTTAAATTAAATTAAAATTTTTTGTAAGATTAATATTTTTCCAGGATTAAAATTTGCCTTTGTGTCAATGTATTACTATGGAAAATGGGGTTATTTCTGAGAAAAATTAGGTACCTTGCCAAACTATCTGGACATCGGAACTTCAGGGAGAGAGCTGTTATCTGATCTACCTCAGGAAATAATCCTTAGTGAGGCTTGATAACTGTACCTTGAGAAAAGATGTGGGAAGGGAGTGGGAGAAGATTCACAGTCTCTCCAAGGCCTGGAGTAGTTTAGAGAAGCTAAGGGCATGTTGCTGCAGTGTTACACAATCATGCTTCCATAGGAGACTCTGATCGATGTTATGGCAAGAACTACAAGTTAATAACTTTCACAGGGTTACCAGTTTGTCTGGGAGAGTAGAGTAGAACAACCTGGAGAAGCCCTGCAAAAAGCCTGCTATTACATAGTTATAGAAGCTCCAGGGAAACATGGACATAAAAAATTACTGCTCGAAAAACATCATTAGGAGTGCTAGGAGTCATGCACACAAAGGAGAACTACTGAGACTTTGTCTAAAATAGGGCCTGCTCTGAGACACACAAGCATATATATCCTAGTGGATGTCCAGAAGTCACCTGACCTGCGCTTTTGGGGCCATTCACCAAGGGTAAGATTGTCACTGAGATAGTAAAAGTCTTCTAAGATCAACATATTCAAAGAAAGATTTGATATGCTTTGCCTAGTATGGAAATGACAGTAATTGACGACTATTGTGTTTCTAGACATGTCATACAATAAGAAAGAGCAGATACCATAAAAAAGAGCCCTTCTAAACTTTTCAGCCATGGATAAGTAGCATCCATTGCTTGCTTGAAATACTAGATTCCTTTTCTATTCCTTTAGGATACGCCAGTGTTAGGCAAGGATTTGCTGGGCATAATCCTTTATTGGGAAATTTACCAGTAGTGTTAACAGGGGCACAAGTTTCCTTTCAAATGTGCTAGAAATAGAGTTGAGATTAAGCAATTCCAGACTATAGCTTAATTCCCACAGTGAGGTACTAGGAAGATTTAATGCAACCCTAAAGGGAATAATTAAACATGTGGCTAATAATAATTTAGATGAGAAGTTTTATCACTTCTGTCATTTACATATAGAGAGATCTCGTAGGGATTATTTCGTGTTTTATAAGTCAGAATTATACATGGGAGAAAAGGGGGGTCCTTTTAACTCAATAACTAGACTATCCATACTAGAACATAATACTAAATTGTAGAATCAGATATATATAGATAATCATGTATATATAAAAATATTATATATAATTTTAAGGTAAATTATTTTAAGTATCAATTTGATAATAATGTAGAGCTTATTATAGTCATGATTCATATAACTTCTTAGAGGTGTCAGACATGATTTATTATTCAAACTATCCTCTGATTTATATACCATGATTTAAAAATTTTAAGATTAATATATATTAACTGAAAATGATACTATATATTTATAGATACACAATTGTATATATAGCATTATTTATACATATATGGTTTGTATATACTATACTATACTATCATATTAATATTGATACCAAATGTCAACTTGTTTCCAGATACCACAATTTAGTTAGGGAGACTTCTCACTATTGAACAATTGAAAACAAAAATCAAAGGTTCAAAAACAATTGAAACATATTTCTGTATACTGAAAATGGCCATTGAAATGAGTAAGTTGAAGATGAGAAACATGCAAAAAGACTACAATTTACCAGAAGGAAGAGAAACTTTCAGAGTATAATATGCCAATAATACAATAAGTTAAACATTAAACACCAATGGAAAAAAATGTGCCTTTTGGAGGAAAACAAAAGTATGGAAATTTACTAGCAAACTAAAGGCCATAAAATTATAAAACAATAATTAAAATTGTTGAAAGGGGGAAGGATGATATTTCTGCCCCTTTATAAGGTAAGTTGAAGATTACTAGAGAGGTCTATCTATGATTTCAAGCTAGCTAGATGAAAAGACTTATGCAGTTTCTCTCGAATAAGTCACCAGAGAAATCCGAAATAGCGTATGTGAATTAAGCTAAATTCATTCTACTTAAATATTAGTAAACGACAGAATTACCTAAGGGTTTTTTTTTTTCAACATCTTTATTGGGGTATAATTGCTTTACAATGGTGTGTTAGTTTCTGCTTTATAACAAAGTGAATCAGTTATACATATACATATGTTCCCATATGTCTTCCCCCTTGCGTCTCCCTCCCACTCTCCCTATCCCACCCCTCCAGGCTGTCGCGAAGCACCGAGCTAATATCCCTGTGCCTTGCGGCTGCTTCCCCCTAGCTATCTACCTTACTACATTTGTTAGTGTGTATATGTCCATGACTCTCTCTCGCCCTGTCAAAGCTCACCTTTCCCCCTCCCCATATCCTCAAGTCCGTTCTCCAGTAGGTCTGCATCTTTATTCCTGTCTTACCCCTAGGTTTTTCATGACATATTTTTTTCCTTAAATTCCATATATATGTGTTAGCATACGGTATTTGTCTTTTTCTTTCTGACTTACTTCACTCTGTATGACAGACTCTAGGTCTATCCATCTTATTACAGATAGCTCAATTTCATTTCTTTGTAAGGCTGAGTAATATTCTATTGTGTATATGTGCCACATCTTCTTTATCCATTCATCCGATGATGGACGCTTAGGTTGTTTCCATCTCCGGGCTATTGTAAATAGAGCTGCAATGAACATTTTGGTACATGACTCTTTTTGAATTTTGGTTTTCTCAGGGTATATGCCCAGTAGTGGGATTGCTGGGTCATATGGTAATTCTATTTGTAGTTTTTTAAGGAACCTCCATACTGTTCTCCATAGTGGCTGAACCAATTCACATTCCCACCAGCAGTGCAAGAGTGTTCCCTTTTCTCCACACCCTCTCCAGCATTTATTGTTTCTAGATTTTTTGATGATGGCCATTCTGACTGGCGTGACATAATATCTCATTGTAGTTTCGATTTGCATTTCTCTAATGATTAGTGATGTTGAGCATTCTTTCATGTGTTTGTTGGCATTCTGTATATCTTCTTTGGAGAAATGTCTATTCAGGTCTTCTGCCCATTTTTGGATGGGGTTGTTTGTGTTTTTGTTACTGAGCTGCATGAGCTGCTTGTAAATTTTGGAGATTAATCCTTTGTCAGTTGCTTCATTTGCAAATATTTTCTCCCATTCTGAGGGTTGTCTTTTGGTCTTCATTATGGTTTCCTTTGCTGTGCAAAAGCTTTGAAGTTTCATTAGGTCCCATTTGTTTATTTTTGTTTTTATTTCCATTACTCTAGGAGGTGGGTCAGAAAGGATCTTGCTGTGATTTATGTCATAGAGTGTTCTGCCTATGTTTTCCTCTAAGAGTTTGATAGTTTCTGGCCTTACATTTAGGTCTTTAATCCATTTTGAGCTTATTTTTGTGTATGGTGTTAGGGAGTGATCTAATCTCATACTTTTACATGTACCTGTCCAGTTTTCCCAGCACCATTTATTGAAGAGGCTGTCCTTTCTCCACTGTACATTCCTGCCTCCTTTATCAAAGATAAGGTGTCCATATGTGCGTGGGTTTATATCTGGGCTTTCTATCCTGTTCCATTGATCTATCTTTCTGTTTTTGTGCCAGTACCATACTGTCTTGATTACTGTAGCTTTGTAGTATAGTCTGAAGTCAGGGAGCCTGATTCCTCCAGCTCCTTTTTTCGTTCTCAAGATCGCTTTGGCTATTCGGGGTCTTTTGTGTTTCCATACAAATTGCGAAATTTTTTGTTCTAGTTCTGTGAAAAATGCCAGTGGTAGTTTGATAGGGATTGCATTGAATCTGTAGATTGCTTTGGGTAGTAGAGTCATTTTCACAATGTTGATTCTTCCCATCCAAGAACATGGTATATCTCTCCATCTATTTGTATCATCTTGAATTTCTTTCATCAGTGTCTTATAATTTTCTGCATACACGTCTTTCGTCTCCTTAGGTAGGTTTATTCCTAGATATTTTATTCTTTTTGTTGCAATGGTAAATGGGAGTGTTTTCTTGATTTCACTTTCAGATTTTTCATCATTAGTATATAGGAATGCCAGAGATTTCTGTGCATTAATTTTGTATCCTGCTACTTTACCAAATTCATTGATTAGCTCTAGTAGTTTTCTGGTAGCATCTTTAGGATTCTCTATATATAGTATCATGTCATCTGCAAACAGTGACAGCTTTACTTCTTCTTTTCTGATTTGGATTCCTTTTATTTCCTTTTCTTCTCTGATTGCTGTGGCTAAAACTTCCAAAACTATGTTGAATAAGAGTGGTGAGAGTGGGCAACCTTGTCTTGTTCCTGATCTTAGTGGAAATGCTTTCAGTTTTTCACCATTGAGGATGATGTTTGCTGTGGGCTTGTCATATATGGCCTTTATTATGTTGAGGAAAGTTCCCTCTATGCCTACTTTCTGGAGGGTTTTTATCATAAATGGGTGTTGAATTTTGTCGAAAGCTTTCTCTGCATCTATTGAGATGATCATATGGTTTTTCTCCTTCAATTTGTTAATATGGTTTATCACATTGATAGATTTGCGTATATTGAAGAATCCTTGCATTCCTGGAATAAACCCCACTTGCTCATGGTGTATGATCCTTTTAATGTGCTGTTGGATTCTGTTTGCTAGTATTTTGTTGAGGATTTTTGCGTCTATGTTCATCAGTGATATTGGCCTGTAGTTTTCTTTCTTTGTGACATCCTTGTCTGGTTTTGGTATCAAGGTGATGGTGGCCTCGTAGAAGGAATTTGGGAGTGTTCCTCCCTCTGCTATATTTTGGAAGAGTTCCAGAAGGATAGGTGATAGCTCTTCTCTAAACGTTTGATAGAATTCACCTGTGAAACCATCTGGTCCTGGGCTTTTGTTTGTTGGAAGATTTTTAATCACAGTTTCAATTTCAGTGCTTGTGATTGGTCTGTTCATATTTTCTATTTCTTCCTGATTCAGTCTTAGCAGGTTGTGCATTTCTAAGAATTTGTTCATTTCTTCCAGATTGTCCATTTTATTGGCATAGAGTTGCTTGTAGTAATCTCTCATGATTTTTTTTATTTCTGCAGTGTCAGTTGTTACTTCTCCTTTTTCATTTCTAATTCTATTGATTTGAGTCTTCTCCCTTTTTTTCTTGATGAGTCTGGCTAGTGGTTTATCTATTTTGTTGATCTTCTCGAAGAACCAGCTTTTAGTTTTATTGATCTTTGCTATTGTTTCCTTCACTTCTTTTTCATTTATTTCTGATCTGATTTTTATGATTTCTTTCCTTCTGCTAGCTTTGGGGTTTTTATGTTCTTTCTCTAATTGCTTGAGGTGCAAGGTTAGGTTGTTTATTCGAGATGTTTCCTGCTTCTTAAGGTGGGCTTGTATTGCTGTAAACTTCCCCCTTAGAACTGCTTTTGCTGCATCCCATAGGTTTTGGGTCGTTGTGTCTCCGTTGTCATTTGTTTCTAGGTATTTTTTGATTTCCTCTTTGATTTCTTCAGTGATCACTTCATTATTAAGTAGTGTATTGTTCAGCCTCCATGTGTTTGTATTTTTTACAGATCTTTTCCTGTAATTGATATCTAGTCTCATGGCGTTGTGGTCAGAAAAGATACTTGATACAATTTCAGTTTTCTTAAATTTACCAAGGCTTGATTTGTAACCCAAGATATGATCTATCCTGGAGAATGTTCCATGAGCACTTGAGAAAAATGTGTATTCTGTTGTTTTTGGATGGAGTGTCCTATAAATATCAATTAAGTCCATCTTGTTTAATGTATCATTTAAAGCTTGTGTTTCCTTATTTATTTTCATTTTGGATGATCTGTCCATGGGTGAAAGTGGGGTGTTAAAGTCCCCTACTATGAACGTGTTACTGTCGATCTCCCCTTTTATGGCTGTTAGTATTTGCCTTATGTATTGCGGTGCTCCTATGTTGGGTGCATAAATATTTACAATTGTTATATCTTCTTCTTGGATCGATCCCTTGATCATTATGTAGTGTCCTTCTTTATCTCTTTTAATAGTCCTTATTTTAAAGTCTATTTTGTCTGATATGAGAATTGCTACTCCAGCTTTCTTTTGGTTTCCATTTGCATGGAATATCTTTTTCCATCCCCTTACTTTTAGTCTGTATGTGTCTCTAGGTCTGAAGTGGGTCTCTTGTAGACAGCATATATAAGGGTCTTGTTTTTGTGTCCATTCAGCCAATCTGTGTCTTTTGGTGGGAGCATTTAGTCCATTTACATTTAAGGTAATTATTGATATGTATGTTCCTATTCCCATTTTCTATATTGTTTTGGGTTCGTTATTATAGGTTGTTTCCTTCTCTTGTGTTTCTTGTCTAGAGAAGTTCCTTTAGCATTTGTTGTAAAGCTGGTTTGGTGGTGCTGAACTCTCTCAGCTTTTGCTTGTCTGTAAAGGTTTTAATTTCTCCATCAAATCTGAATGAGATCCTTGCTGGGTAGAGTAGTCTTGGTTGCAGGTTTTTCTCCTTCATCACTTTCAGTATGTCCCGCCACTCCCTTCTGGCTTGTAGGGTTTCTGCTGAGAGATCAGCTGTTAACCTTACGGGGATTCCCTTGTGTGTTATTTGTTGTTTTTCCCTTGCTGCTTTTAATATGCTTTCTTTGTATTTAATTTTTGACAGTTTGATTAATATGTGTCTTGGCGTATTTCTCCTTGTATTTATCCTGTATGGGACTCTCTGTGCTTCCTGGACTTGATTAACTATTTCCTTTCCCATATTAGGGAAGTTTTCAACTATAATCTCTTCAAATATTTTCTCAGTCCCTTTCTTTTTCTCTTCTTCTTCTGGAACCCCTATAATTCGAATGTTGGTACATTTAATGTTGTCCCAGAGGTCTCTGAGACTGTCCTCAGTTCTTTTCATTCTTTTTTCTTTATTCTGCTCTGCAGTAGTTATTTCCACTATTTTATCTTCCAGCTCACTTATCCGTTCTTCTGCCTCAGTTATTCTGCTATTGATCCCATCTGGGTTACTTTAAATTTCACTTATTGCGTTGTTCATCGTTGCTTGTTTCATCTTTATTTCTTCTAGGTCCTTGTTAACTGTTTCTTGCATTTTGTCCATTCTACTTCCAAGATTTTGGATCATCCTTACTATCATTATTCTGAATTCTTTTTCAGGTAGACTGCCTATTTCCTCTTCATTTGTTAGGTCTGGTGGGTTTTGATCTTGCTCCTTCATCTGCTGTGTGTTTTTCTGTCTTCTCATTTTGCTTATCTTACTGTGTTTGGGGTCTCCCTTTTGCAGGCTGCACGTTCGTAGTTCCCGTTGTTTTTGATGTCTGTCTCCAGTGGCTAAGGTTGTTTCAGTGGGTTGTGTAGGCTTCCTGGTGGAGGGGACTAGTGTCTGTGTTGTGGTGGATGAGGCTGGATCTTGTCTCTCTAGTGGGCAGGTTCACGTCTGGTGGTGTGTTTTGGGGTGTCTGTGGCCTTATTATGATTTTATGCAGCCTCTCTGCTAATGGGTGGGGTTGTGTTCCTGTTTTGCTAGTTGTTTGGCATAGGTTGTCCAGCACTGTGGCTTGCTGGTCATTGAGTGAAGCTGGGTGCTGGTGTTAAGATGGAGGTCTCTGGGAGATTTCCGGCGTTTAATATTATGTGGAGCTGGTAGGTCTCTTGTTGACCAGTGTCTTGAAGTTGGCTCTCCTACCTCAGAGGCAGAGCCCTGACTCCTGGGCTGGAGCACCAAGAGCCTTTCATCCACACGGCTCAGAATAAAAGGGAGGAAAAGTAGAGAGAATTAGTAGAAGTATAAGGAAAGAAAGAAGGAAAGGAGGAAAGGAAGGAAGGAAGAAAGAAGGAAAGAACGGAGGGAGGGAGGGAGGAAGGAAGGAAGGAGGGAAAGAAGGAAAAAAGACAGAAAGAAGATACAGTAAAAATAAAATAAAGTATAATATAGTTATTGAATTAAAAAATATTTAGAAAAATAAAAGGGACGGATAGAACCTTAGGACAAATGTTGGAAGCAAAGCTATACAGAGAAAATCTTACACAGAAGCATACACATACACCTTCACAAAAAGAGGTAAAGGGGGAAAAATCATAAATCTTGCTCTCAGAGACCACCTCCTCAATTTGGGGTGATTCGTTGTCTAAAGGAGGGAAGGAAGGAAGGAAGGAAAGAAAGAACGAAGGTAAAGTATAATAAAGTTATTACAATTAAAATTAATTATTAAGAAAAATTTTTTTTAAAAACCATGGATGGATAGAGCCCTAGGACAAATGGTGGAAGCAAGAGTATACAGACAAGATTTCACACAGAAGCATACACGCACACATTCACAAAAAGAGAAAAAGGGAAAAAAATCATAGATCTTGCTCCTAAATTCCCCCTCTTCAATTTGGGATCATTCCTTGTCTATTCAGGTATTCCACCGATGCAGGGTATATCAAGTTGATTGTGGAGCTTTAATCCGCTGCTTCTGAGGCTGCTGGGAGAGATTTTCCTTTCTCTTCTTTGTTCTCACAGCTCACAGGAGCTCAGCTTTGGATTTGGCCCTGCCTCTGCGTGTAGGTCGCTGGAGGGCGTCTGTTTTTTGCTCAGACAGGAAGGGGTTAAAGGAGCCGCTGATTCGGGGGCTCTGGCTCACTCAGGCCGGGGGTGGGGGGGGGAAGGAGGGGCACTGCGTGCGGGGCGGGCCTGCGGCGGCAGAGGTGGCGTGACGTTGCAGCAGAGGCCGGCGTGACGTTGCACCAGCCTGAGGCCTGCCGTGCGTACTCCCAGGGAAGTTGTCCCTGGATCCCGGGAACATGGCACTGGCGGGCTGCACAGGCTCCGCGGAAGAGGGGTGTGGAGAGTGACCTGTGTTCGCACACAGGCCCCTTGGTGGCAGCGGCAGCAGCCTTAGCGTCTCCCGCCCGTCTCTGGGGTCCGCGGTTATAGCCGTGGCTCGCACCTGTCTCTGGGGTTTGCGCTTTTAGCTGCGGCTCGCGCCCGTCTCTGGGGTTCGCGCTTTTAGCCGCGGCTCGCGCCCGTCTCTGGAGTTCCTTTAAGCAGGGCTCTTAAACCCCTCTCCTCGCGCACCAGGAAACAAAGAGGGAAGAAAAAGTCTCTTGCCTCTTCGGCAGGTGCAGGCTTTTCCCTGAACTCCCTCCCGGCTAGTCGTGTTGCACTAACCCCTTCAGGCTATGTTCAAGCCGCCAACCCCAGTCCTCTCCCCGCGTTCCGTCCAAAACCGAAACCCGAGCCTCAGCTCGCAGCCCCGCCCGCCCCGGCGGGTGAGCAGACAAGCCTCTCGGGCTGGTGAGTGCCGGTCGGCACCGATCCTCTGTGCAGGAATCTCCCCGCTTTGCCCTCCGCACGCGTCGCTGTGCACTACTCCGCGGTCCCGAAGCTCCCCCCTCCGCCTCCCGCAGTCTCCGCCCGCGGAGGGGCTTCCTAGTGTGTGGAAACTTTTCCTCCTTCACAGCTCCCTCCCACTGGTGCAGGTGCCGTCCTTATTCTTTTGTCTCTGTTTTTTCTTTTTTTCTTTTGCCCTACCCAGGTATGTGGGGAGTTTCTTGCCTTTTGGGAGGTCTGAGGTCTTCTGCCAGCCTTCAGTAGGTGTTCTGTAGGAGTTGTTCCACGTGTAGATGTATTTCTGGTGTATCCGTGGGGAGGAAGGCGATCTCCGCGTCTTACTTTCCGCCATCTTCAAGGTCCCCCTACTTAAGGGTTTTTAAAAATATGTAATTATTGAGCTTTACCACTGCAGATGCTGATTTAATGGGTCTGTTATAGAACCCAGGATTATACTTTTTTTTTTTTTTCAGTACGCGGGCCTCTCACTGTTGTGGCCTCTCCCGTTGCGGAGCACAGGCTCCGGACGTGCAGGCTCAGCGGCCATGGCTCACAGGCCCAGCCGCTCCGCGGCATGTGGGATCTTCCCAAAACAGGGCAAGAACCCGTGTCCCCGCATCAGGTGGCGGACTCTCAACCACTGCGCCCCCAGGGAAGCCCGGTTTCCCATCTTAAAAATTGGTAGAAATGTCTTTTTTTAAAGTCTTGGATTTTTTTTTTTTTTTTTATGGGTACGCGGGCCTCTGTTGTGGCCTCTCCCGTTGCGGAGCACAGGCTCCGGATGCGCAGGCTCAGCGGCCATGGGTCACGGGCCCAGCCGCTCCGCGGCATGTGGGATCTGCCCGGACCAGGGCACGAACCCGTGTCCCCTGCATCGGCAGGCAGACTCTCAACCACTGCGCCACCAGGGAAGCCCCAGGATTATACTTTTTAAAAAAACTCCTGGTTATCATACTGGAGAGAATCCAACTAGAAAATTTCAGACACATTAAAAACCTCGGAAAGTCTTATTCTGGATTCACCACAAGATCAGATGGCTGGAGAAACCCAAAATCAAAGGACAAATAAATCATTGGCATTTTTGTTCATCTCTTGGGAAGATAACTCCTGAAGTAATGAAGGTAGTCTGAGTCCAGTAGTATTGTTTACAGCAAATATTTTTCGTTTTAATGTAGTCCAATTTATGTTTTGTAACGTGTAAGAAAGAGTTATGACTGTGCTAAGAGAGATCATAGATGTACTTCACTCAAAACCATGTAGAACCAATTTGGCTATCAATATAGAAGGGAAGATAATCCAATTATGGTGCCAGTTTTTACAATGAATGAAAATGTTTTAGATTAAATCACAATAGTGGTAAGAAACTAAAATAATTAATCAAACATTTTAGAATTTTTTTTATCTCCCTTGATCTTGTTTCCAAATAGAAGACATATTAAGTCCTATATGTATCATAGATAATTGAATTCCATAACAATGCTTGATGTGCATTTTATGACCAAAATTAATGCACTATTTGATCCGTTGCAAACTACTAAAATTATTTCAACTATAGATTGTAGTAATGGCTATTTACAAATAAGGTTTATTGAGATATAATTCATATACCATAAAATGCACTCATTTAAATTTTACAATTCAATAGCTTTAAATATAAACACAGAGTTGAACAACCCTAATCATATCTAACTTCAGAAGTTTCTCATCACCCCAAAGAGAAACCCGATACACATTACCAGATATTCCCCATTCTACCCCACATCCCTCTCAGCCTGAGGCAAACAGTAATATACTGAATACCTCTATAGAATTATCTATTAGTTCTATTTTATATAAATGGAATCATACAGTATTGGTCTTTTGTGACTCACTTCTTTCATATAGCAAATTGTTTTCACCGTTCAGCCAAGTTGTAACATGTATCACTACTTCATATATTTTTATTGCCAGATAATAATCCATTATATGTTTAGATCATATTTTAGGTGGTTTTCACATTTTGGATATTATGAATAATAATGCTCTAAATATTTGCATACAAGTTTTGTTTGTGTATGTTTTCATATACCAAGAAGCTAAATTGCTGGGTTATATGGATAAACCATTTTACAGTAACACTAACAATTAATATGTTTTTCTTCACATCCCAACCAACACTTCTTAGTGTCTATTTTATTGCAACCATCCTAGTGAATATGGATTTGTACCTCGTTGTGTTATTTTTTAAACATATTTATTGGAGTATAATTGCTTTACAATGGTGTGTTAGTTTCTACTGCATAACAAAGTAAATCAGCTATATGTATACATATATCCCCATATGCCCTCCCTCTTGCGTCTCCCTCCCAACCTCCCTATCCTACCCTTCTAGGCCGTCACAAAGCAGATCTCCCTGTGCTATGTGGCTGCTTCCCACTAGCTAGCTATTTTACATTTGGTAGTGCATATATGTCAATGCCACTATTTCACTTCGTCCCAGCTTACCCTTCCCCCTCCCGTGCCCATAGTATCATTCTCTATGTTTGCATCTTTATTCCTGTCCTGGCCCTAGGTTCTTCAAAACCATGTTGTTGTTTTTTTTTTTTAGATTCGATATATATGTGTGAGCATATGGTATTTGCTTTTCTCTTTCTGACCTACTTCACTCTGTATGACAGATTCTAGGCCCATCCACCTCACTACAAATAACTCAATTTCGTTTCCTTCTATGACTAATATTCCATTATATATATGTGCCACATCTTCTTTATCAGTTCATCTGTCAGTGGACACTTACGTTGCTTCCATGTCCTGGCTATTGTAAATAGAGCTGCAATGAACATTTTGGTACATTACTCTTTTTGAATTATGGTTTTCTCAGGGTATATGCCCAGGAGTGGGATTGCTGGGTCATATGGTAGTTCTATTTTTCATTTTTTAAGGAACCTCCATACTGTTCTCCATAGTGGCTGAACCAATTCACATTCCCACCAGCAGTGCAAGAGGGTTCCTCTTTCTCCACATCCTCTCCAGCATTTATTGTTTGTATATATTTTGATGATGGCCATTCTGATGGGTGTGAGCTGATACCTCATTGTAGTGTTGATTTCCTTTTCTCTAATGATTAGTGATGTTGAGCATCCTTTCATGTGTTTGTTGGCAATCTGTATAGCTTCTTTGGAGAAATGTCTATTTAGGTCTTCTGCCCATTTTTGGATTGGGTTGTTTTTTTGGTATTGAGCTGCATGAGTTGCCTGTATATTTTGGAGATTAATCCTTTGTCAGTTGCTTCATTTGCAAATATTTTCGTCCATTCTAAGGGTTGTCTTTTCATCTTGTTCATGGTTTCCTTTGCTTTGCAAAAGTTTTAAGTTTCATTAGGTCCCATTTGTTTATTTTTGTTTTCATTTCCATTTGTCCAGCAGGTGGGTCAAAAAGGATCTTGAGGTGATTTATGTTATAGAGTGTTCTGCCTATGTTTTCCTCTAAGAGTTTTATGGTGTCTAGCCTTACATTCAACTCTTTAATCCACTTTGAGTTTATTTTTGTGTATGGTGTTAGGAAGTGTTCTAACTTAATTCTTTTACATGCAGCTGTCCAGTTTTCCCTGCACCACTTATTGAAGAGGCTGTCTTTTCTCCATTGTATATTCTTGCCTCCTTTATCAAAGATAAGGTGACCATATGTGTGCGGGTTTATCTCTGGGCTTTCTATCCTGTTCCATTGATCTATATTTCTGTTTTTGTGCCAGTACCATACTGTCTTGATTACTGTAGCTTTGTAGTATAATCTGAAGTCAGGGAGCCTGATTTCTCCAGCTCCATTTTTCTTTCTCAAGATAGCTTTGGCTATTCGGGGTCTTTTGTGTTTCCACACAAATTGTGAAATTTTTTGTTCTAGTTCTGTGAAAAATGTCATTGGTAGTTTGACAGGGATTGCGTTGAATCTGTAGATTGCTTTAGGTAGTATAGTCATTTTCACAATGTTGATTCTTCCAATCCAAGAACATGGTATTTCTCTCTGTCTGTTTGTATAATCTTTAATTTCTTTCATCAGTGTCTTATAGTTTTCGGCATACAGGACTTGTGTCTCCTTAGGTAGGTTTATTCCTAGGTATTTTATTCTTTTTGTTGAAATGGTAAATGGGAGTGTTTCCTTAATTTCTCTTACAGATTTTTCATCATTAATGTATAGGAGCACAAGAGATTTCTGTGCATTAATTTTGTACTCTGCTACTTTACCAAATTCATTGATTATTCCTAGTAGTTTTCTAGTAGCATCTTGAGGAATCTCTGTGTATCTTATCATATCATGTGCAAACAGTGCCAGTTTTACTTTTTCTTTTCCAGTTTGGATTCCTTTATTTCTTTTTGTTCTCTGATTGCTGTGGCTAAAACTTCCAAAACTGTGTTGAATAAGAGTGGTGAGAGTGGGCAACCTTGTCTTGTTCCTGATCTTAGTGGAAATGCTTTCATTTTTTCAGCATTGAGAATGATCTTGGCTGTGGGTTTGTCATATATGGCCATATTATGTTGAGGTAAGTTCCCTTTATGCCGACTTTATGGAAGTTTCATATCATAAATTGGTGTTGAGTTTTATCAAAAGCTTTTTCTGCATCTATTGAGATGATCATATTTTTTTCTCTCAATTTGTTTATATGGTGTATCACATTGATTGATTTGGATATATTGAAGAATCCTTGCACTCCTGGGATATTCCCCAGTTGATTATGGTGTATGATCCTTTTAATGGGCTGTTGGATTCTGTCTGCTAGTATTTTGTTGAGAATATTTGCATCTATGTTCATCAGTGATATTGGCCTCTAGTTTTCTTTCTTTATGACATCTTTGTCTGGTTTTAGTATCAGGATGATGGTGGCCTCCTAGAATGATTTGGGAGTGTTCCTTCCTCTGCTATATTTTGGGAGAGTTGAGAAGGATAGGTGTTAGCTCTTCTCTAAATGTTTGATAGAATTCACCTGTGAAGCCATCTGGTTCTGGGCTTTTGTTTGTTCAAAGATTTTAATCACAGTTTCAATTTCACTGCTTGTGATTGGTGTGTTTATATATTCTATTTCTTTCTGCTTCAGTCTCAGAAGTTTGTGCTCTTCTGAGAATTTGTCCATTTCTTCCAGGTTGTCCATTTTATTGGCATAGAGTTTCTTGTAGTAATCTCTCATGATCCTTTGTATTTCTGCAGTGTCAGTTGTTACTTCTCCTTTTTCATTTCTAATTCTATTGATTTGCGTCTTCTCCCTGTTTTCCTTGATGAGTCTGGCTAATGGTTTATCTATTTTGTTTATCTTCTCAAAGAACCGGCTTTTAGTTTTATTGATCTTTGCTATTGTTTCCTTCATTTCTTTTTCATTTATTTCTGATCTGATCTTTATGATTTCTTTCCTTCTGCTAACTTTGGGGGTTTTTTTGTTTTTCTTTCTCTAATTGCTTTAGGTGCAAGCTTAGGTTGTTTATTTGAGATGTTTCCTGTTTCTTAAGGTGGGCTTGTATTGCTATAAACTTCCCTCTTAGAACTGCTTTTGCTGCATCCCATAGGCTTTGGGTCATCGTGTCTCCATTGTCATTTGTTTCTAGGTATTTTTTGATTTCCTCTTTGATTTCTTCAGTGATCACTTCGTTATTAAGTAGTGTATTGTTTAGCCTCCATGTGTTTGTATTTTTTACAAATCTTTTCCTGTAATTGATATCTAGTCTCATAGCATTGTGGTTGGAAAAGGTACTTGATACAATTTCAATTTTCTTAAATTTATCAAGGCTTGATTTGTGACCCAAGATATAATCTATCCTGGAGAATGTTCCATGAGCACTTGAGAAAAATGTGTATTCTGTTGTTTTTGGATGGACTGTCCTATAAATATCAATTAAGTCCATCTTGTTTAATGTATCATTTAAAGCTTGTGTTTCCTTATTTATTTTCATTTTGGATGATCCATTGGTGAGAGTGGGGTGTTAAAGTCCCATACTATGAATGTGTTACTGTTGATTTCCCCTTTTATGGCTGGTAGTGGTTTGCCTTATATATTGAGGTGCTCCTATGTTGAGTGCATAAATATTTACAATTGTTATATCTTCTTCTTGGATCGATCCCTTGATCATTATGTAGTGTCCTTCTTTATCTCTTTTGATAGTCTTTATTTTAAAGTCTATTTTGTCTGATACGAGAATTGCTACTCCAGCTATCTTTTGGTTTCCATTTGCATGGAATATCTTTTTCCATCCCCTTACTTTCAGTCTGTATGTGTCTCTAGGTCTGAAGTGGGTCTCTTGTAGACAGCATATATATGGGTCTTGTTCTTGTATCCATTCAGCCAATCTGTGTCTTTTGGTGGGAGCATTTAGTTCATTTACATTTAAGGTAATTATCAATATGTATGTTCCTATTCCCATTTTCTTAATTGTTTTGGGTTCGTCATTGTAGGTCTTTTCCTTCTCTTGTGTTTCTTGCCTAGAGAAGTTCCTTTAGCATTTGTTGTAAAGCTGGTTTGGTGGTGCTGAATTCTCTCAGCTTTTGCTCGTCTGTAAAGGTTTTAATTTCTCCATCAAATCTGAATGAGATCCTTGCCTGGTAGAGTAATCTTGGTTGCAGGTTTTTCTCCTTCATCAGTTTAAAAATGTCCTGCCAGTTCCTTCTGGCTTGCAGAGTTTCTGCTGAAAGATCAGCTGTTAACCTTATGGGGATTCCCTTGTGTGCTATTTGTTGTTTTTCCCTTGCTGCTTTTAATATGTTTTCTTTGTATTTAATTTTTGACAGTTTGATTAATATGTGTCTTGGCATATTTCTCCTTGAATTTATCCTGTATGGGACTCTCTGTGCTTCCTGGACTTGATTAACTATTTCCTTTCCCATATTAGGGAAATTTTCAACTATAATCTCTTCAAATATTTTCTCAGTCCCTTTCTTTTTCTCTTCTTCTTCTGGAACCCCTATAATTCGAATGTTGGTGCATTTAATGTTGTCCCAGAGGTCTCTGAGAGAGACTGTCCTCAGTTCTTTTCATTCTTTTTTCTTTAATGTGCTCTGCAGTAGTTATTTCCACTCTTTTATCTTCCAGGTCACTTATCCGTTCTTCTGCCTCAGTTATTCTGCTATTGATCCCATCTAGAGTATTTTTCATTTCATTTATTGTTGTTCATCGTTGTTTCCTCTTTAGTTCTTCTAGGTCCTTGTTAAATGTTTCTTGCATTTTGTCTATTCTATTTCCAAGGTTTTGGATCATCTTTACTATCATTATTCTGAATTCTTTTTCAGGTAGACTGCCTATTTCCTCTTCATTTGTTAGGTCTGGTGGGTTTTGATCTTGCTCCTTCATCTGCTGTGTGTTTTTCTGTCTTCTCATTTTGCTTATCTTACTGTGTTTGGGGTCTCCTTTTTGCAGACTGCAGGTTTGTAGTTCCCGTTGTGTTTGGTGTCTGTCCCCAGTGGCTAAGGTTGGTTCAGTGGGTTGTGTAGGCTTCCTTGTGTAGGGGACTAGTGCCTGTGTTCTGGTGGATGAGGCTGGATCTTGTCTTTCTGGTGGGCAGGTCCATGGTCTGGTGGTGTGTTTTGGGGTGTCTGTGGCCTTATTATGATTTTAGGCAGCCTGTCTGCTAATGTGTGGGGTTGTGTTCCTGTTTTGCTAGTTGTTTGGCACAGGGTGTCCAGCACTGTAGCTCGCTGGTCATTGAGTGAAGCTGGGTGTTGGCGTTGAGATCTCTGGGAGATTTTTGTAGTTTGATATTATGTGGAGCTGGGAGGTCTTTTGTTGACCAGTGTCCTGAAGTTGGCTCTCCCACCTCAGAGGCACAGCACTGACTACTGTCTGCAGCACCAAGAGCCTTTCATCCACACGGCTCAGAATAAAAGGGAGAAAAAGTAGGAAGAAAAAATTAGTAGAAGTAGAAAGGAAGGAAGAAGGAAAGAAAGGAGAGAGGGAGGAAGGAGGGAAGGAAGGAAAAAAGAAGATAAAGTAAAAAGTTATTAAAATAATTATTAAGAAAAAAGAAAAGAAACAGACGTATAGAACCCTAGGACAAATGGTGGAAGCAAAGCTATACAGACAAAAATCTCACACAGAAGCATACACATACACACTCACAAAAAGAGGAAAAGGGGAAAAAATCATAAATCTTGCTTTCAAAGTCCACCTCCTCAATTTGGGATGATTTGTTTTCTATTCATGTGCTCCACAGATGCAGGGTACAGTAAGTTGATTGTGGAGCTTTAATCTACTGCTTCTGAGGCTGCTGGGAGAGATTTCCCTTTCTCTTCTTTGTTCTCACAGCTCCCAGGGGCTCAGCTTTGGATTTGGCCACACCTCTGTGTGTAGGTTGCCGGAGGGCGTCTGTTTTTCATTCAGACACACAGGACAGGGTTAAAGAAGCTGCTGATTCAGGGCCTCTGGCTCACTCAGGCCGGGGGGAGCGAGCCTGTGGTGGCAGAGGCCGGCATGCTGTTTCACCAGTGTGAGGCATGCTGTGCATTCTCCCAGGGAAGTTGTCCCTGGATCCCGGGACCCTGGCAGTGGCGGGCTGCACAGGCTCCCCGGAAGGGAGTTGTGGATAGTGACCTGTGCTCACACACAGGCTTCTTGATGGTGGCGGCAGCAGCCTTAGCATCTCCTGCTGGTCTCTGGGGTCCGCGCTTTTAGCCGCGGCTTGCGCCCGTCTCTGGAGCTCCTTTAAGCAGTGCTCTTAATCCCCTCTCCTCACGCACCAGGAAACAAAGAGGGAAGAAAAAGTCTCTTGCCTCTTCGGCAGCTCCAAACCTTTTCCTGGACTCCCTCCCAGCTAGCCGAGGTGCACTAACCCCTTTAGGCTGTGTTCACGCCACCAACCCCAGTCCTCTCCCTGCGATCCGACCGAAGCCCAAGCCTCAGCTCCCAGCCCCTGCCCACCCCAGCAGGTGACCAGACAAGCCTCTCGGGCTGGTGAGTGCCGGTCGGCCCTGATTCTCTGTGCGGGAATCTCTCTGCTTGCCCTCTGCACCCCTGTTGCTACACTCTCCTCCGTGGCTCTGAAGCTTCCCCCCTCCACCACCCACAGTCTCTGCCCGTGAAGGGGCTTCCTAGTGTGTGGAAACTTTTCCTCCTTCACAGCTCCCTCCCACTGGTGCAGGTCCTGTCCCTATTCTTTTGTCTCTGTTTTTTCTTTTGCCCTACCCAGGTACGTGGGGAGTTTCTTGCCTTTTGGGAGGTCTGAGGTCTTCTGCCAGTGTTCAGTAGGTGTTCTGTAGGAGTTGTTCCATGTGTAGATGTACTTCTGTTGTATCTGTGGGGAGGAAGGTGATCTCCGCATCTTACTCTTCTGCCATCTTCCTCCACAATCTGGATTATCTTTACAGTCATTACTCTGAATTCTTTTTCAGGCAGATTGCCTATTTCCACTTCACTTAGTTATTCTTCTCAGTGTTTTCTTGTTCCTTCGTCTGGACCATAGTTTTTTGCCATCTCATTTTGTCACACTTTCTGTGTCTGTTGTCTCCTTTCTGCAGGCTGCAGGAATGTAGTTCCTCTTGCTTCTAATGTCTGCCTCCTGGTGGGTGAGGTCAGTCCAGAGGCTTGTGCAGGCTTCCTGATGGGAGGGACTGGTGCCTGCCCACTGGTGGGTGGAGCTGGGTCTTGTCCCTCTGGTGGGCAGGGTCATGTCAAGAGGTGTGTTTACAGGTGGCTGTGAGCTCCGTTCAACTTTAGGCATCCTATCTGTTGATGGGTGGGGCTGCATTCCAAGCCAGCTGGTTGTTTGGCCTGAGGTGTCCCAGCACTGGAACCTGAAGGCTGTTGGGTAGGCCTGTGTCTTGGTGCCAAAATGGTGACCTCCTGGAGAGCTCATGCCAATCAATCAATCAGTATTCCCTGGAGCCACCAGCACCAGTGTCTTTAACCCCACGGCTGTGAGCCACAGTCAACCCCTGCCTCCACAGGAGACCTTTCAAAACCTACCAGTAAGTTTAGCCCAGGCTCCCATGGAATCACTTCTTTGCACTGGGTCCCAGTGCACATGAAACCTTGTGTGCACCCTCCAGAGTGCAGTCTCTGTTTCCCCCAGTCCGGTGGAGATTCTACACTCAAGCCCTGCTGGCCTTCAAAGCCAAATGCTCTGGGGGCTCCTCCTCCTGATGCCAGACCCTCAGGCTGGGGCGCCTGATGTGGGGCTTAGAACTTCGACTTCTGTGGGAGAACATCTGTGATATAATTATTTTCCAGTTTGTGGGTCACCCACCCATGGTGTATGCGATTTGATTCTATCACAAAAGCGCCCCTACTACCATCTCATTGTGGCTTGTCTTTGGATGTAAAATGTCTTTTTTGGTAGGTTCGTCTTTTTTGTCATTGGTTGTTCAGCAGTTAGTTGTGATTTTGGCGTTTTCATGAGAGGGGATGAGCTCAAGTCCTCCTACTCTGCTATTTTGTCTGGAATTGAGGGCCTGCTTTTACTGTGGATGCTTATTGCCTCTTTTCTTAGCATATGCTGGTGATTGCCCCCTTGATATGAGGGTGTGCAGGTGCGGCGGCCTGTATGCTCTCCCCAGATGGTGGGGGAAATGATTGACGCCTGCTCCTGGGTCTCTTAGCAGCGTTGATGGTGATTGGTGTCTTCTTGTGGCCCATGCACTCACCCCAGATGGTGTGGGTAGTGATTGGTGCTTGCTTGCAGTTCTCATAGTGGTGGCAGTGGCCACGGCAGCCTGCACATTTCTGGGACAGTGGGAGCAGTGCTTGGTGCCTGCCCATGCATCTCGTAGGGGCAGTAGCAGTCTGCATACTCCTGAGACAGCAAGGACAGCGATTGGTGCCTGTGCGTGGGACTCAGCAGTTGTGGCAACCCATGCCCACCGGGTGGTGGTGGCAGCTCGTGCCCACCCCCAAAGCTTGTGTAGGGGGTGTTATCTGAGAGTGCACACAGAGAAGGAAGGAAGCTCCTGTGGTGGTCCCGCCCTTCTCCTCATGTCCCCGTAACAATGGTACCTTGCCTCTATGGCAGGCCCAGCCTTCTGAGTACACCCTCAGTTGCCACACACCAACCTCTTCAGGCTCTCTCTGTGCAGCCAACCCCAGTCCTCTACCTGGGTCTGACCTCTGAAGCCTGAGCTTCAGCACCAGGTCTTTGCCCGCACTGGAGGATGAGCATCTGAGGCTGGGGAGCACAGGGTAGAGGTACCGTCTGTGCAGGTCACTCTCTGTTTTGCCTACCACAAACTGATTGAAGCTCCGAAGCTGATCAGGCTCTATCCAGGCTGATCTCTCCGCCAGTGAGGGGACTTCACAGGGTTTGGTAACATTTCCTCCTTCACAGCTCCCTTTTTGTGGCACAGGTCCTATCCTGATTCCTTTTTCTTTTTCATTTGTCCTGCCCAATTACTTGGAGGTTTTCTTGCGTTTTTGGAAGTCTGGGGTCATCTGCCAGCAAGCAGTAGATGGTCTGCAAATCATTCCACTTGTAGATGTATTTTTGATGTATTTGTGGGAGGCAGTGAGCTCCACGTCCTACTCCTCCCCCATCTTGATGCCCTCTCAAAAAGAGTCAGTCAGGGCTTCCCTGGTGGCGCAGTGGTTGGGAGTTCGTGCCCCGGTCCGGGAGGATCCCATGTGCCACGGAGCAGCTGGGCCCGTGAGCCATGGCCACTGATCCTGCGCGTCCGGAGCCTGTGCTCCGCAACGGGAGAGGCCACAGTAGTGAGAGGCCCGCGTACCGCAAAAAAAAAAAAGAGTCTTAATACACTAATGAGCAACTATGAATCTCCAAGAGGATAATACAGTACACATCTTGTCTCAATTTTATGTGACCAATTAACAATTTTGTTTTCATTTTTATGGTTTGTTTGCTTGCTTGTTTTTCATTGAACATTTTCTCAAGACTTGTGTTGTTGAGAATACCCTTTGGAAAACACTAATTTCATATATTACCTTTTAAACAAGAAAGTTACCTGGCTCTTTGCAATGCCTGATTGACAGTTTAATCTGGGAACTATGGCATTTGTAAAGACTGCATGATTGCCTAATTCTGTTTATCCAGAGTATATATGAACATCTGGGCTATCTCTCTCAGGGTGTTGATAAAGTGCTAGCTGCCAAACAGAATTTATGCAGAAACTTAAAAGTCCCAATTTGGATTTCCAAATGTCAAATACTAAGGAAACAGTGATAACTGAGCCTCAAACCCCACTGATGAATAAAGGGGACTATTGAAATTTTTAGCTAACATACAGGCCAGGTCATTCTGAGGACTAACAAACATATTACAGAAGGTTTTATCTCCATATGGATACCACAGTAGTACCCTTTCCTAAACTAATGTAACCTCAATTTCCTCATCTATAAAATGGGGATAATAATAGTTATTAGGATCACTTAGAAATTCAAAGTCTAGTTATTAGGATCACTTAGAAATTCAAAGATAGTCTAGGAAATTTCAAATACTTGGCACATAGCATAGGTACCACCTATTACCTCCGCATTTAAGCTCCCCCCTTTTTTTTTACATCTTTATTGGAGTATAATTGCTTTAAAATGGTGTTAGTTTCTGCTTTATAACAAAGTGAATCAGTTATACATATACATATGTTCCCATCTCTTCCCCCCTTTCAATGTAGTTAATGGTGAGTTTTGTACCAAAATTTTTTCTAGGCAATGTGTTAGAACTTCTTAGCAACTAATAAGGTTTAGAATTTAATAAGTGTTCATTTAATTGAAGGGAAAGATACAAATGGAAAGAAAATTATTGTTTAATGCCAACAGTGTACCAGAACCTCTACATAATCACATTTCTGTTTGTTTGTTAGCACTATTATCCCTATTTAATAAATGATAAACTAAAGGTTCAGAAAATTAATTGGCTTGCTAGTACTTGTTACTCAGCTAGTAGGAAGTAAATCCAAGATATAAATCTATCTGACTCCAAATCTTAACATTCCTTCCAATATTCCAGGATGCTATTTAACAAATTTGGGGACTCTCTTCCTATATCCAGATTATACTTTTTTGTCTAGGGTGTTATGCTGTTACTAAAAATGCAAAACTCTAATAGCATGTTGCCCATATTGCTGTGGAATTTTTGGATATTCTTCATAAACATTCAATATATTTCTAAATAAGTTAATGCCCTGGGAAGTAAGATTTCTAAAACGAGGATAGGATAACATAAATACGTGCGATCGTGTGGATCTACTAAATGAATGCTACTTTAAGATGTAGAATATGAGTACCACAGTAAAGGGAAAAGTATGAAAAGACACACCCTATATTTGCATTCTTTTAGGTAAAAGTATATTTGAAAACTTTCAGTTGGGAAGAAGGATTAAGATGGAGTAAAGGGCTCCATCAAACCCCATCAAATGGGGCTCACCTCTCCCAACAAACACATCAAAGTACATCTACATGTGGAACAGTTCTCACTGAAAACTGGCAACTGGCAGAAAGACTCCTGTACAACCAAGGCAGTAAGAAAGACACACACATAATCACGTAGGAAGGTAAGAAAAGTGATCGTGTCAGGACCTATGCCCCTGGGAGGGAACTCAGGAAAAGGGAGAATATGGGGTGGATAGCTCCCCTGGGAAGTGAGTTGGTGAGAGGCACAGATTTCATGCCCCAGATTTGATGGGGAGACTAGCCCCACCCCCGCCGGTACTAACAGGAGGGTCCTGGGAAGCCTGGACTCTGCTCGGGAGGAGGGCACAGATGCTGGCTTGCATGTAAGGAAGGGAGGAGAGAGGCCTGCTCTAGCAGCTGCCAGGTTTTCCATGACCTCCTCGGTGTGTGCCCCAGCCTGAGCTGAGTGACCACCCCAGCCCTGCTCATGCCTTGTCACAGTGCAGCACTGGATCTGGTGTGACCATGACCTGAGAGAAGACTCAACCTAGGGAGAAGAGGTAACTTGGTCACAGGGTTGAGCCTGAGTGGGATGACAGTGGCCATTACTGGCCCTTACTCAAGGAGTGCATTAGAAGCATCCCAGATCTCTGACAGTGGACACTTAACCACAGCTCACCTCCCAGTACATGCCAAGAGTCCACACAGGCCTTATCAATTCTGCAGTATGGCTACACAATAGGGTGGCAAATGCTGGAGGCAGTGACCAGCTGTGAGGGACGAAGGGGACTTGCACCCATGGCTGCTTCTGAGCAGAGCAAGGAAAAAAATACTGGTGTCTGCATAAGCAGCACATCAGACAACTTGGACCTCTGTCGCTGATGTAAGCCAAGAGCCCACACAGGCCCCACTTGTTCAAGACTCCATGCACCTGGGGCAAGCCTCCTGGTTTAGGAAAAGGAGAAAACAAACACACACTCAAAGGCTCTAGTTCTAGCACCCCTCATCTCTACCCTACCTCCTACCAAGGTAATAGCTGCCAGCACACCACGAGGAAAGACATGACTTGTATTCCCATCAAATCCAGCTCTCCTACCAAAGGCATTGAACACACACAGTCTGTATAGGGACACTCCTACATAAGAATACCTCTTCAAGACCACAATAGGTAATGGTTCATCTAAACTCACAGAGGCAGAGAAAGTTAAGCAAAATGAAAAGACAGAGGAAATACTCTTAGCTGAAGGAGCAAGAGAAGACCAAATATGAGAAGAAAAAATAATGAAACAAATAAATGATTCAGATAAAGAATTCAAAGCATTGGTAATAAGAATGCTAAGTGAATTAGGGAAAAGAATAAATGAACACAGAACTTTTACAAGGAACAGAAAAGAATCAGAAATAAAGAATTCAGTAGCTGAAATTAAAAAAAAACACATACTAGAAGGAATGAATAGCAGACTAAGTCATACGGAATGAATAGCAGACTAAGTCATACAGAAGAATGCAAAAGTGGTGTGGAAGATAGAATAATAATCAAAATCACACAATTAGAACAGCAAAAAGGAAAGCAAATTTAAAAATGAAAGTAGTATAAGAGATCTCTCTCTGGAATAACATTAAGCATACAAACATTTGCATTATAGGGGACCTAGAAGGAGAAGAGAGAGAAAGGGGGATTGAAAATGTATTTGAATAAATTATGGCTGAAATTTTCATATACAAGGGAATCCCCATAAGGCTATCAGCTGATCTCTCTGCAGTAACTTTGCTGGCCAGAATGGAGCAGCATGACATAGTCAAAGTCCTGAAAGGGAAAAGCCTGCAACCTAGGATAGTCTAGCATCACAATTACCATTTAGAATAGAAGGAGAGGTAAAGAACTTCTCAGACAAGCAAAAACTAAAAGAATTCATCAATACTAAACTGACTCTTACAGAAATGTTAAATGCTCTTCTCTAAGTGAAAAAGACACAAGAAGCTATAGGAAAGGGGAACTCCCACTAGGAAAGGCAAATATAAAGTTCTGGTCATCAACCACATAAATAAACCAGTACAAAGACAAAATAATTGAAAAAGCAACTACCGTAAACATTTAAGGGATAAGAATGAAGATGTATAATATGACATCAAAAACACAAAATGTGGGGAACTGAAAAATACAGATCTTTTAGAATGTGTTTGAATTGAACTGACTACCAGTTTTAAAAAAGCAGATACCATTATAGGGCCAAATACATGAACCTCATGGTAACCACATATCAAAACCCTACAATAGATACACAAAAACTAAAAAGAAAGGAACACAAGCATACTACAAATTATCAAACCACGATAGTAGAAACAAAAAGAAGAAATGAACTACAAAACCAACTGGAAAACAAGTAATAAAATGGCAATAAGTACATACCCATCAATAATTACTTTAAAGGTCAATGGACTAAATGCTCCAATCAAAAGATATAGGGTGGCTAATTGGATTAAAAAAACAAGACCCTTCAATATGCTGCCTACAAGAGACTCACTTCAGAGCTAAAGATACACACAGGCTGAAAGGCATTGGAATAAGATATTTCATTCAAAGGAAAATGACAAGAAAGCAGGGTAGCAATACTCAGCTCAGGCAAAACAAAGTTTAAAACAAAGGCCATAAAGAAAGACAAAGAAGGGCATTATACAATGATAAAGGGATGATATGATAAAGGGATCAATATAAGAAAAGGATATTATACTCATTAACATATATGCACTTAAATAAGTACCTAAATAGGAGCACCTAAATAAATGAAGCAAATACTACCAGACATAAATGGAACAATTTTCACTATTTGCAGATGACATGGTACTTTATATAGAAAAACCTAAAGTTTAGACCAAAAAACTATTAGTACTACTAATAAATTCAGCAAAGTTGCAGGATACAAGATCAGTACACAGAAATCTGTTGCTTTTCTATACACTAATAATGAAGTATCACAAAGAGAACATTAAAAAATCCCATTTAAAAATCACATCAAAAAATGAAATACCTAGGTATAAACTTAACCAAGGAGATGAAAGACCTGTATTGTGAAAACTTTAAAACATTGATGAAGGATATTGAAGATGATGGAAAGAAGTAAAAAGCTATCCTGTGGTCTATGGATTGGAAGAATTAATATTTTTAAAAAGGCCATACAACCCAAAGCAATATACAGCTTTAATGCAATCTGTATCAAAAATACCCATGACATTTTTCACAGAACTAGAACAAATAATCTGAAAATTCACGTGTAACCACAAAAGATCCCAAATAGCCAAAATAATCTTGAGAGAAAAGAACAAAGTATCACCCTCCTAGGCTACAAAGCTACAGTGATCAAAACAGCATAATACTGGTTGGGGATTTGGGGAGAGTGGCACACCTGGAAAGAGCATGGAAGCTTTATGTCCCAGCCCACATACTTTTCTCTATGCACCTCTTCCATCTGGCAGTTCCTGAGTTATATTCTTGGGCAATAAACCTGTAATCTACTTTGGGAGGTGGAGACAATATGATGGAGTAGAAGGACTTCAGCTCACCCCCTCTCACGAAAACACCAAAATCACAACTAAATGCTGAACAACCATTGACCAAAAAGACTGGAACCTACCAAAAAAGATATCCTGCATCCAAGGACAAAGAAGAAGCCCCAGTGAGATGGTAGGAGGGGCACATTCATGATACAATCAAATCCCATACCCACTAGGTGGGTGACCCACAGACTGTAAAATAACTATCACAGAGGTTCTCCCACAGGTGTGAAAGTTCTGAGCCCCATATCAGGCTCCCCAGTCTGCGGGTTTGGCATCAGGAGGAGCCATCAGAGCATTTGGCTTTGAAGGCCAGCAGTGTGTGATCACACGAACACCACAGGACTAGGGCAAACAGAAAATCCAATCATGCAGGGCTCACATAAGGTCTCATGTGCACTGGAACAAAAAGCAGTGACTTCATAGGACCCTGGGCCAGACATACCTGATGGTCTTGGAGGGCCTTCTGAGGAGGTAGGGGTGTCTGTGGCTCACTGTGGGGACAAGGACACTGGTGGCAGAGTTACTGGGGAGTACTCATTGGCATGAGCTCTCCTGGAGTGGCCATTTTGACACTAAGTCTTGGCCGCACCAAACAGCCTGTAAGCTCCAGTGCTGGGAGCCTCAGGCCGGACAATCAACAGGGTGGGAACATAGCCCCACCCATCAGCAGACAGGCTGCCTATAGTCTTCCGGAGCCCACAGCCACCTCTAAACAAACCCCTTGACAGAGCCCTGCCAACCAGAGGGAAAAGACTCAGAACCACCCACCAGAGGACAGGCACCAGTCCCTCCCACCAGGAAGCCTGAAAAAGCCTCTTCGCTCAGCCTCACCCACCAGGAGGCAGACACTGAAGCAAGAGGAACTACAATCCTGCAACCTGTGAAATGGAGACTGGAAACACAGAAAGTTATACAAAATGAGACAGCAGAGAAATATTCCAGACGAAGGAACAAGATAAAACCCGAGGAGAACTACTAAGTGAAGTGGATATAGGCAATCTACCCATCTACAGATGGCCAAAAAGCACATGAAAAGATGCTCAACATCACTAATTATTAGAGAAATGCAAATCAAAACTACAATGAGGTATCTCCTCACACCAGTCAAAATGGCCATCATCAAAAATTCTATGAACAACAAATGCTGGAGAGGGTACGGAGAAAAGGGAACCCTCCTGCACTGTTGGTTGGAATGTAAATTGATACAACCACTATGGAGAACAGTATGGAGGTTCCTTAAAAAACTAAAAATAGAACTACCATATGATCCAACAATCTCACTCCTGGGCATATATCTGGACAAAACCATAATTTGACAAGATACATGCACCCCAGTGTTCACTACAGTACTATTTACAATAGCCAAGACTTGGAAGCAACGTAAATGTCCATGGACAGAGGAGTGGATAAAGAAAACGTGGTACATATATACAATGGAATATAAAAAAGAATGAAATAATGCCATTTGAAGCAACATGGATAGACCTAGAGATTATCATACTAAGTGAAGTAAGACAGAGAAAGACAAATATTGCATGATATCACTTACATGTGCAATCTTCTTTAAAAAATGATACAAAACTTATTTACAAAACAGAAACAGACTCACAGCCTTCAAAAACAAACTTATGGTTATGGGGAAACGTGGTGGGGGGGGGTAGGGATAAATTAGGAGTTTGGGATGAACATATACTCAATACTATATATACAATAGATAATAAACAAGGACCGACTGTGTAACACAGAGAACTCTACTCAATATTCTGTAATAACCTATATGCGAAAATAATCTGAAAAAGAATGGATATATGTACATGTATAACTAAATTGCTTTGCTGTATACCTGAAACTAACACAACATTGTAAATCAACTATACTCCAATATAAAATAAATAATAAAATGCAGCTGTTTCTTTTAAAAAACAAAAGCATGTTACTTGCACAAAATCAGACACAGAGATCAGTGGAACAGATTAGAGAGTTCATAAATAAGCCCACACACTTATGATCACAATCTACAAAAAAGGAGGGGAAAATATACAATGGAGAAGACAGTACCTTCAATAAGTAATGCTGGGAAAGCTGGAGAGCTACATGTAAAACAATGAAATTAAAACATTCCCTCACACCATATATGAAAATAAACTCAAAATGTTTTAAAGACCTAAATTTAAGACCTGACATCATAAAACTCCTAGAAGAGAACATAGGCAAACATTCTTTAACATAAATCATAGCAATATTTTCTTACATCAGTCTCCCAAGGAAATAGAAATAAAATCAAAAATAAACAAATGGGACCTAATTAAACTTAAAAGCTTTTGCACAGCAAAATAAACCATTAATAAAATGAAAAGACAACCTACAGAATGGGAGAAAATATTTGCAAATGATGTGAATGACACGGGGTTAACACCCAAGCTACATAAGTAGCTCATATGCTCAATATCATAAAAACAAATAACTCAATCAAAAAATGGGCAGAAGACCTGAATAGACATTTTTCCAAAGAAGTACATGAAAAGATGCTCAGCATCTCTAATTATCAGAAAAATGAATATCAAAACAATTAGATATTACACACAGGTTAGAATGGCTATCATCAAAAAGTCTACAAATAATAAATGCTGGAGATGGTGTGTAGAAAAGGAAACCCTCCTACACTGTTAGTGGGAATGTCAGTTGGTCCAGCCACTATGGAAAATAATATGGAGATTCCTTAAAAAACTAGAGTTACCATATGATCCAGCAATCCAATTCCTGGGGATATATTTGGAAAAGACAAAAACTTTAATTTGAAAAGATACATGCACCCCATAGTTCATAGCAGCACTATTTACAATAGCCAAGACATGGAAGCAACCCAAGTGCCCATCAACAGATGATTGGCTTAAGAAGATGTGATGTGTATGTATGTATATATATATATATATATATATATATATATATATGTAATGGAATATTAATCATAAAAAAGAAAGAAATATTGCCATTTGCAGCAACCTGGATTGACCTAGAGAATATTATGGTTAATGAAATAAGTCAGGGAAAGAAATATTATATGATATAACTTACCTGTGGAATCTGAAAATAATCAATACAAATGAATCTATGTACAAAAGAGAAACAGACTCATAGACATAGAAAAGAAACTTATGGTTATCAAAGGAGAAAGGGATGGGGGAGGGCAAATTAGGAGTATGGGGTTAACAGATGCAAACTACTATATATAAAATAGATAAGCAAATATGAATTACTGTATAGCACAGGGAATTATATTCAATATCTTTTAATAACCTAAAATGGAATATAAGCAGCAAAAAAGAATAAATATGCCGCACATTTGAAGCTAACACAATATTGTAAACACACTGTACTTCAATTTAAAAAGAACACTGTAATCAAAACAGTAACAAAAAGGATGCTTCATTAAAAAAATAAAATATCAAGTTGTGGTTTTTCCAAGAATGCACAGTCAGTTTAACATTTAAAAATAAATCATGGGCTTCCATGGTGGTGCAGGAGCTGAGAGTCCGCCTGCCAATGCAGGGGACATGGGTTCGTGCCCCGGTCCAGGAGGACCCCACATGCCACAGAGTGGCTGGGCCCATGAAGCATGACCGCTGAGCCTGTGCGTCCAGAGCCTGTGCTCTACAGCGGGAGAGGCCACAATGGTGAGAGGCCCACGTACCGCAAAAATAAATAAATAATAAATAAATAAATCAGGAGGCGGAACCAAGATGGCAGAAGTAGAAGGATGTGCCCTCACTCCCTCTTGCGAGAACACCAGAATCACTACTAGCTGCTGGACAATCATCAACAGGAATACACTGGAACTCACCAAAAAAGATACCCCATATCCAAAGACAAAGGAGAAGCCACAATGAGATGGTAGGAGGGGTGCAATCACAGTAAAATAAAATCCCATAACTGGTGGGGGGTGACTCACAGACTGGAGAACACTTATACCACAGAAGTCCACTCACTGGAGTGAAGGTCCTGAGCCCCACATCAGGCTTCCCAACCTGGGGGTCTGGCAACAGGAGGAAGAATTCCTAGAGAATCAGACTTTGAAGCCAAGTGGGAATTGATTGCAGGACTTCGACAGGACTGGGGGAAACAGAGACTCCACTCTTGGAGGTCACACACAAAGTAGTGTGTGCATCGGGACCCTGGGGAAGGAGCAGTGACCCCAGGGGAGACTGAACCAGACCTACCTGCTAGTGTCAGAGGGTCTCCTTCAGAGGTGGGGGGTGGCTTTGTTTCACCATGGGGACAAGGACACTGGCAACAGAAGTTCTGGGACATACTCCCTGGCATGAGCCCTCCCAAAGTCTGTCATTAGCCCCATCAAAGTGCCCAGGTAGGCTCCAGTGTTGGGTTGCCTCAGGCCAAACAACCAACAGGGAGGGAACCCAGCCCGACCCATCAACGGTCAAGTGGATTAAAGTTTTACTGAGCTCTGCACACTAGAGCAACAGTCAGCTCTACCCAACACCAGTCCCTCCCATCAAGCCTCTTAGGTAGCCTCATCCACCAGAGGGCAGAAAGCAGAAGAAAGAAGAACTACAATCCTGCAGCCTGTGGAACAAAAACCACATGCACAGAAAGATAGACAAGATGAAAAGGCAGAGGGCTATGTACCAGATGAAGGAACAAGACAAAACCCCAGAAAAACAACTACACGAAGTGGAGACAGGCAACCTTCCAGAAAAAAAATTCAGAATAATGATAGTGAAGATGATCCAGGGCCTCAGAAAAAGAATGGAGGCAAACATCAAGAAGATGCAAGAAATGTTTAACAAAGACCTAGAAGAATTAAAGGACAAACAAACAGAGATGAACAATACAATAACTGAAATGAAAACTACACTAGAAGGAATCAATAGCAGAATAACTGAGGCAGAAGAATGGATAAGTGACCTGGTGGAATTCACTTCTGCAGAACAGACTAAAGAAAAAAGAATGAAAAGAAATGAAGACAGCCTAAGAGACCTCTGGGACAATATTAAACGCAACAACATTCACATTATAGGGATCCCAGAAGGAGAAGAGAGAGAGAAGGGAGCAGAGAAAATATTTGAAGAGATTATAGTTGAAAACTTCCCTTACATGGGAAAGGAAATAGCCACCCAAGTCCAGGAAGTGCAGCGAGTCCCATACAGGATAAACCCAAGGAGAAACACGCCAAGACACATAGTAATCAAATAGGCAAAAATTAAAGACAGAAAAATTATTAAAAGCAGCAAGGGAAAAACGACAAATAACATACAAGGGAACTCCCATAAGGTTAACAGCTGATTTCTCAGCAAAAACTCTACAGGCCAGAAGGGAGTGGCATGATATACTTAAAGTGATGAAAGGGAAGAAGGTACAACCAAGATTACTCTACCCGACAAGGATCTCATTCAGATTTGATGGAGAATTCAACAGCTTTACAGACAAGCAAAAGCTAAGAGAATTCAGCACCACCAAACCAGCTCTACAACAAATACTAAAGGAACTTCTCCAAGTGGGAGACACAAGAGAAGAAAAGGACCTACAAAAAAAAACCCAAAACAATTAAGAACTTGGTCATAGGAACATACATATCGATAATTACCTTAAACGTGAACGGATTAAATGCTCCAACCAAAAGACACAGGCTTGCTGAATGGATACAAAACCAAGACCCATATATATGCTGTCTACAAGCTACCCAGTTGAGACCTAGGGACACATACAGACTGAAAGTGAGGGGATGGAAAAAGATATTCCATGCCAATGGAAATCAAAGGAAAGCTGGAGTAGCTATACTCATATCAGATAAAATAGACTTTAAAGAATGTTACAAGAAACAAGGAAGGACACTACATAATGATCAAGGGATCAATCCAAGAAGATATAACAATTATAAATATATATGCACCCAACATAGGAGCACCTCAATACGTAAGGCAACTGCTAATAGCTATAAAAGAGGAAATTGACAGTAACACAATAATAGTGGGGGACTTTAACTCCTCACACCAATGGACAGATCATCCAAAATGAAAATAAATACGGAAACAGAAGCTTTAAATGACACAATAGACCAGACAGATTTAATTGATATTTATAGGACATTCCATCCAAAAACAGCAGATTACACTTTCTTCTGAAGTGCGCACGGAACATTCTCCAGGTTGGATCACATCTTGGGTCACAAATCAAGCCTCAGAAAATTTAAGAAAATTGAAATCATATCAAGCATGTTTACTGACCACAATGCTATGAGATTAGAAATGAATTACAGGGGAAAAAACGTAAAAAACACAAACACATGGAGGCTAAAAAATACGTTACTAAATAACCAAGAGATCCTGAAGAAATCAAAGAGGAAATCAAACAATACATACAGACAAATGACAATGAAAACACGACGATCCAAAGCCTATGGGATGCAGCAAAAGCAGTTCTAAGAGGGAGCTTTATAGCTATACAAGCCTACCTCAAGACACATGAAAAATCTCAAGTAAACAATCTAATCTTACATCAAAAGGAACTGGAGAAAGAAGGACAAACAAAACCCAAAGTTAGTAGAAGGAAAGAAATCATAAAGATCAGAGCAGAAATAAATGAAATAGAAACAAAGAAAACAATAGCAAGGATCAATGAAACTAATAGCTGGTTCTTTGAGAAGATAAACAAAATTGATAAACCATTAGCCAGACTGATTAAGAAAAAGAGGGAGAGGACTCAAATCAATAAAATTAGAAATCAAAAAGGAGAAGTTACAACAGACAGTGCAGAAATACAGAGCATCCTAAGAGACTACTACAAGCAACTCTATGCAAACAAAATGGACAACCAGGAAGAAATGGACAAATTCTTAGAAAGGTATAACCTTCTAAGACTGAATCAGGAAGAAACAGAAAATATGAACAGACCAATCACAAGTTATGAAACTGAAACTGTGATTAAAAATCTTCCAAAAAACAAAGGTCCAGGGCCAGATGGCTTCACAGGTGAATTCTGTCAAACATTTAGAGAAGAGCTAAGACCCATCCTTCTCAAACTCTTCCAAAAAACTTCAGAGGAAGGAACACTCCCAAACTCATTCTATGAGGCCACCATCACCCTGATACCAAAACCAGACAAAGATACTACAAAAAAAGAAAATTACAGACCAATATCACTGATGAATACAGATGCAAAAATCCTCAACAAAATACTAGCAAACAGAATCCAACAACACATTAAAAGGATCATACACCACGATCAAGAGGGATTTATCCCAGGGATGCAAGGATTCTTCAATATACGCAAATCAATCAATCAATGTGATACACCATATTAACAAACTGAAGAATAAAAACCATATGATCATCTCAATAGATGCAGAACAAGCTTTTGACAAAATTCAACACCCATTTATATGAAAAACTCTCCAGAAAGTGGGCATAGAGGGAACCTACCTCAGCATAATAAAGGCCATATACTACAAACCCACAGGAAACGTCCTTCTGAATGGTGAAAAACTGAAAGCATTTCCTCTAAGATCAGAACGAGACAAGGATGTCCACTCTCACCACTATTATTCAACATAGTTTTGGAGTTCCTAGCCACAGCAATCAGAGAAGAAAAAGAAATAAAAGGAATACAAATTGAAAAAGAAGAAGTAAAAGTGTCACTGTTTGCAGATGACATGATACTATACATAGAGAATCCTAAAAATTCCACAGAAAACTACTAGAGCCAATCAAGGAATTTAGTAAACTTGCAGGATATAAAATTAATGCACAGAAATCTCTTGCATTCCTATATACTAATGATGAAAAATCTGAAAGAGTAATTATGGAAACACTCCCATTTACCATTGCAACGTAAAGAATAAAATACCTAGGAATAAACCTACCTAGGAGACAAAAGACCTGTATGCAGAAAACTATAAGATGATGAGAAATTAAAGATGATACCAACAGATGGAGAGATACACCATGTTCTTGGATTGGAGGAATCAATATTGTGAAAATGACTATAGTACCCAAAGCAATCTGCAGATTCAATGCAATCCCTATCATATTACCAGTGGCATTTTTTACAGAACTAGAACAAATCATCTTAAAATTTGTTTGGAGACACAAAAGACCCCCAATAGCCAAAGCAGTCTTGAAGGGAAAAAATGGAGCTGGAGGAATCAGGACTCCCTGACTTCAGACTATACTACCAAGTTACAGTAATGAAGACAATATGGTACTGGCACAAAAACAGAAACAGATCAATGGAACAAGATAGAAAGCCCAGAGATATACCCACGCACCTATGGTCAACTAATCTATGACAAAGGAGGCAAAGATATACAATGGAGAAAAGACAGTCTCTTCAATAATTGGTGCTGGGAAAACTGGACAGGTACATGTAAAAGAATGAAATTAGAACACTCCCTAACACCATACACAAAAATAAACTCAAAATGGATATGAGACCTAAATGTAAGACCAGACACTATAAAACTCTTAGTGGAAAACATAGGAAGAACACTCTTTGACATAAATCACAGCAAGATCTTTTTTGATCCACCTCCTAGAGTAATGGAAATAAAAACAAACAAATGGGACCAAAGGAAACTTCAAAGCTTTTGCACAGCAAAGGAAACCATAAACAGGACAGGAAGACAACCTTCAGAATGGGAGAAAATATTTGCAAACGAATCAACGGACATAGGATTAATCTCCAAAATATATAAACAGTTCATGCAGCTCAATATTAAAGAAACAAACGACTGAATCCAAAAATGGGCAGAAGACCTAAATAGACATTTCTCCAAAGAAGACATACAGATGGCCAAGAAGCACATGAAAACCTGCTCAACATCACTAATTATTAGAGAAATGCAAATCAAAACTACTATGAGGTATCACCTCACACCAGTTAGAATGGGCATCATCAGAAAATCTACAAACAACAAATGCTGGAGAGGGTGCGAAGAAAAGGGAACCCTCTTGCACTGTTGGTGGGAATGTAAATTGATACAGCCACTATGGAGAACAGTATGGAAGTTCCTTAGAAAACTAAAAGTAGAATTACCACATGATCCAGCAATCCCACTACTGGGCATATACCCAGAGAAAACCATAATTCAAAAAGACACATGCACCCCAATGTTCACTGCAGCACTATTTACAATAGCCAGGTCATGGAAGCAACCTAAATGCCCATCAACAGAGGAATGGATAAAGAAGTCGTGGTACATATATACAATGGAATATTACTCAACCATAAAAATGAACGAAATTGAGTCATTTGTTGAGACGTGGACGGATTTAGAGACTGTCATACAGAGTGAAATAAGTCAGAAAGAGAAAAACAAATATCATATATTAACGCATGTATGGGGAACCTAGAAAAATGGTACAGATGAGCCGGTTTGCAGGGCAGAAGTTGAGACACAGATGTAGAAAACAGACGTGTGGACACCAAGGGGGGAAAACCGCATTGGGGTGGGGATGGTGGTGTGCTGAATTGGGCGATAGGTATTGACATGTATACACTGATGTGTATAAAATTGATGACTAATAAGAACCTGCAGTATAAACAAGCAAACAAACAAACAGAACAACTAATACTAAACTTTCTTTGGGTTATTTGTATGGAAACATGTTAATATAAATGTTTCAGACATTACATGAAATTTCTAAAAGTCTTATATGTTCTTGTTAATGTTATAAGTCATAATTCTAGTTATTACTTTAAAATGTATATCTCAGAAATAACTAAAAAAGAAATCAATGTGACATACCTCATTAACAAAATAAAGGAGAGAAAATTTTTCAAATGTACATATACACAATGGAATATTAATCAGCTATAGAAAATGAAATTCTGCCATTTGCAATAACATAGATGAACCTAGAGCACATTATCCTTCATGAAACAAGTCAGACAAGAAAAGACAAACACTATATGATATCAGGTATATATAGAATCTAAAAAAGAAAAAGAAATGTATATAGCAAAACAGAAGCAGACTCACAGATATAGAAAACAAACTAGTGTTTACCCATAGGGAGAGGGAAGAGGGGAGGAATAAGATACAGGTAAATGATTAAGAGATACAAACGACTATGTATAAAATAGATAAGGAACAAGAGTAGATTGTATAGCACAGGAAATTATAGCCTTTATATTGTCGTAACTTTTAATGGAGTATAATCTGTAAAAATACTGGTTTACTATGCTGCACACCTAAAACTAATATAATATTGTATATCAACTATACTTCAATTTTTAAAAATGTAAAAGAATAATAAAATTTGCAATTGTAATACAAAAGAGTTGGCTTCTATAGGAATAGCTACACTAGAATCCGTTTATATCAGGAAAACACAAGTTGCGAAGGTTCTGGAATGTCCTTTAGTAAAAGGGAAAATGGACAGTATCACAAGTAAGTAGTAAATATCACCAGTAAAGAAAGATTTTATAAGTTCATTCAGATGGAACCCCATCTTTTGATTTATTTTTAAATATATTTAATTTATTTATTTGGCTGCACCAGGTCTTATTGCAGCATGTGGGATCTTTAGTTGCAGCATGCAAACATTTAGTTGCAGCATGTGGAATCTAGTTCCCTGACCAGGGATTGAACCTGGGCCCACTGCATTGGGAGCATGGAGTCTTAGCCACTGGACCACCAGGGAAGTCCTGACATTTGTTATTTCTTACCTACTATTTTGTGACCCATACTGAAACATTTTCAGGGGACCCACTTCAGAGGATGTTTGACTATTCCTCCACATGGTATCTGCCACCAGGTGAACTGTGGAGGCTTACATTACAGAATACAAGCCAGATGATTAAGCTCTTTTCCCAGAATAAAAATTAAGGGTTGATATTAAAATCCAAACTTACATTTAACAATTTTTCCTTGAAAATTAATACAAAATGTGATGCCAATAATGAAAATAATACAATCAAGTTAAATGGCATTCCCAATATCTTTACTATTATTTTTTATGTGTAAACTTAACATTTGAAGATATTTTTAGGAAATATGTACATTTGCCCTCTTACTATTTTATGGTTTAATTTTTTATCACTAGCAAAATCTTTTATTTACAGTCAACTTTTCCATTTGCAGTATGCTTGAACTATTTCCAGTTCTACTGCTTCTAACACTGATTTAGAACCTAAAACCTCTAGTTCAGGGGTCCCCAACCCCCGGGCCTCGGCCAGGTACCAGTCCACAGCCTGTTAGGAACCAGGCTGCACAGCAGGAGGTGAGCGAGCGAAGCTTCATCTACCGCTCCTCATCGCTCATATTACTGCCTGAACCATTCCCACGCCCCCAACCCTGGTCGGTGGAAAAATTGTGTTCCACAAAACCAGTCCCTGGTGCCAGAAAGGTTGGGGACCACTGCTCTAGTTTCAGCCACTTCCAAAGTATAGTGGTCTTTATTTATATTATCAGAGAGAAGATATTAACCTTCAGCTGTTAAGTTTAATTTCTTACCCAATTCATTAAAAGATGGGAACCCCATCTTTTGATTTATTTTTATAAGTTGAGGTTCCATCTTATTTATTTATAAATTATTTATATTTTATTTTGATTTATTTATATTTTGATTTGTTTATATTTCAATAAGACCTGGTACAGCCAAATAAATTAAATATATTCAAAAATAAATGAAGCATTTTTTAAAAAGAAATAACAAATGTCACAAAACAGTGGATAAGAATACTTTTATGAGTCTGGGAGCAAAAAAATCTTGAAAAACACATACACGGTTAATTTAAGAGTCTTAAATATTGTTTCTAAATTAATTTAACTAAATAGTGGTCATTATTCTTGCCAAACAAAAACCCTCCAAATAAAAATATATGTAGTGGACACATTATACTTCTTTTGCACCCTATTTATGCCATTGCAACATTGCCATTTATCGAAAGCTTTCCATAAAACCTGATGTATCTGATTGATGCAATTCATTTAGCATTCCAAACATTCCTAAAATTGCCTTTTTGTATTTAGAATGCATTGGTAGTGGGCAATTATAATGTTTTAAAAGTTATTGGTTTTAGGGTAATCTATTCTTATATATTTGATTCAGAACAACCTTAATTTATCAGTACAAGTTCAACCCCGAAGGAGCAAAAGAGAATGCTTTGGAAACATTAACTAGTGTAAATTGCATATCTAATTCAACTGGTACTGTATTTTGCTTTATGATTTTTGATGGGTATATGATATAAACTAAGAGTATTCCAAAGCTATGATTTATAAAGGTTTTCTAACAACATTCTCAAGACATGACAGTCATTCCATTTAGTTATTTCAAGATACGTGCACTAAATGATAAATATAAAATGCATCAAGTTAGTACTAAACCAGTGTTGTGTGCAGTAAACTCATTCACAATTAAAATGCACAGCAGCCAATCTTTTGAAAAAGCTTGGTTTCAGAATTTTAGTTAACCAGTCTCTAAAATTCATGATATTTCCCATTAAGACTCTCAATTTCAAAATAAAAAAAAAAATTCTTAACCACTGGTGGCACAGTGGTTAAGAATCTGCCTGGTAATGCAGGGGACATGGGTTGGTACCCCGGTCCGGGAAAATCCCACATGCTGTGGAGCAACTAAGCCCGTGTGCCACAACTACTGAGCCTGCGCTCTAGAACCTGCATGACACAACTACTGAAGTCCGTGCACCTAGAGCCTGTGCTCGGCAACAAGAGAAGCCACCGCAATGAGAAGCCCACACACCACAACGACGAGTAGCCCCCACTTGCTGCAACTGGAGAAAGCCTGTACACAGCAACGGAGACCCAATGCAGCCATAAATAAATAAATAAATAAATAAATAAATAAACGAGTAAGTAAAGTAAATAAATAAAAATTCACGTTTCTTTCCTATAGATGAAAAGCATGGGTTTCAATGATTAGTTAACTTAGTAGCTAAGTTCTTACAATAGAGAACTCTCTGATGTGATAATTTTTCTTCCCACAGTCTTTGGCAGGCACCATGTTATATATTCTCTCTTAAATATGAAATACAATGAAGATATTTTATAGACAATTGCTATCCTCTGTATATTGCAGTTTGGTTCCTTTTTCTGATTATGGTAGATCATTGCATTTTAAAATACTGGGAGAGAGGGTTTCTCTGGTGGCACAGTGGTTCAGAATCTGTATGCCTAGAGCCCGTGCTCCACAACAAGAGAAGACACCACAATGAGAAGCCCGTGCACCGCAAGGAAGAGTAGCCCCTGCTTGCCACAACTAGAGAAAGCCCGCACGCAGCAACGAAGACTCAACACAGCCAAAAATAAATAAGTAAAATAAATTTAGAAATAAAATACTGGGAAAGATATACCAAGTCTCTTTCCAAATCAGTACTTGAAGTATCTCTGCATTCAATTTTGCAACGTTTCAAGAATACTCTTTGCTATTTTAAAAAGTAAAATCAGCAGATTTGAGGTAACAGATGTCAGAAATTATCAAGGCCATTACAGGCTAATTATTTACCAAAACATCATCTTAAAGGCAAAGTATTCCGAAATAATTATGGTTTTCTCTATTACTCATTGCAGCCATTAGAAATTTCTTTGAAGCCCGAGGACTAAAGTTTTTTCTAGTCCCTCCTCCTGCCCCACTTAGCACTGAATCAGAAAGTGAGACACCTGCTTCTAGCTGCATAGAAGATGAACACATAGAAAATTCTGTTCGCTTATTATCCTAATATCCCCTGGAAATCTTTCACTGAGAATTGTTAACAATCTATAAAAGCATTGTGATAAAAACTAATATACACCGAAATTACATTAGTTTCCCCTCAAAATTTAGAAAGCTTCTGTATTTCACCTTTTTCCAAAACATATGTAATGCAGTTGGGTATATATGATCATTAGTATAATCTGAATTTACTGACCTCAGGATTCTAGTGGTTAAAAATTAATAGTTTGTATTTTTTAGGCATAATGTCCTAGAGGCAACAGGTCAGACCTATATGGAAGAAACAGCAAGTTCTTACCTTATGGCCAAAAAGGTATCTCAACTCCAAGAGTTATGTTCTGTTTTATGCCATCATACATACATTCCATATCCAATGCAGATTCAATTGATTGACCACCTGGAGTTCCATGCTGAAAAATAATCTTCAGCTGTGTCATTGTTCATTAGGAAAGGCTATCATGATTAATTTGTATCTGATATGGATACAGGAGGGGGTGGCAAACTTTCTTATGCAGGTAATTTACCATCACTGCAATAGTAAACATATTCCCACATGAAGGTTCCCTCATCGCAGAAGGAGGGGAGCCATTAGGGTAAACAAGGAATAGTCAAGAGGGGAGGGCAAAAAGAAGAAAACAATTTTAAAACATAAGCTTTATTCCCCATGTCTTCTTCAAAACTTAACAATGCTTCTTCCCAACTACTTCATCTAAACAGATTTACCATACTTAAAAAAAAATCTTTTAAAATTTTAGTTAGGAAAAACAAAACTATGTTTTGTCATTCAGGGAAAAAAACTGCTTAGTCGTCGAACACATTTTGTATACTTTTCAACCAGTTGATTGTCTGTTAGGCTATTGCTTACATATATGTGTGTATGTGTGTGTATATATATATATATATATACATATATACACACACACACATATATAAGTAGCCAATAAATAACCTCTTCATAACATTTAATATTACTTACATGCAGTATTGCCCATATTAAACTAATCTTTTGCTGCTTAAAAGTTAGAAATGTATACTAGACTTCTGTAAACTCTGAGAATACTGGTTTATTTCTACAGAAAGCAGAGCTTGGTTTGTGGTGAAAAACTTGTCTGCCTAGGGTGAAAATTCACACTAGAGATTATCCAAATTGATTGGCCACAGTTTAGTGAACATATGTCCTCCTGCAAAGCTGCTTTTTCTCCTTCCCTAACATATCCAAAGGAGCACAAAAATAGATGGCAGGAGAAGGGATATACAACAGATTTTATTATCACTGGTCAGACAGTAGCAGCTGTCACATGAAGCTAGGTTTGCCAAGCAGAAAAAATATATATATGTTTTTTTTCTTGTGACTACAGATGATACATGATTTCTCCACAAAAAACAAACCTTTCTCTATTTTAGATATAGTTCTATAAAGTCCAAATAATCACCTTTTCTATTCTGCATTTTACTGCTAGTCCTTAGCCAACAGAATAAAGCAGGAAAAATAAAATGGTAAGGATTGATAAAAGAAATAAGTAAAACCGTCATTATTAGCAATTGATAATTGCTTACATAGGAACTATAAAAGAATCTAGAGATAAATACTAGAATTAATAAGTGTTTATCAAGATTGCTTGATTTAAAATCAGTATCTAAAAATCAGTTGTTTTCTATATCCCAGCAAAACTCACTGAAAATGAAAATTTTAAGAGATAGATATTTTGATGCTACAGTAAATTTTAATACCTAGGAATAAACCTCCTAAAGGCTATGTAAGGCTTTTATGGATAAAATTAGAAAAAACTTTATTGAGATATATTAAGATAAACCTAAATAAATTGAGTGTTATACCATATTTATAGATTGGGATGTAAATAATAACAAAATAAATCTCTAGATACAATGTCAATGCCAATCTCAATCAAAATCCCAGGAGAATATTTTGTGGGCTTCATAAATTTATTTGCAAATTCTGTGGACGTTCATTGTGTTAAAAAATATTCTTTGAAGAGAAAGAACGAGCTTGATAGGCTTTTAAAAACTATTATAAAATTAGAATAATTAACTCAGTGTGGTCGCTATAGACTGAAGGTTTGTGTCCACCCCATCCTCCAAATTCATATCCTGAAACCTAATGCCCAACGTGATGGTATAAGGCAGTGGGGCCTTTGGGAGCTGATTAGGTCATGAGGGTAGAGCCCTCATAAAAGGCATTATTGCCTTTATAACAAACCCCAGAGAACTCCCTTGCCTCTTCTGTTATATGAGGACACAGAGAGAAGATGGCTGTCTTTGAACAAGGAAGCAAGCTCTCACCAGACATCAAATCTGCTGGCACCTTGATCTTGGACTTCCCAGTCTCCAGAACTATGAGAAATAAACATTGGTTGTTTATAAGCCATCCAGTCTATGGTATTTTGTTATAGCGGCCCAAATGGACTAAGACAGTATTATTGGCATAAGCGGTAAAGGCACTGCAAATCAAGAGGGAAAGAACTGAGTGAGGTGAGCAAGATGGTAGAAGAGGAAATCTCCAGTCCACATCCTCCCACAGAAAGAAATACTCAACAGTCACCCATGGACAAAAGTCCCTGTGTGGGAGCTTTGGGATCCAGGTAGGAGGCTGCAAAACCCCAGTAGAACCCAAGACTGAGGAGGGCTTCTTTGAGAAGGCAGGCCTGTGCGACAGTGGTAGGCTCACCAACCATGTTTCCAGCTGCAGACCAGAAGCAACTCCATCCACTCTGCAGTCTCAGATCCAGTACAACTTGTCCATGGTCCTGCCACCAGCTCCTTCCACCAAGGGACATGGGAGGAACCAGGCCCTGGTAACAAGCCTGCCCACCTTGGATTCAAATGTGATCCCCGAAGCAGTCCCATAACCTGGCTCCAGCTCTATTCTACCACTGTCCTAAGGCAGTCTTGCCCAGCCAAGGACCAGACCAAGGGACCTGACAGAAGCCATACCCTTAGGCACCCGACAGAAGCCATACCCTTAGGCACCCCCAATAACAGCCCTGCTGACCTCAGACAGACTGTGGTCCCTAAGCAGCCCCATGACCTGGCTCCAGTCCTGTTCTACCATGGTTCAGAGGCAGTCATGCCTACCCAGACACTCACCCAAGGACCCAGCAGAAGCCATGATGAAAACTAAACTGATAGGTGTCCTTGGTAACAGACCCTTTACAACAGCATCAAAAACAACAAAATAGGAATAAATTTATCCAAGGAGGTGAAATATCTGTACACTGAAAAGTATAAACATAGATGAAAGAAATTAAAGAAGATAAAAAAGGAAAGAAAAATATCCCATGTTCGTGGATTAGAAGAATTAATATTGTTAAGATGCCATACTACTCAAAGCAATCTACATATTCTTATGCAATCCCCATCAAAGTCACAATGGCATTTTTTACATAAATAGAAAAAACAATCCTAAAATTCATATGTAACTACAGAAGACCACAAATAGCCAAAGCAATCTTGACCAAGAAGAGCAAAACAGGAGGCATCACATTTCCTGATTTTAAAATATAAAGCTGCAGTATCCAAAACAATATGGCTCTGTCAAAAAAAAAAAAAGCAAAAAAACCCCCATATAGACCAAAGGAACAGAATTTAGAGCCCAAAAATTAACCCACTCATTTATGGGCAACTGATCTTTGACTAGATGGGGCAAGAATACACAATTGTAGTCTTGGGCAAAGGATAGTCTGTTCAATAAATGGTGCTGGGAAAACTGGATAACCACATGGAGAATTGTGAAACTGGACCATAATCTCACATCATACACAAAAATCAACTCAAATGGATTAAAGACTTAAGACCTGAAACCATAAAACGAATAAAAAAAAACATAGGGGGAAAAGCTTTTTGACATTGGTCTGGGCAATGATTTTCTTGAACATAACCCCAAATACACAGGCAATAAAGGCAAAAATAGACAAGTGGGATTGCATCAAGCTAAAAAGCTTCTGCACAGTAAAGGAAATAATCAACAGAGTGAAAAGACAATCTTCTAAAGGAAGTAAAAAAAAAAAAAAAACTACAAATGATATATTAAGGGGGGACCTTGAAGATGGCGGAAGAGTAAGACGCGGAGATCGCCTTCCTCCCCACGGATACACCAGAAATACATCCACACGTGGAACAACTCCTACAGACCTCCTACTGAAGGCTGGCAGAAGACCTCAGACCTCCCAAAAGGCAAGAAACTCCCCACATAACTGGGTAGGGCAAAAGAAAAAACAGAGACAAAAGAATAAGGACGGCACCTGCACCAGTGGGAGGGAGCTGTGAAGGAGGAAAAGTTTCCACACACTAGGAAGCCCCTCCGCGGGCGGAGACTGCGGGAGGCAGAGGGGGGAGTTTCGGGACCGCGGAGTAGTGCACAGCGACGGGTGCGGAGGGCAAAGCGGGGAGATTCCTGCACAGACGATCGGTGCCGACCGGCACTCACCAACCCGAGAGGCTTGCTGCTCACCCACCAGGGCGGGCGGGGCTGCGAGCTGAGGCTCGGGTTTTGGTTTTGGACGGAGCTCAGGGAGAGGACTGGGGTTGGCGGCTTGAACATAGCCTGAAGGGGTTAGTGCACCACGACTAGCCGGGAGGGAGTTCGGGGAAAAGCCTGCACCGGCCGAAGAGGCAAGAGACTTTTTCTTCCCTCTTTGTTTCCTGGTGCGCGAGGAGAGGGGTTTAAGAGCGCTGCTTAAAGGAACTCCAGAGACGGGCGCGAGCCGCGGCTAAAAGCGCGAACCCCAGAGACGGGCGCGAGCCCCCGAGACGGGCGCGAGCCGCGGCTGAAAGCGCAAACCCCAGAGACGGGCGCGAGCCGCGGCTAAAACCGCGGACCCCAGAGACGGGCGGGAGACGCTAAGGCTGCTGCTGCCGCCACCGAGGGGCCTGTGTGCGAGCACAGGTCACTCTCCACACCCCTCTTCCGCGGAGCCTGTGCAGCCCGCCACTGCCAGGTTCCCGGGATCCAGGGACAACTTCCCCGGGAGTACGCACGGCGGGTCTCAGGCTGGTGCAACATCACGCCGGCCTCTGCCGCAACGTCACGCCGCCTCTGCCGCCGCAGGCCCGCCCCGCACGCAGTGCCCCTCCTTCCCCCATCCCCCAACCCCCGGCCTGAGTGAGCCGGAGGCCCCGAATCAGCTGCTCCTTTAACCCCGTCCTGTCTGAGCGAAAAAACAGACGCCCTCCAGCGACCTACACGCAGAGGCAGGGCCAAATCCAAAGCTGAGCTCCTGTGAGCTGTGAGAACAAAGAAGAGAAAGGGAAATCTCTCCCAGCAGCCACAGAAGCAGCGGATTAAAGCTCCACAATCAACTTGATATACCCTGCATCTGTGGAATACCTGAATAGACAAGGAATGATCCCAAATTGAAGAGGTGGAATTTAGGAGCGAGATCTATGATTTTTTTCCCTTTTCCTCTTTTTGTGAATGTGTACGTGTATGCTTCTGTGTGAGATCCTGTCTGTATACTCTTGCTTCCACCATTTGTCCTAGGGCTCTATCCGTCCATGACTTTTTTTTTAAAATTCTTTTTCTTAATAATTAAGTTTAATTGTAATAACTTTATTATACTTTACCTTCGTTCTTTCTTTCTTTCCTTCCTTCCTTCCCTCCTTTAGACAACGAATCACCCCAAATTGAAGAGGTGGTCTCAGGGAGCAGGATTTATGATTTTTCCCCCTTTACCTCTTTTTGTGAAGGTGTATGTGTATGCTTCTGTGTAAGATTTTCTCTGTATAGCTTTGCTTCCAACATTTGTCCTAAGGTTCTATCCGTCCCTTTTTTTTTTTTTTTCTAAATATTTTTTAATTCAATAACTATATTATACTTTATTTTATTTTTACTGTATCATCTTTCTTTCTGTCTTTTTTCCTTCTTTCCCTCCTTCCTTCCTTCCTCCCTCCCTCCTTTCTTTCCTTCTTTGCTTCTTTCTTCCTTCCTTCCTTTCCTCCTTTCCTTCTTTCTTTACTCATACTTCTACTAATTCTCCCTACTTTTTCTCCCTTTTATTCTGAGCTGTGTGGATGAAAGGCTCTTGGTGCTCCAGCCAGGAGTCAGGGCTCTGCCTCTGAGGTAGGAGAGCCAACTTCAGGACACTGGTCAACAAGAGACCTCCCAGCTCCACATAATATTAAACGGTGGAAATATCCCAGAGACCTCCATCTTAACACCAGCACCCAGCTTCACTCAACGACCAGCAAGCCACAGTGCTGGACAACCTATGCCAAACAACTAGCAAGACAGGAACACAACCCCACCCATTAGCAGAGAGGCTGCCTAAAGTCATAATAAGGCCACAGACACCCCAAAACACACCACCAGACGTGAACCTGCCCACTAGAGAGACAAGATCCAGCCTCATCCAGCACAACACAGGCACTAGTCCCCTCCACCAGGAAGCCTACACAACCCACTGAAACAACCTTAGCCACTGGAGACAGACATCAAAAACAACGGGAACTACGAAAGTGCAGCCTGCAAAAAGGAGACCCCAAACACAGTAAGATAAGCAAAATGAGAAGACAGAAAAACACACAGCAGATGAAGGAGCAAGATAAAAACCCACCAGACCTAACAAATGAAGAGGAAATAGGCAATCTACCTGAAAAAGAATTCAGAATAATGATAGTAAGGATGATCCGAAATCTTGGAAGTAGAATGGACAAAATGCAAGAAACAGTTAACAAGGACCTACAAGAACTAAAGATGAAACAAGCAACGATGAACAATGCAATAAATGAAATTAAAATCACTCTAGATAGGATCAATAGCAGAATAACTGAGGCAGAAGAACGGATAAGTGACCTGGAAGATAAAGTAGTGGAAATAACTACTGCAGAGCAGAATAAAGAAAAAAGAATGAAAAGAACTGAGGACAGTCTCAGAGACCTCTGGGACAACATGAAACGCACCAACATTCGAATTATAGGGGTTCCAGAAGAAGAAGAGAAAAAGAAAGGGACTGAGAAAATATTTGAAGGGATTATAGTTGAAAACTTCCCTAATATGGGAAAGGAAATAGTTAATCAAGTCCAGGAAGCACAGAGGGTCTCATACAGGATAAATACAAGGAGAAACACGCCAAGACACATATTAATCAAACTGTCAAAAATTAAATACAAAGAAAGCATATTAAAAGCAGCAAGGAAAAACAACAAATAACACACAAGGGAATCCCCATAAGGTTAACAGCTGATCTCTCAGCAGAAACCCTACAAGCCAGAAGGGAGTGGCAGGACATACTGAAAGTGCTGAAGGAGAATAGCCTGCAACCAAGACTACTCTACCCAGCAAGGATCTCATTCACATTTGATGGAGAAATTAAAACCTTTACAGACAAGCAAAAGCTGAGAGAGTTCAGCACCACCAAACCAGCTTTACAACAAATGCTAAAGGAACTTCTCTAGACACGAAACACAAGAGAAGGAAATGACCTATAGTAGCGAACCCAAAACAATATATAAAATGGAAATAGGAACATACATATCGATAATTACCTTAAATGTAAATGGACTAAATGCTCCCACCAAAAGACACAGATTGGCTGAATGGATACAAAAACAAGACCCTTATATATGCTGTCTACAAGAGACCCACTTCAGAACTAGAGACACATACAGACTGAAAGTAAGGGGATGGAAAAAGATATTCCATGCAAATGGAAACCAAAAGAAAGCTGGAGTAGCAATTCTCATATCAGACAAAATAGACTTTAAAATAAGGACTATTAAAAGGGACAAAGAAGGACACTACATAATGATCAAGGGATCGATCCAAGAAGAAGATATAACAATTGTAAATATTTATGCACCCAACATAGGAGCACCTCAATACATAAGGCAAATACTAACAACCATAAAAGGGGAGATCAACAGTAACACATTCATAGTAGGGGACTTTAACACCCCACTTTCACCCATGGACAGATCATCCAAAATGAAAATAAATAAGGAAACACAAGCTTTAAATGATACATTAAACAAGATGGACTTAATTGATATTTATAGGACACTCCATCCAAAAACAACAGAATACACATTCTTCTCAAGTGCTCATGGAACATTCTCCAGGATAGATCATATCTTGGGTCACAAATCAAGCCTTGGTAAATTTAAGAAAACTGAAATTGTATCAAGTATCTTTTCCGACCACAACGCCATGAGACTAGATATCAATTACAGGAAAAGATCTGTAAAAAATACAAACACATGGAGGCTAAACAATACACTACTTAATAATGAAGTGATCACTGAAGAAATCAAAGAGGAAATAAAAAAATACCTAGAAACAAATGACAATGGAGACACAACGACCCAAAACCTATGGGATGCAGCAAAAGCAGTTCTAAGGGGGAAGTTTATAGCAATACAAGCCCACCTTAAGAAGCAGGAAACATCTCGAATAAACAACCTAACCTTGCACCTCAAGCAATTAGAGAAAGAAGAACAAAAAAACCCCAAAGCTAGCAGAAGGAAAGAAATCATAAAAATCAGATCAGAAATAAATGAAAAAGAAATGAAGGAAACGATAGCAAAGATCAATAAAACTAAAAGCTGGTTCTTTGAGAAGATAAACAAAATAGATAAACCACTAGCCAGACTCATCAAGAAAAAAAGGGAGAAGACTCAAATCAATAGAATTAGAAATGAAAAAGGAGAAGTAACAACTGACACTGCAGAAATACAAAAAATCATGAGAGATTACTACAAGCAACTCTATGCCAATAAAATGGACAATCTGGAAGAAATGGACAAATTCTTAGAAATGCACAACCTGCCAAGACTGAATCAGGAAGAAATAGAAAATATGAACAGACCAATCACAAGCACTGAAATTGAAACTGTGATTAAAAACCTTCCAACAAACAAAAGCCCAGGACCAGATGGCTTCACAGGTGAATTCTATCAAACGTTTAGAGAAGAGCTAACACCTATCCTTCTCAAACTCTTCCAAAATATAGCAGAGGGAGGAACACTCCCAAATTCCTTCTACGAAGCCACCATCACCTTGATACCAAAACCAGACAAGGATGTCACAAAGAAAGAAAACTACAGGCCAATATCACTGATGAACATAGATGCAAAAATCCTCAACAAAATACTAGCAAACAGAATCCAACAGCACATTAAAAGGATCATACACCATGATCAAGTGGGGTTTATTCCAGGAATGCAAGGATTCTTCAATACACGCAAATCTATCAATGTGATAAACCATATTAACAAATTGAAGGAGAAAAACCATATGATCATCTCAATAGATGCAGAGAAAGCTTTCGACAAAATTCAACACCCATTTATGATAAAAACCCTCCAGAAAGTAGGCATAGAGGGAACTTTCCTCAACATAATAAAAGCCATATATGACAAGCCCACAGCAAACATCATCCTCAATGGTGAAAAACTGAAAGCATTTCCACTAAGATCAGGAACAAGACAAGGTTGCCCACTCTCACCACTCTTATTCAACATAGTTTTGGAAGTTTTAGCCACAGCAATCAGAGAAGAAAAGGAAATAAAAGGAATCCAAATCGGAAAAGAAGAAGTAAAGCTGTCACTGTTTGCAGATGACATGATACTATACATAGAGAATCCTAAAGATGCTACCAGAAAACTACTAGAGCTAATCAATGAATTTGGTAAAGTAGCAGGATACAAAATGAATGCACAGAAATCTCTGGCATTCCTATATACTAATGATGAAAAATCTGAAAGTGAAATCAAGAAAACACTCCCATTTACCATTGCAACAAAAAGAATAAAATATCTAGGAATAAACCTACCTAAGGATACGAAAGACCTGTATGCAGAAAATTATAAGACACTGATGAAAGAAATTAAAGATGATACAAATAGATGGAGAGATATACCATGTTCTTGGATGGGAAGAATCAACATTGTGAAAATGACTCTACTACCCAAAGCAATCTACAGATTCAATGCAATCCCTATCAAACTACCACTGGCATTTTTCACAGAACTAGAACAAAAAATTTCGCAATTTGTATGGAAACACAAAAGACCCCGAATAGCCAAAGCAATCTTGAGAACGAAAAAAGGAGCTGGAGGAATAAGGCTCCCTGACTTTAGACTATATTACAAAGCAACAGTAATCAAGACAGTATGGTACTGGCACAAAAACAGAAAGACAGATCAGTGGAACAGGATAGAAAGCCCAGAGATAAACCCACGCACATATGGACACCTTATCTTTGATAAAGGAGGCAGGAATGTACAGTGGAGAAAGGACAGCCTCTTCAATAAATGGTGCTGGGAAAACTGGACAGGTACATGTAAAAGTATGAGATTAGATCACTCCCTAACACCATACACAAAAATAAGCTCAAAATGGATTAAAGACCTAAATGTAAGGCCAGAAACTATCAAACTCTTAGAAGAAAACATAGGAAGAACACTCTATGACATAAATCACAGCAAGATCCTTTCTGACCCACCTCCTAGAGTAATGGAAATAAAAACAAAAATAAACAAATGGGACCTAATGAAACTTCAAAGCTTTTGCACAGCAAAGGAAACCATAACCAAGACCAAAAGACAACCCTCAGAATGGGAGAAAACATTTGCAAATGAAGCAACTGACAAAGGATTAATCTCCAAAATTTACAAGCAGCTCATGCAGCTCAGTAACAAAAACACAAACAACCCCATCCAAAAATGGGCAGAAGACCTAAATAGACATTTCTCCAAAGATGATATACAGAATGCCAACAAACACATGAAAGAATGCTCAACATCATTAATCATTAGAGAAATGCAAATCAAAACTACAATGAGATATCATCTCACACCAGTCAGAATGGCCATCATCAAAAAATCTAGAAACAATAAATGCTGGAGAGGGTGTGGAGAAAAGGGGACACTCTTGCACTGCTGGTGGGAATGTGAATTGGTTCAGCCACTATGGAGAACAGTATGGAGGTTCCTTAAAAAACTACAAATAGAATTACCATATGACCCAGCAATCCCACTACTTGGCATATACCCTGAGAAAACCAAAATTCAAAAAGAGTCATGTACCAAAATGTTCATTGCAGCTCTATTTACAATAGCCAGGACATGGAAACAACCTAAGCGCCCATCATCGGATGAATGGATAAAGAAGATGTGGCACATATACACAATGGAATATTACTCAGCCTTAAAAAGAAATGAAATTGAGCTATTTGTAATGAGATGGATAGACCTAGAGTCTGTCATACAGAGTGAAGTAAGTCAGAAAGAAAAAGACAAATACCGTATGCTAACACATATATATGGAATTTAAGGGGAAAAAATGTCATGAAGAACCTAGGGGTAAGATAGGAATAAAGACGCAGACCTACTGGAGAACGGACTTGAGGGTATGGGGAGGGGGAGGGGTGAGTTTTGACAGGGCGAGAGAGAGTCATGGACATATACACACTAACAAACGTAGTAAGGTAGATAGCTGGGGGGAAGCAGCCGCAAGGCACAGGGATATTAGCTCGGTGCTTTGTGACAGCCTGGAAGGGTGGGATGGGGAGAGTGGGAGGGAGGGAGACGCAAGAGGGAAGACATATGGGAACATATGTATATGTATAGCTGATTCACTTTGTTATAAAGCAGAAACTAACACACCATTGTAAAGCAATTATACCCCAATAAAGATGTTTAAAAAAAAAAAAAAAATTTTTACAGCTGAGGAAATAAAAATTATAAGCCCTCCAAAAAAAAAAAAAAAATGATATATTAAGAAAGGGGAAAAATGGATTAATATAAAATGCTCAGTTAAAACCACAAAAAGCAGAAAAAGAGTGTAAGACAAAAATAGGAAAAAAGAACAAGATCAACAAATAGAGAAAAGTAACAATTATGGTAGATGTTAACCCAAATATGGAAATAATCACTTTTAACATCAATGGTCTAAATAAACCACTGAAATCAAAGTGACCATTAGAATGGATAAAAAATAAGACCCAATTATATGATGTCTACAAGAAACCCACTTTAAATATAAAGATTACATATAGAGTAAAATTAAATAGATAAAGATATACCATGATGGCACTAATCAAAAGAATGCAGAAGTAACTATATTAATGGGAGACAGAGCAGACTTCAGAGCAAGGAAAATTTCAGGGATAAAGAGAGGCATTGCATAATGATAAAGGGGTCAATTCCCCAAGATGATGTAAATAATCTTCAACATATATGCACTTAAAAACAGAGAATCTAAATATAGGAGGCAAACACTGATTGAACTACAAGGAGAAATAAATGAATCCACTATTACATTTGGAGAATTCAGCACCTCTCTATCAGAAAAGGAGAGATCCATCAGGAAGAAAATTAGTAAGGCCATAGTTGAACTCAACAGTACCATCAATCAACTGGATCTAACTGACATCTGTAGGCTACTTCATCCAACAGCAATAGCTTGTTCTTCTCAAGTTCAATGGAATATTCACCAAGACATAACACATTCTGGGCCACAAAACAAACCTTAACAAACATAAAAGAATAGAAATCATGGCAATATTTGCTTTCAGAACACAATGGTGAGAAACTCTTTTTTTCTTTCCCACTAATATCAGGAAAAAGGCAAGAATGTCTCCTCTCACCACTTCTTTTCAACATCATACTGGAAGTTCCAGCTAATACAATAAGACAAGAAGAAAAAACAAAAGGTATACAAATTGGGAAAGAAAAAATAATACTGTTTTTAGAGGTGACATGATTCTTTATGTAGAAAATTCTAAAGAATTGACAAAAAATCCTGAAACTAATAAGCAGTTATAGCAAGGTTACAGAATACAAGGGTAATATACAAAAGTTAATCACTTTCAGCTATTGTCTGAATGTTGGTGTTCTCCCAAAACTCACAAATTCAAATTCTAACCCCTAAGGTATTAGGAGGTGGGGCCTTTTGGAGGTGATTAGGTCATAAGAACAGAGCCTTCATCAGTGGGATTAGTGCCTTAAAACTGAGGCTCCAGAGAGCTTGCTTGTCTCTTCTGCCATGTAAGGCTACAAGAACTTTGCAACCCAGATGAGGTCCCTCACACTACCATGCTTGCTCCCCAGTATCCAGAGCTATGATAAATGAATTTCTGTTTTTTATAAGCCACCAACTCTGTGGTATCTTGTTACAGCAGTTCTATGGACTAAGATACTTTCCTATATACGAGCAATGAACAAGTGAAATTTGAAATTAAAAACACAATACCATTTACATTATCACAAAAAAATTAAAATAGGTGTAAATCTAACAAAATATGTACAAGAACTATATGAGGAAAACAACAAAACTCTTATAAATGAAATCAAAGAACAAAATAAATGGAGAGATATTCCATGTTCATGGATAGGAAAACTCAATATTGTAAAGATGTCATTTCTTCCCAACTTTATCTATACATTCAATGCAATCCCAACCCAAATCCGAGCAAGTTATTTTGTGGATATCAACAAATGAATTCTAAAGTTTATATGGAAAGACAAAAGGTCCAGAATAATCAACATAATTTTCAAAGAGAAAAACAAAGTTGGTGTACTGACACTACCCAACTTCAAGACTTACTATAAAGCTACAATATTCAAGACCATGTAGTACTGGTGAGAGAATAGAAAAATAGATCAGTGGAACAGAATAGAGAGCCAAGAAATAGACCCCCATAAGTATAGTCAACCGATCTTTGACAAAGGGTCAAAGGCAATACAATGGAGCAAAAATAGTTTTTCTTTTTTTTCAATAAATGGTGCTGAAAAAACTGGATATCCATATGCAAAAAAAAGGGTCTGACACAGACCTTAAACCTCTCATAAAAGTGAACTCAAATTGATTATATACCTAAATGTAAAACCCCAAATTATGAAACCCCTAGAAAATAAATCAAGATGACCTTAGTTTTTTAATGACTTCTTTAGTATAACCCCCCAGTAAACAATCCATAAAATAAATAATTGATTAAGTTGCACTTAGTTAAAATTAAAAATCTATGCCCTGCCAAAGACAATGTCAAGAGAATGAAAAGTGAATGCACAGACTGGATAAAATATTTGCAAAGACATAGCTGATAAAGGACTGTTATCCAAAGTATACAGTATTAAAAACTCAACAATAAGAAAATGAACAACCTGATTAATGAGCCAAAGGCCTTGACAGACACCTCCCCCAAATAAGATATACAGATGACAACCATATGAAAAGATGCTCTACATCATATGTCAAAAGGGAAATGCAAATTAAAACAACGAGATGCCACTACACACTTATCAAAATGGCTACAATGCCAGAAAACTGACAACAGAAAATGCTCATGAAGATTGGGAGCAACAGGAACTCTCATTCATTGCTGATGGAAATTTAAACTGGTACTCACTTTGGAAGGCAGTTAGGGAGTTTCTTATAAAACTAAACATACTCTTACCACATGATCTAGCAATCATTCTCTCTGGCATTTAACCCAAGGAATTGAAAACATGTCAACACACCTGGATATTTATAGCAGGTTTATTCATAATTGCCAAAACTTGGAAGCAAACTACATGTCCCTTAGTAGGTTAATGGATACATAAATGTGATATATCTCGACAATGGAATATTACCCAGCACTAAAAATAAATGAGCTATTCAGCCTTGAGAAGACATGGAGGAAAATTAAATGCATATTACTAAGTGAAAGAAGTCAATCTGAAAAGCTTATATACTGTATGATTCCAACTATATGACATTATAGAAAAAGCAAAACTATGGAGACAGTAAAAAGATCAGTGACTGCCAGGGATTAGAGGGGAGGCAAGTATGAAAAGTCAAAGAGAGCAGAGGATTTTTAGAGCAATGAAACTGTTCTGTTTGATATTCTAATGGGGAATAAATGCCATTGTCCAAACCTATAGAATGTACAACACTAAGAGTAGACCCTAATGTAAATTATGGACTCTGAGTGATAATGATGTATCAATGTAGGTTCATCAATTCTAACTAATGTGCCACACTTTGGTAGGGTATGTTGATAATGAGAGAGGTTATGCAAATGTGGGGGAAGGGGATATATTGGAAACCTCTGTACCTTCTACTCAGTTTTTCTGTGAATCTTAAACTGCTCTAAAAAAATTACACTGTATTCAATAATAAACAAACAAATAAATAAAATTTTAAAGCAACGTTTGCCATGGAGGAGGCCCTAACCATGATAATACTGATGCGAGACTCTGAAGAAACCTTTACATGTAAACATGACCAGAGGAGAAAAAAACCCTCCCTAGAATATCAAGTAACCCCACACATCTTTTAATCCCTACCCCTCCCTTTCCTTTCGGTACCATATCTGGGTAAGTTGATAAAAAAAACCATGGGGGCTCCCTCCTTTTGTGCCAGTGAGACGTTCAAACCACACAAACCTCTGTCCATGTGCAAGAACCCACATACCAGCCCCACCCTCTAACTACAATAAAACCCCAAGCCAAACTCCTTTTCTGCCCATCAATCAATGCTTAGTTCTTCTTGGGAGCATAACATACTATGTTCTCCCCAGAAAGCCTTATGTGAGAAATAACCTTTCATACCCTCTAAGTATATTTGTGGCATCATCAGTCTTGCCATCTAAACAAATTTTGGGGTTAGAGGTCTGACTTATTTCTGTGGATGACAATAATATGGGTGAAGGAAATTTTATCTTTAGAGTAGTATTCAAGTTATGGAATAAAGAAGGAATGATAGAATTAGAAAATCACCATATTGCAACTCTTAATGAATGAATGGGTCTAGTCATTGATCTGCTAACAATTCAAAAAGACAGATTATTTGCCTTCTGGTGGCAAACACAAACACCTCTTAAAATAATCTTCAAAAAAATTAATCTGAATCTGATCGTTTTGAGATCTAGTACAATTTACATGAAATACGGAACTGATTAAAACCTAAATGTTGCCATGGGGATACAATTAACAAAATTCAGAAAGTGAAAGATCTATAGGACAAATAAATTGGTTTCTTAAATTTTAAAGGAAATTGGAAGAATTATTAGGGAAAAATCAGAAATTAAGAGGCTTAAAAGGTATATCATGTAATCACAATGTGAGGATTCATTCAGATCCTAATTTAAACAAACTGTCAAAAACATGATATTTATAAGACAATTTGAAATTTGAAAATTGCCTGTATATTTGATGATACTAAGAAATTACTGTTAATTTTAGGTATGATAATGGGTTATGTTATGGTTATGATTGTTAAAGTTATTACTTTGTATAGATTCAATAATATAATATCTTAGATTTATTTCAAAATAACATGGGAATTCATGGTAAAACTCTACAAAAACTAACTCTGAATAAGCTACAGAAAAAATTTCCTCAATCTGATAAAGTACATCTACAAAAACCCTACAGCTAATATGATATTTAATCATAAATAAATAAAACTAGGTACAAAGGTTACATCTTCCACAATAATTCACTCAAAATGGATCACACACATAAATGTATTGATAAAATGCAAAGCTATAAAATTTCTAGGATAAAATATAGGAGAAAATCTTTGTGATGTTCAGGTTGGTGATGAGTTTTAGGTACAACAAAAACAATATAGAAATAAGAATACAGAAAAAAATAAGTTTAAGTATTTAAATTAAACCTTTTTATCTGCCAAAGACACTGACAAGAGAAAGAAAAGCTACCAACTGGGAGAAATTATTTACAAATCACATATCAGATGAAGGATTTGTATCTAAAAGGTACAAAAACTATTAAAATAACAAACTAAAAGTGGCCAAAAGATCTTAACAGACAGTTCATCAAACAAAGTATACAGATGGCATATAAGCATATGAAAAGAAGCTCAATATCATTTGTTATTAGAGAATTGCAAATTAAAACAACAGTGGGGTATCACTACATACCTACTAGAATGGTTAAAATCTAAAAAAGCTGACAATGTCAACTGCTGAACAAGATGGTGTTGCTACACAAACATTAAAAAAATATACTGTTCGAATTGTCAGAAAGAGAAGCAACTTAAAGATTTTGAAGCATGGGCTTTTGAGGAAAAGACCACAGAAGTTCAAGTGCCATTCTCACCAAATAATATCAAGAGTACATGCTATCTTCAGGTTAACCTTCATCATCTGGCCGAGGTAGTGTTTGTCATATCCTCCACTGTAAAGTTACTCTTTTCCCCTGCTTTCCATACTCTACTCTTTGAAAGCAAATCACTAAGTGACGTTCAAGGGGTGGGGAGTTAAAGTCTACTTCCTTGAGAGCACAGTATCTACATAAATTATTTGAAGTTCTTCTGCACAGATTTGTCTATTGTCTCCAGTTGTTTACTTCTTAAATCATTTATTTACTTCTTAAATCATTTATTTACATCTGTATAGACATTTATTTTATACCTTGACTTATAATCTGATGCTTATTTTAATTTTTACCGAATATTTATTTTATGATAGTTTGGCCATTGGACACTCTTTCAGGTGGCTCCTATGTCCTTTGGGCATACCCTCCATTGCTGTGTGTGTGTGTGTGTGTGTGTGTGTGTGTGTGTGTGTGTGTGTGTATAGACAAAGTTGAGTATTACATGTTTCAAGGACATAGGCAGAAGTTGTGTTCCTTGCTTATTGATAATGGTGCTAATAATAATATCATGAGAATAATTCAGACTACTTTATCTTCAGGCCTGGATATCTATGGATTCATTGATAGAGTTCCATATGACCAGACTGTTGTTGACACCATGACTAAGAGAACATGCTTATGTGATCTTAAGTTCTAGGTGACATATATGTTTTATTCTAAAGTAAAATCTAGTCAACTGTGGTAATATCTCAGAAGTGTCTCCTTTGGGTTCCTCTAAATCCACAATGAAATCACACAAAAGGTCTCTTTTATTCAGTAGAATTTGAGTGGCACGGAATAACCATGACTTTGATGGAAAGTGTGATTTCTATGTGTTTGATGACAGGGTTAATCAAAATCAACTGGAAAGATTGACCTACATGTTCATACCACAGCCTAGTTTTATGGATTGGTTTACTTGCTTATTACACTAGCCAAAAATATCCCTAATTGCTGTCACTTCGTGGGAAACATTTTCAAGATTAGCAAAAAATGGCTTTTCCCCCTGAGATAACAAATTGGAGAATGCTATTCTGCCACAAATAGTCTCAGCTTTCCACTTCATTAGCCACGAAGAGCAACACTTTGCACTGAAATGAGAGATTCATTAGAATGGGTAGTAATCTGTGAATCCATAATGCCTCTACAGAAACTTACCCACACCCCAAATTAAACTGAGTGTGCTCTGACTACACCTTGCAGCTGAATTTTGAGAAATAAGGTGCATTTTACATAAATTGTAAACTATAATTCAGAATCTGTTCCTATGAGACCTCCTTTAAAGAGATGGGATTGATCTGGTACATTTATGGGGCTCAAATCAGGTCTGTTTAAGTAAATTAAAATTATCTCTATGATAAAAGAAAAATGTAACACAGTCTTAAATGAAGTCTCTATTCATTACTGATATCACCAATTCACCAGTCAGAATATAATGTTCTGATTTTAACCTTGTAACTAAGCTTCATACATTGTTCTTTCCTATACCCTTCCTTGTTTATAAATAAAATAATGGCACTCCCATTTTGTGTATGTAAATGTGTCTGTGAGTGTGTGTGAAGAGAGGGAGGAAGAAGGGAGAGTGAAAAGAGAATTTAATAACTGCTATGCTAGCATTTATATCTGCTATTTACTTCTTTTATATATGTCTGAGGCTTTTTTGTTTTTCTATTAATCTATAACTGTGTTTTTTGTGTTAAATATATTTTCTTTCTATACCATTTTCATTCCATTCTTGTTTCCTTTATTGTTTTCCAATTCATCTTCATAGTGGTTGCTCTAAGAATTACAATTAACATATTTACATCAGATTAATACCAATTTTATTTCAATTGCATACAAAAAATTGCTCCAATTTAGCAATCTTCCTTCCCCAATCCTTGTGCTATTATAGTCATACAAATGACATCTTTTTATATTATAAGCCCATCAAAACACTTTTATAATTTTTGCTTTATGCAGTTATCTTTTAAATCAGAATAAGGAAAGAATTACAAGTAATAATACATTTCATATTCACCTATGTATCAATAGTTACCTTTACCAGTGGTCTTTATTTCTTTGAGTGAATTTGAGTTATTTCTAGTGTCCTTTATTTTCACTCTGAAGGCTTCCCTTCAATAATTCTTATAGGGCAGATCTACTAAAAGCAAATTCATTCTTTGTTGATCTGAGAATATATTTTCTCTTTCACTTTTGAAGTATACTTATTTGGATACAGAATTCTTCGTTGACATACTTTTTATTTCAGTGGTTTTAGTATGTCATCCCAGTGATTTTTGGCCTCCATAGTTTCTAATGAGAAGTCAGTTGTTAACTTTATTGAGGAGCCCCTATGCGTGATGAATCACTACTTTCTTGCTGCTTTCAATATTCTTTTTTTCGTTTTTGGCTTTTGACACTTTATGATGTGTCTAGGTGTGGATCTCTTTGAATTGTAATTCTTGGAATTTATTCAGATTCTTTGATGTGTAGATTCATGTCTCTCAGCACATCTGAGAAATTTCAGATATTATTTCTACAAATAATCTTTGTGCTCTGTATTACTTCCCTAGGACTGTAGTAACAAAGTACCACAGATTGGATAGCTTAAAACAATAGAAATTTAGTGCCTCACAGTTTTGGAGGCTAAATGTCTGAAATCAAGGTGTCAGCAAGGTCATGCTATGAAAGCTGTAGGACAAGGATTCTTCCTTGTCCCTTCCAGATTCTGGTAGCCTCAGATATTTCATGGCTCATGGCAGCATAATTCCATTCTCTACCTCTGAATTCACACAGAATTCCCCGTGTCTCTTCACATAATCCTCTCTGTGTCTCTATGTCCAAATTTCCCCATTTTAAAAGGACACCAGTCGTGTAAAACTAGGGCCCACCCTAATTTTAATTTGATTACTTCTACAAAGATACTATCTCTAAATAAGGCCACATTATGAGGTGCTGAGGATTAGAACTTCAACATATCCTTTAGGGGTAACACAATTCATTGTGTAACATGCCCCTTTCTCTATCATCTAGTGGATTCCCATTATGTCTATGTTGGTATGCTTCGTTGTGTTTCATAAATATCTAAGGCTTTGTTCATTTTTTTTGTTCTTCCCCAGACAGGATAAACTGATCTATATTAAAGTTCACCAATTCTTCTGCCTGCTTAAATCTATTATGGAGCCCCTCTTATGAATTTTTCATTTTAGTTAATACTGTTTTAAAATTCAGAATTTGTATTTGATTCTTAAAAATTTCTCTTTAGTGATATTATCTATTTGATAACACATTTCCATACGTTCTTGTAATTCTTTAAATATGGTTTCATTTAATTATTTGAATTATATATATAATAGTTGATTTATTGTTTTTGTAAGTGAACTTCCTCAGGGACAATATTTACTGATTGCTTTTTTTCCTGTGTATAGACAACACTTTTCTATTTCTTGGTACATCTTATAATTTATTTTTAATTTTTTAAAACATCGTTATTGGAGTATAATTGCTTTACAATGGTGTGTTAGTTTCTGCTTTATAACAAGTGTATCAGCGATATGTATACATATATCCCCATATCCCCTCCCTCATGCGTCTCCCTCCCACCCTCCCTATCCCACCCCTCTAGGTGGACACAAAGCACTGAGCTGATCTCCCTGTGCTATGCAGCTGCTTCCCATTAGCTATCTATTTTACATTTGGTAGTGTATATATGTCCATGCCACTCTATCACTTCATCCCCACTAACCCTTCCCCCTCCCCGTGTCCTCAGGTCCATTCTCTACAACTGCGTCTTTATTCCTGTCCTGCCCCTAGGTTCTTCAGAGACACTTTTTTTTCTTTTAGATTCCATATGTATGTGTGAGCATATGGTATTTGTTTTTCACTTTCTGACTTACTTCACTCTGTATGACAGTCTCTAGGTCCATCCACCTCACTACAAATAACTCAGTTTGGCTTCTTTTTATGGCTGAGTAATACTCCATTATATATATGTGCCACATCTTCTTTATCCATTCAACTGTCAGTGGACACTTAGGTTGCTTCCATGTCCTGGCTATTGTAAATAGAGCTGCAAAGAACATTGTGGTACATGACTCTTTTTGAAATATGGTTTTCTCAGGGTATATGCCCAGTAGTGGGATTGCTGGGTCGTATGGTAGTTCTATTTTTAGTCTTTTGAGGAACTTCCATACTGTTCTCCATAGTGGCTGTATCAATTTATGTTCCCACGAACAGTGCAAGAGAGTTCCATTTTCTCCACAACATCTCCAGCATTTATGGTTTGTAGATATTTTGATGGCCATTCTGACCAGCGTGAGGTGATACTTCATTGTAGTTTTGATTTGCTTTTCACTAATGATTAGTGATGTTGAGCATCCTTTCATGTGGTTGTTGGCAATATGTATAGCTTCTTTGAGAAATGTCTATTTAGGTCTTCTGCCGATTTTTGGATTGGGTTGTTTGCTTTTTTGATATTGAGTTGCATGAGCTGCCTGTATATTTTGGAGATTAATTCTTTGTCAGTTGCTTAATTTGCAAATATTTCCTTTGATTCTAAGGGTTGTCTTTTCATCTTTTTTTATGGTTTCCTTTGCTTCACAAAAGCTTTTAAGTTTCATTAGGTCCCTTTTGTTTTTATTTCCATTTCTCTAAGAGGTGGGTCAAAAAGGATATTGCTGTGATTTATGTCATAGAGTGTTCTGCCTATGTTTTCCTCTAAGAGTTTGATAGTATCTGGCCTTACATTTAGGGCTTTAATCCATTTTGAGTTTATCTTTGTGTATGGTGTTAGGGAGTATTCTAATTTCATTCTTTTACATGTAGCTGTCCAGTATTCCCAGCACCACTTATTGAAGAAGCTGTCTTTTCTCCATTGTATATTCTTGCCTCCTTTATCAAAAATAAGGTGACCATATGTGTGTGGGTTTATCTCTGGGCTTTCTATCCTGTTCCATTGATCTCTCTTTCTGTTTTTTTTTTTTTTTTTTTTGCCAGAACCATACTGTCTTGATGACTGTAGCTCTGTGGTATAGTCTGAAATCAGGGTGCCTTACTCCTCCAGCTCTGTTTTTCTTTCTCAAGATTGCTTTGGCTATTTGGGGTCTTTTGTGTTTCCATACAGATTGTGAAATTTTTTGTTCTAGTTCTGTGAAAAATGCCAGTGGTAGTTTGATAGGGATTGCGTCGAATCTATAGATTGCTTTGGGTAGTAGAGTCATTTTCACAATATTGATTCTTCCAATCCAAGAACATGGTATATCGCTCCATCTGTTTGTACCATGTTTAATTTCTTTCATCAGTTTCTTACAGTTTTCTGCATACGGGTCTTTTGTCTCCTTATGTAGGTTTATTCCTAGGTATTTTATTCTTTTTGTTGCAATGGTAAATGTGAGTGTTTCCTTAATTTCTCTTTCACATTTTTCATCATTAGTGTATGGGAACGCAAGAGATTTCTGTTCATTAATTTTGTATCCTGCTACTATACCAAATTCATTGATTAGTCCTAGTAGTTTTCTGGTAGCATCTTTAGGATTCTCTATGTATAGTATCATGTCATCTGCAAACAGTGACTGTTTTACTTTTTCTTTTCTGATTTGGATTCCTTTTATTTCTTTTTCTTCTCTGATTGCCGTGGCTAAAGCTTCCAAAACTATGTTGAATAATAGTGGTGAGAGTGGGCAACCTTGTCTTGTTTCTGGTCTTAGTGGAAATGGTTTGTTTTTCACCATTGCGAATGATGTTGGCTGTGGGTTTTGTCAAATATGGCCTTTATTATGTTGAGGAAAATTCCCTCTATGCCTACTTTCTGCAGGGTTTTTCATAAATGGGTGTTGAATTTTGTCAAAAGCTTTCTCTGTATCTATTGAGATGATCATATGTTTTTTATCCTTCAATTTGTTAATATGATGTATTACGTTGACTGATTTGCGTATATTGAAGAATCCTTGCATTCCTGGGATAAACCCCATTTGATCATGGTGTATGATCCTTTTAATGTGCTGTTGGATTCTGTTTGCTAGTATTTTGTTGAGGTTTTTTGCATCTATGTTCATCAGTGATATTGGCCTGTAGTTTTCATTTTTTATGACATCCTTGTCTGGTTTTGGTATCCGAGTGATGGTGGCCTCGTAGAATGAGTTTGGGAGTGTTTCTCCCTCTGCTATATTTTGGAAAAGTTTGAGAAGGATAGGTGTTAGCTCTTCTCTAAATGTTTGATAGAATTCACCTGTGAAGCCATCTGGTCCTTGGCTTTTGTTTGTTGGAAGATGTTTATTTTTTTTATTTTATTTTATCTTTTGTGGTACGTGGGCCTCTCACTGTTGTGGCCTCTCCCATTGTGGAGCACAGATTCCAAACGTGCAGGCTCAGTGGCCATGGCTCACGGGCCCAGCCGCTCCGCAGCACGTGGGATCTTCCCAGACTGGGGCACGAATCCGTGTCCCCTGCATCGGCAGGCGGACTCTCAACCACTGCGCCACCAGGGAAGCCCTGTTGGAAGATTTTTAATCACAGTTTCAATTTCAGTGCTTGTGATTTGTCTGTTTATATTTTCTATTTCCTCCTGGTTCAGTCTTGGAAGGTTGTGCTTTTCTAAGAACTTGTCCAGATTGTCCATTTTATTGGCATATAGTTGCTTGTAGTAATCTCTCATGATCCTTTGTATTTCTGCAGTGTCAGTTGTTACTTCTCATCTCCTAATTTTTTAATGAAAAATTAAAATAATATAATAGAGCAACTATGGAAATCAAATCCCCCACATGGCTCTTTGTTTATGATTTTTGTTGTTGTTGCTGTTACCATTTAGTCACTTTCTTTGAGTAATTCTGCAAAATATTCTTTGCGATGTGTGGCCACTGAAGTCTCTTAGGAAGTTAGCTAATGATTGGGCAGAGATTTCCTTAAGTGCCTTGAGCTAATAGATTTCCCAATCTTTGCCAATGGGCTCTGAGTGTTGTGGCACACACCTTAATTGCCTGGCAAGCCATTTATAAAACTGATTGAGCCTTTACTTCACGCTTGTATAGAGCCTCAAGGTCAGCCAGAGGTGAGAGATTAGGACCTTCTCAGATTTTTCTTAGCCTTATGCACAGCCCTTATCATATGCATGGCCTTTTAAATAATCCCTGAAATCTGTTGAAACCTTTCACAGTCCCCTATAGAAATCGAATTTTCCAGTTGTTGCATTTAATTTTGTGGTCAGCTTTCCATTAGATGAACTGGTATCACACCTCAAGCAGTTAGGTTGTCAAACAATTGCAACTGATTGTTTTCAGCAAATGCATTATGGCTGTTTACAGAGTTGGATCTTAGGTCAAAGAAACTCAAGCCTTGAGAATGGAGCTTTTTTGGGATCTTCCAGACAGGTCAAATACTGGCAATTCTCTGAGAATGGGCCTCTGGAGAAGTTCTAAATCCATTTTGCCCTCTTCTGATTTTCACAGCTTTGAGAGTTGTAAGGGTGTTAGTTTTCAGGGCTGTTACAGATTAAAGAGAAAAGTGTGGGGGCAGGGGGAATAATAGGCAAGTAAAACTGCCTCAAAGCTCACTAATCTCACTGAGATTCAGCCACTTTTATTGAATAAAAGCCCCTTGGATTGTCGCAAGCCTTTGGTTAATTTACAAGATTTCTGCAAAAGTTGATTTTGACAATTTTTGCCAGTGTTAGCTTTACTCTTATTGAGGAGCAATTTTTCAGAGGACCTTACTCTGCCATTTGAGAAGTGCTTCTTAGTTAATTCTTTTCCTCAGATAATCACTTTGATGACTACTTCTTCTAGTTTCATTTCCATATAAGGGTAAAGTCAGGTAATTTTGACTAGAATGGTGTATTTCCCAAATCTCTTATGCCCCATATTTATACAGTCCATTTGTGAAAAGAAAATGTCATTTCTCCCATCATGAATTTTTATTGTTAAGAATTGTCTTAACTTTGTAATATGGGTAACTTTCTTACCCCACCCACATAGATGTCAATTTTGAGCCTTCAATTTGTCTGATCACATGTGTGACTTTTTGTTTTAGGTGGGAGTATATCTTATAAATAAGTAAATGCTAACTAATGAATTCCTGAGTAAGGTCATGGTATTCCTAGAATTAGGAACAAATAAAGCACTAAAATAAGATTTCTAACTTTTGATTTCTGGGCTGAGAATTAGACCTGTCTAGAGAGGCATATGATGTAAGAATTGCCTTAGAGAAGAGAGAGATTAAAATGGTGTAACTATTTGTATATCTGTGCTATACTTCAATGGAAAGAAAAAGTCTAAGGAGAGAGGGATAAAAGCCCTCTACATGAATTCTATCTAGAGTATGCTAGGAATCTCAAACCAAAACATAGCCTTTCATCACTCTCACTTGTTCTCCTCACAAATATCTACTATTAAAATATGCTTCCTCATTCCCAGCACCTCTGATCATTCCACTCTACTTCCTTTTGAAATATTCCCTTTTCCACATTACTTAAAACCTCATAACAAAGCCATAATTATATGACTTTTTTTACTATCTTTTACAATCGTTTCTCTCCTTCCACTGTAATTTAAGCTCTACAATGGGAGAGATCTTTTATTTTTTTTTTTTACTGATATTGCCCAAATGCTTGAGATAGTGTCTAATATTCAGTACATGCTTAGCAAATATCTACCAAATGAATAAATGGTTGAATGTATTAAAATAAAAAACTTGGATTGATGGTCACAGCCTAGGTATCCCTGTTAAGTGGATTATTTTATCTAAGTGCCTATGAAGGTACAAGAATTGTGTAAACTAAACTCTTTCCCTTACATCATATTCTATCAAGAAATTGATGAGATTTCTTGTCATACCTTTGCCTGGATGCATTTTCGCTAAAAGGAGCCATTTCAGGGTATAATGAGCACCTACCCAGTGTATGATGAATGTCATTCACTAAATCTTTGAGAAATAAATGGATGATATTAATAGGTAGAAATAGGAGTGCTCATCTGAGTCTAATTTAGGACATCTAAATGTATATGTCTAAATTATCATGACAACAGTTTTCACTGTTGGGCAGCTAGTTTATATTTTTTCTGGCCAGCAGGCAGATAGCATAGATATATATACTAGGTCTTAACTTTCTCATCTGTAGCCTTCTGTTTTGCCTCAGACTTATCTACCTATGACAGAGAACCTAGAAGTCTTTTTTTTATATAAAAAAACCCACTAGCATCTTTATTTGTCAACAATAGCCACTTAGAAAATGTAGTAAAGAGCATCTTATCATGATAACAACAAAACGCTAAGATTAACCTAATAATAAATGTGCTAAAGGACTCAATATTTTGTGTGTAACAATAGAGAACCTAGAACTCTTGAAAGCTTTCCCTTTGCCAACTATTGTGTCCCAGGCCATACACTTTTTGAGCTCCTATGTAAGGGAATTGCCTATTTCTTCTCTGTACATTTTACAAAGAAAAATCATATGATTTTTAGTATTGTTACTTTGGTGTTGTCTAAAGAGTTATTTAGCTTTAGAATCTACCAATATGAAGGTCCCTGACACTTTGTTTATAACTTGCTTTTCTCATGTTTTCTAGTATTTCAGAAATATTTCTTATTTGTGTGGCAATGGGAAAAAAATATTCTTTGGTTCCTTTTGCCTTTTCAGTTGTTAACTCGACATGTTACTCCTTACATAAAAATTCCCAAACAGTTGTGCCACTCAATTACACATCATATAAATAACTCCCATCGCAGAACAGGAGATGACAAGCATGAGACCACAACTATTGGTGAAGGGTTATTAATTCCCTAGAAAGGCAATTATGCTTAAATATAAAAGAATAAAGAATTCTAAAATCAGAAATTAAACGTTAATTGAGACCTAGGGCCATCTGCTAACAAGCCTTTAAAATGTTTTTAAACATGATGATTGTACCCACCTAATAATGATCACAAAAGAGGTCTGGCTCCTTTTCTAAGTAGTAAAACAAGCCTGTTTTCCTGCAAGTTGTGTGACTGTAGGTATAGGTGAGGAACAGGAAGCTGTCTTCCAACGGTGGTTCTTAATGAGGGCCATACCGTACTTAGTGGGCATTTGGGAAATGTGTAGGGGGTGTATTTAGGTTGTTACACTGATGGGGGTTTCATGATGTACTTAGTTGATAGAGGTTAGGAAATCAAGATGTCCTACAATGTATGGGACAGACCCACACAGCAAATAATTGCTTTACATTCTACATGATTTCCAACTATATTCACTTACTCACATAGGAAAAAAACCTGTTTAAAATTACTTGAATCTAGAACCTACTATATGGGGGGCATGGCTTTAACGTACATGGAATTTTCACAATTAAAGTTCTTGAACTTATAAATATCTGGCAATGAACAGTGCAGACCACCTTAAATCAAAAATAACGGGTTAAAATGGTAAGAAAAAACTTGTAATCTGAGCTGGTTTGTTCTGGCAAATCACAAGTTTAGGCTGCCCAGTTGAATTGCTGAGTTTTTGTTTGAATATAACTTTTAAATAACAAAAATAAATTTTTGAAAATATAAGACAAAACAGGATTTTACATTTGGACATGCACAGAATGAAAAGTAATATAAATTAGGAAATAATCCAAATAGGGGCAACCCAAATGTAACACTTTTTCTCTCCATACCAAATGAGGAGTGGTTGAGCTTTAATCCAGTTTCTGTTTCTAGGCTGTTAAATTTAAGACCTGATAAGGTACCCATAATATACTCAAAGAACATTTGGGAGTGGAAATAAGTTTCAATTCGCGTGCCATCTTCAAATGATTGAGAGGTGACTATCTGTAGTGCTGTGTTAATAACTGTGCTTTTGAGAAAACAGTCCAGAAATTTGGGATGTGTATGTTAATGATAATTCCATTGTTACACGTTTGGTTTTATTCCAGATCAAAACCCTTAGTGTCCTCCTTTTCTCTTTGTCTCACACTATACATCCAAAGTGCCAGAAAATCCTTTCAGTTCTATCCACTAAATAGATCTAGAATTTTTTTAACATCTTTATTGGAGTATAATTGCTTTACAATGGTGTGTTAGTTTCTGCTTTATAACAAGGTGAATCAGTTATACATATGTTCCCGTATCTCTTTCCTCTTGCATCTCCCTCCCTCCCACACTCCCTATCCCACCCCTCTAGGTGGTCACAAAGCACTGAGCTGATCTCCCTGTGCTATGCGGCTGCTTCCCACTAGCTATTTTACGTTTGGTAGTATATATATGTCCATGCCACTCTCTCACTTTGTCCCAGCTTATAATGACTTCTTGGCACTGACATAGCCATGAGCTTGATTCAAGCAACCATCGTCACTTCCTTCGTTTATAATAGCCTCCTAATTGGTCTTCCTGCTTCTGACCTTGACCTCCCGCCATCTATTCTCAACACAAAATCAAAGTAATATTGTTAAACATAAGATCATTTTACTTCTCTGCTCAGAATTGTCCAATGGATTTCCATTTCACTCATGTCACCCAGAGTAAAAGCCAAATTCCTTAGTAAGATTATAAATCCCTACATGATCTGGCTCCATTAGCTCTCTGATTTTGTTTTTCACTACTCTCTTCTTATTCACATTCAGACACATTGGGATCCTTGCTGTGCCACAAATACCCCCGGCATCTTCTCACTTCATAACCATTGCACTTGCTGTTCTCTGTGCTGGAATGTTCTTCCCCCAAATATATAGGTACGTGACTAGTGCCCATATTTTCTCCAGATCTTTACTCCAAAGTCATTTTCTTAATGAGGACCACTGTGGTTACTCTATCTAAAATTTGAAACCCCTCTGACAATTTAATTTCCCTTATCATAAACTAGGTTTAATTTTTCCTGCTTAGCACTTACCACTATCTAAAATACTTTTTTTATTTTGGCTTATTTATCTTGTGAATTATCTTCCTTCCCCCACTACAAGTTCCACAAAGGTATAGTTTTTTTCAAGACTGTATTCCTGTTACCTAGACTTTTGACACATGACACTCAAATATTTGCTAAATGAATTAGGGAAAGGACAGCAGTAGGAATGCTCATGTATGATATGAGGAGAGGCTCTTGACCTGAGAGAGAAGTGATATCAGTGTGGGGTTCAATTAAGTCTTCCACTTCTTATCAGGAAATATAAAGTACAGTGAGACTTTGTATTTAGGAATCCAGGCAGAAATCAAAAGAAACTGAAGCAATCTGGCCCTCAATATCTCTTTACTGGTAATAAAATATCTTACTCAAGTCCTGTAGGTAAAAGAAAAAATTGTATTGCAGAAGAGATCCTTCTAGCAGAATGGCAACACCATTCATTGATCATGCTAGTCTTTTCCACTGAACTCAGATAAGGTTTTATTTTTATTTATTTATTTTTAAACATATTTATTGGAGTATAATTGCTTTACAATGTTGTGTTAGTTTCTGCTGTATAACAAAGTGAATCAGCTATATATATACATATATCCCCATATCCCCTCCCTCTTACCCTCCCTATGCCACCCCTCTAGGTGGTCATAAAGCACTGAGCTGATCTCCCTGTGCTCTGCGGCTACTTCCCACTAGCTAGCTATTTTACATTTGGTAGTGTGTATATGTCAATGCTACTCTCTCACTTCGTCCCAGCTTACTCTTCCCCCTCTCCATGTCCTCAAGTCCATTCTCTACACCTGTGTCTTTATTCCTGTCCTGCCCCTAGGTTCTTCAAAACCCTTTTTTTTTTTAGATTCCATATATATGTGTTAGCATATGGCATTTGATTTTCTCTTTCTGACTTACTTCACTCTGTATGACAGACTCTAGGTCCATCCACCTCATTACAAATAACTCAATTTCATTTCTTTTTATGGCTGAGTAATATTCCATTGTATACATGTGCCACATCAGGGTGGGTGTATTATTGTTTAACTATACCCTTCTTTAGGCCATTCCTTTTTCTGCTAGATAAAAGAAATCTTCAGCAGCATCAATGTTCTTCATTTCATGGTATCAGCACTGGCTTCCACTGTCTTAAAAGTTTCCTTGTATCAGCCTCCTTGGCTTAGAATCCTGGCATACTATTTTTGTCTTTCTCCTCCATTAGATAACTTGAACCCATGCAATTTACCTTGCTGCTCATCAGGTGGCCCCAATAATTCAATCCATAGCCTCACAAAACACATACCAATAATTTATACAGAACTCCCTAGCAAGGGACCCACTGCATTCTCCATCCCTTCCAATAATTCAGGGAAGAGGCCAGCCTACTTCAAAGACCTTGGGCACATAGAGTTTAGGGACAAAACCAGGGAACAGTGACTCAAAAGACAGCCACTGCCTATTTCCAATATTGTGCTAGAAACCAGTTCTGTGGTGGAAAAAGAGCCCTGAACTGTATCATTTTCCTATTTCTGATGTGTAAATATAGCCACTATGGCCATTTTCAAGATACCAGTGTGACATCACTGAAAATTGAGAAGTACTAACAGTTGGCTCTCTCTACGTGCAGAATCCATATTTCATTGTTACATTGGAACAGCCTTATAAATTATGACATATTTTTCAACTTTTTTATGCTTTTTATTTCAGTAAAATCCTAGATCAGTGTTTCTCTAACCATGATTTTAATCCTTGGACCACCATCATCTAACTGGTAAGTTTGTTAAAATGCAGAAGTCTAAGTACCATCCCAGACTTAAAGTGTACCTTAAAATCCATACTTTTAACATCTTCCAGGTGATTCTGATGTACACTAAAGTTTGCCATTCACTGTCACAAATGCCTATTTCCATTTAATTACTATGAAAATGTATACAACTGTGAACCGAAGCAGCAAAAGCCTAAGGTTCAGTCCTCCCAAACAGTAGATGTATCAGTTACTACTATGTCTCCAAAATGTCTATCTGCATCAAAATTTAATGAAAACATGCAACGATCTACATTATTTCTGATTTAGACTTGAGTTAGAATCAATCTCCCTGTATTAGTTTTCTAAGACTGGATATCTGAAAGAACAGAAATTTATTTTCTGACAGTCCAAGATTGAAATGTCATCAGTGTGGTTTAATACTGAGGCTTCTCTTCTTGATTTGTAGATGGCTGTCTTTTCCCTTTTTCTTCACATGGGGTCTTCCCTTTGTGCAGGTGTATGTTCTAATCTCCTCTTCTCATAAGGAGACCAGTTATATTGGATTAGAGGCCACCCTAATAACTTTATTTTAACCTTAATTACCTTTAAAGGTGCTATCTCTAAATACAGTCACATTCTAAAGTACCAGGGGTTATAACTTCAACATATGAATTGGTGGGGGGACACAATTCACCCCATAAAACTCCTAAATAAGCTAAAAGTAAGAAACATATACAGGAATTTATACTGAGCCATTAAATGTGACACATAGATTCAAGCCTGGAAATATTTAAGCATCTTCGCTTTAATATATCTGGCATCAACAAGTGTTAGCCTCCCTGTCACAATGAGCCATCAGCTTGCAGAATGTCTCTGGCATGAATCCAAACACACAGACCTTTAGATTTCATGGAACAATTCATTCACTTATAAAGATGAGGACTAATTCGTAAACATCTTGTGGAAAGCTGAAGGCAAAATGATATTTATTTTTTAGTTGATCAAAATTTTGCTTCATGATTTGGGGAACTTGGGGGAAAACCTCTCTTTGAAGCAGAATCAGAAACCTGTTCTTTCTCTTGTAATACTAAATATAATAGGTACAAGTTATACCCTCAACTTATAAGAAATGTTCCAAGAAACATGATATTGAAAGCTTTTCATAATTTTTTTTCACATACCTTTAAAATGTGTTGTTCAATTCTAGATGGTTATTCTATTTAAACTGCACCTCTTGCTTGGCTTCATAGCAAACCTAGGGGCAGGACAGGAATAAAGACGCAGATGTAGAGAATGAACTTGAGGACACTTGGAGGGGGAAGGGTAAGCTGGGATGAAGTGAGAGAGTAGCACTGACATATATACACTACCAAATATGTAAATTTTTGATTTATAATAATCACTTGAAAAGATGATTCCAAGTAATCTTCAAGAGTGCTTTACCATTCATTTATATCCTCATTCAACATTAAACAAATATTTTTGGGGCAGCTATATTACATTTTTGTGCTAAGATCTGGAGAGTACAGATGTGACTAAGTCATGCTCTTGTCCTCATGAAGCTCACAGTTTAATGAGAGACCCAAATAATGAAATATGTGCTATGATAAACATAAGATCACAACGTTATAGGGGCAGGGAAGAGAAATTGATTAGCTTTGCCTGAGGGAAGTGGGGAAAGTTTCACAGAGGGTATTATGTTTTATCTACATCTTAAAAATGTAGAAGAGGGGAGAACATTCACTCCAATGAGGGCAAATAGTGTGTAAAACACTATGTTACTAGGGAAGTTGCAAATGATTTTATAAGCTAATGGTGAATGATGGAGCCCAAAAATGTAGACTAGATTCACATCATTCAGAACTTTGTACACTGTACTGAGGTGTTTAAATTTTATTCTAGAATCAAAGAAGGGTTTTATCTGCGATGTGTTATGATTAGATTTGTATTCTAGATTCCAAAACTGAGCCCCTGATCTTCCCCAACTCCAAATTTGTTTCTTACAGTCTTTCCATATCTCAGTTAACTCCATCCTTCCAGATATACAAGGCTAGAATCCTTGAAGTTATGTTTGTATCGCTTTTTCTCTCATGCCCCACATCCTGTCAGGAAACCATCTAAGTTCTACCTTAAAATTATATCCACAATCTGAACACTTCTTACTCTCTTTCACTGCTACCAAGTTCACTATCATGTATTTCCTGGATTATTAAAATAGCCTATTAACTTGTGCCCCTGCTTCCACTTTCCCCCAGCCTTTCACAACCAGATTTGTTCTCAACATAGAAGTCAGAGCAATTGGGTTAAAATATTCAGATTATGTTACTCTTTTGCTCAAATCTGACCACTGACTTCTACAGGGGAGCAAAATTCGCCACCCCAAAATGTGTCTCTTTGGCATGATGATTAATTTAGGCTGATAATTTTTAAGGCCCAAACAACTCAGGAAGAATCTTTGACCTTCCCCCACTAACTGCCTAAGTGAATGTAGATAGAGGACCTGTTCCAGGAAGGGTTACCACCATAGATAAATAAACTATGAACTAGGTATGGTAAATGGGGATGAACCTAGCAAAGTCTGTTAAAATTCCTCTCTCTGTCCCATTGTCTCTGCATGGCCCAGCAAACATTTGTTTACCAAACATTTGCTTTTCCATCTCCATGTGAATTGCCTTCCTCCCCTTTGAAGTCCTAAACCACATCCCCCAACATCTTCTTTTGTTTTTAAATGAAGATGGTATTTAGGGTGAGGGTTTCAGCCATGTTGATGAATTATCAGTTTTCCTGGGTCTCTCCCACTTATCCATGTTATTAACCTTTTGTGTGATTTTCTACTGTTAACCTGTCTTATGTCAGCTTAATTCCTAGACCAGCCAGAAGAACTTAGAAGGGTAGAGGAAAACTTCTTCCTCCCTGACACTTCCCATCTTACTTAGAGTAAAAGTCAAAGTCCTTTCAATGAACTGCAAAGTCCTAAACAATCTGGGTCTCTTTTAGTTTTTTAACCTAATTGGTAACTATCCCTCCTCCCCTGTTTTCTCTTCCCCATATACATTGGCCTCCTTGCTGTTCCTAGAACATGCCACACACATTCCCACCTCGGGTGGGGCCTTTGCAGTTGCTCTTTCCTCTCCCTGGAATGCTCTTCCCATTGATACCTACGTGAGTTTTTCTCTCACCCCCTTCATTCAAAAATCACTTAAGTAATATAAGCCCTAAACAACTATTTGAAATTTCACTCCATCCTTCAATACTATTGTTCTTTCTTCCGTCTTGAATATTTTCCCCATGGCACTTATCACCTTATGGTATACTATACCATTTACTTATTTAGATCATTTATTATTTGTTTACTCCCACTAGAGTATGATCTCCATGAGGTCAAAAGTTTTCTTTGTTTGCTTGCTTTTATCTTTGCATATAACATAATTCCTAGAGTGGTGCCTGATATAGGAAGAGCTTAATAAATATTTGTGGAAAGTTGAATGAGACTCTAGAGAAGAGTGTGAATTGAGTAGAAAGAATCAGTGAGAAAAATTTTTGCAGTACTCCACAATGTTTGCATTAATAACCATTTATTGAGCTAAACATCTACCATGTATTCCACATTTTTTCTAGTTTCTTTGAAGAGTAGGAATATATGAGAAATCTCTGTATTATGTGAAATATTAAATTAGTTTCTGCCAAACTGCATGCCTATTACTTCAGGATATCTTACTTCCTGACACTGCAATCACCATTTTCAAATCTTCTAATCACATTCAATTTAACTTCCAGTTTTATCACTTTTATTTCTTTGCTGTATACTCACCTCTGTTGGTCAATTCCCTTTTTGGATTATCCATTTTTATAAAATGTTACATGGGTTTATCATTGGGAGACAGGAGGTGGCACAACTACACATTTTGCTGTCTGTGCATGAAATGAACAACAGATACATAGTGACCAATCAACAAAAAACGTTGAAAGATATGGCATGATTAATAACTGATCATAATGTGCATCTTATTTACATAGTGATCTGTGGGATGAAGAGCTAGCAGCAAAGTTTGCACTTTATGCAATTACTCATAGTTAATATAACACAGTAACAAATTTAAATTGTCATTTAGAGCTGGTGTTATTTAAACTGTGAGTAACCAGAATGTAAGCATATCAGATCCTTGCAAAGCAAGGGCTCTCCATGTGTATATGTATTTGAATATGCACGTGTGTGTGTGACTGTACGTCTGTATGTGTATTCCATAAAAGCACTATAGACATACATATGGAATATTAATGCAATTTTAGTTGTTTTAAATTTTACAAAACGATTGTCGTGCTGTATTAAATTTTGTGAGATTTTTTTTTAACCTACATCATATATTACAATTGTATAAAGTACATAAATCTGTTTCCAAGTTCTCTACCCTATTCTACTTTCTTTACCTATACCAAATACCACACATTCTTAATTACAATAGTTTCATATTAAGTTCTAATGTCTGGTAAGGCAAGTGCCCCTTCCTTGTTTTCTTAACCCATTATTCTTACTTAGAAATTTTAGGATCATCTTATTAAATTCTAAGGAACAAAGACTGCTGGTACTTTTATTCAAATGCACTGAATATGTAGTTCAATTTTAGGGGAATATGACATGTTTACTATACTAATACTTTTCCTATGTAAGCATGGTATATTTTTCTACCCATAAATCCTAACATTTGGGTTGTTATAACTATTCTTAAGATCATTTAATAATGTTTCCTTCAGAAATCATACACACCCTTTTGTTGGATTTTTTCCAGATACTCTATATTCTGTGACATTATTATAAAAGGTATTTATTAATTACATGTTCTACTTATTTATTTTAAAATCAATTTTAGTAACATATATATTTCCAATAAAAGTTGTCATTTTTTCAAATATATTGGCAAATTGTTGTTCATAACAGATCTTTGATTCTTTTAATAGAGTTATTTGTAGTAAAATGTTGTTTTGTTGTTAATATCATCTATCTATAGTGTCTCAATTATTTGGGGCCAACATTGCCACCATTTTGTCTATTTAAGTATTATTTTAGTTTGAGATATATTATAGATTACTAAATTAAATGTCACATGAAAATTAGCTGAAAAAACTGTAGTATTATGTCTGTGCTCTGCTCAGTTTTTTTTCTTTAACAGCAAAAGTCTCTCTTCTCGAAGTGACTTTTGCTTTTTATTGGGTGACTTATTTATTTATTTACTTATTTATTTATGGTTGTGTTGCGTCTTCGTTGCTGCGCATGGGCTTTCTCTAGCTGCGGCAAGCAGGGGCTACTATTCATTGCGGTGTGCGGGCTTCTCATTGTGGTGGCTTCTCTTGTTGTGGAGCATGGGCTCTAGACTCATGAGCTTTAGTAGTTGTGGCACACGGGCTTCAATAGTTGTGGCACATGGGCTCAGTAGTTGTGGCTTGCGAGCTCTAGAGCACAGGCTCAGTAGTTGTGGCACACAGGCTTAATTGTTTCGCAGCATGTGGGATCTTCCCGGACCAGGGCTCAAACCTGTGTCCCCTGCAATGGCAGGTGGATTCTTAACCACTGCACCACCAGGGAAGTCCATTTGCTTAGTTTTCAAATCTCTTCCTAAATGTGATATCTTCCTACTAACATTAACTAATATACATTTAGGACATCTACATTATTACATTTAGGACAAGGTTATCATTAACAGTAGTAGATATACATTCATTTTTTTAAAAATCTTGCTGACAATTTCAAATATTTTGGATGACTTAAAAGAGCTGAGTAGGTCTTTATTATTTTTTATCACATAATCGGCTGATGGAGAGGTTCTGTTAGCCATAGGAAAATTGTCATTTTCTGTGTTTCAGTTATGTTTGCATTATTAGTATTATCTTTAGCTTGCAGATTTTTTTTCATAATTCATTAACTGCATTGCACTGAAGACAAATGAGAGAGTATCAGTGTCAACTCTCTGCCCTGTAAAGAAGGATGAAGTGTGTTCTAGGCCAAGGGTATATCTGCAAAGTCCCTAGGCTGGAAAAGCACAAAATGTGTTCTATGAAATAAGCAGAAGTCAGTGTGTAGAGAGTTAGGAGAAACCGCTATCAGGAAAGGTGTTAGGAGCAAGTCTTTTCTCCTAATAAGAATATATTTGTCCTCAGGGATCTCATATTAGTGTTTGGCAAAAGCCTGGAAAGAGAGGATATTTTGATCTACAGCCTTACTAATCATCCCCTTAATAATGCTATGTATATCCCATTCCTTTGCAAAATTTGGGAAACAAGTACATAAATCCTATCTAGCAACTTCTGTAACACAGAATACAAAATTTCTCCTGGTTCCTTTATTCCTTGAGGTGAAAATTAAGATATTAAATGGATGTAATAATGCCTAGTCTGTAGAACAAAACAGGTGGAAATAATTAGCCAAGGTAAGTTTTCCTGCAGCAATCACTACATCATAAGGGACCTAAAATAATCCACCAGAAATTTAAGTCTCCTCCTTTCAAAACTTTCCTCCACAATGACATCTGCAAAGAAGGATTCTGGCATGAGCAATTTCTGGCAGTCGTTAATGTAGATTGAAGTAGCAAAAATAGAAACCATGAAAATTGAATGGAATATAGGTATAATCATCCAGGAAGATGATAATGAAGCTTGTATTAGGCTCAAGACAATAAGAAAATAGCAAAGAATCAGATTCCTGACAGAATAGTAAACTACCATCAATTGCTGGCTTTATACCATGAACCAAACATAGAAATTCCAAAACCAATCAACAAACAGAACCCCAAAATGCCAGAGGTGTCTTAATAAATCTGTTAATACCACCTGTGAGAATTCTGTAGCATGACAGAAGTGAACTGTGTCCTAAGTTGGGAACAGGTGGCAGGGAGAGGAGAAGTAGCTTATAATAGTTGAGGCTGGAACCATGAGTAGAAGATAGGAGTTTTGTTTAGTTTTGCTTTTTAATGTCTGTCCTTTTTATCTCTCCCACATATCCTTTGGCAGACAATTAGCTTCCCTGTCATCATTGCAAGAAAGAAAAATAGTCGGTAGGGAGGCAGTATTTCCAATATGGTGGATTAAAAGCTTGATAAATTCTCCCCGCAGAAAGCATCAATTAAACTGGATAAAATCATGGGAAACAACCACTGCTGAGCTCTGTAAGTCAACAGAAGTATAAAACAAATTGAGACATGTTTATGCAAGAAAAAATACTAAAGCTTGGATAAGAACTGTGAGTGGAAATATGTATCATTCTTGCCCAGGCCTTCTATATTCCTCCCATAGCTCAGTTGGCTCAGGAGTTCTACCAAAGCTCTCTGTGAGAGCAAAGTTGCTAGGTTTCATGACTTACCGTGACCTCATCAGAAACAGTGAATGCCAGAACACAGTAAAATGACATATTCAAAAGGGCTAAAGGAATAAAATTGTCAACCAGATATCTATACAGCAATATATAAAAAGGGTAATAAATACATCCTGAACAAATGGGAGTTTATTGCAAGAATGTTGGGTTGGTTTAACACTCAAATGTAAATCAAAGTAAGTCAACACATTAATAAACAAAAAACCCTGTATAATCATTCTCAATAGATGCAGAAAAAACACTGGACAGAATATAACAGCCATTCCAGACAAAAACTTACAGCAAACTAGGAATAGAAGGGAACTTTCTCAACCTGATAAGCGCCCTTTATGAAAAACTTTCATCTAACCTCATACTTAATGGTGAAAGATAGAATGTTTTTCCCCTAAGATCAGGAATAATACAAGGATACATGCTCTCACCACTTCTATTTAACATTGTAATGGAGGTTCTAGACAGTGCAATCAAGCATGAAAAATAAATAAATGTCATCCAGCTTGCAAAAGAAAAAGAATTGTCTTTATTTGTAGATGACATGGTCACTTATGTAGAAAATCTAATAGAATTTACAGAAAAGCTATTGGAACTAATAAGTGAGCTTAGCAAGACTGAAGGATAAAAGGTCATATACAAAAATTATTTGTTTTTCTATACACTAGCAAAGAACAAGTGGCTATTGAAATTTAAAATATACCATTTACAGTTGCATCAAAAAATAAATATTTGGTGATGACTCAGACAAAAGATGTGAAATACATGTACAAAGAAAAGTGAAAAACGTTGAGATAAATTAAAGAATGCCTAAATAAATGGAGATATATACCTTGTTTACAGTTTGGAAGACTCAATATTGTTAAGACGTTAATTCCAAATCTATCTATAGGTTCATCACAATCCCACACAAAATATCAACAGGCTTTTATCGTAAAAAATGGCAAGCTGATTCTAAAATGTATACAGAAATGCAAGGAACTAGAATTGTGAAAAAAGAGTTGTGAAAAAGTTTGAGGAATAACACAACCTCTTTTAAAGACATTATAAAGCTACAGTGACAAATGTAGTATGATATTTAAATATTGACAAAGGGATCAGTGCAACAGAGTAGAAAGACAGAAAGAGACACATATATTGAATTAATTTTTGACAAAGATACAAAGACAGTTCAGTGGAAAAAGAGTCATTTCAACAAATGCTGCTGGAACAACTGGATAACTATATGCAAAAATAAACTTCTATCCATAACCCACACCATATATAAAAATTAACTAAAAATGAATCACAGATCTAAATATAAAAATTTATAATGTTTTTAGAAAAATTATAGAAAAAAATTTGTGATCTTTAGTTAGGTAAAGATTTCTTAGACATATCTAAAGCACAAGTTATAAAAAACAAATTGATAAATTGGAATTCATTAAAATTTAAAAGTCTTATTCCAGAAAATATACCTATAACAGAACGAAAAACACCCCCAGACTGAGAGAAAATATTTGCGTATCATAGTTAATATGCAGAATATATAAATACCTCTCAAAACTTATTAAGAAAACCACAACTCAATAAATAAAGGGACAAAAGATTAGAACAGATTCTTCTCAAAAGAAGATATCTGGATGACAAAATAAGCACATGATAGTCCTAATGACTATCACTAGTCATTAAGAAATGCAAACTAAAACTACAGTGAGATAACTATAAACACCTATTAAAATAGCTAAAATTGAAAAGACTGACCATACCAACTGTTAGGATGAAGAACAAACAGAACTCTCATATACGGTTCATGGGAAAGTAAATGGCAGCCACCTTGGAAAACATTTAGGGGGTTTCTTAAAAAGTTAAACATATACCTACCATATTATCTAAGCATTCCACTCCAAGGCATTTACATAAGACATATATTCCAAATGAAGCACATGTCCATATGAAAACTTGTGTGCAAATGCTCATAGCAGCTTTATTTATAACAATCAAATGGGAAACAACCCATATGTTCTTGAATGGATAAAAATGAACAAACAGGTATATGGATAAACATATAATGGAACATATAAAAGATATCATATAAAGGAATAATACTTCACAATAAAAAGGAATGAACTAGTGATACATGCAACAGTATGGATAAATCACAAAAAATTACACTAAGGAGGCCAGACCAAAAATGGTATAAAATATGATTTCATTTATATAAAATTCTGCAAAATGCAAACTTATCTATAGTGACAGAAAGCATATGAGTGTTTGTCTGAGAAGGTGAGAAATGGGGAAGTGGAGGAGCTAGGAATTGCAAAGGAATCCAAAGAAACTTTCAGGGTTCATGGATAAGTTGACTCTCATGATTGTGGTGAAATAAAAAGGGAAGTTTATATAGATAATAGATGATAGATAGATAGTTAGATAGACACAATTTAAACATGTGCAGTTGACCTTATACCCATTATAATTCAATAAAGTTGTAAAAAATAGTCACAGGAAAATAACACAAACTATATACAAAGGTGACATTCCAGATGTATTCAAGTTCTAATTGTGAAAAGGAAAAGTATAAAAGGGAGCAGAAACATTTTAGAAATGTATATTTTTGTCTTTAAATTAGGATTGACTTCTTCAACAAGATACAAAACAGAGATATCATAAAGCAAAATAGTAAACTATTTGACCACATAAAATTTAAAGATTTCTTTTAGTGAAGAACCCCTTGGAGGAAGTTAATAGATGAAAAATTGGGGAAATTCAGTAACAGAAGGATAGCTGACAAACCCCCAAACACCTGGAGATTAAACAACACACTTACAAATAGCATGTGGGTCAAAGAAGGAATCTCAAGACAAATTTTAAAATATTTTGAACTAAATGAAATTAAAAAACACAACATACCAAAGTTTGTTAGATGCAGCAAAAGCAGTGCTTAGTGGGAAATTTTTAGCATTAAATGCATGTATTAGAAAATAAGAAAGATCGGAAATCACTCATCTAATCTTCCACTTTAGGATAACTAAAAAAAGAAGAGCAAATTAAATCCAACTCCTAGCTAATGCAATAAAAAAAGGAAAGGAAATAAGAGATATCCTAATTGTAAAGGAAGAAATAAAACTGTCTTTGTTTACAGATGACATAATAGTCTATGTGGAATATCTAAGAGAACAGACAAAAAAAACTACTAGAACAAGAAACCTTATGCAGGTTACATGACACAAGGTTAATATGCAACAGTCAATTGCTTTCCTTTATACCAGCAGTGAACAAGTGGAATTTGAAATTTTAAAAATAATACCATTTATGTTAGCATCCAAAAAAATTAAATACTTAAGTATAAGTCTAAAACATATATACGACCTATATTAGGAAAACTATAAAACTCTAATGAAAGAATCAAAGAACTATAAAAACAGAGAAATATTCTATGTTCATGGATAAGAAGACTCAATATTATCAACATATCCGTTCTTTTCACCTTGGTATACAGAGTCAATGCAACCCCAATGAAAATAACAGCTAGTTATATTTTGGATACTGACAAACTGATTCTAAAGTTTACATGGAATGGCAAAAGACCCAGAATAGCCAATACAATATTGAAGGAGAAAAACAAAGTTGGAAGAATGACACTACCTGACTTCAAGACTTACTATAAAGCTGGCAGTAATCAAGACATGGCAGACTCACAGATATAGAAAACAAACTTGAGGTTACCAAAGAGCAGAGAGAAGGGGACAAATCAGGGATATAGGATTAACAGATGCAAACTACTACACATAAAATATATACACAACAAGGATTTACTGTAAAGCACAGAGAATTATACCCAATATCTTGTAATAACCTATAACAGAGTATACTCTCCAAAAATACTGAAACACTATGCTGTACAGCTGAAACTAACACAATATTGTAAATCAACTATATTTCAGTTTAAAAAAAAGACAGTGTGGTATTGGTGAAAGAATGGACATATAGATCAATGCACAGAATAGAGCCCAGAAACAGACCCATATAAATATAGTCAATTGATCTCGAGAAAGGAGCAAAGGCATTACACTGGAGAAAAGATAGTCTTTTCAATAAATGATGCTGAAATAACTGGACAGCCACACTCAGAAAAGGAATCTAGACGTAGGCTTTACATCTTTCACAAATATTAACTCAAAATGGATAACAGACCTAAATGCAAAACTGTAAAATTTCTAGAATATAACATAGGAGAAACTCTAGATGACCTTAGATTTGATGATGACTTTTACATACAACACCAAGTCATACTCTATGAACAACTGATAAGCTGGACTATTGAAATTTAAAAATTCTGCTCTATAAAGGACACTGTCAAGAGAATGAAAAGTTAGTTCACAGACTGGGAGGAAATATTTGCAAAGATACATTGACAAAGGACTTATCTAAAATACAGAAAGAACTCTTAAAACTCGATGATAAGAAAACAACCTGGTTAATAAATGGGCCAAAGACCTTAATAGACACCTCATTAAAGAAGATATACAGATGGCAAATAAGCATATGAAAAGATGCTCCATATCATTTGTCATCAAGAGAATGCAAATTAAAACAACAATGAGCTACCACACCTATTAGGATGACTAAAATCCAGAACATTGACAACATCAAAATTTTTTGAGGATGTGGAGCAACAGGAACTCTCATTCATTGCTGGTGGGAATGTGAAATGGCACAGCCACTTTGGAAGAGTTTGGTGGTTTCTTACAAAACTAACATACTCTTACCATACCATCTGTCAATCATGCTCCTTGGTATCTACCCAAAGGAGCTGAAAACTTATGTCCACCCAAAACTCTGCACATGAATATCTATAGCAGTTTTATTCATAATTGCCAAAACTTGGAATACTGTTAAATGCTAAAAAGAAATGATCTATCGAGCCATGAAAAATGTAGAGGAAACTTAAATACACATTACTAAGTGAAAGAAGCCAATCTTAAAAGGCTACATACTGTATGATTCATTCTGGAAAAGGCAAAAACGATGGAGACAATAGAAAGATCTATGGTTGCCAAAGGTTATCTGGGAGTAAGCGATGAATAGGTGGAGCAGAAAGGATTCTTAGGGCAGTGAAACTACTCTGCATGATACCATATGGTGGACACATGTCATTATACATTTGTCTGAACCCATATAATTCACAATACCAAGAGTGAACCCTAACATAAACTATTGACTTTGGGTGACGACTTGTCAATGTACGTTCATCAGTAATAACAAATGTACCACTCTGGTGGGGGATGCTGATAATAGGGTAGGTCATGCATTTGTGGTGGCAGAGGGTATGTGGGAAATCCCTGTACCTTTTGCCCAGTACTGCTGTGAACGAAAACAGATCTAAAAATAAGTTCTATTAAAAAACTTGGAAGATAAATTTTCGATGTTAAAAGCTCACAAGGTATTATTGTATGTCTGAGATATACAATAAACTCTTGCAAATCAACAGTAAATATTTGGATTATACAACAAATAACTTGGGAAAGGCTATAAGTAGGCAAATCATAAAAGGGAAATTAAAATGGTTAACAGACATGTAAAAGTTGATTCCAACTTTGTCGCTAGACAATTACAAATTAAAACAGCAAGGTACACTGTTTTTAAAGTACACCAATAATAATGGATAAATATCAGAAAGTCTGAGAAAACCAAATATTAGCAAAAATGAAAAACATATGAAACCTCATACTCACCCAACTTGTGGGAGATAGACTGATACCAATATTCTGTTGAGTAAATTGAATTAGTAAACAAGCATACACAAAGTTTATTACTCAATCCCACTCCCAGATTCACATCCAAGAGTAATATATGCACAGACCCATAAAAGGTCTCATGTAAAGATACACATCACCGCACTCCTTGTGGAAGTAAGTGGCAACTTAGGTTTCCATTATTTGGGGAAATAGGTAAAATTTAGTGGGTACGTACTATAGAATAGTACTATGCATCAATCAGAAGTGATGAACTAAAGGTCAAATAGCAACATAATTGATCTTTGAAATATATTATTCGTTTAAAAACCAAACTATAAAACAGTGATAATTATTGTAAATAACATTTAACTGTAAGGCATGCAAATATAAACCAGTTACAAAGAAAGAGTGGTGTTAAAGCAAGTGCCTAAAAGGAGAAAGAGAAGAATGGAAGTGAAAATCAAGGAAGGCAGGAAGAAAAGGAAAAAGAAAACAGAAGTGTAATAAAACCAAAGAAGGGTCTAACAATGATGACATTGTACCATGGACTGAAATGTATGATTGATTTGACCCGCTGCATTTGATGTTCAGAAAACCCACACAAAAACAGATAAACAAATGAAAGGTCATATATGAAAACTTACATGAAGAACTGATAGAATCTGAATCATCCTTGTGCATTAAAAATGCCAGTTGCTAAAGATGACACTCAAGCTTTGAGCCTGAGTGGCAGAACAGATGATTGATTTACGGAAAGAAAAATAATTGGAGTCTATTATAATGCTTGCATTGGATATCAGGAATTCACTAAAGATAATTTTCTGTATTATAGGTGAAGAAAACACCTTTATCATTATATTCATCACAATGATGTGAATTTTCTAAATGGAATTTCTTCAAAGGTAAGAAACTACAATTTTTCTTTGATTCTCAAGTGCCTAGCATGGTGTCTGGCAATATGAAGCACTCAAGAAGTGTTCATTGAACTGAATATAAGTTTCAAAGTCATTTGTTTTGCTTATTTTATCTGTTTGTTAGTATAACATTAAAATAATGGATCCATATTTGTGCACAGAACAATGGCAATAGTTTGTCCATATTCACACAACACTAATACATCTAGTTGTAAAGATGAGAAATGCAAAGAAACTGCCACATAGTGTGGTGTTTTTGTTTTTGTTTTTGTTTTGTTTTGATTTTGGTTCTATGTGATTCAGCTAAACTAAATGATGGCTGTGAACACAGCCCAGATTTTCTACTATTGGTGCCTGCTGAGAATGTGTCAGATCAGTATGTACTTAAATAGCAGTTCCAACACTACAGAGTTGAAAAACTCCTTTTTTAAACCTCTGACTATTTACCTTCTTGAAATATGAGCAAAATTGACAGTAAATGAGAAAAGTGACCAAAGATAGTGATAAACTCTTCCTGAGCTAGTGGAGGACTTTTATACTTTGCAATTGAGGGGCTGCATGCTGTCCAGCTTTTAGGTGCTCTGAACCAAAAATGAACTACCATAAAGGATATAAGAGTTTTCTATTCCACTTGCATAACTGCTGGATTATCTTTGACCTTCAAGTATGCGGGAAACACAATTGCTATGGATTGTTAATGAGCACAGACCTCTGATTACACAGAGCAAAAGAATTTAAATTTTTTCATCTTATGCTAATAGTAAAGTGATATACATTTGTTTAAAGTTTTAATGCTTTGTGACAGGAATTCACACCTATAAGCTTCTTTATCTTTACAACAACCCAATTACAAAGAAAATAGTCATTTTATGCCCACTAGCCAAATGGGTAAACTAAGTGACAAGGAAATTAAATAGTTTTCTTCAAGTCACACAACTATTTAGGGACAGTGCTTTGGCTGGAAACTGGATTTCCTGGTATAATTCTCTACCTATAAAACATCATCTAACCATGCTTTCTCTCTGAATATTGAGTATAAAGAAAGAGTAAAAATAGAATTGCTCCTATATGTTTGCATCAGCTTCTGGTTTTCACAGGCCTGCAAACTGCTTCAATATGGATAAATTTTCAAACTCATTCTGAGTTTTTCCTAAATCTGTTGCATGCTTATGGAACTCAATCTGTTCTTTTTTAAAAAAAACCAATTTATTATGGTATGATTGACATACACAAACTTGTACATATTTGATGTATACAACTTGATGAGTTTGGAGATAAATATACATTCATGAAACCGTCACCACAGTCTATACCATAAGGATATATACCACCTTCAAAAGTTTCCTCCCACCCTGTTCATTTATTACTTTTTGTGATAAGAACACATAATGTAAGATCTATTTTCTTAGCAAATAAGTATACAATATAGTATTTTTAACTATAGGAACTATGCTGTATAGCAGATCTCTCAGACTTGTTCATCGTACATAACAGAATTTTTGTAACCTGTGACTAATACCTCTCTACATCTTCCTCTCCCCACAACCTGACAACCACCGTTCTACTCTCTGCTTCCATGAGTATTGCTATTTTAAATTCCTCATATAAGTGGTATCATATAGTATTTGTAATTCTGTGTCTGGTTTATTTCACTGAGCATAATGTCCTCCAGGTTCATCTGTGTTGCCACAAATGTCAGGATTTCCTTTGTTTATAAGACTGAATAATATATCACTTTTCTTTATCCATTCATTCATCAATGGACATTTAGATTGCTTCAACGTCTTGACTATTGTGAATAATGTTGATCCTAATTTCAATTCCTTTGGATATATACACAAAAATGATATTGCTGGATTAAATGGTAGTTTATTTTTTAAGGAACTTCCATACTGTTTTCCATAGCATCTGCACCATTTTGCATTCCCACCAACAACGTACAAGTGTTTCCTTTTCCGTGCATCCTTACCAACACTTATCTTTTATTCTATTGATAAAATTTTGTCATCTTTTGTTTAGCCATGTTAATTGATATGAGATGATAGCTCATTGTGGTTTTGATTTGCAGTTCCCTGATGATTAGTGATGCTGCCTGTCTTTTCATACACCTGTTGGCCATTTGGATGTCTTCTTTGGAGAAACGTCTATTCAGTTTCTTTGCCTATATTTTATCAGGATATTGTTATTGTTATTACTGCTATTGATCTGTATGAATTCCTTATATGTTTTGAATATTAACCCTTTTTCAGATATGTGGTTTGCAAATATGTTCTCCTATTCTGTAGATTGCCTTTTATTTTTTTTAACTTTTATTTTTGTTTGTGCAGAAGCTCTTCAGTTCGAAGTAGTTCCACTTTACTTTTCCTTTTGTTGCTTATGTTTTTGGTGTCATATCCAAGAAATTATTGCCAAGACCAATGTCAAGAATCTTTTCCCCTGTTTTCTTCTAGTAGTTTTATAGTTTCAGGTCTTATGTTTAAATCTTTAATTTATGTTGAGTTATTTTCTGTGTATGGTGTAAGATAAATGCCAATTCCATTCTTCTGCATGTGGATATACAGTTTTCCCAACACAATTTATTGAAGAGACTATCTTTTCCACATTGTGTATTCTTGGCCCTTTGTCAAAGATCAGTTTACTCTACACAGGTAGGTTTATATCTGGGCTCTCCATTCAATTAAATTGGTCTTTATGTCTGTTTTCATGCCAGTACCATACTGGTTTGATTACTGTAGCTTTGTAATATATTTTAAAATCAGGAAGTGTGATGCCTTCAACTTTGTTTTCTTGCTCAAAATTGCTTTGACTATTTAAAGTCTTCTGTGGTTTAATATGAATTTTAGAATTTTTTTCTACTTCTGTAAAAAGTGCCATTGAAATTTTGATAGGGATTGCACTGAATCTGTAGATCACTTTGGGTAGTATGGACATTTTAATAATATTAATTCTTCTAATCCATAAACATGTGGTGTCTTTCCATTTATTTGTGTCTGCTTTAATTTCTTTCGCTTGTGTTTTATGGTTGACGGTGTACAAGTCTCTCATTTCCTTGGTTAAATTTTCTCTTAAGTATTTTATTCCTTTTTATGCTACTGTAAATTTGGTTGTTTTCTTAATTTTCTTTTCAGATAGTTCATTTCTGGTGTACAGAAATGCAACTGATTTTTATGTGTTGATTTTGTATATCCTGCAACTTTACTGAATTAATTGATTAGTCGTGTGTGTGTACATGCATGAAGTCCTTAGGCTTTCCTACATATAAGATCATGTCATTGACAGAGATAATTTTACTTGCTCCTTTCCAATTTAGAGCATCAATCTGTTCTTCTGATCATCTTAATAATGTTGCTTTATTAGGTTATAGCTAAATATTTATCTGTTTCTGAAAAGCTAATCAAATCCTCATAGCAACCCTAGGAGGGAAGTTCTGTTATCTCCACTTTACACTTGAAAAAGCTGAGGCACAGGAAAAATTAAATAAATTTCCCAATGCATACAGTGAGTAATAGAAAATTCAGATTCAAATACAATCAATTACCTCCAGAACCTGCTTAGTCACTACACTATCAGGTATGAAAGTACATTATAAACTTATTTTAATTAAAACATTTTGCTATTGGTACAGGGCTTGTCAAGTTTATCTATCAAGCAAAAGAGAGGTCAGTAATAGACGTTTGCTTGTCAAAATACATGAAAGTTGAGTATGTAATAAAGGTGCCTTTAAAATCAACAGAATGGTACTGGGACAAATAACTATCCATATGGGAAAAATTATATTTATTCCTAGGACAAAGTATTCAAAAACTTAAATTCCAAATAGATTAAAGAATCAAATATTTTAAAATTCATAAAATGAATTAAAATGTATATGATATATTTATGTCCTTTAATTAGGGAAAGTATTAAGATGCAAAAATTAAGAGTCAAAGTAGAGACTGATGAATTTACATTAAATTTAAGATTTTTTTAAACAAAAGATACCACAAGGAAAGTTTAAAAAGACAACTGATAGAGCTGAAGAAAATACCTGAAATGTGTAATGAACATATATTCTTACTGAGAAATCATTAGAAACTACAAACTAAGGAGACATGCAAATAACACAATAGAAAGTGCACATTTATAAAGGATGAAAATGGTTAATAAAAGAATGCTCAGCTTCATTACTAATCAGGGAAATGAACTTTCCACATCAAGAGATACCATTTTTAATCCACTGGTTGGCAAAAAATTATATAACTTGATCATATAAAACATTAGCAAAAGTAGAAGAAACAGATTATGATATCTGACCCATTTCCAAAACCTGTCTAGGGAATTCCCTGGCAGTCCAGTGGTTGGGACTCCATGCTTTCACTGCTGAGGACCCATGTTTGATCCCTGGTTGGGGAAGTAGGATCCCACAAGCCACAAGACATGGCTAAAAAACAAACAAACAAAAAAACCTGTCTATACTATACCCTTAAGATTGTCGAAATTTGCCCACTTCTCCTCATCTTCATTACATCAACCCTAGGCTAAATTACAAATATATCTTACCTGGGTGTAGTCTACATAACATCCTCCAGACAGGTATCCTATTTTCTTCTCTTATCTCTCAACAAGTCATTCTCTATGCAGGGTCCAAAGTAATCATTTTTAAAAACACATGATTATCACTCCCTTTCCTTAAAATCTTTGAATGACTTTGTTTCATTTAGGAAAAAAATTAAAACTCTTTATCATGGTTTTCAAGGCCCTATGGGATCTCTAGCCTGTCTACTTTTTCAACTTCATCTTATACTACCCTTATCCTTGCACATTATGCTTCAAATACACTGGATTTTCTCTTTCTAGAACAAGCCAAGCTTGTCCCAATCTCAGGGTCTTTGCATCTTCTGTTTCCTTTGCCTGGAATAATCTTTTTTCTTCTTATTTGGTGTCTGGCCCAAATGTCATTTCCTAAACTAGGTCTTATCTAAACACTTTATATAATGTTAATCCCCACCACTGCTATCCGTATTATATCAGTACTTATTGCTACTTAATATAATCCTAATTATATATTGATTTGCTTATTATTTAGTTTCCCTTTTCGAATAAAAACTTAATCATAAACAAAACATCTCAATCTTCTTTTTAGCATACATAGTACCTGAAATATCATAAAAATTCAATATTTTTTTCAAATGAATAAACTGTTGATGGGAACATAACTTGATACATCCCCTTTAAAGATAAATTTTACATAAAAATATACATATTCTACCACTTAGGAATTATATTTCTCAGTGTCTAGCCAAGACAAAGGTAAGTACAAAGAATATATGTTCAAAAATGCTTATTTCACAATTGTTCACAATAGTGAAATATTTAGGGAATATTTCAATGTTCATCAATTAAAGAATGGCTAAACACTCTATGATATGTGTGCAATAAAGTTGTCTCAGCTCTAGCCATTCCATTCACATTCTAGTCAATAGAAAGGAGTAAGGAACTGAGGAAGGATCTGCCCCCTCCCTGAAAGTATACTTCTTAAAAATCACATGTAACACTTCTGTTTATATCCTATTGGCCAGAAATTAATCATATGACCATACTTGACAGCAAGGGAGACTGAGATGTGTCATTATTTTCCAGATGACCATATGCCCAGCTAATGACCAAAGTTTGTCTTATTAAGGGAAAAAAGATGGTACATTTGGGGGAACGATTGGCCACCTCTACCACAGAACAATTTTAGCATAAGCGAGTGCATTGTGGTGTCCTATGCAACATGAGAAATCCAGGAAGGAGGGAGGGAGGGAGGGAGGGAGAGGAGAGAGAGAGAGGGAGGGAGGGAAGGAGAAGGAGAGGGAGAGGGAGAGGGAGAGGGAGAGGGAGAGGGAGAGGGAGAGGGAGAGGGAGAGGGAGGGAGGGAAGGAGAGGGAGAGGGAGAGGGAGAGGGAGAGGGAGAAGGAAAGAGAGGGCACGCAAACACACAGGCTCATAGTATTGAAAGCAAATGAAGAGTTCACTGAAGAACATCCATGATAAAGGATGGCTTCATGGGTGTGCAACCAGTGTCATACAGTATCATGATATCAGAAGGACTCCATAATTAGTTTAATTCCCTGATGTCACCATTGTGAAATTCCTAACTTTTTAATAAAGGATTCTGCATTTTCATTTTGTACTGGCACCCACAAATTAAGTGGCTGGTCCTGTCCAAGACACAGATTTGCCCCTCAAGAGTTTAGCTGCTATGGATGTGATTCAGGACTTGAATTTCCTTTAATTGTTCACTTCACTTAGATTATAGAAATATCTTTTATATAAAAATAATGTGAGTTAAGGGCCAAATGTATTGAATTTTGAAGTAAAGAAACTTCAAATGACAGTATGACATTAATAACTAAAGCAACAGGAATCCTGAGGGCATCTTGTAAGGGAGCAAAGAGAAAATACGCAATGCCAGGAGAGTGAAAACAAATACATGACAGTGCTTAATGGACTTCCACCAAAATATCTTCCTTAAGAATAAAGCTAAAATTGCTTGTCTTAAAGCAGGGCAATAAATGTAGAACCAGAACTCTTCCCAGCCAGAAAATGAGTTTCCAAGTTTTCTTACAAAAGAAACTTTGTAATATTTATTTTTGTCAGATCTCTTACCCAGATCCTTTGCTTGCTTCTCTTTTACTTTGATGGTCTTGTCATCAGACTCTCCCTCCCTCTCATCCTGCATCTTAATTGAGCAGAGACAGCAAAGAAGACCTTCACTTGATTGGTTTTTCAGTTGCAAGTGATTGAGTGGACATTTCTTCTTACTTACCTTCCATTACCTAATTTCTAGTTTTTGATTCTCTCAGGAAGAATGTATCCTTATGAACTAGGCTTTGAAATTAATTCAGAGTGACCTCAGAATTTTAAAAATAGAAATTTACCTATTACTTAAAGATTGGGTAACGTTGATTAATGTGAATACACTATTGAGTATCTAAAAATAGTAACTAGTTATAAATCTTTCTTGACAAATTAGAAATGGAATTTTCATTGGATATATATGCTTATACAAACATTACTATATACAGTAACTAAAACAATAATAAACATGTATTCAGGCAGGCCTTGAGCTAAGTGTTCCTAAAACCCTAGGGTAAGTCTTATTACTATCCTTACTTTTCACATGAAGTAAATGAGACTCAGGTAAAGATATGATATAGCATGCTTAAAGCCATATTGACTTCCAAAATTCAAAAGACAGAGACTCAGGTACATGCTTTTCAATAAATGAAGGCAGAGGCTGTGGAGTTTCACCTTCAGATATTCAGAGTGTAGACTGTTTTCTCTTCACATGACAGGTGCTCAAGAAATACATGCTGAATTAGCACCATATTGTACAAAACTTCTGGAGAAACCGTTCACATTGTTGCCAAGAGAAGTGCAACACAACAGCAATATGTAACACTGAATTTCAGGACTAAGTCATAGAAGAGGGCCACCTGACACCTAGAAATATCAACCCACATTGGACAGTCAGAGAAGTAAAAAATAAAGTTCTGTTGTGTCTAAGGAAGTACTGAGATTTATTTATCACAGCATCTAGTTGTATGTTATCTATTACAGAAAAATATATTATTTTTTATTCAAACGAGAGTAAAATCTGAGACAGTAAAACTATACTCAAAGGAAAACCAATAGCCATGAATTAATTTATTAGAAAAGAAGAAACACTGAAAATAGATGAAGAAATGACAAAAGCATCCATTTAAAGTAGGTAGAAAAAGAACAACAAAATAAACCCATACCAACTGAAAGGTAATAATAAATACGGAAAAAGATGAAATAGCAAACAACCGAAATGCATAGCATTCATAATCAACGCACACTTCAGTGGCATTAAGTACATTCAGTTTTATACAACCATCACCACCATCCATCTCCAGAATTTTTGTCTTCCCAAAATGAAACTCTGTACCCATTAAACCACAACTCCTCATTCCCTCCTCCCCTAGACCCTGACACCACCATTCTTTGTCTCTATGAATTTGACTACTCTGGATACCTCATATAAATAGAATATATATGGAATCATAAAATAACTATCCTTTCGTGAATGGATCATTAAAAGTAGCACAGTGTCTTTAAGGGTCATCCATATTGTAGCATGTATCAGAATTTTCTTCCTATTTAAGGCTAAATAATATTCTATTGGATGTATATACCATATTTTATTTATCCATTCATCTATCAATGGACATTTGGGTTGCTTTTGGCTATTGTGAATAATACTGTTATGAAAACAGCTTTAAAACTAACTGTTCGAGTTTCTGCCTTCAGTTCTCTGGAATATATACCCAGTAGTGGAACTCCTGGATAATACGATAATTCTATGTACCATAAGCTGTTATTAAAGGTCCAATAAAGAGATAAAGCTCTAAGAAAAGAAGATAGAAGATAAAATTAATATTAGGGACCAGAAAGGAAATATAATCATATGTACAGAATATATTAAAAATGATAATAAATGTTATACACAATTTATACCAATAAATTTGAATTTAAAGAAGTAGGACAGAAAAACAAGATGGCGGAGTAGAAGGACATGTTCTCACTCCCTCTTGCGAGGACACAAGAATCACTACTACCTGCTGGACAGTCATCGACAGGATGATACTGGAACTCACCAAAAAAGATACCCCACATCCAAAGACAAAGGAGAAGCCACAGTGAGATGGTAGGAGGGGCACAATCACAGTAAAATCAAATCCCATAACTGGTGGGTGGGTGACTCACAGACTGGAGAACACTTATACCACAGAAGTCCACCCACTGGAGTGAAGGTTCTGAGCCCCACGTCAGGCTTCCCAACCTGGGGGTCTGGCAATGGGAGGACGAATTCCTAGACAATCAGACTTTGAAGCCAAGTGGGAATTGACTGCAGGACTTTGACAGGACTGGGGGAAACAGAGACTCCACTCTTGGCACACACAAAGTAGTGTGTGCATCAGGACTCAGGGGAAGGAGCAGTGACCCCAGGGGAGACTGGACCAGACGTACCTGCTAGTGCTGGAGGGTCTCCTGCAGAGGTGGGGGGTGGTTGTGACTCACCATGGGGACAAGGACACTGGCAGCAGAAGTTCTGGGAAGTACTCCCTAGTGTGAGCCATCCCAGAGTCTGCCTTTAGCCCCAGCAAAGAGCCCAGGTAGGCTCCAGTGCTGAGTTGCCTCAGGCCAAACAACCAACAGGGAGGAAACCCAGCCCGACCCACCAGCAGTCAAGTGGATTAAAGTTTTACTGAGCTCTGCACACCAGAGCAACAGTCAGCTCTACCCACCACCAGTCCCTCCCATCAAGCCTCTTAGATAGCCTTATCCACCAGAGGGCAGACAGCAGAAGAAAGAAGAACTACAATCCTGCAGCCCGTGGAACAAAAAACACATTCACAGAAAGATACACAAGATGAAAAGACAGAGGGCTGTGTACCAGATGAAGGAACAAGATAAAACCCCAGGAAAACAACTAAATGAAGTGGAGATAGGCAACCTTCCAGAAAAAGAATTCAGAATAATGATAGTGAAGATGATACAGGACCTCGGGAAAAAAATGGAGGCAAAGATCGAGAAGATGCAAGAGATGCTTAACAAAGACCTAGAAGAATTTAAAGAACAAACAAACAGAGATGAACAATACAATAACTGAAATGAAAACTACACTACAAGGAATCAATAGCAGGATAACAGGGGCAGAGGAACGGATAAGTAACCTGGAAGACAGAATGGTGAAATTCACTGCTGCAGAACAGACTAAAGAAAAAAGAATGAAAAGAAATGAAGACAGCCTAAGAGACCTCTGGGAAAACACTGAACACAACAACATTTGCATTATGGGGGTCCCAGAAGGAGAAGAGAGAGAGAAAGGAGAAGAGAAAATATTTGAAGAGATTGGAGTCGAAAACTTCCCTAACATGGGAAAAGAAATAATCACCCAAGTCCAGGAAGTGCAGTGAGTCGCATACAGGATAAACCCAAGGAGAAACACGCCAAGACACATAGTAATCAAGTTGGCAAAAATTAAAGACAAAGAAAAATTATTGAAAGCAGCAAGGGAAAAACGAAAAATAACATACAAGGGAATTCCCATAAGGTTAACAACTGATTTCTCAGCAGAAACTCTACAAACCAGAAGGGAGTGGCATGATACACTTAAAGTAATGAAAGGGAAGAACCTACAACCAAGATTACTCTACCTGGCAAGGATCTCATTCAGAACTGATGGAGAAATCAAAAGCTTTACAGACAAGCAAAAGCTAAAAGAATTCAGCACCACCAAACCAGCTCTACAACAAATGCTAAAACAAGTTCTCTAAGTGGGAAACACAAGAGGAGAAAAGGACCTACAAAAACAAATGCAACACAATTAAGAAAATGGTCACAGGAACATACATATCGATAATTACCTTAAACGTGAATGGATTAAATGCTCCAACCAAAAGACACAGGCTTGCTGAATGGATACAAAAACAAGACCCATATATATACTGTCTACAAGAGACCCACTTCAGACCCAGAGACAAATACACACTAAAAGTGAGGGGATGGAAAAAGATATTCCATGCAAATGGAAATCAAAAGAAAGCTGGAGTAGTTATACTCATAGCAGATAAAATAGACTTTAAAAAAAAAGAATGTTACAAGAAACAAGGAAGGACACTACATAACGAACAAGGGATCAATCCAAGAAAAAGATATAACAATTATAAATATATATGCTCCCAACATAGGAGCGCCTCAATACATAAGGCAACTGCTAACGACTATAAAAGAGGAAATCAACAGTAACACAATAATAGTGGGGGACTTTAACACCTCACTTACACCAGTGGACAGATCATCCAAAATGAAAATAAATACGGAAACACAAGCTTTAAATGACACAATAGACCAGACAGGTTTAATTGATATTTATAGGACATTCCATTCAAAAACAGCAGATTACACTTTCTTCTCAAGTGCGCATGGAACATTCTCCAGAATAGATAACATCTTGGGTCACAAATCAAGCCTCAGTAAATTTAAGAAAATTGCAATAATATCAAGCATCTTTACTGACCACAACGCTATGAGATTAGAAATGAATTACAGGGGGAACAGCGTAAACAACACAAACACATGGAGGCTAAACAACATGCTACTAAATACGAAGAAATCACTGAAGAAATCAAAGAGGAAATCAAAAAATACATAGAGACAAATGACAATGAAATCACGATGATGCAAAACCTATGGGATGCAGCAAAAGCAGTTCTAAGAGGGAACTTTATAGCTATACAAGTCTACCTCAAGAAACAAGAAAAATCTCAAGTAAACAATCTAACTTTACACCTAAAGGAACTAGAGAAAGAAGAACAAACAAAACCCAAAGTTAGTAGAAGGAAAGAGATCATAAAGATCAGAGCAGAAATAAATGCAATAGAAACAAAGAAAACGATAGCAAGGATCAATGAAACTAAAAGCTGTTTCTTGGAGAAGATGAACAAAATTGATAAACCATTAGCAAGACTCATCAAGAAAAAGAGGGAGAGGACTGAAATCAATAAAATTAAAAAGAAGTTACAACAGACACCGCAGAAATACAGAGCATCCTAAGAGACTACTACAAGCAACTCTATACAAATAAAATGGACAACCAGGAAGAAATGGACAAATTCTTAGAAAGGTATAACCTTCCAAGACTGAACCAGGAAGAAAGAGAAAATACGAACAGACCAATCATAAGTAATGAAATTGAAACTGTGATTAAAAATATTCCAACAAACAAAAGTCCAGGGCCAGACGGCTTCGCAGGTAAATTCTATCAAACATTTAGAGAAGAGCTAACACCCATCCTTCTCAAACGCTTCCAAAAAATTGCACACCCAAACTCATTCTATGAGGCCACCATCACCCTAATACCAAAACCAGACAAAGATACTACAAAAAAAGAAAATTACAGACCAGTATAACTGATGAATATAGATGCAAAAATCCTCAACAAAATACCAGCAAACAGAATCCACCAACACATTAAAAGGATCATACACCACGATCAAGTCGGATTTATCCCAGGGATGCGAGGATTCTTCAATATACGCAAATCAATCAATGTGATACACCATATTAACAAATTGAAGTATAAAAACCATATGATCATCTCAATAGATGCAGAAAAAGCTTTTGACAAAATTCAACACTCATTTATGATAAAAACTCTCCAAAAGTGGGCACAGAGGGAACCTACCTCAACATAATAAAGGCCATATGTGACAAACCCAGAGCAAATATCATTCTCAATGGTGAAAAACTGAAAGAATTTCCTCTAAGAACAGGAACAAGAAAAGGATGTCCACTCTCACCAGTATTATGAAACATAGTTGTGTAAGTCCTAGCCACAGCAATCAGAGAAGAAAAAGAAATAAAAGGAATACAAATTGAAAAAGAGGAAGCAAACCTGTCACTGTTTGCAAATGACATACTATACATAGAGAATCCTAAAAATGCCACCAGAAAACTACCATAGCTAATCAATGAATTTGGTAAAGTTGCAGGATACAAAATTAATTCACAGAAATCTCTTGCATTCCTATACACTAATGATGAAAAATCTGAAAGAGAAATTATGGAAATACTCCCAATTACCTTTGCAACAAAAAGAACAAAATACCTAGGAATATACCTACCTAAGCAGACAAAAGACCTGTATGCAGAAAGCTTTAGGACACTGGTGAAAGAAATTAAAGATGATACCAGCAGATGGAGAGATATACCATGTTCCTGGACTGGAAGAATCAACATTGTGAAAGTGACGATACTACCCAAAGCAATCTACAGATTCAATGCAATCCCTATCAAATTACCAATGGCATTTTTTACGAAACTAGAACAAATCACCTTATAATTTGTATTGCTACACAAAAGACCCTGAATAGCCAAAGCAGTCTTGAGGGAAAAAAAACTGAGCTGGAGGAATCAGACTCCCTGACTTCAGACTATACTACAAAGCTACAGTAATCAGCACAAGATGGTACTGGCACAAAAGCAGAAATATAGATCAGTGGAACAGGATAGAAAGCCCAGAGTTAAACCCATGCACCTATGGTCAACTAATCTATTACACGGGAGGCAAAGATATACAATGGAGAAAAGACAGTCTCTTCAATAAATGGTGCTGGGAAAACTGGACAGCTACATGTAAAAGAATGAAATTAGAACACTCCCTAACACCACACACAAAAATAAACTCAAAATTGATTTGAGAACGAAATGTAAGACCAGACACTATAAAACTCTTAGAGGAAAACGTAGGCAGAACACTCTTTGACATAAATCACAGCAAGATCTTTTTTGATCCACCTCCTAGAGTAATGGAAATAAAAACAAAAATCAACAAATGGGACCTAATAAAATTTCAAAGCTTCTACACAGCAAAAGAAACCATAAACAAGATGAAAAGACAACTGTCAGAATGGGAGAAAATATTTGCAAATGAGTCAACAGACAAAGGATTAATCTCCAAAATATATAAACAGCTCATGCAGTTCAATATTAAAGAAACAAACAACCCAATCCAAAAATGGGCAGAAGACTGAAATAGACATTTCTCCTTAGAAGACATACAGATGGCCAAGAAGCACATGAAAAGCTGCTCAACATCACTAATTATTAGAGAAATGCAAATCAAAAGTACAGTGAGGTATCACCTCACAACAGTTAGAATGGGCATCAGCAGAAAATCTACAAACAACAAATGCTGGAGAGGGTGTGGAGAAAAGGGAACACGCTTGCACTGTTGGTGGGAATGTAAATTGATACTGCCACTATGGAGAACAGTATGGAGGTTCCTTAAAAAACTACAAATAGAATTACCATATGACCCAGCAATCCCACTACTGGGCATATACCCAAAGAAAACCGTAATTCAAAAAGACACATGCCGCATCTTCTTTATCCATTTATCTGATGATGGACACTTAGGTTGCTTCCATCTCTTGGCTATTGTAAATAGAGCTGCAATGAACATTTTGGTACATGACTCTTTCTGAATTCTGGTTTTCTCAGGGTATATGCCCAGTAGTGGGATTTACTGGGTCGTATGATAGTTCTATTTGTAGTTTTTAAAGGAACCTCCATACCGTGGCACATATATACAATGGAATATTACTCAGCCATAAAACGAAACAAAATTGAGTTATTTGTAGTGAGGTGGATGGACCTAGAGTCTGTCATACAGAGTGAAGTAAGTCAGAAAGAGAACAACAAGTACTGTATGCTAACACATATATATGGAATCTAGGAGAAAAAAAAAAAAGGTCATGAAGAACCTAGGGGTAAGGTGGGAATAAAGACACAGACCTACCGGAGAATGGACTTGAGGATAAGGGGAGGGGGAAGGGTAAGCTGTCACAATGTGAGAGAGTGGCATGGACATATATACACTACCAAACAAAATAGATAGCTAGTGGGAAGCAGCCGCATAACACAGGGAGATCAGCTCGGTGCTTTGTGACCACCTAGAGGGGTGGGATAAGGAGGCTGGGAGGGAGGGAGATGCAAGAGGGAAGAGATATGGGAACATATGTATATGTGTAACTGATTCACTTTGTTATAAAGCAGAAACTAACACACCATTGTAAAGCAATTATACTCCAATGAAAATGTTAAAAAAAAAAAAAAAAGACACATGCACCCCAATGCTCATTGCAGCACTATTTACAATAGCCAGGTCATGGAAGCAACCTAAACGCCCTTCGACAGACAAATGGATAAAGAGGTTGGTACATATATACAATGGAGTATTACTCAGCCATAAAAAAGAATGAAACTGAGTCATTTGTTGAGACGTGGATGGATCTAAAGACTGTCATACAGAGTGAAGTCAGAAAGAGAAAAACAAATATCGCATATTAACACATGTATGTGGAACCTAGAAAAATGGTACAGATGAATCGGTTTGCAGGGCAGAAGTTGAGACACGAATGTAGAGAACAAACGTATGGACACCAAGGGGGCAAAACTGCGGTGGGGTGGGGATGGTGGTGTGCTGAATTGGGCGATTGGGATTGACATGTATACACTGATGTGTATATAATTGATGACTAATAAGAACTTGCAGTATAAAAAAACAAAAAAAACACAACTAATAGTAAACTTTCTTTGGGTTATTTGTATGGAAATATGTTAATATAAACGTTTTGGACATTACATGAAATTTCTAAAAATCATATGTTGTGGTATAATGTTGTAAGTCATAATTCTAGTTATTACTTTACAATGTGTATCTCCGAAATAATTATATTTCCTTGTCAATTTCATTATTATGAACTTTCATCAAATCTTTAACCTTGGTCATTTTTAAGTCTTTTGTCATTTACAGACAGTTCTGGGTGTACTCTGATGCTTTTGCAAAAATGTTCCTATAAAAGGGTTTCATCTTCAAGAAATTCACGGAAAAGAGTCTGACAAGTACAGGTTTCTGGTAACTGACTATACTGTTTAATGGAATGAATAAGCATTTTTAGAACTCTAATGGAAAACTGATGAATTCATAAAAGTGCTAACAAAAGATCAAAATGAAAAAAAAAATTAATTACATGGGACTGAGTGAACTGATGAGGATGATTATAATTTTTGTGACTTTCTGTTTGAATTTTTTTAAAAAGTGCACAAGGACTCAGAAGCAAAAAATATACACATCAATTTTCACTGCAAGGTGAAGGAGCTGTTACAGTGGAGGATTACTGGACTGAACATCAATATTATGACATAGAAAAAAATACATATATATATATATATATATATATGTGTCATCTTGGGCATGTTACGTTACTTCTTGTCTCATATGTAAAATGGGATAGTAGGATTATTGTTGGGAAATTATGTGAGATAGTATATGTAATGTAGAGCAGTTAGAATGGTATATGGTTCAACCAAAGACTATATATGTGTTTGCTTTCTTTGTGGTATTTTATTGTGTATATGCAATATAATTAATTTAGCTAGGTTCCCATTGATCAATGTAAAGCATTTTCAATTACTCTGCTATTCCAATGTTGTTGTCAATATCCTTACATATCCATTACCACTGGCAAATAAAAAATATTTAAAGAAGTATATACAGACATACACACACAAACACACACATGCACAAAGGAAGACAGAAAATAGAAAACAGAAGTAATTGAGTCAAAGATTTACCACTGACTCTACCCACCACCAGTACTTCCCATCAGGAAGCTTGCACAAGTCTCTTAGATAGCCTTATCCACCAGAGGGCAGAAAGCAGAAGCAAGAAGTACTACAATCCTGCAGCCTGTGGAACGAAAACCATATTCACAGAAAGATAGACAAGATGAAAAGCCAGAGGGCTAAGTACCAGATGAAGGAACAAGATAAAACCCCAGAAAAACAATTAAATGAAGAGATAGGCAACATTCCAGAAAAAGAATTCAGAATATGATAGTGAAGATGATCCAGGACCTTGGAAAAAGAATGGAGGCAAAGATCAAGAAGAAGCAAGAAATGTTTTACAAAGACCTAGAAGAACTAAAGAACAAACAGAGATGAATACAATAACTGAAATGAAAAATACACTAGAAGTAATCAATAGCAGAATAACTGAGGCAGAAAAACAGATAAGTGACCTGGAAGACAGAATAGTGGAAACCTCTGCCATGGAACAGACTAAAGAAGAAAGAATGAAAAGAAATGAAGACAGCCTAAGAGACCTCTGGGACAACATTAAACACAACAACATTTGCGTAATAGGGGTCCCATAAGGAGAAGAGAGAGAGAAAGGACCGAGAAAATATTTGAAGAGATTATAGTCAACAGCTTCCCTAACATGGGAAAGGAAAGAGCCACCCAAGTCCAGGAAGCACAGAGAGTCCCAGGCAGGATAAGCCCAAGGAGAAACACGCCAAGACACATAGTAATCAAATTGACAAAAATTAAAGACAAAGAAGAATTATTATAAGCAACAAGGGAATAACAACAAATAACATAAAAGGGAACTCCCATAAGGTTAACAGCTGATTACTCAGCAGAAATTCTACAAGCCACAAGGGAGTGGCACAATATACTTAAAGTGATGAAAGGGAGGAACCAACAACCAAGATTACTCTACCTGGCAAGGATCTCATTCAGATTTGATGGAGAAATCAAAAGCTTTACAAACAATCAAAAGCTTTACAAACAAGCAAAAGCTAAGAGAATTCAGCACCACCAAAAGAGCTCTACAACAAATGCTAAAGGAACTTCTCTAAGTGGGAAACACAAGAGAAGGAAAGGACCTACAAAAACAAACCCAAAACAATTAAGAAAATGGTAATAGGAACACACATATCGATAATTACCTTAACTGTTAATGGACTAAATGCTCCAACCAAAGGACACAGGCTTCCTGAATGGATACAAAAACAAGTCCCATATATATGCTGTCTACAAGAGACCCACTTCAGATCTAGGGACACATACAGCCTGAAAATGAGATGATGGGAAAAGATATTCCAAGCAAATGGAAATCAAAACAAAGCTGGAGTAGCTATACTCATATCAGATAAAACAGACTTTAAAATAATGTTACAAGAGACAAGGAAGTACACAACACATTGGTCAAGTGATCAATCCAAGAGGAAGATATAACAATTATAAATATATATGCACCCAACATAGGAGCACCTCAATACATAAGGCAAAATGCAAACAGGTATAAAAGAGGAAATCAACAGTAACACAGTCATAGTGGCAGACTTTGCCATCTCACTTACACCAACGGACAGATTATCCAGGAAAAAAATTAATAAGGAAACACAAGCTTTAAATGACACAATAGACCAGATAGATTTAAGTGTTATTTATGGGACATTCCATCCCAAAACAGCAGATTACACTTTCTTCTCAAGTGCACATGGAACATTCTCCAGGATAGATCACATCTTAGGTCACAAATCAAGCCTAGGTAAATTTACGAAAGTTGAAATCATATCAAGCATCTTTTCTGACCCCAACTCTATGAGTTTAGAAATAAATTACAGGGAAAAAATGTAAAAAACACAAACACATGGAGCCTAAGCAATACATTACTAAATAACCAAGAGATCACTGAAGAAATCAAAGAGGAAATCAAAAAATACCTAGAGACGAATGACAATGAAAACATGATGATCCAACACCTATGGGATGCAGCAAAAGCAGTTCTATGAGGGAAGTTTATAGCAGTACAATCCTACCTCAAGAAACAAGAAAAATCTCAAATAAACAATCTAACCTTATGCCTAAAGGAACTAGAGAAAGAAGAACAAACAAAACCCAAAGTTAGTAGAAGGAAAGAAATCATAAAGATCAGAGCAGAAATAAATGAAAAAGAAACAAAGAAAACAATAGCAAAGATCAATAAACTAAAAGCTGGTTCTTTGAGAAGATAAACAGAATTGATAAACCTTTACCAGACTCATCAAGAAAAAGAGCCAGAGGACTCAATTCAATAAAATTATAGACATGAAAAAGGAGAAGTTACAACAGACACCTCAGAAATACAAAGCATCATACGAGACTACTACAAGCAACTCCATGCCAAGAAAATGGACAACCTGGAAAAAATGGACAAATTCTTAGAAAGGTATAATCTTCCAAGACTGAACCAAGAATAGAAAATATGAACAGACCAATCACAAGTAATGAAATTTAAATTGTGATTAAAAATTGTCCAACAAACAAAAGTCCTGGCCCAGATAGCTTCACAGGTGAATTCTATCACACACTTAGAGAAGAGCTAATACCCATCCTTCTCAAACTCTTCCAAAAATTTGCAGAGGAAGGAACACTCCCAAACTCATTCTACAAGGCCACAATCACCCTAATACCAAAACCAGACAAAGATACTACAAAAAAAGAAAATTACAGACCAGTATCACTGATGAATATAGATGCAAAAATCCTCAACAAAATACGAGCAAACAGCATCCAACAACACATTAAAAGGATCATACACCACGATCAAGTGGGATTTATCCCAGGGATGCAAGGATTCTTCAGTATACGCAAATCAATCAATGTGATACACCATATTAACCAACAAAGAATAAAAACCATATGATCATCTCAATAGATGCAGAAAAAGCTTTTGACAAAACTCAACAGCCACTTATGATAAAAACTCTCCAGAAACTGGGCATAGAGGGAACCTACCTCAGCAAAATAAAGGCCATGTATGACAAACCCACAGCAAAATCATTCTCAATGGTGAAAAACTGAAAGCATTCTCTCTAAGATCAGGAACAAGGATGTCCACTCTCGCCACTATTATTCAACATAGTTTTGTAGGTCCTAGCCACGGCAATCAGAGAAGAAAACGAAATAAAAGGAATACAAATTGGAAAAGAAGTAAAACTGTCACGCTTTTTAGATGACATGATACTATACATAGATAATCCTACAGATGCCACCAGAAAACTACTAGAGCTAATCAATGAATTTGGTACATTTGTAGGATACAAAATTTATGCACAGAAATCACTTGCATTCCCATACACTAACAATGAAGGATCAGAAAGAGAAATTAAGGAAACAATCCCATTCACCACTGCAACATAATGAATAAAATACCTAGGAATAAACCTACCTAAGGAGGTAAAAGACGTGTACTCAGAAAACTATAATACACATATGAAAGAAATCAAAGATGACACAAACATATGGAGAGATATACCATGTTCTTGGATTGGAAGAATAAATATTGTAAAAATGACTATACTACCTAAAGCAATCTACAGATTCAATGCAATCCCTATCAAACGACCAACGGCATTTTTTACAGAGCTAGAACAAAAAATATCAAAATTTGTATGGAGACACAAAAGACCCTGAATAGACAAAGCAATATTGAGAAAGAAAAACAGAGCTGGAGGAATCAGACTCTGACTTCAGACTATACTACAAAGATACAGTAATCAACACAAGATAGTACTGGCACGAAATCAGAACTATAGATCAATGGAATAGGATAGAAAGCCCAGAAATAAACCCACACCACCTATGGTCAACTAATCTATGACAAAGGAAGCAAGGATATACAATGGAGAAAAGACAGCCTCTTCAATAAATGGTGCTGGGAAAACTGGACAGCTACATGTAAAAGAATGAAACTGGACCACTCCCTAACACCATACACAAAAATAAACTCAAAATGGATTTAAGACCTAAATGTAAGAGCAGACACTATAAAACTCTCAGAGGAAAACATAGGCAGAGCACTCTTTGACACAAATCATACCAAGATCTTTTTTGCCCCACCCCCTAGAGTAATGAAAATAAAAACAAAAATAAACAAATGGGACCTAATGAAACTTCAAAGCTTCTTCAAAGCAAAGGAAACTATAAAGAAGACGAACAGACAACCCTCAGAATGGGAGAAAATATTTGCAAACAAATCAACGGACAAAGGATTAATCTCCAAGATATATAAACAGCTCATTCAATATTAAAAAAACAAACAACCCAATCCAAAAATGGGTAGAAGACCTAAATAGACATTTCTCCAAAGAAGACATACAGATGGCCAAGAGACACATGAAAAGCTGCTCAACATCACTAGTTATTAGAGAAATGAAAAGCACAACTACAATGTGCTATCACCTCACACCAGTTAGAATGGGCATCATCAAAAAAATCTACAAACAACAAATGCTGGAGAGGGTGTGGAGAAAAGGGAACACTCTTGCACTGTTGGTGGGAATATAAATTGATACAGCCACTATGGAGAACAGTATGGAGTTTCCTTAAAAAACTAAAAATAGAATTACCATACAACACAGCAATCCCACTACTGGGCATATACCCTGAGAAAACCATAATTCAAAAAGACACATGCACCCTAATGTTCATTGCAGCACTATTTACAATAGCCAGGTCATAGAAGCAACCTAATGCCCTTCGACAGATGGATGGGTAAAGTAGATGTGATACGTATATACGATGGAATATTACTCAGCCATAAAAAGGAACAAAATTGGGTCATTTGTAGAGACATGGATGGACCTAGAGACTGTCATACAGAGTGAAGTAAGTCAGAAAGAGAAAAACTAATATCGTATATTAATGCATATATGTGGAATCTAGCAAAATGGTATTGATGAACCGTTTGGAAGGCAGAAATAGAGACACAGATTTAGAGAACAAACGTATGGACCCCAAGGGGGGAAAGCAGTGGAGGGGGTGGTGGTGGGATGAATTGTGGATTGGTATTGACATATATACTCAAATATGCATAAAATAGATAACTAATAAGAACCTGCTGTATAAAATAATAAAATAAAATTCAAAAAAAAGGTTTACCACTAGATATATAGCAGTTCCAGACTGTCTTATAGGTGAACATTATTAAAACACAGAATTCTCTGTGCTTCAACATTCTGTCTGATTATATAACAAGAGTTACAGCCACTATCTCATACTATAAAACTGATAAAATCTTAATAACCGAAGATAGTTCAAGCATATTTACAATCTATATATTTTTTCTTGACTTATTATATAGGCTAAAATTTATGAATATTAGAAACATAAAATGATAATTATTTATAATCAATATGACTGTTTCTTTAGAACATTCAAGTAAATGAACTGAAAAAAACATTAGACTAATAAGGAGATCAAGTAGTTATCCAAATACAAAATCTACATAAAAAAATTAATAGTATTACTTTATAATATCAGTAACCATTTAGAAAATGTCATGAAAATGATCCTATTTCCAATTACAACAAGTATATAAAATATATTTGGAATTTTAACTTAGACCAGAATAAATGAAAACATGTACCATGATTCTGGTTAGGAAGGCACAACATTGTAAACAGCTTATAAAATGTATGTGAAAGATAATTTGAATGAGAATAGCAAAGAAGGAGGAAGAGAAGTAAGAAGGAAGTAATTCCCTGTGAAAACAGACTATGTTAACTTATTAAAGAGAATGATGTAATAATGACTTACAGATGAGCTATAGGTCAATAGAAGAAAGTAGAGATTCCAGAAACCAACCAACATATGTATGGAAAGTGAGTATATTGTAAAGATACAAAGGAACTTGTCAATAACTATTGCCTGGGCTACTGGCTATAAATTTAGAGGGGGAAAAAGCAAATACATGCATACATTTCAAATGAACAAAAACAGACTTGAAATAATAAGTTAGGGCTAGAAATAAATACAGAAACAACACTGATTTTAAAAATCATGAACAGGTTAGAGAAGGACTTCTTGAGCCACAAAAGCAAGAAACACAAAGGAAAGTTCTGACAATACTCTCTATATGCAAATTTTAAAATTATTATTCTAAAAAATCCATAGGTAAAAATAAATGGCAAATTCAGAGAAAAATATCTGCAGATAAAAATATTTGTTTCATATAATAATAAAAATATTTTACAAATAAAGAAAAAGGGATAAACAACTCTAAAGATGAGAGAAGAAGAAATATGAATGGGCAAGTCACAGGGATAAAAATGGTGGTAAAACATATGAAAAATAATATTTCTCACTGTGAGGAAAACACAACTTAAAATAACATTGAGAAGAGTGTACTTCTGGAATGGTGGCATGAGGAGATATTTTTATCCTATGCCTAGTGAATAAAACATAACTGGTGAAAATTATAAAAAGAAAAAATTTTTAATCTCTTAAAATTGCCCTAAGAGCATACAGTTAACTTATTTGACTTATAGTTTCTATATTTGACAAAAACATTCATTCAAGAAATTCTACTAAATTTCTGTAAGAACACTGAAAGTCTGTTGCATTTCAGCTAATACCTACACCCTCCCTCCCTATTCCCCCAGCACAGTGTAATGGAAGCTCTCAAACAAATGAGTGCAAGGTAAAACAAAGAGCTCTCTACCTGCCCCTCAGTTCCCAATCTAGGAGTATGGTATCTCCCTTGGAGGGGCAGGCTGCCAGTATTCCTGATTTCTCAAAGTTCTATGTTGGAGAGTCTGTTTTTCTGAGCAAGTACAGCTGAGAGGTTTCAGCTCCTTTTCTCTAACCAGCTACCACTCATAGAGTAGAAGTTGCACTCTAGTTATGGCAGGCTGAGAAAACTGGTCCCCAATTACCTGTGCCCATCTCGCTTGGAGAACATTGATTTCACACCAGGAGAAGCAAGTTAAGAAGACCAAGGTCTATCATCTTTACCCAGTGCCCCAGTCAAAGATAAAAGGTATCACTCCAAGAGAAGCAGATCACTGTTCTTGCCCCCAGCCATGGAGTACTGGTACAGAGACTGTACCTAGTGAGAGCGGCAGGCTTTAAGAACACAGAGGGTCACAACAACTGACAGTATTTGTAACAGAGAGTGCAGAACTTCGAGCCAAATGACAAGGTTGAAAATAATGGAGATTTTGGTTCTGAGCAGTTAAGAGGCAACTGAGAACTGTGTGCAAACAACAAGCAAAACAGCAAACCAACTATAATTTTACCAGAGAGAACCAGGGAATGAGAAAGATAAGAAGAGTCCAAAACAAGCCTCAAAGATTGGCCTTAAAGACTATCTGTGAAGAGACCTAGATTAAATTGGATCAGACTGTGGAATAAATGTGTACCAGAGCACTATCCAAAAAAACAGCAATTTGTTACAATTAGTGGCAGTTAAGAGATGAGTGTGATACCAATAGAGAGAAACCAGCTAGAAAGTTAACAGGGAGATCAGGGAAAGAGAGAGTCAAAGAGAGCCATGCAAAAACTCAAGTCATCCCTGGAGGAGGGAGGAGAGGTCAGCATAACTGTGCATATGCCCATAAGCTCTCTGAGGAGTGACATCAGAGGCTGCACACTGCAGAAGGAACAGACTTCCCTGAAGTGTGTCACTGAATAAACAAACAAGAAAACAACAAAATCAGCAAGCTTCTGGAGGTACATGAGTGGGATCAGTATCCAGAATTGTTGCTACAATATATTATCTAAAAAGCCCAATTTTCAATAAAAATTATGAGAAATACAAAGAAACAGGAAAGTGTGACTCATACACAGATCATACTCAGGCAACAAAAACTGCCTGTGAGAGGGCCCAGATGTATGACAACACATAATATCAAAGTTTCCATTATAAATATATTCACATAACTAAAGGAACTCATGCTTTAAGAAAAAAGGAAGGTATAATGACAATGTCTCATCAAATAGAGAATATCAATAAAGATACAAAAATTATATAAAGAACCAAATGAAAATTATGGAGTTGAAATATACAATACTTAAATAAAAAGTCAATAGAGACACTCAAGAGTAGATTTAAGCTGAATTAAGTATACATTGGTGAACTTGAAGACATAAGTAGAAACTAAACAATCTGAAGGAGAGAAAAAATAAAGGAAAATGAACAGAACCTCAGAAAAAATGCAGAATGCCATTAAACACATGAAGATATGTGTAAGAAGATTACCAGACATAGAATAAAGAGAAAGTGGAAGAAAAATACATGAAGAAATAATGGTTAAAAACTTACTAAATTTTATTTTAAAATGTACACATCCAAGAAGCTCAACAAATTATAAGCAGGATAAAAGCAAAGTTATCCACACTCAGACAAATCATTATCAAGATACGTAAAGAGAAAATCTTGGGGTTTTTATTGAAGTATAGTTGATTTACAATATTACATTAGTTACAGGTGTACAGTATAGTGATTCAGTATTTTTTACAGTTTATACTCCATTAAAAGTTATTTTAAAATAATGGCTATAACTCCCTGTGCTATATAATATATCCTTGTTGCTTATCTATTTTATACACAGTAGTTTGTATCTCTTAATACCCTACCCCAAACAGGCCTCTCCCCTCATGCTTCTCCTCTCTGGTAACCACTAGTTACGGGTCTGTTTCCGTTTTATTTTGTTTGTAAATATACATTTATTTGTACTATTTTTCAGATTCCACATATAAGTGATATACACTCATTGTGTTGCCATTTTCCTTGACGTACACAGTGAATACCTTAGCAAGGAACTATAAAATACAGAAAAAGACCCAATTAGAAAGGAAAACTTCAATAGCTGAAATATAAAACAAACTAGAAGGCAAGAATAGCAGACTAAGTGATACAGAAGAACACATAAGTGATCTGGAAGACAGAATAATAGAAATCACCAAATCAGAAGCAAAAATAAAACAAATTTTAAAAAATGAAAACAATTTAAGAGATTTGGGGGATAACATTTAGCATACCAATGTTCACATTATAGGGATACAGAAGGAGAAGAAGAGAGAAGGGGTTAAAAAAATGTATTTGAGGAAATTAAGGTTACAGACTTCCCATACATGAAGAAACAGAAGCATAGAGGGTCCCAAACAAGATGAACCTAAACAAATCCACACCAAGACATAAAATGAAAATGGCAAAAGTTAAAGAGAGAATTGGGAAGGCAGCAAGAGAAATACAAAGAGTCATATACAAGGGAACCTCCATAAGGTTATCAACTGATTTTTCTGCAGAAACTTTGCAGGCCAAAAGGGAGTGACATGGTATATTCAAAGTACTGAAAGGGCAAAACCTGCAACCTAGAATTCTCTACCCAGCAAGATTATCATTTAGAATAAAAATACAAAGAACTTCTCAGAGAAGCAAAAACTAAAAGAATTCATCAATACTAAGCCTACCCTAACAGAAATGTTGAAACATCTTCTATAAACGAACAAGAAGTGAGAATTTTGAGGAAACAGAAAATCCCACTAGAAAAAGCAAATGTATAGTAAGGATTAAGGATCAACCACTTAAGTCGATACAAAGATTAAAGGACAAAAAATTGTAAAAGGAACTATAACTAAAATAAACAGTTAAGGGATAAGCTTGAAGATGTAAAATATGACATCAAAAACACAAAATGTGGGGGAAGGGAGTAAAAAGTGTAGATCTTATGTATTTGAATTTAAATGACTACTAGTTTAAAACAGGTAGATGTAATTTTGGATCAACATATATGAACCCATGGTAACCACACACCAAAAACCTACAATAGATACACAAAAACTAAAAAGAAAGAAACACAACCATACTATAAAAAAAAATCATCAAACCACAAAACGAAAAACAAAATGAAGAAACAAACAGGGAAGAACTAAAGAAACAACCAGAAAACAAGTCATAAAGTGGCAATAAGTACATACCTATCAAGAATTATTTTAAATGTCAATGGGCTAAATGTTCCAATCAAAATACATATGGTGTGGGCTTCCCCGGTGGCGCAGTGGTTGAGAGTCCGCCTGCCGATGCAGGGGATGCGGGTTCATGCCCCGGTCCGGGAAGATCCCACATGCCACGGAGCGGCTGGGTCCGTGAGCCATGGCCGCTGAGCCCGCGCGTCCGGAGCCTGTGCTCCGCAACGGGAGAGGCCACAGCAGTGAGAGGCCCGCGTACCGCCACAAAAAAAATACATATGGTGGCTGACCGGACAAAAAAAAAAGACATTTCTATCTGCTGCCTACAAGAGACTCACTTCAGAGCTAAAGACACAGACTGAAAGTGAGGTGATGGAAAAGGATTTCATGTAAATGGAAATGACAAGAAAGCAGAAGTAGCAATACTCATAAAAGGCAAAAAAGACTTTAGAACAAAGGCTGTAACAAAGAGAAAATTCTTGGAAGCAGCAGGGGAAAAAAAGACACTTTACATACCAGGGAAGCACAAAATATTAACAGCTAACTTTCGACTTAAAAAAAAATGGGGGCCAGAAGGCAGTGAGATGACATTCAGCATGCTAAGAGAAAAAAAAACCTGTCACCCACGAAGCATATATCTAGCAAAACCATCTTTCAGAAATGAAGAGGAGGTAAAGCTGATCCTAGATAAGCAAAAATTGACAGGTTGTTTTTTTTTCCTGGCAAACCCACTACAGGCTGAAAGAAACATCACACAACAGTTCAAATCCATTTGAAAAAACTGAGTGTCATTATAGGTAATTATTTTGGAAAAAAAGACAATATAATTACATATATCCCTCTCTTGCCTTGTCTCAACTAATTTAAAAATTAATTGTATAAGCCCAGAACCAGATGGCTTCACAGGCAAATTCTATCAAACATTTAGAGAAGAGCTAACACCTATCCTTCTCAAACTCTTCCAAAATATAGCAGAGGGAGGAACACTCCCAAACTCGTTCTACGAGGCCACAATCACCCTGATACCAAAACAAGACAAAGATGTCACAAAGAAAGAAAACTACAGGCCAATATCACTGATGAACATAGATGCAAAAATTCTCAACAGAATGCTAGCAAACAGAATCCAACAGCGTATTAAAAGGATCATACACCATGATCAAGTGGGGGTTATTCCAGGAATGCAAGGATTCTTCAATATACGCAAATCAATCAACGTGATACACCACGTTAACAAATTGAAGGAGAAAAACAATATGATCATCTCAGTAGATGCAGAGGAAGCTTTCGACAAAATTCAACACCCATTTACAATAAAAACCCTGAAGAAAGTAGGCACAGAGGGAACTTTCCTCAACATAATAAAGGCCATATATGACAAACCCACAGCCAACATCGTCCTCAATAGTGAAAAGCTGAAAGCATTTCCACTAAGATCAGGAACAAGACAAGGTTGCCCACTCTCACCACTCTTATTCAACACAGTTTTGGAAGTTTTAGCCACAGCAATCAGAGAAGAAAAAGAAATAAAAGGAATACAAATTGAAAAAGAAGAAGTAAAGCTGTCACTGTTTGCAGATGACATGATACTATACACAGAGAATCCTAAAGATGCTACCAGAAAACTACTAGAGCTAATCAATGAATTTGGTAAAGTAGCAGGATACAAAATTAAGGCACAGAAATCTCTGGCATTCCTATACACTAATGATGGAAAATCTGAAAATGAAATTAAGAAAACACTCCCATTTACCATTACAACAAAAAGAATAAAATACCTAGGAATACACCTACCTAAGGAGACAAAAGACCTGTATGCAGAAAACTATAAGACATTGATGAAAGAAATTAAAGAGGATACAAACAGATGGAGAGATATACCATGTTCTTGGACTGAAGAATCAACATTGTGAAAATGACTCTACTACCCAAAGCAATCTATAGATTCAATGCAACCCCTATCGAACTACCACTGGCACTTTTCACAGAACTAGAACAAAAAATTTCGCAATTTGTACGGAAACACAAAAGACCCCGAATAGCCAAAGCAATCTTGAGAACAAAAAATGGAGCTGGAGGAATCAGGCTCCCTGACTTCAGACTATACTACAAAGGTACAGTAATCAAGACAGTATGGTACTGGCACAAAAACAGAAACATAGATCAATGGAACAGGATAGAAAGCCCAGAGATAAACGCACACACATATGGTAACCTTATCTTTGATAAAGGAGGCAAGAATATACAGTGGAGAAAAGACAGCCTCTTCAATACGTGGTCCTGGGAAAACTGGACAGGTACATGTAAAAGTATGAGATCAGAACACTCCCTAACACCATACACAAAAATAAGCTCAAAATGGATTAAAGATCTAAATGTAAGACCAGAAGCTATCAAACTCTTAGAGGAAAACATAGGCGGAACACTCTATGACATAAATCACAGCAAGATCCTTTTTGACCCACCTCCTAGAGAAATGGAAATAAAAACAAAAAGAAACAAATGGGACCTAAGGAAACTTCAAAGCTTTTGCACAGCAAAGGAAACCATAAACAAGACCAAAAGACAACCCTCAGAATGGGAGAAAATATTTGCAAATGAAGCAACTGATAAAGGATTATTCTCCAAAATTTACAAGCAGCTCATGCAGTTCAATATCAAAAAAAACAAACAAACCAATCCAAAAATGGGCAGAAGACCTAAACAGACATTTCTCCAAAGAAGATATACAGATTGCCAACAGACACATGAAAGAATGCTCAACATCATTAATCATCAGAGAAACGCAAATCAAAACTACAATGAAATATCATCGAACACTGGTCAGAATGGCCATCATCAGAAAATCTAGAAACGGGCTTCCCTGGTGGTGCAGTGCTTGAGAGTCTGCTTGCCAATGCAGGGGACACGGGTTCGAGCCCCGGTCTGGGAAGGTCCCACATGCCATGGAGCGGCTGGGCCCGTGAGCCATGGCCACTGAGCCTGTGCGTCCAGAGCCTGTGCTCCGCAACAGGAGAGGCCACAACAGTGAGAGGCCCACGTACCGCAAAAAAAAAAAAAATCTAGAAACAATAAATGCTGGAGAGGGTGTGGAGAAAAGGGAACACTCTTGCACTGCTGGTGGGAATGTGAATTGGTACAGCCACTATGGAGAACAGTATGGAGGTTCCTTAAAAAACTAAATAGAACTACCATATGACCCAGCAAGCCCACTACTGGGCATATACCCTGAGAAAACCATAATTCAAAAAGAGTCATGTATCAAAATGTTCATTGCAGCTCTATTTACAATAGCCCGGAGATGGAAACAACCTAAGTATCCATCATCGGATGAATGGCTAAAGAAGATGTGGCACATATATACAATGGAATATTACTCAGCCATAAAAAGAAATGAAATTGAGCTATTTGTAATGAGATGGATAGACCTAGAGTCTGTCATACAGAGTGAAGTAAGTCAGAAAGAGAAAGACAAATACCGTATGCTAACACATATATATGGAATTTAAGGGGAAAAAATGTCATGAAGAACCTAGGGGTAAGACAGGAATAAAGACACAGACCTACTAGAGAATGGACTTGAGGATGGGGGAGGGGGAAGGGTAAGCTGTGACAAAGCGAGAGAGAGGCATGGACATATATACACTACCAAACGTAAGGTAGATAGCTAGTGGGAAGCAGCCGCATAGCACAGGGAGATCAGCTCGGTGCTTTGTGACCGCCTGGAGGGATTGGATAGGGAGGGTGGGAGGGAGGGAGACGCACGAGGGAAGAGACATGGGAACATATGTATATGTATAACTGATTCACTTTGTTATAAAGCAGAAACTAACACACCATTGCAAAGGAATTATACTCTAATAAAGATGTAAATAAATAAATAACCCCCCCAAGAAAAGAATGTGAATATTCCTAATACGACTGAACAGTATACTTTAAAATTAAAATGGTAAGCATTATGTCATGTGTTCTTTGCCACAATAAAAATTTTAATTAAAAAACAATTGAAAATAAGATAAATATAATAAAGTCTATAAATATATACTTGCTCTCCTTTCTCGCATTTTTAAAAATACATAAATACATATACATTTGGAATAAAACAATATATTTTAGCTTTTAACATATATGGATGTAACATGTATAACAATAACAGCACAACAGAAGTGTAAAAGGTGAATAAAGGTATATAGAAGTAAACTTTCCATGTATCAATGGAATTAGGTTAATATAAATGTGAAGTAGATTCTGATGTTAACACATATGTACGTCCTAGAGTAACCACAAAGAAAACACATTTTGAAATACTGAAAAGATTATTAAGGGAATTAAAATGTTATACTAGAAAAAATTCACTTAATGCAATGAAAAATGAAAGAGGAACAGTGGAACAAAAAGACATGCGATATATAGAAATAAAACATGAAATGGTAAATATATGTCCAAATATTAATAATAACTTTCAATTAAAATGAGTTAAATGATCCACTCCAAAGGAATAGAAAGCTGAAGAGTGATTTCCCCAAAATGGAAGAGCAGGAAACCCCAGCCTCCATATCCCTCACAAAGATCAACAATAAGACAGCTATCCATGAAGAAAAACAGCTCTACGAGAGCTCAGGAGTCTACCTAAGCAACTGCTGCAAGACTCTGTGTGTGTGTGGGGGGGGGGAACACCTGAGAATTAACTATACAAAAAGGGAAGGAGGAACAGCTTCATTTTGTCTGCATCATCCCATCCCTCCGACCAACACTGCTCACACCAATAGAGAACTCCCCATCTAGAAACAGCTCCGCTCACCAGGAAAGGGAGAGCGCCAGTTGGGGCATCACACGAAGGACTTCTTTCAGTTTCACCCCAGCCAGAGACCAGCAAAGCTGAGATATATAGAGATGGCTAGGAATAAGGAAGCAGAGCAGAGGATACCAGCATCAGCCATGCAGCGGGACTGACTGCTATTCTCAGTGACCTGCACTGCAGAGGATCCCAGCAGCTTTCTCCATCGAAGAAACAGCCAACACAACCACCACAGAACCCCTGCAAATTTCACTAGTTTTCACCCCACAGGTATTTGTGTTCTCAGCTGCCAGCCACCTGAGTCCTTTCCTACTCTCTCCTCCACACCAGAAAGCAAGATGTGCACCAACAGCTAGCCAGACCTCTCCAGCTTTTTGAGTTCAAGATGCCAGCCTAGACCCATACAGTGCCCCCCACCAAAATGTCTGTGCTTGGGCCAGCTGTGAAGCTGCACACCAGCAGCTTGATGCCCATTACCAACCTCCACTGCTTAATGTGCACTGTGATGAGATCCTGCGGCCAAAAAAGCGCATCCTGTCACTGTCCTACACCACTAGACTCACCAGCAGGTAGCCCCTCCAGCTGTGTACCTGTACGCCCCCAGCCCAACTCCAGACACCAGCTTCCACTGTCCTGTGCCTGTGGCAAGACCCTGCAGCCACCACAGTGCATACCAGAAGCCAGGGCCCCCGCAGCTGCTTGTGGGTCTGGCTCTGTCTCCTGTAACTGTCTTACATCTCTGGGCTCACTTGCAGCTGTCTCCTGTAGTTGTGCACCTGAACATCAGGCCTGACTCCCGTCACTGGCCTCCATTGCCCTATGTGCCTTATGTGTGCCCATGGCAAGTAGCGCACACGCACAACCAAGGTGCACACAGTTGCTTTGGGGGCCAGGTTCAACGCTACTTCCTTCACTGGCCTACACCGCTGGGCTCGCCTGTAGCTAGCTCCTCAAGTTATGCACCCGCGCACCCCCAGCCTGATTACTTTGTTTGCCTCCACTGCCATGCATGTGCCCATGGGGAGACCCTGCAGCCCCAGGAGTGCATGCCGATAGCCAGGGCCCCAAAACTCCTTGTGGGCCTGGCTCAAACCCCTGTCTCCAGTCACTGACCTGCTCTTCTGGGCTTGCTTGCAACTAGCCACTTCAGCTGTATACCTGCACCCTGCTGTCCCAACTCCTGTAACCAGCTTGCACCGCTGTGCACACACCTGTGGCAAGACCCTGCAGCCACAAGGGTGCATGCTGATGGCCAGGGCCCCTGCAGCTGCCAGTTCATCCACAGTTGGCCCTGGCTTCCACTACTATGTGTGTCTCTGTAACTGCCACTGTACCTGCCACTACACAGACATCTGCAGCTGACTCCAAGCCAACTGTGTGCATACCACTGGCTCCAGACTTAGCTGCTGTCTGCCCTGCTTGCTGGCTGATGCATCTGGTGGCAATCACTGAATACCTCCTGCAGCACTTACCAAGACCACTCAGTTGTTGATACTGTGCACCCTGACACACTGAACTAAGACATCATGCCCCTCTGGTCCTGGAGAGGTTATGCCTGCACTTGGTACCCTGTGCCACTAAACCTGGAGTCACAGCATGCTCTAGTGTCCCTCAACTGCAGGTGAATGTCTTTCCTTACCAAAGTCGATCCATAATAATTGGAAGGGGAGACTGCTTCTTCAAATGTGCCTACATCTACACAAAGCTATGGAAGAATCACAAAGAATCAGGGAAACATGACACCACCAAAGGAACCCAGTCAACTTTTAGTAACTGGTCCAAAGAAACAGAGATACAGGAATTGCCTAACAAAGAATTCAAAATAATTGTTCTAAAGATACTCAGAGAGCTACAAAAGAACAGAAATAAATAATTTAATGAAATCAGGAAAACAATACAGAACAAAACAACAAGTTAAACACGGAAATGGAAAGCATAAACAGGAATCAAACAGAAATTTTGGAGCTAAAGAACACAATGACTGGGCTTCCCTGGTGGCACAGTGCTTGAGAGTCCGCCTGCCGATACAGGGGACACGGGTTCGTGCCCCGGTCCGGGAAGATACCACATGCCTCAGAGCGGCTGGGCCCATGAGCCATGGCCGCTGAGCCTGCGTGTCTGGAGCCTGTGCTCCGCAATGGGAGAGGCCACAACAGTGAGAGGCCCGCGTACCGCAAAAAAAAAAAAAAAGAATACAATGACTAACTGAAGGATTCAATACAGAGCTTCTATAGCTGACTGGGCCAGGCAGAATTTTTAATACTTTTGTCTTCTTTTTTATATTAGAGTTAAAAGTAATTTATGTACCAATATTCCAGTTTAGAGTACTCTGAATTTGACTATATAATTACCTTTACAGTAAGTTTTATACTTTCATATGTTTTCATGTAGCTTATGAGTGTCCTTTGATTTCAACTTGAACTACATTTAGCATTTCTTGCAGGGCAGGTCTAGTGGTGATGAACTCCCTGAGCTTTTGTTTATTTGGGGATGTCTTTATGTTTCCTCATTTTGGAAGGACACTTTTGCTGGGTATAGTAATCTTTTTTTCCTTTCAGTATTTTGAATATATCATCCCATTCTGTCCCAGCCTGTAAGGTTTCTGCTGTGAAATCACTCATAACCTTATGAAGGTCCCCTTGTATGTGATGAGTCCCTGTTTTCTTGTTGTTTTCAAAATCCTCTGTCTTTGTCTTTGGACAATTTCATTATGTGTCTTGTTGAAGAGCTTTTAATGTTCAGCCTAGCTGGGGTCCTTTGGGGATCTTGGATTGGGATGTTCATTTCTCTCCCCAGATTTGGAAAGTTTTCTGTTATTTTTTTAAAATAAGCTTTCTGCCCCTTTCTCTTTTTCTGCTCCTTCAGCAACTCCTATATTGAATATATTGCTTCTCATTTGTTTTCTATTTCTTCCTCTGACTGAATAGTTTCAAATGATGTGGCTTTGAGCTTGCTGATTCTTTCTTCTGTTTGACTGTGTCTGCTTTGAAGCTCTCTATTGAATTTTTCAGTTTTGTCATTATGTTCATCAGCTTCAAAATTTATTTGGTTCTTTTTAATAATTTCTTTCTTGAACTTCTCATTTTGTTTATGTACTGTCTTCCTGATTCTGTTTTCTAACTCTGTTTCTTGTAACTCATTGAGCTTCTTCAAGATAATTATCTTGAATTCTTTTTCAGGCAGTTCTTAGATCTCCATTTCTTTAGAGTCAGTTACTGGTGCTTAATTTTTTTCCTTTGATGGTTTCATGTTTCCCTGATTCTCTGTGATCCTTGTAGCCCTGCATTGGTGGTATTACACATTTGAAGAAGTAGGCATGTTTTCCATTCTTTATGGACTGGCTTTGGCAGGAAAATCCTTTCACCAGTCAGCCTAGCCAGACATTCTGGGCAGGCTGGCTGGAATGGTCCATGGGTAGGCCTTCTGCTGGAATCTGTGTGTAGACAGGCCTGGTGCCTGGATCCTCAAGAGCCAGCCTGGCACTCAGGTTTGCAGCAGCAAGCCTCATTCCTGGGTCTTGGAGCCTAGGCCCATGGGGCCAGCCTATTTCTATGATCTACTTGGATTGGTCTGGAACCTGGGTCTGATAGGGTGGGCCTGGAGCCTGGTTCCACAGGTGTGGACCTGGACCATGGGTCCTTGAACCTGTGTCCATGAGGATCAGTCTGATTCCATGATCTACAGGGGTTGGTCTGGAGCCTGAGTCCATGGAAGAAGGCCTAGAGCCTGGGTCTGCAAGAGTGGGCCTAGACACTGGGCTTGTAGGTGCCAACCTGGCATTGAAGCAGACCTAGAGCTTGAGTCCACTGAGGCAGGCCTGTCTCAAAGTATTTTTTGATTTCACTTGTAAATTCTTCTTGACCCACTGGTTGTTTAAAGAGTATATTATTTAATTTCCATATATTTGTGAACATCCAGCCATCTTTCTGTTATCGATTTCTAGTTTCATTTCATCATGGTCAGATAATAACTTTGAATGACTTCAATATTTTAATTATACTGAGACTTGTTTTATTGCCTAACAGAGGATCTATCCTGGAAAACATTCCACATACATTTGAGAATACGTGTATCTTGCTGTTGGGTGGTGTTCTCTGTATATGTTTCATTGACCTAATTTTTATATTGTTATCTGGATATTTTAATTATTAACTAAAGCTCTGTTTAGTTACTCTAACCATTATTAAAAATGGGGTGTTAATGTTTCCAACTATCATTATAGACTGTATTTGTCCCTTCAAACCTGTCAATTATTTGCTCTAAACTTTTGGGTATCTGTTCTTTGGTACATATATGTTTACAAATGTATTTTCTTGAAGGGTTGAAACTTTTATTAATATGTAATGTCCTTTTTTTCTTGTAGCAGTTTTTGGGTTAAAGTATTTTTGTCTGATATTAGTATACCTACCTCAGCTCACTTTTGGTTACTATGTGCATGGCATATATTTAATCCATCCTTTCATTTTCATTTCATTATCCATCCTACCCATTTTCCATTTGCGTCTCTGGGTATAAAATGAGTCTCTTGTAGACAGCATATAGTTGAAACATTCTTTTCATCCATTCTAACAATCTCTGCTTTTAATTAGAGAGTTTAATCCTTTTACATGTAATTATCAGTAAGGAAGGACTTTTGCCATTTTCTTATTTCTTTTCTATATATCATGTACATTTTTAGTTCCTCGATTCCTTCATTACCTTCTTTTATGATTAATCACTGTTTCTTATTGTACCATTTTGATTTCCTCTACTATTTTTCCATATATTTTTTTCCTTAGTAATTTTCTTGGGTGTTACAGTTAACATCTTACCTTTAAGTTTTTAACTGATGCCAATTTTGATTCAGTAGTATACAATAACTCTGCTCCTTTACACCTCTATCCCTCCTTTACATTGTTATTGTCATAAATTATATCTTTATACATTGTATGTACATTAGCATATCTTTATTGTTTTATGCCTTTGTTTTTCTGGGTTTTTTGTTTTTTTTTTTGCGGTATGCAGGCCTCTCACTGTCGTGGCCTCTCCCGCTGTGGAGCACAGGCTCTGGATGCGCAGGCTCAGCGGCCATGGCTCACGGGCCCAGCCGCTCCGCAGCACGTGGGATCTTCCAGGACCGGGGCATGAACCCATGTCCCCTGCTCGGCAGGCAGACTCTCAACCACTGCGCCACCAGGGAAGCCCTATGCCTTTGTCTTTTAACTCATTTAGGAAAATACAAAGAGGAATTACAAAAAATATGCAATACTACAGGCTTTCATATTTAATTGTGTGGCTACCTTTAACACTGTTCTTTATCTTGTCATGTGTATTTGCATTACTTTATAGTGTTTTTTTCATTTTGGCCTGGAGAACTCCCTTTAGCATTTCATTAGGGCAAATATATTAATGACAAACTCTTTAGCTTTTGTTTATCTGGGAATGTCTTAATTTCTGCTTCATTTTTCAATGGTAGTTTTGCCAGATATTGAATTTTGGGTTGAGCAGGTTTTTTTTTTCCTATAGCACTTTTAATATATCATCTCACTGCCTTCTGGCCTTCATGATTTCTAAAGAGAAATCACCATTATTTTACTAAAGATACCTTGTACACGATGAGTCACTTCTTTCTTGATGCTTTCAAAATCTTCTCTGTGTTTTGCTTTTGAAAATTTGACTAATGTGTTTCAGTGTGATCTCAGAATTTATACTACTTGGAGCTCGTTGAGCCTCTTGTCTGTTTTAATTTATATCTTTTATCAAATTTAGCAATGTAAGAGTCATATATCCCCCACAGAGGACCCAATCCAACTGGATAAGGGAGCTTCAAACTGTGCTTATCCAATCACCAATATAATAGAATATAAACATCAGCACCATAGCACCTATCAACAATCATCTTGAGGGACAGAGTGCAGTCAATAATTGTCCTGATTTTGAAATACTTTTGGAAAGTCTAAAATCTTTATGAGTATAGATGCCTCTGGCAACAAACTTGTACTAAACAAACCTCTTAGATTATATGTACAAACTGCTTCACAAAAGCTTTATTGTCTGATTATTACTTAACTACATATTCCACTTCTGTCCTCCAAGCAATACCTAACTCATATTTCACCTTGTATGTAAAAGCTCTAGCTACAAAATGCCATAAGAATCTCTTGCTTTTTCTGTGTACTTATATTCCCCATGAGGAGTGATACCTAATTGGGAAATCCCTACAAACTGCCTTCATTTATTCTTTAGCTTTACCATCTGTATAAATCTCGTTTCCTTAATCAGACTGCAAGCTGGAACTGTTCCCAAGTTCTCTTATATCAAGCACAGAATCTAGAAATTAGTAGGCGGTTTACAGCCTTGTTATAGTATAAAATTATCTATTATCTATACAATTTTCTCTAACTATTATATAGTTATAGAAAAAATTATCCTGCTAAGACACTGATTTGCTTCTACAATCCAGATTACTTTTAGTCATCTACCAAGCCTGAAGCTGAGAATAACAATGACTTTTCTTCTATTACCTTGCTGCTGTGTTGCCACAGGGATACATGTTTTAAACAGATTTCTCCTTTTTATTTAACACCTAGTTAATTTCAGATCATCTGCAAAAAAATTCTCAGTTCTCCAAAGGGTCTCCCTCCATAAATTCTGATTTTCCAACAATTGGGGATTTATTTTGAAGTGAATTATTAAAGATTTTCACTGAGGGAACATTCTCTGTCTTTTGCTTCAGTGATCTCTGCCTGGAAAGACTTCATACGGGGAAAGTGAAAGTTTAATTGGCAATGAGCTTAAAATCATTGAATATTAAATCTAGGTAACATTTTCACCAATATTGTTTACCTACTGGAAATGGTAAAATTGATAAATCAGCTAGAACAGCATGTTATAGTAGCAAGAACCATATAATCTAGTAGTGTGATAGGACTGGTTTGAGCACAAACTCTAACATCTTTTTAGTTTATTTATGCAAAGAAAGTTGTTTACTAACAGTCTTTTAGATAAAAATTTGGAGAAGTTTAAGTACTTAACTACAAAATATCTGTTGCCTTACTTGTAAAATGAGGATGATAATAATCCCTACCTCACTGAGTTATAGAGAAGATTAAATGAAATGATTTGTGCAATGGCTTCTACCACACAGTTTGACACATAGTCGATTCTCAATAAACATTAAAAGGGAAGGGATAATAAAAACTAATCCCCTTACTTCAAAGTTGAAGTAAATGATTCTCAGAGAGATAAACTAACTTGTTTGAAGTTTCAAAGTTAGTAAGAGGGCAGTCTTAGAGCTGGAGGCCAATCAGTCAATAAATATTTAGTAAGTTAAAATATACTTTCTTATATGAAAAACTTCATCCATAAAATTTATTTCTCAATTTAGATGAACTACTTATTATTCACATTTGTGACAGGACTGCCATGAATGTTTACCTGTTTATCACTAGGGTAAAATTAAAACAACAACAAAAGTTACTGCAAGTTTTTGTCCCACTGCTTTCCTGTGCAAGGCTGCCTAATATTTTAACCTAAGTTTTAAAAAGCTATTCCACTCATAATTCATCCTTTCAAGCATATTAAAAGAATTTAAGATTTTTCAAAATATATTCTTTTTTAATGAAAATAAATGACTTTTCTTACCATTTCCCCACATGTACATTCTAGCTACATGAACATGTGAATGCATGGAAGGGACACATTGTTTCATTATTTTTTTTCATTTTTCCTTTCTTTCTTTTGATCTATTTTTTTTTAATTTTATTTATTATTTACTTATTTATTTATGGCTGAGTTGGGTCTTTGTTGCTGGGCACGGGCTTTCTCTAGTTATGGCGAGCAGGGCCTACTCTTGATTGTTGTGGCTTCTCTTATTGTGGAGCATGGGCTCTAGGCATGTGGGCTTCAATAGTTGTGGCTCATACGCTCTAGAGCACAGGCTCATTAGTTGTGGTGCATGGGCTTAGTTGCTCCGTGGCACGTGGGATCTTCCCGGACCAGGGCTCAAACCCGTGTCCCCTGCATTGGCAGGCGGATTCCTAACCACTGCACCACCAGGGAAGCCCTCTTTTTATTTATTTTTATTGCTTTATTGTTCTGATCGTTTCTGTATTCTTTGATCTTAAAAAACTGTTTTTTCCACAATTATAAAATGAGTTAAGACAACAAGAAAAGGAAGTCTTCTATGCTCACTATTCAGTACGGCAATAAATGTACAAGAAAAATCAATAAGACATCTGGTTTCAATTTTGACATATAAGGAGCTTGGAAGTAGCCCAGTTCCTCCTAACAAGTAAAAAGCTGAACAAATTTAAAAATCAACAACTCCTCTTAGATCCATAAGTGAAGCAACATCACAGGACAAACCATGGCACCCAAAATTGGAGAGACAACAGGCAAACCCAGAGAATCACACTCACCAGTGCAAAACCCACAAGCAGAAATCCCTGTGGGAACCAGTGCTGGGGTAGGAAAACATGAACCATAATTGAAAAATTGCTGGAGGCCCAGTGTAGGCAAGTCTGAGAAATAAAAGTTCCAAGAAAATCCAGTCATTGGAGGAGGAGCACACTTTTATGAGTTCTACCTCCAGGAGCTTAACCAGGTTCTCACAGCAAATATCAGTGAAAAATCCCCTCAGGCTTCTGTGAGGGAGAGGGGAAAAGGATCCATTTTAAAACACAACACAGCATTCTGGTTTCCTAAATAAGTTCTGTCCTCTAATCAGAACTTAACTTACTGGGGTTTTAACCTAACTTAATTGACCTAGGGGAAGGGAAATACCCAACTTGAGCCACCTCTAGCCTTCTACATGGGGGAAGGGAAATACTCAGCTCCTGCATTTTCCAGCCATCCTGTCTCAACTAAGAGAAAGGGAGAAAACTGAGAAGCATGTTTGATATTTACAGTGCAGAGGAACAGGCTCACTAAAAGACTGAGACCTAATCATAGGACTATAGACCTTCCACTCCCCGCACACCTTACCACCACGATAGTAAAGGCTATTTACAGCAGTTCCTTTTAATCTAGTACAAGTCCAGATATCAAGAAAAAAATTACAAGCCACACAAAAAGGCAAAAAACACACTTTTAAAAGACAGAGCAAGCACTGGGACTAAAATCAGATATAGCAGGGCTATGATTAATATGCTGAGGGCTCTAATGAATAAAATGCACAACATGCAAGAATAAATGGGCAAAGTAATTAGAGTGATGGCAATTCTAAGAACCAAAACAGAAATGGTAGAGACAAAAACCCACTATAACAAAAATGAAGAATGCCTTTGATGGGCTTATTAGTAGACTGGACATAGCTGTTGAGGAAATAATCTCTGAGTTTGAGAATATCTCAATAGAAAACTCCAAAACTGAAAAGCAAGGAGGAAAAATACTGAAAGAAACAAAACAGAATATCTAATAATTTTGGGTCGACTAAAAAAGGTGTAACACACTTGTAATGGGAATACCAGAAAGAGAAGAAAGAAAAAGAAACTGAAGAAATATTTCAAAGAATGACTGAGAATTTCCTGAATTTAATGTCAGACACCAAACCATAGATCCAGGAAACTCAAAAAACATCAAGCAGGAAAAAATGTTTATAAAACTACATCAAGGCATGTCCAAACTTCAGAAAATCAAAGGCAAAGAAAAAATCCTGAAAGAAGCCACAGGAAAAAAACCTGTAAAGGATCATAGATAAGAATTATATCTGACTTTTACTCAGAAGCCATGCAAGTAAGAAGATATTGGAGTAAAACATTGAAAGTGTTGAGAGAAAAGAAACAACACTGACCTAGAATTCTGTACCACATGAAATTATCCTTCAAAAGTCAAATAGAAATCAAGACATTCTCAAGCAAAAATTGAGGGCATTTGTTGCTAGTACATCTGCCTTGCAAGAAATGCTCAAAAATATTTTTTAGATGAAACAAAATGATATAGGTCTGAAACTTGGGCATACATTAAGAAAGGAAGAGCATCAGAGAAGGAAATAAGTGAAGGTAAAATTAAAACTTTTTGTTTTTTCATTCATAATTGATCTGACAGATGACAGTTTGTTCAAAATAATAACAATGTATTTAATTATGTATGCTTAAGGTATATGCTTATACACTATATATGAAGTGAAATAAATGACAGCAATGATACAAGGGATGGAAGGGAAGAATTAGGATTATTTTGTTATTCTAAGGCACTCACACTACTTCACTCTGAACATCAAGAGTCTAAATATATCCATAGGAGATAGATCATTAGAGAAGATCAAAAAAAGAAAAAAGACTCAACTATATGTTGTCTACAAGAAACCCACTTTAAATATAAAAACGCATACAGATTAATAGTAAATGAATGGAGAAAGATGTACTATGCTAACACTAATTGAAAGAAAGTGGGAGTAGCTATGTTAATTTCAGACAGAGGAAGCAAAGTTATTAGGAATAAAGAGGGACATTGAATCATGATAAAGGAGTCAGTTCTCCAAGAAGACATAACAATCCTTTAATGTGTATGTGCATAATAGCAGAGCATCAAAATACTTGAAGCAAAAATTTATAGAACTGTAAGAAATAAATTAATCCTCTATTATAGTTGGAAACTGCACATCCCTCCATCACAAATGGAAAGATGCAGCAGGCAGAATATTTGTAGGGACATAGTTGAATTAAAAAACACCATCAACTGGATATAATTGGCATCTACAGACTACTTTATCTAACAACAGAAAAATACATATTTTTCTCAAACTCATAGGAACATTCACCATGATAGACCACATAATGGGCCATTAAACATACCTTAGCATATTTAAAAGAACAGAAGTCATACAAAGTCTGCTCTCAGACCAATGATTAAGGAAATTAATAACAGAAAGGTAGTTGGGAAATTCTAAAATACTTGGAGCTTAAACAAAACACTTCTAAATAACCCGTGAGTCAAAGAAGATATTTTAAGAGAATTTAAAAAATAGTTTGAACTAAGTGAAAATAGAAACAGAACTTATCCAAATTTGTGAGATATAGTGAAAGTAGTGCTTAGAGGGAGATATATAGCATTGAATGCATTTACTAGAAATGAAGAAAAATTTTAAATGAATTATCTAAGTTTCCACCTTAGAAAACTAGAAAAAGAAGAGCAAAAAAACAAACAGAAAATAATTATAAAAATGAGAGCAGAAATCAATTAAATTGAAAATAGGAAATCATAGAGAAAAACCAATGAAATAAAAAATGAGTTCTTCAGAAAGATCAATGAAATAAAAAAGCCTCTAGCAAAGCTAACTAAGAAAAAAAGAGATAGGACACAAATTAGTAATATCAGAAATGAAAGAGGGGTTATCACTATACATCCCATGACATTTAAAGGATAATAAAGGAATATTATGAACAAGTCTGTGTCCACAAATTTGGTAAGCTAGGTGAAAGGGATTGATTTCCTCAAAGATACAATCTGCCAAAACTCACACAAAAAGAAATACAAAATCTGAACAGACCTCTTAAATAAATTGAATCAATAATTAATTACTTTACAAAACAGAAAGGACCAGGCCCAGATGGGCTCACTGGTGAATTCTACCAAACATTCAGGGAAGAAATTATACCCATTCTATACATTCTTTTCCAGAAGATGGAAGCAGAAGGAGTACTTGCTAACTCATTCTATGAGGCCAAGATTAGCCCCGTACCAAAACCAGAAAAAGACATTATAAGAAAAGAAAACTACAGGCCAGAATCTCTCAAGAATGTAGATGGAAAAGTCATTTAAAAAGTAGCACATGGGGGCTTCCCTGGTGGCGCAGTGGTTGAGAGTCCGCCTGCCGATGCAGGGGACACGGGTTCGTGCCCCGGTCCGGGAAGATCCCACATGCCGTGGAGTGGCTGGGCCCGTGAGCCATGGCCGCTGAGCCTGCGCGTCCGGAGCCTGTGCTCCGCAACGGGAGAGGCCACAGCAGTGAGAGGCCCGCGTACCGCAAAAAAAAAAAAAAAAAAAAAAAAAAAAAAAAAGTAGCACAAAAAATCCAACAAATTATAAAAAAATTATACATAAAGACTAGGTGGGATTTATCCCAGGCAGGCAAGTTGGTTCAACATTTGAAAATCAATTACTGTAAATCCATCACATTAACAGTCTAAAGAAAAATTACATGCTCATATAAATGGATGCAGAAAAACATTTGACAAAATCCAATATCCACTCAAGATAAAAATTCTCAGTAAACTATGAATAGAGGGGAACTTCCTCAAATTGATAAAAATATCTACAAAAATCCATAGCTGACGACATACTTAATGGTGTGAAACTTGAATCTTTCTCACTAAGATCAGGAACAAAGCAAAGATGTCCTCTCTTACCACTTGTTTTCAACCTCATACTGGAAGCTTAGCTAATACAATAAGTAAAGGAAATTAAAAGTATACAGATTTGATAGGAAAAACTAAAACTGTCCTCGTTTACAGATTATGTGACTATGTAGAAAGGCAAAAAACCCTCCTGGAACTAATAAACAATATAGCAAAGTTGCAGGATATGAAAGTCAATTGTTTCCCTAAATACCAGCAATGATGGAATTTGAAATTAAAACACAATACTATTTACACTAGCCTCTCGCCCCAAAAATGAAATAGAGAAGTAGATTAATGGAACTGAATAGAGAACTCAGAAATAGACCAACATACATATAATATATACATACATATAATCAACTAATATTTGACAAAGGAACAAATATATTACAATGGAAAAAGTACTTTTTCTCCCAGTTTTATTGCGAAAAAAGTCTTTTCAACAAATGGTGCTGGAAAAACTGAGCATCCAAATGCAAAAAAGAATCTAGACACAGACCTTACTACCTTCGAAAATATTAACTCAATGGATCACAGACATATAAGTATAATGCAAAACTATAAAACTCCTGGAAAAATAAAACATAGGAGAAACTTTAGATGACCTGAAGGTTGATGGTGACTTTCTGATATAATACCAAACATATGATCTTTGAAAAAAATATTTGACAAGCTGGACTTAATTAAAAGTAAATGTCTTTTAGGTTGCTTCCATAACTTGGCTATTATAAACAGTGCTGCAGTGAACACTGGGGTGCCTGTATACTTTCAAACCAAGTTTTTCTCCAGATATATGCCCAGGAGTGGGATTGCTGGATCAAATGGTAGCTCTATTTTTTGTCTTTTAAGGAACCTCCATATGTCCACTGACAGATGAATGGATAAAAAAGATGTGGTACCTATATACAATGGAATATTACTCAGCCATTCAAAAAGAATGAAATAATACCATTTTCAGCAACATGGATGGACCTTGAGATTTTCATACTAAGCAAAGTAAGTCAAACAGAAAAAGACAAATATCATATGATATCACTTATAATCAGAATCTAAAGTAATTGATACAAATGAACTTTTTTACAAAACAGAAAGAACCACAGACATAGAGAACAAACTTATGGTTACTCAGGGGGAAGCTTGGAGGGGAGGGATAGATTGGGAGTTTAGGATTGATGTGTACACACTGCTATAATTTAGATAACCAGGGGACCTTCAAGATGGTGGAGGAATAACACATGGAGATCACCTTCCTCCCCACAAATACATCAAAAATACATCTACATGTGGAACAACTCCTACAGAACACCTACTGAATGCTGGAAGAAGACCTCAGACATCCCAAAAGTCAAGAAACTCCCTATGTACCTGTGTAGGGCAAAAGAAAAAAGGAAAAACAGAGACAAAAGAATAAGGATGGGACCTGCGAAGGAGGAAACAGGTCCACACACGAGGAAGCCCCTTCACTGGTGGAGACAGGGGGTGGACGTGGGGGAAGCTTTAGAGTCATGGAGGAGAGTGCAGCAACAGGGGTGCAGAGGGCAAAGCAGAGAGATTCCCACAGAGAGAATCAGTGTTGACCAGCACTCACCAGTCTGAGAGATTTATCTGCTTGCCCGCTGGGGTGGGTGGGGGCTGGAAGCTGAGGCTCGGGCTTCAGAGGTCAGACCGCAGGGAGAGGACTGGGGTTGGCTGCGTGAACACAGCCTGAAGGGGGCTAGTGCGACACAGCTAGCCGGGAGGGAGTCTGGGAAAAAGTCTGGAGCTGCCGAAGAGGTAAGAGACCATTGTTTCGTGGTGCCCAAGAAGAGGGGATTTAGAGCACTGCCTAAATGAGCGTCAGAGATGGGTGTGAGCCATGGCTATCAGCATGGACACCAGAGACGGGCATGAAACGCTAAGGCTGCTCCTGCAGCCACCAAGAAGCCTGTGTACAAGCACAGGTCACTATCTACACCTCCCCTCCTGGGAGCCTGTGCAGCCCACCACTGCCAAGGTCCCATGATCCAGGGACAACTTCCCTGGGAGAACACACGGCGTGCTTCAGGCTGCTGCAAAGTCATGATGGCCTCTGCTGCTGCAGGCTCGCCCCACATTCCGTACCCCTCCCTCACCCCCAGCCTGAGTGAGCCAGAGCCCCCTAATCAGCCACTCCTTTAACCCCCTCCTGTCTGGATGAAGAACAGATGCCAGAGGGTGACCTACATGCAGAGGCGGGGCCAAATCCAAAGCTGAACACCAGGAGCTGTGCGAACAAAGAAGAGAAAGGGAAATTTCCCTCTGCAGCCTCAGGAGCAGCGGATTAAATCTCCACAATTAACTTGATGTACCCTGCATCTGTGGAATACCTGAATAGACAACGAGTCATCCCAAAAGTGAGGCGTGGACTTTGTGAGCAACTGTAGACTTGGGGTTTGCTTTCTGTGTCTAATTTTTGGTCTTATGTTTAGCTTAGCTTAGAATTTAGAGTTTACTATCATTGGTAGATTTGTTTCTTGATTTGGTTGCTCTCCTCCTTTTTTTGTTTATATATAGATATATATAATTTCTTCCTTTTTCTTTTTTTGTGAGTGTGTATGGGTATGCTTCTTTGTGTGATTCTGTCTCTATAACTATGCTTTCACCATTTGTCCTACGGTTCTCTCTATTTTTTCATTTTTTTTAGTATAATTTTTAGTGCTTGTTATCATTGGTGGATTTGTTTTCTGGTTTGGTTGCTCTCTAATTTCTTCCTTTTTTATTACTTTTTAATTTTAAGAATATTTTTTAATTATTTATTTTAATAACTTTATTTTATAATATTTTATTTATTTATTTATTATCCCTTTTCTTCTGAGCCATGTGGCTGACAGGTTCTTGGTGCTCCAGAGGGGTGTCAGGCCTGAGCCTCTTAGGTGGGAGATATGACCTCACGATATTGGTCTACCAGAGAACTCCAAGCCCAAAGCAATATCAAATGGCAGAAGCTCTCCTGGAGAACTCCATCTCAACACTAAGACCCAGCTCTACTCAACGATCAGGAAGCTACAGTGCTGGACACGCTATGTCAAACAATTAGCAAGACAGGAACACAACACAACCCATTAGAAGAGAGGCTGCCTAAAACCATAATAAGTTCACAGACAACACAAAACACACCACCAGACGTGGTCCTGCCCACCAGAAAGACAAGATCTAGCCTCATCCACCAGAACACAGGCACCAGTCCCCTCCATCAGGAAGCCTACACAACCCACTGAACCAACTTTACCCACTGGGGGTGTAAACAATGGGAATTATGAACCAGCAGCCTGTGAAAAGGAAACCCCAAACACACTAGGTTAAGCAAAATGAGAAGACAGAGAGACACACAGCAGGTGAAGGAGCAAGGTAAAAACCTACCAGACCAAATAAATGAAGAGGAAATAGGCAATCTTCCTGAAAAAGAATTCAGAGTAATGATAGTAAAGATGATCCAAAATTTTGGAAATACAATGGAGAAAATATAAGAAACGGTTAACAAGGACCTGGAAGAATTAAAGAGCAAACAAACGATGAGGAACACAATAAACGAAATTAAAAATTCTCTAGAAGGAATCAATAGCAGAATAACTGAGGCAGAAGAATGGATAAGTGACCTGGAAGATAAAATAGTAGAAATAACAACTGCAGAGCAGAATAAAGGAAAAAAAGGAAAAGAACTGAGGACAGCCTCAGAGAAACCTGGGACAAAAAAAAACACACCAGCATTCAAATTATAGGAGTCCCAGAAGAAGAAGAGAAAAAAAGGGACTGAGAAAATATGTGAAGAGATTATAGTTAAATACTTACATAACATGGGAAAGGAAATAGTCAATCAAGTCCAAGAAGTGCAGAGAGTTCCATCTAGGATAAATCCAAGAAGAAACATACCAAGACACATATTAATCAAACATTCAAAAATTAATATCAAAGGAAAAATATTAAAAGCAGCAAGGGAAAAGCAACAAATAATGTACAAGGGAATCCTCATAAGGTTAACAGCTGATCTTTCAGCAGAAACTCTGCAAGCCAGAAGGGAGTGGCAGGACATATTTAAAGTGATGAAAGGGAAAAACTTACAACCAAGATTACTGTATCCAGCAAGGATCTCATTCAGATTTGATGGAGAAATTAAAACGTTTAGAGACAAGCAAATGCTACAAGAATTCAGCACCACCAAACCAGCTCTACAACAAATGCTAAAGGAACTTCTCTAAGTGGGAAACACGAGAGAAGGAAAAGACCTACAAAAACAAACCCAAACCAATTAAGAAAATGGTAATAGCAACATACATAATGATAATTACCTTAAATGTAAATGGATTAAATGCTCCCACCAAAAGACACAGACTCCCAGAATGGCTACAAAAACAAGACCCATATATATGCTGTCTACAGAAGACCCACTTCAGACCTAGGGACACATACAGACAGAAAGCGAGGAGATGGAAAAGATATTCCATGCAAATGGAAATCAAAAGAAAGCTAGAGTAGCAATTATCATACCAGATGAAAGAAACTTCAACATAAAGACAATTACAATAGACAAAAGAAGGACACTACATAATGATCAAGGGATCAAACCAAGAAGAAGATATAAGAATTATAGATATTTATGCACCCAACATAGGAGCAGCGCATTACATAAGGCAAATGCTAAGAGCCATAAAAGGGGAAATTGATAGTAACACAATAATAGTAGGGGACTTTAACACCCCACTTTAACCAATGGACAGATCACCCAAAATGAAAATAAATAAGGAAACACAAGCTTTAACTGACACATTAAACAAGATGGACTTAATTGATATTTATAGGAAATTCCAACCAAAAACAACAGAATACACTTTCTTCTCAAGTGCTCATGGAACATTCTCAAAGATAGATAATATCTTGGGTCACATATCAAGCCTTGGTAAGTTGAAGAAAACTGATATCGTATCAAGTATCTTTTCTGACCACAATGCTATGAGACTAGATATCAATTACAGGAAAAAGTCTGTAAAAAAATACAAACACATGGAAGCTAAACAGTACACTACTAAATAACCAAGAGGTCACTGAAGAAATCAAAGAGGAAATCAAAAAATACCTAGAAACAAATGACAATGAAAACACAACCAAAACCTATGGGATGCAGCAAAAGCAGTTCTAAGAGGGAATTTTATAGCAATACAATCCTACCTCAAAAAACAAGAAACACCTCAAATAAACAACCTAACCTTACAACTGAAGCAATGAGAGAAAGAAGAACAAAAAAACCCCAAACACAGCAGAAGGAAAGAAATCATAAAGATCAGATCAGAAATAAATGAAAAAGAAACGAAGGGAACGAGAGCAAAGATCAATAAAACTACAAGCTGGTTCTTCAAGAAGATGAGCAAAATTGAGAAACCATTACCAGACTCATCAAGAAAAAAAGAGAGAAGACTCACCTCAAGAGAATTAGAAATGAAAAAGGAGAAGTAACAACTGACACTGCAGCAATACAAAGGATCATGAGAGATTACTACAAGCAGCTATATCCCAATAAAATGGACGACCTGGAAGAAATGGTTAATTCTTAGAAAAGCAATACCTTCTAAGACTGAACCAGGAAGAAATAGAAAATATGAACAAACCAATCACAAGTACTGAAATTGAAACAGTGATTTAAAATCTTCCAACAAACAGAAGCCCAGGACCAGATGGCTTCACAGGTGAATTCTATCAAACATTTAGAGAAGAGCTAACACCTATCCTTCTTGAACTCTTCCAAATTATAGCAGAGGGAGTAACACTCCCAAACTCATTCTATGAGGCCACCATTACCATGATACCAAAACCAGACAAAGATGTCACAAAAAAATGAAACTACAGGCCAATATAACTGATGAACATAGATGCAAAAATCCTCAACAAGACATTAGCAAACAGAATCCAACAGCTCATTAAAAGGATCATACACCATAATCAAGTGGGGTTTATCCCTGGAATGCAAGGATTCTTCAATATACGCAAATCAATCAATGTGATACACGATATTAACAAAATGAAGGAAAAAAACCATATGATCATCTCAATACATGCAGAAAAAGCTTTTGACAAAATTCAACACCGATGTATGATAAAAACCCTGCAGAAAGTAGGCATAGAGGGAACTTACCTCAACATAATAAAGGCCATGTATGACAAACCGACAGCCAACATCGTTTTCAATGGTGAAGAACTGAAGCCTTTTCCACTAAGATCAGGAAAGAGAAAAGGATGTCCACTCTCACCAGTATTATTCAACATAGTTTTGGAAGTTTTAGTCAGAGCACTCCGAGAAGAAGAAATAAAAGGAATCCAAATTGGAAAAGAGGAGGTAAAACTGTCACTGTTTGCAGATGACATGATACTATACATAGAGAATCCTAAAGATGTTACTAGAGCTAATCAATGAATTTGGTAGAGTGGCAGGATACAAAATTAATGCACAGAAATCTGTTGCATTTCTGCACACTAACAATGAAAAGTCTCAAAGAGAAATTAAGGAAACACTCCCATTTACCACTGCAACAAAAATGGATAAAATACATAGGAAAAAACCTACCTAAGGAGACAAAAGACCTGTATGCAGAAAACTCTAAGACACTGATGAAAGCAACTAAAGATGATACAAACAGATGGAGAGATATACCATGTTCTTGGATTGGAAGAATCAACATTGTGAAAATGACTCTACTACCCAAAGCAATCTACAGATTCAATGCAATCCCTATCAAACTACCACTGGCACTTTTCAGAGAACTAGAACAAAAAATTTCACAATTTGTATGGAAACACAAAAGACCCCAAATAGCCAAAGCAATCTTGAGAACAAAAAACGAAGCTGGAGGAATCAGGCTCCCTGACTTCAGACTATACTGCAAAGCTAGAGTAATCAAGACAGTATGGTCCTGGCACAAAAACAGAAAGATAGATCAATGGAACAGGATAGAAAGGCCAGAGATAAACCCACGCACATATAGTCACCTTTTCTTTGATAAAGGAGGCAGGAATGTACAGTGGAGAAAGGACAGCCTCTTCAATAAGTGGTGCTGGGAAAACTGGGCAGGGACATGTAAAAGTATGAGGTTAGATCACTTCCTAACACCATACACAAAAATAAGCTCAAAATGGATTAAAGACCTAAATGCAAGGCCAGAAACTATCAAACTCTTATAGGAAAACATAGGCGGAACACTCTATGACATAAATCACAGCAAGATCCTTTTTGACCCACCTCCTAGAGAAACGGAAATAAAAACAAAAAGAAACAAATGGGACCTAATGAAACTTCAAAGCTTTTGCACAGCAAAGGAAACTATAACCAAGACCAAAAGACAACCCTCAGAATGGGAGAAAATATTTGCAAATGAAGCAACTGACAAAGGATTAATTTCCAAAATTTACAAGCAGCTCATGCAGGTCAATAACAGAAAAACAAACAACCCAATCCAAAAATGGGCAGAAGACCTAAATAGACATTTCTCCAAAGAAGATATACAGACTGCCAACAAACACATGAAAGAATGCTCAACATCATTAATCACTAGAGAAATGCAAATCAAAACTACAGTGAGATATCGTGTCACGCCAGTCAGAATGGCCATCATCAAAAAATCTAGAAACAATAAATGCTGGAGAGGGTGTGGAGAAAAGGGAACACTCCTGCACTGCTGGTGGGATTGTGAATTGGTTCAGCCACTATGGAGAACAGTATGGAGGTTCCTTAAAAAACAAGTAGAACTACCATATGACCCAGCAGTCCCACTACTGGGCATATACCCTGAGAAAAGCATAATTCAAAAAGAGTCATGTACCAAAATGTTCATTGCAGCTCTATTTACAATAGCCCGGAGATGGAAACAACCTAAGCGTCCATCATCGGACGAATGGATAAAGAAGATGTGGCATATATATACAATGGAATATTGCTCAGCCATAAAAAAAGGAAATTGAGCTATTTGTAATGTGGTGGATAGACCTAGAGTCTGTCATACAGAGTGAAGTAAGTCAGAAAGAGAAAGACAAATACTGTACGCTAACACACATATATATGGAAATTAAGGGGAAAAATGTCATGAAGAACCTAGGGGTAAGACAGGAATAAAGACACAGACCTACTAGAGAACGGACTTGAGGATATGGGGAGGGGGAAGGGTGAGCTGTGACAAAGCGAGAGGGAGGCATGGACATATATACACTACCAAATGTAAGGTAGACAGCTAGTGGGAAGCAGCCGCATAGCACAGGGAGATCAGCTCGGTGCTTTGTGACCGCCTGGAGGGGTGGGATAGGGAGGGTGGGAGGGAAGGAGACGCAAGAGGGAAGAGATATGGGAACATATGTATAACTGATTCACTTTGTTATAAAGCAGAAACTAACACACCATTGTAAAGCAATTATACCCCAATAAAGATGTTAGAAAAATAAAATAAATAAATAAATAAATAAATAAAAATGGGCAAAGGATCTGGATAGGTATTTTTCCAAAGTCGACATACAAATGGCCAATAGGTATATGAAAAGAAATACTCAACATCACTAATCATTAGGGATATGCAAGTCAAAACCACGAGATAGCACCACACACCTGTTAGGGTGTCTATTATCAAAAAAACAAGAGATAACTAATGTTGGTGAGGATGTGAAGAAAAGAGAACCCTTGGGAGTGCTGGTGTAAATGTATATTGGTACAGCAATTATGGAAAACAGTTTGGAAGTTCCTCAAATAATTAAAGATATAACTACCATATGATCCAGGAATCCCACTTCTGGGTATATGTCCAAAGGAAAAAAAATACTTTCTCAAAGAGATGTCTGTACTCCCATGTTCACTGCAGCATTGTTCAGAATAGCCAAGATATGGAAACAAACTAAACGTCTGTTGAGAGATGAATGGATAAAGAAAATGTGATACAAACACACACACACACGTGTATATGCACACACACAAACACAGAAACACAACTGAATATTCTTCAGACTTAAAAAAGAAGTAAATTCTAACATTTGTGACCTGGAGGACATTATACCAAGTGTAATATACCAGTCAGAGAGGGACAAATACTGTATGATATCATTTACATGTAGGCTACTGGTACAAGTTGGTGGACTGAGCATATATATTTACCTCTTTTTCTTTTTTGCTTAAGACTCATTGAAATTAGAGGGGAAATAATGATTGTTAATGAAGATATGTATGAGCTCCCTTGATATTTTTAGATATCATTGGACAGAAGATCTTAATGAATTAAAAAATTTTTTAATATAACTAAATCATTTAGACCATATTAGAGTAAGTGTCTAACCCAGAAACTGACAAAGGGTAAGACAAAAGTAGAGGTGGAATTGTTTATTCCTTGGAGGCAAAACCATATAGATGTTCTGAAATTAAACTCAGTACTGTGAAGATTAAGCAAGAGTAGCTAGGGGGCCATAAGTAATGGTAAATGAGTGAAGTTTTATCTTCAGAAAATCAGTGTGCGATACTTAGGGAGTTTGGGATTGACACGCACACACTGCTATATTTAAAATGGATAACCAACAAGGACCTACTGTATAACACAGGGAGCTCTGCTCAGTATAATATAAAAATCTAAATGGGAAAAGAATTTGAAAAAGAATAGATACATGTATTTGTATAACTGAATAACTCTGCTGTACAACTGAAACTAACACAGCATTGTTAATCAACTAGACTCTAACATAAAATAAAAAGTTTAAAAAACACCACTAGTTTAATAAGAAAAAAGAATCGGTGTGAATTAACTTATGCCACAATTTCCTTTGTATGTCATGTACAAACACTCAGAATATAACTGGAGATTTAATCTATAAATAATTTCCGCCTGTGGAAAGCTAGATCTCCTAGCATTGGTGTTGACAACCCAGAGAAACAACCTTCCTTGTCCTAGCATTAGTGTTTGAGGTATGTGTGTTCTGCCTGCTGGATTCATATATACACACACAGTAAAATGAATCCTGTCAGTTGATGTGATCTGCTGATATTCAAAGAGCTCAGCCTTAGCTCTTCCACTGCAGAAATCTGTTAGGCACAAGTAGACTTCACAAATGCAAAGGAAACCCATCCAGTTACTTGTGTAAGAAAACCTGTTCCTTTATTCCTAAATACAAATTGACAACAAAGAAATAACTAGATGTTTGAAAAAAAATCTAGTGGCACAAAAGAGAACCAAAGTAAACAAATGAAATTATTGACCCTAGGGAAAATGAAAATACGTGAAGTTGTCAAAAAATACACACACACAATTATAAATACTGTAAGTTTCAAGAAGATATTGCACATATAACTTAATATGGTATGTTAAGAAAGAATCAAGGAATAACTCAGGATACTTTGAACTTAAATATATGGTATCAAATATTAAAAAGGGGGTATGAAAGATGGAGTCAAGGGTATTTCCCAGAATAAAAATGAAAGTTTACAAAGAGATAGAGAATATGAGAATAAAGATAGTATATGCTTAGAATCAAGTCAGGAGGTCCAGTATCTAGTAAGGGAGTCACAGAAGGTTATTAAAATAGCAAGGAAGAAATTCTAAAGAAATAAAGAAAAATTACCTGAAAATTATCTGAAGGAAGACATGTGCCTTCAAATTGAAAAGGCCCATTGAGTGCCAAGAAGTATGCATGAAAAATAAAAACATACCTAAACACAATATTGTTTGTGTTTTTTACAGTAATTACCGTAGACTAAGTACAAAGAAATCCTAAAAATTTCTTAAGGAGAAAAAAAATGTTCTACTGCAAAGAAACGATAATTAGACTAGCATATGATTCCCATATGGGTAAAAATGGATTGCAGCAGATATAGCATGCCTTCAACATCTTTAGCAAAATTATACTGAATCATAAATTAACCATGATAAATAAATAAAGCCATTTTCAGACATTCAACTACTCATAAAGTTTACTATTCACCTACCATTTATAAAATAACTGTGAATGTACTTTTGTAATAATAGTACAAATAATCTAAGAAAAAAGAAAAATATTGGTAATATTTCAAACAACTGGAAAATGAGATAATAAAAATACAGTTTTCAATAGACTCAAAAGCATGAAATATTTAGGACTAAATAAAGTGAAAGACATGCAAGACCTCTGTACTGAAAAGTAGGAAGCACCACCGATGCAAATTATAGGAGATCTGACATAAATTAAGAGCTAAATCATGCTCATAGATTGGAAGATTTTATATTTTTAAGCTGTCATTCTCCACAAATCAATCTGTAGATGTAAAATAAGATGTCCATCATAATGCCAGCAAAGTATATTTTAAAAACTGATTCAAAAATGCAAAAAACAGAATTGCCAAAACTCTTAAAAAAAGTATAAGGTTGGGTTACTTAACTTGGAACTTCAAAACTTATAAAAATACAGTAATCAAAATAGAGTGATATTGGCAAAAGGACAGACAACTTGATTAATAAAACAGAACAATATATGGCACTGGAACAATTGTATATGTGGAAAATTAACCCATTTCTCATAGTATATACAAAATTTAAATAAAGGTGGTTTGTGAATCTAAATATAACATCTAAAAGTAGAAAGCTTTTAGGAGATAACAAAAGAGAATACCTTTATTGCCTTGGGGTTAGCAAAAAGGACTAACCATAAAATATATGATAAATTGGATTTCAACAAACTTTTGCTTATAAAAATATCATTATGGGGCTTCCCTGGTGGCGCAGTGGTTGAGAGTCCGCCTGCCGACGCAGGGGACGCGGGTTCGAGCCCCGGTCCGGGAGGATCCCATATGCCGCGGAGCGGCTGGGCCCGTGAGCCATGGCCGCTGAGCCTGCGTGTCTGGAGCCTGTGCTCCGCAATGGGAGAGGCCACAACAGTGAGAGGCCCGCGTATCGAAAAAAAAAAAAATCATTATGAAAATGTATAGTCATGATATTGTTATAAAATATGTGCCATGCGTGTATCTCACAAAGACTTTATCCAGAATATATAAAAAGTCCTACAATTCAATAATTAAAAGACAGTAAGTGGATAACAGTCTTGAACAGACATTTCCCAAAAGAAGATATATGAAAGCACAATAAGTATAGAGGTATCTCATTGTCTTTTCAGTTTAAAATTTCCTAATGACTAATAATGATAAGCATGTTTTCATGTGCTTATTTGACATTCTTCTATCTTCTTTGGTGAAGCGTCTGTTCAAATATTTTTCTGTTTTTAAAAACAGTCATGTGTGTCATATAAAGTGAATTCCTTATATCTTCTGAATATAAATCTTTTATCAGATGTTTTGCAACTATTTTCTCCCTGGGGCTTGTATTTTCATTTCCTTAACATCTTTCAAAGGGCAGAAGTTTTTAGTTTTGATGAAGTCCAATTTATAATTATTTTCTTTTGTAATTGCTTTTTGTGTCCTCTCTGAAATCTTCACTTAATCTCAACTCACAAAGATTTTCTCCTGTTTTTTTCAAGAGGGCTTAAATTTATTTTTGCCTTCTCACATGATGCTTTTTGTGTTAATCTTTGTATATTTGTATGTGTATGAAGTAATGATCAAGGTTCATGGTTATGCAATGAATATCCAAATATTCCAGCACTATTTGTTGAAGACTATCCCTTACCTCACTGAATTTTATTTGTTGCAAATCAACTGGCTGTACAATGTGTAGGTCTATTGTGGAACTGTTTTTTCCATTAAGCTATATATCTATTCTTACACCAATACCACACTGTCTCAATTACTTTAGAGTAACTTTTTGAAAGTTATTAGTGGGAGTCCTCCAGCTTTATTATTTTTCAAAATGTTTTTTGCTATTTTAAGTTCTTTTTTACTTCTCTATAATTTTTTGACTCCAGTTGCCAATTTCTACCAAAATCCTTCTGGAGTGACGTCAGTAAAATGGCAGAATAGGAGGTCCTTGGCATTATTTCCCCTCACAGAAAGACTAGCAACTTTCCACAGATAAGAACACCTTTGTGAAAATCCCAGAACCCAGGGGTGAAGGTGAATCATCCCCTTGACCACACAAAAAATATCCCAAAACAAACAAACAACAACAACAAAAAAAGAAAAGCTGCATTAGAAGGATAAGAGGAGCAGTTTCACTTTGACCATGTCACCCCTTCCCCAGTCCAACACAGAGCCACACAGAGAAGGTTCCCCTGGCACTATGGTTTTACCAGTGGGGAAAAGAGAGCCTGAGGCAGACATACAGCGTCTCCAATTTTCCAGCGAGCTTCCTGGGAGGCCAATTCTGTCTCACATCACAGGGAATACTAGGGTAATCAGCAGGACTAGACTGCCAGGGGTCAGTGAGAAATAAAGAAAGGGGCAGGGCTCAAGCGACCAGTGCAGGGATCTTGGCAGACCAGGTTCCTGATGGTATCAGCACCAGACCAGGGAGCCCAGCTCACTCACAGTGCTAAGCCAGTGGTACCATCTGGCTAAGGAGCATGGTGATCAGCAGCTCTTCCTGGCTTGGGTACCCAGCAGTCTGGCCCAGCCACAGAGCCCATAATATGGCCCTGCCTGAGTGAACCAGTACCTCTGCTCAAATGTGAGTATAGCCTCTGGCCCCAGCTGAACAGGGATCCCAGCCAACAATCTAGCCCAAGTGTACAGCATAGCCGGTGGCCTGCCCAATCAATGGAGCCCAGCAGTCCCAACCAGCTGTGGAACACTGCCTGCAGCAGCACCTGACCATGAAACCCAGGCTGAGGCCCCCTCCAACTGTGAAGCACAGCTTGAGATCCCCTACAGTGGTGGAGCCAACCCTGAAGCCCAACCTGAATGCAGTCCGACCAATGGCACTACCTGGCCAGGGAGCACAGCCTGCAGCCCTGCCCAACCGTGGAATATAATTAGTGCCACCACCCAGCTAAAGAGCTCACCCAATGACCCTTCTCAACCTCAGAACATGAACCTTCCCCTCTGAAAGTACCAGACAGCAAGCCCCTCCTGTCTACAGATGCTACCAGCTGGCCCACCCATCCAGAGTCAGCTGTGCTGACTCGTGAAGGTCTTTCCCTGCTGAAATGAGTCTGGAAAAGCTGGAAGAGGCAACTGCTTCCTCAAATGCTCAGGCTTCTCTAATAATTCAAGTGTGAGAAAACAGGGATGTCACTATCAGTGTTATCGGGATAGGGAAGTAGCTGAGGACGTTTGGGAGAGAAAATTATGATGTCAGTTTTTACATGTTAAATTGGCTTCCAGTAGATATTTATATGGAAAAGTAGAGCAGGCAATGGGATAGGTGGGCTGATAGCTCAAGAGAGATTTTAAGGGTGAAGACAAAAATTGGGGTCCAAAACCACTTAAAAGTTGATTAGAAGAAATATTTGACATGGGTATCAGTTAAGTCCAAGGAATTCTACAAAACTACGAAGATCTTATTTCATCACAATAAGAAACATCTCTTTTATAATATTTTGTTTTAAACTCTTAGATTTACGTAATTGTTTAAAATTTCAACCAATTATTATATATTTAATCTCACAGGAAATTAACCTCACCATTATTCCATTCTGATTCCTTCTCAGCAAACTTATTTGTACTTCACAATCCACTATGTTACTTTTCCTTCTACCCAGTTATTTGTCCAATCCCTATCTCATGACTTTCTGCTGTCTACTATTGATCCTAACTGATTCCTCTTTTCTCTTTTTAGCTGTCTCTAAGCTAGGTCAGAATTCATTATACATTTATATCCTTGACTGAGATTATAGGAAAGCATCATCTTACTTACCAACCATATCTTCTATTGCTTCTCAGTCTGAATATTTTGTTTCCAGGAAGGCAATCTGCCATTAGTGGCTCAAGAGTAACTTGTGCAAATTGGAGAAGCTTTTCTTTTATTCGTTATTGTTTCATCTGCCTAGAACACACTATTCTTTTTTTCTTCCTACTTAAACCCACCCTACAATTATGGTTTAAGTCCAGCCACATTTATGAAGCATTTTCCTTACCACCCTAGCCAATCCTGATCTTATCTTTTCTCAATTTGTTGTTTTAACAAGTTTTCACAGTTAATCATATATTGTCTCATTTTTCTATTTAGTCATTCTATGTGTTCACTGTGTACACAAGTTTGTAAGTTCTCTGGTGTAAGAACCACTACTTTTATAATTTGCTTAGCCCATCATGAAGTGATAAATACACTTGCTGTTATACATATTTTCTTAAGGAAAAGGTAATAAATATATTAGATTTTTAAGTAGAACTTATTCCCATCATTCTTTAAACATTTTTTCTGATTTTTTAGCTCGATAAATTTTTGTTCTGCATTTATTTAAAAATAAAACTCCCTTCTCAATGAAGTATTTCTAGACCACTCAAGTTCACACTGATCTTTCTTAACTCCTAGTTAATAAGGATAGTAGATGATCAATAATTAGAATGTATTTTCCAGGGTACATTCTAGTTGCCTTACATTCATAATATACATTTTGCAATTGAGTTGGCAGAATGTGAAATGCCTTTCCTTATTTCAGTGAGAATCTGAGACCTAAGAATTTTTAATGACACACGTAAAATAAAATATATAGAAAGTGGTAAATTTAGGATTCGAATTCAGGACTGTGTTGCTCCAAAACCCAAGACCCTTTAACTGTTTCCCAACGTATAACACTTTTTTAAAAAACATCTTTTTAACACTCGTAATACAGCAGTCACTATGCCCAGCATCATGGTGATAGTCTAATAAGATAATCCTTGCCCTCACTTTGCTCACAGTCTATTGCAGGAATTACACAGATGCACATATGCATCAGTTTTAATTAAAGCTTCACATGTGTGTTCTGGAGGTTGGGAGGCAGAGCTGAAGAGCTATGCTGTGAATGAACTATACATAAATAAGTGACCCGAATTGTCAACTGAAACACTAGTATTCTGGTATGAAAGGGCTTGGTGTTAATCCTCTGGAAATTGGGAAGCAGGAAAATCAGCTTGATGGAAGAAGCATATTTATTGTATCTTGACCCTCTTTTGGGACCTGTAATATGCTTTCTGGTTGAAATAAAGCTCTTGTGAAAGAATCAAGCTATGTTATTTAATATCACTGTTAAATCCTTGAAGTAGCTTCATACAAGTTGATGTACTTGATTGAAATGTTTTAGTTTAATTTTTTTTTAATTACAGAATGAGATGATTTGTGAAAGAAGAGAACGTCACAGTCATCAATAATGTGGCACCCTCAGGCACGATGAAGACATTTTAGGTTTGGAAATGGTATTTTTAACCAACAAAGACAAACAACTGTCATCAGTAACTATAGGATTTACTTTGCAAATAGCTCAAGTTGTCTCTTTGACAGTTGCTGGTGTGTGAGCATATAGTCAATCCATGTGTCCTGTTTTCTCTCCTTTCCTGGCATACAAAAGGCTGTGAGATGGCATGTCCCAGGTGGCTCTCACTATAAATTCTCTTCCTCTCTTTGAAACTGTTTTCATGTTTCTGTGCTTTCTTTTGGGAAGCCTATGATGTGGGAACAGGATAAGTTTATACACCCATTCATAGTGAATATATCTCTTGTATCAGCCCTGTGTTTTATTCACCCTGTAATGCATTCAACACTCCAACATTCATTCATTCATTTTTCATTCAATCATTGTTAGCACGTTCTATGTAACAGAAACCATATTAGGCATGGATAATGCAAAATTGAATGAGACATGCTCCATATCCTCAAGCAAATGACTATTTGGAAGAGGAATATTATATTTGTAACCTTAAAATTACAATAAGTCCTCAGCTCATGAGTACAAAGTAAGATCAGCAAAATCAATGCAACGTGTTATCTTACTACCATCATCCTTGTTTAATTTTAGGACATTATTTACGACTCTTAAATTCCATCTGTTCTCTAGTATCTCAGAAAAATCCAAGGGGGGGCGTCTATTTGTGCACCCAAGTCAGTCCTGGCCAATGCTTGTGCTCTTGCCACTGATATATTCTAAATTATAAATCCAACTACTCCTCTCAGGCTATTTCAGAGCTGATAATTTGCTCTAAGCTATGATCACAATGTGCTTTTTGGCCTACTGCTGAACCACTGCTCCTTACATTGTGTTAAACATTCACTGATATGTCATTCAAGCTAATGCCCCTAATCTTGCATAGGTCTGCTACTCTTGCACCAAAAGTATGTAAAAAGATAACTTCACCCAACTTCCTTCAAGGCTGTATTCTCATAGTAGTCATGATAGCATAATATCTTGGGTTCAAGGGGGGTTTGTTTTTTTTAATTTTAAATACCCATTCCTTTCCAAGGCCTGCACACACCAGATGTCAGGATCATGGTAGGTTTGGGTAAGAGCCATAATTCTGTTTCTGGTAGGTTTAGGTAAAAGGCTTCAACTGTGTCCAGAACTACTACTCACATTTGAAAATCAGAGTCTGTTGTTGAGTCATGTGAGAATTCTATCACTTGGGGTCAATATTTTTTCCTGGAATTTGACTATTTTCACCCTTCTCATCTCAGTTCTAATTCAACTTAACATGCCCATATATGTCTAAACAGCCATACATGGTTTATGCAATTCAGTGAAAGTAAATAAAAAGATAAATATGTTATTTAACTCCATATATATGACATAAGCATATCTCAGTTCTAGTCAATCCAGGGCATCTTCTGCAAATATAACCATGTAAGTGTAATAAACTGCTAAGAATAGCTCGATAGAGAACAAAATGGAACGGGGATGATATAAATTCTAGGGTATGGGATGAGGTATAACAGAAAGTCAACATAGAAGAACTGATCTGGAAGATGCATGTTGAGTGACTTCAGTAGAACATGAAGAAAAGTGAAAGGTAGCATATTATAGGTAGAGGTTATTGAAAAGCTATGCTATGTTCAGTCATCTGTGAGTTGCTCGTTATAGACAGAGCAAAAGCGAGGATGACAAGACTTTGGATGTGATGAGTTTGAGGTAACTGTGGAGCATCCAGGGGGAGAAAAGCAACAGGCAGTTGAGGCTTAGGATATAAGCCTTAGCTCAATATAGAGACTTATCAGTCATAAGCATATGTGTGGCAACTGACACCATGGGAGTGAATACTCAGGAAGAACATTTGGATAAAGAAAAAAAGTGTGTTAAGAATGAAACCCTGCCAAAATCCAACATTTCAGGGGAAATACATTAGTGATAATTTGCTTGCAAAGGCAGGATCCCTCCCAAAGTCAACAAGACAGGAGAGGTTTTTGTTATAAGGATACAGTGATAATGCAGAACTAAGGACTAAAATCTTAGCCAAACATCATAAGAGGTGATAACTGGAAACCTATTAGGTACTAGGGTTTCTTTCTCTGCTCTCCAAGGCTGCAGTCTCCTGTCTCTCTGAATGCTGGCTTCATTAGTATCTCCTGAATTTTCTGCTTTCACACACACATATGAAACATACACAATACCCCAATACTGGACTTGGATCACTTCCAAATTCAAGTATCCAACAAAAACTCAAGTTTCAACTTAAGGCAATGCCTCATTGGCTTGTTTCAGATCAAACCTACACATAGGAATATTTGTTTGAACCCACTGGAGAGATACCAAGGCTGGAGAGATACCAAGGCAGCAATAACTTGTGGAACTAAGATTCTAGACAGAAAGAAAGTCCATAGAGGAGAGTCCACCATTTGCATCTGCTTTTCTACTGATTTGCTGATTTGAAAATGGCAGCTTATCAATTGAGAAGCTGACCAGACATTTCAGGTATGTCTTGGGGTTGCAGGAGAAGCACTGGAGTCCAGGGCTTACCAAAGAGGAGGAAACATAGAAAACACTGCAGGCTTTCAAATGAGATGCTGATAAATTACACCTTAGGTATAAAGGATAACCTACAACAAAGGCCAATGTTCACAAAGACTAGAATCTAACTTTTAATCACCTCCATCCCTGATTGGATTAAGCTGATCTACTCTCAAATCCCTGTGAGAAGCAAGAATAAATCATTTCTTGTGGAAGATAATATCAAGCAGAACCCCAAAGTACCTCCACAAACTATTACATACAGTGTCAGATTATCTATCAAAATAACAAGGTCTAAACATGATAATAAAATGACCAAATACAATAGAAAAAAAAACAATAGAAGTAGACTGATAGATCATCCAGATATGATATTGAAGGCTTTAAAATATGTCTCCACACACTATGGCCTGTAGAACAAATCCAGACTGCTGCCTGATTTTGTAAGTAACTTTTATTGGAAAATAACCATGCTCATTTGTTTACATAGTGTCTGTAGTCATTTTCATGCTAAAATGGCACAGTTAAGTAATTGCAACAGAGATCATATGTCCATCAAAGCTGAAAATACTTAGTATATGTCCTTTACAATAAGTTTGCCAACCACTGTTTTAAATGAAATTTGATTAATATATCCAAGAAATTAAGTAAGAAGATTGAAATTATTGGCAGAGGACTACAAACATGAAAAATACTAGAATAGGAAATTTAAAACTGAAAAAAATACAATAACTGAAATTAAATCTCAACGAACAGGTTTAACAGATTCAACACAGCTGAAGAGATAATTAGATTAACTTGAAGATAGAACATAAGAAAATATATACTCTGAAACACGGAGAACAAAAGCGTGGAAAACAGAAAAGAGCTGAAACACATGAAAAAGAGCGAAAAAACCAATCATTTATGTAACTGACATCACACAAAGATTAAAGAGAGATAAAGCACAAGCAGTATTTGAAGAAATAACAGCTAAAAAATTTCTCAAACTGTTAGTAGTGACTTGGTGTGTATCAGTGAGAGCAGTCGGGAGAGCCAACATTTCTCCACAGTTTTGACAGGTCGTGTTTTCACTGTTGTTTACTTCTACATAGTAAATTTAGTCTGCGTGCATCTTTAACATGAAACTTATTTAGAAACGAGAGTGTAGATTTTTTAAAAAATCCCTAATGTGTAGATTGGTTTGGGTTCTTCATTTCTAATGTTACTGCATCATGATTCACAAATGTGTCCTGTGTGACTTCTGCTTTGGAGCAAAAATGTTGCAAAGTCTTGTGGCCAAATTACATGGAAAAGTTTTGGAAGTGTATCAAGTATTTGAATAGAATATTTGTTTTTCTGCTGAGCATACAGTTTATATATTTTTTAAAAGAATTTTGTTAGTTACAATATTCAAATAACTCTACATACTGGCTTATAATTCAAGTGTGGATTTGTCCATTTATTTTTTTATTTCTATTGGTTTTTGCTTTCTATACTTTAAAGTTCTGTTAAAAGATGTATAGAAGTCATGACTATTACACAGACCTGGTATATTGTTTATCAATATGAAGTAGGTCTCTTTCCTCCTTAAATATATTTTAAATTCTAGTTTGCTTCATATTAACATTGTGACATCTGATTTATCGTTACTGTTTTCTTGGCCTGTGTGTTCTTATTTCTGAAATGTCAGTCATTTTCACCTTTTTGGATTTAGTTGTGTTTCTTTTCATCATCACATAGCTATATTTTATTTTTGGAAGTTCTGTCTGTGTCCAAGTCTTCTAAAGGGCAATTATTGATATAGATGGTTCATAGATATATAGATACATAGATGGAAGAACAGACAGATATAGATACATTTATTTTTGTATTTGTTTTCTTTTTTTCTTCTCCTCTATTTTGTTATATTGACTGTGATTTCACTACTCCTTTTCATTTCTAAATGTATACATATATATTGCTTTATATGAAATAAATATTTAGGTTTTCATTCAAAGAAACTAAAAGAGCAGTAAAATAAATTGAAATAAAGTGAAAAAAATCAAAATAAATAATAAAATATTTTTTAAATGATAGCTGAATGCTCAACAGAAACAATAGAAGTTATCTCCAAATTGACTAAAGAAAATAACTTCCAACCCAGAATTCCACACCTGGGGAAAATATCCTTCATGAATGAAGACAAATTAAAGATATTTTTAGACTAATAAAACTGAGAGAACTTATCAGCAGACCTGCACTAAAGGAAAGGTTAAAGTGAGTTCTTTAAGGAGAAAACAAAATTAATCCTATATGGAAGTGTTGAGAAACAAGAAGTAATAAAGAGCAAAGAAAAGAGTAAATATGTGGGTAAATATAAATGAATACTGATCATATGATATATATGTTATATGTGGCATATATCATATAAAGCATATATATGTATTAAAGTACACCAAATAGCACAAGAGGAAGAGGAAAACTGATTTACAGTGCTCTAAAATCCTTTCATGGTCCAGAAAGTGGTAAATATACTAATTTATATTACACTAAAGTAAGCTAAGGATGCATACTGTAATCTCCTGGGTACCACCAAAAGAACAGGAAAAGAATGTATAACTCGCAGTCTAATAAAGGAGTAAAGTGAAAAAACGAAATGATTAATTCAAAATAATTATTTTTATCATTAGAAAACCAATAGTAATAAAGTAAATAAACCCAAATACAGTAGTAATTCCATTAAATTTAAGTGAAATACATACTCCAATTGAGAGACAAATATTATCAGAATATACTAAAGTGCTGAGCACAAACCTTGGGCAACTTGTCAGTCTCTCAACAGCATCATTTTGTGTCCCTCTGGGCTGGAATACTGCCTGTGTTGAAACACTCTCCACTTCTATATTTTGGATGAAATATCAGACTTTTCAACAGAGGATCTAGCTTACTGCACAGGGGTCAGACAATGTAGTTTCAAAGTGCAGGTTGTTCCTCTACATACAAAGCCCTTGAACAATAGGAATTGAGAGGGTCTGGGCAGATAAATTATTCTCCTTCTTCCACTCCATACAATACTTTAAGCTGCAATTTCTCCTTGAAACACTTCTAGAAATGTCCTGCATAAGTGAACAAGTTTGTTGACAATTTTCTGTGCCTCCTGATGGTTTGTTTAGAAGTGATGACCAGCATCATAACACATTAAACAGCATCGCTTTACATTTTTACTTGTCTTGGTTTCCCATTTTTCCTTAAAATCACTGTCCTAGATTATACCTAAAATGGGTAAACATAAACGAAAGAGACAAATTCCTGGGAAAACACCACTGAAAGAAACTGACACAAGAATAAATAAATGTTCTGAATAGACATACATCTAAAATAAAGACATTGAATCCAGATTTTAAAACCTTCTTATGAAAACAATTCTAGGCTCACAGAATTTCACTAGCGAATTCTATTAAACATTTAAGGTAAAATTAAAACCAATACTATATAAACTCTTAGAAGAGAAAAAGAGGGGATACTACTCACTTCATTTTAGGAGGCCAGTTTAACTTTGCTAGTAGAATATGAAAATGATATCATAGGAGAATAAAATTACAAGCTTACCTTTCTTGTCTGCATGTGTGTAAAACCACAAAATATTACCAAACTGAATCTAGTGATATATAAAAAGGGTAATATATCATCTATTTGGATCTATTCCAGAAATATTAATATAAGGTTAGTTTAACATCCAAAATGAATCAAACATTCATTTGGGTATTGTAAACAGTGCTTCAATGAACACTGGGGTTCATGTATCATTTCAAATCATGTTTTTCTCCAGATATATGACCAGGAGTGGGATTGCTGGATCATATGATAGCTCTATTTTTAGTTTTTTAAGCAACCTCCATTCTGTTCTCCATAGTGGCTGCACCAATTTCCATTCCCACCAACAGATGAATAGATAAAGAAGATATGGTATATACATACAGTGGAATATTACTCAGCCATTAAAAAGAATGAAATAATGCCATTTGCAGCAACACGGATGGAGCTGGAGATTATCATACTAAGTGAAGTAAATCAGACAGAGAAAGACAAATATCATATGATATTGCTTATATGCGGAATCTAAAAAAAATTTATACAAATGGGGCTTCCCTGGAGGTCCAGTGGTTAAGAATCCACCTTCCGATGCAGGAGACACAGGTTCGATGCCTGGTCAAGGAACTAAGATCCCACATGCCATGGGACAACTAAGCCCGTGAGCTGCAACTACTGAGCTCGTGCGCTTTAGAGCCCGTGCGCCATAACTGGAGAGATCCCACATGCCACAATGAAGATCCTGTGTGCCACAACTAAGACCCAATGCAGCCAAATAAATAAATAAATATTTTTTAAAATGATACAAATGAACTTATTTACGAAACAGAAACAGACTCACAGACTTAGAGAATGAACTTATGGTTACGGGGGGGGAAGGGTGGGGGGAGGGTTATATTGGGAGTTTGGGATTGACATGTACACACTGCTATATTTAAAACAGATAGCCAACAAGGACATACTGAAAAAAATAATAATAAAAATTAAAAACCAAATTTTTAAATGAATCAAAGTCACTTCCCACATAAACCGAAGTCAAATATGTATCTCGAAAGATGTATTCAAAAAGTAATTGATAAAATCCAATGTTTAGTAATGTCCATCAGCAAAGTGAAACAGTAGGGAACTGTCTTAATCTGATAAAGGATATTTACAGAAAGTTTTACAACAAACATCACACTTAATTTTGAAATATTCTAAGTTTTCCTGTTGAGATCAGTAATGACACAAGAAAACCAAGTATAAACACCTCCATTTAAAATTGTGCTAAAGTTCTTGGCCAGTGCAGTAAGGCATTGAAAAACAAAAGCTGTAGAGACTGAAATGGGAAGAAATAAAACTAACATTATTTGCAGAAAACAGGAGTACATACATAGAAAAACTGAAGAAATCAACAGATAAGTATCAGATTTAATAGGTGAATTTGGCAAGGTCTAAGATACATTATCAACACAAGAAAAATAATTGTTTCTATATAACAGCAACAGGTAATAAGAAAATAACAATTTTAAAACAATGCCATTTATGATAACATCGAGGCACCAAATAACTAAGAATAAGTCCAATAAAAAATTAGAAAGACCTCTGTACAGAAAACTCTAAAACATTACTGAGGGAAAAATTTAAAAACAACAGTAAGTGGAGGGACAAATTATATTCATGGATTTGAATACTCAATATTGTCAAGTTGCTGATTCTCCTAAAATTTATGTATAGTTTCAATGTTTTCTTTATAAAAACTCCAGTAGGATTCTTGTGGAATTTGACACTCTCATTCTCAATTATTTACAGAAATGCAAAGGGCAAAATAGGCAGAAAATCATAAAGAAGAATAAAGATGGTGGAATCACATTATGAAATGTTAAGACTCATTATAAACTTGTAGTCGATTAGACACTGTGGTGTAAGCACAAGGACAAATGGAACAGGAGAGAAATCCAGAAATCATCCTTCACATATAAGGGCACTTGTTTAATGACAAAGGTGGCATAAAAGATCATGGGAAAATGATAATCTTTGGAATGAATGGTGCCAGATCACTGGATAGCCATGTGAAAATAATGAAATGACTCTTTCTTCATATTACACGTAAAACTCAACCCCAGGTTGATTGAAGATTATTTTATTAAGGTAAAATAATTGAATTTCTAAAAGTTGTCATAGGAGAATATTTTCATGATTTGGGGATAAGGAAAGGGCTCATAAAGAGGACATGAATATCTCTAAAATAAAAACTTGATTAATTGGACTATATTAAAATTGAGGACTTACGTTAACCAAAATGCACCATAAAGAAAGGGAAAAGTCAAACCACACAATGGGAAAAGACAGTTGTAATATCTATAATCAACAAAGAACTCATATCTATAATATTAAAAGAATTCCTACAAGTCTTTACAAAAAAAGATGAACAAGTCAATAAAAAAAATGAGCAAAAGACTTATGCAAAAGGATAAACAAATGAAAATGAGATTAATTTACTTTATAATCAGGGAAATTTAAAACCATAATGATATCCTACTAGGCTTACAGAGGAAAGGCTAAAATGAAAACATCGGACAATATAAAGTATTAGTAATGGTGTGGAGCAACCAAAATTCTCCTATAATGCTGGTAGGAAAGCAAACTGATACATCCACTTTAGAAAACTCTTCAGCAACATCTCTTAAAACTGAACGTATACTTATACGATAGCCCCATAATTATACCCCTAAATGTGTATAAAATTGAATTGTGTATATATGTGCACAAATAGATATGTACGGAATGTCCAGAGAAACATTCTTCATGATAGCTCCAAACTGGAAGCAACCCAAACGTCAACAGTAGAATGGATACGTTTAGGCATATTTATCATACAGTAGAAAACACTGCATCAATGAAAATTAAAGAAGTTCAGTTACAGAACAACATGGAATCTCACAGACATAATACTAAGTGAAACAGGGCAAACACCAAAGAGATATTTATTTAGTTATAGAAAATTCAAAAATAGATAAAACCAATCTATAATGTTAGAAATTGAAATGGCATTTGTCTTTGGAGGGGTGGCAAGGAATTGTGACTGGCAGTGGGTAAAAAGACAGCTTTTGAGTTGTTGCTAATGTTCTGTTACATGAATGTGAAAATTCATCAAGTAAACACTTGGGATGTGTGCACTATTCTCTATACATGTTAACTATGATTTGAAAAGCTATTAATTCTCAAGAAAAGAGGTTTTAATCGGCTTAAATTTACCCATATGTCAACCCTGATCCAGTCAGCTGAGGTCACTGTTGGAGTCATATACCTGCTCCTCATTTATCAGGGGCTGTGGGATGACATGCTTTGACAAGGGGGTGCAGTTGGGGCTATGAATGAGGGGAAATAGTCAGGAAAATGGCATGTGTCTGTCTTACAGGTAACCCAAGAAGGGTCAGCTACAAATAAGCACCAAAAACATGAACCTGAAAAATAGACTGACAAGGAGTTATGATAATATCAGGAGAAACGGGAGGGAAAAGTTCATTTGAAAATACAAGTGGATAGTGTTTCAGAAACAGCAAAGTGTTGAATAGAGTAAAAAGCTGCCACAAGCTCAAATAAGGTAACAATTGAAAGGAGTATGTCAATTATGGGTCTCCGGTGACGTTTGTGATGAAAGTTTCAGTGGTATGAGAGGGGCAGAAACCTGAGTGCAAGCAAAAGCCTGACTGCAGTAGGATGAAAAATAAATGAGAGCCCTTGACAATTTCATAAAGGCTATGGACCTTCTTGCCAGAAAGATGCATATGCACACATACACATAAAAAACGTTCTCCATTTCAAGGGGTCCATGTAACTCTTGGAACCCATTTATCAATCCCACTTGAAGAAAGCAGAGTGTACAATATTCTTATGAGGATATTGGTTATGAAGAGGTGAGACAGCAGTAACTAGTGCAGGCAAAATATTGGGAGAGGCTTGAGCTTTTAATGTGTTTTGTTTTAATGGGAGACTTTGAGCATAGTTAAATTTTGGAAAGCGTGTAAATAAAAAGGAAGAGGTTGTAAACTCATGAGGCAGAGAAAATAACTGAAGGATCAAGATTACTATTATGAAGAAGATAGGAAGGGATAAAAACAAGACCAAAGGAAGAGGCAATAAACAGAAAGGTCACCTCTTCTTCTGAGATTGGAGGGAATGATTTGATGGCAGGTACAGCTATAAATAAACTTATAGGATATGGGATCAGGAAATTGTGTTACTTCATTGCCATTTGCCTCAATTTTCTTTATGAAGAAAGAAAAGGTATCTACAGAATGGTGGGCAAGAATATAGAGATGGAAGAGATTTACTTTAAGATTCATTCAAATAATTTCCTTGATATTTATCCCAAATGTTTTCATTGAGCAAATGATTTGAGAACCATGTTTCAGGCAACAGTGAGACATACTCCGTGCCTTGGAAGAATTCATTGTATAAATTAATAATAGAACGAGTTCCCTCACATGATATTGTGGCTGCTTGTAATACCAGGGTGCGAAGGATTGTGAAGCTTGACCTCAGCTCAATAGGAAGGTGTATCTATCACAAGAAGGGGGAATGCCACATATGTGCCATCCCTCTTACATGTGCAGTTACCTGCAGAGTACTAAAAACACGTGCTCACTTATAATAACCTATGAGGTGAGTAGTTCAGGCATTATCTCAATGTTATTTCAATTTGAATCACTTCTGAAATAACTTACATAAGTGTACATCTTTTGTAAAGTAAGATTTCCTGCTTTGCCCTAAATGTACCTCTTTCTAAGCAAAAGAACCCTCTAGTTCTAGCACTCTTTGTCTTGATTCTACAGATTTTAATCAGACATTTGAATCTCACTCAGTCTTTCCAAACTGAAGAAGTCTCATCATTTGGCTCTCCTGTATACAATCCTTGCACTCCTTTTTATGAATGATTTATATAATAATAAGAATATCGTGATTATAAAAACAAGTACTTATTCATGCATGCATGGGCAGAACTTAGCACTTAATAAATGTAGGCCACTCTAATTATAAATTTTATTAAAAACTTTTGCTCCCTTGTCTAGTTTTTCTTTCCAGTGCTCCTTCCTCTTCTTACTCCCCTTTAATCACTGAATTCCTTTGCTGTAGACCTTTCATGCAGACTTCTATAAGCAGTACTTTAGTTGTCCACCTTTCCATGATTTCATTCAGGGTCGGAAGATATTAGAAGGTATTAGATTAGTATGCATCCAAATAACCCCCAAAATAAGCCGCATGATTTCAAAGTGTAGTCATTCTATCTAGTGAGGGTATCATCCTAAGATTTTTGAAATGGTACCTCATAGTACAAAGAAAAGTGTTCAAATTGTGAGAGTCTGGTGGTCTGGATTCTAATTCCTAATCTACTATTAATTCTGTGTGTACTTGGGCAAGTCACCTAATCAATTCAAGTTCGTTTCATCAATAGCAATACATATTTGAGAGATTGAAGGGGTTTAGAATGTGTCAAGATAGTGTCTAAAATTGGGCACAAAAATCCTAGACTTATATATAACCTAGACATGGAGAACTGAATAAAATATATTCAATTGTTCCTCTTTGATTCATCCTCCAAATAACTCAGAATTGAGAGTCAACTGGGTTCTAATCCGAGTTCTACTATTAATTATCTGTGGTTTCTGGAAGAATCAAAAGCTCTTTGGCTCACAACTTTATCATGTGAACATTACAGAAAATGGAAGGAAACAGCACAGGAAAAGTTAAAGGAATTACCAGGAGGAAATCTCAGAAGAGGACAAGCAAATAAACTGAATCAGCTCATTGCCCAAGACTTACTGATACTATGAAATTCTCAAAAGACTGATGGTAACTTAACAAATTGGCATCGTTATTTTATACCTAGAATTGTTAATGGAACCAGATGTTTATATGAGCCTGAGCATGTTCAGTGAATTATCTTTCTAGAGGCACACTATTAAGGGAGTAAAAATCTAATCAGAAGCCTGTTTGAGAATGTGTGGTTAGTTGGGTGATTTGAATATTTGGTGGCACTGAAGTAAGACAGCCTGATGTGCTCTGTCCACAAAAGGCAAATGTTTACTATGGTTAATACCGTTCTTTAAGTCTTGCTAGGTCCTAGGAACCAACGTTTCTGTAAGGTGACTTCATTTTTATTCTCCGGTCCATAATGTGTTTTTTTCTTATCATATCTCTCAGAGGGCAGCCTGATTTCCAAATTCTTGGAAAGCACCGCACTGTTTCTACCCTTTATTACAGGGATATTAAAACCTGCCCTCACAGAATTGCTGTAATTTTCATGTAAGGTAATGTATTTTGCAGCACTTAATCTTGTTTAAGGCCACTGTTATAATAATGTTATGTATTTTGTTATTTGGTACTGAAGGAAAACAAACAAAATAGGAGACAATATTCTTCCCCTAAAAGAGCTTAGCATTTTGGAAAATGATAGATTTACATGCATAAATTAACAATAATAACAATTACTGTTAATATTTACTAAGTTCTCAGCCCTTTCCAGACACTGTGCTAAGTACTTTATATTTCATCTTCACAACAACTGTATGAGAAAGGTACTCTTATTATTCTTCTTTTACAAATGAGGAAAAATAAACCTAAATGGATTAAGTAATCTTCATAAGGTCATACAGCTAATTAAGTGATAGAGCAATGGTTTTAACCTGAATAATCTGATTCTAGAAAAGAGAGTCAAAGCCTGTGTTTGGGAGTCAGGGAAAACTTTTTAAGATAGAATAGTGGTATTAAATTATTGGCCTATTAACTATTGCAAAGAAGAAAATGACAACACTAGATTTTGCCCTACAAGGTTGTGAAGTAATTGGTATTGCGTTTTTTAAACATGACAAGGTAAAGCCATTTCTAACTCAAAATGTTTTTAAAAAGAAGTAATTTCCAACTTTAGTTTCAGTCCAGATTCTACTTAGTTTGCTCTGTGACAGTTATGCTATTTTTACCCTTCAAACTTCCAATTACTGATTACAAGTAACAAAAAACTTGTTGATGGCTTCAGACAAGTGTCCAACATGTGTCCTAAATGTTTACACTTAGTGTATTTGGAAACTGTCATCTCTGCCTTCATATGACTAAAATATGTTTTCCTTGCAATAATGTAGCTTGTTACAACTAAATAATATTTAAATAATTGAAATTACTTTTTTCTGATAAAATTTTCAGAAGGGCCACTTCAAAGAGGACTTTTTTTTTTTTAACAGGTGAATGGTATGAGGGAAATGTATTAGATCCCTTCTTCCTTGGACCACCTTAGAACAATAACCATAAACTCTGTAACCAAGAGGATAGAAATTGTGACAGATTTATTCCTGTTTCAGTCTTTATTCAACTATAAACTCTTTTTAGGGCAGAGTCATGTCAGTTATGTTACTCCGCTTCCTGAAACATCTAATGCAGCACTAGGTGCAAGGTAACGATTCAATAAATACATACTGCATAGAAATATGGAGATAGAATAGTGGAGTTTTTGTAATTATTTTACCTGTCCCCCCACTTGCAAAGAGAAAAATTAAGTTGTCATTGCTAATTTGTTGCAGATTTTATATATGTAAAAACGGACTGAGGTACAATCAACATAGCTCTAGAAAGTCCATACTTTGAACATTTCCTCTCTAGTTGAACCTAGAGCAATAAGTTAGAATATAAAAAGAGAAAAATTCAACTGTAGTTGACATCAAAAACAAGATTAATCTTTCTGTGAACAATAAATGGAATAGAAATGCAAATTGGTGTCAGACTGAAACTACAGGACTTCTGGGGTTTGGGTTCAAAAGCAGCGGGGGCAATTGGTTGCCTCCTGTGAATGCCATAGAGTGTCTTAGCACAAATTAGGATGGAAATAGCCTACCTACTTGAAACTTGGGGCCATGTTGGGGCTGTCCTGCTTGTTAATATAAGTGAAAAATGCTCACATGGACTGATGCCTAGGACTATAATTTATTTTATTTAATTATTATTATTTTTTTGGCTGCGGGCATGCGGGATCTTAGTTCCCCCACCAGGGATCAAACCCGCGCCCCTTGCAGTGAAAGCGCGCAGTCTTAAACACTGGACCACCAGGGAAGCCCTAGGACTATAATTTATTAAATGTTGAGTACTTAGGGATAGGGAAGACACACATATAACTTTGACTATTCTTCATGATCTCCCCAATATCATCATAGGGCAGGAGCCCTGTACTACCAATATATGATCTGGTTCTAGACTGCAGTCCATAAAAGCACATAAAGACAATTGGAAATTTTCTAAATAAACAGGGTTGAGGATAGAGGGGATGGGGTGGCTGGGGGCGGGAATGGGGGATTGAGAGAGAGAAAGATAATTATGAAAGAGAGACTGCAATTCAAAATTTTAAAATTCATGAAGATGATTGAGGCCTCCCACACACAAAAAAGAATATTAATTCATTGTTGAATAAGTAAAACTAATAGAACAATTTGGAAGAATTTTCAAAATAAATATATTCAGGACATTGAAAGAAATAAATGAATAAATGATATCTTTACATTAAAACTTTATTAATTTTCATCCTTTGTTTAAGTAAATGCGTTAAAAGTTGTATATATACCTCTAAGTGCCTCTTTATCTGAAGCCCACAAGTTTTGGTAGGTAGTACTTTCAATGCCATTTGTTTCTCAATAGTCTGTCATTTCTAAGTGTTTTCCCCTTTAAACTATGAGTTATATAGGAGTATAATTTTGAGTGTCCAAATATACGAAGTTTTAAACTATCTTTTTATAGTTAACTTCTACTGTCATTGTATTTTTTTCAGAGAAGGTGGTCTTCATATTGATTTTGGAAGTGTCAGGAATTATTTGCAACCTAGTAAGTCATCGATCTTTATAAATGTCCCATGTGCTCAGAAAGAATGCATATTCTGCCTTTATTGGGTGAATGATTCTATACATATCCATTAATTCAAGCCTGATGATTTTGTTGCTCAAATATCCTATATCCTTATTAATATTTTGTCTCCTTGATCTATCAGTTTTAGGGCAAAAATGTGTTAAAATATCCTACTTTGACTATGGGTCTGTCAATTTCTCCTGAAAATTTTGTCTCCTTTTTTGTTTTGTAATGAGGTAAAATTCCATAACGTAAAATTAATCATTTAAAAGTATACAATTTAGTAGCATTTAATACACCCAAACGTTATACAACTATCAGAAATATCTAGTTCCAAAGCATTTTTATCACCTAAAAAGGAAACCTTGTACCTATCAAGCAGTCACTCTCCTCCCCCAAGTCCCTGACAAATGTTAGTCTGTTTTCTGAATCTATGAATTTACCTATTCTGGATGTTTTATATAAATGGAATCATACAATATGTGGCCTTTTCTATCTGGCTTCTTTCACTTAGCATAAAGTTTTGGAGGTTCATCCACATTGTAACATGCCTCAGTACTTCAATCTTTTTTTGACTGAATAATTGTCCTTTGTATGCATATACCACATTTAGTTTATCCATTTATCCACTAATAGACATTTGGGTTGTTTCCACCTTTTGGCTCTTGTGAATAATGGTACTATATACATTCATGTACAAGTTTTTGCCTGAATACCTGTTTTCAATTCTTCTGTATATACATCTGAGAATGGAATTCTTGGGTCAGATGATATCTCTATGTTTAACTGCTAAATGAACTGTCAAGCTAATTTCCACAGTGGCTGAATCATTTTACATTCCCATCAGCAATGTAGGAGAGTTTCGTTTTCTTCACATTTTCACCAACACTTGTTATTTTCCATTGTTTAGTTATAGCCATCCTAGTGGGTATGAAGTAGAATCTCATTGTAGTTTTGACTTGCATTTCTCTAATGATGTTAGGAATCTTTCCATGTGCTTATTGGACATCTGTATATCTTCTTTGGAGAAATGCCTATTCTAGTCTTTGCCCATTTTAAAATTGGGGTTTACTTTTTTCTTGTTACTGAATTATAAGAGTTTCTTCTGTATTCTGGATTCTAGACCCTTATCCGAATTGCAAATATTTTTTCCCATTCTATATGATGTTTTTTCACTTTCTCGATAATGTTCTTTGATGCAGAAAGGTTTTTATTTTGATGAAGTTCAAATTACCTATTTCTTTTATTTTGCTGCTTGTGCTTTTGGTGTTGTATCCAAAACTCCAAAATCTAAAGTCATAAATATATATAAGGTTGATTGTTCCTCTTAATAATAGTGTCTCTTCTATTAATGCTTATTTCCTTGCATTCTACTCTTTGTGATGTGCATATTGCTTCATAAGCTTTATTTTAGTTAGTATTTACTAACTATACTTTTTATCCATTTATTACTATTCACCTTTTATAAGTGATTTTGTTTCAGTATGTCATTTTAAGTGATGTAGGGCTGAATATCTGAAAATGTTTTCATTTTGCCTTCATGCTTGTATGTTAGTTTAGCTGAGTATGGAATTAATCTATATTTTCTTTCTGTTAGTTTTTTAAGCCTTCACTTAATGGTCTTTCTTCAGTCTTACTGCAATACTTCTAGGTACCAGTTCATCTTCAATTATGATACTTAGTAATTGAAGGACACTCATATTTTGCTTCATTGCTGGGAAAATTTTCACTATTATATTTTCAAATACTACTTTACACTGTATTTTTTTTCTGGACTTCTCTTAGACATATGTTGAGATCTCTCAATCTAACCTACATGTATTTTATGTATATTTTCATATTTTTCCCTTTGTCTTTTTGAACAGCATTCTGAGTGAATTCTTCAGTATTCTCTTCCAAGTCGCTGTATCCAATCTACAGTTTAACCTACCTAATTAGATTTCACAACTGTAGCCAGTCTACCAGTTTAAACCACCTAATTAGTTTTGTTTTACTTCAATAATTATATTTATTATCACGATTTCTATTTTTCATTACTACCTATTTCAGTTTCATTTCTGTTTTGATTACCAGTTATTTTTCTTTTTCAATTGATATGTCTATATTATCTCTTTGAGCATGCAACCAATACGTTCTATTATCTTATTTTGAATATTTAATAAAATTGATTTCACTAGGTTATTTCATGTGATTTGTGACTTATTTTTACACACACTCATTTTGAATGAGAGGTTGTTTATGTTTTTCCCTTTCTATATCCCTCTCTCTTGTTACACATCTCATGCCTCCACATGCCCACCAGACCTTCAATGCAGAACCATTCTTATAATCTTTTAAAATTCCCAGTCTTGCAGTGATATTGAAAATATTTCAAATTCCATAAATATACCAATGGAGATCTTGGTTCACTTCCTGGTCTTTATCCATTCCCTAGACCCACAGCTTCTTATAAAGCAGTATTCCCAGGTAGAATGGCAACAATAAGCTTCTTAGCATCTTTTCAAGTGTGAGGGGCCCCACTTCAGGTCTTGGCTACAGGCGGTATGACTGGCTGTGGTATACATTTCTCAACTGCGGGACTTTATTTTTTCATTATCCTGCAGGAGCCCAGCTCTCATAGGTCTGTGGACTTAGCCTCATTCCACTTTGTGTCTCCATTCCATTTCTGCTCATGAGGACAATTATTTTACTGTCAAGCACAACTGTGTTTTTTATTTCAGTTTTTGCATGTTATCTTTGCTATTTGTTTGATGAAGAAAGGCTATATCACAGAACAAACTTGTGGAGGCTTTTTAACCAGATGTTCTTTATTTACTCTTTAACCTGTTTCCAGCTGATTTCCACCTCCATCATTTCACTGAAAATGCCCTTATCAAGGTAACTAAAGGCTTTTATGCTGCTCAAAGCAATGAACATTGTTCTGTCTTCATCTTAACCTCTCAGCAGCATTCAACAAATTTTACCATTCCTTCCTTCTTCCTTCTTAAAGGAAACCCCCTTAGTTTTCACCACATATATGCCTGATTTTCGACTATCTCACTAGCTACTCCTCTGTTTTGGCTCCTCCTTCTCTGATAGACCTCTATCATGTCAGTTCCTTAAGATACGATTCTGGGTTTTCTTCTCTTTCCTATCTACACTCTCTCTAGATGTTTTCAATAATTTACACAGTATCAATTACTAATTATATGGAGATTAGTTCATAAATATATGTCTCCAAACCTACACATTTCTCCTGGGTTCAATACACATACATAGTATTGTATTTTAGTATCTATTATATGTCTCACAGATATCTCAAACAGAGGATGTTAACACTAAACCTTTGATTTCCCCTTTCCCAGACTTACTCATCTCAGAAAACAACATCAGCGTTCAATTACTTTCTCAAATCAGAAAATTTGGAGTCATCTTTGTTTCTATCCTTTTTCTCATATTCTACACACATACATACACATACATGTACATACATATAAACCACCAGAAAATCCTGGTGATACAACCTCTAAAATATTTCTGAATCCATCTACTTTTCTCCATACCTGCTGTCACACTTTGGTACAGGCTCTCATCTCTTATCTGGCTTGCCATGACAGACTTCAGATTGGTCTCCCATTTCTATTCCCACCAGCCCATAACAATCCATTTGTATACTTTGTATACAAAGTACCAGAGTGATCTTTTTTAGTATAACAATGTAAACCTTCAATGGTTTTCAAATTCACCAAGAATAAAATTTAAACTCCTTACCATGACATACAAACCCTGAATGACTTTGCCCTTAACTCTCCAGTTTTACTTAGCACCACTCCCTCCCTCATTCGTTGTGTCCTATATACAATGGCCTTCTTTTAGTTCCTAAGAGAAAACTACCTCAGGGCTTCTGCGCTAGCTCTACAATCTTCCCTGAAAGTTTTCTTTAACAAGTTATTTGCAGGACTGCTTCTTGTCATTCAGGTCTCAGTTTATATGTCACCTCTACACAGAGCCCCTTCATGACCACTTAAAACAATGTCCCCTCATTATTCTCTGACAAAAAGGCTCTGCTTCTTTCCTAGCACTTATTGAAGGTTGCTATTATTGAGTTTGGCTAGTTATTTATTTAGAGAATATTACAAGCTTGTTCTTAGTTTCTACCGGATACATATTGATCACTAGCACTAAAATATCTAACACCTCCTCTAGTTTGAAAGCAAAATGGTTAGCGACTTGCCACATATCACTCAGATGGAAAAGGATAAGCCTATGGGTAAGCACCATGTGACTTTTCAAGCCCATGTTCATATTCTAAGAGGAGACGTATTCCCACTTTCCCGGGAAGTCTTTCCTGAGAAGTCTTCCAGGAAAGTGGGAGTACCTCCTTGCAAACAGACCAAAGAGAATATCCACTTTACATTCCTTTTATCAAGGACTATGTTCTACAGAGAAGACTATTCTCATTAAAAATTTTCACACCACTGAACATTAGTGTCTGCATTAACAAATGTAGCATGCATGGCTAGATTAATCATTATCTACTAAGTTTTGTTTGGGAAAAATGCCCTTTGGACTCCAGACTGTGCTTATATAACTGCTATTTTTACACACACACTCACACTACAAACGACATCTCTTAAGAACTAAGCTCAAATTCCTTTTCTCCCTCTAATAGGTCCTAAGAAAAACTTAATGGTACTTAACCTAGTCAATGACTTCCCAACATTTTGAGTACTGTGATTAAAGTACCTGGCACACATGGCTTGAAGGTCAGTCAGTATCAGCCTATGAGTTGTGCAAGAGATATAGAACAAAGGTCTACATATGGACACTTTGGGTTTAATTGTCCTTTGAATAACATTTCAATGGCAATTGAATGTTGCAGCTGTTTTTAATCAACTGAGTACTGAGATCTCTTGAGAATGTATGACATGTAACTGCTGCTGAATTTTGTATTCAAGCTGGTATAAATCAGGTTGGGTTCTTTTAAAACTAGTATGTTCTCTAAGGGCAAAATATGAATAAAAAGATTTATTCAAACTGCCTATGATTTGGGAACACCGTTATTCATGAATTCCTTCTCTCTCATTTTTCTGTTTGAAGAAACAAGTTACTTAAGACGAGTTTCCATGTAGCTAAAAATGTTACTAAAGTGCTATCTGTAGTATGCTCAGTTTCCCAATTTAAGAGATGACTTAACTGAGTCAAATACATTCTCTCAACTGGTCCTTTCTGTCATCAAAAGCTAGAATTTGCCATATACACGGGGTGGGGGATGGGATAAATTAAAATGTATGAATTACAGCTGTGACCGAGCCCTCCCTAGATCGCTGAAAGAAAGAAAATGGTGCTCACCCAATAGAAGCTTCCAAAGCAGGTCTGAAGGAGAATACTTAAATTTTCTGAAAATCTCATATATATATGGGTTATCTGTATGATTTAATGGCACTTGGAATCTTACTGGTTATATCACTCTTATCACTAAAAACAGAACTTATAAATCCTTTATTCTGTCTGGTAGTGAGCCTCTGCTGAAGTTTCAAAATTTACATTTCAGTATAACTCTAACTTTTTGATCGGCACTCATGTCTTCCCTCTTGGTACATAGTAACTCATGTCTATCTAGAATTTCTCATTCCAGTCTTCAAAAACTTCTCTCACAGCTCCTTATGTTTTTGGTCTTTCATGTTGTCTATCAAAGTATCCCTTTTCTATGCCACATTCACTATTACCTAGAGCTCTTCTGAGGAAAATTTGTTGTTTATTCACATATTCTGTAACTTAAGCCAAAAGAATGAATAAGGCAACGATTCTAGATCCCTACAGACTAGTCAAAGAGGTATAACTAGATCTTTAGATGATACTGATTCCATTCATAGGAAGATGTTTATTGAGCCTTCACTACTTTCATGTAAAAGTACATATTAAAATGAAGCATTTAGTTTCTTATGGATTCTGTCAAATTTTCTCATATTTAATCAAAAGCAGGACATGTGCTATAATGTGCTATCGATTTTTAATGATAAACTATGGTTTTCAAACCGCATAATCAGAGGAGTGTTAATAAGGAGCGTGGCATTTGACCCAGAATTTGAAGAATGAACAGTATTTCAACGTTTGGAGATTGTAGGTTGAAGATATCCAAGGTGGGACAAAGGATATAAAAACTAGAAATGACATAAAGTTTTTTTTTTTTTTTGCGGCTCCGGACGTGCAGGCTCAGCGTCCATGGCTCACGGGCCCAGCCGCTCCGCGGCATGTGGGATCTTCCCGGACCGGGGCACGAACCCGTGTCCCCTGCATCGGCAGGCGGACTCTCAACCACTGCGCCACCAGGGAAGCCCGACATAAAGTTTTAAGTCTTAGGAAATGATGAATAGTTCAATTTGAGTGGAGCATAATGTGGTTATATGAGGGATGATGGGGAAAAAGAATCTGGAAAACCAGGATAAAGAGTTTAGACATTATTTATTGAATATTCTTGAGGAAAAGGCTTAATATAGGTTCAGGATTGTGCTAAGTTATTGATTACATTACCTTTTAAATCAGTAAAACAATCTGTGAGTAAATATTATTACTCTAAGGGACCAAAACTAGCCACCTCAAAATGTGTCTTTGGCATGTGGATTATTTTGAGCTGAAAATAATCAAGGCCCAGAAGAGTCAGTAATAAACTTTGACCTTTCCGCTAACTGCCTAAAAGAATTTTAGATAGAGGGCCTATTCCTGGAATAGAGCTATCACCAGAGATATAGGCAAAGAATATGGGCCAAGTGTGGTAGGTGGCAACAGGGCCTAGAGATCAGAGGCCACTTCTCTGTGTGGCACAGCAAACATTTGTTTACCAGACATTTACTTTTCCATCTGCATGTGAACTGCCTTCCTCCCCTTTATGGTCCCAAACCACTATCCAGAATATCTTCTTTTGTTCTTTTGTCTTTAGCTGAAGATGGTATTTAAGGTAAGGGTTTCAGCCATTTTGGTGAGTTATCAGTTTTCCTGGGCCTCTCTCCCATGTATCCATGTTATTAACCTTTTGTGTGATTTTCTCCTGTTAACTGTCTTATGTCAATTTAATTCTTAGACCAGCCAGAAGAACCTAGAGGGGTAGAGGAAAATTTCTTCCTCCCCAACATTACCATGTAGAATATAATGTAATGAGAGCTAAGAGAGGTAAAGTAACTTCTACAGCATCACATATCTATGAGAGGAAAGGCTGAACTCAAACCAGGTGTGTTTGACTCCAAAGCTGGAGTTCTTTATGACTATATTCTATAACCTCCCTAAGCTTTCAGAAGATTAATGCATCCTTCCCACAAACATAAGACTAAAGTGAACATGAAGCAAATACAAGGAATTTATTTGGGAAAGTATTACAATTGACCCTTAAACAATGTGGGGGGTTAAGGGGTGCCAACCCGATGGGCAGTCAAAGATTTGTAAATAACTTTACAGTTGGCTGGCACTCTGTATCCGCAGTTCTGCACCTGCCAAGTCAACAGTGTGAACTGTATAGTACTGTAGTACGTATTTATTGAAAAAAACTGCATATAAATGGACCCACACAGTTCTAGATGCTGAAAAAGAAGTAGCAAGAGAGTGAGAATCTCCTGAGAGCACAGTCTTATGGAACCTCTACAAATTAATGTATTTAACCTCTAGGGAATGCACTCTCCCTCCCCCCAACCCCGTTCTCAGAGTGAAGATCTTCTCCTGGCTCTAGCTGGGGGATGGGAGCAGTGATCAGCCTGAAATACTCCCAGAGTGTTCTCCACAACAAAAGACCTGCTTTCCTAGGGAAAAGATTTTCTAGGAGCCTTATCCCAGTTGGCAGAAGGGCATTCCTCATTCCAGCCCCCTCTAGCCTTCCTGTCTCACCAAAGGGCAATGTAGGGGGAAGCAGCACCACTGAAAAAACACCTGTGAAGAGACAACTGCTCAATAAAACACTGAGAATGAATCAAGAGTACAGACGGTTGTCCCTCTCCAACACCTTACCACCACACCAACAGGGCTTAGAGGAAAATTTGTAGCATTCAAAGAATATATTACAAAGAAAAAATCTAAACTCAAAAACCTAACATTCCACCTTAGAAAACTAGAGAATAAAAGCAATTTAAACCCAAAGAAAGTAGAAAAATAAAATTATAAAAATCAGAGCAGAAATCAGTGAAATTGAAAATAGGAAAATTAAAAAAAGAACAAAACCAAATCCAGTTTAAAAAAAAATCAATAAAATTGATAAAATTCTAGCCAAGATAACCAAGAATAAAAGGAGTAGATATAGTTACCACTTTAAAAGATGAATTAGAGGTCATCACTATTGATCCTATGACTTTAAAAGGATAATAAGGAAATACTATGAATAACTCCATGACCATAAATTTGATCATTTAGATGAAATGGATGAATTCCTTAAAAGATAACAAGGTATCACCCAAACACCTACAGTCAATTAATCTATGACAAAAGGGGCAAAAATATACAATGGCGAAAAGACAGTCTCTTCAATAACTGGTGCTGGGCAAGCTTAACAGCTACATGTAAATCAATGAAATTAGAACACTGCCTCACACCATTTACAAAAATAAACTCAAAATGGTTTCAATACCTAAATATAAGACATGACACCATAAAAATCCTAGAAGAGAACATAGGAAAAACATTCTCTGATATAAATTGTAGCAAGATTTTCTTAGGTCAGTCTCCCAAGGCAAAAGAAATAGAAGCAAAAATAAACAAATGGAACCTAATCAAATTTAAAAGATTTTTGCACAGCAAAGGAAACCATCAACAAAACAAAAAGACAACCTATGGAATGGCAGAAAATATTAGCAAATGATGCAACTGACAAGGGGTTAATATTAAAAATATACAAACAGCTCATACAACTCAATGTCAAAAAAACAACCCAATCAAAAACTGGGCAGAAAACCTATATAGACATTTCTCCAAAGAAGACATACAGATGGCCAAAAGGCATATGAAAAGATGCTCAACATCACTAATTATTAGAGAAATGCAAATCAAAACCACAGTGAGGTATCACCTCACTCCAGTCAGAATGACTATCGTCAAAAAGTATACGAATAATAAATGCTGGAGAGGGTGTGGAGAAAAGGGAACCCTCCTACACTGCTGGTGGGAATGTCAGTTGGTACCACCATTATGTAGAATGGTATGGAGGCTCTTTTAAAAATTAAAAATAGAGCTACTGTATGACCCAACAATCCCACTCCTGGGTAGATATCTGGAAAAGATGAAAACTCTAATTTGAAAAGATACATGTACCCCAATGTTCATAGCAGCACTATTTACAATAACCAAGACATGGGAGCAACCTAAATGTCCATCAACAGATGAATGGATAAAGAAGATGTGGCACATATATACAATGGAATATTACTCAGCCATAAAAAAATGAAATATTGCTATCTGCAGCAACATGGATGGATCTAGAGAATATTATACTTAGCTAAGTAAGTCAGAGTAAGACAAATATTATATGATATCACTTATATGTGGAATCTAAAAATAATACGAATGAATCTATATATGAAACAGAAACGGACTCACAAACATAGAAAACAAACTTATGGTACCAAAGTGGAAAGAGAGTGGGGGTGGATAAATTAGGAGTCTGGGATTAACAGGTACAAACTACTAAACATAAAATAGATAAGCAACAATGATTTATTATATAGCACAGGGAACTATATTCAATACCTTGTAATAGCCTATAATAGAGAATAATCTGAAAAAAATATACATATGTAACTGAATCACTTTGCTGTATACCTGAAACTAACACAATATTGTAAATAAACTATACTTCAATTTATAAAAAGATACAAAGTGTCAAAACTCATATAAGGAGAAATATGCCATCTGCCAAGCTTATATCTATTAAGGAAGTTAAATCAATAATTAATAACTTCCCAAAGGAGAAAGTACCAAGCCCAGATATCTTCACTGGTAAATACTACTGAAACCGAGCACCACCCTGCAGAGCCATCCTGGGCACAAAAGCCCCTGTGTGTTCCCCATTTCTTGTTTGTAGAAAAAGGTTTTAGTCTCCTAGGCCTTCCCTGAGTTCCAAAGAGAAGACTCAAGCAGTTGCTAATTTGGGAAGTAACGGAATGCAGAAGAAAAGGAAAAGCAGTTAAGCAAGAAAAGTAACGATAGCTTAAACAAGATTCAGCAATAAAACAGAGTCCTAGTTCCTCCTCAAGCAACATACATAACAATTTGACACATATCCTTGAGTTGTAATGCATAAACTAAGACCCCTGCCTAGGTGGAGGATTATGACTACATGCTGACCAAAAGCATGTAGATCCCAGACTGCTTGTAACCAGAAGGTTGACGATTAAGACTCCTGAAACACCACCCTGTTACCTCACCACCAACCTATCAGAAGAAGTCATGCATCTTGCAGCCATCCCAAATGACCTTGCAGTCATCCCAAATGTTTCCTTTAAAAACCGTTCCCTGAAAGCCATCAGGGAATGAGTCTTTTGAGCGTGCCCCTCCTTCTTGCTTGGTGCCTTGCAAATAAACGCTATGCTTTCCTTCACCACAACCTGTGTCAGTAGGTTGGCTTTACTGTGCAGCAGTTGAGTGGTCCAAGTTCGGTTCAGTAACACTACCAAATACTTAAGGAGGAAATGATATCAATTCTTCACAATATCTTGTAGAAGACAGAAGCAATGAGAACATTTCATAATTTTCTATGAGGTATTACTTTAATACTAAAACCTGACTAAACACATAATAAGAAAGGAAAACTATAGGCTAACATCTGCTATGATCAGAGTTACAAAACTCCTCAACAAATACTAGCCAATAGAATCCAATAATGAATAAAGATAATTATATACCATGAACAAGTGGGATGTATTTTAGACAAGACTAAAAGAAAAAGAAAGTGTACATAAACACTGTATACAAGCACTACATTCTAGTTGCTAAAGTTATTTCCCATGGGAGTACAGGTTAACAATTCTGATAGTAATATTCATGTACTGTAATCAATTCAGTATGTAGATGATGAACGGTGGGAACTAAATTTCTCACTGTTGCAGCGGGAAGCTACAGATAAGCAATGGGAGACTAGTATGATCTATGTGACAATGAATTAGAGTTGGTGCCATTAGTATAAACTTATGTTTAGCTTAGTATAACTATAGATGGATAGATGGATGATACAGATAAATAGGTGTATATATGTGTATTAGTATACGTACATATATTTTCTAGCTCTGTCCACCAAGAGGGCCTAGTAGCAAGTAGCATACCTAGCATCCAGATCTTGGTTTCTAATACCACTCCCCAATAAAAGGAAGCAGGGGTCCTTAGAGTAATGGCTGATTCTAGGACTAGGGCAGCGAATATAACAGATGAGTATGGAAAAGTGTGCCAGAAAGTAAGGAAATGCTAAAATAAATACATATATACATACATACATATGTATGAGACTATGCCAAAAGGACATACGTAGGAGCCAACTGAAAGACCGCCTTATGGCCAAAACTGGAAAAATTTGAGCAATAAGGTGGTATTACAACATAACCCAAAGTACAAAATAAATATCCACAAGTCTATACCATTATAAACATAGAGCAAATACATCATTGCTAATTATTAGAGAAATGCAGATCAAAACTGCAGTGAGGTACAATCTCATACCAGTCAGAATGGCCATCGTTAAAAAATCTACAAAGAACAAATGCTGGAGGGGGTGTGGAGAAAAGGGAACCTTCCTACGCTGTTGGTGGGAATGTAAATTGGTGCAGCCACTATGGAGAACAGTATGGAGGTTCCTCAAAAAACTAAAAATATAGTTGCCATATGATCCAGCAATCCCACTCCTGGGCATATATCCAGACAAAACTATAATTCAAAAAGATACACGCATCCCAACGTTCATAGCAGCAGTATTAGAAAGCCAAGACATGGAAGCAACCTAAATGTCCATCAACAGATGAACGGATAAAGAAGATACGGTGTGTGTATATATATATATATATATATATATATATATATACACACACACACATATATACACACATACATACGTACAATGGAATATTACTCAGCCATAAAAAAGAATGAAATAATGCCATTTGCAGCAACGTGATGTACCTAGAGATTATCATACCAAGCGAAATAAGTCAGAAAGAGAAAGACAAATACCATGTGATATCACTTATATGTGCAATTTAAAATACAACAGAAATGAACATATCTATGAAAGAGAAACAGACTCAAAGATACAGAGAACAGACTGATGGTGCCAAGGGGGTAGGGGGGTGGGGAGGGATGGAGTGGGAGTTTGGGATTAGCAGATGCAAACTATTATATATAGGATGGATAAACAACAAGGTCCTACTGTAGAGCACAGGGAACTATATTCAGTATCCTGTGACAAACCATAATGGAAAAGAATACGAAAAAGAATATGTATATGTATAATTGAATCACTTTGCTGTATAGCAGAAATTAACACAACATTGTAAATCAACTATATTTCAAGAAAATTGAAAAATATATAGAGAGCAAATAAATAAATAAGGGAAAACAGAAAAATCTCATGTGCAGAAGAAGTTCGAGTAATTTATGCAGGTACTTTGCCTTTAAGGAACTGAAGCATAACTCCCCACTCCTTAAGTGTGATCTATGCATAGTTACAGGCTTCTAAACAATACAGTATGGAAAAGGAGAAAAAAGAGTAACTTTATAGTAGGGAAAACTGATAAACACTACCTCAGCCAGGTGATCAAGTTCAATATCAATAGTCATAAATCATGTTGATAGCATTTCTATTGATATGATGTGATAAGAAGGCCCCTTACCTCTGTGGTCTTCCTGCCCAAATACTATTGCCCCAATCTAAGCAGGAGAAAATTATCAGAAAATCCCAACAGAGGTACAGTCTATAAAATATTTGACCAGTACTCTTCAAAACTGTCAAGATCATCAAAAACAAGCAAAGTCTGAGAAACTGTCACAGTCTAGAGGAGCCTGAATGGCATGATGACTAAATGTACTGTATTATCATGGATGGGATCCTGGAATAGAAAAATAGGCGTTAGGTAAAAACTAATGACATCTGAATAAAATGTGGACATTAGTTAATAATAATGTTTCAATATTGTTCATTAATTCTAAGAAATTGATTGTAAGTGAGATGTTAATAATCAGGGAAACTGGATGTGGAGTTGATGGGAATTCTGTGTACTATCTTTAAATTTTTTTTCTGTAAGTAGAAAACTCTTCTAAAATTAAAAAAAGTAAAAATGTGTGACAACTCATTCTGTTAGTGATGCTGTGGGGAAGTAAGCACTCATACATATGGCTCCACATTCTACCTATCAAAAATATACATGTGTGTATCATTCAAACTATCAATCCCACTTCTAGGACTTCACCTAGGACACTTAGGTTGTTTCCATATCTTGGCTATTATAAATAATGCTGCACTGAACATGGGGGTGCATATATGTTTTCAAGTTAGTGCTTTCATTTTCTTCAGGTAATTACCCAGAAGTGGAATTGCTGGATCATATGGTAGTTCTATTTTTAATTTTTGAGGACCCCCCCCAATACTATTTTGCATAGTGGCTGCACCAATTTACAATCCCACAACAGTGCACAAGGCTTCCCTTTTCTCCATATCCTCATCAACACGTTATTTCTTGTCTTTCTGAAAATTGCCATTCTAACAGGTATGAGGTAATATCCCATTGTGGCTTTGATCTGCATTTCCCTGATTAGTGATGTTGAGTATCTTTTCATGTATCTGTTGGCCATCTCTATGTCTTCCCTGGAAAAATGTGTATTCACATCCACTGCCCATTTTTAATCAGGATGTTTGTCTTTTTGCTATTGAGTTATATGAGTTCTATTATACATTTGGAATATTAACCCCTTATCAGATACATGATTTACAAATATTTTCTTTCATTCATTAGGCTGCCTTTTCATTTTGTCAATGGTTTCCTTTGCTGTACAGAAGCTCTTTGGTTTGATGCAGTCCCACTTGTTCATGTTTGCTTTTGATGCCTTTGTTTTTAGTGTCAAATCCAAAACATAACCATTGCCAAGACTGATGTTAAGAAGCTTGAGGCCTATGTTTTCCCCTAGGAGTTTTATGGTATCAGGTCTTACATTTGAGTCTTTAATCCATTTTGAGTTAATTTTTGTGTATGGTATAAAGTAGTGGTCCAGTTTCATTCTTTTGCATGTGGCTGTCCAGTTTTCCCAACACCATTTACTGAAGACACTCTCCTTTTCCCATTGTATATTCTTTGTTCCTTTGTCACAAATTAATTGACCAAATATGAGTGGATTTGGGGGTTTCCTATTCTGTTCCACTGATCTATGTGTCTTTTTTCAGTGCCAGTCCCATACTGTTTTGAGTAGTATAGCTTCGTGTTATACAGAAGTCAGGACTAGTAAGTAATACCTGCAGCTTTGTTCTTCTTTCTCAAGATGGCTTTGGCTATTTGGGGACTTTTGTGGTTCCATAAAGACAATCCTAAAATTGTTTGTTCTATTTCTGTGAAAAATGCCATTGGAATTTTGATAAGGATTGTATTGAATGTATATATTTTTTGGGTAGCGTGGACATTTTAACATTAACCCTTCTAATCCATGAGCACAGAATATCTTTCCATTATTTGTGTCTTCTTCAATTTCTTTCATCAACGTCTTATGGTTTTCGGTGTATAGGTCTTTCACCTCCTCGGTTAAGTTTATCCCTAGAAATTTTATTCTTTTTGATGCAATTGTAAATAGGCTTGTTTTCTTAATTTCCTTTTTGATAGTTCATTGTTAGTGTATAGAAATGCAACAGATTTCTGTATATTGATTTTGTAACCTGTAATTTTACTGAATTCATTTATTAGTTTTAACAGTTCTTTGGTGGACTCTTTATTGACTTTTTTCTTATGCATTGACATCTCTCCAATTGTAACTTTCTTAGTTAAGAGAACATTTCTTATATAGAGTTTATATTTTCTATCACATCTATTACAGTGCTGTGGACATAACCTATATCCAGCAGAAGACTGAAAATATGTAAACAACTATATCTTCAACTTGGACCTTGTGATAGCCCTGCTCCTGGATTTTGCTTAGTTCCCCCCCAATTTTCAAAGCAGATCAGAGAGGTACATGAGTTCCCCATAGGGATTGTTTGATTCCCAAGGGAGTTCAGAGAGAAGAAAGGACTGCACAGCTACCCCTGCATTTTCTAACAGTGAATTAATTATATGAGGCAAATCCTTCTTCATGGGACAGCTTTCTCTAGTCCCTGAGTCCATGAGAGGATAAGAACTTCTTTTTAACATTATCCTAAGAATAATGAACTAAGGAAAGGAAGCCACTTTTCAAAAATCCAAAATTTCACTCCAATTTGGATTACTCACTATTTTGAATTATCCTTCCTTGTCACTATTAGAGAGTATCAAAGACGTAGCTATACCTTAAGCGCAAAGCACTCATTCCAGGTTGTGGACTAGAGACAGTAAGTGCTCTTATCAGAAAAGGACATTTTGAACCACTGCTTTTCTCCAGACTCCAGGTTTAATTCCAACCTAACAGCTGCACTGCAGTCCATGAAATATTTACATTGTTTCTTGCTAAATTATATACATTATTTACCATATCATCTATTAAATATTTACCACCTTTCCAAATATGCCATGTATTGCACTCCACTGCTCTTGTTTCTCTTAGCACTAAAATAGAAAGGGCCAAGCCCTGCGGAAGCCTGGAGAAAGTGGCTGTGACAAAGAAGAAATGCTGAGGAGGAAAAATGTAAAGCGAAGCAGAAGGCAGTTATTTGGAAAACAGCTCTATGTTATATAGTCACTATTTTCTCAACTTTCCCTCCCTCTAGCTAGGATAATCATTTCTCTTAGAGAAGATGCTTATTTTTCCAATAATTTATATATATATATATATATATAAACTATTCTGGAAATAAGCTGTATTATCCTCAGGAATCATGCTCTAGGGTGGACAGATATGTAAAATTGTTAAGAAACACTTATGGTGACATCAGGAGTCAAGACACCAGCCCACTTTATTCAGAACTCTTCCCTACTGGAAATAGTGACACGTATTCAACTCTCCCTAAGCAATATGATATTTCACTCTCCTGGAAACAGGAAAACTATTAATAGATGTGTTGTCAATAGGAGATATAGATATATCTTGTGATCAGCAAAAGATGCCAAACTATTAAACCCGTTGAAGCTCTGAGGAATATTTTTTTAAAAAAGAACTAATTGGTTCCTACCTGAAAACTTTAACTTGTTCATTGTTCTTTAAATTGTTCATTGTCCCCTAGTAGGCATCTTAGAGATTTCTAATTATCTACCAATTAATTATGCATTCTCCTATTCCATTTAAATTAACATAATATTGTCTTTAGAGGGACACACTGACATCCACTTAAAAGACTATATTTCCCAGCCTTTCTCACACTTGAAGGTGGCGTAGGACTAAGTTCTCACCAGTGAAGGGTAAATGGAAGTGTTATGTGGGACTTCCAGAGGTCTCTTTATAAGCAATGGGGCACATGGTTCTCTTCCTTCATCCTGCTGCTTTAAACCTGTAGATGATGACTAGAGCACCAGTAGCTATCTTGAACCGTAATGATGAAGGCCATATAATAGGAATCAAATATCAAATAGCTAGACTAGTCTGGGTCTTTGATAACCATGGAACTGCTGTACCAGCCCTTAACTACCAACCTCAGCACTTTTTCTCCATGATGAATAACTCTGTGTCGTACTTAAGCCACTCTGCTTTAGGTTTCTACTGTATGTTGCCAGACTTCATATATACTAACACAGCTAGGTTCATGCACTACTCTCTCAACCATTTCAACCTACAGGCAGTGGGTACCTTTACGTATGTCTATCTGCTATCAAAACTTTTTCTGAGAGCAATTACTCATATCTTAGTGGTGCAAGTATAGCTCTGTGGATTATTTCAGTCATAATTAGCTGTCCACTCTCCATGAAAGATTGTCTTTGTTCCTGCTCATCTGAAGTCAGAGAATAGCCTTCTACAGTAATTATGAACACCCTAACTTGTTTTTCCTACAATTTATTTTTTTTAATTTTTATTTATTATTATTATTTGTTTGCGGTACGCGGGCCTCTCACTGTTGTGGCCTATCCCGTTGCGGAGCACAGGCTCCGGACGCGCAGGCTCAGTGGCCATGGCCCACGGGCCCAGCCGCTCCGCGGCATGTGGGATCCTCCCGGACCGGGGCACGAACCCGTGTCCCCTGCACCGGCAGGCGGACTCCCAACCACCACGCCACCAGGGAAGCCCTTTCCTACAATTTAGATTGGACTGGCTTAAAATGGGTTAGTGCTAATATGCTGAAACATATTATTGATGCCTATATCCTTGGAGCTGTCAAGGCCTTACTGGTTAATTTTCATTTGTTGGATTGAGTAGTTATTTGCAATTGCTGTGCAGATATAAATGCATCAACACATTTGACTTATACACAACAATTAAATTCCTAAAGCCTCATTCATTTCACATATAAAGTTGTTTGAAAATTTCCTTAAATTGCACTTCAGGTCAACAAACATTTCTTGAATGCTTACCATATGTTAGGAAATGAAAAGCAAACTGATCTGAGATTCAAGTCCAAAGCTCATAAATGTAATTTCAAGAGGGAGAGGAGGAGTGCAGACAAGTTTGGGTGAAGCATTTGAATTAAAATTTTCCTTAAATGAATGGGTGCTATAATTGTATTCTTGCCTTAAATGTAGTCATCTATGGCATCAATACCTCTTTTAAAATCTAGATTTTCCATTTTGCCTTGCTGAAACACACTGAATCACCTCATATTGCAGCTGGGATTTCCTGAAATCTCTACTTTCTAACATTAATTTCCAAAGTACATTGCAGGTGTTTTTATAGGAAGGATATTCTTTAAAATTGTCTTGAATAGAGCATAAAAGCTTTTGATTGAAACTGATGGTTTTATAAACTCTTTACTGTATAAGACTTTATTTCTACACCAGCAATTTCTCCAGAAAAATTAGGTGAATGGCATTGACCTTGACTATTTCAATATTTAAGGCAAAAAGGTCTACTTTATACCATAAATAATCTAGCTGATTGCCTGAATTCTCTTCTTTACAAGGCTGGACAGAGCAAAAGTGTTCTTAAGGCTGTATTCGCAAATGGTATACTGTTCTGTAGTTAAAACAAATGCTTCAATATGAAACAGAATGATAGTAGAGAATATTAGCAAGGGATGGCACTGTTTGTAGGTTTTTAAGTCCAATGCAATTTTATTTGGTTTTGTTTAGCTTAATTTCTCTCTTTAGACTGAGTAAGTCAGCTCTGTGCCCACTTCAGTGGGAAGCTGGTCTCTATGTTTTCACTTAAGCCACTTTTGTGATCTTCTAATGTACAGACTTGATAGTTTCTGGGCTCCCCATTGACTTCTTGGGAATGGGGACCAGCTCTCAAACCACTGCATGAGGATGGTAGGGATTACAAGCCTACCTTATATATGTGAGCACTGTTCTATTCTGGAACCCTTAATTGCATAAGATAAGCTAATTGTTAAGAATAAGGAATTTTGAACCAACTCTAAAACCCAGTCCAGTATGAACTGTAGAGATGATTTGCTCTATTCTCAGCCTGAGCTTTGTTTTTGTTGGTTTTTTTAAAAATGAAGTATGAAACTGTGAATTACTTTATTTTAAACTTGATGAAACTGTTTACATTAGAGCAAAAGGCTACATATTATTGACATTCCATGAACCAAAATCAGACTGCACTATCTATGGATTCCCTAAAGTAAACTTCCATTTCACGTGATTCAAGTTTCTAATTGTGAGAGGATTTAAAAATAAATTTGGGGAATTATTCAGACTTTAAGAGGTATTTATCAAACAGGATCTCAAAAATTTAATGTCTAAAATGCACCTGAATGGTCATACTCCTAAGATGAGTAACCTGTTTCTTTTTATATCCCTAGTTGTTGTGTCTCTGCAGTTCCCCTTCTCTGCATGAGTGTACTTTCAGCTGAAACTATTTACAGTGTTTTGGAGATCAAATCAGAGAGAGCTAAGGTCCAAGGTTTTAATGGAGATCTTGTTCAGATTGACTTTTTACTGATGTTTTCGTGCTTGAGATTAGAAAAGAGGGAAATCAAAGGACAACCCTTTTTATAACACTATTTTTCTTCAATTCTATCCCATCTAGAAATCTTCTCAGTTCAATGATTTTAGGCAAGTTTAAATGTATTTCCTAAATTGGTGTTTAGGAATTAAGTACTTATACGCAAAAGAATTTTTAAAAAGAGACTATATAGAGAACAGGAACCAAATTAAAACCCAAGCTTTAGCAGTTCATCCATTAGGAACAAACTGATTTTGGAAAGAAAAATGAAATCAAACGATATTTAAAAGTATAAGAACAGGTCCATTTCACCAAAGAAATAAACCACTCTGGCATTCAACCAATTCCACAGGCTTCCTTGGGGGCTAAGTTCTTTGCGCACATCAGTGAAAGAATCAGTATTTGAGACACGAACTAACTTTTTGGCAGACATTGAAAAAGGCACCAAACAGTCTTTGCCTTTGCTGTGTTCAACTGTGAAATGAAAACCTACCACTTAAATCACTTCTACTGCAACTTAATTCGTTCTCTGTGAATACAGTACAGAAAAAGTCTCAGTGGCCTCTGGCCCATGGAATTTTTCTTAAAATAAAGTCAACAATGTGAAGTTTCTGTGGTTGGAACATCTTCCCAATCTATAAGTATACTTGATATTTCATCTGTAGTTTGAAATTTAGTATATCTGGTCTGCACAGTGGCAACCTCATTTAGTGGTAGAAGTCCCAGTTCTACCACTAATGAGCTGTTGTGGCCTTGGTCAAGTCATTTCTCCTCTATGACCTTCATTTTCATCACCTATAGAGGAAAAAATTAAACTGGTTCTAAATGTCCCTTTCAGCTTTAAGGGTCTATGAACCTGACTCATTTTTCACTAAAATCTGGCAGGATTTAGTTTTGGATTTAAAATGTCTGCCCCTCCTTCCCCCAACCAATTTTCTACTATCAACCATAATTTTGCAAAAGGATTTAGCTACTGATCTATAAGGAAGGGCCAGATCTACATATCCAAGGGGTAGGCACCTGCCTTCACAGGTCAACATGCTCTAAGGCTCTCTACAATGGAGCAAGCCTCCAAAACACCTCATATTTGCATTTCTTTGTCTTATGCTAACTTTGCCTTAATGCAACCTAATTCTTAGGGATAGGGCTCTAAAGTATGAGATCCTTTATTGAAAGCAAGCATAGTTGCAATTTGGGCTTGCAACCATGATAAAGGAGTATACTTGGTTATTACACAAAATTATGGACTCTATAGCAGAACAACTGTCATAAGAGAGATGAAAAGTCTACTTGTGAAGGTGAATGTGGTCATTGGACTAGGAGACATTGTGTATACTTCCAGTTGATGGAAGCCTCTGCAAACTACATTTGATATCAGACAATCGGGGAATTCTAACAGTCTGGGGAGAAGCAGGTGAGGGTATTTAGGTTGATCAAAAATTCATAATTGATAAAATGCAGTACAAAATCACTGGAGCACTAATATCTTGATGAAAAATGTCATTACTTCTTTAAACCAAGATTTTTAGTTAGTTTATTGACATATACAGATATAAATATAAAGATATATTCCATGTTGCCTTCAGATAAATAGTTTTGTATATATATATTTGTGAGAAAATAGGATTCAATTAATAGAAATCTATTTAATGCATCCCTCATTACCCTAGTACCTCTGTTCTGTCTAAAGTAGATAATTTTATCTCAAAGAAACATCTCAGGAGTTCAACTGCATTTTAAGATTACATAGTTCCTTTGTAGGGAAGTTGTTGGAGTCTCTCATTTCTTACTAACACTATTTTTAGGACCCTGTTCTTACTAAGACTTGTTTAGTCCTCTTACTAGTACTAACGTGCCTCATTTCTTACTAGGACTCTATTCTTTTCCCAATATAACCTAAAGGCATTTGATATTTCCTTATACCTTTTTGTCTATGTTCCCTAAGTGTTTGATGTGCTAGGTTCTCCCACTAGGTGGGAACAAGACTTGATTTCAACTGACAGACACTGACAAAAATGATTAATTCTTCATGAGAAGCCAAAGTTGTTAGGCAAATATGCACCAACTGTTCTATAGCTTTGCAAACAGAAAAACAATCAACCATATTAAAGAGTACACAGTGCTGTGGGGGCAACATAAACCCACTCAGTGATCCAAAATATGGTTTTTCCCATCCATCCTCATTTCCTGTTGGCTTCAGTGCCAGATGTTTTAGAATTTCAAGCATCGTGACATCCTCCAAATAGCTGCATGAGGCATATGTTGGTGTGTGTGTGTGTGTGTGTGTGTGTGTGTGTGTGTGTGTGTGTGTGTGTACATGCATGTATGTCTTGGAGAGATTCTTCTCTTTCAATCCCTACATTCAAGTCTGAGAATACAGAATCTGAAAGCAGTAGAAAGGAGTTTTGTTTGAATTCAGGTAAAGCTGGGTTTGAATTTACCTATCAGTCCTCATCTGTGTGAACTCAATTAGATCACCAAATGTGGTACCTCAGTATTTTCATCTATGGAAGGGGGACAGTAATAGTCCCAATTTCATAGGGTTGTGTGAGAATGAAAATTAATGTAAAGCACCTAGCACAGGGCCTTCCACCAAAGAAAGAAAATAGTAAATAGTAATTGTGATATCAAAGACCCTTAAAGTTTTGGAAGGTTTTGGAGCGACTCCATAAATAAGGAGAAAATACAAACAAATGGTATTTTCCTTATGAATTCAGTATGTACTACGTACTGCAGTTTACATTACTGGCACATACTAACTAGGAAAGCCAATGTACTGCTTAAAAACATGATCTATGCAATCATACAGCTTGGAGTTGAAATCCTGGCTCTTTCAGCTGGTAAATTTGGACAAGTTATCTAATATCTCTGAGCTCTCAGATTTTTGCCAAAACAATAGTGGTTGTAACAGCTCCTATCTCACTGTGTTGTGAGCACTAAATGAGCACTAAATTCATATTAAGCCATTTGGAACAGTGCATAATATATAGTAAGCATGCAACAGATGGCAGCTATTGTCATTATTGTCATGGTGTTGCTCAACAAATAATGATAATAGTAGAAGGAATTTTAAAGATCATCTGGTCCATAAATTGAAAACCATCCTTTTACATATGGGTTAAAGTAGTCCAAAGAAGGGAAGTGACCAGACCAAGGTCGATCATTTAGTTAGTGGCAAAACTGTGTATGGAATCTAGGTTCTTTGCCCCATAGTTAGTACTATTTCCACTCTATTGGAGATGCTTGTAGATATAGTAGTACAAGGAAGATTTTCCAATCAGCCTTCATGGGTTGCTTGATCATAAATTCAGCCCCTACACCACTACTTGGGAATTTTTAAAATGTTATATCATCTTTATTATTCCCTGTCATGAGAAGTGAAATATGACATGTTCTCTATCCTAAGTGCCAGTTAAATGCTCCTATTTTCAGGTGGATGCTCTGCTCAGAGGCCATTTCTAAAGCCTTCAACCTCACAATTGTGATCATCGGTTTTATCTTCCCCATTCTCCTATCCCTTGCTGTAACATCTCCAACAAACAATTGTGTTTATGGAGACATAGCCTTAGATTTAACATGCATTTATTATGAATTCTCATATAAACTTCTTTTGGTTTCTCTCACCCTCTCTCTCTTTCTCTAATAGTTCCTTTTATTTTTTATAGTTCAAATTAAAATCTGTGGCCGTAAAAGCCATCATCATTCATTCTTTAAAGAGCAGGCTTCAGAAATTATTTGACTATATTCCCAAAATTCCAACTTGGAATTGTTTATTTTTAATTTTTAGATTAAAAAAATCAGATTCAATAGACACAAAGATCCCAAAACAGAATTTAAATGATGGGAAAAAATAGAAGTTCCTCTTAGAATCTTAGAGCTGGAAGAATTCTCAGAAATCATTAGTTCTACCTCTTACTCAGTAAATAATACTTCTTTGCCCTCCCCATATAATAGTCATTGAGCTTCATATGTTAAGACTCATAGCAGCAGAGATTGATCAAGATGGTGGAGAGGGAGGACATGTAACTTGCCTCCCCTCACAAAAACATAAAAATATATCTAAGGGCTTCCCTGGTGGCACAGTGGTTGAGAGTCTGCCTGCCGATGCAGGGGACACGGGTTCGTGCCCCTGTCTGGGAGGATCCCACATACCATAGAGCGGCTGGGCCCGTGAGCCATGGCCGCTGAGCCTGCACGTTCAGAGCCTGTGCTCCGCAACAGGAAGGGCCACAACAGTGAGAGGCCCGCGTACTGCAAGAAAAAAAAAAAAAATTTATATATATATATATATATATATATATATATATATATGTGGAACAATTTTCATTGAAAACTAACTGGAAACTGGCAGAACAACAAGGGCTGTAAGAAAGATCTACACATTATCTGGTAGGTAGGGAATAAAAGCGATCAGGTTGGGATGTATGCCACTGGGAGGGGACTCAGAGGAAAAGGGAGAATACATGGGTAGAGACCTACCCTGGAGAGGGAATGGTGAGAGCCACAGATTGGGCACCTCAGTCCTGAGGTCCTACACAGGGGAAACAAGCCCCCTTGGCTGGCTGGGCCACTGGGACTAACAGGAAGCTGTGGGAAGTCTGGACTCAGCTCGTGAGGAGCATGTGTGTGCTGGGTAACCCCTGAGGCAGGGTAGATAGACGTCTGCTCTAGATGCTGCCAGGTTTTTTGCGACTGCCTCAACCAAGCCGAGGAAACACTCCAGCCCTGCTTACTCTAGTTCACAGTCCAGCACTGAATCTAGGGCTGCCATAACCAGTGTGAAACTTGGCTGTGGGATGCAGAGGCAACACAGTCTTGGGGTGGAGCTAGCTGGGGCATTGGCAGCCACTGCTGGCACTTACTCAAGCAGCACTTCAGGAGCATCTTACAACTCTGACGGCCGCTTCACCACAACTCACACCCCGACATATGCTGAGAGTCCATGCAGACCCCAGCTGCCCTGTCGTGTGGCTCCACAACAGGTTGGGGGTAGTGGAGGCTGGGTGCAGTGACTGGCTGTGAGGAACAAAGGGGACTTGCACCTGAAGCTGCATCTGAGTGTAGCGAGGGAAACAAATGCTGAGACTGCAAGGTAGTGCATGACAGACAGCTCAGACGTTTGTCTGCAGCTGACAATGAGCTGAGAGACCACATGGAGCACCCTCGCCTCAGCATTCCCCCTCTCTGGGGCAAGGGTTCTGGTGTGGGGAAAGGGTAAAACACACACTTAAAGGGAAGAGAGCCAGCTTGAGTCTGACCCTCAGGGCTTCTGCTCCAGCAACTTGGGATCAGACCCAGCCCCAATCGGGTGGTGACAATCACTGAACAAAGGGGAGGTCCCACCTCACACCTGACAACAGCTCTACACTTTCATCTCCAGCCTCACCCCCTGACATGGTGATACCTGCCAGCACACCCTGAGAAAAGACATTACTTGTATTTTACATCAAATCTGGCTCTCCCACTAAAGGCATTGGAAAAACTCAGTCTGTACAGAAACACACCCACATGACAGAGACCCTTCAAGACCACAACAGGTAACTGTTTCACCTAAATTCAAAGAAGCAGAGAAAGTTAAGCCAATGAAAAAGCAGAGGAATTGGTCTCAAATGAAAGAGCAAGAGAAAAACCTTGAAAAACGAAGTAACGAAACAAGTAACTTACCAGACTAAGTATTCAAAACATTAGTAATAAGAATGTTAACTGAATTAGGAAATAGATGAACACAGTGAAAATTTTTACAGGGAACTAGAATATAAAAAAGTTCCAATCAGAAGTGAAGAATTCAATAAGTGAAAAAAAAAACACACACACGAAGGGATGAATAGAAGACTAAATGATACAGAAGAATACGTGAGTGATCTGGAAGATAGAATAATGGAAATCACCTAATCAGAACAGCAACAAGAAAAACAAATTTAAGAAATGAGAACAGCTTAAGAGATCTCTAGAACAACAATAATCATAACAACATTCACATTATATGGGTCTCAGAAGGATGAGAGAGAGAAAGAAGGGGACTGAAAATGTATTTGAGGAAATTATGACTGAAAACTTCCCAAATGTGAAGAAGGAAACAGATATCCAGGTACAAAAAGCAGAGAGGGTCCCAAACAAGATGAACCCAAACAGACCCACAAAAAAACATATCATAATGAAAATGGCAAAAATTAAAGATAAAGGGAGAATTGTAAAGGCAGCAAGAGAAAAACAAAGAGCCACATACAAGGGAACCCCCATAAAGTTATGAGCTGATTTTTCTGCAGAAACTTCGCAGGCCAGAAGTGAGTGGCATGATATATTCAAAGTGCTGAAAGAGAAAATGTGCAACCTTGGATACTCTACAGAGCAAGACTATCATTTAGAATCAAAGGACAGGTAAAGAACTTCTCAGAGAAGCAAAAACTGAGACAGTTGACCAATACTAAACCTACCCTAAAGGAAATGCTAAAAGATCTTCTCTAAGTGGAAAAGAAGTAAGAATCTATAGGAAAGGGGGAAATCCCACTAGAAAAGGCAAATATATAGTAAGGACTGAGGAGCAACCTCTTAAATAAGCAACTACAAAGATTAAAAGACAAATTGTAAAAACAATTATAACTACAACAGTTAAGAGATAAACATGAAGATGTAAAATATGACATCAAAACCACAAAATGTGGGGGAGGGGAGTAAAAAATAAAGATCTTTTAGAATGTGTCTGAACTTAAATGGCTATCAGTTTAAAATGTGTAGATATAATTATATGGCAACATATATGAACCCCATGGTAACCACAAATCAAAAACCTAAAATAGATACAAACAAATTAAAAAGAAAGGAACACAAGCATAATACTAAAGAAAACCATCAAACTGCAAGGGAGGAAAGAATGAAGAAGTAATAAACAGAAGAACTACAAAAACAACCAGAAAACAATAAAATGGCAATAAGTATATACCTATCAATAATTACTTTAAATGTCAATAAACTAAATGCTTCAATCAAAAGGCATAGGATAGCTAATTGGACAAAAAACCAAGACCCATCTATGTGCCGTCCACAAGAGACTCACTTCAGAGCTAAGACACACACAGACTGAAAGTAAGGGGACGGAAAAAGATATTTCATGTAAATAGAAATGACAAGAAAGTAGGAGTAGGGACTTCCCTGGTGGCACAGTGGTTAAGAATCCGCCTGCCAATGCAGGGGACACGGGTTCAAGCCCTGGTTCGGGAAGATCCCACATGCTGTGGAGCAACTAAGCCCATGTGCCACAACTACTGAGCCTGCACTCTAGAGCCCAGGAGCCACAACTACTGAGCCTGTGTGCCACAACTACTGAAGCCCATGTGCTGAGAGCTGGTGCTCTGCAACAAGAAGCCACTGCAATGAGAAGCCCATGCACCGCAACGAAGAGTAGCCCCCACTCACTGCAACTAGAGAAAGCACACACACAGCAACGAAGATGCAACACAGCCAAAAAATAAATAAATAGATTTATATTTAAAAAAAGTGGGAGTAGCAATGCTCATGTCAAACAAAATAGACTTTAAAACAAAGACTATAACAAAAGACAAAGATGGGCATTATATGATGATAAAGGGATCAATACAATGAGAGTATATTACACTTCTTAACATATATGTAACCAATATAGGAGCAGCTAAAATATAAAGAAAATACAGACATAAAGGGAGAAATTGACAATAATACAATAATAGTAGGGGACTTTTAACACTCCACTACATCAAAGGATAGAACATCCAGACAGAAAGTCAATAAGGCAACAGTGGTCTTAAATGACACAATAGACCAAATGAACCTAATAGGTATATACAGGTCATGACATCAAAAAACAACAGAATACACATTCTTTCCAAGTGCACATGGAGCATTCTCCAGGACAGATCACACAGTAGTCCACAAAATAAGCCTCAACAAATTTAAGAAGGTAGAAATCATACCAAGCATTTTTTCTGACCACAACAGTATGAAACTAGAAATCAACTACAGAAAGAAAACTGGGAAAAGCACAAACACATGCATACTAAACAATGTGCTACTAAAAAAGCAATTATGGACTTCTCTGGTGGTGCAGTGGTTAAGACTCTGCCTGCCAATGCAGGGGACATGGGTTTGATCCCTGGTCTGGGAAGATCCCACATGCCACGGAACAACTAAGCCCTTGTGCCACAACTACTGAGCCTGTGTTCTAGAGGCCACAAGCCACAATTACTGAGCCTGTGCACCACCAGCCGCACACCCCAACTACTGAGCCCACGTGCCGCAACTACTGAAGCTCGCACTCTCTAGGGCCCATGTGCTGCAACTACTGAGCCTGCGTGCTGCTACTGAAGCCTGCATGCCTAGAGCCCATGCTCTGCAACAAGAGAAGCCACTGCAATGAGAAGCCTGTGCACCACAATGAAGAGTAGCCCTTGCTCACCACAACTAGAGAAAGCCCACACGCAGCAATGAAGACCCAATGCAGCCAAAAATAAATAAAATTTTAAGATAAATAAAGATTGTTTTTGTTGTTTAAAAAAAAAGAGTCAATGATGAAATCAAAGAGCAAATCAGGAAATACCTCCAGACAAAGGAAAATGGAAACATAGCCCTCTAAAATCTAGGGGTGCAGTAAAAGCAGTTCTAAGAGTGAAGTTTATAACAATATAGGCCTTCCTCAAGAAACAAGAAAAATCTCAAATAGACAACCAAACCTACCACCTGAAAGAATTAGGAAAAGAGGAACAAGGAAAGCTCAAAGTCAGCAGAAGGAAGGAAATAATATAGATCAGAGAGGAAGTAAATAAAATAAGAGATAAAAAAACAGTAGGAAAGATCAATGAAACCAAGAGCTATTTTTTTGAAAAGGTAAACAAAATTGATAAACCTTTAGCCAGGCTCATCAAGAAGAAAACAGAGAGAACCCAAATAAGCAAAATAAGAAATGAAAGAGGAGAGATAACTACTGATACCACAGAGATACGAAAAAATCATAAGAGAAAACTATGAACAGTTTTATGTCAACAAATTGGACAACCTAGAAGAAATGGACAAACTTCTAGAAACATACAACCTGCCAAGACTGAATCAAGAAGAAACAGACAATTTTAATAGACTGATTGGAAGAAGTGAAATTGAACTTGTTTAAAAAAAAAAAACAAACTCCTAGCAAATAAAAGTCCAGGACTAGATGGCTTCACAGGGGAATTCTATAAAACATATAAGAAAGAATTAATACATATCCTTCTCAAACTATTATAAAAATTGAAGAGGATGGAACGTTCCTAAATTCATTCTACAAGGCCACCATTATCCTGATACCATAACCAGACAAAGACACTCCAAAAAAAAAGAAAACGACAGGCCAATATCTTTGATGAATATAGATGGAAAAATTCTCAACAAAATAGCAGGAAAACAAATCCAACAATATATTAAAAAGATCACACACAATGATGATGGTGGATTTATTCCAGAGTCACAAGAATGGTTCGACATTCCAAATCAATGTGATACTCCACATTAACTAAGGGAACAATAAAATTCACATGATCATCTAAATAGATGCAGAAAAAGCATTTGACAAAATTCAACAGCCATTCATGATAAAAACTCTCATCAAAGTGGGTATAGGGAGACATATCTCAACATAATAAAGGCTGTTTACGACGAACCCACAGTCAACATCATACTCAACTGTGAAAAGCTGAAAGCCTTTTCTCTAAATTTAGGAAGAAGACAAGGAAACCCCCTCTTGCCACTTCTATTTAACACAGTATAGGAAATCCTAGCCACAGCGATCAGATAAGATAAATAAATAAAAGGTATCCAAAATTGAAGGAAAGAGGTAAAACTTTCACTATTTGCAGATGACATGATACTTTATATAGAAAACCCTAAAGTCTCCATCCAAAAACTAGTAGAACTAATGAATGAATTCAGCAAATTCTCAGACACAACATTAATGTATAGAAATCTCATTTTTCTATACACTAATAATAAAATGTCAGAAAGAGAAAGCATCAAAATGAATAAAATACCTAGGTATAAACTTAACCAAGGAAGCAAAAGACCTATCTTCTGAAAACTATAAAACACTGATGAAGAAAATTGAACATGATTCAAAGAAATGGAAAGATATCCCATGTTCTTTGATTGGAAGAATTAATATTGTTAAAATGGCCATATAAAATTGCCGTAATACCCAAAGCAATCTACAAATTTAATGCAATCCCTATCATAATATACATGACACTTTTCACATAACTAGAACAAGTAATCCTAAAATTCATATGGAACCACAAAAGACCCCAAATTGCCAAAGCAATCTTGAGAAAAAGAAGAAAGCCAGAAGTATAAAACTCCCAGACTTCAGACTATTCTATAATGCTACAGTAATCAAAACAGAATATTACTGGTACAAAAACAGACACATAGATCAATGGAGCAGAATAGAAATTAAATTAATCTGCAACAAAATATGCAAGAATATACAATGGAGAAAAGATAGCCTCTTCAACAAGTGGTGCTGGGAAAACTGGACAGCCACATATAAAACAATGAGATTAGAACATTCCCTCACACCATATACAAATATAAACACAAAATGGTTTAAAGACCTAAATGTAAGACCTGAAACCATAAAACTCCTAGAAGAGAGCATAGACAGAATGCTCTTTGACATAAATTGTAGCAATATTATCTTGGGTCAGTCTCCCAAACCAAAAGAAATAAAAGCAACAATGAACAAACAGGACCCAGTCAGATTTAAAAGTTTTTGCACAGCAAAGGAAACCATAAACAAAACAAAAAGACAACCTACAGAATGAGAGAAAATATCTGCAAATGATGAGACTGACAAGGGATTAACATCAAAAATATATAAACAGCTCATACAACTCAATATCAAAAAAACAACCCAATAAAAAAATGGGCAGAAGACCTGAATAGATATTTTTCTAAAGAAGACATACAGATGGCTAACAGCCACATGAAAAGATGCTCAACATCGTTAATTATTAGAGAAATGCAAATCAAAACCAAAGTGGGGTATCACCTAACACTGGTCAGAATGGCTATCATCAAAAAGTCTACAAATAACAGATATTGGTGAGGATGTTGAGGAAAGGGAAACATTTACACTGTTGTTGGGAATGGAAAACAGTATGGAGGGTCCTCAAAAACCTAAAAATAGAACTACCCTATGATACAGCAATTCCACTCCTGGGTATTTATCTGGAAAAATGAAAACACTAATTCAAAAAGATATATACAATCCAATGTTCATAGCAGCACTACTTACAACAGCCAAATATGGAAGCAATCTAAGTGCTTATCAACAGGTGAATGGATAAAGAAGTGCCATATATGTGTGTGCATATATATATACACACACACACACACATACACACACACACATGTGTATATGTAAACACATACACACACACAATGGACTATTACTGAGCCATAAAAAAGAATGAAATTCTGCTATTTGCAGAAATATGGATGGACCTAGAGAATATTATGAGTAGTGAAATAAGTCTGACAGAGAAAGACAAATACTGTATGATATCACTTATATGTGGAATCTAAAAACAGTACCAATGAAGGTATGTAGCAATTCAGACACAGACTCCCAGATATAGAAAACAAACTAGTGGTTAGCAGTGGGTAGAGGGAAGGGGAGACAGGCAAGACAGGGGTATTGGATTAAGAGATACAAACTACTATACATAAAATAGATAAGCAACAAGGATATACTGTAAAGCAGAGGGAATTATCAACCATTATGTGATTATTTTGTAATGACTTTTAATGGAATACAACCTGTAAAAATGCTGAATCACTATGCTGTACACCTGAAACTAATATAATATTGTAAATCAACTATACTTCAAAAATAAATTAATTAATTAACAAATGAATGAACTGTAGAGACTTCCCTAACAGATATCATGTCTTCTTTGGTGCAAAAATAGACAAATAAACCAGTAGAAGTGAAGAAAGAGCCCCAAATTAGACCAACGCTTATAAGGAAATTTGATGTATGACAGATTCAGCATTGAGATGTGTGAGCAAAATATGGACTATTCAATAGTTGGTACCCTGGAAATTGGTATCCATATTTTTAAAAAATGAAAATGGATTCCTACTTCACATTTCACAGAAAAATCTCTTCTAAATGGATTTAAAATTAAATGTAAAAGTCAAAAACTTTATAATTTTTACATGGCAAAATAGGAAAATATCTTTACAACTGTAGAGTAGGAAAGGATTTCATTAACTAAAGCTACAACAAAACTAAAGAAAATGGTGAATCTGACTCCAGTAACATTAACACTATGGTGTTCATCAAAAGACATGACAGGGCTTCCCTGGTGGCACAGTGGTTGAGAGTCTGCCTGCCGATGCAGGGGACATGGGTTCGTGCCCCGGTCCGGGAAGATCCCACATGCCTCAAAGTGGCTGAGCCTGCGCGTCTGGAGCCTGTGCTCCGCAACGGGAGAGGCCACAACAGTGAGAGGCCCGCGTACACAAAAAAAAAAAAAAAAAAAAAAAAAAAAAAAATACACGACAAACATTAAGAAGGAAAAATGTGCCACAACTGGACAGATGTATTCGCAATCTGTAACACTGAAAAAAAAAATTAGTATCCAGATTAACACTTACAAAATAGTTTTTTAAATAGAAAAATGGACACAAACATAAATCAAAAACAAAACTGGTCAATTAAAATATGAAAAGATACTCAACTGCATTATTAATCAGAAAAAGGAAAAGTAAAGTCATAATAAAAGCTGGTTTTGCATGTAAGGAGCTTAGAAGATGTCGCCCCACCCCAACAATAAGTAAAAAGCTGAACCAACTGAAAAATCAACAATTCTTGGATTTGTAAAAGAGGCAAGTACAGAGGAGAAACCGCTGCCCCCAAGACTGGAGAGACAGACTGGGGAATAAAGGGTGTTGTCACTTACCTGAGCAGAGATTCACTAGCAGAAACACCGGTGGGAACCAGTGCCAGGGGAGAAAAGCCTGAGCTGTAATTGTTGAATTGACAGAGTTCAGAGTGAACAACTTTGGGTGTTAAAAACTCCAGGGGAACCCAGTCATATGGGGGCCCCCACAATATTTTGATATTTATCTCTAGGAGCTCAACCAGGTTCCCACAGTAAATATTGGAGAAAAATCCCCTCATGCATGTGGCAGGGGGAGGAATAAAAGGAACCATTTTGAAATAAGCCAGAGCACCTTTGTTCTTCTTAACAAGGCCTGCCCTCAGGAGAAGCTAGTTAACCAGAACCTAACCTGCTAGGGTATTAATCAGAACTTAACTGACCTGGGGGAAAGGGAATTCTGTGGGAGAAGTGAAATATCCAACTCTAGCCTGATATAGTCATCCTGTCCACCTGAGAAGGTAGAAGAAACAAGAAACACTTCTGAAGTTCACAGTCCAGGGATACAGGCTCATGAAAAGACTGAGACCTAATCACTCAACAATAAGAAAATAAACAACTACACTTAAAATCAGCCAAAGACTTTAAAAGACTCTATCAGAGAAGGTATAAAGATGGCAAGTAAGTGCATGAGAAGATGCTTCACATTATATGCCCTCAGGGAGATGCAAATTAAAACAAGATACCACTATATACATATTAGAATGGCCAAAATCTAGAACACTGACAACACCAAATGCTGGTGAGGATGTGGAGCAACAGGAACTCTCATTCCTCACTGGTGGGAATGCATAATAGTATAGCCACTTTGGAAGACATTTTGATGGTATATTACAAAACTAGACATGCTCCTACTATATGATCCAAGAATCACACTCCTTGGTATTTACCCAAAGGAGTTGAAAACTTATTTCCACACAAAAATCTGAACACGGATGTTTATAGCAACTTTATTCATAATTGCCAAAAGTTGGTAGCAACCAAGATGTCCTTCAGTAGGTAAATGAATGAAATTTGGTACATCCAGACAATGGAATATCATTCAGTGCTAAAAAGAAATGATCTATCAAGCCATAACATAAATGGAAGAAATTTAAATGCATGTTACTACGTGAAAGAGGCCAATCTGAAAAGGCTACATACTCTATGATTCCAACTAGTCAATATATGACATTCTGGAAAAGACAAAACTATGGAGACAGTAAAAAGATAGGTGTTTGCCTGAGGTGAAAGGAGGGGAGAAATGAACAGATGGAGCACAGAGGATTCTCAGGGCAGTGTAATGAAACCATAATGATGGATACATGTCATTATACATTTCTCCAAACCCACAGTATGTACACCACCAAGAGTGAACCATAATGTAAACTACAGACTTCAGGTGATTATGTATCCATGTAAAATAATCAAGTGTAATAAATGTACCACTCTGGTGGTGGATGTTGATAATGAGGGAAGCTATGCATGTGTGGGGACAGGATGCTGTGAATCTAAAACTGCTCTAAAAAAGTAAAGTCTTAATACAAAAAAAATTAAACAGTGAAATTTTTTTTTTAAAAAAGAATCATAGCAGCAAGGATTTTAGAGGTTATGTCATTCATTTGCTAGATGAGGAGGCAGAGGGCAAAGAGTTGGAAAAATCCACTCCTCCAGCCTTCTAGTTAATTCCTCAAGATTAAAAAAAATAGGCAAAACAATGTTCTTCTTCAATTGAATTTTTCTTTGAGGATTAAAGAAGCATAATAAATGGTTTGGGTTTCCTTCCCTTTCATGAATTGATTGTCTGCAACATTTGCTAATTCTATCAAAGGTCTAGGACAAGACAGTAACAGGGTGAGGGTGAAGTCATATGTTGATAAGACGAGGGGAAGGAAAAGAAGGAATATTTAAAGATGTAAACTTTGAGAATTTATATTTCCCAAAGGAAAACAACAACTATTAGGATAAATGTTTTGTTCCAATCACTTCTCTTGGTTAGCTATTACTCCACAGCAATGCTATCCTAGAACTTTCTGTGATTACAAAAATGTTTTATTTCTTGGGCTTCCCTGGTGGTGCAGTGGTTAAGAATCCGCCTGTCAATGCAGGGGACATGGGTTCGAGCCCTGGTCCGGGAAGATCCTACATGCGGTGGAGCAAATAAGCCCGTGCACCACAGCTACTGAGCCCGCGTGCTACAACTACTGAAGCCCGTGCGCCTAGAGCCTGTGCTCTGCAGCAAGAGAAGCCACCACAATGAGTAGCCTGCGCACCACAATGAAGAGTAGCTCCCACTCGCCGCAACTAGAGAAAGCCCCCGTGCAGCAACAAAGACCCAACACAACCAAAAATAAATAAAATTTTTAAAAATGTTTTCTGTGTTGTCCAATATGGTAGGCATTAGCTACATGTGGTTTATTGAGCACTGGAAATATGACTAGTGTGACAGAGGGACTGAATTTTAAATTTTATTTAATTTTAAATAGTCACATGTGGCTAGTGGCTACCATGTTGGAAAGAGCAGCTCTAGAGCCTAATAACAACAACTTTCTCATTCAGCTGGAGAGTCCTCCCTGTTTTATTTCAAGAAATTGCCCCTGAAGAAGGAACACATCTTTTATTGACACATTTTATGGTGAAAAAATTCCCAAATGCTATCTCTGAATTACAACAATATCTTAAACAAGATTTTTTCCTCTCTGACAATAGTTCTTATCCCCATGCAGTATAAACTGTAGTATAAGTTGCGTGATAGTATGACGTAGATTCACGTCTAAGTGCAAGACATATTAAGCCTACTCTGCCTTTTCTTGCAATATTTCTTTTCTGTGGTGAGGACTCTATCTGATCTACGTCACAGAACTGCTGTGAACACCTATAGAGATAACTGATGTACAATAGTTTTAAATAAAGTGTTGTGAAAAGGTAAAGCAGGAATTCTCCACATTTGATAGACGAGGAAACTGAAGCCTAGTAGGTAAAGTGACAGGCCACACTGACCTAGAAGTGGTAGAGCCTGGATGAGAACACAGGCCTCCTGAATTCTTTCTTCTCTGGGGGATTTACAACTAATGATTTCATGTGTTGCAATAGAGAGTGATCTTGTACACCCCATCCCCATGCCAGAGCCAGGAGGGGAGTGGGAGAGGAAGGATGATGCTTACAAGTTACCAAAATAACAGAGTTCAAATGAATATTATAATTTTCAGTTGCTGGTTTGGGCACTATAGAACCACAGTTCAATTCAAGCATTTCCTTCCCTACTAACACAAGGTGTTCTAATGTCACTTTGAAATGATTTCTTTAACCAAATTCCTGATGTTGTTTTATGTCATAGGATAGATGTGTTGCCCCATCATATTTGTGCCTAAAATCTGCTTTAAAATGTTACCCAGCATATCACAGATCCTATACCCCATTGTTAAAGTGGTTGACCAAATTCTTAAAGATTTTTTTTTTTCAGGATTGTGTCTTTTCTGCTCAGATACAATTCAAGCCAAATGAAGGCATACTTCTATGACTAACCAATGAGGAAGTACATCTTGGAATTAATAGATTAGGCACACAAAGACTGGGTGCCAACCAGAGTTCCCTTTCCTCCTCATCCCCACCACCACTTAAGAAACCAAGTTGAAACTTTGCAAAACTCCTAGACACAGCTCTTGGGTATCTTCTTAAGTCCATAAACTTGGTTAAGTGGTCTGGAACAAACAAATCCAGCCCATATGGAAAATTTTAGGGAAGAAGTCTCCTTAGTGAGTCTTTTTCTTTTTTTTAATAGAGTTATTTATTTATTTATTTTTAGCCGCGTTGGGTCTTCGTTGCTGCACATGGGCTTCCTCTAGTCGTGGTGAGTGGGGGTTATTCTTTGTTCCAGTGCATGGGCTTCTCATTGTGATGGCTTCTCTTGTTGCAGAGCACGGGCTCTAGGTGCACAGGCTTCAGTAGTTGCAGCACGTGGGTTCAGTAGTTGCAGCGTGTGAGCACAGTAGTTGCAGCATATGGGCTCTAGGGTACACAGGCTTCAGTAGCTGTGGTGTGTGGGCTCAGTAGTTGTGGCTTGCAGGACCTAGAGCGCAGGCTCAGTAGTTGTGGCACATGGGCTTAGATGCTCCGCAGCATGTGGGATCTTCCTGGACCAGGGCTCGAACCCATGTCCCCTGCATTGGCAGGAAGATTCCTAACCACTGTACCATCGGGGAAGTCACGTCCTTAGTGAGTCTTGACTTAGCTCATAGAGCTCTGCTCTAGCATGAAAGCAAGAACCATTTTACACTTTAAAAGATTTTTCCCCCTTATTTTTATGTAGCACCATTGCTGAAGTATCATTAACAGATAATTGTGCTACTATTGGGGAAAATTTGTTGACAACAGAGTAAGTGCTCAAACATTCCCTTTCCTATCTGGTTCCACGTGTCTTCACTGGGATGAATTTTTGTACCTTGAAACACACCTTAAATTGTTATTTATAAAACTCCTATACTTTGTGGGCTTGCCATGCCATTGTCTAACTGACTACCTCTATCATCAGCCAGGCAACATATTTCATTGCAATATTTCTGAAAAGGATGTCCTGTTGGACACCCACATCAAAATCACCCGAGGTAGCAAATTCATAAAATGCAGATTCTTGAACCATACCCCAGATCATGCTTATGCACAGTACAGTTAAAGAGCCATTGCTTTAGTAAAAGCCTGTTCTTCAAAGGACAATCTTCTAGATCCAGGGCAAATGAAAAGAACAATAGAAAACCATAATTCCTTAGATACCTGAGAAGTTATAGTCATATGACCATGACTTAAAACTACATCTGGGGGAGACCTTCAAGATGGCAGAGGAGTAAGATGTGGAGATCACCTTCCTCCCAACAAATACATCAGAAATACATCTACATGTGGAACAATTCCTATAGAACACCTACTGAGCGCTGGCAGAAGACCTCAAACTTCCCGAAAGGCAAGAAACTCCCCACGTATCTGGGTAGGGCAAAAGAAAAAAGAAAAAACAGAGACAAAAGAATAGGGACAGGACCTGCACCTCGTGGAGGGAGCTGTGAAGGAGGAAATGTTTCCACATACTAGGAAGCCCCTGCACTGGCAGAGATGGGGGGTGGCAAGGGGGAAGCTTTGGAGCCACGAAGGAGAGCTCAGCAACAGGGGTGCAGAGGGCAAAGCGGAGAGATTCCCACATAGAGGATCACTGCTGACCAGCACTCACCAGCCTGAGAGACTTGTCTGTTCGCCCGCTGAGACAGGCGGGGGCTGGGAGCTGAGGATCCGGCTTTGGGGGTCAGATCCCAGGGAGAGGACTGGGGTTGGCTACGTCAACACAGCATGAAGGGGGCTAGTGTGCCACAGTTACCCGGAAGAGAGTCCAGGAAAAAGTATGGAGCTACCTAAGAGGCAAGAGACAGCTGTTTCAGAGTGAGCGAGGAGAGGGGATTCAGAGCACTGCCTAAACCAGCTCCAGAGACGGGCGCAAGCCATGGCTATCAGCGCGGACACCAGAGATGGGTATGAAATGCTAAGGCTGCTACTGCAGCCACCAAAAAGCCTGTGCGCGAGCACAGGTCATTATCCACACCTCTCCTCCTGAGAGCCCGCCACTGCCAGGGTCCCGAGATGCAGGGACAATTTCCCTGGGAGAACACACGGTGCGCCTCATGCTGCGGCAACATCACGCTGGCCTCTGCTGCTGCAGGCTTGCAGTGCATTCCGTACCTTCCCTGCCCCCAGCCTGAGTGAGCCAGAGCCCACTAATCAGCTGCTCCTTTAACCTCATCCTGTCTGGGCGGGGAAAACATGCCCTCAGGCTGGGGCGTGTAGACAACCTACAAACAGAGGCAGGGCCAAATCCTACTGCTGACCCCCAGGAGCTGTGCAAACAAAGAAAAAACGGGAAATCTCTCCCAGCGGTCTCAGGAGCAGCAGATTAAATCTCCACAATCAACGTGATGTACCCTGCATCTGTAGAATACCTGAATAGGCAATGAATCATCCCAAAATTGAGGCGGTGGACTTTGGGAGCAACTGTAGACTTGGGGTTTGCTCTATGTGACTGACTGGTTTCTGGTTTTATGTTTATCTTAGTTTACTATTTTGAGTTTATTATCATTGGTAGATTTGTTTATTGATTTGGTTGCTCTCTTCCTTTTTTTAAATTTATAGATCTATATTTTCTTTCCTTTTTCTCTTTTTGTGAGTGTGTATGTGTATGCTTCTTTGTGTGATTTTGTCTGTATAGCTTTGCTTTTACCATTTGTCCTAGGGTTCTGTCCTTTTTTTTTTTAGTATAGTTTTTAGCGCTTGTTATCATTGGTGGATTTGTTCTTTGGGTTGGTTGCTCTTTTTCCTTTCTTTTTCTTTTTTATATTACTTTTTAATTTTCAATTTTTAACAATTTTTAATGTTTATTTTAATAACTTTACATCTTTTTATTTTATTTTCTTCCTTTTTTATTTTTTTCTCCCTTTTCTTCTGAGCCACGTGGTTGACAGGGTCTTGGTGCTTCAGTGGGGTGTCAGGCCTGTGCCTCTGAGGTGGGAGAGCCAATTTCAGGACATAGGTCCACCAGAGACCTCCTGACTTAACGTAATATCAAATGGCAAAAGCTCTCCCAGAGATCTCCATCTCAATGCTAAGATGCAGCTCCACTCAATAAACAGCAAGCCGCAGTGCTGGACACCCTATGACAAACAACTAGCAAGACAGGAACACAACCCCACCCATTAGCAGAGAGGCTGCCTAAAATCATAATAGAGTCACAAATACCCCAAAACACACCACCGGAAGCAGTCCTGCACACGAGAAAGACAAGATCCAGCCTCATCCACCAAAACACAGGCACTAGTTCCCTCCACCAGGAAGCCTACACAACCCACTGAAACAACTTTACCCACTGGGGGCACACACCAAAAACAATGGGAACTATGAACCAGGAGCCTGCAAATAGGTGACCCCAAACACACTAAGTTAAGCAAAATGAGAAGACAGAAGAACAAACAGCAGATGAAGGAGCAATGTAAAAACCGACGAAACCAAAGGAGGAAGAAATAGGCAGTCTACCTGAAAAAGAATTCAGAGTAATGATAGTAAAAATGATTCAAAATCGTGGAAGTAGAATGGAGAAAACAGAAGAAACGTTTAACAAGGACCAGGAAGAACTAAAGAGCAAACAAACAATGATGAACAACACAATAAATGAAACTAAAAATTCTGTAGAAGGAATCAACAGCAGAATAACTGAGGCAGAAGAACAGATAAGTCACCTGGAAGATAAAATACTGGAGATAACTACTTCAAAGTAGAATAAAGAAAAAAGAATGAAAAGAATTGAGGACAGTCTCAGACATCTGGGACAACAATAAACGCACCAACATTTGAATTACAGGGGTCCCAGAAGAAGAAAAAATGAAAGGGACTGAGAAAACATCTGAAGAGATTATATTTGAAAACTTCCCTAATATGTGACAGGAAAGAGTCAATCAAGTACAGGAAGCACAGAGAGTGCCAGACAGAATAAATCCAAGGAGAAACATGCCAAGACACATATTAATCAAATTATCAAAAATTAAATACAAAAAAATATTAAAAGCAGCAAGGGAAAAACAACAAATAACATACAAGGGAATCTCCATAAGGTTAACAGCTGATCTCTCAGCGGAAACTCTGCAAGCCAGAAGTGAGTGGCAAGACATATTTAAAGTGATGAAAGGGAAGAACCTACAACCAGGATTACTCTACACAGCAAGGATCTCATTCAGATTTGACAGATAAATTTAAACCCTTAGAGACAAGAAAAAGCAAAGAGAATTCAGCACCACCAAACCAGCTCTACAACAAATGCTAAACGAACTTCTTTAGGCAGGAAACACAAGAGAAGGAAAAGATCTAAATTAACAAACTCAAAACAATTAAAAAATGGTAATAAGAACATACAATCGATAACTACCTTAAATGGATTAAATGCTCCCACCAAAAGACAGACTGGTTTAATGGATACAAAAATAAGACCCACATATATGCTGTCTACAAGAGACCCACTTCAGACCTAGGGACACATACGGACTGAAAGTGAGGGGATGGAAAACGATTTTCATGCAAATGGAAACCAAAAGAAAGCTGGAGTAACAATTCTCATATCAGACAAAATAGACTTTAAAAAAAAGACTATTACAAGACACAAAGAAGGACACTACATAATGAACAAGGGATCAATGCATGAAGAAGATACAACAGTTATAAATATTTATGCACCCAACACAGCAGCACCTCAATACATGAGGCAAATGCTAACAGCCATAATAGGGGAAAACGACAGTAACACCATCATCATAGTAGGAGACTTTGACACTCCACTGTCACCAATGGACAGATCATCCAAAATGAAAATAAATAAGGAAACACAAGCTTTAAAAAATACATTAAAGAAGATGGACTTAATTGGTATTTATAGGACATTCCATCCAGAAACAACAGAATACACTTTCTTCTCAAGTGCTCATGGAACATTCTCCAGGATAGATCATATCTTGGGTCACAAAACAACCCTTGGTAAATTTAAGAAAACTGAAATTGTATCAAGTATATTTTCTGACCACAACACTATGAGACTAGATATCAATTACAGGAAAAGATCTGCAAAAAATACAAACACATGGAGGCTAAACAATACACTACTTAATAACCAAGAGATCACTGAAGAAATCAAAGAGGACATTTTAAAAATACTTAGAAAAAACTGAAAATGAAAACACGACGACCCAAAACCTATGGGATGCAGCAAAAGCAGTTCTAAGAAGTTTATAGCAATACAATCCTGCCTCAAGAAACAAGAAACATCTCAAATAAACCACCTAACCTTACACCTAAAGCAATTAGAGAAAGAAAACAAAAAACCCCAAAGTTAGCAGAAGGAAAAAAATCATAAAGATCATATCAGAGACAAATGAAATGAAGGAAACGATAGCAAAGATCAATAAAACTAAAAGCTGGTTCTCTGAGAAGATAAACAAAATTGATAAACCATTAGCCAGACTCTTCAGGAAAAAAAGGGAGAAGACTCAAATCAACAGAATTAGAAATGAAAAAGAAGTAACAACTGACACTGCAGAAATACAAAGGATCATGAGAGATTACTACAAGCAACTCTATGCCAATAAAATGGACAACCTGGAAGAAATGGACAAATTCTTAGAAAAGCACAACCTTCCGAGACTGAACCAGGAAGAAATGGAAAATATAAACAGACCAATCCCAAGCAGTGAAATTGAGACTGCGATTAAACACCTTCCAACAAACAAAAGCCCAGAACCAGATAGCTTCACAGGCGAATTCTATCAAGTATTTATAGAAGAGCTAACACCTATCCTTCTCAAACTCTTCCAAATATAGCAGAAGGAGGAACACTCAAAAACTTATTCTACAATGCCACCATCACCCTAATACCAAAACCAGACAAAGATGTCACAAAGAAAGACAACTACAGGCCAATATCACTGATGAACATAGATGCAAAAATCCTCAACAAAATACTAGCAAACAGAATCCAGCAGCACATTAAAAGGATCATACACGATGATCAAGTGGGGTTTATCCCAGGAATGCAAGGATTCTTCAATATATGCAAATCAATCAATGTGATACACATATAAAAGAATTGAAGAATAAAAACCATATGACCATCTCAGTAGATGCAGAAAAAGCTTTTGACGAAATTCAACACCCATTTATGATAAAAACCCTCCAGAAAGTAGGCATAGAACGAACTTTCCTCAACATATTGAAGGCCACATGTGACAAACCCACGGCCAATATTGTTCTCTGTGGTGAAAAACTGAAACCATTTCGTCTAAGATCAGGAACAAGAGAAGGTTGTCCACCCTCACCACTCTTATTCAACACAGTTTTGGAAACGTTAGCCACAGCAATCAGAGAAGAAAAAGAAATAAAAGAATCCAAATCGAAAAAGAAGTAAAGCTGTCACTGTTTGCAGATGACATGATACTATACATAGAGAATCCTAAAAATGCCATCAGAAAACTACTAGAGCTAATCAATGAATTTGGTGAAGTAGCAGGATAAAAAAATAATGCACAGAAATCTCTTGCATTCCTATACACTAATGATGAAAAATATGAAAGAGAAATTAAGGAAACACTCCCATTTACCACTGAAACCAAAAGAATAAAATACCTAGGAATAAACCTACCTAAGTAGACAAAAGACCTGTATGCAGAAAACTATAAGACACTGATGAAAGAAATTAAAGATGATACAAACAGATGGAGAGATATACCATGTTCTTGGACTGGAAGAATCAACATTGTGAAAATGACTATACTAGCCAAAGCAATCTACAGATTCAGCGCAATCCTTTTTAAAGAACCAATGGCACTTTTCACAGAACTAGAACAAAAAATTGCACAATCTGTATGCAAACACAAAAGACCCCGAATAGCCAAAGCAATGCTTAGAAAGAAAAACGGAGCTGGAGGAATCAGGCTTCTGGACTTTAGACTACACTACAATGCTGCAGTAATGAAGACAGTATGGTACTGGCACAGAAACAGAAATATAGATCAATGGAACGGGAAAGAAAGCCCAGAGATAAACCCACGCACATATGGTCACCTTATTTTTGATAAAGGAGGGAAGAATATACAATGGAGAAAAGACAGCCTCTTCAATAATGGTGCTAGGAAAACTGGACAGCTACATGTAAAAGAATGGAATTAGAACACTCCCTAACACCATACACAAAAATAAACTCTAAAGACCTAAATGTAAGACCAGACAGTATAAAACTCTTAGAGTAAAACATAGGCAGAACACTCTATAACATAAATCACAGCAAGTTCCGTTTTGACCTACCTCCTAGAGAAATGGAAATAAAAATAAACAAATGGGACCTAATAAAACTTCAAAGCTTTTGCACAGCAAAGGAAACCATAAACAAGACCAAAACACAACCATCAGAATGGGAGAAAATATCTGCAAATGAAGCACTGGCAAAGAATTTATCTCCAAAATTTACAAGCAGCTCATGCAGCTCAATATCAAAAACACAAACAACCTAATCCAAAAATGGGCAGAAGACCTAAACAGACATTTCTCCAAGTAAGTTATACAGATTGCCAACAAACACATGAATGAATGCTCAACATCAGTAATCATTAGAGAAATGCAACTCAAAACTACAATGAGGTATCACCTCACACATGTCAGAATGGACATCATCAAAAAAATCTAAAAACAATAAATTCTGGAGAGGGTTTAGATGAAAGGGAACCCTCTTGCACTGTTGGTGGGAATATAAATTCATACAGCCACTCTGGAGAACAGTATGGAGGTTCCTTCAAAAACTAAAAATAGAACTACCATATGACCCAGCAATCGTACTACTGGGCATATACCCTGAGAAAACCATAATTCAAAAGGAGTCATGTACCACAATGTTCACTGCAGCTCTATTTACAATAGCCAGGACATGGAAGCAATCTAAGTGTCCATTGACAGTTGAATGGATAAAGAAGATGTGGCACATATATACAGTGGAATATTACTCAGCTATAAAATGAAACGAAATTGAGTTATTTGTAGTAACGTGGATGGACCCAGAGACTGTCATACAGAGTGAAGTAAGTCAGAAAGAGAAAAATAAATACCATATGCTAAGACATATATATGGAATCTAAAAAAAAAAAAGTTTCTGAAGGACCTAGGGCCAGGACAGGAATAAAGATGCAGATGTAGAGAATGGACTTGAGGACATGTGGAGGGGAAAGGGTAAGCTGAGACGAAGTGAGAGAGTGGCATGGACTTATATACACTACCAAATGTAAAATAGATAGCTAGTGGGAAGCAGCCACATAGCACAGGGAGATCAGCTAGGTGCTTTGTGACCACCTAGAGGGGTGGGATAGGGAGGGTGGGAGGGAGACGCAAGAGGGAGGAGATATGGGGATATATGTTTATGTATAGCTGATTCACTTTGTTATAAAGCAGAAACTGACACACCATTGTAAAGCAATTATACTCCAATAAAGATGTTAGAAAAAACAAAACTATATCTGATTTTCATATTTAAAGTAATTTCCAGAAGTAACCAAATAACCAGAAGAAAGTGAGAAAAATTGTGGCAGAGAAAAATCTTATCTAAAACAAGTGTATAATATCTCTGTACAGTTAATCCAATTTATTTCTACACAAATTATCATAAACATTCCACACCCAGATTACTATGCTGAAATAGTAGATAATTTTTCATGGCCAGTACAGCACTAGTAATTTCATAAATTAAAGAAAACACTACCAGGTACCCACTATGTAAAAATTGCCAGGTTTGGCACTGTAGTCCTAGGATGAGTCCTAATAAGGTGTTGGTGAGAAAGGGTTTGTGTTTTACGCTTAATATTTACCTGAAATGAGATTACCATAAACTAAACATTTGTCTATTAACTCTATACTCTATTTTTTAGGAATTGTTATTCCAACAGGGCCAGAACAGACAAGATTAATATATTAGTATGTGCCTTTGTCTGTATATATGTGTGTGTGTGTGTGTGTGTGTGTGTATGTTTTAGTGTATCTGTAGCAAAGTAAGGTTAACAGGTGCCTGAATCTTAATAAGATGCTAAATGCATTTTTAAACATCACCCTACGGAGTTTGCGTAAGTCTGATTTCTGATAGTTCAGAAGCAAATAAATCCAATGATTACAATGTTCTATATGGTTGTGAAGCAACAGATGTAAAACCAATTTACCTCTCATCATTTCAAGTGTTTATACGCAGGAATAATTTTGAAAGAAGTTATTAACATGTGCCTACATATATATGTTATAAATAAAATTCCGGTTAGTTTTTTAAACATATTTACTCTGCCTTCTAATTTGAATGCTTGATGTACTTGGTGCAGGAAAAATAATCAAGGCTACTTCAATCCAGAATAAGACTCAGCTCAGCTCGGACAAGAAAATCAGATGACTATCTCCATATCTGGAAGTATAATAATACCCCCTAATCCACGGTTTCACTTTCTGTGGTTTCAGTTACCTGCAGGCAACCATGGTCCAAAAATATTAAATGGAAAATTCTACAAATAAACAATTCATAAGTTTTAAATTGTATGCCGTTCTGTGTAGCGTGATGAAATCTCATGCTTTCCTGCTCCATCTTGCCTGGACATGAATTATCCCTTTGTCCAGTGTATCCTGCCCGCTAGTCATTTAGTAGTAGCTATCTCCGTTATGAGATCAACTGTCATGGTATCACAGTGCCTGTGCTCAAGTAATCCGTATTTTACTTAATAATGGCCTCAAAGCTCAAGAGGAGTGATGCTGGCAATTCGGATATTTCAAGAATAGCCATAAGGTGCTCCCTTTAAGTGAAATGGTGAAAGTTCTTGACTTAATAAGGAAAGAAAAAAAAATTGTATTCTGAGGTTGCTAAGATCTACAGTAAGAACAAATCTTCTATCCATGAAATTGTGAAGAAGGAAAATAAATTCATGCTACTTTTGCTGCCACACTACAAACTGCCAAAGTAATGGCCGCCATGCGTGATTTGTTAACATGGAAAAGACGTTAAGTGTATACAATAAGATATTTTGAGAGAGACCACATTCACATAACTTTTATTACAGTATATTATTATAACTGACCTGTTTTATTATTATTGTTCATTTCTTACTGTGTTTAGTTTATAAATTAAATTTTATCATAAGTATGTATCATAGAAAATAACAGTATATATAGGGTTCGATACTATTCAAGGTTTCAAGCATCTGCTGAGGATGCATAAGAGGGGATTACTGTATCCATGCGTATGGGTATCTTTATACAACAGTACTTATTTTCAACAGAGTCAGAGTACAGTTCTAGCCAAGATGGGTGACGTGGAAGTAGACTTTATTCTACCTATCAATGATCCCCCAATCTAGTTGGGAAGATAAACTAATTCTGAGGGCAAAAATGTGATGTCTACAGGGCCAATTATAAGCAAATGGAAATTCATAAAATGTGTACCATATATAACTCCTAGGGAAAGCACCAATACAAATGCTAAGTGTCTGAAGGGGTTAACCTAGAAGGGCTTAGTGAAAACCCTACCAGAAACTTAGTAACTGTAGGCTAAGTACTGAGGATACAGTAGTGAACAAGTTAAATATAAGTTCTGCCCTCACAGACTTCAGTGGAGAAGACAGACGCTAAATAAATAAAACAGGTGTGGAGAATACTGCAAATAGGAAGTACAGGCTACGGTGGTTCTAACTCAGTATTGAGGCCAGGGAAGGCCTCCCTGAGGAGCTGAAGACCCTGAGGCACAAGGGAGCGTAATATGTCCAAGGAACTGACAGAAAAGCAGTCAGACTGGAACAAAGAGTTTGAGGTAGAAATTCCAAAATAGAAAAAGAGACCACAGAGGCACAGAGGCGCATGAATTGAAGTGGGGAGGTGATTTAAGATTAAACCTTGCATCTTAAAGTGAAAATTAAATCTGCAAAATGGAATTAAATGGAATTTTTCTTATTCAGTGACCTAGAAATAAATGCAGATGTCAAGGTTTTTCCCTTCATCTTCTTCTACTCTAACAGGTTACTTGTGTAAGAGAAACTGGATCCATCAGTGATGCATCAAAGAAATATATATGAAAGCACTGTGAACATTAACTAATCTCTAGATTTTTAGATACTTCAATTTGAACATGGTTTCAATCTGATCTGAAAGTTGTTTCAGGGTCGGCCAGAGTGTTTGGTCATTACATTATTGCTCTTACTTCAAATTATAAAATTTCCAAATTTTCAGACCCAGGTTGCAAATACAGTCATATAAAACCATTTAAAGATTTAATGAATAAAATGTCAGTGTTTTAAGACACATAATGTAACATCACTCACGTTTCAAGATCATTTAGCAAAGACACGAAAGCTGAACTGTAAAGACTCACACAGGCTGACATCATCACATACAACTGATAGTAGTGTATATATGTCAAGCTACTCTACTTCGCCACAGCTTCCTGCTCCCACCCCGTGTCCTCAAGTCCATTCTCTACGTCTACATCTTTATTCCTTCCCTGCAACTAGGTTCAGTACCATTTTTTTTTTTTAGATTCCATATATATATGCATTAGCATACGGTATTTGTTTTTCTCTTTCTGACTTACTTCACACTGTATGACAGACTCTTGGTCCATCCACCTCACTGCAAATAACTCAATTTCGTTTCTTTTGATGGCTGAGTAATATTCCATTGTATATATGTGCCACATCTTCTTTATCCATTCATCTGTCAATGGACATTTACGTTGGTTCCATATCCTGGCTATTGTAAATAGTGCTGCACCTCTTCAATAAATGGTGCTGGGAAAACTGGACAGGTACATGTAAAAGTATGAGATTAGATCACTCCCTAACACCATACACAAAAATAAGCTCAAAATGGATTAAAGACCTAAATGTAAGGCCAGAAACTATCAAACTCTTAGAAGAAAACATAGGAAGAACACTCTATGACATAAATCACAGCAAGATCCTTTCTGACCCACCTCCTAGAGTAATGGAAATAAAAACAAAAATAAACAAATGGGACCTAATGAAACTTCAAAGCTTTTGCACAGCAAAGGAAACCATAACCAAGACCAAAAGACAACCCTCAGAATGGGAGAAAACATTTGCAAATGAAGCAACTGACAAAGGATTAATCTCCAAAATTTACAAGCAGCTCATGCAGCTCAATAACAAAAATACAAACAACCCCATCCAAAAATGGGCAGAAGACCTAAATAGACATTTCTCCAAAGAAGATATACAGAATGCCAACAAACACATGAAAGAATGCTCAACATCATTAATCATTAGAGAAATGCAAATCAAAACTACAATGAGATATCATCTCACACCAGTCAGAATGGCCATCATCAAAAAATCAAGAAACAATAAATGCTGGAGAGGGTGTGGAGAAAAGGGGACACTCTTGCACTGCTGGTGGGAATGTGAATTGGTTCAGCCACTGTGGAGAACAGTATGGAGGTTCCTTAAAAAACTACAAATAGAATTACCATATGACCCAGCAATCCCACTACTTGGCATATACCCTGAGAAAACCAAAATTCAAAGAGAGTCATGTACCAAAATGTTCATTGCAGCTCTATTTACAATAGCCAGGACATGGAAACAACCTAAGCGCCCATCATCGGATGAATGGATAAAGAAGATGTGGCACATATACACAATGGAATATTACTCAGCCTTAAAAAGAAATGAAATTGAGCTATTTGTAATGAGATGGATAGACCTAGAATCTGTCATACAGAGTGAAGTAAGTCAGAAAGAAAAAGACAAATACCGTATGCTAACACATATATATGGAATTTAAGGGAAAAAAATGTCATGAAGAACCTAGGGGTAAGATAGGAATAAAGACGCAGACCTACTGGAGAACGGACTTAAGGATATGGGGAGGGGGAAGGGTGAGTTTTGACAGGGCGAGAGAGAGTCATGGACATATACACACTAACAAACGTAGTAAGGTAGATAGCTGGGGGGAAGCAGCCGCAAGGCACAGGGATATTAGCTCGGTGCTTTGTGACAGCCTGGAAGGGTGGGAAGGGGAGAGTGGGAGGGAGGGAGACGCAAGAGGGAAGACATATGGGAACATATGTATATGTATAGCTGATTCACTTTGTTGTGAATCAGAAACTAACACACCATTGTAAAGCAATTATACCCCAATAAAGATGTTAAAAAAAAAAAAAAAAAAAAACCAAAAAAAAAAAAAAAAAAAAAAAAAATAGTGCTGCAACGCACATTGTGGTACATGTCTGTTTTTGAATTATGGTTTTCTCAGGGTCTGTTGTTTCATTTGCAAATATTTCCTCCCATTCTGAGGGTTGTCTTTTTCTCTTATGGTTTCCTTTGCTGTGCAAAAGCTTGTAAGTTTTCCCAGCACCACTTATTGACGAGGCTGTCTTTTCTCCATTGTATGTTCTTGCCTCCTTTGTCATAAATTAGGTGACTGTATGTGTGTGGGTTTATCTCTCAGCATTCAATCCTGTACCATTGATCTATATTTCTGTTTTTGTGCCAGTACCATACTGTCTTGATTACTGTAGCTTTGTGGTATAGTTTGAAGTCAGGGAGCCTGATTCCTCCAACTCTGTTTTTCTTTCTCAAGATTGCTTTGGCTATTCGGGGTCTTTTGTGTTTCCATACAAATTGTAAAATTTTTTGTTCTAATTCTGTGAAGAATGCCATTGGTAGTTTGATAGGGATTGTATTGAATCTGTAGATTGCTTTGGGTAGTATAGTCATTTTCACAATAATGATTCTTCCAATCCAAGAACATGGTATATTTCTCCAGCTCTTTATGTCATCTTTCATTTCTTTCATCAGTGTTTTATAGTTTTCTGAGTACAAGTCTTTCACCTCCTTAGGCAGCTTTATTCCTAGGTATTTTATCCTTTTTGTTGCGATGGTAAATGGGATTGTTTCCTTAAATTCTCTTTTGTTATTTTTCGTTGTTGGTGTATAGGAATGCCGGAAATTTCTGTGCATTCATTTTGTATCCTGCAACCTTACCAAATTCATTGATTAGCTCTAGTAGTTTTCTGGTGGCATCTTCAGGATTTTCTATGTATAGCATCATGTCATCTGCAAACAGCGACTATTTTACTTCTTCTTTTCCAATTTGGATTCCTTTTATTTCTTTTTCTTCTCTGATTGCCATGGCTAGGACTTCCAAAACTATGTTGAATAAGAGAGGCAAGAGTGGACCTCCTTGTCTTGTTCCTGATCTTAGTGGAAATTCTTTCAGTTTTTCACCATTGACTATGATGCTTGCTGTGGGTTCAGAATCAGAGCTCCCACTGCAGGAGCTTTGGCCTGACCCCCAGTTCATGAACCAAGATCCCTCAAGCTGCGTGGGGTGGCAAAAAAAAAAAAAGAGAGAGAGAGAACAATAACAAAGTAAAAAATAAAATTAGCCCAGGAAACTAACAGATTTTAGAAAGAATATAAAGATAAAAATATAGATGAATCAACAACCATAAGGTACAACCCTTCCACAATAGTAAAAAAAAAAAAAAAAAGAGGAGCAGGGAAAAGAAAAAAAAGAAAAAGAAAAAAAAAAGGTGGGGGGGAAGGCTTTGGCTGTGGAAGGCAGGGCCTAAGCAGGGGCAAGGTTTGGTGGTGGGTGAGGCCTATGCTCAGGACCCACAGGGCTGGAAAAGGCCCTGGCGGCTGTTGGGGGGTGGGGCTTAGGCTCAACAGAACAGAAGGGGCCCAGGCATGCCCCCCACCCCTAGTCTCAGAGGGTGGGGGACCTCATCTGGGAGCCCAGCAGGTTTCCTGGGCTCAAGTGGCGGGGCAAACACCCTCCGCTCCTTTCCAGCTCATCCAGGATGGCTCCTCCCACCTGCCTCTCCTGATCTCCCCAGCCTCTCTCCTATGCCCCCAGGACCAATGTGGCCAGGGGGAGAGGGGGGCCTTGGAGGGCAGGGGACCAGCCTGGGAGCTCAGCAAGCTCCCAGGGCCCGAGTGGGCAGGGCAAACGCCCTCCGCTCCTCTCCCGCTCCTCCTGGAGGGCCCCTCCCGCCTGCCTCTCCTGATCTCCCTTACCTCAGGGGTGCCGATCCTGTTTGGCCTCCACTCCTCCTCCCCTCTCAGTCCCCCCACGTCCTCCCAGTTCTCTTGGGGGTTCCTCCCATCTCCTTGGGTGTCAGGGTTCCCCACCAGCAGCCGGCAGGCGCCCTAGTTGTGGGGAGACGCTAACTCGGCATCTTTCCACACCGCCATCTTGACTCCGCCCCTCCACAGTGAGATTCTAATACACACTTATTAGAAGAGCAAAAATTTTTAAAGTATACCCATACCAAGTGTTGATAGTTATGTGAAGGAGCTAGAATTCTCATATACGGCTGATAACTTTGTAAAATGGTACAACCACTTTGGCAGTTTTCTAAAAAGTTAAACATACTCCTATAATATGATTTAACCATTTTACTCCTTGGTACTACCCAAGAGAAACTAGAGTGTGTATCCATGCAAATATTTGTACATGAATGTTCATGGTAGCTTTGTGTGTAATAGCCATAGACTGGAAACAACCCAAATGTCCATCAACAGGTGACTGGATGAATTTTTGGTATATCCATAGAGTGGAATACTACTCATTAATAAAAAGAAGTGAACTATTGATACACATAATAACACTGATGAATCTCAAAATAAATTTGCTGAGTGAAAAAAGCCAGGCAAAAAGAGTGCATACTCACTTATGTAGAATTCTAGAAAATGCAAATTTATCTATAGTAATAGAAATAAGTTCAATTTTTGCTTGAGGAGGGTAGTGAAGGATAGAAGAGGCACAATAAAACTTTTGGAGTGATGGGTATAATCCTCATCTTGACTGTGGTAATAGTTTCACAGTTGTATACATATGTGAAAACTTACAGAATTGTGGACTTTTAATATGTGCAGTTTACTTCAATAAAGCTTTAAACGCTTCATGTAAATGGTGCATACTATTCCATTTATGTCATTTCATTATAAGAATTAACGTATTTTAAATTATTTGCCACTGGGTAAAATTGATGTTCAAAATAACTTCCTATGCTTCTCCTTTGATTTTATGTTCCCTTTGCAATGTTGCTGCATGCATCCAATTTGAGAACCACGTTTTTACAAAGCAATATTCTGTCATATCAGAAAGTAACCCCCTTGAAGGTAGGAACTGGTTGTGTTTTATCTTTTTATTCTTAGCCTCAAGCACATTGACTGGTACACAGTACAAATTCAACGAATGTTATTTGAACAGACTAGACCCTCTGATACTGTGTCTCCTCTTTCTTACATATGTCACATTGAATGAATTGAATGACAACCATAAACTCATTCTAATGGTATTGGAGCTATGGATGTAAAACTGGAAGACATATTTTCCTCCTTGGGTTTATCTCCACTCCATTATTTGCTTCATTTCCCCACCGGCAATGCTCTTAGACACTTCCTCCCAAATTCAGACGTGGAAAAATCTCAGATTATCTTAGGTTCAAATCTCTTCTCTGATACTTAATGGCAATTTGCTTGATTTCTCTGAGTCTCAGTGTCTTCATTATAGAGATAATAATACCTATTTCTAGGGTTGTATGTGAAGTTCACGAGTTGAGACCCACAAAGTCCTGAGCCACAGTAAACAGTCAACAAGTGCTAATTTTGCCCCCCACCACCACCAGGGAAATTTTCCCATCCAGTGCTTCATCTCTTCTGGACTCTGTGAGTGATATAGATTAGTAAACAAGTGCCTGATATTTAAATAACTTTTCCCAGAGAATGAAATTCTTGTTCAGAATTATAGAGTGGGAAAATAAAACATTATGGCAGATTTTTTGTAATATATGAAGTTAGAGGGGTGGGGATATAGATGAGAACATTTTTATTTTTACTTTAGACTTACTCTATTTAGACATATGTTCATTCTACCTATGCTCAAAGCTGGCTTTAATCTCTGCACATGTCTCAGGCTCAAAGTCCTGTTTCTTGCCCTATAACCCTTCACCCCAAACACCTCTTTTTCTACTATTAGTACAGCCCAGACCTGAACATTATTATGCTTGAATAGAAATGTATTTGCTGTACTATTTCTACTGCAAAGAAATGACTTTTCCTGAGCCTAATGTTGAGTTTCCTGACACATACACGTGTTCTAGTCCTTAAGAGCTTATCTTTCATTTCATCTGGAGGACGGAAGGAAGGAAGGGAGGAAGGGAGGAAGGAAGGAAGATTTTTCTGTTCACTAGCAAGTTCAGGAGATACCATATGGAATAGTATAAAAAGTCTTAAGAGACCTTTATAAAAATAAGCAAAAAAAAGAGTAGATAAAAGGATCCTTCAGCCACTCTCCCAACCCTATAACTATGTTTAAGCCCATACCATGGCAAACAGCTGGAACAATAATTACAACTAAAATTATTTGACCACTTACTATCTACCCATACTAGCCTAAGCACCATATATGTAATGATCCATTTGATTCCCACAACAACTTTCTGCACTAGGTACTGTTACCATTCTCATTCGACCGAAGAGAGAACAGAAAATGAGGGTCACAGGGGTTAAGATAGATACACAACATCACATTACTAGGTTGAAGCAGATCAAGGAATTGAGCTTAGTTAAGAATCTATACTCTTAACCCATATAGTTGAACAATATATTTAATTACAGTAATATTTCAATTAATCAGAACTCTACTAACTGAAGCCCTTATGTAAATGTCTCTTCTTTTAGGAGAAAGAGGTGCATTGTAAAATTAAAGCTCATGTTGTATGCCTTGTTTAAGCAAACATTTCTAGAAAATGATCCTCTTGTCCTCCAATACCCTCAGTCAACAAACAAAGATTTAGTGGTTACTAGACTTTACTTACTTACTAACGGAATAAAATAGACTTTGATACTTCAGAAAAATATCCACTAAGAGTAAAACAAACACATTTTTGTTCTTATTTCTAACCCCCAGATCACTAGAATATTCAATTAACCAGAAGCACCCTTTTTATGTAGTCTAACTGAGGTTTTTCTGTGTCCTGATATTTCTACTTAACTAGATGTTAGATGCCAGGTAGGCAAAATACCTGGCTATCTAACAGTATTTTCCAGTGTTTATCTGAACGAATAATACAGCTGACAACTTTCCTTCAGAAATAAGGTATGGTAAGTGTGCTATATAATGAAACATACATGATGTATTTATAATGAAATAATATGTAAAATGAAATAAAACACCTGTGGAGATAATGGATAAAACGGTCACTACTGAATAGGGGCTGCTGCTTGCTAATGCATCCTGCAATTTCTGATATTTAAATTTCTCATAAACAGAAAAGAGAGATTATTGCTCATCTACTGACCAAAATTCTGAAGCTCAAATCAAAGATTTAAAAATATTCAGAGGACGTTTCCGCAAGAGAATTACTCAGTGTGATGTAAAATATAGTTTAATAAACACGCAATGTAATAATGTAACTGGTGACACTTGAGTACTGAAGTGTGAACAAGTACTAAAATTGGGCTGTTAAAGTCCAAAGGCTTGATGAGATGATTCACAATTGGCACTGGAACTAATAAGAAAATTGTGGGAAGGCAACATTATCAACTTGAAATATATTCACTTGCCTTTCCAAGACCTTTAGTATCGAACAAAGTGCAGTCTAGATGGTGACAAAATAGCCGATATGTAGTCTGGAAATTGACTTTGCAAGAACATCAGGCAGGATGGTTTTTCCTAACACTCACATACACATACACATGTAGTTCACCTATAAAATCATCTCACAAAGTAAGAAGTCTCATATAATGAGCTAAAATAATCTGCTGTGAGATTAAGAAGTTGGGCTTGGGAAATTCTCATATATGCTCATCTCTTCACATAGTCTAGTATCTCTTAGAAAACCACTGGGCCACATTTTTCTTAGCATGTGTCAGTTGGTCACATATGTTAGTACTATATTTCACTCCTTCTCTCCCTTCACCTTTGTTTTTCCCCATGCTGCTTTTATTTTATCCAAAAATGGTAGTTTGCATAAAGATTCAGGGAAAAGATCATCCAGATTCATTTTTCTTAAGGTTGTGTAAGTATCAAAGTCATCGTAAGAATAAAAGGAAAATATACAACATAAGAAGCCAGACTTTTGTATATGATGTATGTGTGTAAAGGAGGCCACAAGTTTTCAGATACATATGCGTGTAGATTCAGAGAAGCAATGCCATAAAAGCACCTACCAATTCTGTGTCATTTACTTCCCCATATTCTTTTTGAATATATTACTTTTGAATGGACAGATGCAGGTGACACTTTTGGTTAAAAAAAATTCAGATAAACACTTGCATGGTCACAGAGATTTTCAGGTCAACCTAATTTTATCCACTAGTACTTGAGTGCCTGCTTTGTGTCCCCAGTGAAGTGTCAATCACACATTCATTCAAAAATACTCATCTAGTTCAGTTTTTCATGCTCTAATTGCTACTATTGTCTGTTTTAACATCTATTCTATTCTGCGATATTAGAAACCACTGAATTGTATACTTCAAGTAGGTGACTTGTAGTTATCAGAAATATATCTCAATAAAGGTGTTATTTCAAAATCTATTCTGTGAACGTTATAGCCACTGTTTATTGAGCATTTATCATATAATAAGTGCTTTGCATATGTTAAGTATTTTAATGTGACACTCGTGAACAATGTGACATTCACAACTCCAGTTTCACAAAGAAACTGAGGCTTAGAAACATTAAATCATTTGCCTAAGGATACATAGCTAATAAGTGATGGACTCAGGATTCCACTTGGGTCTGTTGGACTCCAAAGTCCTTATTCTTTTCACATCACCAGGCTGCCTCTGTGCCTATCTACCTACCTAACATAAGTAAACTGGTCCTGATGATTTCTTAAAGTTGCTTAGAAATAAAATGTTTTATCTTTTAAACAATTTTTCCAATTCCTTCGATGACTCTAGCTTTCTGTTTATAGCTAGGGATCTGGAGGAAGACTAGTAACTTAGAAAAGTCCTGATCTCCCTGGTTCTGGGAGATGGATTCCAATCCACTCTTCAAGAATGGGATATCAAGTCACACAGTAACACTCAAGAAGCATTTTTCACTTAAGCCTCATAAAGGTCAATGCAGAAAAATTTCTGACTCAACTGCTTTCTTGGAACTTGACTTGTTAGGTGTCTTTTTCCCCCTGGATGCTGCTTTTCTCACCAGCTTGATTCATCTTGAAAACTATGTTTTTCTAGATATACACCTTCTTTTGTTTTAAGCTAGGAATTCAGGGATTCATAGAGGATGGTATCTGCTGGAAGGTTTGACTAGATAACTGTGCAGGGACTTTTCAACACTGAGATACTACTGTGGATACATACCAATGATCCCTGATAGCACCCAGTCACGAAGTCAAATTACCAAGGTTTCCTGTCCATACACAAAAGGGGGAAAAGGCAAGGGAACTCACAGGCCTCAAGTCAAATATCTGATTGCCACTGGGGATGGTACCAACAATAAAAGACACAGGAAATTAAAGTGACTTTCAAACTTTACTCTCAAATTAAAGTTATTTTTAAATCTATTACTGAGCTACACTAATGCAAGCCAAACATTCCCTCTTACTTAAGCTACTATCACAGTTTCCTACTTGAATTATTATTTCTCTTGGTCTCCTATAGTCCATTCTTCTTGAGACAGGAAGACAAGAGCACAGCCATTTTGGAAAAGGACCAGGGAACAACCTTGGGCAAAACAGGCCTTGAAAGCTAAAAAAAAAAAAAACAAAGGCCCTTGGGGGCCTGAGTCCCAGAGACAAAAACCAGGCTTGCAGGAATAGAAAAAATTAGCTTTATCTCTGTTACACTAATGAGTATGCCTAGTTGCCACAAGACAAGAAGTTCAACTCTAAATTTTAACCTCATCTGTCCCTGTGCTTTCTTGCGGAAAATTCTCATGCATCCCTTTCCTCTCACAGAAGCACTTCCTGACAGCCACCGTGGAGCCGCCTGCTCTCGATCAAAGAAGTCTGACAATTTCTGGAAATGATCAGTGATCATGAGGCAAACCCTCCCTTTTGTTATAAAAGCAACTCGCCCCTTCTGCTGGGGAGCTGGCACTATTTTTTCTGCCTTCTCCCTTGTGCACAAGCTATCTCTTTTAATACAAAGCTTTGCTTGCCTAAGAGTCTTGTGGAAGCGATATTCATTTCCATGGTATTACTGTCCAAGAATCTGGAAAGGGCCCAGTAACATTCTCACAGCATTAACCACAGTTAGAGAATCTTCCTGGATTATCTAATAGAAACAAGTTCAAAGCAGCACTTTTGATTTCTACCTCCCCACAACCTGTCCCTAACCGCAGTCTTCCCCATTTCGGAAAATGCCACTACTAGGCAACTGCTGATACCAGAAATCTGGATGTCATAGATTACCACCCAACAACTAGTCCATTAGTAAGTCAAGGGGATCTTACTCCAAAATATATCCAGCATTCAGCCATTGCTCTCCTCCCCCACCACTATCATCCTAATCTAGGGCACCGGTTCTTCCATCTGGGATAGCCTCCAAACTGGTCTCACTGCTCCATTTGCACCATGCCCCCCATAGTCAGTGATATTTTTTGAACTTACATCATTGTCCTCTCATGATTAAAATCATTCGAAGAATGTCATTTCTATTACAATGAAACCTAAACTTCTCATCTTCATCTTTAGGTCCCTGCATGTTCTGGCCCTTATTTACCTCCCCAAATTAATCTCACCTCTCCCACTTACTACACTTACTCAGCCTCTCACCCTCCTACTTGCCAGGCTCCAGACACATTAAAAACTCCTCTGTTCTTAGAACAACTAGCATCCAATGTACTTCAGGGACTTGAACATTCTCTCCGATATGACTGGCATGTTCATCTCTCAACTCTTTGCATTACTAGCTCTTTTTAATCTAACTGGTCCCCGTTTATATGACATCTCAGAGATTTCCCTGACTACTCTATTTAAGTAGCATTCTCTGCTATTGATAATTTATTTTGAAGCACATGTCACTTGTCACTATTAAAACTTCACATTTACTTGTGTGAAAATTTGATTAACACCTGCTCCCCCCACCTCCCATCCACACACACCAGAATATAATTGCCGTGACTCTTTGGCTTACCATTATATCCACAGTTTTTAGCCCAAAGCCTAGAACAGAGTAGGTCTTCAATTAATATATTTTGAAGTAAATACACTGCTGATATATTCAGTCTACCACAGGGAAAATGTACCATGATGAGGCCGGGGGCAAGGGAGATTGAGAATAGAAGGTCCAGACAAGTAACCTCTGTGAAGTCATCTGGCTGAGTTTCTAGAATTCTCTCCTCTAGGAGAGAACTTCCTCAGGTGCCAATAATCTTTTGGGCTTACCAGATTCTGTTACTTCTAGGTAATTCAAGCTGAGGATGCACAACTGAATCTTTATAAGAAGACATGATTAAAAGTTATCTAATTAATATTTTATAACATGTTTATCCTCTAAACCCCCATTATTCTTCTCAGCCACAGTGATGCTTAGCAAGAACAAAAGCTCAAGAAACAGCAGGTGCAAATCACAGACACACCTGAGGATGTAGGCCTGTTTCTATAAAACAAGATTTCAACAGCCTAAAGGGTCCTGGAGCACATGGCAATGGATTCCCTGGTGAACATTAATTACTGAATCAAGTCCCACCATTGTTTACCCTAATTTAGGAAATAAACAGAATTCAGGAATTCAGAAAGGAAGACCTATCTGTATCACTAAATACCCCCAAATACAGAATATTTTCAAATATATATTTTGTTATTTAGAGTCTACATTAACTTGATTAGAGACCTCTTGATAGGCAATATTTATAATAATACATGAAACATGATTGATATTTGAATGAGATAGGCAGAAGCCAGATCACAGTGTGACTTACATGCCATGCTCAAAGGTTATATCTTCTCTGAAAGTTATAGGCCATAGCTGAAGGATTTCAAGTAGAGAAATAATGAGATCAAATTTTAGATCATGTTTTATATAAAGCTCAATTTGGGAGCAGTGAGAAAAGTGAACTGGAGAGGGAAGAACAGTAGCAGGGAAAGTCTTTGGAGGCTATTCCCATATTATTGTTGAAAAATGAATAATGTCTGAAATTGTGCTAGCAGGAATGGAAGGTGGGGGGATATATTTAAGTGATATTTATGATGTAGAATCAACTGAAACTCCATAGTAAGGAGGTTGGATGTCGGAGATGAGAAAAGGGGACAAGGCAAAGGTCCCGTCTAGGTTTCCCATTTGGGAAAGTAGCTGGATGGCAGGTTCATTTCTTCATACATGAAGGCAACAGGAGGAGTAGGTTTGGGTAGGAAGATCATTTTGGATATATTTAATCTCTGATGCCTGTGAAATGTAACAGAGAAAAATAGTACATGCTATTTGAATTCCATTACAATTTTTCCCTTCTAACTTTCCCCCATGGAATTATAGGATTATAGTCTCCCACAAAGTCCAATACAAAGCCAGACACTGAACAGGTGCTCAAATACAGTTGTTGGCTTGATTAAATTTGCATACATCCTACCTCAGGCCACCCGCAACGGCCACCTGGGCAAGGAGAACAGGAAGGAAGGGGGTGTTCTCCTAGCCTGACAGAGCAGGGCTGTAGTCTGCAAATTATCCCTGCTGTCAGCTAAGTTCCTTGAGCTGCTAAGCAGATGCCTGGAGAGAAGATGGGCCTAAACCATTTGCAGAGGCGGCTTGGTTGTCATGACTGCGAACTGTGCTGCAGCAGAGCTGCGTTTCCTAAGCTCCCTCACTTATTTCCTTCTCTGGAACTGTGCTATGGCCAAGACACATCTGTGGTCCTGAAAGAAAAATGAGTCGAGTAGAGATGAAGGAACTAGCTATTTCTTCACTGGAAATTTAAATAATAGGCAAAGCAGCTCTTCAATGCTGTACCCAATTACAGCACAGCCCAATCAGCTGCCATTTGTTGGAGTAAATGGACTATTTAGGGTGTATTTTAAAATAGGGCTTGCATCTCCTACTAAGATGATTTTTACCGTACAATAGTGCCATATTGTTGCTGTATTTAAAGTACTCATTTTGAGTGTGCAGGGACTGTGACAGCAACTTGGGAAAAACTTTTCCACTTAACACTTTATTACATGTCCTCCATAAGGGTGAATGCCCATTTTGCTATCTTAACAGGCAAATGGATTCATCCACAAGCAGTTAACCTGATTTTTTCCACTTTACACTCCATTAGAAATATACGTTGCCTAGGTCAGCATCATCCCCACTGCCATTCCAGGGTTCTTGACACTGAAGGCGGTCTTTCCACAGAAAACAGATGTACTTTAATGGCTTGGCCTTTGAGACCCAAGAGATAGATAGCTTTGGTGACCCAATGCAAAACTGCAAAGAATGTGAACCACAGCAGAAGAAAGGCAATATTTATTTTGGACTGGTTGGGCAATTTTTCACTCCCAGGAGCTGCATCTTTACCTAGGCATGATTGAGTCCCATTTATAGGATCCAAAAGCCTCTGGATCAGGCTGTGAGCCTCGGAGGGGATGTGCAGAGACTTAAATCCTAGCCCTTTTCTGATGCTAACTAGTTGGGAAACCTTGGACAAGTTACTTTCTCTCTCTAGATGTCAGTTTTCCCGCCTGAAAGATTATGAGGCGAGAAATGATGGTCTCCACGTTTCCCCTGGAAGGATCATAGATTCTATTCCTAATCCTACGTTTAGGCAGATGCTTAGATTTGTTGACTGACCTCTTCACTTTCTGTAAGGAGGATGGGAGGTGGAAGGAAAAACCTACCCCTCACCTCTGCCCCACCATATCCCTAACCCCTCAAGGTTGTCTGGTCTGGCTAATTGCCAGATCTATTACTTCTGTGTTGTTGACCATATTTCCCTAGTATTCCTGCTCAGCAAAAAGTCTGCGAGGCCACATGAATACTGTTTTCTATGGTGCTCTTTCTAAAAGGAGACCAAGTGGAGGCTATCTGTAAATGAAGATGGGAGTCCTGGTGGCTAGACTTCCTTAAGAGCTAAAAATAAAATCAGCTGGTTTGAAGTGCCTTACCCTCCAGTGCCTTCTGCTCTCTAAATGAGAAAATCACTTAATATAGTGGTTGGGAGGATTTGCCTTGAATTTAAATGACAGCATTCAGGTTCATTCTGACACTCTAAAACATCAATATTTTTAATGCATGCTTTAAAAAATTCATACACAGCTTTTAAACATGTTTTTAAGGAATAGCTCTAATAGTGACAGTATGCATTCAATTATTTGGTTGTAGACTGCCTAAATATTAAGTCTTGAGAAGTTTTTACTAAGTCAATAATCTTTTGACATTTTAGGAATCTCAGACATTTATGCTGTTTTAAAAGATAACTATTTTTTTCTCCTCTATTTCAGTTACCCAGACCCAAGAACATTAGCCCAGAGTGTTCTAATTGCTTAGCTTCCGGAGCTATCATGGTGACCAATCAGTGTTATGCTATAGAAAATAAAACGCTCTTATGTCTTTGGAAAGGCAACTTCAAGTTTTTTCGTGGTACAATTTTTTTGCTTTATATTTTCATGTTATTTTAGATAACAATTTGATTTAAATAATATTGCCTGCCATAGAATACAACATGGATTTCGAATGCCAGACTGCTCAACTCTAGATTAATTCCTTCATTCCATGATAACCCATTTCCTACCTCTTTAGAGAGCATTTTAAAATATCTTCATTTAGCTTTCTGTTGAAGAAGGATGAGGGGAATGGGGTAAAGGGAGAGCTCAAAGAAAGAGAGTTCCTTAACAAAAAAGGTTGTTTGAGGGGGAGAAAAGAACGAGAAGATTTAAACTGCAACATGAAATGGAAGTGCTTTGAAAATAAGAGGCAAAGCCTTTCAATTTTCTTCTGGTCTATAGAAAATCAACCAAAATGTAAAATGACATTATTTGAGTCTAGGCAGGAAGGAAGATTATCAAAAGTATTGCATGTAGGTATACATTTATTAGTAAGAAATTGACCTGCTATATTCAGATGAAAACTTGGAGCTCCACGGGGGAAGGGACTTCAGATACATGCTAATCATTTGCCTGAGCCCATGAAAGAATTCCCAAGGCAGTGCTTCTTTAGGGTTTGCAAATGTCTCCCCTACCCTCCACTTTGAAACAGACACCAAATTCTCTCTAGCTCAGGAAGCAGCTAGATTACAGGAAGCAGCCAACAGCTTAGCTTCAGTGTCTTGGCCACAAATTAATGTCTATTTAATAGATACATATTTAAAGGACATAAAATATCCAGGAGGCCATAGACACAAGCCTCATTTACAAAATTCATCTTAGTTTGGGGCCCTTGGGATTAGGACAGTGGTGAAGGGATTCATGGGTGCTAATGACTATAACCTAGAAAGCAATCTGGCTGGAAAAAGCATCAGGCTAGAAAAAGGAGAGGTTTCTTCTTTCTTTCCTTTCCAGGTTATTTTGGGTTCAGATTCCATTAGACCCCCTATTGATGAGAGAGCTCTGATATTAATTACCTTGAGAAGCTGGGTGCACAATTCTCTATTCCTTTCATCTTATTCTAATATTCTTATCATAACTTCTGAAGGCTTGTCATGCTGTTCTGTGCCACGACTTCAAGCACTTAATGTTTTGTAAACTTAAACGCAGCAAAGGAGTTTCTAATAGAAGAAATCTTAGGCTTCAAATTCAAGGGTTATATGAAAAAAAATGTGTCCTCAAATTCTTTCTTTTGCCAGCTCGAATGCTGGTATTTGGGATTTCCTAAAAATCAGACCCATTGGTACTGGCTGCAAGAAAGTATCTGTACCTAGTTCCTGTTGTCATGTAAGAAGGCAAGAGAAAAGGTGGATACCTTGGAAAGAGGGTGAACAGAAGTTGTGGGAAAGATAGAGAACATCAACAGGCAAGTCTGAGTGAACAGTTAGAGAGATGAGGTCCTCAAAAGCGAGACATTGGCAGTCGATGCATGTGGCAGGTCCTCAAACTGAGATTTTTTTCCCCCCTTCCTTTCTTCTCCCCACTAGCCCTAAAATACATTCTTCTCGCCAAATAAAAATTTCCTTTCCACTAGGCTCTTGTTTCAGGAACAAAAAGGAAAAGGACCTGGTATCACTCACTAATCTGAAATAACTATACCATGCCTGAATTTGCGATGTAAATTGTGCATTTATAAAATCTCTAAAGATGGTATTTCATATATTGATGTGTGGATTGGGGGACTTAGGAAGGTTAGTGGAAAGATTTCCTGCCACTCTTCATATTCAGTTCTTATTCTGCCTATATGTGACAGCAGCTTTGTTGCAGGCCAAGTAGTTTCTGAAAATGACAAGTCCATGATAAATTCTATTTGCCAAGCTGAATTATAGAGTGTGGAATGGGGTATATGATGGGACTAAGCCTTTAATTGATTTTCCACTACATAAACTATTTCATCCTGATTTCTTTTCCATGGAATTTATAAAATGGAGGGATCCCAGATACTTTTGCTTTTTCTCCTATTTAATTTTCCATTTTGATTCCTAGAAGCCAGCAAATGGCTCTAGGATATAGTTTCCAGAAGTTTTTAACTTCAACTCCCTCCCAGGAATAAAAGAAGAAAGAAAAAAAGAAGGAAAAAGAGAAGGAAAAAAAAGAAGGAAAAAAAGAAGGAAAAAAAGAAGAAAAATAATAAGAAAAAGAACATAGCTGTATTTTCTATGAAAAACAAATCCATTCATATGTGTATTATGTATATAATTTTAAAAAGTCAATCCTTCTCTGACCTAAGACACTAGCAAATTAATCTTATTGTGGGAAATAAGGATATTTTATCTGTTCAGTTGTTTGAATTGAGCATAGTTGATTATATCCATTTATCTATTTTGAGGTTCTGCCATTCAAACAGATATGACAAGATAGAATGAAATATTATTACAAAAAAGGAAGATTCACAGATGTGAGCCTGCTTTTAAATCATCATTTTTTCCCACGTTTCCCAAGTATATCAACAATCATTTTCTTTACTTTCCCACTGCACTCTTCACCCCTCCTCCTTCCTCATATATACCTTACTACTACTTCTCATCTTGACCCATACTTTGCAAGCAGTTCACATATTTAGAACATTTTTTTGTCTAAATATAATGGTTAGTCTGTACATGGTGTGGCTACTGGGAATTATTTCTCTACAGGGAGATCTGGTGCTCTTCCTTCTGCAAGGGGAAATTTTCACATAGACTTTCATATGTCATAAGAAAGTCAATGCTCTTACATGCTCCTTTAGTCTCTAAAGTAAATGAATCTATTTCCAATCAGCAATATAGAATAATAGCCTTCCACCCCTCATCTTTTTATGTATGACCTCCAAATTATGTGTCATCCAGTTGAGTAGTAAATTTCAGGAAACTTACAGAGAGGTATTACTTAGTCCCTCCTTTCCTCTACAGACTTGTAGTGGTCATTCATTATTTGCTCCCTTGCTTTCATTCTCCCATCCGAACAGGACTTGAATTTCTCAGTCACAAGATTTGGGTGGGATTGACTCCACTTCCAGATATATCTCCAAGAGGACCTTAATTGACTTAAGCCAATTAGTGTATCCTCTCCCTCTAGAGATAATATTTTTGGCCCAGAGATGAACATATGAAAAAATTGAACTATTTATATTTGAAGAAACACTTGCTGAGGGTTTCTGAAAAAGAAAATTTCCTCTCACTTCAATGAAGATACAGAAAAAGAAGTTCTCTCTCACACACTAAATATGAACAAAGAAGCTTATAAACTGAGGAGCTACAGGCAGCCATCTTTAGATATAGAATGAGTCAGTTTTAGAATGAAGGTGACATCATGGAATGAAAAGTAGAGAGTCAGAAATAAAAGAGATAGCCCTTTGTTGCTGACCTGCTAGATCAGTCCTTGCCTGAAACATAACCTACCTCAAGAATATAAGATACGTGCAAATAATGTGTCTTCATTTTTATTTATTTACTTGTTTAATAGATCTTTATTGGAGTATAACTGCTTCACAGTACCATGTTATTTTCTGTTGCACAACAAAGTGAATCAGCCATATGCATACACATGTCCCCATATCCCCACCCTCTTGAGCCTCCCTCCCATTCTCCCTATCCCACCCCTTTAGGTCATTGCAAAGCACTGAGCCGATCTCCCTGTGCTATGCTGCTGCTTCCAACCAGCTAACTATTTTATATTCAGTGGTGTATATATGTTAATGCTACTCTAACTTCACCCCAGCTTCACCCTCCCACCCCATGTCATCAAGTCCATTCTCTATGTCTACCTCTTTATTCCTGCCCTGCAACTAGGTTCATCAGTACCATTTTTTTTTTAGATTCCATATATGTGCGTTAGCATACAGTATTTGTTTTTCTCTTTCTGACTTACTTAACACTGTATGACAGACTCTACGTCCATCCACCTCACTACAAATAACTCAATTTCATTTCTTTTTATGGCTGAGTAATATTCCATTGTATATGTGTGCCACATCTTCATCCATTCATCTGTTGATGGAAATCTAAGTTGGTTCCATGTCCTGGCTATTGTAAATAGTGCTGCAATGAATATTGTGGTACATGACTCTTTTTGAATTATGTTTTTCTCAGGGTATAAACCCAGCAGTGGGATTGCTGGGTCATATGGTAGTCCTATTTTTAGTTTTTTAAGGAACCTCCATACTGTTTTGCATAGTGGTTGTATCAATTCACATTCTCACTGACAGTGTAGGAGGGTTCCCTTTTCACCACACCCTTTCCGGCATTTATTGCTTCTAGCTTTTTTGATAATGGCCATTCTGATCAGCATGAGGTGATACCTCATTGTAGTTTTGATTTGCATTTCTCTAATAATTAGTGATGTTGAGCATCTTTTCATGTGCCTCTTGGCCAGCTGTATGTCTTCCTTGGTGAAATGTCTATTTAGGTCTTCTGCCCATTTTTTAAATGGATTTTTTTTTGATATTGAGCTCGATGAGCTGTCTGTATATTTTGGAGATTAATCCTTTGTTGTTTAGTTTGCAAATATCTTCTCCCATTCTGAGGGCTGCCTTTTTGTCTTGTTTATGGTTTCCTTTGCTGTGCAAAAACGTTTAAGTTTAATTAAGTCCCATTTATTTTTGTTTTTATTTCTGTTACTCTACAAGGTGGGTCAAAAAAGATCTTGCTGTGGTTTATGTCAAAGAGTGTTTTTCCTATGTTTTCCTCTAAGAGTTTTATAGTGTCTAGTCTTACATTTAAGTCTTTAATCCATTTGGAGTTTATTTTTATGTATGGTGTTAGGCAGTGTTCTAATTTCATTCTTTTACATGTAGCTGTCCAGTTTTCCCAGCACCACTTATTGAAGAGACTGTCTTTGCTCCCTTGTATGTGCTTGCCTCCTTTCTTGTAAATTAGGTGCCCATATGTGTGTGGGTTTATCTCTGTGCATTCTATCCTGTACCACTGATCTATATTTCTGTTTTTGTGCCAGTACCATACTGTCTTGATTACTGTAGCTTCGTGGTATAGTTTGAAGTCAGGGAGCCTGATTCCTCCAACTCCGTTTTTCTTTCTCAAGAGTGCTTTGGTGATTCGGGGTCTTTTGTGTTTCCATACGAATTGTAAGAATTTTTGTTCTAATTCTGTGAAGAATGCCATTGGTAGGGATTTTATAGGGATTGCATTGAATCTGTAGATTGCTTTGGGTAGTAGAATCATTATCACAATATTGATTCTTCCAGTCCAAGAACATGGTAGATTTCTCCATCTGTTTATGTCATCTTTGATTTCTTTCATAAGTGTTTTATAGTTTTCTGAGTAGAAGTCTTTTGCCTCCTTAGGCAGGTGTATTCCTAGGTATTTTATTCTTTTTGTTGCAGTGGTAAATGGGAGTGTTTCCTTACTTTCTCTTTCTGATTTTTCATTGTTGGTGTATAGGAATGCTCTAGATTTCTGTGCATTAATTTTGTATCCTGCAACCTTACCAAATTCATTGATTAGTTCCAGTACTTTTCTGGTGGCATCTTTAGGATTTTCTATGTATAGTATGATGTCATCTGCAAAGAGTGACAGTTTTACTTCTTCTTTTCCAATCTGTATTCCTTCTATTTCTTTTTCTTCTCTATTTTCTGTGGCTAGGACTTCCAAAACTATGTTGAATAAGAGTGACAAGAGTGAACAACCTTGTCTTGTTCCTGATCCTAGTGGAAATGCTTTCAGATTTTCACCACTGAGTATGATGCTCGCTGTGGTTTGTCATATATGGTCTTTATTATGTTGTGGTAGGTTCCCTCTATGCCCATTTTCTGGAGAGTTTTTATCATAAATTGGTGTTGAATTTTGTCAAAAAAATTTTCTACATCTATTGAGATGATCATATAGTCTTTATTCCTTAATTTGTTAATGTAGTGTATCACATTGATTAATTTGTGAAGAATCCTTGCATCCCTGAGACAAATCCTACTTGATCATGATGCATGATTCTTTTAATGTGCCGTTGGATCCTGTTTCCTAGTATTTTGTTCAGGAGTTTTGCATCTATGTTCATCAGTGATATTGGTCTACAATTTTCTTTTTTTGTGATATCTTTTTCTGGTTTTGGTATCAGGGTGATGGTGGCTTCGTAGAATGAATTTGGGAGTGTTCCTCCCTCTGCTATATTTTGGAAGAGTTTGAGAAGGATCGTTGTTAGCTCTTCTCTAAATGCTTGATAGAATTCGCTTGTGAAGCCATCTGGTCCTGGACTTTTGTTTGTTGGTAGATTTTAAATTATGGTTTCAATTTCGTTACTTGTGATAAGTCTGTTTATATTTTCTAATTCTTCCTGGTTCAGTCTTAGAAAATTGTACCTTTCCAAGAATTTGTCCATTTCTTCATGGTTGTCCATTTTATTGGCATAGAGTTGTAGTAGTCTCTTATAATCCTTTGTATTTCTGCAGTGTCTGTTGTGATTTCTCCTTTTTCATTTCTAATTTTATTGATTTGCATCCTCTCCCTGTTTTTCTTGATGAGTCTGGCTAAGGGTTTATCCATTTTGTTTATCTTTTCAAAGAACCAGCTTTTAGTTTTACTGATCTTTGCTACTGTTTGCTTCATTTCTATTTCATTTATTTCTGCTCTGTTCTTTATGATTCCTTTCCTTCTACTGACTTTGGGTTTTCTTTGTTCTTCTTTCTCTAGTTGTTTTAAGTGTAGGGTTAGATCGTTTATTTGAGATTTTTCTTGTTTCTTGGTGTAGGATTGTATTGTTATAAACTTCCCTCTTAGAACTGCTTTTGCTGCCTTCCATAGGTTTTGGGTCATCTTGTTTTCATCGTAATTTGTTTCTATGTATTTTTTAATTTCTTCTTTGATTTCTTCAGTTACCTCTTGGTTAGTTAGTAGCACACTGTTTAGCCTCCGTACATTTGTGATTTTTACAGTTTTTTTTCCTGTAATTGATTTCCAATCTCACAGTGTTGTGGTCAGAAAAGATACTTGGTATGATCTGAATTTTCCTAAATTTTCTGAGGCTTGATTTGTGACCCGAGAAGTGATCTATCCTGGGGAATGTTCCATGTGCACTTGAGAAGAAAGTGTATTCTGCCACTTTTGGGCAGAATGTTCTATAAGTATCTATTAGGTCTATCTGTTCTGTTGTGTCATTTAAAGCTTGTGTTTCCTTATTTATTTTCTGTTTGGATGATCTGTCCATTGGTGTAAGTGGGGTGTCATAGTCCCCTACTATTATTGTGTTACTGTCGATTTCTCCTTTCATGGTTGTTAGCATTTGCCTTATGTATTGGGGTGCTCCTATGTTGGGTGCATAAACATTTATAATTGTTATATCTTCTTCTTGAATTGTTCCTTTGATCATTATGTACTGTCCCTCCTTATGTATTGTAACCATCTTTATTTTAAAGTCTACTTTATCTGATACGAGTATTGCTACTCCAGCTTTCTTTTGATTTCCATTTGCATGGAATATCTTTTTCCATCCCTTCACTTTCAGTCTGTATGTGTCCCTAGGTCTGAAATGGGTGTCTTGTAGACAGCATATATATATGGGTCTTGTTTTTGTATCCATTCAGCCAGTCTGTGTCTTTTGGTTGGGGCATTTAATCCATTTACACTCAAGGTTATTATCGATATGCATGTTCCCATTACCATTTTCTTAATTGTTTTGGGTTTGTTTTTGTGGGTCTTTTTCTTCTCTTGTGTTTCCTGCTTAGAGAAGTTTCTTTAAGATTTGTTGTAAAGCTGGTTTAGTGGTGAATTCTCTTAGCTGTTGTTTGTCTGAAAAGCTTTTGACTTCTCCACAGAATCTAAATGAGATCCTTGCTGGGTACAGTAATCTTGGTTGTAAATTTCTCTCTTTCATCACTTTAAGTATATCCTGCCACTCCCTTCTGGTGTGCAGAGTTTCCACTGGAAAATCAGCTGATAACCTTATGGAGATTCCTTTGTATATTGTTTTTTGTTTTTCCCTTACTGCCTTTAATACTTTTTCTTTGAATTTAATTTTTGTTAGTTTGGTTAATATGTGTCTTGGTGTGTTTTTTCTAGGGTTTATCCTGTATGGGACTCTTTGTGCTTCCTGAACTTGGGTGACTATTTCCTTTCCCATGTTAGGGAAGTTTTCCACAATAATTTCTTCAAATATTTTCTCAGACCCCTTCTTTTTCTCTTACTCTGGGACACCTATAATTCGAATGTTGGTGTGTTTAGTGTTGTCCCAGAGGTCTCTGAGATTGTCTTCAATTCTTTTCATTCTTTTCACTTTATTCTGCTTCTCGGCAGTTATTTCCACCATTTTGTCTTCCAGCTCACTTATTTGTTCTTCTGCCTCCATTACCCTGTTACTGATTCCTTCTAGTGTATTTTTCACTTCAGTTACTGTGTTGCTCATCTCTGTTTGTTCTTTACTTCTTCTAGATCGTTGTTAAATATTTCTTTTATTTTCTCAGTCCATGCTTGCCTTCTGTTTCCGAGATTCTGGATCATATTTACTATCATTACTCTGAATTCCTTTCAGGTAGATTGCCTATTTCCTCTTCATTTACTTGGTCTTGTAGGTTTTTACCTTTCTGCTTCATCTGTGACATATTTTTTGCCATTTGTTTTTTTTAATCAGTGGGATTGTGTTTCTGTTTTACTGGCTGTTTGGGCTGAGGCTTCCAACACTGGAGTTTGTAGGCTACTGGGTAGAGCTGGGTCTTGGTGCTGAGATGAGGAACTCTGTGAGACCTCACTCCTATGAATATTCCCTGGGGTCTGAGATTCTCTGTTAGTCCAATCTCTGTTAGTCCTGGTTTGGACTTGGAGCTCCCACCACCAGAGCTTCCCCCCAACCCCAGGCTCATGAATCAAGATCCTGCAAGCCATGTAGGGTGGTAAAAAAAAAAAAAAAAAAAAAAAAAAAAAAAGAAATAACAAAGTAAAAAATAAAATTAGACTAGGAAACTAACAGATATGTTAGAAAGAAAATAAAAATATAGATGAATCAGCAACCAGAAGGTACATCAGTACCACAATAGTAAAAAAGAGGAAGAGGGAAAGGAAAAAAAGGAGAGGGAGGCCTTGGCTGTGGTGAACAGGGCCTAAGCAAGGGTGAGATTTGGGTGGTGGGAAGGGCCAATGCTCAGGACCCACAGGGCTGCAAAAGGGCCTGGGGGCTGTGGGGGGGTAGGGCTTAGGCTCAAGCAACAGAAGGGGCTCAGGCATGCCCCCCACACTGGTCTCAGAGGGTAGGAGACCCCACCTGGGAGCCTAGCAGGCTTCCTGGGCTCAAGTGAGAGGGGCAAACACCCTCCTCTCCTCTCTTGCTACTCCGGTCTGGGGTCTGGGAGGGCTCCTCCCACCTGCCTCTCCTGATCTCCTCAGCCTACCTCCTATGCCCCCAGGACCAATGTGGCTGGTGGGGGAGAGGGTGGGGGAAGGGGGGTCTTGGAGGGCAGGGGACCAGCCTGGGAGCTCAGCAGGTTCTGGTGCCCGAGTGGGCGGGTCAAAGGCCCTCATCTCCTCTCCTGCTTCTCCCACAGGGCCGCTCTTGCCTGCCTCTCCTGATCTCCCCAGGCTCCCTCCTATTCCCCCAAGGATCCATGCAGCCTGGAGGGAGCTTGGAGGGAAGGGGATCCGCCTGGGATCTCAACAGGCTCCCCGGGCCCCAGTGGGCAGGGGAATTGCCCTCCACTCCTCTCCCTCTCTTCTGGATGGCCCCTCCATCCTGCCACTCCTGATCTCCCTGGCCTCCCTCCTATGACCCCAGGACCCATGAGGTCTGGATGTGAGGGAAGCAGCTTGGGAGCTCAGTAGGCTTCCCTGCCTGAGTGGGCCAGGCAATTGCCCTCCGCTCCTCTCCTGCTCTTCCTGGAGAATCCCTCCCGCCTGCCTCTCCTGATCTCCCTGGCCTCAGGGACACTGATCCTGTCTGGCCTCCACTTCTCCTCCCGCTTTGGTCCCCCTATGTCCTACCAGTTCACTTTCGGGTTCCTCCCATCTCCTTGGGGGTCAGAGTCCCCCACCAGCGGCCGGCAGATGCCTTAGTTGTGGGGAGACGCTAACTCCACGTCTTCTCACACCGCCATCTTGACTTCCCCCCATGTCCTCAATTTTAAACCAGTGAGAACTTGCTGTTATTGTCTTTTTTACTTCTGACTGAAAGCAAAATAGCTGAAACAGTACTCTAAGATGAATTATGGAAAAAACTTGAAACAGAAACATGGTAACTATACAAACTTTGCTCCTACACAATCACCTCCACTGAGATTAATTTTAATGTTATGAACACCTTTATCAAGGGTTACTTTAAAAATATAATCTGAAGATCCTTCTACAGTTACTATTAAAATGTCCCCCAAAGACATTGCTTATTTTATTATTCATTCATCTTCATATTGGGTACCACATGAAGGTTCTTTTAAAGCTTAACAGCACAATAATCCATATTTTTGAAAGACTGTTATATAATCTCTTGTCTCATAATCTGAACTATGTCATTCATCAGATTTCTCTTTGTATACTGACTAATAAGATCTGAGACAAATAAGAGTAATGTTACAGTATCTTAACAGTGTCCCCTGCTTCCAACTTTAACCTGCTTTAACTTATACTCAACATAGCAGCCAGAGTTGTCTTTTCAAAATGTAATTCAGATCATGTCACCCCTCTGTGCAAAGCTCTCCAACGGGGGCTTCACTTGTGCTTAGTGTGCAAAAAACAAAACAACAACAAAAAACCTCAAGGCAACAATACTGAGAAAAGGCTGAATAATTACAAAACAATAATGTTTCTTTATAACGTTTTTTTTCTTTTACTTATTTTTTTTCCACACACACACACACACACACACACTGTATTTTATTTTTACAAGAGATAAATAGACTGACACCAGGCATTGTTTTTTTAACAATTCATTTATTTATTTTTGGCTGCGTTGGGTCTTTGTTGCTGCACATGGGCTTTCTCTTGTTGAGGTGAGCAGGGGCTACTCTTTGTTGCATGTGCATGGGCTTCTCATTGTGGTGGCTTTTCCTGTTGTGAGCATGGGCTCTAGGCACGTGGGTTTCAGTAGTTGTGGCACGCGGGCTCAATAGTTGTGACTTGCGGGCTCTAGAGCGCAGGCTCAGTGGTTGTGGCACACGGGCTTAGCTGTTCTGTGGCATGTGGGATCCTCCTGGACCAGGGCTCGAACCTGTATCCCTTGCATTGGCAGGCAGATTCTTAACCACTGTGCCACCAGGGAAGTCCCTAATGATGTTTCTTGAGCCCATCAGAGAGCTGAGGTCTTAAGGCAGGGGACTGAGAGAATATTCTCTCTGTGGTACAGGCATACAGGAGATAACTGGATTCCGTTCAGGGACCACATAAAACAGCATCTCCTTCCATGGACCTTCTCTTATATGAAGCAAAATCCCTAAGCCACTTGGGAGGGGCAGAGAAACACTCCTGTTCCCAGGGTTCAAGCAAAGATCAGTTGCTTTGGGAGGAAGGTAGACACTAACCACTCTTTCTCTGGGGAAAGATAGGGAACACTCCTACTTCAAGAACACAAGAAAAGATATGCTATTTCCGGGAAAAGGAACAAACAAAAACTCTATGCTCCTGAGGGAGGGACAGGGAACACTCTTGGATCCAGGATCTTAAACCAATATAAGACAGAGGGGAAGAAATTCTTTCCTACTCAAAACCTTCCACAGATACAAGGCAGAGTTTAGCTGACAAATGAGGTGGGGAAGCAATGCTGAGAAACACGGACCCCTGAAGTCCAGATGCATAGGTCAAGCTAAAGACTGAGGCTAGACCTGGAGAACCCAGAGAAACCCCTGTCCCTCTGACAAGCCTAGAATTGACTGACAAGCAACAGAAGACTGCCTGTTTCCTTTCATTGGTGGAGGGAAAAGTGCTTGGAGAGAGATCGTTTCTTTGGAATGGAGGGTGGAGAACAAACACTGAGGAAAACCCTCCAGAAGTCCAGTCCTCATTCTTAACACAAGGTAAAAGCAGTACACTACTCTTCAATGCTTACGGTTTGCTGAAGGTAAAGACAGAAATAAGTAAACCAAACCAAGCTCCATTCCTGACTATACTGACCTAACATCCTATCAAGAAAATTTATTTTTCCAGTTAAGAAACAATGACCCTTGTTAGATTCAGATAATTACTTACATACAACAACTGCAAGAGCAGCCAAAGGTGCCAGCTCCCTGTTTTCCTTGTCCCACAGGACAATAATGACATAAAAATTCAGATGGCTGCAACACAAATGGCAAGATATAGCCTGCGCCACAGTGAACCTAATTAGTCTTATATCCTGTAGCTCTACCATGAAGAGGGCAAGACAGAAAGTTTAATACCTCATCAGAACCTGGGAGGCAATGAGAAACAGTCTCATGACAGCCTCCTAGGAAGAAAGGGAGGCAAGTGGGAAATGACCTAGTAGCAGCTACTCACAAGTTTCTTTTGCTATCATGTTTCAGAAGGATCACAGAGCATTTGGCACAGAAATAGAGCAGCTGCAGTTAAATCTTTGCTATGTGGCCTATGTGAGAAAGTGCAAGGTCATCAGGGCACTAGCACAGAGCTGTTCCCCTGTACACCCCACACAAACAGCTTAAGAGAAGGAAAGACATGTCCATTTCTTGGAATAAATGATATTTATATCATTCTTTACTGTTCCTAAATACAATGTCCATAACTAGAAAAAAACCCAACCTTTTGTCAAGAAATAATTCAAACAGTAGAATGTGATTCAAAGATGACACAAAAGTTGCAACTATCAGACAAGTTATTTAAAAAAATCTGTCATTCACAAATAAAATAGAAATTCAGAGATTCTCAGATAAACTAAAGCTGAGGAGTTTGTCATTAGTGGACCTGCTCTAAAAATGCTAAAAAGGTATCTCCAGGCTTATATGAATGGACATTAGACATTAACACAAAGACATATGAAAAAATACAATAGTCAAGGTAGCTGGACAGTTAAATATAAAAGCTAGTAATACTGCATACTTGGTTGGTACTATTTTTTCCTGCATGATTTCAAAATCAAATGCACAAAACAACAATTATAAAGCTATGCTACTAAGCATGCAAGGTATAAACATGTAAGTTGTGATAATAACAACATAAAGGGAGGTAAGGAGGTGTAAAAGAGTAGATGTATACTATCGTATCAGAGCTGGCATCAATTCAAACGTGATTGTTATAAAGCAAAGATGTTCCCTCCTCTTCTCACAATTGCTGGTTTTGATATCATATTTATGTGTGGATGATTTCCTCACTTTACTGTCTGTTTGCTTTTACCAGTGACCTTTCCCATTCATTATTTTCTTGTTTCTAGTTGTGGCGTTTTCTTTTTCCCCTAGAGAAGTTCCCTTAGCATTTGTTGTAAAGCTGGTTGGGTGGCACTGAATTCTCTTACTTTTGCTTGTCTGTAAAGCTTTTGATTTCTCCCTCAAACCTGAATGAGAGCCTTGTTGGGTAGAGTATTCTGGGTTGTAGGTTTTTCCCTTTCATCACTTTAAATATATCGTGCCACTCCCTTCTGGCCTGCAGAGTTTCTGCTGAAAGATCAGCTGATATTGTTATGCGGATTCCCTTGTATGTTATTTGTTGCTTTCTGCTTGTTGCTTTTAATATTTTCTCTTTAATTTTTGTCAATTTGATTAATATGTCTGTTGGAGTCTTCCACCTTGGGTTTATCCTGTATGGGACTCTCTGTGATTCCTGAACTTGACTGTTTTCTTTCCCATATTAGGGAAGTTCTCGGCTATTATCTCGTCAAATATCTTCTCAGGCCCTTTCTCTCTCTCTTCTCCTTCTAGGACCCCTATGATGTGCATGTTGGTGCATTTAATGTTGTCCCAGAGGTCTGTTAGACTCTCCTCATTTATTTTCATTCTTATTCCTTTATTTGGTTCCACAGTAGTGATCTCCACCAATCTGTCTGCCAAATCACTTACTCATTCTTCTGCCTCATTTATTGTGCTATTGATTTCTTCTAGTGTATTTTTCATTTCAGTTATTGTATTGTTCATCTCTCTTTCTGTGTTCTTTAAGTCTTCTAGGTCTTTGTTAAATATTTCTTGTATCTTCTTGGTTTGTGCCTCCATTCTTTCTCCGAGATCTTGGATCATCGTTACTATCCCATTTACTATCGCATAAAAAAGAATAAAATACCTAGGAATAAAACTACCTAAGGAGACAAAAGACCTGTACTCTGAAAACTATAAGACACCGATGAAAGAAATGGAAGATAACACAAACAGATGGAAAGACATTCTATGTTCTTGGATTGGAAGAATCAATATTGTCAAAATGAATATACTACCCAAGGCAATCGACAGATTCAATGCAATCCCTACCAAATTACCTGTGGCATTTTTCAAAGAACTAAAACAAAACATTTTAAAATTTGTATGGAAACATAAAAGTCCCTGAATAGCAGAAGCAATCCTGAGAAACAAAAACAGAACTGGAGGAATCAGGCTCCCTGATTTCAGACTATACTACAAAGCTACAGTAGTCACAACGGTATATTACTGACACAAAAATAGAAATATAGATCAATGGAACAGGATAGAAAGCCCAGAAATAAACCCACACACCTTTGGTCAATTAATTTACAACAAAGGAGGAAAGAATATATAATGGAGAAAAGACGGTCTCTTCAATAAGTGGTGCTGGGAAAACTGGACAGCTACACACAAAAGAATGAAATTGGAACATTCTTTAACATCATACACAAAAATAAACTCAAAATGGATTAAAGACCTAAATGTACGGGTGAATACTATAAAACCCTTAGAGGAAAACAAAGGCAGAACACTCTGACATAAATTGCAGCAATATCTTTTCTGATCCACCTCCTAGACTAATGAAAATAAAAACAAAAATAAAAAAGGGCCCTAATTAGACTGAAAAGCTTTTGCACAGCAAAGGAAGCCATAAACAAAATGAAAAGACAACCCACAGAATGGGAGAAAATATTTGCAAACGAAGCGGCCAACAAGTGATTAATCTCCAAAGTATACAAACAGCTCATGCAGCTCAATATCAAAAAAAAAAAAAAAACAAACAACCCAATCAAAAAATGGGCAGAAGTTCTAAATAAACATTTCTCTAAAGAAGTTATACAGATTGCCGACAAACACATGAAAGGATCCTCAACATCACTAATCATTAGAGAAATGCAAATCAAAAGTACAATGAGGTATCACCTCACACCAGTCAGAATGGCCATCATCAAAAAATCTAGAAACAATAAATGCTGGAGAGGGTGTGGAGAAAAGGGAACCCTCTTACACTGTTGGTGGGAATGTAAATTGATACAGCCACTATGGAGAACAGTATGGAGGTTCCTTCAAAAACTAAAAATAGAACTACCATACGACCCAGCAATCCCACTACTGGGCATATACCCTGAGAAAACCATAATTCAAAGAGTCATGTAGCACAATGTTCACTGCAGCCCTATTTACAATAGCCAGAACACGGAAGCAACCTAAGTGTCCATTGACAGATGAATGGATAAAGATGTGGCACATATATACAATGGAGTATTATTCAGCCACAAAAAGAAACAAAGTTGAGTTATTTGTAGTGAGGCAGATGGACCTCGAGACTGTCATACAGAGTGAAGTTAGTCAGAAAGAGAAAAACAAATACCGTATTCCAACACATATATATGGAATCTAAAAAAAAGAAATTGGTTCTGAAGAACCTACGGGCAGGACAGGAATAAAGATGCAGACATAGAGAATGGACTTGAGGACACGGGGAAGGGGAAGGGGAAGGATCATCTGGGATGAAGTGAAAGAGTGGCATGGACATATGTACACTACCAAATGTAAAATAGATAGCTAGTGGGAAGCAGCTGCATAGCTCAGGGAGATCAGCTCGGTGCTTTGTGTCCACCTAGAGGGGTGGGATAGGGAGGGTGGGAGGGAGATGGATGTGGGGATATATGTATATGTATATGTATATGTATAGCTGATTCACTTTGTTATACAGCAGAAACTAACACACCATTGTAAAGCAATTATACTCCAATAAAGATGTTAAAAAAAAAAAGAGACAAGGAAAATAATAATACAAGGTAGAAAGGAAAAAGTAAAACTATATGCCCAGATGACGTGGTCTTTAATATAGAAAACCCCAAATAATCAACACTAGAGCTAATAAACTAAGTGTGCGAATTTACAAGTTCCAAAATGAACACCCCCAAATCAGATTTGTTTCTATACACTATCAGTGAACAATCTTTTTTTTTTTTTTGCGGTATGCAGGCCTCTCACTGTTGTGGCCTCTCCCGTTGCGGAGCACAGGCTCCGGACACGCAGGCCCAGAGGCCATGATGGCTCACGGGCCCAGCCACTCCTCGGCTTGTGGGATCCTCCTGGACCGGGGCGCGAACCCGTGTCCCCTGCACCAACAGGCAGACTCTCAACCACTGCGCCACCAGGGAAGCCCCAGTGAACAATCTTAAGATGTACTTAAGAAAGCAATTTCACTTACTATAGCATCTAAAAGAATAAAATACCTAGGAACAAATTTAACCAAAGAGGTGAAAGATATGTATGCTGAAACTACAAAACACGGCTAAAAGAAATTAAAGAAGACCTAATTAGATGGAAGACATCCTGTGCTCTCGGATTGGGAAACTTAACATTGTTAAGATTTCAACACTATCCCAATTGATCTACAGATTGAACACTATCCCTATCAAAATTCTAACAGATCTTTATCCAGAAAAGAAAAAGGTAATCCTAAAATTTATACAGAATTACAAGGGGTCCAAATAACCAGAGCAATTTGCAAAAGGAAAAATACTGGAGGACTCAAACTTCCCAATTTTAAAATTTATTACAAAGCTGCAGTAATCAAAATGGTGTTGTGCTAGCATAAGGATACAAGTCATGGAGAGTCAATAAATAACCCCCTTATACCTATGGCCAGTTGAGTTTTGATAAGTGTGCCACATCCATCCAATAGAGAAAGAATAGTCTGTTCAACACATGGTGCTAGGACAACTGGATTTCCACAAGCAAAAAAGTAAAGTTGGACCCTTACCTCACACAATATATAAAAATTAACTCAAGATGGGCCAAATTCATAAATATAAGACCTAAACCATAAAACTCTTAGAGGAAACACAGCAGTAGATCTTCAGGACCTTGAATTCTTAACTATGACACTAAAAGCATGAGTAACAAAATAGATAAATTAGACTTCATAAAAATGTAAAACTTTTGTGCATCAAAGGACGTTATTGAGAAAGTGAAAATACAACCTATAAAATGGAAGAAAATATTTGAAAATCCTACATTTGATGTTTGATATTGAGAATACATAAAGAACTCTTACAACTCAACAAAATGGCAAACAATCCAATTAAAAAATGGTCAAAGGACTTGAATAGACATTTCTCCAAAAAAGATATCCATACGGACAACAAGCACATGAAAAGCTGCACAGCATCATTAGTCATTAAGTAAATGCAAATGAAAAACACAATGAGATACCACAACACACCTAATAGGATGGCTATAGTAAAAAGCAAACAGAAAATAACAAGTGCTGGTGAGGAAGTGGAGAAATTAGAACCCTTATGTATTACTAATGTGTATGTTAAAACAAACAAACAAACAAACAATGAAGCAGTTTGTCGGTACATCAAAAAGTTAAACAGAATTATCATATGAGCCAGCATTTCCATTCCTAAGTATATACCCAAAAGAATTCAAACAGGGAATCACAATGATATTTGCATGCTAATGTGCATTGCAGCATTATTCACAATAGCCAAAAGGTAGAAAGAATCCAAACGTGCAGATGAATGGATAAACAAAAATGGGGTATTTACATACAATGGAATATTATTCGGCCGCAGAAAGGAATGAAGTTGTGATACAAGCTATAACATGGTTGAACCTTGAAAACATTACGCTAAATGCAATTAGACACAAAAGGAAAAAAATTGTATGATTCCACTTGCATGAAATGCCTAGGATCAGCAAATTCATAGAGACAGAAAGTAGATTTGAGTTTACCAGGAGCTAGGGGGAAGGGGGCAGGGAACAGACAGTTATTGCTTAATGGGTACAGATTTTCTATTTGGGAGGATGAAAATATGGGGAAGATAGCAGGAAAACTGCCGAACACGTGGAAACTATAAACTACACACTTCTAAGTAATCCAAGGGTCAAAAAGGAAGTCTCAAGGAAAGTAAAGAGAAACTACATTGAACTAAATGAATATAATGTACAACAAAGCAAATTTTGTGGGGAACAGCTGAAGCAAGGCTGAGAGGAAATTTTATAGCACTAAATTCATACATTAGGAAAAAAAGAAAACATCTCAAATAGTAACATGATCCCACCCAAAGAACCTAGAAAAAGAGGATCAAAATAATATCAAAGCAATCAGAATGAAGGAAATAATAAAGATAAAAGTAGAATCAATGAAATTAAAAAGAAGAAAGCACTAGAGAAAGCCGACAAGGCAAAGAGCTGGTTCTTTGAAAAGACTAGTGAAATTGACAAACCTCTAGCAAGAATGACAAAGATAAAATAACCCGTGGTCAAAATGGAAACACAAGAGATGCTAGAATGTATCTGAAATTAAATGGAAACAAAATCACAACGTATCAAAATTTGTGGGACACAGCAGCAGCAGTGCTGAAAATGAAACTTACAGAAGTAAATGCTTGTGTTAGTAAAAAAGAAAGGCCTAAAATAAATAAGCTAATATTCTCCCTTAAGAAATTAGGAAAAGAACAATTCAACAGAAAGCAAGCTGAATGAAGAAATTAAGGAAGGTAAGGGCAGAAATCAATAAAATTTAAAATAGAATCAATGAAACTAAATGGTGATTATGCTAAAAGATAAAGGTATATACCTCTAACCAAACTGATGTAGGCAAAAGAAAGAGTAAAGACAAATTACCAGTATCAGAAAAGAAATAGCAGACATCACTACACATGCTCCAGGAATTAAAAGCATAATAAGTAAATATGAAGAAAAATTCTATGCCAATGAATTTAATAATTTAAATAAGATGGAAATAATCCTTGTAAGTCACAAATTACCAAAAGTCACTGAAGAACAAATTGATTACCTGAACAAACATATTTAGTAAACAAATCAAATTTTTAGTTAAAATCTTTTGCACAGACAAAAGTCCAGGCCTAAATGATTTCATTGGCAAATTCTATTAGACATTTGAGGAAAAACTAACACCAGCATTAAAATAATTATTTTACAAAATAGAGGAGGAGGAACATTTCCAAATCATTTTATGAGGCCAAAATTACTCTGACATCAAATGTGACAAAGATATTACAAGAAAAGGTAGCTAGAGACCAACATCCTTTATGAACTTTGACACAAAAGAAATCCTTAACAATATATTAGCAAATCAAATCCAGCGATATATATGAAGCATGATACTTTCTTATATATGACCAAGAGGTCATATCATTTACAGTCATACCTTGTTTTACTGCACTTCACTTTATTGCACTTCATGGATACTCCATTTTTTACAAATTGAAGGTTGTGTCAACCCTGCCTTGAGCAAGTCTATCAGCATTTGCTCACTTCATGTCTCTGCTTCACATTTTGGTAATTCTCGCAATATTTCAAAGTTTTTCATTATTATTATGTTTGTTGTGGTGATCTGTGATCAGTGACCTTTGATATTAATACTATAATTGTTTGGGGGTACCACAAACTGCGCCGATTTTAAGAGAGCAAACTTAATCGGTAAGTGTTGTGTGTACTCTGTCTGCTCTGACGACAGGCTGTTCCCCCGTCTCTCTCTCTCTCTCTCCTTGGGCCTCCCTATCCCCTGAGACACAACAATATTGAAATTATGCCTATTAGTAATGTTATAATGGCCTCTAAGTGTTCAAGTGAAAGAAAGAGTTGCAGTTCTCAGTTTAAATTAAAAGGCGGAAGTGATTAAGCTTAGTGAGAAAGCATGTCAAAAAGTGAGATAGGCCAAGAGCTAGGCCTCTTGCACCAGTTAGCCAAGTTGGGAGTGCAAAGGAAAATTCCTGATGGAAATTAAAAGTGCTATTACAATGAACATGTTAGTGATAAGAAAGCAAAACAGCCACATTGCTGATATGGTATAAGAAGTTTTAATGGTCTGGATAGAAAATCAAACCAGCTACAACATTCCCTTAAGCTCAATCCAGAGCAAGGCCCTAACTCTCTTCAATCCTATGAAAGCTGAGAAAGATGAGGAAGCTGTAGAAGAAAGTTTGAAGCCAGCAGAGGTTGGTTCATAAGGTTGAAGGAAAGAAGCCATCTCCATAACATAAAAGTGCAAGGTGAAGCAGCAAGTGCTGATGGAGAAACTGCAGCAAGTCATCCAGACCGATGAGCTAAGGAATGAAGGTGGGTATACTAAACAACAGATTTTCAATGTAGGCAAAACAGTCTTTTATTGGAAGAAGATTCCAGCTAGGACTTTCATAGCTAGAGAGGATAAGTTGATGCCTGGCTTCAAAGCTTCAAAGGACAGGCTGACTCTCTTGTTAGGGAGTAATGCAGCTGGTGGTTTGAAGATGAAGCTAATGCTCATTCACCATTCTGAAAATCCTAGGGCCCTTAATTATGCTAAGTCGACTCTGCCTGTTCTCTATAAAAGGAACAACAAAGCCCTGATGATGACACATCTATTTACAATATGGTTTACTGAGCATTTTAAGCCCACCATTGAGACTTGCTGCTCAGAAACAAAGATTTCTTTCAGAATATCCCTGCTCATTGACAATGCACATGTCATCTAAGAGCTCTGATGGAGACGTACAGTAAGATTAGTGTTGTCTTCATGCCTGTTAACACAACATCCATTCTGCAGCCCATGGATCAAGGAGTCATCAAATCTTATTATTTAAGAAATACATTTTGTGAGGCTATAGTTGCCTTAGATAGTGATTCCTCTGATGGATCTGGGAAAGGTAAATTGAATACCTTCTGGAAGGGATTCACCATTCTAGATGCCATTAAGAACATTCATGATTCATGGAACAATTCAAAATATCAACATTCACAGGAGTTTGGAAGAAGTTGATTCCAACTCTCATGGATGAGTTTGAGGGCTTCAAAACTTCAGTGAAGGAACTCACTGCAGATGTAGTAAAGATAGCAAGAGCACTAGAATTAGAACTGGAGCCTAAAGATGTAACTGAATTGCTGCAATCTCACGATAAAACTTGAATGGATGAGGAGTTGCTTCTTATGAATGAGCAAAGAAAGTGGTTTCTTGAGATGGAATCCACTGCTAGTGAAGACTGTGGAAATGACAAAAAAGGATTTGGAATATTACATAAACTTAGTTGATAAAGCAGCAGCAAGATTTGAGAGGACTGACTCTAATTTTAAAAGAAGTTCTACTATGTGTAAAATGCAATTAAACAGCACCATGTGCTACAGATGAAATGTTCGTGAAAGGAAGAATCAGTTGATATGGCAAACTTCACTGTTGTTGTATTTTAAGAAATTGCCACAGACACCCCAACCTTCAGATACCACCACCCTGATCAGTCAGCAGCCATCAACACTGAGGCAAGACCCTCCACCAGCAAAAAGATTATGACTTGCTGAAGGCTCAGATGATGGTTAGCATTTTTAGCAATAAAATATTTTAAAACTAAGGTATGTATATTGTTTTTAAGACATACTGCTATTGCACACTTAATAGAGTACAGTATAGTATAAACATAACTTTTATATGCACTGGCAAACCAAAAAAGTTGTGTGAGTTGCGTTATTGTGATATTAGCTTTATTGCAGTTGTCTGGAATCAAACCTGCAATATCGCAAAGGTAGGCCTGTATATAGAAATGACCAAGTAGGATGTATTACAGGAATACCAGGCTGTTTCAACATTGGAAAATCAACCAACATGATTCAGAATATCAACAAGCAAAAATAAAAAGTATATATGAGAATTTCTATAGATGTAGAAAAAACATTTGACAAAATCGAACATCTATTCAAAAATTCTCAGTAAACTAGGAATGTATAGAAATTTCCTCAACATGAAAAAAGCTATGTATGAAATATCAACAGCCTACATTGAACTGCATGGAAAAAGACTGAATGTTTTCCCCTTGAGATCAGAAACAAGACAAGGATGTTCACTCTCATCACTTGTACTTGTCATGATACTGTAGGTCCTAGCCCGTGCAATCAAGTAGAAAAATAATAATACAAAAGGCATGCAGATTTGACAAGAAGAAATTAAACTGCCTTTATTCTCAGATGACATGACTGTCTATTTAGAAAATTACAGAGTCTTCCAACAAAAGCTATCATATCTGAGAGGAGAGATTTTGAAACTCATAGGATGCAAGGTCAATATACCAAAATCAATTGAAATTCTCTATACCAGCAATGAAAGTTGAAAATTAAAATGAAGAAAACAGCACCCATTTATAACGGTATCAAACTATGAAATACTTGTGAATAAATAAATACTCATAAATACTCTAACAAAATAAGTGCAGTGTTTGTATGCTAAAAGGTCCAAAACATTTCTGTGAGAAATTTAGAAAGCCCTATGCAAGTGGAGCTATATACTGAAGTCATAGATTAGAAAAAAAAAATATGTCAATTCTTCTCAAATGATATAGAATCAAAGTATTTCCAATCAAAATTCCAATAGGCTTTTTTCCATAAAAAGTTATGACACTAACTACAAACTTTACATGGAAAATCAAAGAACCTGTAATAGCCCAAACAACTTTTAAAAAGAACTAATTCAAGAACTCTTACAACTTAATTTCAAGACCTACAAGTCTATAGTTTTTTTTGTTTGTTTTTTTGCGGTACACGGGCCTCTTACTGTTGTGGCCTCTCCCGTTGCGGAGCACAGGCTCCGGACACACAGGCTCAGCAGCCATGGCTCACGGGCCTAGCCGCTCCGTGGCATGTGGGATCTTCCCGGACAGGGGCACAACCCGTGTCCCCTGCATCGGCAGGCGGACTCTCAACCACTGCGCCACCAGGGAAGCCCTATAGTTATTAAGTCCGTGTGACACTGATATAATTATAGACATATAAATCTACAGAAAAGAATAGAAAATCTAGAAATAGACCCATACATGTATATTTTCAATGGATTTTTTGACACATGTGCCAAGACAATTCACTGGAGAAAGGATAGTCTTTTTTAAAAATGGCACTTGAAAAGTTATGCATAAATAAATAAATTAATAAATAATGTATATCCTTGATCACAATATCTTCAAAAATTAAATAAAAATAGGGACTTCCCTGGTGGTCCAGTGGTAAAGAATCCGCCTTCCAATGCAAGGGATGCAGTTCGACCCCTGGTTGGGAAACTAAGATCCCACATGCCATGGGGCAGCTAAGCCCGCGTACCACAACTATTGAGCTCGCACACCTCAACAAGAGAGCCCACACACCACAACTACAGAGCCCACGTGCCCTGGAGCCCTGTGTGCCACAACTAGAAGAGAAAAACCTGCATGCCACAACTAGAGAGAAACCCGAGCAGGCTGCACGCCATAACGAAAAAGATCCCGCATGCCTCAACAAAGATCCTGTGTGCCACAACTAAGATCCAATGTGGCCAAAAATAAATAAAATAAAAATATATTATAACCTAAATATAAAACATAAAACTATATATGTATAGCTGATTCACTTTGTTATACAGCAGACACTAACACACCATTGTAAAGCAATTGTACTCCAATAAAGATGTCAAAAAACCCATAAAACTATAAATCTTCTAAAAGAAACCGTACACAAATATTTCTGATCTTGACTATATAAATATTTCATAGATAATGCACAAGAAATACAAACTATAAAAGGAAAAATTGATAAATTAGAATCAAAATTAAAAAGTGCTGCATTTCAAAAGACAACTTCATAAAAATTGAAAGGTAAGCCGCAGACAAGGAGAAAATATTTTCCAAATACATATCAGATAAAGGAGTTGTATCCAGAATATAAAAAGGACACCTACAACTCAATAATAATGAGGCAAATGACGGAATTTAAAATGAGCGAAATTTGAACAGATGATTCATGAAAGAAGAGATAAAGATGGTGTAAAAACATATGAAAAGATGGTCAATATCACAAACCATTAGAGAAAAGTAAGTTAAAACTATTGCACACTTACTAGATTATCTAATTTTTAAAAACTGTAAATAATCAAGCGCTGACAGGGATGAAGAACAAATTGAGCTCTCATACAATGCTGGTGAGGATGGAAATTCTACAGACATTTTAGAAAATATTTTGGCACTTTCTTCTAAAACTAAACATATACTTATCATATGACCCTGCTGCTTCAATCCTAGTAATTTACCCTAAAGAAATGAAAACATATGTCCAACACAACCACCTTTACACAAATGTTCATAGAAGCTTCATAATAGCCTCATAATAACCAAAACCTGGAAACAATCCAAATATTCATCAATGGGTAATCGGCTAAAGAAAAACTGTGATATAGTTACACAACGAGAACTATTTAGAAATAAAGAAGAATGAACTACTAATACACGCAATGGCACAGAAGAACCTCAAAAGCATTATTCTAAGAAGCTAGACACAAAATTATATATATAACTAGGTATACATATTTCTATATAACTATAACTATATATAGTGCTATATATACACACATATAGTTTTATATATGTATACCTATATCTATACACACACACACACACACACACACACACACACACACACACACACACACAGAGTTCCATTCTGGAAAAGGTGAAATTTTCGAGTCAGAAATCAAATTAGTGTATGCCAGGGACTGGGAGTGGAGCTCCAGATTTCACTTAAAATGAAAGCCAATGTCCTTACAGCGGCCTGAAAGGATTTACGCAATCTGACATCTCCATTACCTCTCTGACTTCATCTCCTACTCCATCACTTACTTGATCTCAGCCACACTGGCCTCCTCGCTATATTCCTCAAACACACTGAGTACACTGCCATTTTAGGGCTTTTGCATTGGCTGTATCCTCTGCATAGAAGATTGTTTTCCAAGCTACCTGGCTTGTTTACTTCCTCAAATCTTCACTCAAATTTTACCTTCTCAAGGAGGGCTACCCTGACCACCCTGTTTAATGCTGACTCCTCCTTTCCACACACTCCAGGTACCTGTCATCTTCTAACATATTAAATAACTTACTAGCTTTGTTTACTCTTGTCTGTCTCCCTCTCTACAATGAACATCATGAGGGTAGAGATCTTTGCCTGATTTGTCTACTGGTTTGTCCCAAGCACATAAAACAGTGGGAGTTTGGTGTGTAGTAGGCTGAGATATTTATTAAATAAATGAATATTATAAATAATGAAAATGAGGAATTATATTAGTTATAAGAAAATGATTGCTTCCTTTCTATGGCCTGGAATTTTTATTGCAATTTGGTTTATTTTAAGTTAAGGAACTATGTAACCTATGGCAGTTGGTTATATATATATTTATTCATATTTATAGTTACAGTTATATGGAAACTCAAATGCCTTCTGAAAAAGAGTCTAGGTATAATACACAGTGAAAATGGTAAATGAACCACTTCGGCAAATTTGCTTCCTGATTCATTTCTTACAATAAGCCTTCCTTAACTATTTCCATCCCACCCTGATTACACTTTTGCTCGTATCTCTTCATCACGCTATTTCTAGTTTACTCAATTGCTTAAGTTGTCTAGTTCACTGATTGCCAAACCTGGCTGGTAATCAGGGTCACTGAAGAAACTTTTAAAAAATACAGATGTCTGGACTCTACCTCAAGCACACTGAACAATGATCATTAGGCAGAGAAACCTGAAGTCTGTATTTTAAAGTATTTATCTGGGTGATTTGGATAATCACCCAGAGTTAGGACAAACTTTTCCAAATGATTCCTGAACACGGGTCATAACTCCACAGCCAGATTCTAAGTTCCTAAAATGCTGTAATGAGGTTTCCTGTGTCCACCACTAGATGGAACAGATAATAGGACCCTTAATATGTGGGTGCTTGATGATCGAACTAGTTAATCTTGTCCATGATGTTTCCATCTCATGGCAAGAGTAAATCTTCCCGTTTTTATTGACATAAACAAAAATTTCATAGTCCCTCATGGCTTGCCCACTGGGCTCTGAGGATGAAACTACATCCTCTAAACTGTCTTGGTCAAACTTCTTTTTAAACAGTGATTACCATGAGGTTTTTGTTTATTATGCTAATCAAACTCACAGATGATCCAAAGATAGAATCTTATCATACACTGAATGACATATGAGATCCAAAGTTCCCCAGACATGTTAAAATGTTCAGCCACAACCCAAATAGTGCTATTTGACAGAGACCGATGTAGTTATTACATTATACTCCAATCTACTTTTAGGAGTCTCTCCTGAAAATAATCAGAATTAGGAAAAATTAAAATTTTTAATTAATTAATTTGTGCTGACTGGGTGACAGCCTTTATTGTGGGACAGTGAGGGGCTTGAGGGCCTTTACTGTGAATGAGAATGACAGCACTTCAGAAAGGCCTAAAGCAAATTCTTTGACAGGTTATACAGTCACATACAAAAGCATTCTTGCTGCTGTCACATATCATCATTTTTTTAATTAAAAAAATTTTTTTCATCTTCATTGGAGTATAATTGCTTTACAATGTTGTGTGATTTTTCCTTTGTGCTTTCTTATATAAGTTTTTGCCCATCAGGTAAAAACTTCCTTATATTTTATTATAGATGTTACTATATACAGCTCTTTAATTCTTATGGAATTTATTTTGTTCTGTGAGATGAAGGTATAATAGCACTTTTTTCAAACAGATAATATTGATACATTGCCCCAGCATATTATCTAAGTGTCTCAGTGTCAGCATTATTTAACATTTAAAATAGAAAAATTGAAAATATAAAATCTATCAAGAGGGAAATTACTAAATGCTACTCGATGGCAAATACAAATTATTGCCAGTAAAGGACATATGATTACCACTTTTGAAGTATTTTAAGGGCACAGAAACATTCTTTAACATAATGTTAAGTAAAAAAATCAGAACATAGAAATATTCATACATGTCTTAGTCCTTTCAGGCTTCTATGACAAAATACACAGACTGAGTAGCTTATAAACAACATACATTTATTGCTCATAGTTCTAGAGGTTGGAAGTCCAAAATCAGGGTGCCAGCATGGTCAGATAAGGGCCTGCTTCCAGGATTCAGACTTCTCGTTGTATCCTCACATGGGGAGAAGGGTGAGGGGTCTCTCTGGAGTGTCTTACATAAGAACATTAATCCCATTTATGAGGTCTCTACTCTTATGAACTAAGGACCTCCCAAAGGCCCCATCTCCTAATACCATCACAACATTGGGCATTAGGATGTCAACATGTAAATTTTGGGGGGGACACAAAAATTCAGACCATAGCAATATAGTAAAACTTCCATTATCTAAATATGAAAAGTGGAAGGCAATACACCAAAATATCAACAACTATTTTATATATATATATATATAACATATTATATACCCACGCACCTATGGTCAATTAACCTATGATAAAGGAGGCAAGCATATATAATGGAGAAAAAACAGTCTCTTCAATAAATGGTGCTGCTGGAAAAACTGGATAGCCACATGTAAAAGAATGAAATTAGAACATTCTCTAACACCATACACAAAAATAAACTCAAAATGGATCAAAGACCTAAATGTAAGGTTGGATACTATAAAACTCTTAAAGGAAAACAAAGGCAGAACACCCTTTGACATAAATTGCAGCAATTTCTTTTTGGATCCACCTCCTAGAGTAATGAAAATAAAAACAAAAATAAACAAATGGGACCTAATTAAACTAAAAAGCTTTTGCACAGCAAAGGAAACCATAAACAAAATGAAAAGACAACCCACCGAATGGGAGAAAATATTTACAATCGAAGTGACCAACAAGGGATTAATCACCAAAATATACAAACAGCTCATGCAGCTCAATATCAAAAAAACAACCCAATCAAAAATTGGGCAGAAGATCTAAATAGACATTTCTCCAAAGAAGACATACAGATGGCCAAAAAACAAATGAAAAGATGCTCAACATCGCTAATTATTAGAGAAATGCAAATCAAAACTGCAATAAGGTATATCACCTCACACCAGTCAGAATGGCCATCATCAAAAAGTCTATAAACAATAAACGCTGGAGAGGGTGTGGAGAAAAGGGAACCCTCCTACACTGTTGGTGGGAATGTAAATTGGTACAACCACTATGGAGAACAGTATGGAGATTCCTTAAAAAACTAAAAATAGAGCTACCATATGATCCAGAAATCCCACTCCTGGGCATATACCCTGAGAAAACCATAATTCGAAAAGATTCATGCACCCTAATGTTCATTGCAGAACTATTTGCAATAGCCAGGACATGGAAGCAACCTAAATGTCCACTGACAGAGGAATGGATGAAGAAGGTGTAGTACATGTATCCAAAAGGATACATGCACCCCAATGTTCATTGCAGCACTGTTCATAATAGCCAAGACATGGAAGCAACCTAAATGTCCATCAACAGATGAGTGGCTTAAGAAAATGTGGTATATTTTTACAGTGGAATATTACTCAGCCATAAAAAAGAATGAAATAGTGCCATTTGCAGCAACATGGATGGACTGAGAGATTATCCTACTAAGTGAAGTAAGTCAGACAAAGACAAATATCATATGATATCACTTATATGTGGAATCTAGAAAAATGATACAAAAGAACTTATTTACAAAACAGAAAAAGGCTCACAGACTTAGAAATCAAATTTAGGTTACTAAGGGGAAAGGTGGTGGGGAGGGATAAATTAGGAGTTTGGGATGAACATATACACACTACTGTACATAAAATAGATAATCAACAAGGACCCACAGGGATAGCACTTCCAACCTTCCAGAGATTGGAAGTCCAAAATCAGGGCGCCAGCATGGTCAGATGAGGGCCTGCTTCCAGGCTTCAGACTTCTCATTGTATCCTCACATGGGGAAAAGGGCGAGGGGTCTCTCTGGAGTGTCTTACATAAGAACATTAATCCCATTTATGAGGTCTCTACTCTTATGAACTAAGGACCTCCCAAAGGCCCAGGTATAGCACAGGGAACTCTACTCATTATTCTGTAATAACCTATATGGGAAAAGAATCTGAAAAAGAATGGATATATGTATAGGTATAATTGAATCACTTTGCTATACACCTAAAATTAACACAACATTGTAAATCAACTGTAATATAAAATAAAAATTAAGTTAAATATATATATATTTGGATTACATGTTTTCCTTTGTATATGTTCTACATTTTACAAGCTACATTGAGTAGCATGCATTGCTTACACAGTTTTTAGATATCTAGGAAAAGCAACTTTCTAATAACAGCCCAAAGCAAATCAAACTGGATAGGGGCTCATGAGAAAAAGATAAGTTTTAATTGACCTAAGATTGATATAAAAGAATTACCAATGTGAACTATTATCCAGGCACCTACATTAACAGACACTTAGTATCCTATTCATGCTAGCAAAAGTCTGACACTTTTCTGTAATAGCTGGGCAACAAAGATTACACTGCATTTGATTCTGGATACTGTATTTTAAAGAGTATTGACAAACTAGAAAGCAATCAGAAAACGTTTACCAGAGTAGTTAGGATTTTATCTTTTTTTTTTTTGGTACGTAAAATGGTTAAAAGATCCAAGGATGCCAATCAGGACAAAACTAAGAGGGAAATTCATTTTCAAATATATGAAGACTGTCTTAGACAAGAGGCAGTTTCTGTCACCCGAAAACAAAAACAAGACAGAACTGAAACTAAAGTTAGAGAAACAAATTTCACTACAAAGTTCTCTAAGTTAGAGAAACAAATTTGTCTCAACTTGAGACAGAAACTATATAGTCACCTATCAGGATCACTGTAGAAAGGTTTTTGCTCTAAGTGGCAAGGTAGATTGGCTAATCCAAGTTTTTTATTTCAACCTTGAGATTCTCCTACTCTAAGATTATCTGATTACCTTCACTCAGGAAAACATACTTTTCTATACCATTTACTATCATCCAAAACATGACAAATTCAAATTGGACGTATTTATATAGCATTTAAATCTGCTTTTAGGCTAAGAATTGTAATGTTCATATGATGAAAAATATGTACACTGATACTATGAAAGAGTTTCCAAAACAGCAAAAAATTAGATTAAAAATGTTTTTAAATTTTATAATGAAAAGCTCTGGAGAGTCATTCAGATAATGGTATTCCAATTAGTATAAGAGATATTTATTATGATACTGTTCATATGATATTAATAGTGCTCCACATACGATGGAAAATATGAATTATAGACAAAATTCAAAGTACAGTAGCATCACCATGGTATCAAAGGCCATCATTGCTCTCATAATTCATAGAGAGAAAATATCATTATGATTTAAGAATTAAATGTCATTCAAACTTTTTTATTATGATAAAATATGTGTAATTATACTTTTGGAAAGGCATTCAATCTAATGGCATTAGAGAATATAAAGCAAAACAAGGGTTCTAGCAATGAGAATTTGAGTTATTTGTCAATTTGGCATAAAACTTCTGTGCTCAGATCAGAACTATGTCTGTTTTGTCAATGTGTAGCCCAGATGACATGCTCATTTTGAGTCATTTCACTTGAACTACCTAAGAGCGTTACTGAATACCAATGGATACCTGGGCAATCACAGGATGGCTGGATGTAGCCAAGTCCAGCATTGTGAAAACAGGAGCTCTGATATCCTGACTAGGCTAAATTGGACACATTAATCCATTCATTAATCATTAACTAAGTTCCTAATATTTGCCATCTAGACCTTAAAGATGGTGCAAAGATGTTATCCCTGCACTTAAGTACTCTGCAGCTTCACCAACACTGTAAGGATGTAGAGAAAAAGAAACGTTTGTACACTGTTGCTGGGAATGCAACTTGTTATGGAAAATAGCATGGAGAGTCCTCAAGAAATTAAAAATAGAATTACCACACTATACAGCAGTACCACTCCTGGGTATTTATCCAAAGAAAATGAAGACACTAATCCAAAAAGATATACGCACCCCAATGTTCACTGGAGCATTATTTACAATAACCAAGATATGGAGACAACCTAAGTGTCCAATGACAGATGAATATATAAAGAAGTTGGAAAAAAAAGAAAGATGTGATATGTATGTATATATGTGTGTGTGTATATATATGCATATATGTGTGTGTATATATATATATATATATATATATATATATAATGGAATATTATTCAGCCATAAAAAGAATGAAATCTTGCAATTTGCAACACATGGATGGACCTGGAAGGTATTAACCTAAGTGAAATAAGTTAGAGAAAGATAAATACTGTATGATATCATTTACAGGTGGAATCTAAAAACTAATACCAATGAATGTATATAGCAAAACAGACACAGACTCACAGGCATAAAAAACAAACTAGTGGTCACCAGAGGGTAGAGGAAAGCAGGGAGGGACAAAATAGGGGTATGGGATTAAGATATACAAACTACTATACATAAAACAGATAAAGAACAAGGATATATTGTACAGCAGAGGGAATTATAGCCATTATTTTGTAATAACTTTTAATGGAACTGACTACATAGAATCTAAAAAACAAAATAAATGAACACATATAACAAAACAGTAAAGGACTCACAGATGTGGAGAACAGGCTAGTGGTTGCCAGAAGGGAGGAGGGCGGGGGAATACGCAAAATAAGCGAAGGAGATTAAGAGGTACAAACTACCAGTTGTAAATAAATAAGTCACAGAGATGTAATGTACAGCACAGGGAACACAGTCAATAATATTGTAACAACTTCGTATCGTGCATAATCTATAAAAATATCAAATCAGGGGCTTCCCTGGTGGCGCAGTGGTTGAGAGTCCGCCTGCCGATGCAGGGGACACGGGTTCGTGTCCCAGTCCGGGAAGATCCCACATGCCGCGGAGCGGCTGGGCCCATGAGCCGTGGCCGCTGAGCCTGTGCGTCCAGAGCCTGTGCTCCGCAACGGGAGAGGCCACAACAGTGAGAGGCCCGCGTACCGCAACAAAAAAAGAAAAAAAAAGAAAGAAAAAGAAAAATATCGAATCACTCTACTATACACCTGAAGCTAAGATAATACTGTAAGACAGTGGGGAAGGGGAAGGTGGGATGAATTGGGAGATTAGGATTGACATATATACACTACCATTCGTAAAATAGCTAATGGAAACCTGCTTATAGAACAGGGAACTCAGCTCAGTGCTCTGTGATGACCTAGATGGGTGGGATGAGTGGGGGTGGGAAGGAGGTCCAAGAGGGAGGGGATATATGTATACATATAGCTGATTCACTTTGTTGTACAGCAGAAACTAACAACACTGTAAAGCAATTATACTCCAGTTAAAAAAAGATAATATTTCTAGTCAACTATACTTCAATTTAAAAAAAGATTCATGTACAAATAAATAATACAGGGTACAAGGTGATGAAAACCATAAAAGAGGGGAAATTAAGGTGTTTTGGGAGATCAGAGAAGGGAAATATTGCTTTTGGAAAGAAAGCATATAAAGGAAATGGTATGTGAGTTAAGCCTAAAAAAAGATATTTAGGATTCAGATAAGGAGAGACAGGCGAACAGGAGAGGAAGATATTCTAGGAGAGGGAGAATAGCACACACGTGCGCACACACGCGCGTGTGCGCACACACACACTCACGCAGGACTGTTAAGAAGTCAAAAGCATATTTAGTAACCATGAGTAGTGTTGCATAGCTGAAGTGAATTGCTGAAAGGAGTGTACTAAGAGATAAGACTGGAAAGATAAGTTGAGAGCTGACTCTAAGGGAGGAGGGGCTTAGAGTGTATTGCTAAACAAACTGAAAATTGTTTGGTACTGAGAAGCTTCTAAGGGATTGGACAACTAGTGACAATAGGATGCCTCACCTCTCAGAAACGGTTTCACTGTATGCCTGACAGGAGGGGTAGATGGGCAAATGTTCTTTCATAGGCTTCCAAGCACTTCTGATTGGCTGCAGGTCCTATCCAAGTACAGCCTTGAATATTGAGGGAGTTCAGGGACTAACTAGAGTGTACCTAAGCTCTGTGTTGAGAAGAAATCTAGTTTGCTTCCTTCTCTCAAGACTCCAGCACTTTTACTTGACATTGCCATGTACAATGATTATTGAGTGGAACGGTATGTGTGAACTCAGGGAAAGGAAACTAACATCAGTATCAGATTAAATATGATGGGTAGAAAGGAAATCTTCAAACAAAATAATTTATAATACTGTATGGTTTTGAATAATGTGCTTTGTCATATCCATGATTGTTTCCCTTAATGAATATAGGTAGCTGGCAGCTTCCTATATTTCAATTCAGGATTGAAAATAAGGCTGAGATCTAACTTTACCTCAGTTATCAAACACGTAGTCAGTTTCTGCTTGAACCAAGTTCCACATTTGACATCTGTTGATAAGACTCCTCACCAGAGATGTTGGAATTGAAGTGGTAATATATATAAAGGCTATGACACATTAGCCTCAGAGATAACACAGGCAATAAATAATGGTAATATAATTACAAGGCAAGAAGCAGGTTGATTACCTTTAACAAATACATACTGAACACTTAGCTTCCTACCTAGCATAGATTGTAAGGTACAGCAATCGATGGGATGTTGATAAAGTGACCATATAATTTATGGTTGAAACCAGAACACTTTTGAGGGAAAAAGGGGTCACTGTTAAGTTATAACGGAATAACAAGTGGTAAACAAGAGCTGTCCTGAGAAAACTGAGATGTATGGCCATTCTAGATTTCTAAGATACGGTTTGTAGCCTGACGGAATTGGCACACCAAAAACTCTTAGTGTACAAAGTGGCATAAGACCAAACCCAAAATGATGTGAGTTGGGAAAAATTAAGAGTTTTGAGAAGGAACTATAATAATTAGAAAGTAAGATTTGAAATTTGAATAGATGAGAAACTTTTGAGTAGGCGTAGACATCAAAGTCTGTAATTAAAAGTGGAAAGGTGGAAGTGAAGTGGATGTAAGAGGGAGCCTGAGGAAGTATGCCTGACCTAAGTCTATGCTTATTTTAGTGGAATGGATATCTGAATAGAATTTTTTTTAAAGGGTGACTCCATTGCCTCCCTTACTGCTCCTGTAAGACGTGATTTCCCTCTTTAGAAAACCAACTCCGATTATGGATTTCATGCATGTCAAGCTCAACAGGCAGGGATATGATTATATCAGAAAGTAGTATGCAGCGGGTGCACTTTAAAATTACTAGGAGAATAACAGTTTGCAATCTTTTTTGTAAATCAGTAAGCTTTTCCACCTCTATCATTCCCCCGCAGCATGGCAGGAAAAGTGCAAACCTCATCCCTTTGGAAAGAAGATGACTGATGAAATATTAATAAAGATTACTAACAAAGTAAGCACTATGACTAAGGTTGTGAGAGCCAAGGGATCTAAATGGTGAACAAATTTGTTCAGCAAAAGGGCAAGTTACTCAGATGTTTTAAAGCAGATGACACCACCTCTATAAACTGCAGGGGGCCTTTGGGAATGAGGCAGAATGGGGGTGTAGGAGGAGGGGACATTTGAAAGAAGGGAGTTATTTGTTTGCATTAAATAGTAGGAAAAAAGAAAGGGGAATTTCAGTGAAAAGCTCACAGCACATACATACAGTACCATGGAGGCTTTTATTTCCTCTCCAAATTGTTACATTTCCCTCGTCTTGCCTTTTTGACCGTCACAGGAATTGATTTAAGCCGTACATTTTCCTCAGCACAAAGCTGCAGTGCTGAGGCTTTTACATCATATGTATACGTGAGTGGCTAAAGTGGATTTTTTTATTTAAAAAAATCAAATAGTGAGACTTGGATATTTCCAGTGATAGGTGAAACAATGTAACTCAGAGACAACTTTACCCATTTTCATGGATTTTTCTTTTAGATTCTGTTAGCTTGGGCTACTATAACAAAATACAATTACTGGGTAGCTTAAATGACAGACATTTATTTTCCCACAATTCTAGAGGCTGGAAGTCTGAGATCAGGGTACTAGCACAGTCTAGTTCTGGTGAGAGCCCTCTTCCTGACTTGCAGACAGCCATCTCCTCACTGTGTGCTCACATGGTCTTTCCTTGGTACATGCATGTGGATAGAGGGAGCTCTGATGTCTTTCTCTTCTTCTAAGGACACCTATTCCATTATGCGGTAGCACCCTCATGACCTCATCTAAACGTAATCACCTCCCAAAGGCCCCACCCCAAATATCATCACATTGGTGGCTATGGCTTCACCATATGAATTTGGGCGGTACACAGTCCATAACAGAGACTTAGCTGGTGACACTCTTGGTGAAAGGCCAGAAGGAATCATTGTCTCTTACGTGTAGAATCAACACATGTCCCACCTTTCCCAACCTTCTCTGAACTCAAGGGTTATTTATCCTGCCTAGGCAGAGACTGAGATTGGAAGAGAAAGAGAAAGAGAAAGAGGGAGGGAAGAGTGCGAGAGAGCAAGAGAGCAAGCGAGTGAGTTAGCTCTAAGCAGGGTAGCAATCATGTTCAACAAGCTGAGGGACTTGTATTTGACAGGGATGTCCAAAGCAGCCACTGCATGTCTTGTCTGGTAACCCCTCAAGCTCTGCAACAAAGGCTTAGATGTGAGGGATGGCTACATATGCATCTGTGGTGTCTTAGTTCATTTTGGGCTGCTACAACAAAGATACCAGACGGGGGGCTTAGAAACAACATAAACTTATTTCTCACAGTTCTATAGGCTGGGAAGCTTATAAACAACATAAACTTATTTCTCACAGTTCTATAGGCTGGGAAGTCTAAGATCATGGCACTGGCAGATTTGCTGTGTGGTGAGAGCTTGCTTCCCGGTTCACAGACGGCAACTTCTTGCTGTGTTCTCACATGGCAGAAGGGGTGAGGGAGCTCTCTGGGGTCTCTTTTATAAGGCACTAATCCCACTCTCATGGTTTAATCACCTTCCAAATGTCCCGTCTCCTAATACCATCACACTGGGGATTAGGTTTCAACATAGGAATTTTGGTGGGGAATAATCATTCAGTCATGTGGTATTCAAGCTGTGCTGTTGGTACCTTCCCTGCTTTACCTCTAGAAGTCCTCTCATTTTCATTATTCCAACTCCACCATATAATAAAATAGGTCATGAGCCAAAGGAGAGATTCTTCGAATAAGTAAATTTCAACATTATTAGGGAGATAAAATTGGAGAGCAAACAGGAATCAGGAGCTATACCTATTTTTATAAGTGAGGAATTTGAAGCCTAGTGAGGCCTTCAGTGACTTATTCAAGGTCAAGAAATGAGCTACCAAGGAAACACAAAGAATAATCCAGGTCTCCTGAATCCTAACAGATTTCCTTTCTTCAAAAGCATACGGTTGACCTGAAAGCTTAAAAGACTCCTAGGGCCTCCTTTGATAGGTATTCTCCTATAGGCTAGAAAGGTTACTAAGGTCATTTTTATTAAGGAAAAGAAGTTAAAGAAAGATAAGACTGCTGCTATTTCTCAAAGATCTGTAGTTCAGTTATATCTGTCACAGTGAATAACTCAGAGAACAAGGGACACAGGTGAGTCCAGAGGGTAGATCGAGGCCATCCTGAATTCAAATTTTTCAAAGGAAAAAGAGAAGTTTCATTACTATTTTAAAGGATGTTAGAGGACTGTTGTGGTACTGTTGCATAGTACCAGTAGATTAAGAAAGCCAAAATCACAGGCATTCTTCATGACTCTTGAGAGTTCAGTAGGGAGGGAGACCCAGGGAAGCAAGGTGAAAGTTTGCACTACAAAAAAACCAACTGAGCTTCACTGTAAAATAATTAATTGCTATTAGTAAACACATTAAATAGATATGTTGAAAATTCTATTGCTTTTACATAAAACCATGAGCCTTCCAAAGAACCTTTCATTCAATTAAACTACTGACTTGGGTTGGGACCCTGCTAGGTTAGGCAGTTCATATACACTGGCAAAATCCAAGTACTGTTTTTCTTTTATTGACAAACACTAAAAACTAATGAGCAAAGGGGAACACAGGTTCCTATAAACAGGAAGAATGTCAACATCAGAGGTGTAAACATGCCCCTAATTAATTAATTTAATAATTATTTCCCTCTGGTTAAGGATATTAAGTCAAATCTGGTGTTTATAAAATAAGATAGAGGTATACAAAATATAAAACCTAGTCTCAACACACACAAGAATATTAGACTTCCAGCAACTTCAACCTGGAAACTAGAAATAGACAAACAAAAAGTTAAGCCTGAGGTAGTTCACATAAATCCCAAGAATTAAATAAAGCCCAAGTATTTTGTCCCATAGAAGAACTATTTCATCCTTTGCTCAGATTCATATATCTATGTATCTTTGTATACAAGAAAATAAACGTATCTCATTCTCCAATCTATAGAAGATTAGAAGCATCAAATCAGAAGCTACAAGCAAGTAAAGCAAGTTGTCATTTCAGGCTGACATACCATAATGAAAAATGACATACATTCTTTTTTTTTTTTTACTTTTCAATTTTTTGACTATTAAACAAGGCTATATATTTTTAATTTATTAATTAATCTATTTATTTATTTATTTATTTATTTATTGGCTGCCTTGGGTCTTTGTTGCTGCACCTGGGCTTTCTCTAGTTGCAGCGAGTGGGAGCTACTCTTCGTTGCGGTGCACGAGCTTCTCATTGCAGTGGCTTCTCTTGTTGCGGAGCGTGGGCTCTAGGTGTGCAGGCTTCAGTAGTTGTGGCTCACAGGCTCAGCAGTTGTGGCTCGCAGGTTCTAGAGTACAGGCTCAGTATTTGTGGTGCACAAGCTTAGCTGCTCTGTGGCATGTGGGATCTTCCTGGATCAGGGATCAAACCCATGTCCCCTGCATTGGCAAGTGGATTCTTAACCACTGGACCACCAAGGAAGTCCTGACATACATTCTTATAATAAGCGAACGGATAAAACCCCTAAGACTATACTCAAGCAATTTAAAACACTGAAATTTGGGGCTCTTTGGAGTATGGATGACATACATAAATAAATACCAAGGACATGATAATGTGTTACATGGCCTGATGTTTTTCTTTTTTTTTTGCGGTACGCGGGCCTCTCACTGTTGTGGCCTCTCCTGTTGTGGAGCACAGGCTCCGGATGCGCAGGCTCAGCGGCCACGGCTCACGGGCCCAGCCGCTCCGTGGCATGTGGGATCTTCCCGGACCAGGGCACGAACCCGAGTCCCCTGCATCGGTAGGCGGACTCTCAACCACTGCGCCACCAGGGAAGCCCTGGCCTGATGTTTGATAGTCATATTGATCTGTTTCTTCAGTCATCAAGCAAAATTTTTTATATTATGTTGATCTTATCACCTTGGATATGAATTTACATAAAATATAATTTATGACTTGCTGCTTTGCTAAACATTTCAGTTCTTAAAGAGGCAACTTTAAGGTTTTCTGAAAATTAACATTTTTAGAATACCTCTGTTGATGATGCTAGATTAAAAGAAAATTACCATGTGTATATGTGTGTGAGAGAAGAAATGTGGATTCTTAGTATGAGGAAAGAAATATGACTTGGGTGCCTGGATAAACAGAACCAGGGCCATTCCTTGGTTGTGGGGTGGGCAGCCTGGGTAAATATTTTTTGTGGGGCCCCTGACTGTATAAACAACTTAATTTTAAAACATATTATAAAATCAGTGGGCCCATATGAAGTACAGTGTTTTACTGATGAAGATTTAGAATACTGGAAAGAAAATATTTAGAATCATGGATAGACAAGGGATACTTTTGTATTAGTTTACTATACAAAAAACGCACATGAAGAGTGTTAAGTCACGCCCAGGCACTATTTCTTTCTGCTCAAGTCCCGAAACAACCTTTTTGTGTATTTTATCGTTAAATGGGCCATTTCTAGCTAATTTTATATCTTTCACCATGAAAAAAACAATACTGGTATTATTCACAATAACATGGCTCTTCACAACCAGTTTATTATAAAATAATATAGATCTCTTGCCTCTGCAGTTTCCTAATGCCATTTCTTGAATGCTGGTTACACCATTACTCGTAACACTACATCATCCATCCTGCCTCTTGTGAATACTGGTTTATACTGACTCTTTAAAGTTGTTACTGTGCTCTTTTGATGATGACCACAAATGCGAGTCTTGCCCAGAGTATGCAGAGAAATGTGAGCAATAATTTCTTTTCTGGTCATATTAAATTTATCATTTAGAATTTCACAGTATAAACATAGAAATACGTCTTTCAATCATGTCTTCTTTTGAACTCTTCAGGCCATAATCACCACCAAATAAAATCCATCAGAAAATCCTTAAAAGTCTCCCCCCAAAATACATATATCCAAAATTTAACCACTCTTCCCTGTCTCAACTTCTGCAATCCTAATCCAAGCCACCAACACTTCTCATTTAGGATACAGGCACTCAATATCCCATAGCAGGCTTCCTCAATTCTACTTCTGCTCCTTTATATTCTTTCTTACGCAGCAGTCAGAGTCATATTCTTGAAACACATTAAGCCACATCCTTGCTTAAAACAGTGTAACGAAATTCAAATTCTTCACAACGTACAAAAGAAAGGCCTTCATCATCTGCCCTTGCCTACCTCTCTAACTTCTCTCCCCCCTCCCCCCACACTATGCTCTATACATATTTATTATACAAACCACTACAGGGCCTTTGTACTCTCCACAAATAAATCTCTAGCATAATCCCTTTTCTTTTCTTCATAGCACTCATAACTTCCTGAAATTATCTTGCTTATTAAACTGCTTAGTGTGTGTTTCTTTTCATTTCCACTAGATGTAAGGTCCATGAAATCAGATATGTTATCTGTCATGCCCACTGTGGTATTCCCTGTGAATAGTGGTCAAGTTGAGATTAGAACCTAGATTGAAAGACTCAGGCCAATTCTTCCTTCCAAGGCTTAAAATCTATTTAGAGAGACATGAAACACATTAAGAGTAATGCAGTACAGTCCTCATTTAGGTACCGATTATTTGAAATAGACTGAAAGTGACAAAAGATGTCAGAAAAGACTAAGATTAGTATAGCCGAGAGTCGTAAAGGTAGATATTACAGAGGAGGTAGATTAAGTCCCTTCGTCTCAAAGACCCCAGACAAATATAAAAGTTAAAAGTAAAATATACATGTGTGGAATCACTACTTTGTATCTGGACAAAGTTTACTCTGTATCAATAACTCAAGTATAAACCTCCCAGATTTTGACTCTTGCCATATATAACATTTCTACTCATTGCTGATCTACGTTTCCAGGGGAAAAAAAAAAAATCACAATTCAAGTACTTATATTCTAAGTTTTATCAATTTGCAAAAAAGAGCACCTCAAAAGCAGATTTTCTTCTTCCCACCGGACTCCCGGAAGTGACTGTGAACTAGGGAGTGACCCTGGATAACTTCAGTCTCCAATATATGGCAATTAAAATATGGTCTTAATTATACTGAAATTCGTGAGAAAGGGCCATGAAATTTTAGGGAGAAAATGATGCTGTCATTAACATGCAAACCAGTCCTGTGGTTTGCACCAGCCTGTGCAAAAGACATATGCTGCAGATGCATAGAGAATGAGTTATCAGTTGGATTGTGTGGGCTGCTTACAACAGGAGACAGAGTTGTAAAGATCTAAGAGAACTTTTTATAAATCTGATCAGGCAAGAAAGACCATACAAGTAATAGAATAAACTGTTCTGGGGTACATGCTGCCAGGAACAAAGACCCAAGACAAGGGCGGAAAAGATGAGAGAGAGGGGAAAAAAGAAGATTCCTGGGCCCAGACTCAGATTGACAGAGGCAAAGACAACGGGAGAGGCCATATACTTGCACTAAGAAAACTGAGAATTATAAGATCTTTCTTGGGATTTGGCTCAGAATATATCAAAGTTTCTCATGAGGTACATATGCTGGATTGTACACTCACATGAATTATATGTGCTGAAAATTTCAAATCTTAGGTGCTAGGAACAATGATTAATTCATTGTCCTGAAAAAAGAAAGGGAACCTATGCTTGAAGTCTTCAGGGTGCTTGGGGTGATGACTGTGGGATGAAGTGTGCCATCTCACCAGACAAAGCCTTGTCTGACTTCCCAAACTAGGGCAGCACATGTACTGAGGTATTTTTAAAGAAATATATTGGAGTGTTTTATATGATTTTAAATGTAACATAATAAGCATGCATCCCTTTTATAAAGAAGAAAATGCTAAACATCAATAATCTCATGCCCAGAGATAAGCACTAAACATTCGTATATTTCTTTCCATTCTTTTATGTTCCTGGTTACAAATATACCCTGTATCATCCAATTTGGAGTCCAAAATAAGTTGCATCTCTTCTGATATTCAAAGTAATATAAGTCTGAATCTCATCCCACAAATTTCAATCAGTCCTTTTGTTCTCTTAGTCATTTCTTTCCCCAATATTCCTCAGAATTCCTATTCTGAGGGCACAATACTTCCATTGACTACTTGATCCATACTGCATACTATAAAAGGCAGGTAATTTTCCAAATGGAAAACAAACTGCTATTATAAAAGGTAAATGAATACTGAGTGGCCAGTGGGTGGCCAAAACAAATGTGTACTGTATTTCCATGGGTTCTCAAGAAAAGGGGACTCTGAATTTCAAGTATTTTGGGGGTATCACATAGAGGCTGCAGCTTTCATCTGAAGAACTGAACTGTATAATACAAATAAAACAAATACTAAGCACATTTTAGCCTCTCCTTTGGGGTACATTTCTTTTTTTTTTTTTTTTTTTTTGCGGTACGCGGGCCTCTCACTGTTGTGGCCTCTCCCGTTGCGGAGCACAGACTCCGGACGCGCAGGCTCAGCGGCCATGGCTCACGGGCCCAGCCGCTCCGTGGCATGTGGGATCCTCCCGGACCGGGGCACGAACCCGTGTCCCCTGCATCGGCAGGCGGACTCTCAACCACTGTGCCACCAGGGAAGCCCTGGGGTACATTCTTTAAGTATATTTTTCCTCCTCCTGATTTTAATTATTTTCTTAAACTACGATTCAAAAGTAAACTAGGGCTTGAGCTAGTCTCCTTTCAGATGGCTTTTTGAATCGTTAACCACCTTAGTTTGCATTTGGTTTTGACCATTCACTCATTTCCATGGTGATTTAGAAGAGCAGCTGAAAGGAAGCAGAAAACATAAAAATCTGTCCTCTTAAGCAAGAATAGGGATGAGGACAGAAAGCAGGAAAGTAGACTTACATAAGTGTCATTCAGGATATGTTACCCATTACGCTGATAATAATCAAGGCACTTTACTGGCTGCTGCTTCTACTTATGCTAATGATGCCACTATTGAATTACCATGCTCTGAAGGAAGTAAAGTGGCATACGTAGGACAAGTGCCAAATCTTCAAATGGTATGATGGATTGTGGATGCATTATAGACTTCTGGCAGGATTTAAAGCATCCACATTTAGAGTACATACCCAGCTGGTGACCATCTCATGTTAATACTTTTGAGTTTGGGGTGTACCAAATCCAGCCAGTCTAGAGCAAAACTGTGAAATCAGTAACATATAATTGCAGAGTCCCCCATCTTTGCTTCCATATATTCACCCTCCCTTGTGGTGTGCCAAAGACCTTCATAATGTCCTCATAATAATTGGGGTTCCTTGCTGCGGTACAGTGCTGGAACTAAGTATGTCCCATACTCGAATTTTCCTCATTTCTTTCTTCCCTTACAAACATTTCTATCCAGATTTCATTCTCTGCGATCCTCCAAGATAATGGAGGACATTTCCATGAAAATGGAGGAATGCTACATGGCAACATTTTGATAGGGGTGTTTAATATCTAGCCCAATCATCTTCAACTATTTCTTAATCTCAGAACACTTTGCTCAAATAACATTTTACAGATTTGCTAGTACTATGAATGTGGACTGCCCAGGTTTAATTGAAAAATTTGTAATAATTTTTATGGACTTGGAAATTTTTCTGATTAAAAAAGTAACACATGACCTTTGCAAAGGAAAAGGGGGTGGGGACTTCCCTGGTGGCGCAGTGGTTAAGAATCCGCCTGCCAACGCAGGGGACACGGGTTCGAGCCCTGGTCTGGGAAGATCCCACATGCCATGGAGCAACTAAGCCCATGCGCCACAACTACTGAGCCTGTGCTCTAGAGCCTGCGAGCCACAACTACTGAAGCCCACATGCCTAGAGCCCATGCTCCACAGAAGCCACTGCAATGAGAAGCCCACGCACCGCGACGAAGAGTAGCCCCCACTCGACACAACTAGAGAAAGCCCATGCACAGCAACGAAGACCCAACACAGCCACAAATAAATAAATAAATTTATTTAAAATAAAAGGGGGTGGAATGCATAAAGCATAAGGAAGAAAATGAAGATTATCCATATCTCATCACCTGAAGGTAGCCAGTATTAACATTTTGGTATATATTCTTCAAAACTACATAGCTTGGATGAAGAAGCTACAGCTGAAACTCACATGAATGCTGTAGAGAGTAACTGAGTAATACAATTAAAGCACCCAGCATTATGGCTGGCACACAGAAGACTTTAAATAAATGTAACTATAGTTTGTCAATTTCACATTTTATATCTCATTTGATTCCCCATGCCATTGCCCTGTTGTAAATGAAATCAACAGTGTCACAAACTGAATGTTTGTGTCCTCACAAAATTCATATGTTGAAATTCTTATCCCTAGTGTGATGGTATTTTAGGAGGTGGGGCCTTTGGGAGGTGATTAGGTCATGAGGGTGGAGCCCTCATGAATGGGATTAGTGGCCTTATAAAAGAGACCCAGAGAGCTCTCTGGTCCTCTCCTCCATGTGAGGACACAGTGAGACAACAGCATCTATGAACCGGGAAGCAGACTCTCACCAGACACTGAACCTGCCAGCACCTTGATCTTGGACTTCCCAGCGTCCAGAACTGTGAGAAATAAATATTTGTTGTTTAAACTACCCAGTCTATGGTGGTTTTGTTATAGCACTCCAAACAGACTAAGACAAGCAGTATTAGCATTATTTTTCTCTAGATAATTCTTGTTAAGAATAGAGATTTCAGGCCCCAAATACCTGAAAAATTTCAATTCAGTAGATCTGAGCAGGAAACTGGAATTTTGTATGTGCCAATAGTTCAACAAGTTAGTCTAGTGCACAGTCAGATTTGAGAAACTTTGCTTTATGGGTATCACTCAATGAGCATTCAAAGGGCATGCCCCAAACCTTCTCCTGAGAATACTGACAAAAGTTCAAAACGACTCACTGCAAGGTAGGCGTTGGTGATTCTGAGCCATCTTGATGCAGAACCTTGAGAATCTTTGTCCTACACCTACAATGACTTTTTGTTATGTGCTTATGTCCTAGTATGTGCTCTATTGTCTTCAACCTGTGTGTTGTCCCCAATTCATGCTCTTTACTAGCAGCCCCAGGAAAGCAAATTTGCATTCTTGGTATCTTTATGTCGCCCCACATTACTTAGCATGATGTGTTGCACCCAGCCACAGATCAGTCAATATTATTGACTAACCAAATGATGAATCTGAAGCAATCAGTCAATATTACATTAGTCCTAAGGGAAAAGAATGTGGAATGCACTTGTTTTGAACAACCTCCATTTGCCCATTTTTGTTGGAACAACCATTTCCCTCTGGGCAGAGTGAGGAACAGCTCCCTCCACCCTCTATCCAATTCATCCTTCTCCAGCCCCTCCTGACTATAGTCCCTAAGTCGCTGGCTGACATTTTTAAAAAACTGGTATAATGTGAGGTATTGCAAAAATTCACAGAAATGCACCTAAAAATCTAATCTGGTCTATTCTTGGTAGGACTCTGGTTAACTCACCAGAGAAGTTCTTTTACTATTCTCTTCTAGAAGCTCTGAAATATATCCAGAACTTCCTTAAGCTGCCAGTTTCTTCACGGTAGTTGTTAGTGTGGTCTCTAGAACCAAACTGCCTAGAGCAGAACGTATACTCTTACACTCACTGTTTAACTTTGGGCAAGGCTGTTACCTTCTCTATGCATCAGTTTTCTCATCTGTTAAAAAAAAAAAAAAGTGGGGGCATACTATCAGTATCCATCCCGGTGTTTCTGTGAGAATTAAACTTTATAATGCTCATAAAGAACTTAGCACTGTGACTGACACATGTTAATCACTCTGCAAATGTTAAGAGAGGATGGTGTTATCACTGGCAGTGGCAGAACTGTGAGAAATAAGCCAGTGTCAGGACCATGGGAAACAAGAAATCACATACAGCTGTTCTGACAACAGAGGTCAGACTGGGGAACAGGTACTAAATCTGGGGCACCAAAAGTCCAAACACTGAAAGGGGAGCCTGATAAAGAGGTGAGGGTCTGGCTTTGTCATGAGGTCCTTACATACTTTCAGCAAGGACTCACTGGTGCGAGCAGTAAGTTATTACTCCGGGCCAGGTGGAAGTGTTTCCTTCTGAAGATGTTTTGTAAGAAATTCTGGATTGCTGGTGCTTAACTGATAAAAAAACATTTATTGACTTGATTATTTTTGCCCCCAAAGTAGCAAACTGGTACATTAAATAGCTAATTAGCTTTCCTTATTTGTATGTGAAAGGAGAGAAGGCTACAATAAACCCATGGTAGAACTGTAGGGATTGTATCAACCCCACCACTGTCCTGGGTCATTGCCACTATGCAGCATCTCTGTTGACAACAGCTCTGTTACACACTCTGAAAGGAATAGAGGTAGCAGCAAATAATATCAACCATGGATCTTCCAGGTTGCATCCTTACACTCTCCACAACACAAATAGATCCCCTCCTCCATCTTTGAAAGCATCACGAAGAAGGATGTGTTAACTGACCTTATTGTGGTAACCATTTCACAAAATATACATGTATCAAATCGTCACATCGTACACCTTAAATTTACACAGTGTTATATGTCAACTATATCTCAATAAAGCTGGAAATAAAGAGCTGTATCATAGATAGTGAGGCTCTCAGCTTCAAGGACCACTTTTCCCTTCAGGCTGGACCAGAACCTACTTTTCAGTGGGAATTTGTGAAGGTACATTTTCTCCCTTTTTTACTCTGGAAGCAAAAATATTGAATAACATTGTAAATGTTGGAAACTACAGTGTTGAAGTGTGTAACTTTTGTCCTGTACAGCAAACCTTCGTAACCCTGACCACTCACTGTTGTCTATGCTAGAATCAGAGCCCAGGAAGAGTTCTGGACAACTATATAATCTTTCCACTAGGCAGAGCATTTTATCTTTGCCTGTCTTCCTGCCCTAGTAATGTGGACTAGACTAGACTCTGTTCACCTCTCCCCAGGTAAAGGCACTGGGAACCTTGCAGCTCCATTAATAATTTATCTTCATCCTACTTCTCTCCCACTCCTTTCCTCACTGCTGCCAATGTACCCTATAAATTCTCTTCTCCGTGATGTTACTTATGCTATTTCCTCCCCCAGAAATGCACTCCCTCCTCTTCCCTGCCTCTTCAAGTTCTACTCATCTTTCAACACCCAGCTCAATTTCTACCTCACTAATTAAGCCTCTTCTGCTGGTTCTAGCACACATTCGCACACTGGTCTTAATTTCTTCTGAGTTGATAGATATGATAGTGTAAATCAGTCACTAAGTCAAGTGTTTTTCATTTTTTAAAAAGATGTATGTATGTCACTAGTGGTAATGTTTTATACCCCCCCCCCACACACACACACAATTCTGGTCTTTCTGGCACGAGTTAAAGGTTCTAGAAGGCAATTTTATATTTGATACGTCTTCTGTATTTCCCACAGCAGTTTTCACAGATGCTCTAAACATATAAAGACTTACAACTCCCCTGGTATCCTCAATTATTCATATTCAGATTATCGTTCTCCAGTACCTACTATAAGTCTGATTTCTTCTCCTAATAAATACCTAATACACATTTTCTTTCCAATTTTTAAAAAGAGGAAAAATAGAAGAAAAAAGGTAATATTACATTTAAGACAATTAAAAGAAAAAAAGAGAATAGAAAAGAAAAACAAATTGCAAACGTTCCTTATTATCCCTTCTTTGGCAGCAAAACTGATTCTAGACCAGACTTACTGGTCTTGTGACTGAACCCTAATCAGAACAGAACCTGCTGTTCTGATTATGTTTGGCTCAGCAAATGAGATAAAAAGTAATGAATTAGCACCTACTGGGAGCTTTCCAGACTCCAAATGTTCTATGTGTATTTACTTCTTCAAGCAACAATCCTATGAAGAGAATTTTATTCCCATTTCATAGACAAGGAAAGAGAGACCGAGAAAGGTTAAGCAACTTGCTCTTATATGTAGTAAGTAGGTTGCAGAGCCAGAATTTGAACCCTGATCTGGCTTTATTCCAGTGCCCATATTCATAATTATCATGCTATGTGGTCTCTGTTTCTCTGGGCTGGCTGAAAGCTCAACTGGATGTATTTATTTCCTGTATCTAATCAGGGCTAGGGAAGGCAAGATCTTAACAGGGTTATGTGATTTCAATGTATTTACTACTACTTTGATATGACGGTAAAAGTTACTGTAGATGAGGCATCATGTATGGCATAAAAATCATGGACTTAGAAGTCAGACATGCTGGTTTACAGACCCTAACTCTGCCACTAATTAATTGTGTGACACGAGGCAAGTCACTTAACCTCCTTCAGACTCAGTTTTTTTTTTTTCGCATCTGAAAAATAAAGGAAATGAACTAGGTGATCTGTAAGGTCCCTTCTAACTCTAACAGTCTATGATTTAAATATCAAAATTATTACTCTAAAATAAAAGAGACAGTTGCTTAAGGATCTTCAATTAAACAAACCAAAGGAAAAATCCGGGTCAATAGATTTAAATATATGTGTTAAGCTCAATTTAGTGTTCCAGCAGAAAATTTTGTCTTACAAGTTAATACAGAAATCAGTGTGAATGGTAAAGTTTTCCTAACTTAAAGAGGAAAGCATCTCGTTATAATGTCACCAAAACAAAGCCAGTAGTTGAAAAGGCCAGAAATGTTATAGGAATCCACATTTACATCTTCAGTAAATGAGGTTATGGTATAGAAAGTACAGTATCTCTACATGTCTCAGGAGTTTGAGCTGAGAATGCTTCATGAATAAAACATTCGGTCATAACGTGCACTCTAGTGTTTCACCCTTCCTCACCCTCCCAAATCAAGAAAAGCATTTTGTCTAAACCTCTTCGTGTTGATTCTGGCCGTTTATTTACATTTATTTTGTCTGAGCATTTAGCCTCGCTGGGAACAAAGCTCTTCAGGAAGAAAAAATAATTTGTAGCCTGATGCCTTAAAATATGATTTAATGTGACTTCTTTTGTAGTTTGATACCCGCAGTAAACCTAAATCACACTGCTTTCTCAGTGGTTAAAATATTAAGTCACCATGTTTGGGTAACTGCTGCCCTAATATTTGATGGGGATAAAATGAAGATTGGGGATCCACGGATAGGAAGAATAACTCCATCTGTCTGCATTTGATTCATGATTGATTAGAAGTTGTTACCACTCCTCAATATATTTCATTTTAAAGGATCTCAGGTTGAAATTCATGAACGACAGGAGATTCTAATTGGGCAATTTCATAAAATGTGAATACTATCTGACATACAAAGGCATGGGGGGGAGCCAAGCAAAAAATGAATTCGTGCTGCCCCACTCTCTTGGTGCCTTATTTAAATACAAGTTTTCAATGTGTTCAAAGGTGACATGTTTATGATCACGTTCGTACGCATGGGTATAAAAGTAAAAGAGAAAAGGAAGAAGAAGGAGAGGAAAAAGGGGAGAGAGACAGAGAGAGGGGACCAAAAACAGCATCTATTAGATTCTGGTGCAAAGCATGTCCAATATGAGATTCAGCTCCAGGGCTGTGGCAGATATTGTTTTTTTATTTACCCCATAGCCATTCACTCCACTTCCTTCTGAAATATTTTGTTTGCTAAAATGTTCCTAGGCCCAGGAAATAAATCATGATAGGTCTAAGCCAGTTACGGCAATCCAGTTCCCCTTTCCCAGTGAATGGACTAGTCGGGGACATATGATGCAATTCTGGCTAATACAATACAAAAGAAATTCTGCTGGGAGCTCCTAGAAGAGATTTTCCTCCCCTAGAATCTCTCAGCAAGCTTAGATCTATCATGGTTCATCTCCTGGCACTGGGCATATTTTAGCTTTTACAAAATCCAGCCTTTTGTTTTCCTGTGTTCCTTTCTGCTTTGAACATTCTCATATAAGGACATGCTGCTTAGAGCTATTTCAGTCACCTAATGACCACAAGGAAAGGACAAAAAAGAATTACAGAGATGCCTATCCAGTGCCCTGACATCATCATTCTGTTGAATTAATCCTAACATCAACTTCCTCCAGATTTCCCCTTTAGAGAACACTACATGTTCTTAGGGTTGAAGCCACTGTTAGCCTGTTTTTCTGTTACTTGTGCCATAAACATCCTCAATAATACAGAAACCTGCCCAGAAATATGAACCACTTCTAAATAGTTGGAGTAAAATCAGATAGCCAATGTCTATTATAGTGGAGAACACATAAACTTCCAAATCTGGCTCTGTTTCATAAGTTATCTCAAACTTCAGCTCAGCTTTAAAGTGTTCCCATTCTTGATCACGTTGTCCTCTGTCTTTCCAGACCACCCCAAAGTAGTGACCACACACTGTGGCACTTGACTATATAGAGATTTGTGTTCTTTATTTCTACCTTTTAAATTCATGTCATATCTCCAAAAAGACCGTAGACACCTTGAGGGCAGTGTTTGGCTCTTATAACCAACACAGCACCTAGGCAGGAGAGTAAAGCTTCTACTTGTTGAATTGAATTATAGCCCTCTTCTCTGCCTTACTTACGCTAGAGATGCTGAAACTCAATTTTTCCCTTCAAGATGGATGCTAGTGGGAGCATGATCCTTTCCATCAGGTTCTGGAGGGACAGTCTTCTGCTCCATTCCCCACTCCCTTTCATGTAAGTAGGTGATAATGAATAACACTATCACAAATGGAAGTTATTTTTATTATCTCAGGCCTCTGATTTTCCAAAGTCGATCTGTCATTTTTGTAACTCATGTCGTTTTTGTATACAACAGCCCAAGCAGCTTGAGAATGTAATCAAAGAAGGGGCGTATCAGTGGATATTTTAATGATCCAAACAATGGCATAGCAACTCTGTCAAGTCAATTTAAAAGTCGTGACTAAACTCACCAATTATTCCTGAGCAGTTGCTTGTACTTTTCCTTGACCTTAGGCCATAGGAAAATTAAGCAATTATGCAGGTACTAAAATAAATAAAATAAGAAACACATATACAGTTTCTACAGGTTACAACACTGTCCGAGTCTAACAAAATGTGAGGTCAGAATCAAGCATTTTTAGTGTCCGGGTTGACTCATAAAACTTTTATTTCCCTAAAAACATCCAGGTTTTGCAACTATATAGATAACCCCAAATCTATATCTGCAACTGAAACACTGGATTTTTGGCCTCCCACGTAAGTAGATGTTCTTGCTTTCTATTTCTATTACTATAAACCAGGTACAAGTTTTTCGACCAAATCATCAGCAAACTAAAGTGGACTCGTGAGAAATGATGTATCCTCCTCACCAATAGATGGCTTGAGTACATGACTTCTAAAGGGCCTTCATTTTACTTGTGATTCTTTCCTATCCATTCCATTCCTTTAACTGTGGTCATTATATTTTATGTGAAAGAGTCAAAGATACTATCTTTCTTTGAGCAATTCTAAGATGAATGTCAGGAAAAACAGGCAATTAGAATTTTAGCACCTGCACAATTCAGTTCCAAAGCACTTTAAACAACAGTGCTAAATTCGCTATAGAAAAGCAAATGTTTATCTTAAATATGGTTTAATCCTCTTTTCCAGGAAGCTTACGTAACAAAAAATACAGCTGGAGGCTATAGTGACCCATTTATAACCATAGTTGGATTTGTTACCAGGGAACCCGTCAAAATCAGCTTAGTTTGTTTGAACGGCTCATTCTGGCTCTCTGTGCCTTTCTTCTCATTTGATTTTAGGAGCTCAAACTGGTTTAGTGATGCCAGCCAGGGGAAATGGTTTTCTTTGACTTTGCCAACTTGGCAGGACTAGAATAAATGCAATAGATGGCTATCCACATATTGCGGTGTTTCGGGGGTTGTTCATTTGTCTCTTCCTCTCCACAGTGCTCTCTCTACTGGGAGGGACGGCTTTGGATTCCCTCCCCAACCTTGTCACTCGGGGATAAAAAATCCTACAATAAGCTATATATGACATGTAAATATCTCTCTCTCTTAGGGAATAAATCAATGTGTTAGACTGATTATGTGTGACTAGCAGAAAGGAAAAGAAGATAGCTTAGTGAGTGTGAGAGAATCATATGCCAGCAACCAACCAAAATTTAGGCAGCCAAACTTTGCTTCCTGCTTAGAAGGAGGCAAGGCTGGAGTCAAATTAGCCATGGCTAATATTGCTTTCATCTTTGTTCTTCAGAATTTGGTACCATTACACTCCTTGCTCATGATTCATTCCCTTATTTATTAAACAGGGCCATCCAATGACAACTTGCTGTATTCGTTTTCTATTGTTGTGCTATAAATTACCACAAATTTACAGGCTTAAAACAACTTTCATTTTATAGCCCAGTTCTGTAGGTCGGAGGTTCAGGCAGACTTGACTAGGTTCTCTACTCTGGGTCTCACAAGGCTGAAATCCAAGATGTATTGGACAGAATAGGCTCTTATCTAAGGCGTATGGGAAAAAACTCACCTCCAAGCTCATTTTTCAGCCCCTTGTGGTTGTGGACTAAGTTTCCATTTCCTTGAAGACTCGGATGGGGTGACTCCCAGCTCTCTCTGATTCTCTCACATGCTCCCCTCCATTTCAAAGCCAGCAGCAATACGTACTTGGAAACTCTCTGGCTTCCTCTTTGGCCACCAGCCTGAGAAGACTCTGCTTTTGAAGGAAGACATCGTGTGATTAGATTAGGCACATCCAGATAATCTCCCTTTTGCTATATAATTTGCAAATTATATAAATGTGCACATCCTATGTAATCCAGGGAGTAACACCAGGAAACTCTCATCTATTGCTGATGAGAATGCTGAGTAATACAGTGACTTTGGAAAACACTTGGCAGTGTTTGCCAAGGGACTGGAGAAAGCTTGGCAGTTTTCTACAAAGCTAAACATAAACTTACCATCTGATCCGGTACTCATATTCCTAGGTATTTACCCAACTGATTTGAAAACTTATGCCTAGAGAAAACCTCTACATGAATGTTTATAGCAGGTTTATTAATAATTAAATTCTGACAGAAACCAAGATGTACTTCAATAGGTGAATGAATAAGCAAACTGTGGTATATCCATACAATGGAATACTATTTCGTGATAAGCAGAAATGTACTATCAATCCACAGAACAATATGAATCCTTGAATGCATATTGCCAAGTGAAAGAAGCCTATCTGAAAAGGCCTCATACTGTATAACTTCATTTACATGACATTCTGGACAGTAAACAAATTGGTGGTCATCAGGGGTTTATGCAGGAGTGAGAATCAAATAGTTGAAGCACAGGGTACCATTTAAGACAGTGAAACCATTCTGAATGGTATTTTAATGGTAGATATATGACACTGTGCATTTGTCAAAACCCACAGAACTCTACAACACAAAGAGTAAACCTTAATGTATACAAAATTAAAAAATAATTTAAGAGGGTAGGGATACAAGGAAGGAATGCACAATGTGATAAGAGAATCTAACTGTATTACAAATTGTATTACAAATACGACAACCTCACTGAAGGCAGGAGGGGAGAAAGTGCTGACCTAAGTAACTTTCAAAATGAGTTAAGTCTGTAAGACTAAACGCAAAGGGAACTGTACATAACCACTGTATTCTACTTAGTAAAGTTTTGTCCCATGTGAGTAAAGACTAGCAATTCTGACAGTGTTATACATATATACTTAGATTGAATGATTAAGTAAATGGATGGTGGAGAGCAAGAACAAGGTTTTTCACTGTTGCAGAAGTTTACAAATAAGCAATAGAAGGAGGCTAGAATGATGTGTGTGGTAATAGATCAGAGTTAGACACATCAATATGAAATCACATTTAGTTTAACACAGATAAGGATGATTACACCTAGAAATATTTATAGTCATATGTATATATACAGCACAGTATACACACATTTATTTCCTTGCAATGTTAGCAAAGAGGGCCTATAAGCGATTAATCCCAGCAATGAGCATAGCGAGCATCAAGATTTTGGTTTCTGTGGAAATAAGTAAAGACCAACCAAATGAGAACTGGCAGAGGTTATTTACTGAGAGCGTGCTGGGGAGTCAGGCCCATCACTGGCATTTTGGCACAGACTCAAAGGCAGGCATAGCAGCAAAGCTTTATATGAGAAAAAAGGGAAAGCTTCAGCTATACCCTGACTGGAGGCTGTTGTCATGGGGAAGCTACATGTAGGCAGGCTAACTAGAAGTAAAGTACCCTATGTGATTAGTTAAGTGTGCATGGCCATAGTTGGCTCTCTCTGAACGTTCTAAGTTGGAAGCAGGGACAAAAATTAGGGACATTTTCATTAATAAAATCAGTTATTAATCAAGTCCTGGCCATTTTTGGCCAACTGTTACAGGGGTTACTGTTTGCCTTCCTGAGATGTTTTCTAGAGATAGTGGTCTGACTTCCCACAAGTCTAACTTTTGGATAGGCTGGCTTCTGGGCTGGTTACTGTAGATAATGGGTTGTTTTGGGGGGTTGGTTGCTAGAGGTCAGAGCTCCATTTTTATATATGGTCTGGTATCATTTCTTTGTATACTAAGTCTATAATTTTTAATACCATTATACAATAAAAAGAGTTAAAGCTCCTTGGACAAATGACTGATTACAGGACTGGGGCAGGAAATACACAAAACGAGCCTGGAGCATATTTTAGTGCTAGAAAGGTAATGATGAGGAGGACGATGATGAGGAAGAGGAGGATGAAGATGATAATATTCCCATAACGATGGTATTTTGTCAAAGGGACACAGCCGTCTCTAGCAGCTTCCAATGGCTAAAGTTGAAGCAACGTGAGCAACAAAATAAATATTTGATAAAAATAAGTATTGGATTATAACTCAACGTATAGAATAGATATCCATGAGTCTATACTGATATATATGATTGAATAAGCAAATAAGTGGGGAGAATAGACAAAACTTATAGGCAAAATATGAAAAGATTTATGTAGATACTCTTTTCCAAGCATATAGAACATAATTCCCCACTCCTCAAGTGTGGGTTGTCCATAATGACTTCCTTCCAAATAGTATTGCATGGAAAAGGGCAGACAAAGGCAAAGAACTTTACACTGTAGAAAGATGACAAATACTACTTCAGCCAGATGATCAAGCTTGGCATCAGTCATGAATCATGTACCCTTGATATGATCTGATAAGAATGTCAATTTACCTCCCTGGTTTTTGTCCCCAAAACACATAACCTCAATTTAACAATAAGAAGAACACTGCACAAATCCCAATTAAGGAAATTCTACAAAATACCTGACCAGTATTCCTCAAAACTGTCAAAGTCAAAAAAAACAAGGGAAGTCTGAGAAACTGTCACAACCAAGAAGACCTTAAGGAGACATGATGATTAAATGTAATGTGGGATCTTGTATAGGAGCCTGCGATGACAAAAGGGACATTAGATAAAAATGAAGACATCTTGAACAAAGTAAGGACTTCAGTTAATAACAATGCATCCATATTGGTTAAGTAGTTATGATAAATGTACTATACTAATATAAGATGTTAACAATAAGGGATATTGGGCATGGGATATATGAGAACTCTCTGTATTATATTTACAATTTTCTGTAAGTTGAAAGCTATTTTAAATAAAAAGTTTAACCCCACTTTCACCAGTGGACAGATCACCCAAAATGAAAACAAATAATGAAACACAAGCTTTAAATGACACATTAAACAAGATGGACTTAACTGATATTTATAGAACATTCCCTCCCGAAACAACAGAATACACTTTCTTCTCAAGTGCCCATGGAACATTCTCCAGGATAGACCATATCTTGGGTCACAAATCAAGCCTTGATAAATTTAAGAAAACTGAAATCATATGAAGTATATCTTCCAACCACAACAATATGGGACTAGATAACAATTACAGGAAAAAAAACTGTAAAAAATACACACACGGAGGCTAAATAATACACTATTAAATGACCAAGAGATTACTGAGGAAATCAAAAAATACCTAGAAACAAATGACAATGAAAACACGAAGACCCAAAACCTATGGGATGCAGCAAAAACAGTTATAACAGGGAATTTTATAGCAATACAATCCTACCTCAAGAAACAAGAAAAAACTCAAATAAACAACCTAACCTTACACCTAAAGCAATTAGAGAAAGAAGAACAAAAAACCCCCAAAGTTCGCAGAAGAAAACATAAAGATCAGAAATAAATGAAAAAGAAATGAAGGAAACAATAGCAAAGATCAATAAAAATAAACGTGGTTCTCTGAGAAGATAAACAAAGTTTATAAACCATTAGCCAGACTCATCAAGAAAAAAAGGGAGAAGACTCACATCAATAGAATTAGAAATGAAAAAGCAGAAGTAAAAACTGACACTGCAGAAATACAAAGGATCAAAGGAGAGATTACTACAAGCAAATATATGCCAATAAAATAGACAACCTGGAAGAAATGGAAAACTTCTTAGAAAAGCACAACCTTCCGAGACTGAACCAGGAAGAAACAGAAAATATGAACAGACCAATCACGAGCACTGAAATTGAGATTGTGATTAAAAATTTTCCAACAAGCAAGAGCCGAGAACCAGATGGCTTCACAGGTGAATTCATCAAACATTTAGAGAAGAGCTAACACCTATCCTTCTCAAACTCTTCCAAAATATAACAGAGGGAGGAACACTCCCAAACTCATTCTATGAAGCCACCATCACCCTGATACCAAAACCAGACAAAGATGTCACAAAAAAAGCAAACTACAGGCCAATATCACTGATGAACATACATGCAAAAATCCTCAACAAAATACTAACAAACAATTCAACAGCACATTAAAAGGATCACACATCATGATCAAGTGGGGTTTATCCCAGGAATGCAAGGACTCTTCAATATACACAAATAGGTCAATGTGATAAACCATGTTAACCAACTGAAGGAGAAAAACCATATGATCATCTCAATAGATGCAGGAAAAGCTTCTGACAAAATTCAACACCCATTTATGATAAAAACACTCAGGAAAGTGCGCATAGAGGGAACTTGCCTCAACATAATAAGGCCATATATGACAAACTCACAGCCCAAATCATTCTCAATGGTGAAAAACTGAAACCATATCCACCTAGATCAGGAAAAAGACAAGGTTGTCCACTCTCACTGCTATTATTCAACAGAGTTTTGGAATTTTTAGCCACAGCAATCAGAGAAGAAAAAGAAATAAAAGGAATACAAATTGGAAAAGAAGAAGTAAAACTGCCACTGTTTGCAGAGGACATGATACTACACATAGAGAATCCTAAAGATGCTACCAAAAAACTACTATGACTAATCAATGAATTTGGTAAAGTAGCAGGATAAAAAATTAATGCACAGAAATCTCTTGCATTCCTATACACTAATGAAAAATTTGAAAGAGAAATTAAGGAAACACTCCCATTTACCACTGCAACAAAAAGAATAAAATATCTAGGAATAAACCTACCTAAGGAGACAAAAGACCTGTATGCAGAAAATTATGACACTGATGAAAGAAATTAAAGATGATACAAATAGATGGAGAGATATAACATGTTCTTGGATTGGAAGAATCAACATTGTGAAAATGACTATACTACCCAAAGGAATCCACAGATTCAGTGCAATCCCTATCAAACTACAAATGGCATTTGTCACAGAATTACAACAAAAAAGTTCACAATTTGTATGGAAACACAAAAGACCCCGAATAGCCAAAGCAATCTTGAGAAAGAAAAATGGAGCTGGAGGAATCAGGCTTCCTGACTTCAGACTATATTACAAAGCTACAGTCATCAAGACAGTATGGTACTGGCACAGAAACAGAAATATAGATCAATGGAACAGGACAGAAAGCCCAGAGATAAACCCACGCACATATTGTCACCTTCTCTTTAATGAAGGAGACAAGAGTATACAATGGAGAAAAGACAGCCTCTTCAATAAGTGGTGCTGGGGAAACTGGACAGCTACATGTAAAAAAATGAAATTAGAATACTCCCTAACACCATACACAAAAATAAACTAAAAATGGATTACAGACCTAAATGTAAGACCAGACACTCTAAAACTCTTAGAGGAAAACGTAGGCAGAACACTATGACACAAATCACAGTAAGAGCCTTTTTGACCCACCTCCTAGAGAAATGGAAATAAAAACAAAAATAAACAAATGGCACCTAATGAAACTTAAAAGCTTCTGCACAGCAAAGGAGACCATAAGCAAAAGACAACCCTCAGAACGGGAGAAAATATTTGCCAATGAAGCAACTGACAAAGGATTAATCTCCAAAATATACAAGCAGCTCATGCAGCTCAATATCAAAAAAACAAACAACCCAATCCAAAAATGGGCAGAAGACCTAAATAGACATTTCTCCAAAGAAGATATACAGATTGCCAACAAACACATGAAAGAATGCTCAACATCACTAATCATTAGAGAAATACAAATCAAAACTACAACGAGGTATCACCTCACACTCGTCAGTAGGGCCATCATCAAAATATCTACAAACAATAAATGCTGGAGAGGGTGTGGAGAAAAGGGAACCCTCTTGCACTGTTGGTGGGAATGTAAATTGATACAGCCACTATGGAGAACAGTATGGAGGTTCCTTAAAAAACTAAAAATAGAACTACCGTATCACCCAGAAATCCCACTACTGGGCATATACCCTGAGAAAACCACAATTCAAAAAGAGTCATGTACCACAATGTTCATTGCAGCTCTATTTACAATAGCCAGGACATGGAAGCAACCTAAGTGTCCATCATTGGATGAATGGATAAAGAAGATGGGGCACATATATACAATGGAATGTTACTCAGCCATAAAAAGAAACAAAATTGAGTTATTTGTAGTGAGGTGGATGGACCTAGAGTCTGTCATACAGAGTGAAGTAAGTCAGAAAGAGAAAAACAAATACCGTATGCTAACACATATATATGGAATCTAGAAAAAAAAAAGGTTCTGATGAACCTAGGGGCAGGACAGAAATGCAGACGCAGATGTAGAGAATGGACTTGAGGACACGGGGAGGGGGAAGGGTAATCTGGGACGAAGTGAGAGAGTTGGCATGGCCATATATACACTACCAAATGTAAGATAGATAGCTAGTGGGAAGCAGCTACATAGCACAGGGAGATCAGCTCCGTGCTTTGTGTCCACCTAGAGGGGTGGGATAGGAAGGGTGGGAGGGAGACGTAAGAGGGAAGGGACGTGGGGATATATTTATACATATAGCTGATTCACTTTGTTATACAGCAGAAAGTAACGTAACATTGTAAAGCAGTTATACTCCAATAAAGATGTTTAAATAAATAAATACAAATAAAATAAAAAGTTTATTTAAAAAACACCCTGTGGACTATATTGTGAGGGCAAACAAAACAGCTTGCTGGCCTCTAAAATGCTACTTCATTTATAACAGGATCCCAGAGAAAGCAGAAACTGTTGGATTCCTCCAGGGCCAGCAGGAGCTTAGATACTACAGAGTGAGTCTGCTGAATAGCTGAGGCAAGGGAGATGAATAAAACCCTTTGGGAGTGGCCCCACCCACTGCTGAGGTGAGACTGAGCAGTATGCCGAGTGACCTTAAGGTGGGAGGGGGTCGGGGAAAGAGAGGATTTTTTTATTACTGTAGTGCATAAGCAGTCTAGCAGACTACTTCTAAAGCAGTTCAGACGTGACAGGAAGCTGCCTTTGGAGCCTTGTGGAGTTCATTATGTGGGTGCTGGTCAATGAGGAATTGTACCTTGCAGGGGACTACATCTGGCAGATTGAACTTTGAGCTTTGCAAACAGAAATTTAAAATATTAGCTTTATAGTTAAAATGCCACAGAATGAAAGAAGACGGATTTGAGGGAGGCCATTCCCATATTGCCATTAACTGAGAAAAAAATATATATATAGCTCTGTCTTGATTGATAATTTGGGGATAAAAACGGTAAACCAGTATAAATTACTTTTGTGGACCAGAAAGAATGCATAATTCTTAAGAATTTTTTTTTCTGGGATACACCCAGGATAAGTGCCTAGTGGGGAAACAGACACAGGGAGGGGAGGAAGGAGAGACCTGACAGAGGAGAATTAACCAACCTCACCTTTTTGGGATTAAGTCCTCCTTAGAGAAATCAGTCTCATAAAAACGGTGTAGGCGAAAGCCCAGCATAAACTTCTGGTCTGATATTTTTGTTAGACCCAAACGGTCTACAAGGGATTCCAACTCGCCCAAGAACCGCCAAGAGTCGAGAGCCGCTGCAACACGCAAGAGGTTTATTAGGAGCCGATGCACCGGGGTTCCCTGAACCTCACGCAGGAGGCCGATGGGGAACCCCTAAAAGCGGAATCACATACTTTTTATAGGTTTATTTACTCATAGGGCGGGTATATTCTCACAATGATTGGGTAAATGTGGTGACTTTTGAATTCATTGGCTTAGGAACTTTTGTCCCACCTTCTGGCCGTTATAGTTGTCTGTTCATTGTGGCGGTTAGGGCGTATACCTGTTACGGGCAACTGGAAAATTACCCGCTGTCTGGCAAGTCCCCGTCAACTGAAAAACTCCAAGAATTGGTTTCGATAGGGAGAAGGAGTGGCGCACGATAGGGAGAAGAATTGGTTTCGATAGGGAGAAGGAGTGGCGCACGATAGGGAGAAGAATTGGTTTCGATAGGGAGAAGGAGTGGCGCACGATAGGGAGAAGAATTGGTTTACGGGAACAAGTGAGGGGGTGGAAAGTCCCTAAAGGCCCCACATTCCCCCCTTTTTTTTTTGTAACTAATTTCAATCATGGAATTTCAGTTTCTTTTTGCGAGTTTTGGTATTGTTGCCTTAGCATTAAAACTTGTACCGTACTAATGCGTTCTCTAATAAAGGCTATCAGGCGATTCAGAATGCATGGTCCAAAAGTTAAGAGCAACAATAAAATAATGAGGGGCCCTAACAAGGTGGAAACTAAAGTAGTAAGCCAGGGAGATTTATCAAACCACGATTGAAACCATCCTTTTTGATTTTTCCTTTCCTGTTGTCTTTTGTCCAGGCGCTCCCTAAGTTTGTCCATAGTTTTGGTAATAGCCCCAGAATGATCAATATAAAAACAGCATTCTTCTTTTAGTGCAGCACATAGTTCGCCCTCCTTAAGGAACAGCAGATCTAATCCCCTCCTGTTTTGCATTACCACCTCTGAAAGCGAGGTGAGGGATTCTTTTAACTGAGTTATGGAACTTTCTAATGCCCGGAGGTCAACATCTACAGCTTGCCTTAAGGCATCATAATAGTGGGGTTGTTGGATGAGGGCTGTTGTACCCGTTCCTACCCCGGCTGCCATTCCTAGTCCTAGGAGTACAGCCAGGGTGAGTGTTATGGGTTCCCTCTTAAACCTTCCTCTGCCCTCATATTCATCTAGAAAGGATGAATCTGAATGATAAATGAGTCTGGGGACCAGCTGAACTAACACACAAAAATCGGTTGAAGCTTTAAGGACCTCTAAAGAAATGCAGGGGGTCAATCCTGTGTTACATGCCCACCATCCATCCGGAGGAGGGAGGAGATACCCTGAGCCCTGTGGGAGGCTTAAATTGGCACAAAGATGTCGGTGGGACGAGGGGGGCGTTCCTACACGTGTACCGTTTCCTAATACTGAGGCCAGGGTCAATTTACTATTTCCTTCTTGTTTCCATCGACATTGATCTGGAGTGTTAACATTATTATAATTAGAATTATATCCTATAGCATCATAATAAGGGGGAGGAGCAGCATAGCAAAGCCAACATGATTTGGTAGCCTCCGGGTTTGTGGCATTTAAAACCTCAAAAGCCGCCTGGACCAATGAGAGCATTCGGTCCCGGGGGGGTCTTGGGCTTGATTGTTATTCCTTTTGGCTCAGAAGTTTGGTTTCTTATCTCTGGTAACGCTGTGGGAGGGGCCAAAGGTAGCGAAGAAGAGTGCCCTATCTCAGGGTTGGGGCTTATAGGAACTGGAGTAGGGGTTTCAATTTTTAGTTTGATGGTCATTAGTAATCCATCATTATATCCTTCTTTATAAAACCTGATTCCCCATGAATGGCCATTTATCCAGTTTTTATCCTTTTTTCCTGGTTCACTAAAAGAGATCTTAAGGGGATGGCACCATTTAGTACATTCAGGCCTATAAGTTAAGGGGTTGGTTGGGTGTGTATAATTGGCTGTCACCTTAATAAAGTCCCAGCCAGAGGTGGGCTTCCAATAGGTGTCTCCTGTGGTTTCACACCCCCAGCTTTTACAATAAAAATGTTCCTTTCCCCCACATTGATAATTTAGGGACCTATGGCGATGAAATCCCGGGCATACATAAAAGGTAGGGTTGCTAAGTTTCTGTCGCGTACCCGAGTTTTGGCAGCCGTATTGGCCGGCCCGACCGGGTATGGATGGGGCATTTTGACGATCATGGGAGTGTGCTGTGTCCCAATTGGGAGCTCCTATGGCTAATTTACAAACATCGGGGAAAAGGTCTGGCCACCAGGTCCAAGGAGCAGCAGTATGGCTAACAGACCATATTACATCTCCAGTTTGGGAAATTACCTGCCAGGTTAAATGCTGGGGCAGGTGAGGACTAAAATTACTCACAGTCAGTAGGGGTAACAGAGTTAAAGTTATAAATCTGATGATCGCAGAAGCTTGAGCTTGAGCGGGTTGCTGGTCTTTTGGGCTCGCCATTCCGATGTTGCAGATGCTGGTGCGGCCTTCACGTGTGAAGCGTGGATCCACGCAGCGATGCCATCTACCTTTATAGCCGTGGGGGTGGTGAGCAGGACGATGTATGGTCCTTTCCACCGAGGCTCTAGAGTCTGGGTTCGGTGCCGACGGACGTACACGGAATCTCCGACTTGGAAGGGATGAGCCTCTGCTGGTGTTCCTGGTCGGTAAGCCTCTGCCAGCTGGGACCACACCTCCTTTTGGACCAACTGGAGTCCCAACAGCCTAGCATATAAGTCAGTGTTATTATGGCAGTCAGGACTTAATTTCTCCCTTAGCGTAAAAAGAGGAGGTGGGGCCCCGTATAGTATTTCAAATGGAGTAAGATAATAGCGGGAGGGGGTATTTCTAGCCCGGAACAGGGCTAAGGGAAGGAGCACCGTCCAATCTGTACCGCCAGTCTCTATGGACAATTTAGTTAGGGTCTCTTTTAGAGTTCTATTCATTCTCTCTACCTGTCCTGAACTCTGGGGTCTATAGGCACAATGTAATTTCCAATCAGTCCCCAGGTATTTGGCCACACCCTGACTTACCTGGGCGACGAAGGCGGGACCATTATCTGATCCTATTACCTTTGGTGCCCCGAACCGGGGGAAAATTTCTTCTAAGATCTTTTTGGCCACCACAGTAGCTGTCTCCTTCTTCGTCGGGAAAGCTTCTACCCATCCTGAGAAGGTATCTATAAAAACTAGAAGATACCTGTTACCGTACCTTCCAGGGCGTATTTCAGTGAAGTCGACCTCCCAATAGGCTCCTGGGCGGTCTCCTCTGAGCCTTTTTCCGACCTCAAGTTTTCCTTTATGGGAGTTTACCTGTTGGCATGGAATGCACTCTCGTGCAATCTGCTCAGCTAATTTAGTTAGTCCAGGGGTATCATAACCTGTCTTGTGTAGTAGGGACACCATCTTTTTGGTTCCCAAGTGTGTCCATCTGTGAATCTGTTGTAGCATGGATTTTGCTTGTTGAGGAGATAATGTTCCTTTAGTTATGGCTGGGGTAATTGTTCCCCTATCATTTGGTTTCCCAGGACTCTCATCTGATAGTTCTAGTATGATTTCCCGTAGAGCCACTTCTCGTGCCACCCTATCTGCCAATTTGTTGCCTCTTGTCACCGGGGTATTGTCCTTCTGGTGTCCGGGGCAATGAATGATGCTGACTTTAGTGGGGAGCATGAGGGCAGCTAGCAGTGCCACTATTTCTTCTTTGTTTTTAATTTCTTTGCCCGCCGAGGTGAGCAACCCTCTTTGTTGGTAAATGGCCCCATGGACATGGGCGGTAGCAAATGCGTATCTACTGTCCGTATAGATGTTTACCTTTTTGTTTTCTGCTAGTTCCAATGCTCTAGTCATGGCGATTAGTTCAGCCCGTTGGGCCGATGTCCCTTGCGGTAATGCGGCTGCCCAGATGACCTCTTTCCCGTCTACCACGGCAGCTCCCGCCCGACGCTTACCTTCCTCTAGGAAACTGCTTCCGCCAGTAAACCAGGTAACGTCGGCGTTGGGGAGGGGCTGATCCATCAAGTCTGGTCTGCTACCGTGTGCTGCAGCCAGTACTTCCTGACAATCATGGATGACGGTAGTGCTTTCCAGGTCAGGGTCGGGTAGCAAGGTGGCCGGGTTGAGTCCTGTGGCTGAGGTAAACTTAATACGATCTGAGTTTAACAGCAGGGCTTGGTAATGAGTCATCCTGGCATTTGTTAGCCATCTGTCGGGTGGCTGGCGAATTACACTTTCTAATGCATGGGGGGCTGTTATCGTTAGGTTCTGCCCCAAAGTCAGTTTGTCAGCATCTTTGACCAAAGCGGCCACCGCGGCGATTATTTTTAAACAGGCGGGCCATCCTGCTGCCACAGGATCCAATTTCTTTGATAGGTACGCAACCGGGCGATTCCAGGGGCCCAGTTTCTGAGTTAGTACTCCCTTTGCAATACCTTTATTCTCGGCCACGTACAGATGAAAAGGCTTAGTGATCCTTCCCCCGTTCCTTTTTTTAGGGCATTCTCTTGCCCAATGACCTTTTTCTTTACAGTAGGCACATTGGTCCTTGTCTAATGGCCGCCTTCTATCCGTTGTTCGCCCTTCCTGTCTATTTCTGTCTCTACTGTTTCCTCCTCTGACTACAGTGGCCAGTATCTTACTCAAATGTCTTTCTTGCCTCTTATCTCATCTTACCTCACGAGCCTCTTGTTCCTTCTGCTTTCTTTCTTCTCTTTCTTCTTCTGTCTCCCTCTTATTATATACCTTATCTGCCTCTTTTACTAAGTCCTGAAGGGAGAAACCTTGTAGGCCATCCAGCCTTCGTAACTTCTTTCTAATATCAGGGGCCGCCTGGTCAATAAAGGCCATTGCTATGGTGGCCTTATGTTCCTCAGAGGTTGGATCATAAGGAGTGAATCGTCTAAAAGCCTCCATTAAGCGTTCTAGGAACACGGTTGGCGATTCCTGGGGCCCCTGAGTTACCTCTCTTACCTTAGCCAAATTCGTGGGGCGCCTGGCCGCTCCATGGAGACCCGCCACCAGAGCCTGGCGATACATTTTCAGGTGCTCCTTACCTTCCGGGGTATTAAAGTCCCAATTCGGCCTGACGAGTGGAAACCCGGCATCAATCTCGTTAGGCAACTGGGTAGGTTGTCCATTGGCGGCTAACACATTCTTTTTAGCCTCCAGGAGAACCCGTTGCCTCTCCTCAGTTGTGAGGAGAGTCTGGAGGAGCTGTTGACAATCATCCCAGGTGGGTTGGTGGGAGAAGACAAGAGACTCTATTAAAGCAGTAAGAGCCTGTGGGTTTTTAGAGAAAGTAGGGTTATGCATCTTCCAATTATAAAGATCTGCAGAGGAAAAGGGCCAGTATTGAAGGGGTCTATTCCCGTGGTTATCGGGGGGGCCATATTCTCTAAGGGGTAAAGCAGTAGAATCTGGGGAAACAGCCCTCTGGCTTCTGGTGCCCGCCGAGGGACCCCCCCTTTCCGCCATAACAGGTGGCCCTACTGGTGCGGAGGGTTGTGAAGCTGGGGGTCCTAGGGGCGACATGGGATTTAGGGCCGGAGGATAAGGAGGTGGGGAATCTAGAAGAAGCAAATCAGACTGCAGGTCAGGATATATCGCCTTTGGCGGGTCCGGGGCAGCAGATGACTTTTCCGTGTCTGGGGTTTTCTTCAGGGCCAATATCTCCGATTGTGCTGGAGCGCATGCAGACGTGCCTGTTGAGGAAACAAAGGGCCGGACCCACGGAGGCGGGGAGAGAACTAGATCTTCCCAGACCAAGATATATGGTATCTGGTCTGGGTGTCCGCGGGGTCCTGTGTTAAAGACCCTAGACTTGACTAGCCCAACCTTATCTAACAAAAAAGATCCTTCGGGTGGCCACCCTGTCTGAAATGTAGGCCACTCAGAGGCACACAGCGTTTGCCATTTTCCTTTCCTTACTTCTACCGAAAGGTTGTGGGCCCTAGCCCTAACTTCGGTCCAGTGGCTTAGGGTAAGAGAAAGAGGAGTCGTCATAGTTTGTCCCATTGTCGTCCGTCAAAAGAAAGATAATAGTACAGAAAAACAATAAAATTTCAAAAGACACACATTGATATTGCCGCCGCGAACTTAAACCCGAAACCAACTCAAATTCAGATGGCAGCTTATATAACCTGCCAGAACCAGCCGCCGCGAACTTAAACCCGAAACCAACTCAAATTCAGATGGCAGCTTATATAACCTGCCAGAACCAGATGAAGGGGAGACAAAATTTGTTTCTCCTTCCAGATGGACCACCAGGGCGTCCCCCGGGGCCCGTGGACACCAGCTTTCGGCACGTCTGCCTAGCCAGGAGTCCAATACAGATTCCACAGCAAGCCGGTTCGCACGGCTTTTTCCTAATGGCGGCTGGCAACAAACAAACGACAAACAAACAGACAATTGGGCTCGAGCCTACCTGATACCTCCGACTCCCGATGTTCTTGTGACCCGGGGGCGAGTGGGGATCCCGGACGAGCCCCCAAATGTTAGACCCAAACGGTCTACGAGGGATTCCAACTCGCCCAAGAACCGCCAAGAGTCGAGAGCCGCTGCAACACGCAAGAGGTTTATTAGGAGCCGATGCACCGGGGTTCCCTGAACCTCACGCAGGAGGCCGATGGGGAACCCCTAAAAGCGGAATCACATACTTTTTATAGGTTTATTTACTCATAGGGCGGGTATATTCTCACAATGATTGGGTAAATGTGGTGACTTTTGAATTCATTGGCTTAGGAACTTTTGTCCCACCTTCTGGCCGTTATAGTTGTCTGTTCATTGTGGCGGTTAGGGCGTATACCTGTTACGGGCAACTGGAAAATTACCCGCTGTCTGGCAAGTCCCCGTCAACTGAAAAACTCCAAGAATTGGTTTCGATAGGGAGAAGGAGTGGCGCACGATAGGGAGAAGAATTGGTTTCGATAGGGAGAAGGAGTGGCGCACGATAGGGAGAAGAATTGGTTTACGGGAACAAGTGAGGGGGTGGAAAGTCCCTAAAGGCCCCACATTTTCATTTCCACTCTGGGCTGATAGCCAGACTGTTTTAAATCAATTGACTGTGGATTAAAGTGGAACTGGGCTTGTGGATTGTTTGAGACCAATAGGAAGTGTTTTATTATTCCATAAGTCAGAGTACCTTTGTACAGTGCTTTATGATTATGTTTTTTGGGAAAACATTCCATTTCATATCCATTATTTCACTTTGATTTTGAACCTTACAGCTGCAAGACATAGAAAGCAACTTTTATGATGTTCATTACAAAAAAGATGGGAAGACTGAGAAGAGAGAGATTTAGTAATTAGTTTAAGGTAACACAAATAGAAAGTTATGAACACAGACTTTAACTTAGCTTTCTTTTTTTTTTTTTTGAGGTATGCGGGCCTCTCACTGTTGTGGCCTCTCCTGTTGCAGAGCACAGGCTCCGGACGCGCAGGCTCAGCGGCCATGGCTCAAAGGCCCAGCCGCTCTGAGGCATGTGGGATCTTCCCAGACTGGGGCACGAACCCACGACCCCTGCATCGGCAGGCAGATTCTCAACCACTGTGCTACCAGGGAAGCCCTAACTTAGCTTTCTTGACTCTCCGGCCCAGTTCTCTTTTCACTCTGCCATGCTGCCTTTTATACACTTCCTAGGGCCTGACTGTGACTGGTTTCACCCACATTCCAAGCTACCTTAAAGTTTCAGAGAAGATTTTGGGTGAATACACAATGTAGCCAACAGTGATCCTCTATGTAATTGGAACTGACATAGGAGGGAAATCATCTAGGCTATAGGCATGAAATGACACCTGATTGTTTCCTCCTGTCAGCACTTCCTGTTACTTGAAGCAGCTCATAGCATCTCTGTCTACTGAGACCACTTTTGGGGCACTGGCTGACAATTTGTCACAAGGACCTGGGTAAGATGCACTTTTAACCAAAAATGTCAGTGATATAAGCACATTTTTTTCGTATTGTCACCCCCAAAAGAGTTGCAGCATAAGCTAAGTCATTGCTCAGATTCCAAATCAGGAGATTTGGCATCAGGAAGACTTAGCCAAACCAGGATAATCAGTTCAGCATTTGAGTATGTGGTCAGTTAGACACCAATGATCTGGCTTTCAGGACATTCATGGATTTTTGCTTAATTTATACCTATCCTTCAAATGGACATTTTGTATCATGGAAGGTGAGGGTAAGGAGATGAGGAGGGGAGGCACAGCCCCTGTAACTGGGGGTAGCACAAATTATCCCAATTACCAAATGGTTCCAGAACTCTTCTTTCCTTTGTCAAATGAGGGGAATGATGGCTGAATACAATAGGATAGCAGGGGCATCAGCCCCAGCACTTAGAGTAAAACAACATTAAAAAGAAGCCCAAGTCTGGAGTGACCGATTTTATCACTATTGTTGTTACTTATGTATTTAGTTCCAGAAATTATAAATGTCTAATGTGGCCACCCAACAGCAAGGCTGTCTAACCACCCAAATGATTTGATCTACTTAAATCAAACTACATTCAAAAGGAATGTAAAAACACTGAACGATTGCCCTCACTATCCTAACACAGTTCTCCATCCTGTCATGCATGTGGAGCCATAGATGCGATATTCAATCAATCATTCATAAGAAGTTTATTGAGAACAAACCATATGATAGGAATTACTCATAGGATATGAAGATTCAGAGATGAACAAACCTTGGCTCTTCCCCTTGAGGAGCTGACATAATAACTCTGAAGTAAAGCAAGTAAAAAGACTATTAAAAATCATAATAGAGAAATAAGTCCTATGAGAATGCAGAGTCAAGGCCCCTAGTTCAGTAGGAGACACTCAGGGAAGGCTTCTTGGGGGAAGTGACATCTAAGCTATATTTTAAAGGACAAATAAGCAGGTAGAGTGGAAAAAGTTGGGAGAGACATCCCTACCAGAGGAAAAGTGTAAAGGCTCAGACGTATTAGAACACGTGGTTCACTGAGGAGCTGAAAGTAGTTCAGCACAGCTAAGGAAAGGCATGATGTAATGTAATAATGACAGATGACGATGGAAAGGTAAACAGGAGTCAAATTAGAAAAGGCCTTGTGGACCATGCTAAAGAGTTTGCACTCTCTAAAACTGTCTATATTCACTGAATGATTTTAGATAGGACGATGCATTAAAAGTGGGTTCACGGCATGTTATCTGAAAGGGCCTCCATATTAGCATCAGTGATTTCTAGGCAGGAGCTAGTCACTAAGGGAATGAGAACAGAATTAGGGACAGCAGGCCCAGGTCAGGTACAATGAATACTAACCAGGATTGAATAATGGGAAATCCTGTTTATCTTTGAACTTCGGAATACACAGGCTCCTGTCTTTAGAGTAGAACTCATTCCTCCCAATGGTATGTGTCGTCCCCCCCCCCCCCCCCCCCCCGTTTGTGCCACTGAAACCAAGCAGGACCTTGTGGGGCTCCTGAGCACAAAAGTCTCTCTGTGTCCCCCATTTCTTGTTTGCAGGAAATAGGCTTCATTCAGCCTCCGTGACCTTCCCTGAGATCCAAAGGGCAGGTTCAAACAGCTGCTAATCAGGGAAGGGAAGAAAAATCAAGAAACAATAGTGCAGCCTTGGGGCAGCATTCTTGTTCCTCTTCAAGGGATATACATAGTATCTTTTGAGTTCTTCTGCAGAACTAAAGCCCCCACCAAATGGAAGATGTTAACTGCCTGATGAAGCATTCTTCTTTCCAGAGAGAAGGCGCAGTTTGATAACCTCAAGAACAACAGGATGTTCCCTGGATTAAAAGAATGCAGACCCTGCAGGCATACTGATTCTTATCAACAGCCCAGACTAGAAAACTCTCACAACCCCCCCCCCTCCCAGGTTGGGACACACAGTTTTGAGGGCGTTAGCCTGCTGTGGCCCCCTTTGCCTAGCAAAGCAATAAAGCTATTCTTTTCTACTTCACCCAAAATTCTGTCTCCTGAGGATGGAGGCTGAATTTCAGCTACGCCACCTTCTTTCTTTCTCTACTTTAAGTCCTGATAACAAGAAAGCAGGACCTCATAAATGAGAACTTAACCAGGCGTATTTATTACCCCTATGCTAATACAGACTGATATTAAAAAGTAGCCTACTCATAATGCCAGCTTGGCTCTACCTTAGAGTTACACTGATCCGATTAGCTGCTTTCTCAGTTACACATTGGATTAATTACCTAGAAAGACAGCTGCTTTTGTGGGGCCTTTAGGGACTTTCCACCCCCTCACTTGTTCCCGTAAACCAATTCTTCTCCCTATCGTGCGCCACTCCTTCTCCCTATCGAAACCAATTCTTCTCCCTATCGTGCGCCACTCCTTCTCCCTATCGAAACCAATTCTTCTCCCTATCGTGCGCCACTCCTTCTCCCTATCGAAACCAATTCTTGGAGTTTTTCAGTTGACGGGGACTTGCCAGACAGCGGGTAATTTTCCAGTTGCCCGTAACAGGTATACGCCCTAACCGCCACAATGAACAGGCAACTATAACGGCCAGAAGGTGGGACAAAAGTTCCTAAGCCAATGAATTCAAAAGTCACCACATTTACCCAATCATTGTGAGAATATACCCGCCCTATGAGTAAATAAACCTATAAAAAGTATGTGATTCCGCTTTTAGGGGTTCCCCATCGGCCTCCTGCGTGAGGTTCAGGGAACCCCGGTGCATCGGCTCCTAATAAACCTCTTGCGTGTTGCAGCGGCTCTCGACTCTTGGCGGTTCTTGGGCGAGTTGGAATCCCTCGTAGACCGTTTGGGTCTAACATTTGGGGGCTCGTCCGGGATCCCCACTCGCCCCCGGGTCACAAGAACATCGGGAGTCGGAGGTATCAGGTAGGCTCGAGCCCAATTGTCTGTTTGTTTGTCGTTTGTTTGTTGCCAGCCGCCATTAGGAAAAAGCCGTGCGAACCGGCTTGCTGTGGAATCTGTATTGGACTCCTGGCTAGGCAGACGTGCCGAAAGCTGGTGTCCACGGGCCCCGGGGGACGCCCTGGTGGTCCATCTGGAAGGAGAAACAAATTTTGTCTCCCCTTCATCTGGTTCTGGCAGGTTATATAAGCTGCCATCTGAATTTGAGTTGGTTTCGGGTTTAAGTTCGCGGCGGCTGGTTCTGGCAGGTTATATAAGCTGCCATCTGAATTTGAGTTGGTTTCGGGTTTAAGTTCGCGGCGGCAATATCAATGTGTGTCTTTTGAAATTTTATTGTTTTTCTGTACTATTATCTTTCTTTTGACGGACGACAATGGGACAAACTATGACGACTCCTCTTTCTCTTACCCTAAGCCACTGGACCGAAGTTAGGGCTAGGGCCCACAACCTTTCGGTAGAAGTAAGGAAAGGAAAATGGCAAACGCTGTGTGCCTCTGAGTGGCCTACATTTCAGACAGGGTGGCCACCCGAAGGATCTTTTTTGTTAGATAAGGTTGGGCTAGTCAAGTCTAGGGTCTTTAACACAGGACCCCGCGGACACCCAGACCAGATACCATATATCTTGGTCTGGGAAGATCTAGTTCTCTCCCCGCCTCCGTGGGTCCGGCCCTTTGTTTCCTCAACAGGCACGTCTGCATGCGCTCCAGCACAATCGGAGATATTGGCCCTGAAGAAAACCCCAGACACGGAAAAGTCATCTGCTGCCCCGGACCCGCCAAAGGCGATATATCCTGACCTGCAGTCTGATTTGCTTCTTCTAGATTCCCCACCTCCTTATCCTCCGGCCCTAAATCCCATGTCGCCCCTAGGACCCCCAGCTTCACAACCCTCCGCACCAGTAGGGCCACCTGTTATGGCGGAAAGGGGGGGTCCCTCGGCGGGCACCAGAAGCCAGAGGGCTGTTTCCCCAGATTCTACTGCTTTACCCCTTAGAGAATATGGCCCCCCCCGATAACCACGGGAATAGACCCCTTCAATACTGGCCCTTTTCCTCTGCAGATCTTTATAATTGGAAGATGCATAACCCTACTTTCTCTAAAAACCCACAGGCTCTTACTGCTTTAATAGAGTCTCTTGTCTTCTCCCACCAACCCACCTGGGATGATTGTCAACAGCTCCTCCAGACTCTCCTCACAACTGAGGAGAGGCAACGGGTTCTCCTGGAGGCTAAAAAGAATGTGTTAGCCGCCAATGGACAACCTACCCAGTTGCCTAACGAGATTGATGCCGGGTTTCCACTCGTCAGGCCGAATTGGGACTTTAATACCCCGGAAGGTAAGGAGCACCTGAAAATGTATCGCCAGGCTCTGGTGGCGGGTCTCCATGGAGCGGCCAGGCGCCCCACGAATTTGGCTAAGGTAAGAGAGGTAACTCAGGGGCCCCAGGAATCGCCAACCGTGTTCCTAGAACGCTTAATGGAGGCTTTTAGACGATTCACTCCTTATGATCCAACCTCTGAGGAACATAAGGCCACCATAGCAATGGCCTTTATTGACCAGGCGGCCCCTGATATTAGAAAGAAGTTACGAAGGCTGGATGGCCTACAAGGTTTCTCCCTTCAGGACTTAGTAAAAGAGGCAGATAAGGTATATAATAAGAGGGAGACAGAAGAAGAAAGAGAAGAAAGAAAGCAGAAGGAACAAGAGGCTCGTGAGGTAGGATGAGATAAGAGGCAAGAAAGACATTTGAGTAAGATACTGGCCACTGTAGTCAGAGGAGGAAACAGTAGAGACAGAAATAGACAGGAAGGGCGAACAACGGATAGAAGGCGGCCATTAGACAAGGACCAATGTGCCTACTGTAAAGAAAAAGGTCATTGGGCAAGAGAATGCCCTAAAAAAAGGAACGGGGGAAGGATCACTAAGCCTTTTCATCTGTACGTGGCCGAGAATAAAGGTATTGCAAAGGGAGTACTAACTCAGAAACTGGGCCCCTGGAATCGCCCGGTTGCGTACCTATCAAAGAAATTGGATCCTGTGGCAGCAGGATGGCCCGCCTGTTTAAAAATAATCGCCGCGGTGGCCGCTTTGGTCAAAGATGCTGACAAACTGACTTTGGGGCAGAACCTAACGATAACAGCCCCCCATGCATTAGAAAGTGTAATTCGCCAGCCACCCGACAGATGGCTAACAAATGCCAGGATGACTCATTACCAAGCCCTGCTGTTAAACTCAGATCGTATTAAGTTTACCTCAGCCACAGGACTCAACCCGGCCACCTTGCTACCCGACCCTGACCTGGAAAGCACTACCGTCATCCATGATTGTCAGGAAGTACTGGCTGCAGCACACGGTAGCAGACCAGACTTGATGGATCAGCCCCTCCCCAACGCCGACGTTACCTGGTTTACTGGCGGAAGCAGTTTCCTAGAGGAAGGTAAGCGTCGGGCGGGAGCTGCCGTGGTAGACGGGAAAGAGGTCATCTGGGCAGCCGCATTACCGCAAGGGACATCGGCCCAACGGGCTGAACTAATCGCCATGACTAGAGCATTGGAACTAGCAGAAAACAAAAAGGTAAACATCTATACGGACAGTAGATACGCATTTGCTACCGCCCATGTCCATGGGGCCATTTACCAACAAAGAGGGTTGCTCACCTCGGCGGGCAAAGAAATTAAAAACAAAGAAGAAATAGTGGCACTGCTAGCTGCCCTCATGCTCCCCACTAAAGTCAGCATCATTCATTGCCCCGGACACCAGAAGGACAATACCCCGGTGACAAGAGGCAACAAATTGGCAGATAGGGTGGCACGAGAAGTGGCTCTACGGGAAATCATACTAGAACTATCAGATGAGAGTCCTGGGAAACCAAATGATAGGGGAACAATTACCCCAGCCATAACTAAAGGAACATTATCTCCTCAACAAGCAAAATCCATGCTACAACAGATTCACAGATGGACACACTTGGGAACCAAAAAGATGGTGTCCCTACTACACAAGACAGGTTATGATACCCCTGGACTAACTAAATTAGCTGAGCAGATTGCACGAGAGTGCATTCCATGCCAACAGGTAAACTCCCATAAAGGAAAACTTGAGGTCGGAAAAAGGCTCAGAGGAGACCGCCCAGGAGCCTATTGGGAGGTCGACTTCACTGAAATACGCCCTGGAAGGTACGGTAACAGGTATCTTCTAGTTTTTATAGATACCTTCTCAGGATGGGTAGAAGCTTTCCCGACGAAGAAGGAGACAGCTACTGTGGTGGCCAAAAAGATCTTAGAAGAAATTTTCCCCCGGTTCGGGGCACCAAAGGTAATAGGATCAGATAATGGTCCCGCCTTCGTCGCCCAGGTAAGTCAGGGTGTGGCCAAATACCTGGGGACTGATTGGAAATTACATTGTGCCTATAGACCCCAGAGTTCAGGACAGGTAGAGAGAATGAATAGAACTCTAAAAGAGACCCTAACTAAATTGTCCATAGAGACTGGCGGTACAGATTGGACGGTGCTCCTTCCCTTAGCCCTGTTCCGGGCTAGAAATACCCCCTCCCGCTATTATCTTACTCCATTTGAAATACTATACGGGGCCCCACCTCCTCTTTTTACGCTAAGGGAGAAATTAAGTCCTGACTGCCAGAATAACACTGACTTATATGCTAGGCTGTTGGGACTCCAGTTGGTCCAAAAGGAGGTGTGGTCCCAGCTGGCAGAGGCTTACCGACCAGGAACACCAGCAGAGGCTCATCCCTTCCAAGTCGGAGATTCCGTGTACGTCCGTCGGCACCGAACCCAGACTCTAGAGCCTCGGTGGAAAGGACCATACATCGTCCTGCTCACCACCCCCACGGCTATAAAGGTAGACGGCATCGCTGCGTGGATCCACGCTTCACACGTGAAGGCCGCACCAGCATCTGCAACATCGGAATGGCGAGCCCAAAAGACCAGCAACCCGCTCAAGCTCAAGCTTCTGCGATCATCAGATTTATAACTTTAACTCTGTTACCCCTACTGACTGTGAGTAATTTTAGTCCTCACCTGCCCCAGCATTTAACCTGGCAGGTAATTTCCCAAACTGGAGATGTAATATGGTCTGTTAGCCATACTGCTGCTCCTTGGACCTGGTGGCCAGACCTTTTCCCCGATGTTTGTAAATTAGCCATAGGAGCTCCCAATTGGGACACAGCACACTCCCATGATCGTCAAAATGCCCCATCCATACCCGGTCGGGCCGGCCAATACGGCTGCCAAAACTCGGGTACGCGACAGAAACTTAGCAACCCTACCTTTTATGTATGCCCGGGATTTCATCGCCATAGGTCCCTAAATTATCAATGTGGGGGAAAGGAACATTTTTATTGTAAAAGCTGGGGGTGTGAAACCACAGGAGACACCTATTGGAAGCCCACCTCTGGCTGGGACTTTATTAAGGTGACAGCCAATTATACACACCCAACCAACCCCTTAACTTATAGGCCTGAATGTACTAAATGGTGCCATCCCCTTAAGATCTCTTTTAGTGAACCAGGAAAAAAGGATAAAAACTGGATAAATGGCCATTCATGGGGAATCAGGTTTTATAAAGAAGGATATAATGATGGATTACTAATGACCATCAAACTAAAAATTGAAACCCCTACTCCAGTTCCTATAAGCCCCAACCCTGAGATAGGGCACTCTTCTTCGCTACCTTTGGCCCCTCCCACAGCGTTACCAGAGATAAGAAACCAAACTTCTGAGCCAAATGGAATAACAATCAAGCCCAAGACCCCCCCGGGACCGAATGCTCTCATTGGTCCAGGCGGCTTTTGAGGTTTTAAATGCCACAAACCCGGAGGCTACCAAATCATGTTGGCTTTGCTATGCTGCTCCTCCCCCTTATTATGATGCTATAGGATATAATTCTAATTATAATAATGTTAACACTCCAGATCAATGTCGATGGAAACAAGAAGGAAATAGTAAATTGACCCTGGCCTCAGTATTAGGAAACGGTACACGTGTAGGAACGCCCCCCTCGTCCCACCGACATCTTTGTGCCAATTTAAGCCTCCCACAGGGCTCAGGGTATCTCCTCCCTCCTCCGGATGGATGGTGGGCATGTAACACAGGATTGACCCCCTGCATTTCTTTAGAGGTCCTTAAAGCTTCAACCGATTTTTGTGTGTTAGTTCAGCTGGTCCCCAGACTCATTTATCATTCAGATTCATCCTTTCTAGATGAATATGAGGGCAGAGGAAGGTTTAAGAGGGAACCCATAACACTCACCCTGGCTGTACTCCTAGGACTAGGAATGGCAGCCGGGGTAGGAACGGGTACAACAGCCCTCATCCAACAACCCCACTATTATGATGCCTTAAGGCAAGCTGTAGATGTTGACCTCCGGGCATTAGAAAGTTCCATAACTCAGTTAAAAGAATCCCTCACCTCGCTTTCAGAGGTGGTAATGCAAAACAGGAGGGGATTAGATCTGCTGTTCCTTAAGGAGGGCGAACTATGTGCTGCACTAAAAGAAGAATGCTGTTTTTATATTGATCATTCTGGGGCTATTACCAAAACTATGGACAAACTTAGGGAGCGCCTGGACAAAAGACAACAGGAAAGGAAAAATCAAAAAGGATGGTTTCAATCGTGGTTTGATAAATCTCCCTGGCTTACTACTTTAGTTTCCACCTTGTTAGGGCCCCTCATTATTTTATTGTTGCTCTTAACTTTTGGACCATGCATTCTGAATCGCCTGATAGCCTTTATTAGAGAACGCATTAGTACGGTACAAGTTTTAATGCTAAGGCAACAATACCAAAACTCGCAAAAAGAAACTGAAATTCCATGATTGAAATTAGTTACAAAAAAAAAAAGGGGGGAATGTGGGGCCTTTAGGGACTTTCCACCCCCTCACTTGTTCCCGTAAACCAATTCTTCTCCCTATCGTGCGCCACTCCTTCTCCCTATCGAAACCAATTCTTCTCCCTATCGTGCGCCACTCCTTCTCCCTATCGAAACCAATTCTTCTCCCTATCGTGCGCCACTCCTTCTCCCTATCGAAACCAATTCTTGGAGTTTTTCAGTTGACGGGGACTTGCCAGACAGCGGGTAATTTTCCAGTTGCCCGTAACAGGTATACGCCCTAACCGCCACAATGAACAGACAACTATAACGGCCAGAAGGTGGGACAAAAGTTCCTAAGCCAATGAATTCAAAAGTCACCACATTTACCCAATCATTGTGAGAATATACCCGCCCTATGAGTAAATAAACCTATAAAAAGTATGTGATTCCGCTTTTAGGGGTTCCCCATCGGCCTCCTGCGTGAGGTTCAGGGAACCCCGGTGCATCGGCTCCTAATAAACCTCTTGCGTGTTGCAGCGGCTCTCGACTCTTGGCGGTTCTTGGGCGAGTTGGAATCCCTCGTAGACCGTTTGGGTCTAACACTTTTAGTAAAAATGTAGTATCTCACATACAGAGCTTAAATATATCCCGTGAGACAGAGTAGAGCCCCATTTGGGCATAGGTGTTTAAAGTATGTGTTTACTCTCCAACCTTTACATTTAATTGGCAATCAGCAGGGCACAACCAGTGATAGAACCTCTTCTAGCCCCCTGTCAGCCATTGACACAGCCTTTGGGCCACAGTCAGGCTGAAAATAATACCACTTGCATTAATATTTAATTCTGATTTCTATCTGGAAGAGCTATAAAAACTGCTGAGGGTTAGCAATTGTAGGAAGGAAGAAAAGAGCTCAGGTTTCAAATGTACTAAAGGTGGCCCTGATTTGGGAGCAATGGTGTGCCAGTGTTCAGGAAAACTGCAGATGAATTATTTGAGTGAGGGCATTTTCTACCTAAATTAGCTAAGAAAGACTGTGGCATAAATACAATATTTTATATATGGCTTGCCGCCACTCATTCACATTTTAAGAAAAAGATCTCCATCTTCTAATAAAGTGCATCAGAAAAGCAGTGGATGGTAATCAAGTGCTTAAAACTAATTGGACTGGTGCCTCTTTGAGGTGCCATGGCAAAACTTGTACCTGGAACCAACTCTTTCAGCACCTCAATAGGTGACCTTGGGAAAGTTTCTTAAAATCTCCATAGAACTTTCTTCTTCACCTATGAAATTTTGAAATGATTTAAAGATGAGATAATAAATATTAAAATGTTAAATATATATATACACACACACACACAACATGTTGTTGAGGATCTGATTATAAGTGAATCATTGAATGAATCATAAAACTTGAAATCTGGAAGAGATCTTAATGCTCATAAATTCAACCCACTCCTTTTACAGATAAGAAATGTGAATCCCTAGAGGGAGACTGACTTGCCCAATGTCAATTTTCCACTAAGAACCACCTCTCACTCAGTTTGACTCCCACTTACCACTTTGTTTCATGCTAGTTAGAAAAGGGATAGGTAAGACAAACCTGGTAGGAGAAAAATGAGGCAGAGAGGGCAATACTTTGGAGCCTGGACGACAGAGAAGAGTGCTAGCAGTTAGAAATTATGTTGGCACTCAGTGTTCTACTTAATGATGTTACAGTTAAGGAACCTAAGATGATCAGAGCTTTAACCCAGACCACTGCCAACCCCTCCCTAAAATAGTCACATGCAACAAGGAACAGTGACAACGGAAGGTAAAGTCGTATTTGCTGGAACTTTGGCCACAAACCCCACTGCAGAAAATCCTAATGAGTTGGGCTAGACCACACATAGAATGCTGCCTTTTACATGACAGTTAAGCTTTTGACCAAATCAGACCATGTGTTCTGCTCCATAGAATTTGGTCATTTCCTAACACCTCCACTGCTACCACTCTGGCTGAAGCCACTATCGCCTCATACAAGAGTTACTGCAGTAGCCTCTTAACTGATCTCTTTGCTTCCGCTCTTGCCTTTATAATCTATTCTCAAAAAATGGTCCGTGATTCTGTTAAAATGTAAGTCAGATTATCTTGTGTTCCTACTTAAAACCCTCTAACTCATCCCAGTGGCAGTTAAAGCCTATCACATAACCTCCTTCCCTGTTATCTCTGACTCATCTCCTGCTACTCTCCATCTCAATCACTGCTCCAGTCACAGTGGCTTCTGTGCTGTTCCTTGAACTACACCAAACACATTGGCTTCTCAGGACCTTTTCATTTGTTGTTTCCCGTCTGGAGTGCTCTTCCTCCAGACATGTGCTTACTTCACAAGGATTTCTATTCAAATGCCACTTAGAGAGGTCTTTTTTGATCTCTATAAAAATAGTAATATTCACCCACCCCTTCAGTCTCTAGCTCTCCCTTATCCTGCTGTACTGTTCTCCATTTCACTTCTTACCATCTTTCTGCCTCCCCCACTAGAACGCAAGTGTCATAAGGCCAGAGAGTTCAGTGTTTTTGTCTTGTTTTGATTTTTCTTCACAATGTATCCTAGTGCTTAAAACAAAGTCTGGCATACAGTAGACACACAATAAATACTTGTTAACATACTAATGATTGAATAGGCACTTAAAATGCCACATATATTTATGTGACAGGCACTATGCTAAGTACATTGCATTCATTGTCTCGCTTAATTCTTCCACATACCGAAATATAACTAAGAAGGTACTGTTAGTTACCTCCCTTCGGGATGAGAAACCTGAGAGGTTAAGTAATTTGTGCAAGGTCACTAGTTGTGGCACAGCCAGAATTCATTAAAATCCAACTGATGAAACCGAGTCCGCCTAAAACTGATACCAAGCAGGACCCTGTGGGGCTCCTGGGCACAAAAGCCTTTCTGTGTCCCCTGTTTCTTGATTACAGGAAATAGGCTTCATTCAGCCTCCATGACCTTCCCTGAGTTCCAACGAGCAGGTTCAAAACAGTTGCTAATTAGGGAAGGGAGGGGATGTGGAGACAAGAGAGGAGCAGTCCAGAGAAACAACAGTGCAGCCTTGGGGCAGGGTCCCGGTTCTCCCTCAAGGGATATACAAAACAATATCTGTGAGCTGTTTTGCAGATACTGAAACTCCCACCAGGTGGGAGAAGTTAACTGTATGCTGCCCATAAGCACGGAGACCCCAGACCTGTTGGAACCAGAAGGTTGATGATGCTGAGTCCCGATGACCTCACCACCAACCCATCAGAAGAACGTCCATGAGCTGATCACACCCTCTTTGAAACATTACTATAAAACTCCCCACTACCCCCTCCAGGTCGGGACACACAGTCTTGAGGGCATTAGCCTGCTGTGGCCCCCTTTGCCTGGCAAAGTGATAAAGCTGTTCTTTCCTACTTCACCCAAAAACTCTATTTGAGATTTAATTCACTGTTAGGATAGAGAGGCCGAATTTGACTTCAAAAGCAAGTTCCTTTGCTGAGTTTATATTAACCTCTCTAACCAAAATGTTATTCCCTTTCTTGTTCAACGACTGCTCAAGGTTGAGAAGTATCAAAGAAAAGGGCGGCGGGGGGAACTGAAACTTAGTAGGACCCTGTGGGGCCCTCCCAGGCACAAGAGCCTTTCTGTGTCCCCGTTTCTTGTTTGTAGGTAAAAGGCTTTCAGCCTCCTAGACCTTCCCTGAGTTCTAAAGGGCAGATTCGAACAGTTACTAATCAGGGGAGTGAGAGAATGCATAAAGAAATAGTGCAGGGTCCTGGTTCCTCCTCAAGGGATATACATAACAATCTGATATGTATCTCTGAGTTCTTCTACAGGAACTAAGCCCCCCACCCAGGTGGAGGATGGCAACTTCAGGCTGAGCACATGCATGTGGACCCCAGACTGGTTGGAACCAGAAGATTGATGATGGAGATTCCTGGAATACCACCCTGTTACCTCACTGCCAACAATCTGTGGAAGGTTACACACCCTGCAGCCCTCCCCCCAAATTTTGCCTATAAAAACTCTTCCCTGGAAGCCATCAGGGAATTTGGGTCTTTTGAGTACAAGCTGCCCATTCACCTTGCACGGCCCTTGCAATAAACCTTTCTCTGCTTCAAACTCCAACATTTTGGTTTGTTTGGCCTCACTGTGCATCTAGCACATGAACTTGGGTTCAACAACACAAGTATGGCTGACTCCCAAAGCCCATTAACTTAGCTACCATGAAATACTGCCTTTTTAGTTCCAATCTGAACCTGAATTTACTTGCCCTTTCTCTCTTCTTTCTAAACCTGTTTTATGGGAATAATTGACACTGTGTGTATGCCACTATCCAGGAAAGTCTCTCCCTGCCTACTGAATATCAGGCTAGTAAGTGATGGGATTCCAAGCAGGACACCATTCAGTTTCAACAAATGACTCTGAATGCTGATGAGCTGTCATGGAAAAGGGCACAAGTGGTGGGAATGTGCTGTACACTGAGGCCTGCCCAGAAGACTGGCCCCATGTGATTTTAGTGCTTATCTGAAGCTCAGCATACCAGAGCTGTTGAATATCCTGGGAGTTGGAACACAAACAGCCACATAAAGCACTGGATCTTGGCCATAAACTTCAAATCCTCATATCAAGCTGTCACCTCATTGAACATAACACTTGTATCAGTCCGTGTGTGCCTGTTGACAATAATATTTTCTTAAGGAAGAAAACAGGCAAGAAATTATCTAATCCAGACAAGTCACCCATAACCTCTAGGAAGAAGATGTGAATTTATTTGTATCTGGAGCTTTATATAAAACACTGGGGGTCATAAAATGACTGTTGCACACAATAATAATTACATATTTACTGATCCTGCCCTCGACAGTGTCCAAAGTGATTTTATGTACATTATCTCAGTTTAAGTTTTTAACAGCTGCCTGAGGAGTGCAGGTGAAGAAACCAAGTTCCTAGGTGTGATGGCTAGTAAGTGGCACAGCCTGAACGAGATCTGTAGCCAGATCTTCTAACTCCCAGTCCAGTATTCTCTTCTCCATATCACACAACATTCCTAGTAATTTCTTTGTGGAAACTTTGCATTAATTATAGCCAGGCATATTCAAGTTTGGTAATCACCATGTTCTACCAAAGTTTTCTCCACAGACGTGACATAGGTACACTCTTAACTGGAACCATAGAAGTAGAACTGCAAAGCTCCTTGCCCCCTTCCACCAGTCTGAGTTAAGACCTTATGTGTCCCTATTTTGTTTAGTCATTAGAGGAGAGCCACATGGAAGAGAGTAACTCCGTATTATTAATCGATATGACCAGTTAGTTTCAGTATCCTAGCACTATCTTAAAGAATGGGCCATTGGACAGATTCATTTTAATGGGAAAAAGCCCATCAAAAGGGGGAGAGACAGGTCAGCTTTGAATAAAGAGCGCCAGTCAAAGAGCCTAGGTATCCCGAGGACAATATGGGAACACACAATACCTGGAGTAGGAAAGAATGTGTGACGGGATGAGGGCTGAGGGGAGTGAAGAACATGAGGGGTGGAAAGAAAACGAGTTTAGGAGTTTAAACCATGACTGACCAACTTTGCTTTGGGCTACCTTTGACGGAAAAAAAAAAGTTCTATCTGAAGCAAAACTAATTAAAATGAGTTTGCAAAGATATTGTTTTTAAATAGTACAAAAACAGAAAAGAAGCAAAAAAAAGTCTTAGCTGTCCAATGTACTCCATTACATTATCCAGAGAAGATGGAACTGGTTTTCTAGAAAGTTAATGAGCTACTAAATGGAGGGTGTGAACTGCAAATGATGCCAATCAGGACAAACTTATGGTTACCAAGGGGGAAAGGGGGGGGAGGGATAAATTGGGAGATTGGGATTGGCATATACACACTACTATATATAAAATAGATAGCTAATAAGAACCTACTGTATAGCACAGGGAACTCTACTCAATACTCTGTAATTACATATATGGGAAAAGAATCTAAAAAAGAGTGGATAGGGACTTCTCTGGCGGTCCAGTGGTTAAGACTCTGCGCTTCCAATGCAGGGGGCATGGGTTCGATTCCTGGTCGGGGAACTAAGATCCTGCATGCCGCACAGTGCGGCCAAAAAATAAAAATTAAAATAAATAAACAAAAAGAGTGGATATATGTTTTTTAAAAAATGGGAAACTATGCTGCATGCTATGCCAGCTTTTTCGTTGAATCCCTGAGTTAAATTATGTAAATAGTAAGGAGTTTGTAAGAAAGCACTAAAACCTCAAGGGTTACAAATGATAACAAAAAAAATATTACAGGCAGTGGTTATCTTCTTTAATTCTTTAAGTGTTCCACGGTAGTAACCGGAATTTGATCAATAATTGTTGTAAGTAAAGTAAAAAAGAAACAAGAACTGTTTATTGATATTCATTTAAAGAAACTTTTTTAGAACATTTTGAATAACACGTTTCTACTGTGTAATATTTTAGCTCTGTTCTTGCAATACATATGGAATTCTATTCTGAAATGAAATATATTTACCAGTGAATTAGGAGAGGATGTTAAGATAAGTGGTAACGCTAAACACACTAATCACAAACCTTCTTCTAGTTATCCATCATGTCCAAATGTCTTTGAAATTGGAACCTTTAGAAGACATGCCTTGTTCCCTTTAGTTTCAAACAGAAATAACTTCTGTGAAGTTTGTCATAGGCTGGTTTTCACAAAGAACACCTTCAAGAGCTGGTATAGCATATAGGTTTCTTTTCATCTGCCAATTTCAATTGTTTTGTGGTGGCCATGTGCATTACTGCTGAGAATTCTAAGGCTACTTTCCAGGCTCAGCCAGAAAGAATCCCATGATTAATTTATCCTGTCCATGGTTGAAGGAAAAGGGAAGTGGAACTACAAGTATCAAATATTCGCTACCTCTTCTCTAGAGACTATTTTATCCTCTTAATTTTGATGACTAAAATTTGGGTAGCTTCTGCTAGCGGGTAGTGATAATTTCTGACAGAGTAATGCAGTCTACCCTTTCACTTTCCTTAGGGGTGCATAAGTGAGAGGTGTGAAAGATAAATCATTGCCCAATTATATTAAAAAATGACACAATTTGATACCTAGGTTTCATAATCCTTAAGGAAATATATGACTGGAGCAAGATGAAAAGAAATAGAAAATATATGTACAAGGCAATTTGTCAGTCTTATTAGAATAAGCTACATTGATATGTTTCTTAACTAAATCTTGATTCTTGTTTGGATTTACGGAAATATTCTAAATTCTTTCTCAATGTGATTTTTAGGCTCTGTAAAGTGGCTTCTGGGCCTAGTCATTTATGGGAGCAAAAGCAAGCAGTCTGTAACTTTGATGCTAAAGCTCCACATCCACTGTCTTCCACTGCAGTTATTGAGTACACTGTGGTTTGCTTGACTCTTCACACTGTCCTTAGATGATTACCTCTCATTATTGTGATTTTCAGTAAAATCTTAAACTGCTTTTCCCTATTTCCTCCATTTCTTAGTTTGCCCTGTATGGGTCCTTGAAGCTGAAGTGAGTCTCTTATAGGCAGCATATAGTAGGGTCCTGTTTTGTTAATCCATTAAGGCACTTCATGGTTTTTGAATGGAAAATATAATCCATTTACATTTAAAGTAATTATTGCTAGGCAAGAACTTACTGCTGCAATGTTGTTAATTGTTTTCTGTCTATTTTGCAATTCTTTTGTTCCTTTCTTCCTCTCTTGCTGTCTCCCTTTGTGATTTGATGATTTCCTATAGTGGTACACTTTGATTCTACTCTATCTTGTGTGTATCTACTATAGACTTTTGTTTTGTGGTTACCTTGATGCTGACTTTGAAACATCTCATAAATGTAACAGTCTCTTTTTACCAAATAACAGCTTAACTTTTATTGCATACAAAAGTCTACTCTTTTATTCTCCCCTCACACTTTTATATTTTTGATATCACAACTTGCATCTTTTTATAGTATATCCGTTAACAAATTATTATAGCTATAGCTATTTCTGATACTTTTGTCTTTCAACCTTTACAATAGAGTTAATTGGGTAACAGATCACCATATTAGATTATTCTGAATCTGACTATATATTTGCCTTTACTAGTGTGTTGTTTATTTTCATATATTTTTATGTTACTAGTTAGTGTCCTTTAGTTTCAGCCTGAAGAACTACTTTCAGCATTTCTTTTAAGGCAGGCCTAGTAGAGATAAGTTTCCTCAGTTTCTGTTTGGGAAAATCCTTATGTCACCTTCATTTCTGAAGGACAACTTTGCTGGGTAAAGCATTCTTGGTTGGCAGTTTCTTTCTTTCAGCACTTTGAATAGATCATCCCATTCTCTCCTGGTCTGCAAGGTCTCTGCTGAGAAATCTACTGATAACCTTATGGGGGTTCCCTTGTATAAGAGAATTTCTTTTCTCTTGCTGCTTTTATAATTCTCTGTCTTTGATTTTACATAGTTTTATTATGATGTGTCTTGGAGAAGATCATTTTGGATTGAAATTTTGTGGTGACTTATTAGCTTCACAAACTTAGATGTTCAAATCTCTCCCTAGTTTTGGGAGGGTCTCAGCCATTATTTCTTTAAATAATTTCTTTGTTCCTCTCTTTTTCTAGAACTCCAATGACAGAGGCTGGTGTCTTCTATTCTGCCATCTTGGTGACATCACTCTCCTGGCACTAGTTTTAATTCATACTTGAAGATCTAACTGGACACCATCTTGTCCAGATGGAGCCAAGAAAATTGTTTACAGTCTTCATCTCTACTTTCTTTCTTCAGTATAGATACTTATGTACAATTCGTAGATGCAAATGGGCATTGCTGGTTGAAAGTACTAAGAGACTTTGCAAAATAATTGTGCATACACACTGTTTCTAATCACTCTCCTTTCACTCTCTCCAGAATCTAGTCCAGTTGGACTTTCTCCATCCTTACTCTGCCAAAAATGCTATTGATAACGTTCCCATTGACCTATGCCTTACTAAATACAATGGTTAATTTTTATGTATAATCTTACCCAATCCATCATTCACCTCTTCCAGGAAAAAAAACTGTTTGTTTGTTTTATTGAAGTATAGTTGATTTACAATGTTGTGTTTGTTTCTGGTGTACAGCAGAGTGATTCAGTTTTATATATATATCTTTTTTTCATTATGGGTTATTATAAGATATTGAATATAGTTCCCTGTGCTATACAGTAGGTCCTTGCTATTTATCTATTTTATATATAGTATCTGCTAATCCCAAGCTCCTAATTCATCCCTCGCCTCCCTTTCCCCTTTGGTAACCGTGTTTGTTTTCTATGTCAGAGTCTGTTTCTGTTTTGTATATCATATTTTAGATTCTACATATAAATGATATCACATGATGTTTGTTTTCCTCTGACTGACTTCACATAGTGTGATAATCTCTAGGTCCGTCCATGCTGCTGCAAATGGCATTATTTAATTCTTTTTTATGGCTGAGTAATACTCCAGTGTGTGTGTGTGTGTGTGTGTGTGTGTGTGTGTGTGTGTGTGTACACACATACATATGTATGTGTATACCACATACCACATCTTCTTTATCCATTCCTCTGCTGATGGACACTTAGGTTGCTTCCATGTTTTGGCTATTGTAAATAGTGCTGCTATGAACACTGGGGTGCATGTATCTTTGGGAATTAGAGTTTGCTCCAGATATATGCCCAGGAGTGGAATTTCAGGATCATATGGTAACTCTATTTTAGTTTTTTAAGGAACCTCCATACTGTTCTCCATAGTGGCTGCACCAATTTACATTCCCAGCACCAGTGTAGGAAGGTTCCCTTCTCTCCACACCCTCTCCAGTATTTGTTTCTGGACTTTTTCATGATGGCCATTCTGACTGGTGTGAGGTGGTACCTCACTGTAGTTTTGATTTTCATTTCTCTGATAATTAGCGATGTTGAGCAGCTTTTAATGTGCTTATTAAAATTGTTCTTGTAAACAATTTTCTGTAAAATTGTTCTGTAAAAAATTGTTTTTTACTTCGTTTCTGACACCACATCCTATTTCACTGACCACTCATCTCCAGTTCCCTTTGCTAGTTCTTCCTTGTGGCAGAGACTGGCTAGATGTTTATTAAACACATTTCCTTTACTTCCTTGGCACACACTTCCAGTACATTTCCAAGCCCCCCCCCAACACCCAGTTCATTGTAGCTACGAGACTGCTAATGGAAAGGGAGTACAACTTATGTGTTCGTATTTCAAACCTGGCCCATAAAGTTCTCCCACTCACAGTCCTCCAAATTCATTCTTCTTCTACCAGCCTGATGAAACATGATGACGTTTAATGCTGTAATTGTGACCACCTGGGAAGCCAGGTAATTAAGGATAGTGGAAACACGAGTTAGGGCACTGCAGAAAAGTGCCCTCCCTTCATCAGTAGCACTCCTTCTGGAATTTACTTAAGAAAGATATAAACATCTGTTTTCTTAAGACATTTAACAATTGCTTGTTAGAACAACTAATGTTTACTAACTAATATGTGCTTCGTTTCTCTGACCTCTTAATGTTACACTGCCCCAAGCACTAGTCCATGCATCTCTTATCTTTTCTATATATATTTTTCTCCTTTGATGATCTCACCCAGAATATATGCTAATGATTCAGAAGTTTACATCTCTAACCTAGACCTCTCCCCTAAACTTATACATATATAAACAATTGTTTACCTGACATCTCTATTTGAATTTAATACTTAATATGTCCAAAACTGAACCCATGGTCATCCCCCCAAAACTTGTTCCTTACACACTTCCCCATCTCAGTTGTTGGCCACTGCATCCTTCTACTCACAAGGCCAAAACCTTTGGATTTCTCCTTGACCCATCTCTTTCTTAACAGCCTCACATTAAATTTGTTGGAAAATTCTCATGTTTCTGCCTTCAAAATATACCCACAATTCAAGCACTTCTCACCACCTCCATCACTACTACCTTAGCTTCAAAATCATCATCTCTCACCTGGCTTATAGCAGTATGTTCCTAATTGGTCTCACAGCTTCCTCTTTTACTTCCCTTTAGTTTATTCATCACACAACAGGGTGATCCTCTTAAAATATAAATTATATAGTATCACTCCCTTGCTTAGAAACCTCCAGTACCCTATCATCTCATCCATGTTAAAGGCCAATATCCTCACAGTGGCCTATAAGTCTACTTAATCTGACCTTTGATCTTTTTTCCTATATTGCCTGCCTTGCCTGCTCTTCTACAACCACATTGACCTCCTCACTGTTCCCGGAACATACCAGCCACACTCGTACTTCAAGCCCCTTGGTGCTTCCTATTCTCATTGCCTAAATTTCATTCCCAAGATATCAGAACAGTTAATCTCCTCAGCTCCTTTAGGTCTTTACTCAAATGCATCCTTCTCAGTTAGGTCAGTCCTCACCACCCTAGGTAAAAATGTAAACACCCCAACTCACTCTACACATACTCTCTGATTTATTTTGCTCCGTATCACTAATCACCAACTAATGTACTATATATTTTACTTACTACTTATTTTGTTATGTTCCACAAGCTAGAAAGTAAACTCCATGAGAAGAGGACGCTTTTTCAGTGCTATACTCCCGGCACCAAGCACAAGCACATAGGAGGTTCACAATAAATGTGAGCTAACTGGGTGCATTTTACCTCACTGCTCTCTTCAGTTCTTTTGATTGGAATTGAGCAGATCTTCCTCCACTATCCACAGATCCTTGTAGCAAATGGCAAGGGAAGAAACCATCCCCCAACAGTGCCAGCTGACTGATTCCATGGCAGATATGAATCCTCCAGCCACTCACCAAGGTGCCTTAAAACAGCTAATTCCCATGCCACTGGAGTTGTTACCCATCACATAGCTGCATTATTGTGCTACTCAGGTTGATGGCTGAAAGCTCTGTCCCCAGGGTCCCTTGGCCTGGCAGAATCCATCTCCACTGACTTCTATTCAATATCCTGCCAGCTATTTGAGCTTCCGTTACTATAGTAGAGGCTGATAAATAACTATTATCTCCTTGGCATCACAGGGATTTTTTTTCCTTCCTTCCTTCCTTCCTGAGATGCACCTGATTTGTTTTTATAGCAAATTCTTGGGAGGGAGGACATTCTCTGCTTTCTTTAATTGTTCTCACTTTCATTACCTCTATCTCTGTTGTGCTGAAATCTGTAAGTCGCTTGTCTGCATCTACTTCCAGAGATTTGATCACTTTCTCTCTGCTTGTGGTCTGCTTTGCCCTAGAGCTATGGGCCATCAGCACATATTATCACTTCCTTGAGTGTAAATAATTTGAGTAAATTATAAAACAGAATAACTTTATGATATTTAGGATGATCACATGTTAGAGTTGTAAGTACATTTAGAGAAGTCACCTTTTCCAACACATTCAGTTTCCAGATGGGGAAACAGTCCCAGAGAATCTGACTGACAGTAGTTACTTAGCATTTGCAAAGTGCTTTCACAAATATCTCCATGGAGCAATAATTATTCCCATTTTACATGTAAGAAAACTGGAAACTGGGGCTCTGAAAGGTTGAGTTCCAAATAACACACACACAGCACAGGCAGGACTATGTGCTATCCTATGCTCTTCCAATTATACCCTGCTGCTTCCTACACATACCTCAGAAAAAAAAGTGCTAAGCTCCTAACTTTGTGGGATGTAAAGGGGGATAAAGAAGAGTTGTACAGGGAACACGTTGACCCACAGTTAAACTGATTATTCTTGGCAAGAACAGTCTACTTCTATATCTTTGTCACTGCTCTTCTGACAGCTGGTGAAGTGCTGTTAAGTTGCTGAGGGCACAGATGACACAAAGCTTCATTTAGACTCAAACTAGCACGGGTGAGTCCACTGGTCCTTAAAGGAGACCTTATCCCCATGCAGCTTCAGCACTGCCACTTGGCAGACGAAAGTAATTGCCAAGGCCATGCTTAGTAAGCCTTTGTGGGTAAGTAACAAACATTAGACTAGTTGTCTCTACTCTCTGAATTCTTAGGTCAAAAGGAATACACCATATTCCCTCACTTAAATTTTCCTTCTTTTTCTCAGCTGTTTTACTGTTAATACTAAGAGGCAGCAAGTTTAAGTTGTAAAGTATGTCTGTACGGGCCTGTGTGTTCCACTAATGACGGTAAACTGGCATAGCTTGAGTTCAGGTATAAAGTCTTCCCAGCCAGTATGTTATTCTTCTCATGGCAAAACCCTCCTTCAGCAGAGAGGCTTCAACAACTTGCTAAGAATACCTGAAGTGCTGTCAACAGTGGTTAAGGTCTCTACAGACCTCTATTCAGCCAAGTAGATGTAATGCAACACAATTTCCTTTTTTCACTTATTCTTATCTAGATTCTAGAAGTTCCAGATACCTTTTGGGGACATATGAAAGGTACTATTGTTCAACTGTATATTTATTCAAGGTGCAATATTTGGCCTGGGATATGGAAATCAAGCAATTATCTTACACAGTTATACAAATTCTATATTTTGCCTTTCCAAGCAATGCCTTTGGCTTATTCATCATTTTCATCTGCGGACAAATGTAATCAACACACAACATCTTATCTAGAGGCAGTGGGCTAGAGGGAGACAACAAGACTTGAGTACTAGCTCTGCCTTATACTAAGCTGTTTCATACTCAGTTGTACCTCAGGAACTTTGTATAATGAGACTAATACCCCCCCAAAGTGTGTAGCTGTACCATATTTAACCAAACATAAGGTATCTTTTATTTAATTAGCATTTTTTCTAAATTAAAAACATAAATAGAAATAACCACAAAGATGAACTGACTTATTATTCTTCCCTTCTGAAGCAATGACTAACAATAGATCTTCAGCCAAAAATATAGCTATCATGCTGGTTGCAGCACTTTGGGGGATAGGAAAAGTCAGGGCCACAGGAACCAGAAAGCTTGGGTAACTATCATCACAGAAAATTTCCAAGAAGGAAATGAGGACTGTTCAGGTATGCATCATATATTCAGCTATCGATTTGTGAAAACAACTTTCTAACAGGCCTTCCTGCCCCACCATTCCATTCTCCACACTATTACTGGAGCAATCATTTAAAAACGCAACCACAAAAACATATAGATTACTGTCACTCCCTTGCTTGAATCTTAAACTGTTCAGTGGACTCATACTGCATTTTGGATTTGGATAAAGTCCAAATTTCTTAATATGACCTAAATAAACCTGCATGATCTAAAACCTGACTGATTTTCCAGCCTCAACTAATACCTTTCCCCAACAACACTAAATATATTAAAACTTCTGCTTGCATACATTGTCCTCTCTGCTTGAAACAGTCTTCCCGGTGAGCATCCACCCCTCCATGCCCTCCCCACCTACACACTCATCCTATTTCTCCCTTTACCTTGATAGTTAATATACTCATCCTTCAAGTCTCAGCTTAGATGTTCAAAACTCTCTAGACTATGTTAGGTAGCCCTATAATATATTCTCATGACAGCCTGTAAATTCCATATCACAATGTATTACAACTGCTTGATTTAAATTTTTAGTCTACTTTGCTGGACTATGAGCTCCTTAAAGGCAGGGAATGTTTTTCATTCACTATTATAAGCAGTTTAACATAGTAGCTATCAGTGCAAACTCTGAAATAACTGCCTGGCTCCACCACTTTGACCTTGGGCAGATTAATTGACCTGTCAGTGTCTCAGTTTTCTCATTTATAAAGTGAGATAATAATAAAATAGCTATCTCAAATGGTTGCTGAGATGATTACGATTTAATACATGCAATGTACTTACAACGGTGCTAGGTACATAGTAAGTGCTCAATACACATGAATTGCTATTTGTTTTTATCCACAGTGCCTAACACGATGCCTGGCACATAGCACATGCTCAATAAATGGCTAATGAATGAGTGAATAAGGAGTAGAATCCGGTAGGTCTTATTGCCAACCAGCAGGCTCTGTGAGTGTCAGACACAACCTATCCTTCTCATAATTGAATTCTTAATGCCTAACACAGTTTCAAGATCATGTTCTGCTTCAGTCCCTATGAAGGACGTGAACTCATGAGATGAAGAACTCTGAATTGGTGTATATGTTTATTATAGTTACTTAAAATTCCATTCAAAACTTCAACAAACAAATTTCCAAACTCAAACAGAAATGTAGAACCCAAATCTTTCCCCGTGAATCGTTGTACTAGACATTTTATTATCGTTAGGGATGGACTCACATTATAGTTGGTTCTCAGTGAAATTAACCAGCAGTTATACTCATACAAAAATAAAAGGGAAGGAAAAAAAAAAAGAGAAGCCCTCACAAAATTCTTTTCTACCTTTAGAAACATGAAAGCCATTACTGTCAAAGTGCTGCTTTTAAGAGAATACCCCCACTAATTAGTACAAGTTGACCATTATGGAAAATGGCCTTGAAAATTGGATTTGACCTTCCTAGCTGAGCCAGTAGTGCTCAGAGGAGGAGTGAGCAGCACTGTTCTTGCCTGCACAGGCCTGCATGGGAAAGATGCACAATCCTTGACACAGCCTAGTAGGGTTTGCATCCTAGTCCTACAACTTTTTAACCCCGAAATCCTAAGCAAGTTATTTGACTTCTCTGTGCCTCTGTGGTTTCATCTGCAAAATGGTAATGAGATTAACATCACACTACACAATTTCTGTAAGTATTAAATATGATCACGTATATAGAGTGCATAGCATAGTGCCTGGCACATAGAAATGGTAGACATTTTTATCATTATGGGCTTTAACCCTTGACACCTCAATTTGTTGGCTGGATCATCTGAGCAGGACCACAGTAGTCATTTCCCAATGTAAACAGTACCTTGGTGACCTTTTGCAGGAGAGTCTGTATAAGTAGCACAGAGTCTCTTACAATCACCAGATCTGAGTAGAATATTAGAGCCTTGGCTCTTCAACTTTATAGCTCTGTGAGCTTGGCCAAATTACTTATAACCTCTTTGTGCCTTAGTTTCCTCTTGCATAAAATGGAAACAGTAGTAGTATCTAGCTCACGGGGTTTTTGTGAGGATTAAATGTAATTGTTTATTATAGCCCTTAATAAGAAACCCAACACATTGTGCAAACTTAACAACTGTTAGGAATGATAATGACATAAAAGGCTCATCCCTAGCCCTTGAAATCTACTTGATATTTCTTTGTTATAATGAATTAAAGATTCATATGAAATTATAACTATAATCTTTAGAAGAAGAATGTTCTGAGTGCAAAAATGCTGCTCCATTTATTAAGCACCTATTATATCCACAGTACTCTTCTAGGTGCTTTATAGACATTACTTTCACCTTCAGAGCAATGCAATGTGGTGAACAGGATTATTCCCATTTTAAAAAATACATCAACTGAGATCAAGATGGCAGAATAGGAGGACGTGGAGCTCATCTCCTCCCACAAATACATCAAAAATACATCTACACATGGAACACTTCTCACAGAATACCTACTGAACACTAGCAGAAGGTCTCATATGACAAAAATTCAAGAAAGATCATCACGTAACCAGGTAGGATGAAAAAAAAAAAAAAAAAAACAGGAAGAGGGATGGGACCTGTGCCCCTGGGAGGGAGCTGTGAAAAAGGAAAGGTTCCCTCGCCCAGGGAACCCCCTTCACTGGCTGGGAGATCAGCCAGGACAGAAAGGGAGATTCAGAGGCTCCGAGGAGAGCGCAGCAGCTGGATTGCAGCAGGCAAAACAGAGAGAGACCAGTACAGATTGTCCTGGCCAAACTCCTGTGCTCCCCAGCCCAAGATGAGCATCTGCTAGTGCACGCAGGGGCTGGATGCTGAAACTCTGGCTTCAGAGGACAGAGCCTGGGAGAGGACTGGGGTTGGAAGTGCGGAGACAGCCTGAAGGGGCTGGAGTGTGGTCCAAGCCACAACCGAGGGTGTGCAGGAAGGAGCCTGGGTCTGCCATTGAAGCCTCATTGTTAAGGTGTGCATTTGAAGGGAGGGGCGGGGCCTGCCACAGCAGCCTCATTCTCAGCCTGCTCACAGCAAGCGCAGTTCAACCTCTAAGAGCTCTGGGAGCCTGCAAGCACTAGAGTGTTGCCCACACACGGAGGTGGGGCGGAAATCCCTGCTGATCCCCGGAGGCTGCATGACTTCAGAAGCAGGATTAAAAGCTGAGCCATGTCCCAGCCGCTGTGTGATCTGAGAATTTATACACTGCAGGAGGCTCTGTAAACTCGGTGTCTGCAGGATATCCAAGTGCATTACTGGTGTTTCCATGGCTGGGGCAGGAAGATGACACAAATAAATGGAAAGATATACTGTGCTCCTGGATGTGAAGAATCAATATCGTTAAAATGGCCATACTACCCAAAGCAATCTACAGATTTAATGTGATCCCTATCAAATTACCCATGACATTTTTCACAGTAGCAGAACAAATTATCCTAAAATTTATATGGAACCATGAAAGACCCAGAATTGCAAAAGCAATCCTGAGGAGAAAGTGTAATACAAAGCTGGAGGCACAACCCTCCCAGACTTCAGACAATACTACAAAGCTACAGTAATCAATACAGCATGGTACTGGCACAAAAACAGACATATGGATCAATGAAACAGAATAGAGACCCCAGAAATAAACCCACACACCTACGGTCAATTAATCTTCCACAAAGGAGACAACATTATACAATGGAGAAAAGACAGTCTCTTCAGCAAGTGGTGTTGGGAAAGCTGGACAGCCACATGTAAATCAAGGAAGTTAGAACACACCCTCTCACCATACACAAAGATAAACTCAAAATTGCTTAAAGACATAAAATATAAGACATGACACCATAAAACTCCTAGAAGAGTACAAAGGCAAAACATTCCCTGACATAAATCACAGCAATGTTTCCTTAGGTCAGTCTCCCAAGGCAACAGGAATAAAAGCAAAAATAAACAAATGGGACCTAATCAAACATATAAGCTTTTGCACAGCAAAGGAAACAATCAAAAACAAAAGACAACCTACAGACCAGGAGAAAATATTTGCAAACAATATGATGGACAAGGGCTTAATTCCCAAAATATACAAACAGCTCATACAACTCAGTAACAAAAAAAACAAACAACTCAATCAAAAAATGGGCAGAAGACCTAAATAGACATTTCTCCAAAGAAGACATACAGATGGCCAACAGGCACATGAAAAGATGTTCAACATCGCTAATTACTAGCGAAATGCAAATCAAAATTACAGTGACGTACCACCTCACACTGGTCAGAATGGCCATCATTAAAAAGTGAGGTGGATGGACCTAGAGTCTGTCATACACAGTGAAGTAAGTCAGAAAGAGAAAGACAAATACCGTATGCTGACACACGTATATGGAATCTAAGAAAAAAAAAAGGTCATGAAGAACCTAGGGGTAAGATGGGAATAAAGACACAGACCTACTAGAGAATGGACTTGAGGATATGGGGAGGGGGAAGGGTAAGCTGTGACAAAGTGAGAGAGTGGCATGGACATATATACACTACGAAACGTAACACAGATAGCTAGTGGGAAGCAGCCGCATAGCACAGGGAGATCAGCTCGGTGCTTTGTGACCACCTAGAGGGGTGGGATAGGGAGGGTGGGAGGGAGGGAGACCCAAGAGGGAAGAGATATGGGAACATATGTATGTGTATAACTGATTCACTTTGTTATAAAGCAGAAAGTAATACACCATTGTAAAGCAATTATACTCCAATAAAGATGTTTTAAAAAGTCTACAAATAATAAATGCTCAAGAGGGTATGGAAAAAAGGGAACCCTCCTACACTATTGGTGGGAATGTAAATTGGTACAGCCACTATGGAGAACAGCATGGAGGTTCCTGAAAAAACTAAAAAGAGAGTTACCATTTGATCCTAAAATCCCACTCCTGGGCATATATCTGGAGCAAACTCTAATTCCCAAAGATACATGCACCCCAATATTTATAGGAGCACAATTTACAATAGCCAAGACATGGAAAAAACCTAAATGTCCATCAACAGAGGAATGGATAAAGAAGATGTGGTGTATATATACACAATGGAATATTACTCAGCCGTAAGAAAGAATGAAATAATGCCATTTGCAGCAACATGGATGGGCCTAGAGATTATCACACTAAGTGAAGTCAGTCAGACAGAGGAAAACAAATATCATGTGGTATCACTTATATGCAGAATCTAAAATATGATGTAAATGGACTTATTTAATGGACTTATTAATGGACTTTAATGGACTTATTATTTATACATTAAATAAATGGACTTACTTAATGTAAATGGACAAAACGGAAACAGACTCAGACACAGAAAACAAACTTAGGGTTACCAAAGGGGAAAGGGGGTTGGGGAGGGATAAACTAGGAGTTTGGGATTAGCAGATAAAAACTACTATATATAAAATAGAAAAATAGCAAGGACCTACAGTGTAGCACAGGGAAATATATTCAATAATGTGTAATAAACCATTATGAAAAAGTATATATATATAAATATATATATATATATCAATCACTTTGTGGTACACTAGAAACAAACACAACATTGTAAACCGAGTATACTTCAATTTCTTTTAAAGCTGAGGAAAAAAAAACCCACACCAACTAAGATAGTTAAAGAAAGTTATCCAGGACCACACATCTAAGAAATAGACTAAGAGAAAGGCAGAACTGTGATCTGAGCCCAGGTCTGTCTGACACCAAAGCCTAAATTCTTTTCACTACATCTTTAATCTGTCATTATGAATTTGTTTACTAGATTAGCTAGCTGTCATCAGTAAGAGAGAGGGCCTCCGAGGATTAGACAGAGGACAAGAAAGTTCAAGAAGGAAGGAGAACAAAAGAAAACAGCTCAAACATGGCTTGGCCTCAGGCCAGTCCTCTCAAAGGCTCTAGTCTCTGGCTCTTCGTCTAGTCATTTCAAGGTACACTGGTTTTGCCTGCGCTTTTTACCCTAGGTATATATTGATTTCCCAACCTATAAAAACTTACTCTAATCTCAATATTTTAATTTCCATAGCACTATGTGAAATGTTGATTTCTTCTTTGCTCTGCCCTGCTTTTTTTAAAAAAATTCATATAGACCTTCCTTTCACCTTTTTATTACATAGCATTTTCCGTTTCTCCCCCTATTGACCTGACTCTCTCCCAATGTTTGCACTGCTGGTGATAACTGCACATCTGTATCTAGTAATATTAGGGGGAAAAAACCCCAGCATCACACAGGGGCAGAGGGCACTATTTAAACACAGCTCATGGACAATCTGTTTCTGTTTTGTTTTGCTACTATTTCATCTGTTTTTCCATCAGCACTATTACCACTGAGGAAGTTATTTCATTTACATTTCCTTTTTGTCCACTGGAGTTCAAGGTCCAGTTCTCCCTCCTTGCATTCTAGACATGTAGGCTGATTTGTGACATCATGGTTGTAGCCAGACAGAAAACTGCAAAGTTATCTATACTAAATAGATCTACAATAGAGAAGGTGTCAGAGCAAGGAAGTGACTCAGGAATGCAGCATCAAGGAAACCTAAGTACTTCTGAAAATTCTAGAGCTCTAGAAATTGGATAGCCGACTTGCTGAGGTACTTAGGATTACCTCTAGCATGTTTGAGAATCTCTGAAAATTCACACCAAATAATGATGTGCTATTCTAAAGCACCTCCAGGAGAGAAGAAAACAAGACAGTCACATTTTATGTCTGCTCAATTGTAGCTCTTGTCATACAGCCAAATCTTTCTTACACCACTCTAGCAGCCCTCCCTAATAGCCCCCAATGCACTTCTATTTAAAGTACAATTCAGACAAAGAAGAGGGTTCTGTTTATTTTTTGATCTTCAAATTTCTCCTTCCTCACCCATAGATCCCAATTGGTTAAGCTGAGTTAACAAGTAGGGAGATTAAAGAGACTAGGTGAGTGAACTGCTTTCAAATCTTGAGGAAAGTAGTCAGTCAGCCTGAGCATTTGCAATCTGGTATATCTAGATGCATAGCTATTCTAGATCAAGGTAGGACTTGAGAAAGAATCAATAAGGAAGACAAAGTTATTAAGAGATGCACTCATTGGGGTCCTGTTTACATTTCTATTACCAAATGTAATGATATGTTCCTTTGAATTTATGCACCCTTTCCTTTATTACAGCTAGTCATGACTATCATTTTTAAAAGTATGGATTTTACTAACACAAGTGAATTGCATACTTCCATTTCCTGAGGAACATCTAACCTTAATCAATATTTTCACAGAATAATAGACCTGAAGAAGGTAGATAGTATATAAGTCAAGTCTGTAGAAGTAGTTATTCTCCACAAAAGAACTGTAAACAGGACCCTAATTGACCCTAAATTTGCTAGTAGTTGTCCCCTATTTCTGGACATTAGTCAAGTTCACTTTTAGCCAAGACAGCTTTTTAATGAAAACCACCAGATTAAAAGTCAAACACATCTTTCCGGCTGACTCAGCAGCCAACTCTTTTCAAGGACACAGCTAATCTCTTCTCTAGTATAAATTGAAAACTTGCCACCACACTTCCTCCACTGCCTTTCCACATCCATGCCCCAGCCTTTTGCTTTCCTCTCCCCATGCCAGAGCTAAATCCATTTTTTTTTGCCAACTTCACAGCCCTACTCTGAATCATGAAGATGAGGAGAAATGTTCCTACTGAGAGACCATGGCCAATGCTTTTTTGCCTCTGCCTGCAAGGAAGTTTCCAGAGGAAGCAGAGTTGCTCCTGGAATTTAAAAAAAAGAGTCCAATGTGTATTGTTAGTCTAGAGGTACCTAAGTGTGACCTCTGTTTTCCTTTATTCCACATTACCATCTCCATATCCAACCAAATGAAATTTAGTTCAATTTGTCAGTCTGCTAAGATGATGGAAACTCATATATTATGAAATGGCGGCTGCAAAAGTATTAAAGAAACATGAGCAAACAGTTTATATCCCTTCTATAGAGATTTCCCAAAAACAGAGAATTAATCTGTATACTTATATTCTTTATATGTTTTACCTTTTAATTTAAACTTTAAGCAATTTAAGTATTTTATTTCCCCTCCATGATCCATTCTTCAATGCTCTTTCTCACTAGATGCAGAGTGCAAGTGAGGCTGCCACTGCTATTGCAACATATCCTGATTTAGAGATGTGAAGTAGCTTTTCCATCCAGCTATGCCTAGGCCAGCTTGAAACTTATTGGTACCACTATTCAATAGTTACGTGATACGAGTGTAAGGGATCCCAGTCCTCAAACTCTTAATCAGCCTTCAAAATCCATTTTAAAAGATTCTTTAATGATACTATCGTTTCAACTTTTCTATAAACCTAAAACATTTCAAATTAAAAGATTAAAAACAAAAGAAAAAATGGACTAGAATAGCTTTATTGCATTCTAGATGTTAGTCTAAATTGTATGGGAAAGCAGTTTTACTTATTATGGTCCAGACTGATGAGCAGAAACAGAGGGTGGGAGCGGACTCTGGTAAGTAACTGCAGCATGCGGTGCAGAGGCAGTGGATAAGTGGGGTGGCAAGGTAACAGGTGTCCATATAAATGATCATCAGGTATCAAGGGGAGCAAGAATTCTCTGTTTGGGACTCATGGAGCGGGTTTGCCAGATATCAGACAAAAGAAAAGAGTAAGACACAGGTAGATTCTATGACTATTAATAAGCAGTCTGTATGTTACTAGCATCAACTTAGGGCCTTGTGTTAGTTTTTTATCACTGCTATAACAAAGTACCACAAACGCTGCTTAAAACAACAACCATTTATTACCTGACTGTTCTCTAGGACAAGAGGCCAGGTAGGCTTGGTTGGGCATTTTGCATAGGCCAAAATGGTGCTGGCCAATGACTTTTCTAGAGGCTCTAGAGGGGAATCTACTTCCAGAATCTTCCAGATTGTTGGCAGAACTCAGTTCTATGCAGCTATAGGACTGAGTTCTGATTTCCTTACTGGTTCTCAGCTGGGGGTCGTTCTCAGTTTGTCCATCCATACTCCCTGGCCCATGGCTCCTTTCATCTTCAAAGCCAGCAGTGGTGCAGTGTGTAGAAAAGTTCTTATGCTTCATATATTTCTGACTTCCCTTTCTGCCTTCTTCCTCTGCTTTTAAGGGCTCATGTGATTACACTGTCCCATTCCACCTACTCCCAGATAATCCAGGATAATTTCCCTATTTTAAAATCAACTGATTGATAAATTAACTATGGCAAAGTCCATTTGGCCATATAAGGTAACACGTAAGATATATACACATTCTTGGGGATTATTGAGTGGAATCTTCTTGGAGGCAACAACAGGCTTCCAGCTTAGTTGCATCCTAAAGTCAGGTACTGTGCAGTCTCTGTCAGCATCAACCCTTCACCCTCACTAACACCTCACACACATGATCTTAATGTATCAGAAGTAAATGCAACCAACAGAACTCTGCCACACTCCATTTCCCATAATGCCACTGTATTCAGGAGGCAAACACCGAACATCAATTAAGCAAATTATCTTAAAGCATCCAAATTATGAAAGACTCTAAGAATGTATTTAACTGTAAATGACTCTATCAATAGTTTCTTTTTCATACTACTCTTGAAACAATGCTTATGGTGGGTGTGGAAAAGGACGCTTTCAAATAAAGCCTCTGTAGTGTTCCCCAAACTAGGAACGGTCTTTGAGCTAAAGCCCTGTGCCATCAAAGGTGTGGGAGGGAGATATACATTGTTTAGCATTTCCCATAAACCACAAGTAACTACCTTCTTTACAGGAAAATTCAAAGCTCAGGAGCTCACCCTGGAAGAGGACTAGGCTCTAAAATCCATTTGTCAAAAGAAACAAGCAAAAAAGCTCAGTCTAGCACTCTGAAATACCTCTGTAATTGATTTTTTCCTCTAGTTTTTATGAACTGACTATAGAATCTGACTACAAGGCCAGCCTACCGACAGAATAAAAAAAGTATTATAAACCATACACAAAACATAAGAAATCATAGCACTGTCCCCTCCAGGGATGTTCCAAAATCTAATCCCAACGAACGATATCTGATCCACGAAGCTCAGCCATACAATTTCTGCATTTTGAAATGTAAATTGATTCAGTGAACCATTTAAATTTACTTTAACTGATTATTAATATTGCAATAAAGGGCTTAAGAATATGAAATTAAAAATTTTTTAATTCTCCCGTAGAGCGGCAATGTGTTCATTTGCAAGGATTTTCCTATCAACGCCAATTGGCCTGTCCATGTGTATTTGATTATTAAGTAACGTGGTTTGTCAGGGGAAAGGGGCTTCATTACCATTGCAAATCATTCATTTGCAGGAAAACATTGGCTGCTCCATTTCCACAGCTGTTTTGTCTTAAATACCTACCCATTAATGCTCTGTATCTTGGCAGACATGTTTACTTAACTCAAGGAAACAATAGTTGTCTTAGAGGATTAAGGAGTATTTTCTTGGCTGTCATGGGAGTATTATTTTTTCCCTCTGTGTGTGTGATTTTCATTCACTCTTCAGTTTCCTCTATGTTGCTTTCTTTAACCCTAAATTCAGAAATGACTGTTTGATGTGCTATATGCCATTTTACTCATAGTTAATATTTTTTCTCCCCCTAACACTTTCTGAACCTTCACATGTAAAGACAATGAATTTGCTATGCTTGTACTCTATAAATAGAGATGGTAAATCTTAATTATACTTTCAAATTGCAGTGTCTGTTTCCAGCTGTGCATATGAATGTTTCTGATCAGGATGTATGTTCCAGTATGTTTATTTTTAATCCCCAATTATATCCCTCACAAGCCAAAACCAAATGTGAAATGATCAACTTTTATTTGCAGACACGTGTCAACTGCTTGTTAATAGTTCCATTCTTGAACCTTTCTTGATATAGCTCTCGGAGAGTTTCCCCTTGCCTGTAGTCTGAGGGAACACATAGCCTGAAAGTTTTCTCACTGAAAGGTGGGTGTGCCTACTGTACTTCCCAAAGCTTACCAAGTGAGGTGCCTCAGCCTTGGCAGATGTGGGGTGTCTCCATATACTTCTCTGGAGCTTCTCTCGAGAGTCATGATAGATTTTGAGAAAGCTGCACTATTTAAGGAGATTTAGATTTGCAAAGTGAGCCAGATGCACTCCCTTAGGCTATTAGTAAGATTATCAGTAGATGGGTTACAACATGGATTTAAAACATCTTCTAATGTGGCTTCAAACTAATTAAAGGAAAAAAATAACAAAAAATAAAACCCTACAATATAGCATCCAATGGAATAGTATGCTTAAAATCCACCCACGGTATTAGCTTATTTATTTCCTATTCTTCTCTAACTAGTCACCCAGAGGCTAGGACCTACTTTTTTTTCTCCACCCTGTATGCTACTTTGACTAAAGAAAGTGCATTTTGGATAATTAGGTAATCCAAGGCTTTCAGCATTCTTGGGAAGACTTACAGAAGATAATAACTGGAACATGTAAGGCTTTACGAATGGTCTCACAGAGAGCGTAGGGAGCCAAAAGAAACGAAGTAGTGGGTTTCACACTGAAAGACCAGTAAGCAAAGATGGGGCAAGTATTTATGATTATAAAGGGTATGGCCTTAGAGATTACCTATTGCCAGTATTATCTACACATGATGTTAAGACTACTAGGCCTTATTTGTGGACACACTGGGTAATTTATAAGAACTATTAGATAGCCTTTTCGCTAAATCAATACCAACGCAAGAGTTTTTAGTTGCAAATGTATATTGATGTTTTTTGATGAGAAGGGGGAAGTGTTAGTTGGTTAGTGGATGGTTGTGAGTAGAGGCTTCTCAACACTGAAGAGTTAAAAGCAATCCCAGCACCGAAGTTAAGTTTACATAGATACAATAGTTATTACTCGCTTACATTAATAAATCTCTTTTCTCTTTGACAAATCCATGTCCCTTCTAAGATCTGAATTTGTCCTTATAAAATCATAGTCATATTATAAAAAAGCATGTCAAATTTCCAGATATTGAACTTTATTTCTTTTGAAAATCCAAGATTTTGAGTATGCAAGAATGATACTTACTGAAAGTAATGCTTACATGGCAGTTCAAAAATGCTTCAGAGTCTAAGGGATGACGGAGATATGGTCAGTGATTTGTGTTCAAATCTAACTATAGCTTTCTAATAGACACTTAAAATTTAACATTTCCAAAACTGAACACTTGATTCCCCTTCTTTCCAAATAAAACCCCCCCAATATTCAGTATCCCCCATATAAGTGAAGTGGCATCATTACCTCAAGCAAAGCCTAGACTTTATTATTGATTTCACTCACCATTTAACTCATCACCAAGTCCTGCCTACTCTACTCCAGAAGATAAATTGAGTCTGACCGTTTGTCTTGATGTCTACCATCCAGTTCAAGCCACCATCATTTCTCACTTGGACTACTGCAACTGAATCCTAAATGTTCTCTCTGTTTCCATGTTTTGCTCCCTATATTCTAATCTCTATAGAATAAAAAGTAATATTTTAAAAATTCAATTCACATAGCACTCTTCTACTCAAAACGCACCAAATGGCTTCCAGTTGCCACTGTACATAGAATAAAAAGAAACTTCATATTACTTAAGGCCTACAGACCTAATTTCTGCCTACTGCTTTTACCTCATTTTGTAACACTCTCCTTCATTCACTACACTGCAACTACAACGGCCTTCTTTACATTTTCAAATGCCCATGCATATTACAACTGTATAGCCTTTGCACATTTCCTTCCCACTGTCTGTAATCTTCCACCTCATATTTTCACAGAGCTGGTTCCTTCTTGCCATTCCAGTCCGAGATTAAATATCACCTTCTCATATAAACCTACTCTGACCATTCAATCTAAAGTAGCTCCTTCCTTTTTCCTATTAAATCCATTAACATATTTTTTTCTGCCTGCTAAAGAACAAAGGACATTCTCTCTCTGGTTAGCTGATATATCCCCCGAGTCTAAACTATTGTCGGGCACACGGTAGGTACTCAAATATTTGTTGAACAAACACATACACTTTTGATTTAGTTCAATGCCATTATCATTTATTTTATTTACTTGTTTTTGTTATTGCTTTGCTTTCTTTTTTCAAATCACACTAAGACAGTCAAACTCATTTTTTTTTTAAAGTTCTTGTTTTCCCTTCAGGCCTATATACCTGGAACGGCTATATAATCTGGTGTGTGGAAGAGGTAAGTAGTTGAGAAAGATGTCCATATAAACACAGATAATATGTATTCTCCAAATGTAGCTACTTTTTTGTAATCTTTCTCAAAGATTTTCTCCTTTCATTGAGAACATGATTTTGCCTTGATCACTTTCAGCTGGTGATTTCATTTATGTGTGGAAATTCATTCCATTACAAACTCAGATTGTCCCTTCTAAGCCTGATTTAGAGTTTGGTGTTTCTGTAGAGATTAGAACCTTTAAGTAAAATGAATCATCTTAATATATGTGAGGACAAATTACCAACACCAGTATTAGGTAAGTAACAACTGTTTAACCTAAAGAAAGTTTTCTTTTTTGTAACTCAGTTTCCCCATCTGGAAATGGAGTTAGACTAGATGAACTCTAAGATCCCATCTTTCTTCATCATTCTTTGCTATTACAAAGGCCTTCCCAGCCCCTGTGCAGTCTTTTATGTAAAATAGGTGTTCTGCTAATAATGAAAAAAAGGCAATGGCAGCAGTGGCTCAGCTAAGTAACTGCTTGTTAACATATATGCAGAAAGATTGTTGGATAGAATAAAGAGAAATTTTTCCAAACAAGTAGAGAAAAGATTCAACAAATGGTGTTGAAACAACTGGGTAGCCACCTGGAAGTAAGTTAAAGTTGGATCCCTGCTTCATATCCCATCAAAAAATAAATTCCAGGGACTTCCCTGGTGGAAGAGTGGTTAAGAATCCGCCTGCCAATGCAGGAGACACAGGTTCGAGCCCTGGTCCGGGAAAGATCCCACATGCCACAGAACTAAGCCCGTGCGCCACAACTACTGAGCCTGCACTCTAGTGCCCATGCGCTGCAACTACCGAGCCCACGCACTGCAACTACTGAAGTCCACGTGCCTAGAGCCCGTTCTCCACAAGAGAAGCCACCACAATGAGAAGCCCACACACCGCAACGAAGAGTAGCCCCCACTCGCTGCAACTAGAGAAAGCCCGTGAGCAGCAACGAAGACTCAATGCAGCAAAAAATAAATAAATTTATAAAAAAATAAATTCCAAGTGGATTAAAGATTTAAATTTATGAAATTAAGTAATAAAATAATTAGGCAAAAAACCATGGGGGGACTGTTAATCCATAGAGTAGTAAAGGCCTGAGGTTGACAAAAAACCCAGAAGACATAGCTTAAAAGTCCAAATTTGAAAAGACTGATGGATACAACTAAATAAAATTCAAAAATATGAGTTAAAAATAAAGTCAAATGACAACAAACTGGGAAAACATTTATAATTCATATTAAAGTACTAATTTCCTTATTATATAAAGAATTCCTAAACATCAGTAAGGAAATTAATAATAACCTAAAAGAAAGTGATAAAAATATATGAATAAACATTTCACAGAAATGAAAATACAAAGAGCTTTTAAATACATGAAATAAATGAAGTCTTACGATATACTATGCCGGTAAGGGTTTGGGAAAACACTTATACATTGCTGGTGGCAGTGTAAATTGGTGCAACCACCTATGAAGGGCAAGTCAGCTATAACCACAAAAATTACAAATACACACTGCATTAGTCAGGATTCTCTAGAGAAATAGAACCAATAGGAGACTACACACACACACACACACACACACACGAGATTTATTCTAACAAATTGGCTCATGCTATTGTGGAGGTTGAGAAACCCCATGATCTGCCATCTGTAAGCTGGAGATCCCGGAAACCAGGAAAGCTGGTGGTATCAATCCAGTCCAAGTCCAAAGACTTGAGAACCAGGAGCACTGATGGTGAAGTTCCCAGTAAAAGAGCAGGAGAAGATCTAGGTCTCAGTTCAATTAGCCAGGCAGAGATAGAGAATTCAACCCTCCAACTTTTTTTTTCTATTCAGGCCCTCAATGGATTGGATGATGCCCACCCACATTGGGGAGGGTAATATGCTTTATTCAGTCTGCCAATTCAAATGCTAATCTCTCCTGTAAACACCCTCACAGACATACCTAGAAATAGTGTTTAATCAGATATCTGGGCATCCCTTGGCCCAGTCAGAATGACACATAAAATTAATCTTCACACACGTATATTTTGACCCACCAAATCAACTTATAAATATGTATCCTATAGAGATGCTCACCCATTTACACAATTAACTATGGAAAAGGATATTTATAGCAGCACGCTTTGTAATACCTATTCAAAAAATAAATTCTATTTTTAAAAGAGAGAAATGCTTGTTAGGAAACTCTCAGGCAAAACTGAAAATTATGATTCTTTCTCTGCTTCTGTTCTTCTTTATCCCTTCACTACTATCCCCTTCCCCAAGGCCTCCCTTCCTACACTCTGGACTCTGTCCTTTTCCCACACTTTTCCCTCAACAAATAGGCCTTTTGGCCCATTTGTTCAGGACATTTACAGAGGCCCAAGAGTCCTCTTTTTTTTTTCTTCTTCTCACTAAAGTGTTAATGGCTGACAATTTGATCTATTACTCTTTCCAACTAAATTTTATTTTTAAACATAATCTTTGAACCAAAGGTAACAATTTAAAAATTTTTACATTATGGAGGAGAGGGTGGTGCTCGATCCTCCCTTCCCTGCCACCATCTCAAGCCAAATTATGGTGAGGCACAATCATGAGCTTAACGTGTATCACCTTGAATTTGAGTGTTGTCTGACGTGGGCCTAGAAAAGATCTAAAAGTCAAAACACTGTGGCTAGAGGGACTTCCCTGGTGGTGCAGTGGATAAGACTCCATGCTCCCAATGCAGGGGGCCAGGGTTAGATCCCTGGTCAGGGAACTAGATCCCATATGCCACAACTAAAGATCCCACATGTGGCAACAAAGACCCCTCGTGCCACAACTAAGAGTTCGCATGCCACAAATAAAGAGCCTGTGTGCCGCAGCTAAGGAGCCTGCCTGCCGCAACTAAGACCCGGTGCAACCAAATAAATAAATTAAATTAAATTAAAATATAGCGGCTAGAGAGTCTTAGTAGAGTACAAAGAGAAAGTACCACATTGAGAGTAATCTGCATTTTCACCAATGGCAGTGAAAAGTTGCATTTTCTTGTGGGCCATATGTGAACCCCACACAAAGTAACCAGTTGTGAACAATACTGCAAAAGGAAAATACTAAAGCAGGCTCCCTACCAGGTGTAAGGTGACCTCAGTTGGGATGCTGGATGTATCCTGCAAAAACTATAACTGGACCTCCCCAGTTGGAGAATATCAGAGAAACCCACAAATGTACCCAAGGAGAAGAAGAATTAGCACTTTGGATATTAGTCATACACAGAAGGCATTCATATCAGATGACATCAGCACTAGTCAAGTAAGTCCTTTTTGGTTCCTTGTGTACGCTTTCCTCTACAATTTCAATCTTAGAGGAATGAGAGTCAGCTAGTAATTTGAGGTGGAGGGAGGAGGAAAAGGAGGAGGGACTAGCACGCTCATCTCTTTCCCCTTTACTTCTCTATTCATTCTTACTCCCCATCTGTTGACTGGCCTACGGTATTAAACCTTGGCTGTTATGCTGGTTTCCTGTGCTTCTCCAATACTTCCTTTACTTTCTTTGTTCCTCAGCTGCCTCTTCTAGAAAATGGGAATAAAAGCGCTGGTCTCCGCGTTTCCCTCTGCATTATGTAATACATTAGGAGCACAGCATAAAATATTGCAGAGACTCTGAAATGTATCTTGACACTTCAGGGACAGAAACTTGGAATGTGTTACTACTACAGGTTTTATAAAACATTAACCCTTCTTCAAGATTATCCTTCTTTCCCAAAATAGGCAATCACTTGAATGAATTATACTCCTCAAATGAATTGAGCCAGATATATTGCAGTCTCCTGATACATTTATTCGCAATCACTTCTGTACTTTAACTGAAAAAAACGGGTCATTTCCCAGTAGACAATCATAATAAAAATAGTCCATCCTCAAATAACAAGTACATTCAGATACCAGACAATATTAGATTTTAAAGGAAACCCAATTATGGCCTTTATGGGTGTAAAGTTTCAGGTTTCCTTATATTTTAATGTAGGTATAGTTATTTAAACTGCCATAGTATGCACTGTTAATAACACACAAATATAGTTGTCTTGGCATGGGGTTAGTATGAAAATATGTATTATTCTCCAGGCCTAGAGGAAGACATTTAATAAGAAGATATGAGCTAAAAACCACAGTAGCTTTACCCTGGTGTACAGGCAGGCTGTTTGTTTATTGGCAAGATTCAGGTGCAATTGGAGGCCTTTTTTTTTTTCATTAGAAACTTAATTTCGGTCACATTCTCCCTATGAATACACAGGATATTATTCATTAATTAGGATGTAATTGTAAAGTCACGCAGTTATCTAACAAATGTGTTAATTAGACCCTCTTTAAATTACAGTGATTACATTTACTTCCTTTGGTGACATGTTCTTGAGATGTAAATAGACCCTGACACCCATGTCTGGCTCTCTTTGTGAAAAGTGTACAAGCACAGCTACTTGCCCATTCTTTCTGCCCCAATTCATGTGGATGCAAACCTCCTTGGGGTGGGGGCTAGGATTTACTGAAGCTGTGAAATGAAAGGGCTCATGGCTTAGGGCTAATAAAATACCCTGTCAGCCACTGTAACCCTGGTAAATAGTATTCTAAGTCTCCTTATTTTCTATCCAACAAGGGAGTGTAGTCACTAAAGAACCCCTTCCCATTCACTAAGAAGTACAAGGAGAAAGGATGGCCAGGTGTATAAAGAAGCTTGTCTTTGATTGAGAACACTTTGCTGTGCATGCCTGCTTCCTTTGCCCCAACCCGCCATCTCTAAAGTGTTGCATAATCTCATACTGTCCTTGGCCACTCATTGTGAGCCTTTCTCTTGGCCTTCCTTTCCCCATTACCTCATGTTCCAAACCATTCCTTCTCTTTTCTGTTCTTTGCCTCAGAGAGCTAATCTGATGGGCAATACCAACTATCACTCCATCTCTACCATCTCCAAAACACATTTCTCTTTTCCTAGGGTCTTCTGTGTCTCAACTCAAAGGAGTGATGCTAATTACAGTAATCATGTGTATTTATGGTAAACACAACCCACAACTCAGGAAGCTGCCTGTTTTATGCAAAAAGTACTACTGGGGTCTCTCATTCATTTTCTCTGCATCCCTAAAGAGGTTCTCTTCTTTTTTCATGTCTTTGCCTTCTTCGGTTGTAAAATGATGTTCATGAGTTCCAACCCCGAAATGAAAAGCAATTATTAGGTAACAGCAGGAGACCTCTCAGAGACCATCTGAACTAGAAATGGCATAGGTTTCATCCCAGGGGCCAACTTTGTTCTATTGATACTGGCTGTCTGTCGTATAGTATTAGAATTGTGAGGCCCTGCCTGGGTTCAATGGTAAAGAACGTCATGACCGATAAGCATTCTCTACTGCTGGTGTGAAAATGGGATACGGCAGCCTGTGTGTCAGGCATTTTGTGTATTTTTTCTCTCCATTTTATACCAGGAATCTCTCAATAAGTCTGCCATCTTTCTACGTGATGAGGCACAAGCATGAGGAGACTTGAACACTTTGTAACTTAGAGATGGTACCAACAGATGAGTCATACGTTTTATTTCTCTCTTCTCCTCAAAATTGTGTTTCCAGGCACTTCAGAATTTATAAGAATATCTCTAGTTGGGCAAATGTTACACCTAGGCAGTTTTGGAGACGGCTTGTAACAGCAGCCAAAACCCATATTCATGGAATTGCCATCATTAAAGTCACTTTTTTCCCATGAAAGCAGTGGAGATCTTATAACAAAATGTAACTATGGTTCATGCACAACAGAACACAGAAAGTTCTCATTAGCCACCGTCATTGACATTGGTGACAGTATCAGGTTAGCTTCTATCATCTACTGGCAGGCAAGACTAGGCCATAGAGAGGGCAGGGTATTTTGTTGTAGAATAAAAATAAAATAGAAGTGTTAAAGTTTGGGCACAGCCCAGGAAATAAAGAACCTGGTATGGAAGAGCTGGCTTGAGAGGTCCAGGCACCAGAGATACTGGGACACAAAGAGGGAAAGTCAGACATCCCAATGTCAAATATTTTCTCCTCTACAGGTTGATAGTTTTGAAACAGATAACACTCTATGTACTATGTGTGTGTGTGTGTGTGTGTGTGTGTGTGTGTGTGTGTGTGTGTGTGTGACAGAGACAGAGACACTCTGTCCAGATACGTAAAATAGTCCTGGAAGCAAGCATGAGTGGCCACATCACAATGACTAATACAATTTAAAGAGTGACCATAACAATAGCCAGGACATGGAAGCAACCTAAATGTCTATCAACAGAGGAATGGATAAAGAAGATGTGGTACATATATACAGTGGAATATTACTCGGCCACAAAAAGGAATGAAATTGAGTTATTTGTAGAGACGTGAATGGACCTAGAGAGTGCCATACAGGGTGAAGTAAGTCAGAAAGAGAAAAGCAAATATCGTATAATAACGCATATATGTGGAATCTAGAAAAATGGTATAGATGATCTTAGTTGTGAAGCAGAAAGACACAGATGTAGAGAACAAAAGAATGGATACCAAGGGGGAAGGGAGTGGGGTGGGAGGAATTGGGAGACTGGGATTGACACATATATATTATTGATGCTATGTATAAAATGGACAACTGATGGGAACATGCTGTATAGCACAGGTGCACTGTGGTAACCTAAATGGGAAGGAAGTCCAAAAGGGAGGGGATATCTGTATGTGTATGGCTGATTCATTTTGTTGTGCAGTGGAGGGTAACACAACATTGTAAAGCAACCATACTCCAATAAATATTAATTAAAAACAAAGAAAATCACAAAGGGGTCATTATAATTAAAACCATATTTTGGCAATAAAAATTAAAAAAGACATCCACTAGAAAATTTTAAGTTTAAAAAAAAAGAGTGACTATAAATTAGGAACTTTCAAATGGTAAGAAAGGAATGAATACAAAGCGACAGAGAAAAAGACAAAGGTATATCCCTTCACTAGGCAACTAGCCCGACTTTCAGCATCTTCCTGCCTTCTAGCTGCCATACCTAGAACTTTATTCCCAATAAATTCCTCCTAGGTTGCACTCCTTCCAATCAATAAATGTTTGTTCTGTGTTCCATTGTTTCTTTAAAAAAAATCCACGTATACCCAGATACAAGTAATTGTTGGTAGTCCAGTAATAATTGGCTTAAGCCAATGTTCCACCCAAACTGGGCAAGTCTAAGGAGAAGACAGCTAGAAACTAGAAAGTCAACAATAATTTGAAAATGAGGGGCAAACCTAGCAGCCAAGATAGCAAAGATTGAAAATAAAAAGAGAGAATTGTGAATAAGAAACCAAAAGCCAAACTCATAAAGAGCAAAAGCAAAGCTCTTCAATAAAGGTAAAGGTCCTCAAGGGTCTGAACATAAACAGACCACCCAGATAAAACTCTTCACACAGTGAAACCACGAAGAGACAAATGTGAAAAATTAGCCATGAATGTTTAGGTGGTGGTGACAGTGGGAGCTAGATAAATGAGCAGGTAATAAGTGGTGACATCTTTCACCTAGGTACAGGGTCTACATGGAAAAAGTGCCTCATTCTCTGAAGGCCTTCTTCAGTGCTTTCTCTCCTTCCTCATGACTGCTTTACAGAGCTATAGTAAATCTTTTAAAAGCCCTAAGCACTGGAAGGATTATGTTGCTTTCTCTTCCATGCAATTCCAAATAAAAAATACTAAATCATTAAATAAGCGTAAGTAAGGCCAACAAAGTTCTGATTTTGTCTTGATGACTAATTCAATGTTTTTTTAAAAATATCAAAATTTTCTTTAAAAAATATTTTTGGTGTCATATGAATGTACTTAGTTGCCTTATAAGGTAACCAGGCCTCCTTGTCTCTATTTCTTGTCAGTTATCTGCCCCCTTATTTCTCCTCTCATACAGGAGCATGAAATAGCTGCTGGATGCCCTGGGCTCTGTTTTCCCCACTTGGGAGGGGGAGAAGGAGGAGGGGGAAGGGGAGAGGGTTGAAAAAGCAGGAAGTGTTCAAGCCTAACAGAGCTGCTCTATATTATACAGTATTAGCTACAGCTTCTTCCATACTTGGTTGGGCTTCGGGTCAATCTAGTTCATAATATGTAGCAGCTGTGTTCCTGGAATACAGCCTTCAAGGGTTAAGAGTGCTTCAAAGTTAAGAGTGCTTCAAAGGAGGTCACAAGCATGCTAAGGATGGTTAGCAGCCATGCTAAGAAGATCATCAAGCAGAAGGCAGGTTCCCCCACTTCCATAAAAAACACAATCAAGTTCAGCTTCTGGGCTATGCTCTCTGAAGCCAGGCAAGCCCAGGTTCATGTCTCTACAGCAGTGATACCAAAGGCAGCAGCACTTGCTCGCCCAGATACCTTTTCTTTTGCGTTAAAATTAAACTGGAAACTTGCTTTTAAAAATTAAGATTATAATTTCTAGGGCTTATGGTAGACTGAATTCTTTTCTGACCTACTTACCCTATACTAGAATATTGGTTAAGAACATGGAGTTTGGAATCAGTCAGGCTTTGATTTGGGAAACATGGGTAAATTATTTTAAATTCTTGTATCCCAATTGCTTCATCTTTTCTATGAACCTGGACCTCTTCTGGCATGTGCCATCTTAGTACAGTTGACCCGTGAACAACACGGGTTTGAAATGCACAGGTCCACTTATATGTGGAATTGTTTTCAATAAATGCTACAGTACTACATGATCTGGTGTTGGTTGAATCGGCGGTGCGAAACCACGGATATGGAGGAACTGCGTATACAGAGGGTCGACTACAAATTATACACGGGTTTTCGGCTGTACAGAGTGTTGGTGCCCCTCTGTGCCCCTGTGTTGTTCAAGGGTCAACTGTAATTGCTACCATCATGTAACTAACAAGTCGATCAAACCAGAAACCTAGGAATATTAGTCAGCTCAGGCTGCCATAACAAAGTACTACAGGCTGGGTGGCTTAAATAATGGATATTTAGGGCTTCCCTGGTGGCACAGTGGCTGAGAATCCGCCTGCCGATGCAGGGGACACGGGTTCATGCCCTGGTCTGGGAAGATCCCACACGTCGTGGAGCGGCTGGGCCCGTGAGCCATGGCCGCTGAGCCTGCGCGTCTGGAGCCTGTGCTCCGCAACGGGAGAGGCCACAACAGTGAGAGGCCTGTGTACCGCAAAAAAAAAAAAAAAAAAAAAAGACATTTATATCTCACAGTTCTGGAGGCTAGAAGTCTGAGATCAAAGTGCTAGCAGCTTGGGTTTCTCCTGAAGCCTCTTACCTTGCCTTGCAGGTGGTTACCTCCTCGCTGCATCCTTGTCTGCTTCTCCCTCTGTGCACACACATCCCTGGTAGCTCTACCCCTTCTTATGAGACCAATCCTATTGGATCAGGACCCCACCCGTATGACCTCATTTAACCTTAATTAACTCCTTAAAGTAGCCTTACCTTCAAATATGCTCACGTTGATTGGTTAGCGCTTCAACCTATGAATTTGGGGGACACGGTATAGTTCATAGCAGAGTAATTATTGATATTTATTCCACAAATTTAATGTATCACTAAGTCCTGTCCTTTATAACCAATTAAACTTCCCCTGAATCAATCAAATTCATTCCACATCTACCACAACCAGCTGGTCTAAGCTGTCATGATCACCTTTCACCTGATTGAATATAATCATCTCCTAACTGGTCTCCATGCACCCACTCTCTTACTCCTCTAATATATTTACCAATCAGCCAGAATGATTGCTTCAAAACACACATTTGAACAGGTGATCCTCCTCTTTACAATACTTCACTGGCCTCTCATGGCCCCATATCCTTAACATACTTACCACATAATCTGGCCCTTCCTTAACTTTCCAACCTCCACGTCCGCCATGCTCCTGCTTATTCTTCCTGCTCCCACCACACTGGCCTACTTTCACAGCTTTCCAAAAGCCCATACTCCCTCCCCTACAAGCTTTTGCACATGCTAGTTCCCAACTCCCACTCACTCCCTCAGGGAAGTCTTCCTTGATCTTCATGACTAGGGCAATCCCTCTAATTATACAATTATACCTTCTTGTAGCCATTTTTTAAAACATCTTTATTGGAGTATAATTGCTTTACAATGGTGTGTTAGTTTCTGCTTTATAACAAAGTGAATCAGTTATACATATGTTCCCCTATCTCTTCCCTCTTGTGTCTCCCTCCCTCCCGCCCTCCCTATCCCACCCCTCTAGGTGGTCACAAAGCACCGAGCTGATCTCCCTGTGCTATGTGGCTGCTTCCCACTAGCTATTTTACGTTTGGTAGTGTATATGTGTCCATGCCACTCTCGCTTTGTCCCAGCTTACCTTTCCCCCTCCCCGTGTCCACAAGTCCATTCTCTAGTAGGTCTGTGTCTTTATTCCTGTCTTACCCCTAGGTTCTTCATGACATTTTTTTTCTTAGATTCCATATATATGTGTTAGCATACGGTATTTATTTTTCTCTTTCTGACTTACTTCACTCTGTATGACAGACTCTAGGTCCATCCACCTCACTACAAATAACTCAATTTCGTTTCCTTTTATGGCTGAGTAATACTCCATTGTATATATGTGCCACATCTTCTTTATCCATTCATCTGTCAGTAGACATTTAGGTTGCTTCCATGTCCTGGCTATTGTAAACAGAGCTGCAGTGAACACTGTGGTACATGACTCTTTTTGAATTATGGTTTTCTCAGGGTATATGCCCAGTACTGGGATTGCTGGGTCGTATGGTAGTTCTATTTTTAGTTTTTTAAGAACCTCCATACTGTTCTCCATAGTAGCTGTATCAATTTACATTCCCACCAACAGTGCAAGAGTGTTCCCTTTTCTCCACACCCTCTCCAGCATTTACTGTTTCTAGATTTTTTGATGATGGCCATTCTGACCAGTGTGAGATGATAGACTTGTCACAGTTGTGATTTTAATTTATTTATGAGATTATTTGATTATTATCTGCTTCTCCCACTAGACTGTAAGCTCCTTCAAAGTACTGCTGTGATGACTGAATGAGATAATGAATATAAAATACTTTATTCAGGACCTGGTTCTTAGTGCAAAATTGATTTTAGCTTTTATCACTATTATGGGAGTGCGGGGATTCTCAGCCATTGCATATCTTCTATTAGTTAAGCTTAGTTTTCAACCTATATTAATCACCTGGTTTTTATCTTTTTTGAAATGCTACCACAGTATCTAGTCCATGGTTAGCTCTCAATAATTGTCTGCTAGTGAAACTGTGGGTAGTCATTAGTCAAATCAATTTCACCTATAACCTGCCGTCATTAATCTAGGTCGTTTTAACTGTTGCCATAAAAGACTTGCGTGTCTTCCAAGCAGCACGTAGCCTAAACAATAAGATGTTTGCCTGAGTTGTTTTCTAGGAGCTTGGAGTCACCTGCATCTAGTTAGAGCTGGGCCGGTTAAGACTGGATATGACTATCAACCCTCCAACTGGGCATGTGCGAGTTTCTGCATGGTGACCCTTTGAACGTGCAGAGCTGTAGCTTAGTTGCACCTGCGCAGAAGCATGGTTACCGCACCTTTTTCCAATCATCTCTCCCCACGCTCCCCACACCTCAGACCACCGCCCTGTTTCTTTATTCCTTACCCCATAAATACCTCCAGCCCCTTCTGAGAGGTAGATCTGAGATTTTTCTCTCGTCTTCATGCTTGGCTGCCTTGTGAATAAACCCTCTTTGCTGCAAACCTCAGTGTTTCAGTACTTTGGCTTGCTGCGTGTCACGCAAAATGAACCTGGTTTGGTAACACTAGTGTTGTTAAAATGCACTCTCTGGTTCTCTTCTATGTACAGTTCTATCTTGGTCACTTACTAATTCTGTGACCGTGGGCAATTTGCCTAACTAGCCTGATGATAATGAGGCCTACTTGAACCAGCTGCTACAAAAAGTAGCCAAATACAATGACCTGGAGAGAATGGGTGCTGAGATATATTATTTACCCTCTCTTTCACCCTACGTAGAGGATTCATGCCTTCTTTCCTGTTGATCTGGAAAGCAAAAGGCATCTTAGAAAAAATATTTTATACTCAAACAAAACCATTGCCTTTACTATGAGAGAGCTGATTTCAGACTCACTTTGGGAGTCAACACAATTCTATCTTTCTCAAGTGCCAGAAGAATATTCACACATAAACTTTCCCTTCAGTGATGTGTCTAAAGGAGTGCCAACATGTGCTGTTTTTTCCCTGCTGGAAACACTCAGGCCCAAATGAATTCACCTCCCTTTCCAGCTTGCCTTTGTCTTTTCCGTGGTTGACAGCTGGACCTTTTAAAACAGGCTGCAGATGGGCCTGCTTTAAGACAATAACATACCCAAAAATCCAAATTTCAAAACATCAATTTGGGAGTAATTATTCTCATTACTGGATTCTGTCTTGACAAAAGAATTAACCATAGGATAACTTTAAACAGTGATCTCCCCCAGTAAATTGAAACATTCATTCACAGATTATTGACTGAAAGAGAAGACTTGGGGGCACAGTAGTCAGCTGAGAGGCAAGAGCAAAATTACTTAAGTTGCAGCTGTAGGAACTGTTTCATGACAAAACAACTGTACGTAAAAAGTAAACAACTTTGACATTCGGAGCTTGTGGAGAAATGATGTACAAACCCTCCATTTGAATCAAAGAATATCAGAGCTGAGAGGGACCAAATACAGACATGCACACAAACACTGCAATTAGACCCCACCACATTAGAATTAGAAATTCACCTAGATTTTACTACTACTTGAGAACATCACTGCAACATGGCAAGTGCTGAAATGTGGGATGTGTGTTGCTCTGAAGGAGGAGGAAAATGAAGGAATTGTGGAATCACTCAGCTCTCAGTTGCCTACCTGTTTTCTGACTTCCTCCTCACCGAGTTAAGCAGCATCCCATAGTGTAGTAGTTAAGACCACAGGTGGCCAACATTAGAATCCTCACTTACACATTGCTTACCAGCTATGTGACCTTGGGTAAGTTATTTAACTTCATGACCTCAGTTTCCTCATCTTTAAAATAGGTATACAAATAGTATGTATACTATTTGTTACAAGGATTAAATCTATGTAAAGCACTTAGTAAAGCACTACCTGGCACATTGCAGATACTCAACAATAGATATTATTTATTAGTATTAAATACTCTGTATGTATTATAAATATTAAATACTAACTTCCTGAATGCTGCCAGAGTCACTCCACAAGTTAAATGCAATATATCTCCATAAAATGTCTCCAACACTGAGATTCAGTATTAAAGGAGGACACGGTCACAGCAGAAATTTTTTTCTTCCTTGGGAAAGTTCATTTAGTAAATCAAAAGCAAAATGAATGGTAGTTACATAAAAGGAATGTTAAAAACTGAGAAAAGTGTATTCATACTGTCAAACAATGGAATATAAGACTATGCAAAAGCTCTATGAAGGAATGGGAAATGATTTATCCATTGAGAAAGAATATTTAATAATATGGAAAGGTATGAACAATAGATAATTAAGTAAAACAAAGCAGGCAATAAAATAGTATGCACAGTATGATCTATCCCACGTACACAGACACATGCATTTTGTTTAATTTGGAAGAGACATACTAAATCATTAAAATAACTATATCTGAATGGGTGAATTGTGACTTTTAAAATTTTAATCTGTATTTTAAATGTTTCTCTGCACAGAGAAATCATCTGTTTGGTTGTTTCACTTCTATCTCCTCAAGCATCTGCCAAGTTCTCATTGAGGGTGGGAAGGAGAAAAGATTAAACATTAGTTAGATGACTCCAATGTACCAGGAAAAAAAAATATATATATATACAATATATATATATACACACACATATTATAAACATACATATACACACATATATACACGTGTGTATCTGTGTATATGTATATATACTACACATGCACACATACATGTATGTAAATTAAATTACACAATAACTTTGCAAATTGTGAACTATTATCCTGATTTTAAATATATCAAGAAGTGAAGTGACAGGAACAGGGACTGTGTCTCAGATTTCACATGCTAAATTTTAGAGTCTAGCCCAAAATTCAACAAACATTAAGTGATCATCTGACAGTAGAAATAAACTAATCAGTTTCCAAACTTTATTTGAAACTTATCAGGGTATAACCTTGCCCATACTCATTCCATACATATGTAAAATTCAGCTATTTTCACTGAGTGAGATTTTCTTCTGTTTTTAAAAAATCATGTCTAAATTTATTTTTTTAATTTTTCTCATTTTTTAAAATTGAAGTATAGTTGACTTACAATACTATATTAGTTTCAGGTGTACAACACAGTGATTCAATATTTTTATAAATTATACTCCATTTAAAGTTATTACAGATTAACAATAACCCACAACCTTCGGATCAACTGACAGACTTAGAGAACGAACTTATGGTTACTGGGGTTGCGGGGGTGGGGGGTGTGGAAGGGTGGGGCTGGGGGATAGACTGGGAGTTTGGGATTGACATGTACACACCGCTATATTTAAAATAGGTAACCAACAAGGACCTACTGTAAAAAAATAAATACATAAAAATAGTTATTACAAAATAATGGCTCTAATTCCCTGTGCTATATGATATATCCTTGTTGCTTATTTTTTTTTTAATTTAAAGAGTAGTTTGTGTTTCTTAATCCCATACCCCTATCTTGCCCCTCCCCCCTTCCCTCTCCCCACTGGTAACCATTCGTTTGTTCTCTATGGGTCTGTTTCTATTTTTATATATACATTGTTTATTTTTTAAATTCCACATATAAGTGATAACATAAGAGTTTTGTCTTTGTCTGACTTATTTCACTAAGCATAATGTTCTCTAGGTCCATCCACATTGTTGCAAATGGCAGAATTTCATTCTTTTTTATAGCTAAGTCATATTCCATTGTGTGTGTGTGTGTGTGTGTGTGTGTGTGTGTATATATATATATATATATATATATATAAAAAACACATCTTCTTTATCCATTCATCTGTTGATGGGCCCTTAGGTTGCTTCCATATCATGGCTACTATAAATAATGCTGCTATGAACACTGGGGTGCATGTATATTTTTGAATTAGTGTTTTCATTTTCTTCAAATATATACCCAGCAGTGGAGTTGATGGATCATATAGTAGTTCTATTTTTAGTTTTTTGAGGAACCTCCATACTGTTTTCCATAGTGGCTGCACCAACTTACAATCCCAACATTGTACGAGGGTTCCCTTTTCTCCACATCCTTGCCAACATTTGTTATTTATAGACATTTTGTTGACAGTCATTTTGACAGGTGTGAGGTGACATCTCATTGTGGTTTTGATTTTCATTTCTCTAATAATTACTGATGCTGAGCAGTTCTTCATCTGCCTGTTGGCCATTTGTATGTCTTCTTTGGAAAAAAGTCTATTCAGGTCTTCTGTCCATTTTTAAACGGGGTTGGGATCTTTGGGGTTTTCTGGTTATTGAGTTGTATGAACTGTTTACAAATCTTGGATATTGACCCCTTATTTGTTGTATCATTTGCAAATATTTTCTCCCATTCTGTAGGCTGTCTTTTCATTTTGTCAATGGTTTCCTCTGCTGTGCAAAAGCTTTTAAGTTTAATTAGGCCCCATTTGTTTATGTTTGCTTTTATTTCTTTGCCTTAGGAGACCGATCCAAAAAAATATTGCTATAATTTATGTCAAAGAGTGTTGTGCCTGATTTTCTTCTATTTTAAGGATAAGTTTAAAAATCTTAGAGTTATGTAGAGAAAATGTAATATGAATGAGAACAGAGTGGGATTTGGAATTATCTCCCAGAGATTAAACTTCTACATCTTTCCAGATATGAGTAAAACAAAACTTTCTTTCTTTGTGTTTACCCAGTGAATCTTTGCTTCCATTCATTCTACCAATACAGACTATTGTGATTGTCAATTTGGCTCAAATATTTGTCAAAATATAAATTAACTTAATCTAACAAGTGATCTGCCTGATCTTGTAAGAAATTGTCTTTTTAACTAAATTGATCGTAACTCAAAATTGATCATAATAAGTTGATCATAATAAATCCAGTCAAGCAGGGAGGACATTCAGGCTGTCAGCACACACACACACACACACAATCCAGATCTAGCACATACCTTGCACTACAGAGATCTAAACCTACCATTAAGAAAATCATGTCTCTGAAATAGAATTTACCATAATAAGAGCCCAACCACAAACTGTCCCAGCAGCCAGCCAGTATAACTACTGAGTATCTGTTCATTCACATGAATGTTCTGCTCTGGGGCACATATTAAGGAAATGACAGGTTTCCTGCCCTCACAGAGTCTGCATCCCAAACAGACATTACTTTTAGCATTTACTGTTATTTGTGAAAATAGATTGTGTTGCCTCTTCTCTTTGAGTCCCTTCCCTTCCCACATCCCTAACACCATAGTATTTATATATGGATTTGCTACATGCATGAAATTCATGTAATACTGATTCTTCAAAGCCTTCATTGGTTCCCCATTGCCTTCAAGAAAAGTCTACATGTCCCTTAGCACGACATACAAAGCCATTCAAGATCTGCCCTTTATCACTGACTCAAGGCTTATGTGCCCTTCATCCACCATTAACAAACTCCTTACAGTTTCTCAAGTATGCCTCATCATTTTTGGAAATATGTCTTCCTCTTTTTGGAAAGCCATGTCCAGCTATAATTTTCTAACTTATTCTCTTTTTAATTATGAAAAGTAAAAACAGATTACAGAAAATAACATAGAAAATGTCTATGAATCTAAAACCTGGACATATATACACCACCAAATATAAAATAGAAAGTTAGTGGGAAGCAGCCTCATAGCACAGGGAGATCAGCTCGGTGCTTTGTGACCACCTAGTAGATAGGGAGGGTGGGAGGGAGACACAAGAGGGAGGAGATATGGGGATATATGTATATGAATAGCTGATTCACTTTGTTATAAAGCAGAAACTAACAGACCATTGTAAAGCAATTATACTCCAATAAAGATGTTTAAAAAAAACAAAGATCCTTCATGTTTGTGTTTTTTTATACTGTTCCTCTCAGACTAAAGGCAGTCACTTATGTAAATTTCAGGTGTATTTTTTTCATCCAAAACTTTATACATGTATAAATATGTTTGTGTCCATGAAACTAGTTTAGAACTGTTTTGTGTGATTTAAAATTTATACAACTAGTATAATTTGCATATATAACTCTGCAACTAACTTTTTCACTTAATGATCTCCTTTTTTACTTCAATTCATAAAATAATTAGATATTATTACCCAATATGGCATGATTCATCTAATCCCCTATTGAGGGACATTTTAATTTTTTTCAAAATTTATGTCTGTTACAAGAAGTGCTATATTAAGCATCCTTGTACACATATCCTTGTATACATCTACAAGAGACTTTCTAGGGCATCTAGAAGTGAAAATGCATGTTTTAAATGTTACTCAAATTTAACTTTATTCCATTTGTTTCCCAAGCAATTATAACAATTTATATTTCCACCAGTATATCTAAATGTCCCTCCTTCCCTGCACTTCTTTCACATTTGAGATTGCCAGGCAGATCTTTGAATTTTTAAATAATGTTCAATATTATGAATGTATCACAATTTATTCCTTCCCATTGATGGACATTTGGTAGGTTCCAGCTTTTTGCCTTTAATGAATAAGGCTGCTGTGAAGATTCATGCATAAGTCTCTCTGTAGACACATTTTCATTTATCTTGAGCAAATACCTAGAAGCAAAATTGCTGAGCCAATTCCATGTCCAGAAGTATGGATTAAACTTTCTCTTGCTGTACAACTAAAAACCTTGGATATTTATTATATATTTTAAAAGCACAAGAAGTCTATAAAAGGTGGAGTAAAGAAGGAAGACCAGGGCTTCCCTGGTGGTGCAGTGGTTTAGAGTCCTCCTGTCGATGCAGGGGAGATGGGTTCGTGCCCCAGTCTGGGAAGATCCCACATGCCGCGGAGCAGCTGGGCCCGTGAGCCATGGCCACTGAGCCTGTGCGTCCGGAGCCTGCGCTCCGCAATGGGAGAGGCCACAACAGTGAGAGGCCCGCGGACCGCAAAAAAAAAAAAAAAGAAGAAGGAAGACCAGCTAGTTATCTCAGAACACAAGTTTTAAAATGCTGTTGAGTTCCCTAGATATTATTTTTGATTCATATATCCTGAGTTGGAGTTGAAGAAGCTGGCAATACATAATACTAACAGGCACAAATAAAAAAGTATCATCCCTCTCCACCAAAAGCCTCCTCTCTCTAGCCAAAGGACCAAGAAAGGAGCAGCCTAGATGGAAAACTACTAGTCAGTAACCACTCTACTCCAGCCAAATACCACAGAGTACACTGTGGCCCCACGTCTACTGAGATCAGCAAAATTTGAGTGGGAAGCCTAGATTTCCACCCTTGCTCAGATGTAACAAGAGTATAACCTGCTGGGGTGCTATCAGAGAAGGTCAAGTAGGGAGCCTGGACTTTCATCCCCACCACTAGTAATGAGCCCACTCCATGGCGTTAGTTGAAAACCAAGGGAGATTCCCCTCCTTGAGTTTCAACAGAAATCAAATGGGGAATCTAGACTTGTAACTTCATTTAACAATAATAAGGTGGCATTCACTTGTCCCATGCCAGAGCAGTATCAAAACTATTGGACTAAAGCAAAAGAATATAAAAAAAGATGTCTATATGTGTATAACCGAGTTACTTTGCTGTACAGCAGAGATTGGTATAACATTGTAAATCAACTATACTTCAAAAACTATATAATTGAAAAAATAAATAAAATAAAATAGTGTGGAATTTCTAGACCTCAGGATTTCATAAAGTTCAGCTGTTGATGCCTTTTGAAAAAAGAAAAGAAAATTTAAATAATATTGGAGTCTCAAATATCTGTATTTCAATAAAAACTATCCATAATACCAAGAACCAGGAATATTGAGATAAACGAAAAAAGATAATTAATAGATATCAATATTGAAATGACAGAAATGCCAGAATTCTCTGACAAAGACTCTAAAGCAGCCCTAATAAAAATGCTTTCTCAAACAATTACAAATATGTTTAAAACAGATGAAAAAATGGAGAGTCTACTCAATACTCTGTAATGACCTATATGGGAAAAGAATACAAAAAAAGAGTGGATATATGTATAACTGATTCACTTTTCTGAACACCTGAAACTAACACTATGTTATAAATCAACTATACTCCAATAAAAATTTTTTTTACAAAATGGAGAGTCTCAGTAAAGAAATAGAAGGTATAAGTAAAAAATACAAAGTATAAAGAAGAACCTAATAGAAATTTTAGAACTGAAAAATGAAATAACTGAAATAAAAAGCTCAGTAGATGGGCTCAATAGCAAATGGAGGAGACAAAGGAAAGAATGAGTGAATTGGAAACTAGAAAAACAGAAAGCACCCAACCTGAACAACAAAGTATAAAAAAAAAAAAAATGAACAGAGCCTCAGAGACCTGGTAGACTATTTTTTTTAAAAAAAGGCCTAGCATTCCCATAAGAAGAAGAGGAGGAGGAAGTTTAAAAAGTACTCAAAAAATAATGGCTGAAAACCTGCCAAATTTAGCAAGAGACAAACCCCCACAGATTTAAGAAGTTGAGCAGACAACAATTAGGATAAACCCAAAGACATGTACACCAAGACAGATCATGTTAGAATTCTGAAAACAAATCTAAGAAAAAAATCTGGAAAACAGCCAGAGAATAATGACACCTTACCTGTAAGGAACAGACAATTCAAATGACAGAAGATTTCTCATCAGAGACCACGGATGCAACCAGTGGTGCAAGACTGGTTCAATGTTCAAAATCAATCAATCTAATCCACCATGTTAACAGCAAAAAGAAGAAAAACCATATGATCATATCAATCAATGTGGAAAAAGCATATGACAAAATTCAATGTACATTCATGATTAAAAAAACCTCTCAGCAAAATAGGAATAGAGATAAAACTTCCTCAACTTGATAAAGAACATCTATGAAAAACCTACAGCTAACATTATGCTTAATGGTAAATGACTGAATACTTTCCTCCTAAGACTGGGAACAAAGTAAGGCTATCAACTCTCATCACTGTTATTCAACACAGCGCTGGAAGTTGTAGACATGCAGCAAGGCAAGAGAAGGAAATAAAAGGCATATAGATGAGAAAAGAAGAAATAAAACTATGCCTATTTACAGATGACATGATTACCTAGATAGAAAACCCCAATGAATCTATTTTAAAAATACTCCTAGACTTAATAAGTGAGTTCAGTAAGGCTGGAGATTCAAGATCAACCTATAGAAATTAATTTTATTTCAATATACTAGCAATAAACATGTAGACACCAAAATTAAAAACACAATATCAGGGACCCCCTGGTGGTCCAGTGGTAAAGAATCCACCTTCCAATGCAAGGGGACACGGGTTCGATCCCTGGTCAGGGAACTAAGATCCCACATGTCGCAGGGCAACTAAGCCCGCATGCCACAATTACTGAGCTTGCATGCCTCAACTAGATAGCCCACGTGCTGCAAACTACAGAGCCCACGTGCTCTGGAGCCCACGCGCCACAACTAGACAGAAGCCCGAGTGCCGCAACAAAGAGCCCACGTGCCACAATGAAAGATCCCACGTGCTGCAACTAAGAGCCAATGCGGCCATAAAAATAAATAAATAAAATAAATAAAAAATAAAAATACAGCATCATTTATAATTGCTCTAAAATGAGAAATACTTAGGTGTAAATCTAACAAAATATCTACAGGACTTGTATGATGAAAACTACACAATGCTGATGAAAGCAATAAAATAATAGCTAAATAAATGAAGAGACATTGTGCTCATGGATTAGAAGATTCAACATAGTAAAGATGTCAGTTCTTCTCAAATTGATAAATAGGTTTGATGCCATTCTTATCAAAATTCCAGTAAGAATTTTTGTAAATACAGACAAGATAATTCTAAACTTTATATGAAAAGTCAAAATAACTAGAATACCTAAAATAAATTTTGAAAAAGAATAGAGTGTGAGGAATCAGTCTATCTGATCTCAAGACTTATACTGTAGCTACAGTAATCAAGACTATGTGGTGTTGACAGAGAGATAGGGACATAGATCAGTAGAACACAATAGACCCAGAAATATATTCAAACAAATATGTCCAACTAATTTTTGACAAAAGTGCAAAAGCACTTCAATGGAGGAAAGTTAAGCTCTTCAACAAAAGGTGCTGGAGTCATTGAACATCCAGAGGCATAAATAAATAAATCTAGACATGTCTCACACCTTACACAAAAATCAACCCAAAATGGATCACAACTCAAGTTTAAAATATAAAACTATTAAAAATTTTGGAAAAAAAGGAGAAAATCTTAAGGATCTCGTGCTAGGCAATGAGTTCTTAGATTTGTCACCAAGAGCATAATCCATAAAAGGGAAAGTTGACAAACTGAATTTCATCAAAATTTAAAACTTTTGTCCTGTGAAAAATTCTGTTAAGAGAATAAAAATACAAGCTACAGACTTGGAGAGTGTATTAGCAAACCATATATCAGACAAAGCACTAGTGTCAAAATTATATAAGGAACTCTCAAAAGTCAACAGTAAAAAAAAAAAAAATCCAATTAGGAAATGAACAAAAAGCATGAACAGACATTTTACTGAAGAGGATATATACATACACATAGCAAATAAGCACATTAAAAGATGTTCAACATCATTAGCCAACAGGGAAATGCAAATTAAAACAACATGATCACTACACACCTGTAAAGAATGGATAAAATTTAAAAACAGTTACAACACCAAACACTGGCAAGGGTATAGAGAAACTGGATCCATTGTTGGTAGAAATGTAGAATGCCATGTTCACTCTGAAAAAATAGCTTTTTCAGTTTCTTAAAAATCTCAGCATGCAACTAACATACAATCTACCAATTATACTCCTGGGTATTTATCCCAGAAAAAAGATGGCTTATGTTCATGCAGAAAACCTGTATACAAATGTTTATAGCATCTTTATTCATAATAGCCTCAAACTGGAAATAACTCAAACGACGTCCAACTGGTTACTGTTAACACAAACTGTGGTATATTCGGAATAATGCGCTGCATTAAAAAGGAGTGAACCGTGGATACACACATTAACCTGGATCACTTTTAAGAGAGTAATGCTGAGGGGCGTGGGGATGCCAATCCCAAAAGGCTATATATTGTGTGATTTCGTTCTTATATGAACAAATTACAGAAATGGAAAATATATTAGTGGTTGCCATGGATAAAGAAGGGGTAAATACATGCATGTCCAGTGCTACACCTTTTGAGAAACAACATCAAAGGCTTCATATTCCTGGGAAATTAGACTTCATTCGAATGATCTATTGAAGTCACTAAACACATAAAGAATAAAACAACAACAAACACAAGCCCCCAAAATGGGGGAGGGGAATGATTTTTCAGACTTCCGATAATAAATTGCCTAAAATACCCAGTTTTCCAAAAAAATTACAAAATATGTGAAGAAACTTAATATGAGATCCCCTTTATAATGAAAATGAGCTCACCATTTTTGCAAGGATCAGCTTCTTGGGACCAAATGGATTTCCAAAAAACATGTAGATAATTACACAACAAACAAAATCTTACTGTGCTGGAATTGGGAAAAGCTATTAAGAGAGACTAGTAATCTCAGCTGCCAATTAAATTAGTACCGCAACAACAAATTTATCTTCCGGTGCCAACTCTAAAGGGTTTTTACTTTAGGTCAGTGATTCCCAAACTTCGCTGCACATTGGAATCACCTGGCCCCACCTCCAGCTATTGTGATTTAATTGATATGGGATATAACTTGGGCATCAGGAATTTTAAAAGCTTCCCATATGATTCTAATGTGCAACAAAGTTTGGGAACCACTAATTTTTTTTTTATTGGCCACGCCACACGACATGCGGGATCTTAGTTCCCCAACCAGGGATCGAACCTGCACCCCTTACATTGGAAGCACGGAGTCTTACCCACTGGACCACCAGGGAAGTCCTGGGAACCACTATTTTATGTCGTTATTACTATATAGGACAATAGTAATACCTACCGTTATTGTGCATCTACTGAAGGCCAAGAATATAGAGCAACTCTTTGTTATAGTTAATATTATAAAGCCCATTTTATAGATGAAGAAAATGAGCTCGCAGTGGTTAAATTACTTTCCCAAGGTCACTGCCCTAGGAAGTACCAGATACAGGATTCAAAATAAAGTATATTTAATTTGATAGTGTTTTATGCATAATGCACTGTATTAAGGTAGTAACAGTGCAGTAACAGTGCAGTTTTGAAAACTTGTTTGGATATCATATCTTGGTATATTGAATGATATTTAAATGCACCACGGAGCTTGTTATTTGTAAAAATCCTTTAGTGAACACACATTCATCTTCTACATTACTCCTTAGAGCATGGCTTAGCAACAGCAGCTCTTATAAAGGAGCCTTCAGGATTTAATAAACAATAAGCTCAGAATGAATCAGTAGATGTGGTACAAACACCAAAACAAGTAAAGTAATTACTTTTAGGCTGCATTCATAAAAGTATGATATCTAGACTGGGGGAGGTGATTATAACTGGGTTCTGCTGTGATCAGAGCATGCTGAAGCATTATGTACAGTTTCTGGGCTTTATCATTCTTTGTGCGTATTATAATAAAATATTATAGGCTCACAGTACCATATCTAAAACACTGAAGGACAGATATGTTTCAAAAATTCAAAAAACTTTAGGATATAGAAAGATAATACAGTGCCATACACTGTATACTATTTAGCACACCCAGTGGGTGTGCTAATCAAACACAGTAGTAATTCTGAAGCAAAATCAATGAATATACAAACTACATTGCACTAATGAAGATTATAAACAGCTTTATATCAGTTCAGATTTTGCTGAATAATTACCAAATTTTTCAGATTAAGTCAGGCTTAATGGCTAAATGGTATGAAAAAACCTTTCTCAGAGTTTTTGGATTCTGAATTACACATAAGGCATCACGGAACTGTATATGCTCATAGTAAGAAAAATTTAAGCAATACAGAAGAGCACAAAGGGAAAAAAGAACTCTTTCTGTCTCTTCGCTCCTAGTCTCAGTTTCACAGCAGTACTATTTTAATAATTTGTCTTTGGGGGTTTCCTGCTCGTTGTCACCATAACATGAAATGTGTGTGTGTGTGTGTATAAATCTGGATTTATAAACTTTTAAAATAATATAGTAGCTTTCTACCAATAATTACTTCATTCTACTCCCCCACATCCTCCCTACTCACCTCCTACCACCACAACCCCCAAAACCCTGCTAGCCACATTTTTATTTTTAGATATGACTGTGTCTACTAAAGTTTCTTTTCTTAACCTTTCTATTTTAGATGGTATCTTTACCTTCCCCTTTACATAGGATGGAATACCAGGCCCCATGCTTTTAAAAGGGAAAACCCACAAGTGTAGTAGAGACACAAACAATGTCACATAAGAAACATAGAACCTAAAGAAGAGATCACTCAAGGAAAAGATGGAAATTTTCATCAAATCGTTGAAGGACTATCACGAAGATGAGAGAACAGTGTTCTGCGTATCCTCAAGAGGGTAGAACTAGAAATAACGAACGGAATCTACAGAACACGTTTTAGATCAGTGTAAGCAAAATTTTATAAGTATAAGCAAGAGATATCCAAAGAAAGTATAGACAACTTCATGGGGTAGTGAGTTCCTTATCACTAAAGGTGTTTAAGCAGGAGCTTGGTAACCTCGTGGCAGAGAGGTTACAGATGAATTCAAACATCAATTGGGTAATATGAACTAGATGACATGTAAGATCCTTTCCCACTCTGAAAGTCTATGGTATGGTGGTTGTTTAGTCTCTAGGTCTCTTACGGTTTAAGAATATCTATAATTCCATGACATTAGTCTCAATAGCATTATGACTGAAACTGGCTAACCAATTTTCCAGTAAGTTAAGGATCTGCCATATATTGGCACAGAGCCCTAAACAGAATTCTATACTTTTCTTCTAGGAAGTCTCACCAGAGTCTTCCTGATGTGATTTTTGCCCCAGGACACAACTAGTTCTTTGGGGACACAAAAGGAATTAAAAGATGTTCGTAGTTAGTCACATTACTCTTATAAGCCATAGTCAGCAGACGAGAAAGGAGAGAAAAGAGAAAGGAAAGAAAGAGAGAATCAAGGTGGGAGATAGTGATTATGTCTGAGGGCTAGAGGCTTGGTTAGATGTGAGGGAGCAGGAAGGCAGCTTGCTAAGACTTCAAGAGAACCAAAACAAGCCTCATTTACCCTATTGGAAAAGAGTGGTTCCAAATTGCAACCCCAGGCCTCAAGTTTATTATTTTTCATTCTTGATGAGAAGATAGCTACTCACAGGAGAAATACCGCTGCAGGTTAAATGTGAAGGGAATCTCCCTTACATTCTCAACCTTGAAAACTGCAGAGATGGATGGAGATATCTCAGGAACATTTGTTAGTAAATGCAAGTTAATTACTGGAGAAAGATCTTGACATTTCTTGCCTAGCCATCCTCATTAATGAATTCTTCTTTTCTTCCTTATTTCCTTTCTTTTTCTTTCATTAAGAAGCTTCAAAGTCTAAATAAGCCTCAAATCTCAATGAAATCGAAAAGAGTGTTTGCCCTATTATGTTTTATTTTGCAGGCATGTCTGTGGTAAAATTCAAGAAAAAAAATATTCTTTTGCATATTCCTGCCCAGTCTCCTCAGTTATTTGATATTATGGAATCACAGGAAGTAATGCCTACTACCACTGAATGACTGACTCACCCATGTATGTGTGTGCACTCATGGAAAGCCTCCTAAGTTTGTCATGAACACAAGTATATGCATACCTTCAAATACATGAGTGAAAATTCAATATGTACAGTGAAATCTTTAAAAGAAGTATTGCGTAATTCCAATGAAATGGCATATTTTTCAGCAGAATAGCAAAAAAATCCAAATCAATTTTTCTATTTTTTAAATTTTCCCCTGAGGAACCAACATATTTTATTTAAATGGTGACACAAATTTAGTCCCCTATCACCATAACTACCTACCCAAGCACGTATACATGCACACACATGCTCTTCTGCTCATATTCAGAAACATTTCTCCACCCACAGATTTGGAGCCAAGGAGAAAATGTATAATACATCTATTTAGTTCTGGAAGAAGGAGTGGTTATTAATTGGTTTGAGTAAGCCTAGAGAAATATATCTAAGTTGACCAAGAAAGAGTCTGCTCACAAGGATGGATTAATAGGAAATATCCTGTTTAATCTGTAAAAACAAGGACTGAGAGTGCGGAGTGGTGGTTAGTCAGAAACTCATTAAAGGAGATAGGAAGAATGGTCTTGATGGTCAAGCTCCACAGCATGGAATTAGGGCAGAGATGCACAAACATAAATGAGGAATCTGAGAACGCTAAAGCGGTCACCAAGGAAATGAATCTTGTATTACGTAACAATGAGAGGGTACACTGATAGGATTTACTACTTTAAGAGTCTGAATCATCCTGATTTTCAAAAATTATTTCAGTTATGCCATGGATAACAGTCACATTGATATGTAAGCCACTCACATGGTACATAAGTCAGTCTTTTATGGAGCACAGTCATCCTTGAAAATGCTCACCCTTGAGATAGTTCTTATATGTTTTTGTGTTATTTGCTTCATTTATTGCTCTCTCTTTGTGAATGGAAATCATAATAAGATGACTTAAAGATACATAGTGGATAGTATTAATGAAATATTGTCTTGGCCAAAAAGTTCCTTCGGATTTTTCTGTAACATCTTATGGAAAAACCCAAAGTTTTTGGCCAACCCAATATTAGTCATTTATATACTCATATCTTAGAATGCCCTATGTCATATAAGTGCTCCAAAATGCACTGTGCAGGATGTACTGGGGGAATGAGACAGTCAAGAGGCCTTGTATCAAATAAATGTAATTAAAAGCAGGACAAGATCGATCCACAGTTGGGGGAAACTGCGTGAAGGGTACACATGGCCTCTGTCAAAGTTTTGCAAATTCCTGTGAATCTATAATTTTTTCAAAGTAAAAACTTTAAAAATTTTAATCCGTGGTGAGCAAACATGAAGAAACTGATAGGAGTTGGGAAACAGGAAACAAGGAGAATCCTGGCCTACAGGGTGACAGAATTTACAAATCAACCAAACTGGGACTGTTTTCAATCTTTGTACATGACCCAGAGAATGAATGGCCTAATATGAGTTTTTTCCAATTCTTACTTCAAGAAGTAAGTAAGTATGGTAGGGAGCTTCTGATCATCACAGAGATATTCATAGAGACTGACTGTTATATAAATTTCTGCTTCTAAGAAGACAGGATCTATTTAAGAGGCCCATGACAGAAACAATATAGGTTGTCCCCATGCATGTACTAGTCCCTCATCTTCCTCTTGCCTTGCCCAAACCCAACTAAGCAATTACCGTGCTCTAATATACAATGATGCCATATCCTTTCACAATAGCTGGGGTAATGAGGAGAGGATTTCCCCAAATCCTTTCGATATTGCAGATGATTGCAGCAGGCCCACCTAGTACCTCCCTCAGAAATAAGTAGAATAGCTCCTCCCCCCACCAAAATAAATTAAGCTGGTGTACACAATTATTCTTCCCAAGACAGTGGGCTATGCGTTGCCAAACCCAGTAAGCTAAACAGGATGCTTTCCCCACACTTCTGGTGGCTTCTTTTTGAATGCCAACATTTTGTATCCATAATACCGCTAATTCCTGCAAACACAAATACTTTACTTGTATGTAGGATGGAAAGACATGTCTGTTAATATCAATTTTGTAGTGAATGTTTCCAATAGATGTTGAGCACTAATTTTATTTGTTAATGGAGATAATAACTGCCAGGGAGAGAGGGTGTGGGGATGCAGGCAGGACAAAGCCTTCACTATATTGTTCTGGGCCATATCGGGATTCAGATTGACTAATGACAAAAAGTTCTCTCCAGGCATCAATGAGTCAACTGACAAGCTGGCAATCACTCCCACAGACTCCTCAACTCTGTCTTTAAATATTCCTTAAACCCCTTACCTCTTCCTCTCACGTCAATTGCAGCAAGATAAATGTTACATTAGATCCCATCACATACTTTCAGTTAAAGAGGCTTTGGAGGGCTTCCCTGGTGGCGCAGTGGTTGAGAGTCCGCCTACCGATGCAGGGGACATGGGTTCATGCCCCAGTCCGGGAGGATCCCACATGCCGCGGAGCAGCTGGGCCCGTGAGCCATGGCCGCTGAGCCTGCGCGTCCGGAGCCTGTGCTCCGCAACGGGAGAGGCCACAATAGTGAGAGGCCCGTGTACCGGAAAAAAATAAAAATAAAAAAAAGCTTTGGAGCATGTTGGTGTAATTTGAATGCAGGCTAAATTTCAGTTTTTGAAGGTGCGGAAATGATAAAGTTTGCTTCTTTGATGCCTAATGAACAGCCTGAGTCATTAACCAGGTGAATAAAGATGGGGGGTATGGAAGGACCTCCTCCTCTCCATCCTTTTTAATTTTAAATTGGGATTCAAACTAATGCCTTATTTCAGGGAGCATTTCTGCCACTGACAGCACATTTCCCATTCCTCCTGCCTGAGTTACCAACCGACAAGGAGAAAGTTTGCCAAGTCACAGCGAATATCTACACCATTAGCTCGTCCCATATCTAGATTTTCACTCTCCATGACATCAAAAGAAGTTTACAAAAGGTCACTAAGAGAAAAAAAGAAAAGTGGGTCCAGAAAAGGAGATAAGGGTAGAGAAAATTCAGTGACAAACAAAGTCCCTTTAGGGCCCGGCTGGTGCTAGGCTTTTGGGGTATATGGCTTGGATGGTCTAGAAAGAATCATAAATGTACACAAATATCTGAAGGCTGAAATAATAGAGAATGGTCTTTCATGGATTCGGCAGGCAAATCCAGAGACATTTTGTTTTAAAGGGCACTCTAGAAAGCCCACTACCCCTACCTCCTTAACCATGCATCAGACAATAATACCCTTTTCTCCTGACTGAGAGAAGGTTTCAGACGCAGAGAGCCCTGGATGAAGCAACACATTGTCTCGAATTCTAGCAAAGGTGGCCATGCTGCCTAAAGAGGCAGATAATACAAAGTGTAATAAAATGAAAGCATTCTTAACCATAAACCTTCCTACATCGTAGCTAATAGTGCCTGCAGGTGGGAGAGACATAGAGGAATCACTAAGGGAGGTCCAAAAGAGACTAAAGGTAAGAAGACACACTCAGCAGTGTTTCCTTAAACAAGTTCAACAGGTATCAGCCATCTATGCAGAATGGACCTTTTCGTGGTCTATATTACTGAGAGGGATTAAGCACCCATCCGCATATGGATATCTAGGTTTAGAAAACCCTTCATTTGCCACTATTCCTGTCAAAATCTTAGAAATTAGCCAAGTATTATCTTGTCACAGCTCAAAACTGGAGGATGCAGAAACAGTCCAAATATCTGCTTGTGAACACACTAACAGGAACACCTCACTTATTACCATACACACTGAAGCACAAAATTTCTTCAAGCATCTTCACAGCGCTTTTGGCCTGAGTATATTTTAAAGGCCTTGGGTATGGCTAAGGCCAGATGGTAGGAAACCAAAGTCAGGTATAAGACAAAACCAGCTACATAATTTGCAGGCTCCCAGGGCAAAATTAAAATGTGAGACCCTTGTTCAAAAATTATTAAAAATTTCAAGACAGCGACAGCCAAACACTAAGCCAACATTGGGATTCTTCTGAGCATAGAGCCCTGCTTGACAGCACAGGACTCATACCTATGAAGCGGTCTGGTGCAATACATGGGTTTTAAAAGGAGAGGCCTCTGAACGGGTCAATATATTAGGCATGTATTTTTCCTCAGATTACCTATTTGCAATGAATTACAGTGTGGAAGTGCCATGAGAAGGAGCAAACTATGAGAAGAAAACAACACATTTCACTGTTGTCATTGTTGTTGGATTCTTAATATTTGATTATTTTGTTATTGATGTTCTTGATTTCTTAAATGAGGTTTTTCTCAAGAGGGTAGTGAGAAGATCAGATATTTTTCACATGAGTAAGTTTGAACTCAGGTACTTGGCCCACAGCCCCTCTCCTGGGAGGAGGGAGGGAAGTTCCATTTTTGCATATCTTGAGGATCATTCACTCTACTGCATTAGCGACCTTAGATTCAACTACTGTTAAACTGTGCAATGCTCGAATAATTTATGGCCTTCCTGTGGCACACTGAATAATTCATACCATTGTTTCTCTCAGGGAAAACTATGGCCTTGAGATACGGAGGCTGCTAGTAGTTCCTGTGAAACCTTGGATGAAACAGTGAAGGCTTTGGTTTTCATTCTGAGAGGAAGCTCCCTAGTCCCAAGTAGAGTCTCATATGACCTGGAAACATGAAACACTCTGGTCCTGCCATAAAGACATGGTGTGCTATGTCATAGGGGGAAATAGGTCTGTTGCTTAAAAGGTCAAAGTCACAGATATTATCCCGGCTGTGCCCATTAACTTTGTTTTTATATAATCACAGAATGAACACAAAGCTGGTTTGGATTCAGCCCTGACCTTGGTGAGCCATCTTATAGCTCTAACACTAATTATAATAAGATTTAAGAGAGAAAGGATAGAAGACTCAGTATACATTCTATTTTATCTCCACCCCAGACCTCTTTCCTGATCTTCACACCCATCCATCTACCTGTCTGTAGGACATCTTCATGTGGATTTTCCCAGGGAAACCTTACACTCTACAGGTTTGGTATTAAATTTCACTCCCATTCCAGTCCCTTACCCCATCCCTCTCATCCCACATCAGCTCTCAACCTATTTATCCTTCTTCCATTCAGTTGCAAAAGCTAAATCCTTGGAGTTATGCTTGATTCTTCCTTTTCTCATTGCCAGTCCCTCAGGGACAAGGTAAGGTGGGAGAATTTAGGTATTAGGGGACAAATAATATAAGTTATTCCTCAAAGACATGCTAATAATAGCCAGAAAAGTGTTTCCAGAAGGGGTTGTCAATCCATTTGGTGTGTGGTGTGGGTAGATGGACAGGAGGACTGTAATAACTGAAGTACAGAACCAAATGGAGGTTAAAGAACCAGTGGCAATAAGAGCAAAAAAACGGGGTATAGCATCTAAACCGGAACTAGGTCCAAATGCCAACCACACTACTGACTAATGTTTTTCCCTTTCCTTTTTTGTAAATTAGGACAGAGGTCAGCAAGATTTTTGTTTTGTTTTGTTTTTGTAAAGGGCCAGGTGGCAAATATTTTAGGCTTTGCAGGCCATACAGTCACAGTAACAACTATTCAACTCTGCAACTGTAGCATGAAAGTAGTCATAGGGTCAATATGTAAATGTTTGGGTGTGACTGTGTTCCAATCAAACTTTATTTACAAAAACAGGTGGCAGGCCATTTTTGACCCACAGGCTGTATAGCTTGGTGACCCCTGGAATGGCCTATGCTATGGTAAAAATTTAACCCTCTAATCTTAGAAACTGAACATAATAAAAGTTTATTTCTTACATCACACACAAGACAGATGAGAATATCTTTCTCCATCTTGTCGGTAATATCATCTGGAACACATGGCCTCCAAGGTGACATAGAAGGGAAAGAAGAGGACTGAAGGATCCCATTAGCACAAGAAGTAGCTTACATATTTTTAGCCCATATCTCACTAGCCAAAACCCAGTCTCATGGCCCAAATCAATTGAAAGACAGGTTAGATGATATAGAGGCATATATGAATATTTGGTGAGCAACTCACAGTCATCAACATGTGAGGTGGCAATAATTTCTGTCCCATATTGTTGTTAGGATAAAATATGTGTAAAACATTCAGCACAGTGCCTAACACATAAGCAGCACTCAAAAAATATTCAAACTCTCCCAACCCCTTCCTTCTGATAATTTCACTCCTTGGCATGCCATAAAATGCCCTTCACACTCAGACAGAGCTATTTATTGAATTAACATCCACATGCCTTTTCTAATTCTGTTTCCTCTACTCTTCCCTCTTTGTTATTTCCACCTAACTAATACATATTCACTTATCTTTCATGTTCCTCCTCAAATGTGCTGTTTCTTTCCTTTAACTTTCCCAGGCAGAGTGACTTGGACTCCTCCTCTTGCACCACCACACTTAGTACACACCATGAGTAGAGTAATGGGCATGTTGTAATGTCCCTAATTGTACATGTGTGCGTCCTCCACCAGACTGCGAACTCCATGAAGACAGAGCGATGTCATAGTCTCATCACACTCCAGCATTTACCATGGAGTCTTATATACAACTGACTGTCAATAAGCGTTCATTAAACTCAACTGATTAATCTTAATGGTGGGAATTTCAGGTCCTAGGCCACTTGAGACAGATTGGGAGCTTTTATTGTTTATGCCGGCTGCAGCCCCAGTGCCATATTGGTAGCTCCACAGAATGAGACCTGGCACAGAAGAAGCACTTCATAAAAGTTTGCTAAAAGCAACAGAAAAGCAGAAAAGGTGGTTTATTTGTCACTATGGATGCCCCAAAAATCTTTTCTTAATTTTTCATGAAATTCAGTCCATTGAAGGGAAGAGTTGACTAAATTCAGGCAAAGCAACTGATGCCACAGAGCATATTTACTGTCGTTTCAGAGTGGGTCCATCAAGAATACGTGTGAAGCCGCATTAAGCCAGCCATTTGTAGCACAGGACCCAGTGACCCTGACACCTGGGACTTCTCACTGCTGAATGCTAAGCATTTCTGTTTAGAGAGACTCCAAGAGCAGCATAAGCACCATCTATCTCGCTGCACCTCTCAGTCTCAATGAAAATCAACTGATTAAAAAGAAAAAAACCTACACATTGTAGCCAGGCTTTGGTTTCTCAGCTCACCTTTTCTGAAGCTGTATCAAATAATACCTTTTATTTCATCAGTCATCCATTGCATTCAGTACTTTTCTATCATCATCATTCTTAAAAAAAATCACTAGTAATCATAGCTGCCATTTATTAGCAGACACAACGTGCCAGAAAATTTATATGAACTACGCTAAGCACACTGGAAGCTTAAAAATACCTCTCCTGACCTGGAGACTCTGGATTAGGCCTACTATTCTATATGGCTAACAGGGAAAATCACCACCTTATTCAAAAACTGAAAATAGTATTGTTTGCTCTGTGCATCTTAGGGCTAGGCCCTCGCTGATAACAAAGGCTGCAAAAAAAATGGGAGGCAATATACAGTACAGACTCTTGTATTCAAATCCTAGCTCTGACACTTACCAATTATATGGCCTTGAACCAGTTACTTGATTTCTCTGTTTCCTAGTGTATAAAATGGAAATAATAATAGTGCCTATTTCAGTGAGTTATTGTAAATGTTAAATGATAATATTTCTAAAGCACTTAAAGTTTAGGTACATAATAAGCACTCAGTAAATATAAGCTATTGTTATTTTGACACTGTGGATAAAATAGGCTAGAGATGATCGTGAGGAAGTGCAGCAATGCCCCATTCTGAGGATAGGGAGCAAACACGGGCTCTCTTCTTACTCTAGGAAGAGCATCAGTATGTCTGGTGGTGAGAACCATGAAGGGATCAGAGAGGAAACACTGATAGAAAGCATGGTAGACAGTAATATTTAGATGGGTAATTTTGGAGACATTTGTTAAGTCATATATAAATAGAGTCCAGAGATGATCTTGGGGTAGGAAGGCTGATTGTTTCCATTCCAGGAGAAATAATAAAAGAGGGCTCATAGCCTCACTGGATGAGGCTCAGCTCATGCAGGCAAGGGGAGGCAGAAGTCAATGTAAAAAAACTCTGATTGATAAAGGGTGGGATTTTTGACAACATGGGTGGACCTTGAGAGCATTGTGGCAAGTGAAATAAGGCAGAGAAAGACAAATACTCAATGATCTGACTTATATGTGGAATCTAAATAAACAACAACAAAAGACACCAAGGTCATAGACAACAGAGAACAGACTGGTAGTTGCCAGAGCGGTGGGGGGCAAAATGGGTGAGGGGGGTCAAAAGGTACAAACCTCCAGTTACAAAATAAATAAGTCATGTGGGTGTGATGTACAGAATGGCAACTATAGTTAATAATACTGTACTGTCTATTTGACAGTTGGTAAGAGAGTAGACCTTAAAGTTCTCATCGTAAGAAAAAAAAACTGTGTGGTGATGAATGCTAACCAAACTTACTGCGGTGACCATTTTATAATATAAACAAAGAGTGAATCATGTTGCACACCTGAAACTAATGTTATATGTCATTACATCTCCATTTAAAAATTAATAGATAAATAAAAAGAAGTATTTATGATACAGCAGAATGGGACTCCTGTCATCCTCTTTACTTCTCCCTCTCTAAGCCCTGAGTACTCAAGGAATGAGAGTTCCTGCTTTTTCCATTAAGCATCCTATAGGAGTTCTTTAGCTTCTTATTATGGAAAATATTAAACATTATGAAAATAAAATAATATAACAAACCTCCATGTACTCATCACCCACTTTCAACAATTATCAATTCGTGGACAATCTCATTTAACCTTTACTCTGCCCACTTCCCCCAAACCATGCCCTGGATTATTCTGTGGCAAATCCCAGACATCAGATAATTTAATCAGTAAATATTTCATCATGCATCTCCAAAAATACAATCTTTTTAAAAAATATAACTACAACGGTATTATCACATCTAAAGAAATAAATAATTTTATCAGTCTATCAGTGTTCAGATATCCCTGATTGTCTTTTTTAAAATATATGACTTTTTCTCCACCTTGCTTTTTTTCATTTAACATTGCATCATGGAAATAATTCCATAGTACTATATAGAGATATTGAAAAGAGCCTTTTAATATATAATAAAGCATTGGGGCTTTCCCATGTGAAAAGAAAGCTGTATTAGTAAGATAGGGATTTACTTGTTTAGTCGATGCTCCACTGGGAAGAATCTGAGAGACCCAAACACTTCCCACACTACCCACAGAGGGGCCAGCCCATAATGAAGTAGTGAGTGATGTACTTCCTATTCTTGACCTGGATGGAAAAGGCAGAGGGACAGACAAAAGGGAGGGAAACTAGAGCGACAAGCCACTCTCAGTACTCATATAGACGTAAAAGTTGACCAGCTGGGAAGAGAAAAGGAATGTTCACCATTCTCCAGCTGCCATTGTGTATCTGTGGTTATCTACTAGTAATTTCACTTCCTTTCTGTTAGTGGACTGCATATGCAGGCCCCATAAGACGCTGTTGGACATGACGGGTTGACATTTATTTAGACATCTTTGGCACTAAATGCGATATTTGGAAAATCACTTTATTTCTCTGGGTCTCAGTTGTATCATCCATAAATTTTGAGACTAAGTTATATAATCCCAAATGTTCCTTCAAACACTAACACTCTATGTTTTCTTTCAAAATAATTAAAATTAAAAAAATTTAAATCACCAGAATTATTTGTGGATATCTAAAGTAGAAAAATCAGGACTTTGCTCTGTGCAGGGAAAACTTCACTTTTTGAAACCAAGAGCAGTAGATTTAACGTAAACATAAAACAGAATGTTAACAACAATCTAGCTGTAAAAATAAATAAATAAATATTTAAAAGTATGGATACATTTTGTTGGGATTTACAATAGGCTGCTCTCTTGAGAACCTAGGCAATTAGGCCAGGTACATAAATAGCAGATGGGAACCTGATCATGGTAGACAGCACAGTGGCAGCAGAAAAGAAGGAAGGAAGGAATGTTCACCAGCGATAATCTGTTAAAGAACATCAGAGATCATGGTTCAAATCTGATCTGACTCAGGGTGATACATACTTATGTGTCACTTCCACATGCAATGCTAAGCACGACATTGCATATGGGGGAAATGATCTTCAAAGTTTACAAGAAAGACGGATGAAAAACCAGAGTAATTCCAAATTTCACAATGTAGAATAAGCATACTTTTCACTAGAGTGGGACATGTGAAATAAAAATAGCATCATCCCTGCTTGACAGAACCATATTATTTCAACATGTATTTTACTACTAAGGGGAGAGACTGGGATGGTCAAGGGACATCCAGAACTTGCCAAACAGATGGCAGCACAGATAATGTCTTCCTCTTTTTAGCAAGAGCATGGCCCAGGGTGGCATTTCCAGAATATTGTAATCTAATGAGGAGGGATATATGAAGGGTTCTAAATGGCAAGAGTCCAGTTTAAGTCTTAGTTAAGACTAAACCCTAAGTTTCATAAGTAGCCTGTGGAAAGTCACTTGACTACCCTGGGCCTCAGTTTCATTATTTGTAAAATGACTTTCAAACATTTTTTACTTTACTAAGAGAATATATTGCTACGTTTGAGTTTCCAAAAAAGTAATAAATAATAATAATGGCTGCCAACCAAACAGAGTGACCCTAGTTACAATGCCCACTGTAACCTCTTAAGAAAGGTCTTTATCAAGTTGCTTGATTGGTCTTTTATTGTCTTTTGACCTCCTCTTAAAGTGAACTGGTGTCCATTTGGGTTTTATTAAAGCAGAGGAGTTCCCTGACTCTGGGTGCCTACCATCTCTTTGACCAAAGCCAGTGCTAAACCCTATGTTCAGCTCCTCTGTGAAGTCAAAAATTTAAGAAACACAAGAACAGTTGATTGTTCAGAGACAGAATCCATTGAATGTATAAAATGTCCTACCTACCTAATACCTTCTCAAGCTAACCAGTGCCTTCTTTGAGAATGAGCCATGGAACCATAATTTCTACTTTAAAACCATGTTTTTTTGTTTTTCTGCAAATGGAGCCATAAGCACAAAGCAGCAACTTTACAACATTTCTGAGGTGCACATATGAAGGTCTAAATTTATAGTGGTGCCCCCTGGGTTGTGAGGAGGCACAGGAGAGGGAGGTGGAATGAGTTCTGTTACACTCATGCGACTCGAGATTATAAGAGATGTTTACAGGAATCCAACTTCTGCTGAAAGGAACTGAACGCTTAAATAAAGACTTGGCTTTAAATACCTGTTCCAGCTCTAAAATCTTCACTTTCTTGCATGTAAAATTCGACAATAATCCCTACTTCACCTGGCTGATGTGAAGATCCACAGTAGATTCTCAATGAACGTTCCTTCATACACATTCATCCTTCCAGCACAGGACAAAGAAGTCAGAAAGGATTGGACACAGAGAATTTCCAGGGACCTAGCACTGACTCTTTGCAGGCTGGATGTTGTTAACGGGCCGTTGTTTTAAATAGAGGGGTGGGGGGCTTTCAACAATAAAGGAGACATGGTTGGTTCTTCAAAGAGGTGATGAGTAAATTCTTCCTAGGAATACTATGGGACATCAAAGTAGCAACCATTACATACGTATAACTGGAATCTAATCATGAGAAAACATCAGCAAACCCAAATAGATGAACATTATACAATGTAACTGGCCTGTACTCTTAAAAACTGTCAAGGTCAAGAAAGACAAGGACTGAGGAACTGTTCCAAATTAAAGCAGTTTAAAGAGATATGACAACTAAATGCAATGTGTGATCTTGGAATGGATCCTGGACTGGGAAAAATAACTACAAAGACATTATTTAAATTATTGACAAAATTTGATTATGGACTCTGAATTAGATAATAGAATTTTATCAAAATTAAATTTCCTGATTCTTATAATTATACTGCAGTTATGTAAAATAATGTGTTGTTCTTAAGAAATATATACTAAAGCATTTATGGGTAAAGGAGAACAATGTCTGCAACGTAATCGCAAATATGGGGGGGAGGGGTAAATTAAACAGAGCAAAATGTAAATTAATTGGTCAATACGAGTAAAGTATGAATCATTGCAACTTTTCTCTAGATTGGAAATTAAATAAAATTTTAAAAATTTAAAAATGGGTGCGAGACAAAAAGAGGACAATACAGAGCTGTGATAAAGGGTAAAATAACAGGTGTACCTGATATCTTGGGGAAGAAAGGGTCAGAGAAGACTTGACAGAGGAACTGACCTAAGCTGTGATATGAAGAATAAATCATTTTTTAGGTAAAGTGGTTTAGTGAGAGGAAAATGTGACAAAGGGAACAGCATATATGTAGACCTGGAGGCAAGTAGGGGGAGCATGATGGATTTGAGTAACTGAATATATAAGGGGGGGCGGGCATTGGTGATCAATGAAGCTGGAAATGCAGGCTGGATCCAGATCACAGTGGGCCTTTTGGGGAATAAATATTGGAGACGAGGCTTGGAAAAATTCATAGGATGTAAGGGAAACTTAGTGGGTTTTAACTGTGGTTTTCTGGCAAAGGATTTTCAGGACACTTTCTGGCTGTGTGCTTTTTAGGGGAATGGGAAGAAGAAATTTTTTTGAGGTTGTTTATGGATACAATTGACTAAGAAAAAAAGGGTCGGGAGAAAATCCCAAACACTGCTTCACACAGAAATTCTAAATTTTTGGAAATACTCTGCTACATAGCACAGTACCATATCACCAGTGACAGAAGGCACTGTTTTTAAGAAAAAGCTCTGTTCTCAAGGAAATTACAGAACCAATATCTGGATTAGGCTGGAGAAGGTAGAGTTGGGAGATACGCTCCTCAGCATAAGAAGCACTCTGATGTATATAGACTTTTGTCTTTTGGATAGAGTTTAGTACAGAGGATAAAAGTTAGAACGACCATAGGTACTAGGAAGGTTAACATATATTTAAAGTAGATCAGATGTAAGAAAAGCATTGTGCAGTCCAGACAAGATGGCATAGACTCATTTCTCCCTGTCTTCCAACTATATACCCTGGAAACAAGACTTTAAGCACAACTATAAACCCTGGAAACAATGTAATATGGAACCCAAGGAGAAATCTGAAATGTAGAAAGAGGAAGGCAGACTGGTTAGGAACACCAAGATTGAAGAAACAAATAGCAAGAGTGTCTTGAGACATCATTCCACACAAGAGGGTAATCAAGGCCCAGCATCCTCCACCCACTAAGCTAGAAACAGCAAGTGGTTCGAGTAGGCTTATTCCTCCCCTGGATGGAACAGTGGTCCTAATAACGACAGGCACTTCCATTGGCAGCAGCGAGGGGGGATAGATCAGGAGCCCCACTGACAAGCATCCTGGGGAAGCACTCTCCTATCCTACTGGGCCAGATGCTCCCCTCTCCTACACAGAGATACCAGGAAGCTTGGCAGCACTAACAGGGGGGATCCTGCAACAACAACACCCATCTAGAAGTAGTTTTTGTCCCAATGGACCAGAGACTCCTTCTACCATGGAAATACACTGGACAGCTGGGTGGCACGGGCAGCAGAAATCCCATTATAACAGGTGGCCTAACCTATGAAGCAGCCCCTGTCCCTGCTGGGCCTGAGACTACCATCCACCAGGTGTACCCGCCAGGGAAGTTCTGGAGAAGGGGTGGAGACTCCCTTCACCCACCTAGACAGGCACTTTCTGCCCTCTCAGGCAGTATCAGCAAGGATCAGTGTGAGCCCCAGTGACACGAGACCGAACAAACCAAAAGTGCATTACAAAGTCTCAGAAAATTAAATTGTCATTGGAACTACAGCCCACAAAAGTAGGCTAGGACCTGTGTGCTAAACCTAAACAGAGCGACTGCCTGCTACAATAAAAGAGTAAAATAGCACCCAGGGTCTTCTAACATAATAGTCAAAATGTCCAGGATACAGTAGAAAATGACCCCTCATACCAGGAACCAGGAAAATCACAAGTTGAGTGCGAAAAGAAAATGAACTAATGACAATACCAAGATGGACCAGATGACGGAATTATCTGGCAAGGATTTTAAAGCAGCCATCATAAAAAATGCTTCAACAAGCAATAACAAAATTTTTTGAAACAAATAGAAAAATAAAGAAGTCTCACCAAAGAAACAGAATTTTTAATGGAAATCATACAAAAGAAGGAAAAATACAATAACTGAAATAAAAACTCATTGGATCAGCTCAATAGTAGAGTGAAGATAATCCAGGATAAAATCAATGAACTTGTAGTCAGAATGTACCCAATCCGAACAACAGAGAGAAAGTAGATTAGAAAAAAAATGAACAGATCTTCAGGGATCTGACAAACAATGACAAAAGATTCAAAGTTCCTATTATCAGAGTTCTAGAAGGAGAGGAAAGAGTGGATTTAAAAGATTATCTGAAGAAATAATGGCTGGAAACTTCCTGAATTTGGCAAAATCATAAACCTTCAGATTCAAGAAGCTAAATGAATCTGAAACAAAATAAATCCAAAGGAATCCACGGCAAAACACATCACAGTTAAACTTCTGAAAAGCCATGACACAAATGTGATTATAAATTTCAAGTGATATTCGGCTTCAGTGTCAAGAGACAATAAGGAGTAGTGGGGACTGGGATGAACTAGAGAGGACATGTGCCATCTAAGGGGCAGCCCCTGTCAAGCTCTAGCTAGTTATATATGTGGGAATTCAGATTTAATTTCTTTGTGTGTGAAATCTTAACCTTAAGTGTAAGCAACTGATTATTTACGTTTTAAGTCAGTATGCCAGTTCTGTAGCAAGAGGAAGTAGTGACTTTGGAACTAGACCTGAGACTGAATCCTTACTCTACCATACAATATTGGACAAAGCCATAAACTCTCAGAGTCTATGGGTCCTCATCTATAAAATATTTTAGTAAAGAATCTGACTCCATTTTTTTCATGTTTGAGTGTGGACAGCTTTTAAGCCTCATCCTTCCCTCTTCCTCCTCTGTCCCACATCTAGAAAAGCTAATAAAAAAAGCCAAGGTGCTCCCTCCTTTGGTGCCCATGGAAGAGTCAAACCATGCAAGCCCCTGCCCATGAGTAGAAACCCTCACACAAGCCCAGCCCTAACCACAATAAAAATCCCAAACCAGTCTCCTTCCTGTATTCTCTCAAGTGATTTTCAAACCAGCTTGGGAAGCCTGCCTTGCTGTCCCCAGAGACCCCATTACGTAACTAATAAACCTTTTAATAACCTCTTGGTGTGTATGTGTGTCATTATCAGTCTCTACATCTGGACAAAATTTTGAGTGAAGTTCTATCCTGTAGCTGTAGTGTAGTGTGCCACAACAAATGGAAACTATAATATTTACACTGTAAAGTTCCTGTGAGGAATAAATAATGTCTGAAAGATGCCCTGGCCACAATATATGCTCAAAAAATAGCAATTACCAGAGTGACAAGTATTACTGAATAGAAGTTTCTTCAGGCCTTCTTTTCCCTTTTCAAAAAATGTGCCCTTTTTTTTTTCAAGAACAGGTGAGCATTCCAACAAGTCTCAGGCCTAGCGACTGGACAGAAGCAAGAACAGCCACTAGGGACTATAACTGGTATGCCTTGCTTGCAAGCTTTTTGATATGTTTCCAATATATGTCTCCAAACTTGTTCTGGTATACTCATTCAGAATACCTAAAGAAGGGCTTCCCTGGTGGCGCAGTGGTTGAGAGTCCGCCTGCCGATGCAGGGGACACGGGTTCGTGCCCCGGTCCGGGAAGATCCCACATGCCGCGGAGCGGCTGGGCCCATGAGCCATGGCTGCTGAGCCTGCGCGTCCGGAGCCTGTGCTCCGCAACGGGAGAGGCCACAACAGTGAGAGGCCCGCGTACCGCAAAACAACAACAACAACAACAACAACAAAAGCAGGATACCTAAAGAAATCTTGAAACAAAACTGACCTACAGATGGGTTCTGTTTGGCCCATAGAGTGTTTTTAAAATATTTTGTATTAGTTGCCAGTACTGTAAAATCAGGAGGTGTCATATGAAAATCTGGGTTTCTAGTTCTCTTGAAAATTTGGAAGACCCAGCATCACTGTGCTCATATTCCTGCTTGCTGAATAGTAGCTGCCACTTTTTTTTTTTTTTTTTTTTTTTTGCGGTACGCGGGCCTCTCACTGTTGCGGCCTTTCCCGTTGCAGAGCACAGGCTCCAGACGCGCAGGCTCAGCGGCCACGGCTCACTGGCCTGAGCCATGAGCCATGTGGTGTTGGGAAAACTGGACAGCTACTTACAAAAGAATGAAACAAGAACATTTTCTCACACCATATACAAAATTAAACTCAAAATGTATTAAAGACCTAAATATAAGACCTGAAACCATAAAACTCATAGAAGATAACACAGGCAGTACACTCTTTGACATTGGTCTTACCGATTGTTTTTTTTTTTTTTTTTGGTTCTGCCTCCTCAGGCAAGGGAAACAAAAGCAAAAATAAACAAATGGGACCTAATCACACTCCTATGTTTTTAAATAAGCATGACATTAAACTGTCTAGAAGTAGTAGCCAGAATCATATTTGTAGCAGAAAAGAGTACCCTTCCCCCATTTTGATTTTCAAAGTATAGGAAGATACCTTTTCTCAATGAGCTTTTTAGAGAATAGAATGAGTTTGAGTCAAGTGCAAGTCAAACAATCAGGCGATCAAAGGAGGAAAAATTCAGTAGTTTGAAATCTTAGGTTATTAACGTTTTTTTTTTTTTTTTTTTTTTTTTGCGGTACGCGGGCCTCATTGTTGTGGCCTCTCCCTTTGCGGAGCACAGGCTCCGGACGCGCAGGCTCAGCGGCCATGGCTCACGGGCCCAGCCGCTCCGCGGCACGTGGGATCTTCCCAGACCGGGGCACGAACCCGTGTCCCCTGCATCGGCAGGTGGACTCTCAACCACTGCGCCACCAGGGAAGCCCTATTAACGGTTTTTGATTCTTGACTGGGCTATAAGTGGTGATAATTATTCCTTCATGAACAAATCTGAGGACTGAGCAAGACTGCTGAGATCAGGAAATGGGAAACTGCTCACAGTGATCATTATTGCATCACAATTAACCAAAAACTAATGGGTTTGGTTTCTAAGTAGCACTTGGGTTTTTCTGTTATAATTTCCTACTTAATTATAAGGATTAGTGTGAAAGCATACCTGTGAGTTATGGCTTCAGCCTACTGGAAATGCTCATACACATCCATATCCTGAGAGAACACTGAGCTTGCCATGAAGCATCCTGCCAAGAGCCACTGACAGCATATTCCAACAGACCTCTCTGGGTCATGCCACCAATTACATGCTTTACATAAATCTCATGTTGCTTAAACCTTCCAGATAATCAGAATAAAATGACAAATCTGTTTTCATTAATTAAACATATTACCAAAATGTTGCACTAGGAATGCAATGTATTTTCTCTCTTTTTCTTTTACAAGACACAACAAGGTAAGAGAATTAAAAGGAGAGAATTGGAATGTGGGAATGAATTTCCCCACTGAGTGATTTTAAATCAATCTTTGGACTCAAGTTTCATTTACTGTGCAAACAAGTTATTATTGACAAAAAGAGATAAATGACAATTGCGCACATACCCCCAAAACTACTTTCAGTGACAAAATTTTCAAATTTGTCAATGAGTAGTGTAAACAATTTCTATATCCACCCGTATAATAATCTGTGAAGTTATTAATGTCTAATTTCTATAGAAGGATTTAACAAAGATTAATTCATTAGTAAGGTATAACAAATCAATTGGGATTTGATGAGAAGGATAGCTGATTCTAGTACATGGGTAAATTTCTTACATTTCTCATATTAATGGTATTTATTTTCAGTTTTAAGTCATTTTCTGCTTTGCAGCCTTTAAAAACACAAGCTTACCAAATAAATACAAGCCTAGCTTACTGGCCTTCTCCTAGAAACAAATTTTATACATATGTTAAATTGAAACTGTAATATTGGCTCAGAAAATAGCTGTGGGCTAACCGTAGCTAAATGGTTGTCAGACATCAAAAGAAAGACCAGGTCCTTAGTTGGGGTGGGTGAATATGGGCAGGTATTTCAATCTCTCCAGATTCCTCCAGTTCACCAGCTTTAAAATGAGTAAAGAATCTCTAAGGCCCCTCCAATCTGAATATTTATTTAAGGTCTTTATATATTGAACATGGCTTAGTCATTAGCTAATGTCTAGCTAATGTCCCATAATGGCAAATCAATTTTGATTGTACTAATCTTTGAAATGCCTAACCAAATAGTTTTTAAAACCAGCAACTAGCCTTGAAACTAAGTGATAAACTTAATTTATCAGTTTTATGGGCCTTAGAAAAAGTACCATTTGGGGTTGCATCTATATGACAAAACCAGAACAATTTGGTTGTAAAAGAAGGAAAGAATGGAGTACCTTGAAAATGACCAAACTGTCCTTAAAGAAAATTAAAGTTACAACCATAGTTAAGATAGTCATCCTCACTCCTAAACCCCCTTAAGGTTATGTTCCTAAATTTGCTATCCTATTGGCTAGAGGCTGGAACTGATAGGTGTGGCCAATGCCACAAGGGAAGCTTCCTATAAACAGAATTACTGGCTTTGAAAACAGATCTATTAACCTTGAGCATCTTTAATCGCCCACCAAATAAGAATAAGCACCCTTAAGCTCTCAGCGATTAACCTTTATTACAGCAAGTTGCTCCCGAGGCTTTCCTACTTACTTAAAGACAAAATAGAATGACTGAGTTTAATACTGTTAACATTTTCATAGTGTATGTGGGTTCCACTGATGTAAAAAAAATGTTTTATTACCCTTAAAAATGTGTTGGTTGCAACAGTGAAAAAAAAAGTGTCCTAAGACAACTAAAATGTTTGAGTCAGGGCTCTGGGCAAAACGAGCTTTAGAAGAAGCAGTCTCTTAGCTGGTATAACTAGAAAAGCAATAGGCCAAGAGTCAGGAGACCTAGAATTTAGATCCAATTCAGTATGTAGAGAATGAATAAGGAGGCACTGCAATTCTCTGGGCCTCAGTTTCCTCAGATAAACTTGAAGACTGTTGTATTGGATAATCCCTAATGTCCTCTTGAGCTGTAATATTCTGAGTCTAATCTATGCTTGTGTGATGAGCTAACGGGTACTAATTCAGACAAGCCATTTTATTTGGGTACAGAATGATGAAGACAGGTATGCTCAATTACTCCTCTGATTGCATTTGGATATTAGCCAATTCCAAGAATATAAGCTGAGATGTATACCCCCAGAAGCTAAAGTGCAGGATTCTAGGAATGTAATAGCAATGCAGCTTTTGAGTATTTCAGAGGCCCTCACAGAATTTCTAATACTTGTTGCCCTTTTACACATTTGGCTTTATAGATCTAAAACTTCTGAGGCAATTTCTCTGTGGCTACTATGCATGCTACTTAGTAGGATGTTAACAGGCAGAGATTGGTACCAGGGAAACTCACGGGCTTCCCACAGAGAAGTAAGGAGTAAGCCTGCCCATGGCTGGGGGAAAGACAAATGTATCACGGATTATATTATAATCTTCTGCCCAATAATCATTTCTTCTATAATAGATAAAACATTTTTTTCATAGCAAGGAAAAGCATTTACTAATCACCATATTAAGTGTTTACAAATTACTATATTAATAAGTATAACAGTTTTTTAAAAATATTGAATCTCAGCCAGAGGCAGAATAACTTGAAAAGGCCATTTGGGTATGAAAGGATAAACCCGAAATAGGTCTGCACCTAGTGACGGTATAAAAAGAGTTCCATACTATGTATAAAATAAACAAGGACTTACTGTATAGCACAGGGAACTATATCCAATGTCTTGTAATAACCTATAATGGAAGAGAATTTGAAAAAGAATCTAAACTATATTTCAATTTAGAAATAAAGAGTGCTAAATTGCTCTGAATCAGACAATGGGAAGTATCGTCTACATATTTACTCTTGGGAGGAAAAGGTGAACAGTCTAAAGAGAACAGAGGAAGTAGAAGGAACAAGAAACAAGGTGGGAGGCTGAAGCCTGAGCTTATTTGAAATAGCTGAGGAACTCTTTAAGAAAAGGGTTATCAGTAATTCATTTTAAAATCCCTTGCATTGCTGAAATGAGATGTCCCTTCATCCCTACAATCCTTCAGAAAATTTTGCTACAAAGACCCTATGCAAGTGTTCTCTCTATGGAAATCAAAGAAAAGGAACTGAGCTTCAAATCTGAGCCAGCACGGAGCTGGCTTAAGAAAGAAATGCAAGATATAGAGTAGAGAACAAAATCTAGACAGAAGCCAGAAATCAGAGGCAGAAAAAAAACAGAGAAACTGCTATATTTTTTCTATCCAAGCATCTCTTCTCAGATTCTTGTAGCCTAACCTTACCTTACTTTGGAGGAATCGCCTCTTCCTAATTTCCTGTGGTACTTCTGATTTAGTCACATTATCCCACCTCACTTCACATGGCCACAGGGGTGGTCTGTGAACCAGGCTGGGTCAATCACAATTTCCCTTTCCTCTTACTACAGGTTCTGATCCAAGGGTGGGCCACACAGCACCAGTTAGAGACTTTTCCTTTAATTGAGAAATCTCAGATGGCAGATGGAACTAACCTTGCCTAGATACGTTTTTATTGTGGTAAAATATAAATAAACATGTAATTTATCATTTTAACCATTTCTGAGTGTGCAGTTCAGTGGAATTAAGTACATTCACGTCGCTGTGGAACCATTATCACAATCCATCTCCAGAACATTTTGAATATCCCAGACTGAAACTTCATACCTATTAAACAATAATTTTCCATACTCCCTCCACCCAGGCCCTGGTAACCTCTACTCTACTTTCTGTCTCTGAATTTTACTAATCTAGGTACCTCATATAAGTGGAATCATACAATATTTGTCCTTTCGTGTCTGGCTTATTTCACTCAGCAAAATGCATTCCACATCCATCCGTGTTGTAGTATATAACAGAATTTCATCCCCCCTTTTTTTTTTACCATGGTAAATACATAAAATTTACCATTTTAACCATTTTAAGTGTACAGTTCAGAGACATTAAATACATTCACACTGTTGTGCAACCATCAACACCACCATCTCCAAAAATGTTCATCTTCCCAAACAGACTCCATACCTACTTAAAACTACCTCCCCCATTTCCTCTTCCCCCTCTCCAAGCAACACTCCTTATATTTTCTGCATCTATAATTTGACTACTCTAGGTACCTCACATAAGAGAAATCGTACAATGTTTGCCCTTTCATGACTGTCTTATTTCACTTAGCATAATGTCTTCAAGGCCCATCTATGTTGTAGCATAATTTCCTTCCTTTTTAAGGCTAAATAATATTCCATTGTATGTATATACCACATTCTGTTTATCTAGTCATCCATTAACGAACACTCAGGCTGCTCAAAATGAGTTTTCTTCATTCTGTTAATGTTATATTGGCTGATTTTCATACATTGCACCAACTGTGCATTCTAGGAATGTATCTTACTTGTTTTGCTGTATAATCTTCTTAGTAGGCTGCTGAATTTAGTTTAGTAGTAGTTTGTTGAGGATTCTTCCATCAGTGTTCAAAGGGATAATAAGTAGTCTGGACTTTTCTTGTAGTATCTCTCTCTGGTTCTGGTAATCAGGATAATGTTAGCCTCATAGAATGAGTGAGAAAGTCTCCTCACCTCTTCAATTGTTTGGAAGAGTTTCAGAAATATATAGATAATTATTCCTTAGATTTTTGGTAGAATTCACTAATGAATCCATCTGGTCGAAGGCATTACTTTGTGTGGAGGTTCTGACTACTGATTAAATCTCCTTATTAGTTATAGGTATATTCAGATTTTTTATTTCTTCATAATTCAGTCTTTGTAGATTATGTGTTTCTAAGAATTGTCCGCTTCATCAAAGTTATCCAATTTGTTGGAATACAATTGTTCACAGTACTTCTCATTCTTTTTATTTTTGTAGAATCAGTAGTAATGCCCCTACTTTAATTTCTAATTTTAGTAGTGAGTTCTTTTTTCTTAGTCAATCTAGCTAAATTTTTTTATTTTGAAAAATAATCTATTAAGTATCTATCTAAAAATAATTTGTTAAAGATTTTCAATTTTGCCAATCTTTTCAAAGAATCAACTCTTTGTTGAGTTCTCTATTTTTTATTCTCTATTTTGACTCTATTCTTCATTATTCCCTTTCTTCTGTTGCTGTAGACTTTGACTGCTTTCCAGAGCTCCTATAAAGTTATTTTAGCCATATTTGGTGGTTTCTTTCCTTTATTTTGTCTCCTTTAACATTTCTGTGGGAAAATGAAGGAATGGCACCTCCTAGTCCACCACTGTGCTGGTGTCATTCCTCCTTTTCCTAGATCTTGAAGAACATAGATCTCAACTAGCATTTGATTCAGATAAAGCCATATAACTTGAAATTATATTTAATATTGAAAGTACTATTGGTTAACCAATTAATCAAGGATTTATTCTTTTGAATTGTAGCTTAATGTAACTCTGCTACTTTCAGGCTTGAGTGAAAAGTTTAGAATCCTAATCTCAGTAGAGTGCTATCTTTGAGTCCTCTATTTCTGGGGTAAAATGAGAGCACCAGACATCTGCTGATGAAGGGAAGATGACAGATGGTATTAGGAGTAGGGTCCAAAAATTACTGAAAGAGGAATAGTCATCAAACATTATCACCTACTATATAATTTTTCTTTTCATCAGCTTTGCTCATTTCCCACAACCTTCTAATACCACAGAAAATGACAAAAGGATCCCTGGAAATGGTCATTTAGTAGCTCAGACAAGTAAAAGTAGATAGCCTTTAATTGTTTATTGTGGCCCCTTATTTCATTCTCACTCTATGAAGACAAACCAATCAGCAAGCTAGAATTAATTTGTCAAGATTTAAGGCCCCTTTTAGACCTAAAGTTATAAAATTCTTGCATATTATAAATATGAGTATAACAGAGAAGGAGGATGACAAAGAAATATTCAAGGCTTCTTTCAATTAAGGAGGATTATTTTTTTGCTAGCTATACTCCTAGGCCATTGTGGTACAGATCAAGTTAATGAATGAATGAAAGAACTAAAACCAGATTGATTAATTTATCAAATTGATTAAATGAGCTGAGAACTTCTTTTGGAAGAGAAAAGTAGGAAATCAGAGGAGATATTAGGGAAAAGACTAAAGTGAGCATCTCCTAAGAAAAAATTTGAGGTATTCATGAAGCAAGGTGGAGGGGATTATGGTCACCTGCCTTGCTGAGATGAATGGTTTGCGTGCGCGCGCGCGCGCGCGTGTGTGTGTGTGTGTGTGTGTATAGATGGCTGGAGAGGACTTTTTCAGGTTTAACTGAGTGTTATAAATGGAAACTCTCTTTAGAATATTCTGAGAAACTTCAGTAAAGATGCACTGGATGTGTTCTGTGGCATGAAAAATCATATGGATCCTCAGGTTGCAAGTGGTTTGGCTTTACACAGACTATATAACGAAATAGTATGTTTCAAATTTTCAGTCCTACATACAAAAATGATCAATTTCCCCCTTTATTTTCTGGAAATTTCTCCATCAGTTTATGCATTCTGTTATAAGCAACTGAAAACCCAAGCTGCTTTAGACCACTGAAAGGATTTATTGGCTAATGGATCTGTACGTTCAGAGGGAAAGGCAGAGACAAAACGATTGTCTGGTTTGGTGTATCAGTAATGTTGTGAGGCATCTGATTTCCTTTTGCCTCTCCACAGTCTCAGTGTGATGCTAAAGCTGTTTTCCATCATGGGTGAAATACTGCTGTACTAGTGGAGACTTTAAGTTCATATACAGTGCCACTCAAGAGAAAAAGTGTTTCTGCTTAGTATTTCAAGACAGAATATTGATATTCATCCTGAATAGCCCACTTAGATAACATGTCAAACCCAGAACCAATGACTGGGCCAAGCCAGGATAATGAAATATGCTAAGCTACTCCTAAACCTGGTGGTCAACTTCCCCTCAAAGTACGTCAAGGGGAAAGGATGATGAATAAAAATGCAGATACCTTAAGCAAGGTAAAATGACTGCAGATTCAGGGTAGGCAATTATCAGCATCCACTACAGTTACAGCTCATGCTCAAATTTGTTTTACGTCTTCAACAAGGTCACACAATCTGCAAATTTATCAATTTTTCATTCTTTTATTCAGTTTCTGAAGTCAACAGGAAATAATTATTCCTTTTAAGCCCATAAGTGACTGACTAAATGTTTAACATTCTTAAAAAAAAATCATTATGGCAATGTACTACAGTGACATTTCTTAGGGTCAGAAGCCTGAATTATGTTCATATATCTACTACCTCCTAGAGAAATGGAAATAAAAACAAAAATAAACAGATCGGACCTAATAAAACTTAAAAGCTTTTGCACAGCAAAGGAAACCATAAACAAGACGAAAAGACAACCCTCAGAATGGGAGAAAATATTTGCAAAGGAAGCAAATGACAAAGGATTAATCTCCAAAATTTACAAGCAGCTCATGCAGCTCTCAATATCAAAAAAACAAACAACCCAATCCAAAAATGGGCAGAAGACCTAAACAGACATTTCTCCAAAGAACATATACAGATGGCCAACAAACACATGAAAGAATGCTCAACATCATTAATCATTAGAGAAATGCAAATCAAAACTACAATGAGGGGCTTCCCTGGTGGCGCAGTGGCTGAGAGTCCGCCTGCCGATGCAGGGGACACGGGTTCGTGCCCCGGTCCGGGAAGATCCCACATGCCGCGGAGCGGCTGGGCCCGTGAGCCATGGCCGCTGAGCCTGCGCATCCGGAGCCTGTGCTCCACAACGGAGAGGCCACAGCAGTGAGAGGCCCGCGTACCACAAAAAATAAAAATAAATAAATAAATAAAAACTACAATGAGACATCATTTCACACCAGTCAGAATGGCCATCATCAAAAAATCTACAAACAATAAATGCTGGAGAGGGTGTGGAGAAAAGGCAACACTCTTGCACTGTTGGTGGGAATGTAAACTGATACAGCCACTATGGAGAACAGTATGGAGGTTCCTTAAAAAACAAAAAAAATAGAACTGCCATACGACCCAGCAATCCCACTACTGGGCATATACCCTGAGAAAACCATAATTCAAAAAGAGTCATGTACCACAATGTTCATTGCAGCTCTATCTACAATAGCCAGGACATGGGAGCAACCTAAATGTCCATCGACAGATGAAAGGATAAAGAAGATGTGACACATATATACAATGGAATATTACTCAGCCATAAAAAGAAACAAAATTGAGTTATTCGTAGTGAGGTGGATGGACCTAGAGTCTGTCATACAGAGTGAAGTAAGTCAGAAAGAGAAAAACAAATACCGTATGCTAACACATATATATGGAATCTAAAAAACAAACCAAAAATAGTGGTCATGAAGAACCTAGGGGCAGGACGGGAATAAAGATGCAGACCTACTAGAGAATGGACTTGAGGACACAGGGAGGGGGAAGGGTAAGCTGGGACAAAGTGAGAGAGTGGCATGGACATATATATACTACCAAATATAAAATAGATAGCTAGTGGGAAGCAGCCGCATAGCACAGGGAGATCAGCTCGGTGCTTTGTGACCACCTAGAGGGGTGGGATAGGGAGGGTGGGAGGGAGGGAGACACAAGAGGGAGGAGATATGGGGATATATGTATAAGTACAGCTGATTCACTCTGTTATAAAGCAGAAACTAACACACCACTGTAAAGCAATTATACTCTTTATATAAATAAAGATATTTTAAAAATGACATAAAAAATTCATAGATCTATATTTTCTTAACTCTGCAGTCTTGATGACCCACTAATCCTCTCTGGTTCACAAGTTTCTTATTTGTTCATCTATATTTTCTTAACTCTGCCGCCCTGATGACCCACTAATCCTCTCTGGTTCACAAGTTTCTTATTTGTTCATCATAAAGATCATCAGAGTTATCTTTCTTCAGAACAGAAGAGTGTCAACACCTTGCTATCAAACACCTAATAATAGAGGTTGGCATTTTGGGTAGAAGAGAAGAGCTAGGAGCCTACTGATGAAATTTTCACTAAAATATATTGTATATTCCCCAGTGTTCAAAGGGAATACTATTCCCCTTTCGTTTTCTATTTTCATGTGGTCTGATCACCAGAAGAGTATTTTGCCTTCTTTCCTGCTTCACTCCTTTTACTACACCACACAGATAAGGAAAGTATTACATTGTTGGTGGGCAACAGCCATTTATTCTCTTTTGATTACAAAATAAACTTCATGAATCAGTGAAAATGAAGAGTAGGGAACTCCAAGGGCTTATCCTTCTACAGAAACAGTAAAAATAAGCAAAAGAGCTTTCAAAATGAATTTCCATGGAAACTCTTGAAAGTAGTTAAAGGTTTACAGAAACCAAGCAAATGCTGGATCAAGAAAAAGATGACTTAAACATAGTAGGAGAGCATTATGGCTTTCTAACATATCCTCACTCCACACTCCTTTCCAGTTTCACAGCAGTCCTGAAGACAGCATTCCAAATTCCCAGTATGTGTCCCTGGTTCTGGAGAGAGCAGAGTAGACCTTGCCCTAAAAGGACTGTGTTCTTATGCTTTGGCCTGCCTGGGGACTCCTGAAGGACTGATGCAAGGCACTTGCCTTTGCTTTGTCTAACTCAGAACTTTCTCAGTGTAGAAAAGAGGCTCAGCAGAGGGTAGTTCTCAAAACCTTTGAAGGGCAAAAGGTCAAGCCACTGCCACTTTCACTGAAAGTAATCATCAAGAGCTATTACCTTCTTCACAAATTTTCTTTTCCCCGGGTTTCTTCCTTTCCTACAACTTTGCAGTACTATGGAAACTGACAAAGAGAGCCCTGAAAATGGTCATTTCGCAACATGAGCAAATAAAATAGATTTTATTTCATTTTCACTCTATGAAGACCTGAGGCAAAATATTAGAGTTGGGGTAAATAGCAGACACACAGAAAGCCTGGGAATAAAACCTGAAGGAGATACTTTGGAGAATAAGGGCTTTGAAAACCTCTTGCATATACCAGGGAATCTAGAAAGCCAGATGCATAGCCAGGACAAGATGCATGCTGAGAAAAGACCTGATAAGCACCTATGCTTTCACTACAAATTGATCTTTCAGCTAAGTGAAACCAGAAAGTGAAGGCTAAAGCATCAATATAAATGACCTTGCTAAGCAATGAAGGAGTGCCTCAACACAGAACCAATCCGCAAAGACTATGTATTTTTTTTTTATTTTCCCTTCCCTTCCCTTTCTTTTCCTTTTCTTCTCTTCCCGTCCCTTTCCTTCCTCTCTTCTCTTCTATTCTTTTACTCTTCTCTTCTCTCTTCTCCTCTCCTCTCCAATTTCTAACTTTAAAAGAACTATGGAGGTCATAAGACAATGGGGTGACATATTTAAAGTGCTGAAAGAAAAAACCCCTAAAAATCAAGAATTCCGTATCTAGCAAAACTATCCTTCAAAAATAAAGGAGAAATTATGATATTCCCAGATAAACTGAAGCTGAGGGTGTTTGTAGCTAGAAGACCTGCCCACTGTGGTCATGGTTTTTAATCCAGTCTATGTGTTGCTTTATTCAGTTTGCTACTACTGTGTTGAAGAGTTCTGCATTTATATTCATAAATGATATTGGTCTGTAGCTTTCCTGTGATGCCTCTATCTGGCTTTAATATCATGGTAATATTGGTCTCATAGAATGAGTTAGGAACTGTTTCCTCCACTTCTTTTTTAAAAAAGAGTTTGAGAAAACTGGCACAATAAGTCCCCTACATACAAACCTTCAAGTTGCGAACTTTCAAATTTGCGAACGTGCATCTGGTTCCAGCAGGGAACCAGAACCTGTGCCATCAACGTCAGGAGTGAGTGAAATTGCAGCTTGCCCTCCATCTCCTAATGCTGATGATCCTTCAGCTCTACCATCTCCCACCTCCTCTCCCTCGTCCAGTCAGTAACTCTTCTTGCCTGTTCACTCGATGCCAGCCCCTGTATGCCAGCTGTTATACTGTACTACTGTACTTTTCAAGGTACTGGACTGTGGAAAGTATTATGAACCTATTACAGTAGAGTACTATATAGCCAATTGTGTTAGTTGGGTACCTAGGCTAACTTTGTTGGACTTATGAACAAATTGGACTTACAAACACACTCTCGGAATGGAACTCGTTTGTATGTAGGGGACCTACTATATTAGTTCTTTAAATGTTTGGTAGAATTCATATGTAAAATCATCTGATCCTGAGATTTTCTTCATAGTAAGCTCTTTAATTACTGATTCAATCTCTTGTTATAGGCTTATGAGAATTTTCTATTTATTCTTGCATCAGGTTCAGTAATTTGAATCTTTCTAGGAATCTGTCAATTTCGTCTAGGTTATTTAATTTGTTATTATACAAATTTTCATAGTATTCCTTTATATCACTTTTTAAATTTTTCTGTAACTTCCATAGTAATATCCCTCTTTCATTTCTGATTTTAGTAGTTCAAGTCTTCTCTTTTTTATTCTGGATCAGTGTTGCTGAAGTTTTGTCAATATTGTTGATCCTTTCAAAAAAAGGAACTTTCAGTGTTGCTAATTTCTCTGTTGTTTTTTCTATTCTCTACTTATTTCTGCTATAGTCTGTATAATTTCCTTCCTTTTGCTTTCCTTGAGTTTATTTTGCTCATGTTTTTAGTTCCTTAAATTGTAAAACTATGCTATTAATTTGATATCTTTTTTCTTTTTTTAATATATGTGTTTACAGCTATAAATTATCCTATGAGCACTGCTTTAATCACATCCCATAAGTTTTGGTATGTTGTGCTATCATTTTCATTCATTTCAAAGCGTTGCCCTATTTTTATTGTGATTTCTTCTTTAACCCTTGGTTATTTATGAGTGTGTTTTTTAAAAAATTTACACACATTCGTGAATTTACCAAGTTTATTTCTTTTGTTGATTTCTAATTTCATTCCACTGTTTTTGAAGAACATGGCTCATATGATTTAATTCCTTATAAATACACTGAGACTTGTTTTATAGCCTAACATGTGGTCTGTCTTCAAGAATGCTTCATGTGCAGGGGAATTCCCTGGCAGTCCAGTGGTTGGGACTCCATGCTTTCGCTGCTGAGGGCCTGGGTTTGGTCCCTGGTCAGGGAACTAGGATCCCACAAGCCATGCACCATGGCACACCCCCTCCCCCCAAAAAAAAAGAAAAAGAAAAGAAAGAAATTATAAAAAAACGAATGTTCCATGTGCACTCGAAAAGAATGTAAATTCTGCTCTTGTTAGGTAGGAGTGATCTTTAGATGTCTGTTTAGATCTGCTTGGTTCATTGTGTTGTACAAGTCTGCTATTTGCTTTTGATCTTCTGCCTAGCTGATCTATCAGTTATTGAAAGTGGGGCACTGAAGTCCCCAACTATTATAAATAATCTATTTCTGCCTGCAGCTCTGTCTGGTTTGTTTTGTGTATTTGGGAGCTTTGCTGTTAGGTGCACACATGTTTATAATTGATATATCTTATTGATGGATTGATACTTTTATCATTCTAAAATATTCTCTTTTGTCTCTATTAACAGCTTTTTTTCTCAAGTCCATTTTGTCTATATTAATATAGTCACTCCAGCTCTCTTCTGGCTAATGTCTTCCTGGTATATCTTCTTCCATTCTTTTACTTTGTTTGTGTTTTTTAATCTAAAGTGCATCTTTCATAGACAGCATACAGTTGAATCACATATTTTGCCCATTCTGCCAATGTCTGCCTCTCAATTGAAGTCTTAATCCATATTCGTGTAATGAGTATGATGTACTGATGAGTTAGCATTTACATCTGCCGTTTTGCTACCTGTTGTCTATAAGTCTTATATTTTATTTATTATCTTTTATTTCTCTCTTCCTCTATTATTATCCTTTTTGAGGAATATTTTCTCGCGTACCATTTTAATTTCCTTCTTCAATTATATACATTTTTGCTTTCTTTCTTAGTGGTTGCCCTAGGGATTATAATTAGCATGGTAATAATACCAACCTAGTTCAGGCTAATACCAACTTAATATCAATTGTATACAAAGTTTTCTGTTGACTGATTCTGGATGCTTTTTGTCGAGTGCTGCTTTCATTTGGTCTAATTGGGAGCAGTACTTGTTGGAATTAATCATTTGGTTTTCTGAAAACAGCTCATAATAGAGGACTCCCAATCCTACCATATACACGTCACCTTCTTTGGATGAAGACCAGCCTTTGGTGTGGTTGATGGTGGTTCATTTCATTTGCCCCACGATCACTTCCATTCCACGTTATTGTACAGTATCCACTTTTCATCGCCCGTCACAATTTTTTTTAAAAAACGGAACATTTTCATTATGTTTCAGTAGAAAATTGCATGCGGAAATAAGGTCAAGAAGGTTTTTTTCGTTTAACTTATGTGGAACACAAACATCAAAGTGATGAACATAACCAAGCTGGTGCAAATGATTTTCAACACTTGATTTGGGTATCTTGAGCACATCGGCTATCTCCTGTGTGGTATTACGTTGGTTGTTCTCAATTAATGTCTCGATTTGATCACTATCAACTGCAACTGGTCTACCCGACCGTGGAGCATCATCCAGAGAGAAATCTCCAGCACGAAAGTTCGCAAACCACTTTTTTTTTAACATCTTTATTGGAGTATAATTGCTTTACAATGGTGTGTTAGTTTCTGCTGTATGACAAAGTGAATCAGCTATACATATACATATATCCCCATATATCCTCCTTCTTGCTTCTCCCTCCCAACCTCCCTATCCCACCCCTCTAGGTGGACACAAAGCACCAAGATGATCTCCCTGTGCAAACCACCTTTGACACGTTCAATCAGTCACAGCACTTTCTCCATATACTGCACAAATCTTTTTGCGTGTTTCAGCTGCATTTTTACCTTTGTTGAAATAATAAAGCATAATATGTTGGAAATGTTGCTTTTTTTCTTCCACCTTCAATATTAAAATAGCTACACAAAAGTTCAACAATTTTGATAAGTCTTTTTTTAATACACACTGATATGACAGCTGTCACATACAATCTAACAAAATTGTTTTGAATGAAGTTAAAGACAACTAAGTGCTACTAGAGCCGTCTCATGGAAAAAAACGGAATGAACCTTTTGACCCACCCAGTAGTTACCTGTACTGGTGATCTTTATTCATGTAGATTTGAGTTACCCTCTAATGCTGTTTTATTTCAGCCTGAAGGACTTACTGTAGAATTTCTTATAGCGTAGGTTTTCTAGCCAATGAGTCTTTCACTTTTGTGTACCCAAGAATGTCTTAAATTCTTCTTTATTTTTGAATTATAGTTTTGCTGAACATAAAACTCTCGGTTATAGTTTTCTTTCTTTGAGCCCTCTGAAAATATATCATCCCATTGCCTCCTGGTGTACACGGTTTATAATGAGAACTTAGCTGTTAATTTTATTGAGGGGCCTCTTTATGGAATGACTTGCTTCTCTCTTGATGCTGCCAAGATTCTCTCTTTGCCTTTTGACAGTATGTTTATGCTGTGTCTAGGTATGGCTCTCTGAGTTTATTCTTCTGTAAGGTCATTGAGCTCCTTGGATGCATAGATTAATGTTTTTCATCACATTTGGGAAGTTTTCAGCCCTTTTTCCTTCAAATATTCTTTCTACCCTCTTCATTCTCTCATTTCCATTTGAACTTACATTATGCATATGTTAGTATACTTTATGGTGTCCCACAGGTCACTTATGCACTGTTTATTTTTATTCATTCTTATTTCTTTCTATTCCTCGGACTGGATAATTTCAATGGACCCATCTCAACTTTTCCGCTTGTTCTGTCTTCTCAAATACGCTGTTGAGCTTCTACAGTGAATTTTTTATTTCTGCTTTTGTTACTTTTCAACTCTGAAAATCCCATTAGGTTCTCTATTTTCCTAATTTATATCTCCTCATTGGTATTCTCTATTTGGTGAGACATTGTTCTCATATTTTCCTTCATCCTTTAATCATTATTTCTTGTAATACTTTGAACATATTTTAAATTGCTGATTTAAAGTCTTTGTGTAGTAACTCCAAGATTTGGTACAGTTTCTATTGACTGCTTTCCTCCCTGTGTACAGGCTATTCTTTCTTGTTTCTTTGCATGTCTTGTAATTTTTTGCTGAAAACTGGACATTTTGAATATTATAATGTGGCAACTCTGACAATTAGATTCTGTCCCTCCCCAAGGGTTTTGCTGTTGTAGCTGTTTTGTTGTTGTTTATTTTATTTTGAATTTTCTGAATTAGTTCTGTAAATTCTATAGTCTTTGTCATATGTGGCTATTGATATTTCTGCCTGGTTATCTAAGTGGTCAAATAATGATTATACAGAGATTTCCTTAAAAGCCTGGAACTAATATGTCTCTTCGTCTTTACTGAGGGACTCTTGCGTGCATATTTGACCTCATTTTCAACACTCAGCCATATAATTTCACCTTAGTGTTCACTTCCTGCTTATGTGGAGAATCGAGATTAGCCAGGGGTGAGAGATTTGGACCTTTTCACTTCTTTCCTAGGCATGTTGACAACCCTACACATGCCTGTGAACTTCTGGATTCCCAAGAATGTGTCAGAGGTTTTCAAAGCCTCCTATGAGAGATCTCATTTCTCAGTTTTTTCTTTTAAGTTGTTTGATTAGCCTATTGTTTGATCCAACTGTTATCTACTGCCTCAGCCAGCCATGATGTTCAAATATTGCTTCTGATTATTTTCCATAAACATGACTGGGTAATAGCGTGTTTTCATCGGGGGAGGTCTGAGTCAGATCACAAAGTCAGCCTTGTGAGTGCTGTCTTCCAAGGAGCCTCCATACAAATGAAATAATATCAATTCTTTGGAAATGAGGCTTTGGAGAAGATCTAATCCTATTATGCTACCTCCACTGGCAACTAAGCTGGTAGTTTTCACTGTGATTGCAAGTCACTGGTTTTCAAGGCTACCACAGAACTGGAAAGGATGGGATGGAAATAGGACATAATAAATGCCACAAAGCTCATTGTTCTTGTATGGATTCAGCCACTTTCTTGAGTAGATGCTCCCTGAATTACTACATGCCTTTGATTAATTCCCAGAATTTAATAAAAGTTGATTTAGACAATTTTTGTCAGTGTTCCTATTGATTTCATGGAGGAGAGAATTTTTGGAGATCCTCACTCTACTACTTTTGCGGACATCATTCAAGATTTAGATATTAGAAACACCTATCCTTGATGGAGATGTATGCAGCCTCTGTAAAGCCCCATTTATTTTTGCATTTATTGTGATTTTAGGACCTGTAGGTCCTTGTGAGTATTCTCAGTCATGCCAGCTAGCAAAACTAGAAGTAACAGCTTGCTTTCCTTAATATTTATTATATGCTTTGTTAACTGCAAGGCCAATGACTAGATGTAGCTAAAGAAAGAAAGATGAGTGATGAAAATAAATAAGAAGTATCCGAGTATCTCTTGAGCCTACAAAAGTAGGCATCTATACATTTGAATGTTTCCCAAAGCACCTGCTGCTAATAGTCATCCACCATACAAAAGAAAAGACAACCTACAGAATGGGAGAAAATATCTGCAAATGATGCAACCGACAGGACTTAATTTCCAAAATATACAAGCAGCTCATACAACTCAACAACAAAAAAACTATCAACCCTACCCAAAAATGGGCAGAAGACCTAAACAGACATTTCTCCAAAGAAGACATACAGATGGCCAATAGGCACATGAAAAGATGCTCAACATCACTAATTATTAGAGCAATGCGAATCAAAACTACAATGAGGTACCACCTCACACCAGTCAGAATGGCCATCATTGAAACGTCTACAAATAACAAATGCTGGAGAGGATGTGGAGAAAGGGAACCCTCCTACACTGTTGGTGGGAATGTAAGTTGGTACAGCCACTGTGGAAAACAGTATGGAGGTTCCTCAGAAAACTAAAAATAGAATTACTATATGACCCAGCAATCCCACTCCTGGGCATATATCTGGACAAAACTATAATTCAAAAAGATACATGCAACCCTATGTTCATAGCAGCGCTATTCACAATAGCCAAGCCACAGCAACAATCTATATGTCCATCAACAGATGAATGGAAAAAGAAGATGTGGTATAGGGCTGTCAGGATGGCCAAGTGTTCTAAGGTGCTAGACTCAAGGTAAAAAAAAAAAAATGATGTGGTACATATATACAATGGAATACTACTCAGACATATAAAAGAATGAAAAAATGCCATCTGCAGCAACATGGATGCAACTAGAGATTAACATACTAAGTGAAGTAAGTCAGAAAGAGAAGGACAAGTATCATATGATATCACTTATATGTGGAATCTAAAATATGACACAAATGAACCTAGCTATGAAGCAGAAACAGAATCACAGACATAGAGAACAGACTGGTAGGTGCCAAGGGGGAGTGGGGTAGGGGAGGGATAGAGTGGGAGGTTGGGGTTAGCAGATATAAGCTATTATACATAGAATGGATAAACAACAAGGTCCTACTCTATAGCATAGAGAACTATATTCAATATCCTATGATAAACCATAATGGAAAAGAATATTAAAAAAGAATGTGTATATATATATGTATGTATGTGTGTATATATATATATATATATATATATGTGTGTGTGTGTATGTATAACTGAATCATTTTGCTGTACAGCGGTAGTTAACATAACATTGTGAATCAACCATACTTCAATAGAAATAAAAGTCACTGAAGGAAAGTAAGAAACCATCTACACGGACATTGTTGATAATAGAGAATGATAGACAAATACATTGACAAAATAACTTTGCTCCCTCACCCTTTTAACATTTAGGATGATTAACAGCATTCATATGTGTTTTCTTTCTCTGGGCTTCTTCTGCAGAGTGGTATAACTCTGAACATGCTTTAAGGACTCGAAACCTTAGTAAGCCAACGCACAATACAATCTCTTAGCCACTAAGATTTTCCTCCTCCTTTTCTTTCTATCTTTCTCTCTTTCTTTCCCGCAGGTTCTTGGATGATAGCTGAGAAGCTGCAATGATGTTGAGTAAGGTGAACACCTCTACCCCACCAGTTGAAGTAATTTTAAAATCCGCACAATGGTACATCAGCACCAAATGGTGCTTGAACTAAATCTCGTAGCTCACTTCTTACTCAGAAATAGTGGGAAGAGTGCATTAATAAGGATATATTTCACTAATCACCAATGAAATATTTCTGCCTAGAGATACAGTGAATTTTACAGGGCTAATGTTTGTAACAGTGAACACTTGACAATTTCATCCTAGGTGGTCCCAATTAACAAGAATATTCTGGACAATCATTTGCTTATATTTAATGAGGTGTCAGCCTTGATTCATGCCATTTGAAAGCCATGAGTAAGTGATAATGTTACTGAGGGAGGACCTATGCCCCAGCAAAACTTTCTTATCAACACATATAATAAAGAATTTAACTTGACCTGAGAAATTATTTTCCTTTACATTTGAAGTACAAACAAAATCTAGGCTAAAGTACTTTCTAATGGGCTTTTCCTTTGCTTAGAGATATTAGAGGTTGTTTGATTTATAACCAATTTAATTAATGAACCTGTTGTTTTGCAATATACTCATTTGATGGGTGAAACAGGAAAGAGAATGCTAGCAAGTTAAGAGGATAGAGCCAAATGATTTTAATCCACAACATGGACACCACATCAGTAAACTATCTGGAGCTGACTGTTCTTGAAATGTCCTTATAAAAAGCCACTACTTTGAATAGCTCTTGATTTTCTGTTTAAACAAGAAAGAATTCAAGAAGGGACTCAAGGAGATTGGAAGAGAAATGTGTGTTGACAGATGGGCTAGCCTTCCAGTGCTCTGCTGCCAGGTAAAATGAGTCCACTGGAGTTGCAATCCGTTTCTTCCACAGCTGCGAGACGGCTGGAGGCACATTTCACTACTTGTTAGTGCAGACCCAGTCCATTTGGAAACGGTCACGGGAAATAACAATTTGACGTTTAATAATTCACTCGTTGCTAAAGCCAATATTTTGGAATGGTATGTGAGGCATCCCACATTTAATAGCAAGAGCTTGAGCTATTGCTGGCAAGGTCATAACAGCTTACTGGTTTTTGAGGCTTGGAATCTAATAGTACAAAAACAAGATGGCCTTTTATATACAAATGACAACTCATGCAAAATTCCGCTCCTTTAGTTCTGCAAAAAGGTAAAACTTCCTTTTAAGAATTAACAGTGTGTTAGTGAAAACACACAGAGTTTATGGAATACTCCTTTCCTAGAGCATACTTGCAGAAAGGCTTAAAATTACTCATGTGATGAAGATGGGAAGAGAGAGGGAGAAAATTAAAATACTCACTGTGCCAAGGGCTTTATATGTATTATATCATTTACTCCTCAAAGCAAACCTGTGTTATTGGTATTACTCCCATTTCACAGGTAAAGAAAATGAGGTCGCATAAACAACCTCATTTTTATGTATTTTGATATTCATTTAATTACAATTTACAACATTTGAACTACTGCAGGACACAAAACACAATTCTTTCCGGTTCTGTACTACTTCTTGGGTAAGAACTAACTTCAGCCCCTGCACTGGACAATGGTTTGCCTGAGATGCAAAGGTGAAATAACGAATTAGTGAATTAGCTATTTAAAAGCAGGTCTGTCTAATTCCAAAGCCTGTATAAGTTTCATTATATCATGCTATTCCTCACACACTGTAGGATTATATTATGCAAGATTTATGGTCATCGGGAAAGTTTTGATGGTTAAAAAAGAATACATTTTTTAAAAGATAAAAGAGAAGAGTATCACTTCAACCCCTGGAGGAGTGCTAAAAATCGACTATTATGAATGCATCCTTGTCTTTAAAGGCTATATACCAGGTAAAAGGAACAAAAGACCTTAAAGAGAACACTATGTGAGCCAAAATTCTCCAAATTGTGGTCCATAAATCATTATTACCGAGGGATTGTTTTTAAGGACTGTTATCTGACAAAAGGGTTAAATTAGTTTGGCAAGATGCTGAGTTAAACACATTTCTTCCCTGTTAAACTTTCCCAAGCTTTCATTTACATTTTTATGAGGCAATTATCAATTGACTTTATTTCTTTTCATATGGTAATACCAGCAGTGCATAATATTTTGTAAATAAAATATATATCATCAAAAAAAATTTAACCGGGACTTCCCTGGTGGCACAGTGGTTAAGAAAATGCCTGCCAATGCAGGAGACACGGGTTCAATCCCTGGTTTGGGAAGATCCCACACGCTGCGGAGCAACTAGGCCCACGTGCCACAACTACTGAGCCTGCACACTACAGCTCGCGAGCCACAACTACTGAAGCCTGTGCGCCTAGAGCCCGTGCTCAGCAACAAGAGAAGTCACCGCAATGAGAAGCCCGCGCACAGCAACGAAGAGTAGCCCCCGCTCGCCACAACTAGAGAAAGCCTGCGCGCAGCAATGAAGACCCAACACAGCCAAAAATAAGTAAATAAATAAATAAGTTTAACCTTATCACATATCATCAGTGATGTTACATTGTCCTGAATAAAGAATATTTGGCATCTGTGACAGTCTCCTGGTATTTTTAACCAAGTCTGAATAACAAGTTGTTTTTCAAATGGTGACGTATAATCACATTAAAACACAAATACAGTAAGAGTCCAATACAGTTACCAAATAATGAATGACAGGGAGCAAAAGATTATTATTAGCATTGAATCATTTTAGTTATGAATAAATAGTAATTTAGCATCACAGTAAATTACTATTAATAGTAATAGTAATTTAGTTCCTTGATGAAAAGCTTGGTAACTTGCTAACTTGAAAGACCATACCACTGACATTTAAGTATAGTTTATTAAGCAAGTCCACTGACGTATACTGAACTGCCCACCCTATGCCAATTTGTGAAAACCTGTCTTTACCACCATTGGCTATCATGAGTAATGACGACGTACCGAATAAAAAGCTTTTAACATGTTAATATGCACAGCAAAGTTCCAAGGTGCACAGTGGAAACATAGGTTTCCTAAGTGTATCTTTCCACAGGAACTCACTTTACCAAATTTGTTCCACAGAACACTGGCCTGATAAATACTCTTCTGCGTTGTTTCACTGATCAACAACCAGGGTAAAGGAAGAGAAACAGGTCTGCTAAGAGAGAAGGGCAAGTGTTTGAGCCCCTGGGAGCCAAGGAGATGTCTCTAAAAATGGAAGATTTCAGGGACTCTAAAGCTCCCTCTTACAAACTCCTTTGTAATTTTGCTTAGGATTGACTGCACTTGAAGAAATACCAAGGAAGCAGCACATTTGAGGTCTGATCACCCAACATACAGTTTTATTTTTCTAGACTAACGTGATGGCTAGCTGCAGACTGGAATAGTGAATTTGTTTCCATGGCTATTTCAATGTGACCAGTGACAATTTAACAGCAGCTTTCCCATTGGTTCACCATGTGACAGAAGCACTCAATAACCAAATGCAGGTGGCCAAGCCACAGGGGGTGCTGATGGCATTACGCCAATGTGGACTAAAATGAATGAGTGTAGCCACCATTCACTTGCCAATATTAGCCTTATGTATAGTTAGAGTAGATGGTTATTCAAATGTCATGATTTGAGCCATCCTGCCTCCAGATATCTTCTTGCTTATATTCCCAAAAGAATCATACTGCCTGGAATTCTTCCACTGCAGATACAGTCTTTGGGTTAAGCATTATCTCTCTAGATATCCATTTAGAAATAAAAATACTTCCAGAAGAGCAACATATGAAATCCCTTATCACAATTTATCAGATACTTTTCTTCTGTGATAAGATAAATGGGGTCCCACGTATGGGAATGGGATAATGGGTTGTTGTAGGACACCGAAGAAAAATTTTAACTACCTCTCCATTTGATCATAGGTACTGAGTCAAATTAAAAAATCAAGAAAACAAACAAAAAATGCCTCCCTTGGCCCCTTGTTTTTTCCATTCTCTAATAGCTAGCAACCTCTATAGCTATGGAGAGAAAATCAGACAAGTAATCTTGACACTCTAATTCCATGGCCAATGTAGAAGGAGGCATAAATTACAGTGTTGATAAAAGCTCTGTCATAACTGTCACTTGGAAAAGCCTCTCAAATACGTATTTGGGGAGAGAATTAAGATCCATGGCATAACTAAGGGCTGAAATATTTGAAACTAACTATAAAGGTAAAAAAGATTTTCCAAGGAAGAAGAAATGAGTGTGGACTGGAATAATCAGGGAAAATTACAGGAAGAAGAAAGCCTAGAGCTGACTTTTTTCATACCCAAACCCAGAATGAGATACAGGAGTGATAGTTATTTCACAGGATCAAGCAGAGTTAGCAAACTGATTTCATCTTTTGTGCTAATTCCCAAAAATAGATAGTGGCTGCTGGTTGCCTAGAGCACTGTGTTCAGAAGGCTTGGCATAAAAGAGTGCCACGATCGATTAAGTGCTATCTGCCATGGGCTACAACCATCTTATCTGGGTATGAAAGCAAAAGCTCTCCAAGGACAATTTTGAGCTGATACTGATAAGATCAAACATCTGAACCTCACCTGGGCTAATATAAATCAATAGAATATATTCTCCACCCCTGGGAAATTCTTATTTCCTACATTTACAGAATTTTAAATGGGGAATCTCTATAACCATCTCTCAGCGTTACCTCTTTTAATAGGTAGGCAGGTGCCACTTTGCAACATGGAAACTTTTAATTTTTGGTTTAGTTGAGCTCAAGCCAGGTTTAATGGTTTAAAAAATAATTAACATGGGCTCAGATAAAAAATTATGTATGCAGTGAGAATGCTGAAACACAGCCTGCTTAAATGTCTGAGAACTAAAAGGATCCACCTCCATTTGGTGCCAATTTCTGGCTCCACACCAGATGGGCCTACTAATGGTTGTGGTTCTGTGGGTTCTAAGAGGAACTGGAGAGACGGAAAAGTTTCATCTGAATGCTTCTCCTCACTATCCTCAGCATGACTCTTCTCATAATTACATCTCCTCAAAAATCAGAGCACTCTAAGTCTTTTTTAGTATATCCTTGGTATTTATGAATCTAAGATTATATTTAAATATATTATGTTGAGTGAGTTTTGCTTTAATCCCTAACAAATTGTCATGTTTCCCTTTAAGAGAACACTTTGCATTCTGTTGTCATAGCAACAAAATGTGCCAGTAGGCTGAAAAACTGACATTTCCCCCTGATTTTTATTATTCATGATGCAGACACCATTTCCCCCATCACCTCCATCAGCACTAAAGGGTCTCTCCATTTAAATGTAAATGGACCATAAAAAGATAAAAGGTTCCAATTTTACTGGCCATGAAAGGGGCCTGTCTTTGCCACGCTTTTTTTTTTCTTTCTTCTGTGCTTCTGCTTCAATACTTCTGTAAAGGAGAGGCTCTTTAAAAGTTGAAGGGACATTTTTCATTCCACCAAAATCTGGGACCTTTCTCACACACGTAATATGCCAAAAGAGAGGGAAAATTGCTCTTACCAACAGAGGGTATAACCCTGGCTAATATTTATACACATGAATTTACACTATTCAAAGTATCTGCACAAGCACCTTAACCAATTGTCTCTTGTGAACTCTAAACAGACTCAAACTTCAATGCCTTCTCAACAGTCTTCAAAACAAAGGCACACACAACAGCCTGCTTCTGATTTAGAAATGAGACATTCACACATCCTTCAGGACGAACTCATAAAAAGGTGTTTTTTTATGCATATAGATCTCCGTGCGACCAGAGAAGGTAGGCTTCTCTTTAACTTTATCCAACCACTCTTTCCTCAGACTCCCTGTTCAGCAAGTTTCCTTCTTTCCAGAATATACGATCCAAAGAAGATACAAAAATCAGCCCATTCTACGGTTGAAAGGTGTGAACCCATGGAACCAAATGTACTCAACGAACTTAGTTCTCTTTGTTCATTTATAGTTTTAGATTTTTTTTAGATATGCAAAGAATAATCCTCTTACTTTTCAGTATTTATGGAAACAAATGGTTAGGGCTGAGAACTTTATCTGAACATAAGTGTATATTTATTGAAAGACTAAATCACTGTATGAACTTGAAGAATGTTTTCTTGAAAGTTTTGGAAATTATTCCAGGGTTAACCCTAACTCTGAGCCATTAGGATTTTGAAGTACATTCATATCAGTAGCGTGATCCTACATATAGTCAGAAGGCTATGGATAGGGAACAGAAATTGCCCTCATTTCTCCTAAGTATGGTAAAGACTTTTCTAAATTCATAGGCGCACATTCCTGCCTTGATAAGTAGCAATTTAAAA